>NC_141696.1:1195596510-1197996510 GCF_964263255.1 Lissotriton vulgaris
ACTTACACTCCTGAGAAGAAATTGTCGATTAGATCTTGATGCAAGTTAGCTCCTTCTTCTTCACCAAATTCATTTGGCATTCTAGGTTCCTCTCCTGGTGGTTCTTTATGGTCTTCATCGATACAAGGGATGTTCCATTGCAGGGCAATGTTGTGAAGCATGCAACAGGCAAAGGTGACTTGACACACCTTCCCGGGCGAGTAGGGGAAGGCTCCCCACTCTTGTCCAGACATCTGAATCTGGCTTTCAGGAGCCCAAAAGCCTGCTCCACTAGTCACCATGTTTTTCCATGGGCATCATTTAAGCAGACTTCCTTTGGCATAGTAGGATTCCTCTGCGATGCCAACAACCACGGACAGTTGAGATACACTGAGTCTCTTAGATGGAAGAGAGATGTGCAACATTGAGTTACACATTTTCAGATTATACTACCTGACATTACCCACACAAAGTTAGGACAGTTCAAACTCACAAACAAGCCATCCCCTCTCCGGTAGTGGCTGTTGTAGCGATTACCCATAGCTGGAGAGGTAGTATAAGGAAATACCGCTGCAGCACTACATCTCCCAGAAAGCCCTCGGGCCTGGCGAAACGGTCCACGCCCTCTGGGCGTGTATAAAAACACTCCTTTCCCATCACCGGGTGCTTGTCAATCCTTCCGGTTATTTCGATCGTGTTGGAACTAGCTTTCCTTGAAGACGCCGAGTGTTGGATGTGCGCGGACGCTTTCCTTCCCGCTGAGGACGCAGAGTGTTGGGTGTGCGCGGACGCTTTCCTTCCCTCCGGGGACGCAGAGTGTTAGGTGTGCGTAGACGCTTTCCTTCCCGCTGAGGACGCCGAGTGTTGGGTGTGCGCGGACGCTTTCCTTCCCGCAGAGGACGTCAAGACAATTTGTTCATTTCCCGTGAGTAGAATTCAGACACATGACATTTAGCACGGCCGTGCTATCCTAGTGTAGTTTTCTACTTTTGCTTCGGATTCCAAACCTGAGGATAGTTGAACTATTTAGACACTGAGCGAATCTTTCCACCGGTAGTGAATCAAACTACTCGGTGCTATAATTTAGACTTAATTCTTTCCTTGGATCGAGTTGTGAGTTAACAGCCCACCTCCCGCTTGAACTTGAGTCATTACCTTTCCCAGACTTCAGGCTGTTACAAGCGGTGGTTATCAGTAAGTGAATACTTTGTTATGTATATATACATATGCAACAACTCTGGCATCTTCCCCCTTGTAGTGCTAAACAAGTGTTCTTGTGTTTCCAGAAATTGTTGTGCCTTGAAGTCATCCGAAATCTAAGACCAGACCTAGAGGGGTGTCTTCACAACAACCTTCCCCGATCAACTATCCTTCCCCTTACCTGGAGGACTACCTGTCTCCGGTGTGTATGTCACACGGGGAGGGTCAGTGCTATCAGGTATAGGGAAGACTATCATCTCGCCGTGGTCCCCGCTGGCTAGACACCTCAGGTTAGTGGCTTGTGTGTTCTTCACTTGGAGTACTTGTCCGCTGCTAACCTTGACAGTTGTGATATCAGCTGGGGTATGGTGCAGTTCTACAGTATGAAGGAATCATGTGCAGATATCGGAGACTGGGCACAAACGTTTCAGATGTACAAATCCAGTAAGTAGACAACTTTTACGTTGATAGAATGGAAGTTCTTCCTGGTACAGTACACTTGTTCCCTGGCTTGTGGTAGTACTAAGGCAAAATGGGTACCATCAATGTATCCAACCACATGTGGAATGCGACCAAATCTATAGAAATCACCCTTCACATTGGCTAAATCCTCATATCTCAGGAACTGGATAAAGCTGTCCATATGTCTTATCATTGCTGAAAGCATGTCTCATAGTACACGGCTAAACATTGGTTGTGACACACCAGCAGACATAGCCACAGTGATTTGAAAAGTACCTGTGGCCTGAAAATACATGACTGAAGTTTCACAATTGATTTGATTTGATTTGATTTGATTTGTGGTTTTGTAAAGCGCGCGTATGCCCTTGGGCGTCTTGGCGCTGAAGTTGATGTGAGAGATGTAGGAAAAGTGATTTGAGGAAGGAGGCTGGGCTCCATCTAATCATATAAAACCTGTATTGTATGCCTGTTCAAACAAAATTTCTTTCTTTCATGGTCTGAAGGTCTGGAAATGGACGGTACACTGGAGGCAGTCGTCTCCTCCTTCTTCCAGGGTACCTATGTGGGAGTGTACATGATTACGTACATTGCTCACCGTGTCAAGAGTAACGTATATGAAGAGTAAGTCAAAATTCATGTGACATAACATAACTGCTTCATAAAGCATTACATAGATTTCACATTATTTTTGTCCATTATTCAACACCCACCACTAATCCCCAACATGGCCTTCACATGTGTCTGAAATGTGCTCATCACTAATTCCAAAATTTAGCTTTTGCACATGGCATTTTAAGGTCAAAAACAACCAACCGCTGTGTACAGTGCACCATGCAAATATTTTCTTTATACACAATAATGCACCAGACAGATTATTTATGGACTGGACAATACATGGGAAGGGAGTTTTTCAAATGTAAACATGTTAGCCCTCTTTTGTTGTGGTAGTGATGCATTTAACACTCACCAATACTGTAGTTCCAAGCACTAAAATGGCGATGTATGAGCTCGCAAATGGTACATTTGGAATGACCGCCGCCACCCAAAGTCGACTGTGCTGTGGGCGGTTGCATCCAGGGCAGACACAGCCATAGGCTAATGTTGGTGAATGTGATGTTATCGGTCCAATGACTGTGTGCATCAATTAATGCTGATGACCGTGTATATGGTGTACATTCATGCCATGGTTTGAAAAAAACTCACTTGCCTCCTGACACTGATATAATACATATTTAAATAACAAACCAAACCACATTCACTGGATGATGTCATCAGTGATGTCATTTGAGGTGTCATCAGTGATGTCACTGACCATGTCATGAATGATGTAATATGTGACATCATCAGCAGTGGATTGCTGGCGTGCGAGATATAGTGAGTACAACTAACTATATCGGAGGAATTTCAATGGTTTTGTACGAGTGAAACGTCCAGCTAACTATAACACCCCTAAAACCTATGGGGCTTATTTACGAGGCCCTTGCGTCACTTTTGCGTCACTTTTAACATGGGAAAAGTGACGCAAAAGTGGCGCAAGGGGCTTGTAAATCTGCCCCTATGTTTTTTTCTGTGAATTTCTAAGGTTTTTTTAAATGCTAAACCCTAACTATATCAGGCCTGAAACATGTTTTTTTCAGTGAATTTCAAAGGTTTTTTAAATGCTAATTCCTAACTATATCAGGCCTGAAACCTATGGTTTTTTCAGTGAATTTGAAAGGTTTTGTGAATGACAATTTTTAAATGTATTGATTGTTATATTTATTTTTGGATACTGATTTACTACATGTTTTAAACTATTTATTTTTAAAATTACATTATATTTACATTATACATTACAATACAAAATATACTTTATCAGAATGAATTACTTTAGTTTAAATACGTTGCAAATAGGAAAAAAAAATAAGTACAGTAGTTACAGTTGTTGCAATGGGCAACACAATTTCAAACCCAATGCAACATTGATCTCAATGAGAATTTCTAGTTAAATGCAATTAGTTACTTTATGGATTACTTTTCTAACCACAGGACTGGATCCTAGATTTCGTCCTTGGACATCTCCTGTAAACAGTTGAGTAAAAGCGTTTTGGTTACAGTAGTGATTTTTAAGGAATATTATTGTATTTTGAAAGTTGACAGAGAAATGTTTTCACATAGAATCACCAATGTTATCCTATGACAGGAAATTCACTTAGCAGGTAAGTAGTGCTATCGTAAATTTTTCTTACTCAGTGGTGCATCCTGGACCCAGCACTGGTGCATCTCCTGTAAACAGTTGAAAGAATGCCTTTAAGTCATACAGGCAACTTTTTAGGAATATTTTTAGTTTGTGAAAATAGACACTTCGAAACTTTTCTGGTGAAAACCAGACAATGGATTCCCATGGAAGGAAATACAAGTTACTGGTTAGTATGCTTAGAATTACTTTTCAGGGTCAGTGCTGGGCTAAAATATGCAAACAAAACAGGTGATGGACCGAATGTGGATCAATGTCACACATTCACCCCAGTCAAAAGATCTGGGCCCAAATCCATCGTTTTTTTGGGCTAAAATATGCAGGACAGGGTTCTCTCCTGATAACAGGTGAGTAAATCGGAATTCGTTGTTCGGATGATTTTAGGTGAATATTTTGAAGTTCCAAAATCCACACTTAAAAGAATTCCAGGTGAAACCAGTCAATGTTTGCCTATGGAAGGAATTTCAAGTTACAGGTAAGTATGGTTAGAATTACTTTTCAGAATCAGTACTGGGCTCAAAGATGCAGCACGGAGGTCTCTCCTGATAACAGGTGAGTAAATCGGAATTCGTAGTACATCCAGTAAGCGCCACCAAGCTGCTTAGCAGAGAGATGTAAAATGGGGCACAGCCTACACCACCTCTCTGCAACGCAGCGCAGTGGCGCTTCCTGGAAGCACCTGTGGGGCTACTTGGCACCCATGGTTCCTCAGGTTTGATGTAGAATTTTTCCCCAACTTAAAACGCACCACAGGGCGTGTTTGCACACATCACGTCAGGCCCCGTCCCCTCCCTTCACAACTGTGTAAACGCGCCCTGTCACCATTCTAAGTTGAGAGATTAAGTTCCCTTCAATCCTAAGGGTCCCTAGGGTCAAACAAGCCCACTAGGTACCTCCAGTAAGCGCCACAGAGCTGCGCTGCATAGAGGTGTAAAAACGGGCATGACCTCTGAACAACTGTCTGCAACGCAGCTCCCTGACGCATACTGGAGATACCTGTTGGGCTATTTGACCCATCCACAACTTAAACTGCGCCACGGGCGTGTTTGCACAGTGGTGAAGGAAGGGGGCATGGCCTGAGGTGATATGTCTTCAAACACGCCCTGTAGCGCGTTTTAAGTTAGAGAATTAATTCCTCCTCAATGCTGTGGGTCCCTGGGGGCCAACTAGGCCACCAGGTACCTCCAGTATGCACCAGGAGGCTGCGTTGCAGAGAGGTGTTCAGAGGCCATGCCCCTTTATGCAACACTCTGCAACGCAGTTTCGTGGCGCTAACTGGTGGTACCTGGCGGGCTAGTTGGCCCCCAGGGACCCTCAGTATTCAAGGGAAGTTAATCCCCCAACTTAAAATGAGCCACAGGGTGTGTTTGCACACATATCACCTCAGGCCCCACCCCCTGCCTTCACCCTTGTGCAAACTGGCCCCTGTGGTGCTTACTGAAGGTACCTGGTGGGCTAGGTGGCCCCCAGAGACCCTCAGTATTGAAGGGGAATTAATTCCCCAATTTAAAACGCGACACAGTTTGCCGAGTGTGTTTGTGAGGAGGCTGGGCCTAGGGACAATACCATCTTTTTTTTAAAGAGGGCTGTGGGCCCCCCTTTCCTTTTTACTTTTTTGGGCTCTGGGGACCCCATCCCCAGGGCCTCACCCCCAATTTAAAATTAAAAAAATGTTTTTACACTAAGGGGGCCACATGGCCCTCCTCACCTTGCCAATTCCGTGCCCTGGGTACCCCATCCCCGGGGCATGGCCACATTTTAAAATATTTTTATGGAGAGGGGCTGCGTAGCCCCCCTCCTCAGGCCACTTAAGGTCCCGGGCACCCCATCCCCTGGGTCCGGCCATTCATTTATTTATTTTTTGATTTTTAAAGGGTGAGGGAGGGCCACATGGCCCCCCTCCCGGGCCACTTATGGCCCCGGGGACCCCCTACCCTGGGCCTGGCCTCTCGTTGGTGACTGTGGGGGGTCACCAATCCCCCACGGTCCCAGCCGGCTTCCCGCCTCCTGTGGGAGCCGGCTTTGCTTTTCCACATGGGGAGCAGCTAACATTCTGCTCCCCATATGGAAAAGCAATCTACTTTGCTTCATTGAAGTCAGAGCAGGTTTGCCTGCTCTCGCTTCAATGAAGCAAAGCAATTTGCAATGGCAGGGTGGGAGCAGCAAATCTTTTTTGCAAAAGTGTATATTCTTCCATTTAGGTAATCATTTCTGTCTCTTTGGAATTTTATTGCTTTTCTCTCTTTTATTCCATCTTTGTATTTAGTTACCTTTGCTAGAATTTCTTTCATAATTTCTTGTATTTCTTCCTGGCTTTCTCATGATTCTAGTTCCTTGTAAATATCTGCTATTCTCTGTAATATTTTTTCTCTGTCAGTCCTGTAGCATTGCCGGATCAGGGTTTTCGTATGTGGGGGCTACTAGGATTCTGAGTCCTCTAGGCACTCGCCCCACATCCAGATACCTTTTCAGAGATTTAACCTCCCACCATTTGGAAACTTCTGTTTTGCGCAGTTTCTCTAGTTCCATTGGTAATTTTTTAACATCATCCATTGCAGGCTCAGAATTCTGGGTTGTGGATCTAGTTGCAGCTGAAGGAACCGGAAGAGGCAGCTCAGTCCAATCTTCCGTATCAAAGAAGGCGCTGACACCGTGAATCAATCCAAAGTAAGATGCTTTATTCCGTTTTACTGCCCAGACGCGTTTTGGCAGTATCCAACCGCCTTGCTCACTACATCTGGCTACCACCTCAATTACTGTTTTATACTAAGGCATTTTGACAGGTGACAACTGGTTCTGGTTGTCATGACAACCTTGTCCTGATATTTTAAACAACATAAAAAAGTTCTGTATGCATTTAAAGTACAGGCAAAAAAAAACCTTCGATGGGTTGCTTAGAAACAGACAAAATGTTACATTCACCTTTGCCTGCTTTATGATAAGCAAAATTAGATAATAATTCTGAATTTTGTTCAATAATTATGTTGAATTTAAATCAAAAACACATATGCGATAATGTGAAATAATGTGAGCTAAAGACAGGAAACAAATCACAACAGTACATTTGGTTCATTTAGACATTGGTAGAATACCTGGTGATTTGGATTAGCGCTAAACTCACAGACCTTGTTTGGTGAGTTAGACTTTTATCCAAGTGGACGCAATCATCACTCAAACTACAGATATATATTGTCTTTAAATATGACCTGGAGTGTTGCCATGTGTGTATATAGATATATATATATATATATATATATATATATATATATATATATATATATATATATATATATATATATATATATATTTACATCCACAGAGCTGCGTTGGAAAGATGCTCCGAGGCCTCACCCCTTTTTACACCTCTTTGCAACACACCTCTGTGGGGCTTACTGGAAGTACATGGTGGGTTTCTTGGCCCGCAGGGACCCTCAGGATTCAAGGGGACTTAATTGCCCAACTTAAAGCGCACCGCAGGGCGTGTTTGCTCACTTGTCGCATCAGGCCACGCCCCCTCCTGCACCACTGTGCAAACGCACCCCCTGGTGCATTCTAAATTTGGGAATTAAGTCCCCTTGAGTCCTGAGAGACCCTGGGGGACTAACTAATCCACCAGGTACCTCAAGTAAGCACCACAGAGCTGCTTTGCAGAGTGGTGTAAAAAAGGGCATGGCCTTGGACCACCTCTCTGCAAGGCAGCTCCCGAATGCTTACTAGAGGTAACTGGTGGGCTAGTTGGCCCCAAGGACCCTCAGGATACAAGGGGACTAAATACCCCAACTTAAAACGGGCCACATTTAAAAGCCCCGGGGGCTGGCGGTCCCCATGGCAGGGGTGGGGCTGTGTGCCTCCCACAAATAAGTAGTAAAAGCCCCGGGGTGGCAGTTCCTGGGGCCTGGGAGGTCTTGGACCTCCACCACACATGCTGGGAATTGCAGTTCTGTGGATTGAATTGGCGCTGCTCAGGTGTGCCTACAGCATTAGGGGGAGGAGCAAGCAGTGCAGTCACGTATTTCACGCAGGAGGAGCTATACTTGGAAAGGACACAGTACTGGGCGCTGATGAAGGTCTGTTGACCGAAATGCATTCGCCGCTGCTGGCATCATCCTCAATAAAGTCAGCTGTTCCTTCAGAACTCCCCTCCGGCCTCTGTCTTCTTTTGTTGGAAGAATTTCGTCATATATCTTGCGCCGGCCAGAGGCGCAATCCAGCAGGCCCTGCCACGAGAACAGACCCGGCTCTATCACTGGCGTTCCGCTGTTCCAGCGTATAACGGAGTTGAGGGATCAACAAGAGTCGGAGATCGCCAGGAACGTGATGCTGATGTGCGAGGAAGGAGGTATTTTATCTCCATGAGCAAACACGCCTCGCATTTGGTAGCTCCCTCGTATTTTCAGCATTGGGGAAACGGCTGTGGCAGAAGCGAGGGGACAAAGAGGAATGACTACAAAATTGGGGGCGATGTGAACAGTCCCTGCCAACTCACCTATGACAAGCACGGACCCATTATCTCAAGCTCACCCCCACACCACTGACCAGGTTACTGCCGAGACTGTGCATGCTGGGAATTGCAGTTCTATGGATTGAATTGGAGCTGCTCAGGTGTGCCTACAGCATTAGGGGGAGGAGCAAGCAGTGCAGTCACGTATTTCACGCAGGAGGAGCTATACTTGGAAAGGACACAGTACTGGGCGCTGATGAAGGTCTGTTGACCGAAATGCATTCGCCGCTGCTGCCATCATCCTCAATAAAGTCAGCTGTTCCTTCAGAACTCCCCTCCGGCCTCTGTCTTCTTTTGTTGGAAGAATTTCGTCATATATATACATATATATATATATATATATATATATATATATATATATATATATATATATATATATATATATATATATATATATATATATATATATATATATATATATATATATATATATATATATATACATATATATATTTACATCCACAGAGCTGCGTTGAAAAGATGCTCCGAGGCCTCACCCCTTCTTACACCTCTTTGCAACGCACCTCTGTGGGGCTTACTGGAAGTACATGGTGGGTTTCTTGGCCCGCAGGGACCCTCAGGATTCAAGGGGACTTAATTGCCCAACTTAAAACGCACCGCAGGGCGTGTTTGCACACTTGTCGCATCAGGCCACGCCCCCTCCTGCACCACTGTGCAAACGCACCCCCTGGTGCATTCTAAATTTGGGAATTAAGTCCCCTTGAGTACTGAGAGACCCTGGGGGACGAACTATTCCACCAGGTACCTCAAGTAAGCACCACAGAGCTGCTTTGCAGAGTGGTGTAAAATAAGGGCATGGCCTTGGACCACCTCCCTGCAAGGCAGCTCCCGAATGCTTACTAGAGGTAACTGGTGGGCTAGTTGGCCCCAAGGACCCTCAGGATACAAGGGGACTAAATACCCCAACTTAAAACGGGCCACATTTAAAAGCCCCGGGGGCTGGCGGTCCCCAGGGCAGGGGTGGGGCTGTGTGCCTCCCACAAATAAGTAATAAACGCCCCGGGGTGGCAGTTCCTGGGGCTTGGGAGGCCTTGGACCTCCACCACACATTAAAAATGAAGACCCGGGAGGTGGCTGTCCCCGGGGCTGTTGGGAGGGCTGCATTCCCCCACACAACTCATAAATCTTGCCCCAGGGCAGTGTGGGGGGGATTGGGCCCCCCACACATTTTTTTCAATTCCCCGGGGACCTGGCCCACCCGGGAGCTTTAATACAACATTGCGCGGGAGCCTGCAATTCCTTTTTTAAATTTCTCTGCCGATTTCTCTACCACAGCGCAAATTCGGGTGATTTTTAAAAAAAAATCTATTTTTGGTCATGGGGGTTCTTGTGGGACCCCCTGAGCAGGCCTAGGGGGTCAGAGTGTTTCTACTTTTTTTTCACCTTTGTTTTTCTGTTTTCTTGTGAATCTGTTCTACCAAGTCACTAGATGGCGCCACCACTTCCTGGTTTGGAGTGTTGGCAGCCAATTAAAATGAAGCTCGTGGTCGGGAGGGATCGCGAATTCCACAGCGCCCCTAGATATCGATATTTGCTTTTTTACAATTACTGAACAGATTTACACCATTTAAAAAAAGGTACCTTTCTGAACCAAGAGCTACCTTTTTGCCAAATTTCGTGTAATTCCATTCAGCAGTTCGGGCTGTAGCCTTGGCTACATTTTCCTATAGAAATTTACATGGAGAAGACACTTTTTGGAACCCCCAGTTTTTTTCGGCCCCCACTTGACAAATCACCCCCAAACTTTCAGGATGGGAGCTGACCTGGATAGACCTTTTTTTTGGAGAATTTCGCAAGGATTCGCCAAACGGTGCCAAAGTTATTAGCAAAACAAAAAACACCTTTTCAACAGAAATGAGGTCCTAACCATAACTACCTACTTGCGTCTGCTAGTAGGTCATATATATATATATATATATATATATATATATATATATATATATATATATATATATATATACACACACACATATACAACACGAGTATTTTCTCTGTGATTTTCTGGGGGGATTAGGTATAAGCACGTGAATTTTCAGCTTAATTGTACATTTGTACTTGGACCTTATTTACTGTTTTGGAGGTGCGCAGGACACTTGTGTTTCATTACATTTATTATGCTTTGTCTGATTCTATAGCCCATCCAGGGCGTAATCATGATGTTTAAGTTTAGTCATTGACTGTGATATTCAGACACTCCAATATGGCGCTTATGCTCCTTTCCCTTCCTCGTAGTCATGTCCTATGTTGATTTCTATGACCCTATTGCCTTAAATGTCGACGCCTCTGCCGGTTCGGTAAACTTAGAGAAAGGTTCCGACCGAAACGCGTCAGTTTGCTGTGAATAAATACATTTGTGAAAACGTACCTCCATGAGTGCTTCCTTTCTTCCTGCGGGAGATTTCGCTATTGGGAGGTGGAGCAGAACTGGATTTGCGAGTGCACCCTCGCAACGGAGGAACCCGGCTGGGAGTGCGGCGCTTTGGTGCTTCTGGAGCTGCAATGGATATTTGCACGGCACTGTGTACAGCGGAAAGGATGCATAGGGAGTAGCAGTGTCGGAGGAACGAGCGGCAAGAATTCCCGACGCAGCTTCTGAATCCCGGTAGGACGCCGGCTGGCGGACTTACGCATTGATTCAATCCTGAGCACTGTACACAAGGCGAGGAGGCGGGGACACAAATCATAGTCCCACACAGCTTAAATATGTTTTGTGAGTCGGAGTGGCATGAGGCGGCCAGTAATATGTTTAAAGGCAAAGACAATAAGGGTAAGCGCAAATCTACACAAAATGCAAGCGGCAGTCCGAGCAGTGACAACGTGACCACCAAATGCAAAGCGCTCGAACGGCTGTGCCAGCGAGAAATAAGAAAATGGTGGGAGGGTACATCACTGCAGAGCTACATTGATGTGAACAGGGTCCCGCGGGGGCTGAGGATTTACACGGTACCTGCTTACGAGTCTCCGGACCCATTGCTTTTAGATGCGTGGGCAGAACACACGGCGGAGGCCTGCAAAGGAAGCTTAAGACGGCTAGTAAAGTTCGCATGGAGCGATAGAGAAAAGGCGCTTGAAGATATCAAAGCATTGGAGAATGAACTATCCAAGGAAGAGGATCAAGACAAAGTTACAGAACTTAAGGAACAAATGAAAATACGACTAAAAGCGTATGAGGAAAAAATCAAACTGCGGAAAGAAAGCTAATTTGACAGAGATGAAGAGGATTATGCTTTGGGTAGGGTTTTAACATTTGCGAAAAAGTATGATGCACCCCGCAAAGAGCTACTGAAGAAGACATCAACTGCCCCATGCATCACAGTCTGAGGTACCTGTCACCTCGAAGTCTTCAGCTGCAAAGAATGAATCCTCAGAGGAGGACTTTGCGAGACGCCTAAGATCAGGGCGTGTCCGTACTCCTTTTCGCGAGGAGTTCAAGTTGATCCGCCAGTCCCGGCGAGGCAGGGGGGCGGGCAAACCCCCGGAAAGAGAAGCAGGAGGAAAACGAGGCAGTGGCAGAGGGGGCGCAAAAAGATCAACCTCACCGCCGGTAACACGGAGCAGGAGGGGGTTCAACAAACGGAAGTGACGGAGGAAGAGAGTCACACCATTGTAAACCTGACTAATAAAACTTTGTCTGAAACTGAAGAATCAGTTTTGAAGTTAGGTTTGAACTTTTGCCCACGCAGGCATATGGAATTTGCACAGACTCGGATTGACCTTTACAAGTTCACCCGCAAGCTCAAATTGCACAAGTTCTTTAAGACGTAGGTGCAATCCACGACACAAAAGAGAAAAATAAGGAGACCTTTGGAGACCGATAGCCTCATCATCAGAGACCTTGGTGCGATTATGGTACTGGAGGACCTGTACGATGGGAGTGAGACGGAGAACCACACTACCCTGAGTGGGTCACAACAAGTTTCTAATACAGGAGTGGTACAAGAAGGTGAAACCACCCCGTTTAAACCTGTTTCCACCTTTAACCCACAATTGGCATATGACGCCATTGATGTGTTTTCAGATGCCGTTATAAAGGACTTGACAGCATTTCGTAAGAAATAACATTTCATAACAAGAGATCAGTGATGTCATTTGAAATGTCATCAGGGATGTCACTGACCATGTCATGAGTGATGTAATATGTGACACCATCAGCAGTGCATTGAGGGGGCGCGAGTTATAGTTAGCTGAACTAACTATAATGGGGGAGTTTCTCTGGTTTTGTACAGGTGAAATGTCCAACTAACTATAACTTTCCCTAAAACCTATGTTTTTTTCAGTGAAGTTCTAAGGTTCTTTAAATGGTAATTTCTAACTATAACGTCCCTGAAACCTAAGGTTTTTCCAGTGAATTTCAAAGGTTTTTCAAATGCTAGTTTCTAACTATGCCAACAGAGGTAGGACATGTGAAGAAAGAAGAAAAACGTACAGAAAGAAGCACAAGAAATGCAGAAAGAAGCAACAGAAGTCCACAAAGACGAAGAAAAGTGTAGAAAGAAGCAAGACATGTGCAGAAAGAACCAACAGAGGAGCAGAAAGGGGCCTTGTTTCAAAATCATCCAGTGCCCAGATGGGTACTGGTGGTAACTGACTCTGACTAACCAGGTCTGGAGCCAGTGCTATGCTAAAAGACCCTTAGAATACAGTGAAAACACCTATATACACTAGGGAACACTATGCGTTGGGGTACCCCTATGATTAGCATGACCTCCTCTGTAAGGCCCTAGTACATAATAGGGCAGGGGGATTAAAACTACCTCTTAAAATGCGCTACGAGCGTGGTTGCACAGTAGTGAAGGGAGGGGGGGGCCCGAGGTGACATGTGGGTCATTTTAAGTTGGGAGATTAAGTCCCCTTGGATCCTGATGGTCCCCGGAGTCAAACTAGCCAACAAGGTACCTCCAGTAAGCGCCACAGAGCTGCATTGCAGAAAGGTGTAAAAAGGAGCACCACAGGGCGTGTTTGCATACATGTCACCTCAGGCCCTGCCCCCTCCCTTCACCACTGTGCAAACGTGCCCCGTGGTGCATTTAAAGTTGGAGGATTAAGTCCCCTTGAATGCTGAGGGTCCCTGGGGTCCAACTAGCCCACCATGTCCTCCAGTAAGCGCCACAGAGCTACATTGCAGAAAAGTGTAAAAAGGGGTGTGGCCTGGACCACCTCTCTGCAACGCAGTGCCGTGGCACTTACTGGAAGCACCTGGTGGTCAAGTTGCCCCCTAGGGGCCTTCAGGATTACAAGGAAACTAATTCCCCAACGTTAAACGTGCCACAGGGCTTGTTTGCACACATGTCACCTCAGGCCCGCCCCCTTCCTTCACCACTGTGCAAACGCGCCCCGTGACACGTTTTAAGTTGGGAGATTAGGTCCCCTTGAATCCTAAGATCCCCTGGGGTCCAACTAGCCCACAAGTTACCTCCAGTAAGCACCACAGAGATACGTTGCAGAGAGGTGTAAAAAGAGGCATGGCCTCTGAACACCTCTCTGCAATGCAACTCCCTGGCGCATACTGGAGGTACCTGATGGGCTAGTTGGCCCCCAGGGACCCTCAGTATTCAAGGGGAATTATTTCCCCAACTTACAACGCGCCAGGGGGCATGTTTGCACAGTGGTGAAGCGAGGGGGCGGGGCCTGAGGTGACATATGTGCAAACACGCCCTATATATATATATCCCAGCTACGCGAACCTTTTCGTTGGCTGGTGGGAGGAGCAGGTACCCAGGAGCTGTATGGTGGATGGAGTGGAAGGGAGGACTGAGGGTTGGTTCAGGTATATCGACGACCTGTTTATTGTTTGGCGGGGCCCGTTAGTAACTGCACATGCCTTCATTGATGAACTGAACAAGAATGCCTACAACTTACACTTTTCAGGGACAGTAAGCGCGACATCAGCTGAATATTTAGACCTGAAAGTGTTTTCACAAGACCAGCAGATACATACAGCTCTACACAGGAAAACAACCGCTGGCAATTCTACCCTTTTCGCCAGTAGTAGTCACCCTCCCCAACTAATCAGGAGCATTCCGTACGGAGAGCTTCTCAGGCTCCGTAGGAATTGTTCTAGATTAGAGGACTTTGATGTTGCAGCCAACGAGTGTGTGACTCGTTTCAAGGTCAGGGGATACGGTGAGTCTCTTTTGAAAAAAACCTTGAATAAAGTAAGGGCTATCCCTAGAGACTCCTTAATCACCACAAAACCTGCCATCAAGAAAGCTGACAATGGCACAGGGAAGTTCAGACTAATAACCCCTTTCTCTGCGGGAGCTAACGACCTCAGATCTATGCTGCGAAAAAATTGGCATATTCTTAAGACAGACAGCATCATCAAGGACGACCTACCTGATCACCCACTGATAACCTTTAACAAAACCAGATCTTTAAGAGATCATTTGGTGACCAGCCACCTGGAGAGACCATTGCCTAAAAGTAACACCTTAAAATCCATGAGTGGTTTCTTCCCATGTGGGAAATGTAAAGCGTGTGCTGGAAGTAGAAGAGTACTTTCAGTGGACAATCATGAAACCGGCAAAAAACTGCATATAAAAAAGTTCATCACTTGCAGTACTCCCCTAGCCGTCTATTGTTTGGTGTGTCCCTGTGGCCTTCGCTACATAGGGAGCACCATCAATATGCTGAAATTGCGGATTTTAGAACACCTAAGAGCCATTGACAAAGCAGATCAGGCATACCCAGTTGCCCGGCATTTTGCCGAAAAACACAACAGGGACCGCAATCAGCTGCAGTATTTTGGTCTTGACACCATAAAAAGCAATGCTAGAGGAGGCGACCGTCTGCGACGATTACGCAGACTTGAGTCACGCTACATTATAGATCTCTCCACAAAATGGCCGAAGGGGATGAATAGTGGGGAAGAAATGGTCGTCCATTTAGGCAAATAACATCATGGCTGTTCCTATAACTGATCGTATTCTATTTTTGCCAAAACATGTGTCATTTAGTGTGTATATTATTACTGCGTGTGTGCGTGTGTATATATTGTATATTTTGTACTAACATGTGGGGGAGGTCATTAAGATGAATTGACAAACTGCCTCTGGAACTCACATGTAATTTACAGAAGGGAGAAGTTCTTTTGATCTTTTTCCTCGGTTTTCATCTTGTTTATACACACTGCTCATGATAAGTGGCACTTTAGTAAGATTCGAAGGGCTCTTTGTTTCCTATGTTACTTGTTTAGTCAACGGTAACTTGATTATAATACACCACTGGTATTTCCTCACGGTTTTTCCTGGTACCCCTCACCCTCTGCACTTTGTATGATATGTTATGGTTTATTTAATGTGATACATGAATTTACATTACAGGTTACACATAGAGTAATCTCTCCTTGTTTTTTAGAGGACCATTGCCGATCCACGGCTATATCAGACAATGTATAATAATTTTTTAGTATTGCGAATAACATCGGAGCAACGATCAGCCACGCTACCTTAAAGAAAACAGCAGGACCAGGTATTCCGTGAGTTGTTATTTTATTCAGCAACAAACGGCAGCATAACGTTTCGGCCTCTCACAGGCCTTGATCACATGGTGTTACACATTCGAATGGCAGAATTTAAAGTGCAAGTGCAAAACAGCGGTAACCAACCAGAATGGCGTAAAGTGCATAGTAAAATAAACATAGTAAAAATACTACGTAATTCCATTGTTAACATGAATCACGCACTCAACAGTTTTACAAATCATGGAAGTTCGCCAGTATTAGGATAAATCCCCTAAACAAATCACATAATAAGTGTGTGTCTGTATACAATAAAGTGTATAAGTATATACATTATTTACACAGTGACCGGATAAATCCGTTGACACGATCAGGCTCACCCAGGTAAGAACAGACAAACCGATAAAGTGCATAACTGTGCTTAAATGCGAGTAGGCAGTATGAGTATCTGCGCTGCTAACTATGTACGGATAAATCCATATACCATCTCTTTAAGACAATGTCACTAAATAGATACATATGTCGGTCTGAGCTGATAGAGAAGTTCATACACCATTGAACTCGGGAACCTGATCATAAGACACACTTAGATCTCATTAAACAACATTTTTTGGCAAACTGAAACCACACTATGGTTGGATTACCTGAATTGTGGAAAAAAGTGCAAGTGAATATGATTAAAAACAACGGACAGATTCAAAATCGATTATAAGCATGTTCATGATGTTGAATTAATTATAATCAAATCTGCCGAGAAAAGCAATAGGATCACCGGGTATAATAATCATTAAGACATGTGGGCAAACCATAACAATAGACAAACCACTGGCCGAGCTGGAAGTACTGAACAAAACCATTTTGTGGAGTCTCTAAAGAAAAAACATAATATGGTGCCCTGAGGAACATACACGTGGAGATATCCTGTTCAGAGAACAAAACTACAGACAGGTGTAGACATCTTCCGATGCATTTAACCCATTGGGGAATTTACTGTCTAGCATGAGAATATAGCGTGTTTCTAATCTTCTCAGTGCTGCTTCCCTGTTCCCACCCCTTCTCATAGGTGCAATGGTGTCTATGGCATAATATTTCAAGAGAGAGCTGTTGCTGTTATGCTTCTCTCTGAAGTGCCTCGCGACCGGGTATGCTGGGTCGTTAGACTTTATGGCCCGTAAGTGCTGAAGGACCCTTTTATGCACCTGTAATTTTGAACTGCCCACGTAACGAAGGCCACATGGGCATTCCAAAACATAAACAGAGAATTCACTTTTGCATGTGATTTTTTTCTTTATTTTGCATGGGGTGTCTGAAAATGGAATGCAATACTCGGTCTTGTTGACCCCCTGAATGCATGCCTTGCACGAAGCACATTTTCTGAAGCCTCTGCTCCCTGCCAACCAATCTTGTTTGTTTACCAACTCAGGGCTTGATTTGACTAATGCGTCCTGTAAAGAAAAGGCTCTTCTGTATGTAATTGCCGGTTTCGTGGGCATATCCTTGCCTATAATAGGATCGCATTTAACCAGACCCCAATGCTTGTTTACAATTTTTCGTAAAGCACCATGCTGGTTGTTGAAGGCCCAAATGAGTCTAGTTGGTTGTTGTGTTGGGGTTATGATGGAATTACGTGTCCCCCTATGAACCAGGGCTTCAGAACGGGGTATGGCATTGGCTTTCCTGATGGCAGCCAGGATCACCTTTTCGTCATACCCTCGAGCCAGAAATCGCTGTTTGCATTCTTCCTGAGCTTTTTGGTTCTGTGCTTCTGTGCTGCATGCTCTTCTGATCCGCAGCATTTCCCCGTAAGGGATGCTGCGGATCAGATGGGGAGGATGGTGGCTCCTGGCATGCAGCACAGTGTTGCCGGCCGTGGGCTTTCTGAACAGGGATGTTTGAATTTCTCCATTGATGATATCTATGGCAACATCCAAAAAGGTTGCATGTGTACTGCTGATATCGGAGGTGAATGACAGGTTGTAATTGTTCACGTTTAGCCTGTCAATGAATTCTGTGGCCTGTTCGGTGGTTCCCTTCCAGATCATGCATACATCATCGATGTATCTGAACCACCGAACAATGTGATTCCTACAGATCTCAGAGTGTTCGCCACTGAGGACCTGTCTCTCCCAGTACCCCATGTGGAGACAGGCGTAACTGGGAGAAAAACAGGCCCCCATGGCCACCCCTCTGATCTGCTGGAAATACTGTTTATTAAACATAAAGTAATTGTTATTCAAACAGAACTTTATCATCGATAACAGCATTTTGTTATGTTCTGCCAGAACAATCGGACGGAACCCCAAGTAATGAGCCTGAGACCATCCGCATGGATGATGCTGGTGTATAGGGCAGAAACATCAAGTGTAACCAGCAGGTATGATGGATCCCAATCAACAGTGCTCAGCTTTCTTAAAAAGTCACTTGAGTCTTGGACATAAGAGGGTAATCCTAACACATGTTCCTGCAAGTATGAATCCACGTAGATTGTAGTATTCTCTAGCAACCCCCCACATGCAGACATAATAGGTCTTCCGGGGGGTTTCTGCGAGTTCTTGTGGATCTTGGGGATCAGGTAGAGGACAGGCATAATGGGAAAATCATTTTTTAGGTATTTAAGTTCATCCATGCTTATGAGACCTGATGACCGCCAACCCATAAGCAATGAATAGAATGCACTTTGGGCTTCCTTGATGACCGCCAGATCACAATGTCTATAGCAGGAGATGTCATTCAACTGGGCAGTCGCCTCTTCTAAGTACAGATCCCTTGCCCATAAAACAATGTTGCCCCCCTTGTCTGATTGACGGACAATCACATTGCCAGCCTTTTGGATCTTTGCCGCTAAGTCAGTGTATTTTTTGTTACAATTGTTTCTGTATTTGTTGTTCCTCAATGTCTGTGAGTAAAGTGTCTTGATATCTTTTACTATGGCCTCCTGGAAGATATCTAAATTGTCATGCAGCATCTGTGGAGTATATGTAGATCTTGGCTTGAATTTGGTGAGGTTACCCATTACGTTCCCAGATTCGGAAGCACTGTCCGCATCAGATTGTTGCGTCAGAAACTGTTCTTGTCTCAAGCTCTCCATATCTTGAACAAGTGGCAAGTCATGAACAATTAGTGTTGGACTATTATGGGTGCTGATGTCAGTTCTAACCTCCTGATTCCTGGACTTATTGTTCACAAAGTGTTTTTTCAATTTTAATTTCCTTGTGAATTTAAACAAGTCAATTCGAGTGTCCGCGTAATTAAAATTTCGACGCGGACAAAAAGATAAGCCCATAGATAATGTTTTTAGCTCGGAATCTGAGAGTTGCATGGAAGTTAGATTAATAATAGAAAAATTAGACACACCTGTTTGTTCTATGGTTGCTTCTTCTTTTTGCTCCACTGCTTTTTGTAAGGTATATACATGTGTGTGTGTGAACAAGGGCTGTTTAGCCCGAAACGCGTCATCGCTGTTCTTACCACCTTACCTATTCTGCAGTAAAGAATTGTTTTTTGTGATCCGTCTCCTGCTTCGCCGGTCCAAGGGGATTGGAGGTAGCTGTTGGGAGGTTCTCTGTATATATATATATATATATATATATCTGAAGTGCGAGGAAGGGGGAGCGGAGTATGGAAGCCATCACCTGAACCCACAACAGCCACAGCTCCCGCCGGACGACATGACACACCGGCTGTTGACTCTACAAAAAACTGAGCCGGTAATTGGTATCGCCGCCGGCATACAAGGAACACTGAATGCTGGGAAATGCAGTTACTTTCAAGGCAGAGGCGATTCCATGCCGTGTTTGTCAGGCAGCCCACACTACTTTAGAGGGTGGGACGAAAAACTGAACTTTACTTTGGGACTGTAAGCGAAAGACACGACCTAGACCAGGGGGGCATTTGAGAAAGGAAAAACCCCCGAAACGCGTCATGCCCATGGTCTTATGAAAGAATAAAGGTGGATGCTCCAGAAGCCTCGTGTGCTGCCTGTTTCTTTCTATGGAGGAGACATCGTGGTAACATTTAGCGTGTCGCAAGCGTTTGGCTCTTGTGCTGAACCACACGCAAGGCGTGCACCCCCCGCAAGTGTCCAAAGGGGGTCGTAAAAAGGTAGACCCTCGGACTACCCCGCATCAAGCCTGCACCGGATAAATGCTGTGAAAACAGTCCATACCTGCATGGAGCCACGCCCCTACTTTATTGGCGTTTCCTTTGTCAAGGACAGTCTGAAGTGCGAGGAAGGGGGAGAGGAGTATGGAAGCCATCACCTGAACCCACAACAGCCACAGCTCCCGCCGGACGACATGACACACCGGCTGTTGACTCTACAAAAAACTGAGCCGGTAATTGGTATCGCCGCCGGCATACAAGGAACACTGAATGCTGGGAAATGCAGTTACTTTCAAGGCAGAGGCGATTCCATGGCGTGTTTGTCAGGCAGCCCACACTACTTTAGAGGGTGGAACGAAAAACTGAACTTTACTTTGGGACTGTAAGCGAAAGACACGACCTAGACCAGGGGGGCATTTGAGAAAGGAAAAACCCCCGAAACGCGTCATGCCCATGGTCTTATGAAAGAATAAAGGTGGATGCTCCAGAAGCCTCGTGTGCTGCCTGTTTCTTTCTATGGAGGAGACATCGTGGTAATATATATATATATAAATATATATATAAATAAAATAAATAAAAAAAATAAAAAAAATTAACAATTAACAAATCATTGTACCGTATCTTATGTAAACTTTCTATGAATGCAATACAGCAAGTTTTTCTCTTATATTGTATTAATTTTATGGGTCCACAGATTCACTACGATGGCACCATGAATCCACCACAAAAATCAGGAACACACTCAAACCTTAACTTCTCATTTGGTACAATAAGTCCCCACCCATCCAAATTGGAGAACAGACTCTAAATCAATTATTTGGGTTTCACATCTCTCTGGAGGAAGTCTGAAAACCACAGCTCCATTTCTTTTTTGACTTTCCTTCAAAAGAAGAGTGTTTCAAAGTTAAGATGACTTCAGGTCAAAATAGAAGAGAAGGGAAAGAGTAAAACTAAGAAGAAGAAGACTTACCATGTCCAAACAATTCCCTGGATGGTTGAAAATATTTCTCCATCCCTTCAGGATAAAAAAAAACCTTTTTCCAAAATGTGCTTAATGCAATCTATGCAGCAAAATATTGTCAAGAGGTATGATGAAGAAGTATTCACATGGCACATCCTCGATGAGAAGACTCCTGAAAGCCTTACATGCAAATACGTATTACATGAATATAACATTGAATGATGGTGGCGTATCATCATCAGCAGCTGGACCATCTGTGGACCTCCTGACCAGGTGTTTACCATCCCCGCTGTTTCACCAAAACTGCAAGACATGGTCACTCATTGTGGCAAATGCCATAGCTCAGTTGCGTTAAACATTTCATCTGTTGCCTAGTTAATTGATGCTGTCAACAAGCATAATTGTTATTTATTTTCACCTCATCTTCCATTCCTCTTTAAACACAAGTAGATATTTGAAAATCAAATATAGAATACATTTAACTTTACATTACTTACTTTTAGATTACATACAATAAGCTAGTGAATAGCTACATAAGTGGTTATGTCAGTGTGTAAGTGTCTGAGTATGGATGAATAAATGGGTCTTTGAATGGCTGTATGGGTGGCTAACTGGGTGTGTGAGTGAATGAGTGAATATGTGTGTTAAACCATCAGTGCTTCTGTGGATGTGTCACTGCATGCATACATACGTGGCTGAGTGGGTGTGTAACTGGGTGTGTTAATGACCATATTGGTATCTAAATGGGTATATAGGTGATGGTATGGATTGGTAAGTGGCTGTGTTAGTGGGTGTGTAAGTGTATAAGTGGGTGTGCCAGTGCCTTCTGTTAGTGGTGGATACATAAGTGTTGTGTGGTTGTGTTAGTGGATGTGTAAGTGCGTCTGTGACTGTCTGACTTTGTGTACCTGTGTGTAAGGTTTTGTAAATAGGTATGTGAGTGGTTGGGTGGGTGGGTGACTGGGTATATAACTCTGTGTATGGGTGTCTATGTGTGTGTGTAAATGAGTGCTGGGTACATGAATCGCTGCATAGGTGTGTGAATAGGTGTGATAGTACCTGTATTGGCATGTGAACGAATAAGTGGATGTATAGGTGAGAAATGGGTTTGTGAATGGTTTTACATGTGTATGACTGAGTGTGTCAGTCACTGTCTTGCTAAATGAGTGGTGGGTACATGAGTAATTTTGTGGGAGTAAAACTGGGCGTGTAAGTGCCTGTCTGACTGTGTCAGTGGGTGCAAATTATATACTAATAAACTAGATACTATCAGCAAGCACCCACATCAAATTTCAAACACATTCATTTATACTGGCTTAAGAAAATAACTACATTTTCAGTCTAGCAATTCCTCTTCCTTATTTGCTGTTCACTGTATTTTTAATTAATGTTCTCATTTAACCGCCCTTCTATTTTGCCTTTTACTGTAGTGTCTAGAAACTACACATTTTGTTTCAGTTTATATACACTAATAGTTCTTTTTTTCAATATCATTGTTTATGCTACAACCTAATTAACATACCTGTAAATTCTCTTTGCTGTTATCCATCTTTTATTTTAATATCTGTTAACATCGCTTTTCAACTGCAAATCTCAAGTCAAAAATAAAGCCATCCTCCTCCACTCTCATTAGAAAAGTACCTACAATGGCTTACCTTCTCACTGTGCTCTAACTCATACTCTTGTACTTCCTTTCATCTTCTATTTTTGTTATGCTACTTCTAAATGGTCACTATTTCTTCACCCTTCCCATGTTCATGTAAAGAAGCCCAATTTAATAGGTTTTTCATGGATCCTCAAATCCACCGCAGCACTCATCGCAGTACTCCCTCTGCTGTTAATGCTTTTCCTTTATACGTTATTTTCTGAAGTATTGCCAATTTCAAGATATATACTCCCTACTGAGCAATTTTTGTACACTAGTCGGCTTTTCAGTATCACACTGCAGTCTCTTTTGTTCACTTACCCCCACTCCTCTATCTCAGTTTCTATAGTAACCCCGTTTCCAATAGTCTCTGCCTACCAGTAAGTCAAAACTTCGCAAGACTTTCTCTAAACAGCATACTAGCTTCACATTAACTGTAGCAGGTGTGGTTGACTGTTAGTAATTTTAAGCATATCCTAAACAACATAACTTGTGCTTATTTTTCAAAGCCAATCAAAGAGTTATTTACTTTTTTCATTAAAGTCAATACCTAATTTTAATTTCCTGCACATCTCTTCATCGAATCAAATATATGCTTTCATATTTAACTTTCTGTCCTCCATTGTAACTTCCTCATTCTGCTGCAGCCTTTTCTCGTGTGGTACTCCTCCTTGTCTCTAAAATGGTCAGAGTATAGATTGTGGGCCATTGTATTGTGTTTTCAGTAAGACAGAGTGCTAGAAAGAGTGACATTAACAGGGACCTAGATTTTTCTAATGTGGACATTACTTGGGTTGGCCACAAAGGGTTAAAGTTGCATAAAATACTGCCTTTGGTTGAAAGCATTGCAGATTGCCAATATCCAGCCCTAATGATTGTTCACTGTGGTACCAATGACCTAGGCACAATTACTGGGGTAGGGCTGGAAATACTAATGAAAGATACCTTTGGTAAATGAATGTCTCTTTTCCCACTTACTGCCTTGGTGCTCTCCAACATTTGCCAAAGACAAAAGTGGCTTGGTCAACCCAATTTTGTCCAGAGATAGAGAAAACCAGGAAACTTGCCAGTAAAACTGTTTCTGCATGTCTGGGAGACCACAAGATGGGCTCTATATACCATAACAACTTAGGCTTCGTTATAGATGCAATACATTAAAAACATGGAGTCCATTTCATAGACACAGGCAAAAGGGTGTTCCTCAACAATTTAAAAGACTTCATCCTGTTCTATGTGCAGTTATCGTCTACACCCCATAAACACAAAGGCTCTTTTCAGAGCCAACCCTTTGCCCGAACGCTGGATCGTTTTGTTTTCAAATCCTTTTTTCTAATTTCTCAATCGGATCCATGGATCCATCATTGATCCTATTTTTATGCTTTCAACCTATTTCCCGTTTGCTGTAGAAACCAGTGTGAAACCCATGGGTGATCCAAGAAAGTTATATATTTCTGAAAAGTAGATGAAATTCTAAATTTGGATGGGTTCATATGAATAGATTCCTCAAGGTTTTCCCAAAGAAACTTAGGGCATCATTATGATACTTGGCGGTCGGACCACCGACTGCTATCTCGGAGGTCTGACTAACGAATTACGATGAGACCGCCGTGATGGTGGTCGTAAAAGTGCTCTTTTGCATTGCAGATTGTGCTGCAGCCCAGGAAAAGGGCTGCTGCACAAGCTGCATTGTGAAAGAACACTTTGTACACATCCATGCAGTGTGTGCCAGGCACCATGTGATGCCTGGCACACAGTGCATGAATGTGTTTGAGGCACTACATGTGCCTCCACTTTACAGTGGCCTACGGAGATGCGGGCCCTGCTTGGGGCACCCAAAGTCCATTTCCAACAGCCTCTTCATGGAGGTTGGACCGGCATGAAATGGCTGTTTGAAAGGGACATCGCAATCCCTACAGCAGTACCTTTCCAGGCACCTCCTCCATGCAAGTGATGCAATTCCGAACGCTGCCGCAATGGGATCCTAGATCCTGTTGGAGGCAGCGATCTGTCCCTTGAGAGTTGACAATCCGACTGCATTCATCAAAATTCCACTGTCTGACCAACAGTCTGTTAGCGATGGGACTGCCACCGACGTCCTACTAGTGGCGATCCCATTGCTATCGTAATAAGGCCCTAAGTGTTGAAATAAAGAAGTATTGAAAACAGATAGTAAAAAACAGCCATTTGAGACTCAGGGCCCGATTCACAGAATGAACTTACTACTTTTGGCATTCACAGAATGCACTTACTACTTTTGGTATTCACAGAATGAACTTACTCATAACGGTATTCACAGAAGTTAGGACTACTAACTTTAGGACTCCTAAATGCCTTCTGTGAATACCGAAAGTCTTAAAATTAGGATTGTTCTCAATTTAGTAGTAGTAAAGTTAGGACTACTAACTTTAGGATGCCTAAATGCCTTCTGTGAATACCGAAAGTCTTAAAATTACGATTTTTCTCAATTTAGTAGTAGTAAAGTTAGGAGTCCTAACTTTACTACTACTAAATTGAGAAGAATCCTAATTTTAAGACTTTCGGTATTCACAGAAGGCATTTCGGAGTCCTAAAGTTAGGAGTCCTAACTTTACTACTACTAAATTGAGAAAAATCCTAATTTTAAGTCTTTTGGTATTCACAGAAGGCATTTAGGAGTCCTAAAGTTAGTAGTCCTAACTTTACTACTACTAAATTGAGAAAAATCCTAATTTTAAGACTTCCGGTATTCACAGAAGGCATTTAGGCGTCCTAAAGTTAGTAGTCCTAACTTTACTACTACTAAATTGAGAAAAATCCTAATTTTAAGACTTTCGGTATTCACAGAAGGCATTTAGGAGTCCTAAAGTTAGTAGTCCTAACTTCTGTGAATGCCGAAATGAGTAAGTTCATTCTGTGAATACCAAAAGTAGTAAGTGCATTCTGTGAATGCCAAAAGTAGTAAGTTCATTCGGTGAATCGGGCCCAATGTTTTCATCTGTAACTTTTTATCACAATTGCCAATTTATAGAAACAATGTACAGTTGCCTTCACTAGACCCTTTTGGTTGTGGGGATGTATAGGGATTGCAGGTTCTCCATGAATACGAGGTAGCCAGAGACAACAGCTGAGGTGCACCGTACAATGTTTTTTCATTGTGTACAGAGTATAGACCAATTCATATGGGGTAATATGCAGAGTGAAAATTAGGTATCAAGGTAACCTATATATTTCTGAAATGGGCACAAGATATGGAGATTAGGAGCAGTGGTTATTTGTACATCACTGAATTTGTGGGTAGCCGTATGAGGATATGATTTAGAGGGTATTTTTCTAAATGTCTTCTTGCTTACACACCGGACTACATTTGCAATGCACAAATACAGTGAACTCCAATTGATATTAACAAATATCCTACTATTCTATGCTCCCACATGTTTTCTTAAAAAAAGGGTACCTCACTTGAGTGGGTAGGCCTAGTGCCTGTGACAGGAAACGGCCTAAAATGCAACATGGATGCATCTCATTTTCCACTCAAAACTGATCCTTCTTTGCAAAGTTGGTAGCTGTGGATTTTGGGGCCTATCTCAGCACCACCTAGGGAAACCTAGCAGACCTATACATTTTTTAAAACTAGACACCTAGTTGAATAAAAGATGGGGGAGACTTGTGTGGCTCGCACCAGGTGGTTTTAACCAGAATCCCTAGCAAACCTCAACAATCGACTAAAAACACATTTTCCTCTTATTACTGTGACGGAAAGTTCTGGAATCTGTGGGATGAAACAAACTTCCTTCCACCCAGCATTTTCCTAAGTCTTCTGTTAAAAATGGTTCTTCATTTGTGTGGATAGGCATAGTGCCCAAGACAGGAAATAGCCCAAAATATAACAGGGATACATCACATTTTCCCACCTAAACCTGACCCGTTTTGTTGAAAAGTGGGTAGCTGTGGATTTTGGCCATAACTTAGAAGGTAACTAGAGAAACCCAGCAAACATACACATTTTTTAAAACTAGACACCTGAGGGAATCCAGGGTGTGGTGACTTGTGCAGCTCTCACCAGGTTGTTTTACCCAGAAGCCCTTGGAAGCTTCAAACATTGACTGAAAAACACATTTCACTGATATATCTGTGATGGAAAGTTCTGGAATCTGTGGGGTGCCACCAATTTCCACCCACCCAGCATTCCCCTAAGTATTCCGATAAAAATGGTACATCACTTTAGTAGGTAGACTTACTACCCACAGCAGGAAAGGGCCCAAAACACAACATGGATATATCACATTATTTTCACTCAAAACAAACTGATTTTTTGCAAAGTAGGTAGCTGTGGATTTTGGGCCCTAGCTGAGCTTGCACCAAGGGAAACCGCTCTATTTTTTAAAACAAGATACCTAGAGGAATCCAGGATGGGCTGACTTTGTTGGCTCTCACCAGGTTGTTTTACCTGGAATCCCTTGCAAACCTACAACTTTGGCTAAAAAAACACATTTTCCCCACATTTCTGTGATGGAAAGTTTTGGAATCTGCAGGGAGCCACAAACTGCCTTCCACAAAGCATTCCCCTAAGTCTTCCAATAAAAATGGTATCTCACTAGTGTGGGTAGACCTATCGTCCAGTGCAGAAAATGGCCCAAAAGACAACATGGATACATCACATTTTCCACTCAAAATTGACCTGTTATTTGCAGGGGGTAGTTGTGGATTTTGGGCCCTAACTCAGGGGGGCCCAGGCAACATTCACATTTCAGTGATGGAAAGTTCAGGAATTTGTGGGGAGCCATAAACTTTCTTCCACCTAGCATTCCTGCCGTTAATAATGGTACCTCACTTTTGTGGGTAGGCCTGTTTCCTGCATTTTATATGCTTAGCAGGATATGATCTGGCCTGAAAGGTGGAATTGATTCTGTTTTCAGAAGACAATTTGGCTCATTTTGACTATTAGTTAGGGCAAAACCTGGACTACTACTTTAAGCCTCCAATGTTAGGGCAGGCAGGTCACAGATACCAGTATTTAGGGACTTAGGACGGCTGTCAACAGCAAAGGAGAGCTGCCTTTCGGTGAGCTTTATTTTATACATCAATAACTCCCACTGCCCTTTCGATAAAGACATTCAGAGTAGAGTTTTTAGCTTTATTTGAGTTAGACATCCTTAACTTGTGCATGCCCATGTTGTGACCTCACACTCCTGTATTAGTCACAAACCAGGCACATATTATCAAAAACAAACTGTCGTCCCACTGACTATTATGGTGCAAAGAAGCACCAATGCTTAAATGAGTAGGCGCTACAAAATTCCCAGTCAGACCTTGCTAGATGTGGGACAAACCTAAGACATGGCCAAAATGCATTGAACCATAAGTGGGGAAAACGGCCCGGCCTCCTCTGGTCCATAGCAGGGGAAGACGGTCCTGCCCTAGGACCGGGATTTGCCCATGCGCGGCTCACGCACATCCTGTTCAGTGGGAATGATGGTTGCGCTGTACAGTGCTAATGAAAATGTCCCCGCCATGTGCCCGCGATCCTACTGAGGCAGCACTTAGGATCCTGGGACCGGTAGTCCCTAAGGCTGGCGTCCGCTTACCCACTCCCGCTCAGCGGTCCTGCTGGTTGCATTATATAGTCAGGGCCGGACTGGGAACATAAACCAGCCCTGGCAAACTGTTCAGCTGCACCTCCCCTTGGGGTGAGGGGGAGTGCAGCCGAGCAGTTTGAGAGATCTGGTTTCGGCCGATTTTGTTACCGGGGGCCAATATTGCCGACCCCCGGTAACAAAAATGGCCGTCCAGGGTCCCAAAACGGGCCCCCACCCTAGCGGCCCACCGGGGAAACTCCTGGTGCCTGCTATGGCCAGTCTGGCCTTGTATATAGTGCTGATGAAAGTGTCTTGCACCTCAAACTGCCTGGATACTGGGACTGGTAGTACCTAAAGCTTGCATCTAGTCTGCCATTTTTTGGGGATCACTGATGAAAAGTTAGCATAACATTGCTATGTAGCATCTTTCTAACTGTCTGAGAAGACAGTATTCCTCTGCACAGTAGATCTCACTGCCGCATGAGTTACTCTCTCAGCAGCACAGGAGCCTCTGCGCCTCCTTCTGCTGCCTGTGTAGGGTTTCTTTTATTAGTGGTGATTGGTTTCCCATTTGAACTTTGAGGTTTTGCTCGAAGTTTTGAATTTATATTGAACATACAAATGAAGTAAATGAGAGCGACAATGTGTGATTCAAAATGTGTTGCGCAGTTGATATAATACTCAATTACACGTTTCCTAGAAAGCTGTCGCCAATATTTATATCACTTTATGTAGTTAAACTAATTGAATCTGTAAATATCTCAAGTGTAATGGTATCCTTTTTAGCGTTATAATTAAATGCAAGTAGCTTTACGAAAATTATTGTTAACTTATCTGAATGAAGCAGTAACACATTGGCTTAAGTTTGTTAACTCTAGGCCAGGCCAAATGTAGATTACGATGATGTAATTGTCATAATTATAGGATTTTCACGTTGCACTTGTTAAGTTAAATCCCCGAAAATATGTCATTATGCCACGTCGAAAGATTACTTTGCCAATTATAGCAAAAGGATAGGATGGGAGCGTGCAAACAACCAGAATATGCAGTTATTCACAGAACTTGTTTTCCACACTAAGGGCCTCATTAGGATTGCGGTTAATCCGCATCCTCTGGGCCGGCGGAAGCCACCGCCGGCCCGGAGGATGCGGATTAACCGCTGCAGACAGAAAAAAGACCCCCCGCCAGATTAGGATGGATGGGGGATCTTTTTTCCGTCCGCCGCTTTTCCGCCGCGGTCGCCTTCCGACTGCAGCGGAAAAGCTCTAACATGGCTGGTGGTGTCTATCAGACACCGCCAGCCATATTAGGATGGCATCGGTCCTATGCCTTTCCACGGCGGCATTTTCGCCATGGAAAGGCATACAGGCTTTTCTTTGGGGGCCCGTTGTGGGCCCCCATGGGTGAAGGGGGGGGAAGTGGGGGTGCACATGGGGGGTACCTATGGGCCACCCTGCCTTTGCGTGCACAAAGCGGCAGGCACCACGCGGTGCCTGCAGCTTCGTGCACGCAAAGGAAAACATGGTTTATTTAACATTGCGCCATGTGCCGCTTCAAGCAGCACCCGCCGCAATGTTAAATATACAAGTTGGTGGTAATTTGCGATTTCTTAGTGTAAATTTGCAAAACATATTTGCTTCTTACATAGCACTTAAGGAATCACAATTTGTGATTCCTTAAATGCTTACACAATATTAAGGAATTGCAAAATTTGCGATTCCTCAATATTGCGATGCAATTTACATGATACATTCCATTTTCCGATTTTTTGTCGCAAACGCTGCTTTTTACCGAATCGCAGCGTTTGCGACAAAAAAATCGTTTGATACATCTGACCCCAAATTCCGAGCACTTGTATTTTGACTAGTATGTTTTTGCTGATTTAAGGCTTTTGAGTGTACAGACAGATACGTTCTGTATCCCAAGCACATGCTTTTTATATATTACATGTATGTTGGTTTTTGGTGATTGATTGGTTGGACACCAGTGACCAAACATGGTCGCATTGGTGCTGCATATATAGCAGCTGGATTCCTACAATTTGGATGCTTAGAGATTATTGACCCTTACTGAGGGGCTAGAGATTTTGGCATCAGATATAGACCGGGACGGAGATATGACTTGGAACAAGATTTGATTTTTCCTCAATCTATTCAGACAGCCCTGAGGAAGTCACAGGATTATACCTACAGTGACGAAACAAGTGTTGGCTCTGAGGCTAAAGAATAAAGAATTGAATTGAAGAAAACGGATTATCGGAAAATATTTCTTGTACACATTTCATGAACAATTTTGCACGCTTGTTTTTTCAAGAAGTACCAACATACATGTAATATATCAAAAGCATGTGCATGGGGTATAGAACTTGTTTTACAGCTGATCTTTTGATCAAAATTTGGGGAGTGCCGTGATTCTCCCTACTGTATAACATAGCACTCGAAGAGCTATAGATACTAATAAGACTGTATTTCCACTTAGCGCCATCGTCCCAATCAGATCACCCACAGGAACAGAAGATATTTGGCCAGCTTAGTGCCTGATTACAAGTCTGGCAGCCCTAGGACGGCCAGACTCATGGTGGGGTGACCATGGCAGTCTTCCGACCACAAGATTACGACTTTGGTGGTTGTGCTGCCCTGGGACCACCAACACCGCATGAATGTGCTTGGCGGGACCGCCACAGTCCTGCCAAGCATATTACGACTTTCCTCACTGCCACTGATTTCAGGGACAGCAAAACACACAAGATGATGAACGGAATGTTGCACATTGGTAAAACATTCACCACCAGTCATAGATGGGAGTTTAATCCATTGTTAGTTTGCTCACCACCCCACCCCAGTTAAGACATGGCCATATGCAAATCAGTCTTGACACTGTGCCTCATGGGAACAGTCCAGCCCGAACTGCCAAGCCATGTCTTCCCTGGACAGGAATCAAGCATCCTAGGACCGGTTTCTGGCTATCAGCCGTCATCAGCCAGGATAGCTTGACTCCATTGGCGTAGTGAGCACAGGACCCACGTCTGTCTACTATTTAAACTAAAAGACAGTCACATAAACTTCAAATAAAGTCAAATGAAATGACCTGGAAATAAAGAAGTATCTAAGAAAAAGAACTTTGTTGGCCAAACATTAACCACTGAAAGTTGACCACAGTCTAAATAGGAAAGCAAAAAAAACTGAATTGTAACAGTGGGGCTGTAGTTCAATCCTGTTACCCAGAGTTCATAAATCTTCCTTCCGTATCTATTCCAGATATATCAGGATGGTGTAGGTAATTGGATTTCTTCATATTTCTTTCATTATTTACCCAGTCCCATATTATCTTCACTTCTAAAGATATCCCTGTCCAAAAAGGACAATTTCTGTTCTGATTGACACCTCTGCCTTTGCACATTCTATTAGGGTGCATCAAAGCTGCAATAAAACAACCTACAAGGAGTGCATTCAATGGATCCCAAAAGGCCACTATAAATGCTCTGTCTTTATCTTTGTGAGCCAAAAAGTTATGTGTAAAGTTGATTAAGTCATGTTGAAGAGCCTTGTCTAGCTTAACGTTATCATTGAGCCTCCATCTAGAGCTCTGACCATTCCAACCATCTAAGCTAAAATGTATACATATGACCTGTTTCACAAACAGAAATGTTCCAGAGAAGGCCACTAGCCATCAAAAAGTTCACAAGAACTGATTATGAATTAGATACTGTGGAATGAAAGTTATAATCTATGAAATTTCAGAAATGATAAAGGACTCCTGATTGTTATTGGTGCTATTAGGTGCATGCAAGGATGTAAATGTGTTTTTGGTTTGTCCCTTGCTGTTATAATAATTTATAACCCATCACTCTGGTTGGCTAGTACTATCTCCACTATCCCCTGAAACACTCACAAAAGAAAATGGTCACTCTTGCCTTTTTCAATGGGCCAAAGCAGTGGCCAATTTGAGCCAGTGGTTTCTGGTTCTCGGCACCGGCACCTAATTGTCGACACCGGCGCTTGTGACAGTCTGCCACAAGGTGGCACTGTCTGAATAACTTAGATATAACCACAAAAGCAGTTAGTTGTTAATTGAATATACATAAAAAAATTACCGTTACCGGCTGCCCAAGCCATTCTTATAGCTTTGGGGCCTAGAATTGTCCGAATTGTCACACTTGTAGGAGTGTGATGGTTATTAGTTGTGTTGTTACTATCACTGGCAGCATGGCAGGGGTAATGTGAGGTGCAAGCGGAAGTGGCTTCTTGATGAGAGCCCTGGCACTTAATTTATTACAAATTAAGCACAAGGCTGGAGGATAAATTATGTATACTAAACTATTTGAGCATAATCTTGGCCAGCTTCATTGAACAAAGTGAGTTTCCCCGCCAAAAAATTAATCTCTCCTAAATTGTTTCAAACTGTTTTAAGTGAGCCAAAAAACTAAAATCTAGCATTGTCTCATACCTGCCCAGATCATTTCAGAAAGTGCCAATCTATTTTCATGATCTTTGAGTGATTACATCCCCCTGCACCTCATGCAACACCTTCCTGCAAAAGCATTCCCTAACATTTCTCCTTGGCTCCCTGCTACTGATTGTGTTCACCTGTTCGAGTGTTTCCAAGTGTGATGATTCTTTATCTGCGGATGTAGGATGTTTCTGTCTCAGTGAGAGGCGGGCCTTCCTTGAGCTTATCCCACTGTTCCAGGAGAAAAGACACTGAGTGCTCTTATTTTAACCTTCTTCCATTAGGCCTAGGATTCTCTTGGACTTGCCTCAGCCAGTCACCTAATTGCTTTCTGTTGATCCTCCTATGTAAGGGAGAGGAGTCTAAAAAGGTGACCACACTGACGTGAGATGTGGTTTCTCAACTGATCAATGATGGATTTTAAGTCTCTTTGAGTTTTCAAGGCAGAAGTGCCAAGTCCAGGAACAACTACAGCAAATGTGTTCATTTTGTTTCTATAATTGCCATTACTTCCTGTTTCTCCTCAAAATAGGGTACCATTATCAAAATGTCAGGCTGGTCGTATCACCCAGTCTATCTCTGACAAAAGGAAGGATCTTTGAACCATCTACCTGTGTGTTTTGGTCCTTCAGCTTTCTGCTTTCTGTGGTAAGCCCCTTATAAGTATATTACATCATGTCAATCTGTTCTATACATCTTCCTTTTTTCAAATTTCTCTTCAATTATAGAACCCTTACTCTTCAATTATAGAATCCTTACTCCAAAATGGTGTTGTTTCTATGAATGTTCAACCACACTCTTTTCAAAATTATCAATTCTATTCTCAATGGCAGTAACGTATCAGCCTGTAGAGAATATTAGAGTGGCCTTTGCCCAAACATAGGTATGCCCAGCATGTAGAGCTCTGGGTCAGCGGAACCTACCTCTCAGTGGAGATGGTAGTTCACAAAGTCCTGGCTCAACAGGAATGATGGGCTGCAAAGAGATCTCCTCAGATAGCATGCCTTCTGAATGTGACTACCAGTGGGAAAAAGCTGCTCCTAGTCATGAATATGTTCCCCACCTCCAAGGCTCGTATGTTATCAGGGAGAGTACTGCAGATCCTGTGATCACCATACCTTCTTTATGTGGATATGTCACCAACCTGGGAAGGAGGATCTGATGCATTCTCTCTCTAGAGTTGATTGCGCTCTTCTTCTATTACAGAGTCAGTTTGATGAGGGGACTCAAACCTGAAGTCAGGCATATCAGAACGAGACAGCAATCTCATTCGGCATTCTCATTCCAGAGGACGGCGGAGGCGTTGCTTCAAATGTGGAAGAAGGAGATCAAGAGAGAGGTTGGTGGTATCGGGTTTGACAAGGAAGACAGAGAGAGGGGGATCTGCCAAATACCAGAGCAAGGAACTAGAAGAGGCATCATCACCCAAACTGCTGAGAGTCTCCATCAGCAAGAGAGAACCACAATGTCAAATAAGGATCTGAGAGCCAGGTCAACAAGCTGTTGTATTTCTATACTTCGATATTCCCGATTCATGCCCTTATGTGGTTATAATAAATAGTTTCCTTATAAAGGCATAAGAATCATATCCATATTTAGTAATAGTCCAAAGCACGGCAAGGCTACTCCCATAAACTCCTAGAAAGCACAATGCATTCTTTAAACAAACCAAGCCGCCAGCAACCCCGAAATGCCCCCTGCTTTTGTTTTGATTTGCACAAGAACTCCTGGAGTCCAGAAAGAACTGTTAGTTCTCATTGACGTCTTATGTCCAACCTTACGTCAAACCCGCCACCTTGCAGGTATAAATATACCAACGTTGCCTTAAGCAAACACACGGTGGTGGGGAGCAGAGCGACGTTCTAATTGTCCGAGAGCCCAGCTGTTGCCAGAGCCAAATGAAGCCGCCCGTCCCTTTTTTGACGCGCTGGAGAAGCTGCCTTTTTTCATGCCGAGAAATCCAGCTCCGGCGTTCCCAAGTCACACTCGCGGGTTGCTGGGAGATCGAGTCCTGAGAAGCAAGATACAAGACCTCCTTCATTCTATAACCAAGGTACAGAGCTGATTAAAACCTTAGAGAGAATTCTTGATTCCGATACTTGGCAAAAACCTAACTTAACTTAAAACTGCAACTTACTTACTCCTTCCCACGTATTAGGCTTAGGTCAGGTACACCGGGGTAGGCGTATCTTAGAAGCACCAGTTGAGTTTGTTAGTCAATGTTTTTATGTATCATATGGCTAAGAAACCATATTGATGCTTTTACAGTATTATTTCACAATACTACTTTTACTGTACGCACTTTACTTTATAATGTGTATTGCAATTGTGGCAATTCATTTCTCTTGCATGAGAAAGAAGACTGCTCAATAATATAACACCTTTTATTGAAAACTCCTGTCTCTCTATTTCTCTGCATTCTGGTGAAATTAAGCATGCACGATTGACTGAGTGAAATAGCTGTCTATTGTTTTCACACAACTCTAGAGATACACTCTTTATTCTGAGGGAGCAAAGTTGTCATGTTTATGCAGTTGTCAGAAACTTATCCCTTCTTGTCTAAATCAGGACGGTTAACCCTTTCCTGAACATTCGAGAAAGTTTCTAGTGACCTCTGAGCTAGCTGGCAAAACTAATTAAGTCTAACATAGTCAGTAGAGACCTAGATGACCTCTGTCCTACGTCTACACTGCTGTTTATGTTATTCCAATGCGCAGAGCCTATTGGGAATATAGGAACTACACTACAAAGCCAACAGCAACTTATTTTCCGACATGCTCCCAGAGAAGAGTGGCATTGCCAGGTTTGTAGACGGCTCCTAAACGAGCCAAAAACAATATGAGAATTCTTAAAAGGAGAGAGGGTGTGGCAAAGAGAAGGAGATTTCCTGAAGTGCAGGGTGACCAAGAAATTCATTATAACCAGATTAGGCTTAATAGTCTGAGGAATTGCCTATTGTGTTGTCTGTTGGACATTATCTTTCATTTAAGCCTTATTTTATAAATAAGTTATTTGAAGATGTCTTTTCTTCTTTTAATCTTAACAATAATATAGAAGTACTCCTTTAGTTTTTTTGGGTTATCTGTCAGCGTATCTATTTCTGTAAACCCCACATCACAACTATTAGAAGCAAGAAGACTTACTAAACTAACCCCACAAAAGGTGTAAAAACAAAAATGTGACTTACCTGGTCTTTGCTTTCTGTCAAGGATGCCAGTGGATGGAGCTCCAACGGGGCCTAAAGAGAGGAAGAAGAATACAGACTGTCAGTAAAGATATCAAGTCATTGTTGTATTAAATCAAATAAATCTTATCGTTCCAACAAGAGATTGACTCAAGTGGTAAAAATGTTTTGCCAAGGGACTGGGAACTAAGCAAGGATGTACATCTACTCCAAGCCTCCAAGTGCTGCTTCATCACTTGCCAACTCAGAACACCAAAAACTGGGCAATAAACCTCAGTGAGCGAGGCCAGTTCATCCTCACCACTTAAAGACAGAACCTGATTCCACCATACTTCAAACTCCTAGCCCCTTCCAGCAAATGTCTCTAGCTCTGGGATATTTTTCTCTTTCCTGTTGGATGACTCACCATTGTCAAACCTCTGCTCAGCCTTCACAAGCACCCTTCAGCTTCCTGCTTGTGGGAGGCACAGGCTCCTTGCCTTGCACCCTTGACCCGAGCCATCATAGCTATTGTAAGGAATTGGACTGGTGGTTGACTGGGGTGTGGGCCCTGGTCAAATGGTAACAATAATACTTGTCAGTGTAAATTCACATGCAAATCACAAATGAACATGTGCTCGCCACTCCGATAGCTTGGCAAAGAGAAGTTATGTCTAACCTGGGTGCAATGTGTAAAGTATTCATTCAAAAACTTCAAATAGTAACACAGTGAAGAAACACCACAAAAGGATACCTCACCAGTTTAGAAAAATAGAGCAAAACTGAATAAATAAACAAAAGGCTAAAATAACAACAATCCAATCAGTTGAACCAGAGTTATTCATTTTTTGAAGGTTTAAGTGTAAAATAGCACCCAAAAAAACCACAAAACACCAAGCACAACATCTGGTCATGTGGGACCGGGAAAAAGTCCCAAGTTACAATTGACCGTGATGGAGCAAGGCTCAGATACAGGGAACTGGATATTCCTGCTGAAAGGTTACCTTCTCAGTCCAGGAGGAGCAGTAAAGCATTTCCGACGGTCGGCGATGCAGTGGGAAGAGCATGCTGGGCATTGCAAAGAGTCGTCACTGTAGTGCAAAGATCCAGTTGGCAATGACATCGTGGACGGCCAGGCCGGTGCTTCGTCGCGTTGCTCTACACGAGAGGTCAATGCTGTTGAGCTAAGGGTCGTGCTAATGGAATTTCACGTTGCCGGTCTGTGCAAGTGACAAGGGTTCGGTGACACTAGGCCCGTACTTGGTTGTGGAAAGCCAAAACACTTCAATTTAAATTCTCTGAGGACACACCAAGAGTCCAGGGCCTGAGGGGCACCACTTGGAGGTTAGAGACCAGGTCAAGCAGAATCTGGTTACCGGTGCAGGTGGTTGCTATGTTCCTGTGGCTCAGAACAGGAAACCGGCAGACTAGCACTTGAAGTCACTCTGGCGTCCTGGGTTCAAGAGGTGCAAGTCCAATTCTTCTCACCTAGGCAAGAGGGCAACAGGTCAGCACAGCACAGCATGGCAGCAAGCCTTTCAACAAATCAGTAGTGCAGCAGGGAAGCATTCCAGCAGAGTGGCAGCTCTTCATCAGCACAACCTTTATTGCTGGCAGAATATCCACAGGTTCAGAGGTGTACTGAAGATCTGGTATCTGAGGTCCAGTACTTATACCTAATTGGGCCTATGAAGTGGGGGGTGAGCTTCTAGGGGTTTCCCTTTGAAGTTCCCAGGCATCCTGCCTTTTTTGCCCCAATTCCAGATTGACTACAGGGGGTATGCAGCGCTTTGTGTGGGGGTAGGCCATAGCCTATTCAAGTGTATGTAGGGCTGGATCCAGTGCTGCCCTCCCATCCTGCCAGTAATGGCTCACCCAAACACACTTAAGCTTTCTATGGTGTATGGCTGTCTAGGAGGAATACACAAACCCCAACTGTCAGCTTCACCCAGTCATGTGACCAGAGACAGGTCACAGGTACTTTATGGCTAATTTAGGAAAATGCCAACTTTCTAAAAGCGGCATTTTCAAAATGTAATTTAAAATCGGATTTCACCATAAGTTTGGATCTTTCATTGCAATTCCAAAGACACCAAACATGAAAGGATTAACTGTTCCCATTTGCAAATGACAGGTTATTAAAGGTAATAGGGCAACTCCAATGTTATCCTACAGGAGAGGTAGGCCTTGCAGTAGTGAAAAACACATTTAAAATGTTTTCACTACCAGGACTTAAAGCCACATACCCAAATTTTATATACACTGCACCTTGACCCTTGGGCAGTCCGGGGCCTTCCCTAAAGGCGACGTATATGCCGGGTGGGATATGTTTAAAGGATTGCGTATATGGATGGCACATTCAGTGCTGCAGGTCAACTAGTTGCTTTTAATTTACAGGCCCTGGGCACATGGAGTGCCCTTTTACTAGGGACGTACATGTAAATTAAATATGCCAATTGGATATAAGCCAACTGGACCATGTTTTTAAGGGCAGAGCACAATCACTAGCGCTGGTTAACAATGGTAAAGTGCACAGAGTTCTAAGGCCAACAAAAACTAATTAAGCAAAACATGGAGGGTAAAGGCAAAGTGCTTTGGGGTTACCCTGCAGAGATAGCCAGGTCCAAAAGCTATCTTTCTTCTACAGTTTTACAGACAGAATTTTTCTAGAGCAAGATAACCTCCATATAAAGTAACTTTGAACCTCAACTGGACTGTACTGTCCCCCTATCACAACTTCTCATCTCAACCACAGAAGAAGAGCTTGATCTCCTGGCCCACAATCACCAGAGATTAAATCAATGCCACCATGAAGTCTATCAACCAGTTTCCCATTTAAACCTTATCCCTAGCACTCCTTCACCAGGCAAAGCTCTCACACCTATCTTCAACTCCTCTATCACTACATTTAACTTTCGGGACACTTGGAAAAACACCACAATCCTACTTCTCATGAAACCCTCCACAGATCCATCCACAGTTGCCAACAACAGAAAATCTACTTACTTCTGTACCCAGCAAAAATCATAGAAAAATGTATCAACAGATGCCAACAACTGCTCGACACCACTCAGAGAAGCTTTAAACCGAACCACAGTGCAGAAACAACACTCATTGTTACCACAGAAGACATCTGCATGATCCTGGACAGAGAAGACATAGCTGCCCTCATCGTGTTGAACCTCCCTGTAGCATTTGACATGGTCATCCACCCCACCTGCATTCAATGCCTACACAAGACTGGTTTCCAAAGACCTGCTCTCCTCTGGATTTGTTCATTCACAGTCAGCCTGGCCCCTTACTCTTCAGATGCCCTCAACTTCATCTGCGGAGTCCAACAAGTCTCATCTCTCAGCCCCAACCTCTTCAATGCCTATATGATCCTGCTAGCCAGCATCATACATGACCACAACATCAACACCCTCTCTTATGCCATGACTCTCAACACATACTCTCCTTCTTGGATAAGTCCCCCAGCACATGGAACAAGTTCACCACCTGCATTGACTGGATGATGACCAACTGTTTCAAATTCAACATGACAAGACAGAAGTTGTAATGCTCATTATGTGTACCTGGCCATAGCACGACTCCTCCTGGTGGCTGCCTGAACTGGAACCCATACCCATCACCAGCACCCACACCAAGAACCTTGGGATAGTCATAGCCAGCAAACTGGACATGACTGCATAAATCAATGTTGTCACATAATCTTGCTTCGACACTCTAAAGGTGCTAAGAAAAAAATTCAAATTGCTCCTGAGCAACACCTGCAAAACCATCCCTCATGCTTTCATCACAAGCAAGCTGAACTGATGGAACACCCTCTATGCTGGAATCAGTAAGAAACTCACCAGAAGACTGCAAAACATTAAACTTCACAGCCAGAATCACCCTCAAGCTCCCATGCAGACCTCTTGAAGGAGCTGCAATGGCTCCCAAATCCTAAGCATGCACAGTTCAAACTTCTCACTCACACCTTCAAAACAATGCAACACATTGACCCGGACTATTTTAACAGTCTCATCTCCTTTCACACGCCTGCCAGGCTCCTCTGCTTGGCTTGACTCCTACTTGAACACATCGGCAGCACACACAGAACCAGATCCAGAGTTTGGGCCTTCTCCTACATCAGTCCTACAGCATGGAACTACCTCCCAATGCACATAAGAGCCTCCTACTCACTTCTTCATTTCTGTAAAAAGCTTAAGACCTGGCTTTTCAGATAACTACCCTACCCGCCCTACGTGAGGTTAGACCAACATAAAATAACATAACATAACAGAATTCTTCATCATGCACTGCAACATGAGAAGGAAGAAAGGAACCAAGAGTGTTGCCTAAAACCCTTTCTAATTAGACATTTACTGCTACCTGGGAGGCCTAATAGAAAGAACCTCCTGATTGGGGAACTCTCGGGCCTCACTGCTCTTAGGTACTTTCTGTCAACCCCAAGATGGTGGTTCTGTGGATCATCAATCACTGTTGAGTCTGCTGCATGCTCCCCTTGTCTCACCACTTGACACAGGATCTGGCGCAGAACCAATCATTCAATGCTATACCTTGGTGTAGTGATTTTCAATGGTGGTCTCATAAAGGTCAGGAGAAGTGCTCCGAAAAGTCATGTCTGATCTATTTCTCTATACATATAAGAGGGGGTCCCAGTACATGAAACTGTAAAATCCAAACAAACATATAAAGAAAATAAACACAAAAATACTTTAAAGTCTCACCACACTTGTTTTACTCACAGTGTGTATATAAAGCAGAAAATGCAAAACAACAGAAGCATTTTATCATCATCACAAAAAGGGGTGTGCCCCAGGTAGTGGAAGGAATGGAAGGGTAGTGAAATGTGAGAATAAATAGTAGCAAAACTTTGCACAATCTCCAGTACAATATTAATTTAGAAATTTATGAAGAAATACATAATTCACCCTGGCTTCAACTATGAGCCAGCTACAAAAGAGGACATAAAATGTTCATAGCATATTTAGTGCAACAACATGCTGAAGAGGCTTGTACGAATATCTGGTTCATTATTAGCGCAAGCCGTTAATTAGATGTAAACACAGTCGACGTTTCGACCCCAAAAGAAGGGTAGGCGACAGTTCAGCCTTAAGGCGGGGTCGTCATCAGGACGTGAAGGGGTGTGGTGGGGCAAGTAAATCTAAGAAAAATGAAGGGTAATAAATCAACTACTCAGACACAAAAGAACTGCCTTAATCGCATTATGATAATAAACGGGGGGCCCGGGGGCATTTACAATGGGGAGGACATCTGGCGGTTCAGGGCATGGAGGCTCCAATTCCGAAGAAGCACAGAAAAATCTAGAAATGACAAGGACACTACTCATCGCCATAACGATGAGAATTGAATTCTGTAGGAAAAGGAGAAATAAATAAAACCAGATACACTATAAATAATAAAAGTACAGGGGCTGGGACTAGGGTGGCAACAGTCAATAAGCCTCCTGATACTTACATTGTTGTACGAGAAATTTCAGGTTGATAAACGCGAGCCGCTCTAAAAGTCGGCATCAACTGAAAGATAAAGTTGAAATAGCTGCAGCCACCACTTGGCCAAAGACCTAAAACATGATTTGGCTGAGTGGCGGCTGCAATGTAAGTATCAGGAGGCTTACTGACTGTTGCCACACTAGTCCCAGCCCCTGTACTTTTATTATTCATAGTGTATCTGGTTTTATTTATTTCTCCGTGTCCTATAGAATTTAATCCTCATCGAGACGGCGATTTCACCTAAGTAACTAATGTTCTTTGGTGATACATCTTTGTATATTTCAGTGAGTATACGCTCCGATGACCCTGTCATTATTTTTTGCATTTGTGCACCATAGTGATGCCTTGAGATACTAGTAGTGTCCTTGTCATTTCTAGATTTTTCTGTGCTTCTTCGGAATTGGGGCCTCCAGGCCCTAAACCTACAGATGTCCTCCCCATGGTAAATGCCCTCTGGCCCCCCATTTATTATCATTATGCGATTAAGGAAATTCTTTTGTGTCTGAGTAGTTGATTCATTACCCTTCATTTTCTTAGATTTACTTGCCCCACCACACCCCTTCACATCCTGATGAAGACCCCGCCTTAAGGCTGAACTGTCGCCTACCCTTCTATTGGGGTTGAAACGTCGACTTTGTTTCCACCTAATTAACAGCTTGCACTAATAATGAACCAGATATTCGTACAAGCGTCTTCAGCATGTTGTTGCACTAAATATGCTATGAACATTTTATGTCCTCTTTTGTAGCTGGCTCATAGTTGAAGCCAGGCTGAATTATGTATTTCTTCATAAATTGCTAAATTACTATTGTACTGGAGATTGTCCAAAATGTTGCTACTATTTATTCTCACATTTCACTACCTTTCCCTTCCTTCCACTACCTGGGGCACACCCCTTGTTATGATGATGATAAAATGCTTCTGTTGTTTTGCATTTTCTGCTTTATATACACACTGTGAGTAAAACAAGTGTGGTGAGACTGTAAAGTATCTTTGTGTTTATTTTCTTTATATGTTTGTTTGGATTTTACAGTTTCATGTACTGGGACCCCCTCTTATATGTATTGTTCAAGCACCCAGGTCCCAGTGACTATATTGAGTTAACCCTTTCTTCTGTACTATAATCTATTTCTCTATCAGGACAACACTTGCAAGTACTTTACATCGGCTAGGATTCAGAAACATGCCAGAGATGTGCGTGGTATTTGCTGCAGTGGCTTTTGCCAGTGTTATCTGCTGCAGCATGAAAAAATACAATTTTCTGCACCCATCTGCTCTTACACATATCCCATTGGTGATGGTGAAACTGTTGTGCCACTATTGATGAAAATGGACTAGGCAAGGTTTGCTGCTGCATGGGTTGGTATCCAGAGCTCATAAATACAAGAAAAATGCTTTCAAAGGTACTTGTCCACTCCCTTTAGGAGAGCTCTATAATCCTGGGGCCTATCTCAATCTGTCTGATTCCAGTTCTCTAGTTTAACAAATGTCCTCATAATATCATACCATTTGTGGCTTCTCATTGTTTATCTGCTGCCAGAAAGATTTTTACAACTTGTTTACATTTGCAAACGTTACTATGGCATTTTGATAACTTTTTAAAAGTTACCCTTTATGGAAGTGACTCTTAGCTTCCCAATGACTCTATCCATGGATCCATTAGAAGAGATTCATGAAATAATGGAAAGGTACGGTGGAGATTTATGGCCTCGGCTGTCTTTTCAGTTTCTTTTCAAATCACAAGCATTGTCAGGGGATAGCTCCTGGCAATCTTCATCAGGTGTACTTCGGGAAGCGTCATCATAGTATTTCAATGTGCTCATCTGCAGTTCTCCATAGCTGAGAAGTAAACACGTGGAGAAAGAGGGCACCTCGTGGAAATGCTCACTTGTCTCTGTGATGAAAACAGTAGTCCCTGTGAGAGAGCCTTTAGGCTAAACCCCAACAAATCTTGGGTTCATCTGTATCCATTCTCACCCTGGAGAGAAAGTTACTCCAGCCCTTGTCAGGAGTAAATCTCTGTCCATTTTCAAGGTGGGCTGGTGGTCGCAGATTTGATTTAGAATGCCCACCTTCACATACATATACATTCCCAACCTTACAAGATAAACCTCTCCTTGGAGCACCCTCTTCGAACTTTTAGAGTGGGGTTTACGCGCATGGAGTTGTCCATTCTCGTTGTGGAGAGTACATTTACACCCTCTAGGAATCCCTTTGTGGATTTCAGTGAGGTGTGAAAACGGTAACATTGGACATAACTATATTTATGGCCAATGTTACCTTTATGATTTGGCCCTCAGATGTACATTTGTTTCAATTCAAGTTAACTGAAACATGCAAAAACAACAGTTGATGGACAGAATGCAGAACAATGTCATACATTCACCCCAATACAGAGAGCTGGGCCTAAATCCATTGTTTTTTTGCACTCCACACCACCCCAGTTCAGACATGGCCATATGCAAATCAGTCTTGACCCTGTGCCTCATGGGAACAGTCCAGCCCGAACTGCTAAGCCGTGTCTTTCCTGTACCAGTGTCACAATTTATCTTGTGCGCAACTGGTTAGGGGTTAACAGCAGCAAGGTAACATAAACTACATCTCCCATAAGGCCATGCGCTCTGCTGAAACATGTGACGCCTATTTAACCACATGACAGACCAGGAAGTGTGTCGAATATGCTGCTGGCCTGCTGTTTGTTTCGGCTGGGTTTTGTTCTTCAACTGACTTCTTTTGTTTCTTCTGGGAACCGTGCTCTGAATTACCTGTATTCGTTTTTTGAACTCAGTAATTAGACCTTGGAGTGTCCTGATTTATTACTGAAGCGCGGCTGCTCTCTAATTGCTCATCTGGCAATTTCTCGAGCCCGTTTTGCCCTCCATTAGTGAGCCGACTCTGTGCTCTCTCGGAGGACGGATTTTGGCTCCAGCTTGTAGTGCGGTTAGCACTCTAGCAGACGCACGTACGCATCCACGCATCCGCAGGCCAGGCGTGGCCTGCGGGGTCCAATAAAAGAAGGACGCGCGCTTGGGCACGTCACTTCCGAATGAGACGAGTGTGTGGTTTACTGGCTGATGCTCCGCGCGTCCACCCCTGCGCACGTGGCCATGCTGTTCGCTTAGGCCTACCCACACACCCACACCACATTGGCGACGAGGGTGGGATACCAACCCTCGCTCCTTTCATCGGGTGGTACCATCGACACCATCCCGCAGTGCCTACCGCGAAGAGACCAACGTGCCCTCATTCTGGCGGGTCCGCCCCAGTGACCCGAGATTGCCTGACACACGACGAGGTAACACCACGGTTCGTCGACCCACTAACATCCGGGCACAGCCGCCATGGTGGACGAGGCAGCAGCGGCACTGGTCATCAACATCCCGTTCCAGCATGCTGCTGCTGGAGTGCTGCCGCCTTTCAGCGAAGCGAGTGACCCACCCACAGCATCACCTCGGTGGAAGGTGTGGCTAGAGAGACTTGAAAATTACTTCGTGGTCACCAGAGAAACGGACGACGCGGTGAAACGATCGCTGCTCCTTCACTACGCGGGGGACGAGGTATTCCGACTCTTCAAACACCTACCCAATTCAGCGGGAGTAACCACGTATGCTGCTGCGGTCACCGCACTGAACAACCATTTTGACCCGCAACTGAATGTGGATTTCGAGGTCTTTAAGCTGGGACAAGCCCGCCAACGAGAAGGTGAATCGATGGATCAATTCCACACTCGGGTCCGAGACCTGGCCAGTTCCACGGATGAAGACCAACCCAAGGCCATCAGGCGCCAGCTGATACAAGGGTGTCGGGACAAAACGCTGAGGGGCCACATCCTAAGAAAGCCCGGGATCTCGCTCGAGGACATCCTTGTCCTGGCCAGAGCTCATGAACTGTCAGATGCCAGGGCCACGGCCATGGAGCAAGCACTGCATAAGATTCCCGCCAAACCGGAAACGACCAGGAATGAGCGGGCTGACGCAGTACGGGCACGACCACGTGGCCCGGGAAGAAGAGGAGCCCGGCGAGACGCACCACAGGGCCGGTGCGGATATTGTGGACATGAACCCCATGCGGCCAGAGACTGTCCTGCCCAAGGCCAAGTCTGCGGGAACTGCGGAATCCCAAATCATTTCGCAGCGGTCTGCCGCCGGAGGAACAAACCCCCAAGCTCGCAGAAATCATGGACAACCGCCAAAGCGGTCCGCCAACTATCCATTGCAGAATCACCTCCGGGGAGGACAGACAAATCCCTACCGACGTCGCAGGTTGAATCAGACTCCGAGGACGAGGAGGAGGCGTATGTGGTCTCCTTCGCCAGGGAACTAAAAATCAGACGACGGCCGCAGCCAACATGTGTGATCCACGTAGGTGAGAGCGAAGTGAAGGCCGTCATTGATACAGGAGCCACCGTCAATGTCATGGGCCTACAAGAATTCAGCAAGCTGCGCCCTCGCCCGGAAGTCCTAAACTCCAAGACCAAGATATTTGCGTATGGCGCCGACACCCCGCTTCCCCTGAAAGGGAAAATAGTCACACCCATACGGGCTGACGACGTGGAAGTAACCGCAACGATCCACATCATTGATCGAGAGGCCGACACCCTAATAAGCAGCCACACGGCGGAGGACCTGAAGCTCATCGCCTTTGCCAACCACATACGGAACCACCAGGTAGAAGAACTTCTGGAAAGCTTCCCCGAGCTGTTCAAGGCCTGGGGTGCATCAAATGCGCACCGATCAAACTGCACATTGACAAAACCGTCACTCCCACCGCTCTCCGCCATCGGAGAATCCCATTCCACCTGCGGCCGCTGGTGGAGAAGGAACTGGTGAAACTCGAAAAATTGGGGGTCATCGAGAAGGTAACCGGGACCACCCCGTGGGTGTCGCCCATGGTCATCGTCGAAAAACCCAAGCAGCCGGGCGAGGTCCGGCTATGCATAGACATGAGACTGCCGAACGCGGCAATCAAGCGGGAAAGACATCTGACCCCGACGATGGATGACATCATAGCCGATGTGAATGGCTCGAAGTGGTTTTCCAAAATCGACCTTAATGCGGGGTACCATCAACTGCCGCTCGCTGAAGAGTGCCGCTTCATAACCACCTTCAGCACTCACTTGGGCCTCCGGAGGTACAAGCGACTCAACTTCGGAATATCCTCGGCCGCCGAGGTGTTTCAGAACACCATCAGGGAGCTGCTTTCAGGACTGCCAGGAGTCATCAATGTGAGCGACGATATCCTCATACACTCAGCCACGGCCTCCGAACATTACAAACACTTGCGGGATGTATTGAAGAGACTCAGTGCACATGGAGCAACACTCCACAAGGAGAAATGCCAATTCTTCCAGCCATCAATTGAGTTCTTTGGCTACGTGTTCAACCAGGAGGGAGTCCAGATCGACCCGCGAAAGTCGAAGTCCATCAAGGACGCCCCAGCACCCCAATCACCCACGGAAGTGAGGAGCTTCCTCGGAATGGCCACATATTGCGGCCGTTTCATCCCAGGACTGGCCACACGCAGCGAGCCTCTCCGAGCGTTGACGAAGGCAGATGCTGCCTGGACCTGGGGCCCCAAAGAACAGCACGCCTTCCGGAGCATAAAAGAAGCGCTTCTGGAGAACGCCACCCTCTCATACTTCGATCCGACCAAGCGGACTGAGGTAATCGTGGATGCCAGCCCTGTGGGACTCGGGGCAGTCCTGACACAAGAACATGAACCAGGGAAATGGACCGCCCTAGCATTCGCGAGCAAAGCCCTAACTCCCACCGAGGCTAGATATGCCCAGATTGAGCGCGAAGCGCTAGCCATCAAGTGGGCCTGCGGACACTTCCACCTTTACTTACACGGACAAGCCTTCGTCATGGTCACAGATCATCAACCCTTGGTGCCACTCTTCAAGGGCACTGCCCCCCATCCACCGCCACGAATCGAGAGATGGGTGATCCAGCTCCAAACTTATGACATGGAGGTCATCTACAGACCCGGAGCCAAAAACCCAGCCGACTACTTGTCACGGCACCCACTGCCGCGAGAACTGGCAGCCACTGATGAGGAGTGTGATGGCTACGTTCAGTGGGTGGCTCTCACATCTTGCCCCCAGTGTATGACTCTAGATGAAATCAAGGAGGCAGCCACAGAAGACCTCCCCTACATGCGGTCACTCCAGGCGGTGCAAGAAGGGTCCTGGACGGAGTATCTCCGGCCCCCCCCGAGTTGGTCGGCGGCGGACAAGGAAACCCTCACCAAGTATTGGCAGATCCGCCATGAACTTAGTGCCACGGAGGAGGGCACACTCCTCAGAGGGACGCGCCTCGTGATACCAAGGCGACTCAGACATCGGGCCACCCAACTGGCACACGGAGGTCACCAAGGGGTCACCAAGATGAAGGCGCGCATGCGCGAGAAGGTGTGGTTCCCCGCACTAGAAAGCACCGTGGACGAGTATGTCAAGAACTGCATGTCCTGCCAGTTAACCAGCGACCCGGAACGTCCAGTCCCCATCATCACGGAGGAAGCCTGCACAGCTCCATGGGAAAAAGTCAGTGTGGATTTTGGGAGTTTCCCCGGTGAGGGGCACACTCTGGTGGTCATAGACTCTTATTCCAAATACCCCCTCGTAGAGAAAATACAATCCACAGCTTTTACCCACGTGGGGCCAGCACTTGAAAAGATGTTCTCCCTTTTCGGCCTGCCTGGTGAACTCAAAAGCGACAACGGCCCTCCCTTCCAGGGAGCGGAGTTTGCCACCTTCATGACGACGCGAGGCATCACCCACCGGCGCATCACTCCCCAGTGGCCACAAGCCAACGGGGAGGTGGAGCGATTCATGCGAACACTCAACAAAATGTTCAGGATCGCAGTGGTCGAAGAGGCCGACCCCGAACAGAGACTGCACGAATTCCTGAGAGAGTACCGGGGAACGCCCCATTGCACCACGCTGAGAAGCCCGTGGTCGTTGATGTTTCAAGGCCAACGAAGGGACTTCCTCCCCATGCCGCCGGGGCCAAGGCGGGAAGATGAGGAACCGGATGAGATGCAGGAACTCGCACAAAGACGCCGGCGCAGGAATAACATGCGGGCGAACGACCGCCGCAGGGCCACCCCAAGGCAACTACATCGAGGGGACCGGGTCATCATCAAGAATCGACGACCCGGGGGAAAATTTCGGACTTTCTATGAACCAGGGCCGTGGACGGTCACCAACACGAAAGGCACCATGGTGACCGCCAACAAGGAGGGAGAAGAAGTGTCAAGGAACTCGTCGCGGTTCAAAGTAATCACCCCAGCCGGCAATGCAAGTGCTGAAGTCCAGGAGGATATCCCTGAAACACCCGGAGCGACAGCGCCAGAAGCGGCGAGCAGCCCTGCAGCAGACGGCGGGGGCCTCACATCAGAGCCTGAAGCACCAACACACTCCACCCCCGTCCGAAGCCAGGCCCACCCCGGGGATCGAGGCTCGGGCCGCACGCCTCGTTACAGTCTGAGGCCCAACCCCCGCCCCAACCAGAAATTCAATGACTATGTCTGCCACCTGAGCTCCTAAACTCTGCAACCGGGGAGCACGCAAGTACCTTTTCATCATTGTATATTTGCTTCATGAACAGTTTACTGAACATTGTGAAATTGTTGAAAGTTGGATAGAGATGTAGTGCGGTTAGCACTCTAGCAGACGCACGTACGCATCCACGCATCCGCAGGCCAGGCGTGGCCTGCGGGGTCCAATAAAAGAAGGACGCGCGCTCGGGCACGTCACTTCCGAATGAGACGAGTGTGTGGTTTACTGGCTGATGCTCCACGCGTCCACCCCTGCGCACGTGGCCATGCTGTTCGCTTAGGCCTACCCACACACCCACACCACACAGCTTAGTATCTTGCTTTCCGGTCCTCCGTTGGCGAGCTATTTGCTATTTAGCTTATGCGGAAGACGGTATTATTATTTCTTCTTGCTTTTCCCTGATTTTCGAAAAGTCCTCCGTTGGAGAGCCGATTACAGTGCTCATGCGGAGGTCTATATACAATTGATTATCGGACGGCATTTTCGGCCGCCTTGATTGACAGGTCCTCCGTTGGCGAACTCGAAGTTGCAAGTTCATGCGGAGGACGAGTTTAAAGGGGCAAAGCTTACATATTATTATACTGGATGGCATTACTTTGATTTTGGAACACACCCTTTTAGTCCTGTGAACTGTCTACAAGGAACTCATCCCAGGCACCATTGTGTGAGTGCGTTTAACTCATGAGAATGAACTTCTTCCTGTTTCCTTTGGCTTATCATTTACTTCCACACCCTCTGACTGTTGAGAATTACGAGGACTCCAGATTCCTGTGTGATTAACCGGAATACAGTTTCGTCAAATGCTATTCTGCCTAGACCAGGGAATTCAGCATTTCTATTGTGAAGTTATATTGAGAGTCAGTACTTAACAGTTCAGGTACATAGTGTTAGAGACATTCTCTACTATATAGTTGGATAAACACGCAATATATGTGGAGAAGTGATCATTGTTTATTTGTTGTTTCAGATCTCCCTCCTCACTGTCCTTTTCCCATCCTTCCCTCACTTGATCCTTCTATCGTCCTGTGCCATAACGGCAATCAGGCGTCGTTAGATCAAGAGGTGGACCCCAATGAGCAACAAACGATCCTGAGGACTTGTGAAGTAACAGCCGGAATCAAGCATCCTAGGATTGGTTTCTGGCTATCAGCCATCATCAGCCAGGATAGCTTGACTCCAGTGGTGTGGAGAGCACGGGACTCGCGTCTGAGCATACCCGTCCCACTCGGGGTGACAAATGCAAAAACAACAGTTGATGGACAGAATGCAGAACAATGTCATACATTCACCCAAATACCGAGATCTGGGCCTAAATCCATCGTTTTTTTGCACTCCACACTATCCCAGTTCAGACAAGGCCATATGCAAATAAGTCTTGACCCTGTGCCTCATGGGAACAGCCCAGCCCGAACTGCTAAGCCATGTCTTTCCTGGACCGGAATTAGGCATCCTAGGACCGGTTTCTGGCTATCAGCTGTCATCAGCCAGGGTAGCTTGACTCCAGTGCTGTGGAGAGCATGGGACTCACAACTGAGCATACCAGTCACACTCTGGGTGACAAATGCAAAAACAACAGTTGATGGACAAAATTCAGAACAATGTCATACATTCACCCCAGTACAGCGATCTGGGCCTAAATCCATCGTTTTTTTGCACTCCACACCACCCCAGTTCAGACATGGCCATATGCAAATCAGTCTTGACCCTGCGCCTCATGGGAATAGTCCATCCCAAACTGCTAAGCCATATATTTCTTGAACCGGAATCAAGCATCCTAGGACCGGTTTTTGGCTATCAGCCATAATCAGCCAGGATAGCTTGACTCCAGTGGTCTGGAGAGCACGGGACTCATGTCTGAGCATACCCGTCCCACTCGGAGTGGAAAGTACAAAAAGAACAGTTGATGGACAGAATGCAGAACAATGTCATACATTCTTCCCAGTACAGAGATCTGGGCCTAAATCCATCATTTTTTGCACTCCACACCACCCCAGTTCAGGCATGGCCATATGCAAATCAGTCTTGACCCTGTGCCTCATGGGAACAGTCTAGCCTGAACTGCTAAGCCATGTCTTTCCTGGACCAGAATCAAGCATCCTAGGACCGGTTTCTGCCTATCAGCCGTCATTAGCCAGGTTAGCTTGACTCCAGTGGTGTGGAGAGCATGGGACTCACGTCTGAGCATACCCGTCCCACTCGGTTGACAAATACACAAACAACATTTGATGGACAGAATGCAGTACAATGTCATACATTCACCCCAGTACAGAGATCTGGGCCTAAATCCATCGTTTTTTTGCACTTCACACCACCCCAGTTAAGACATGGCCATATGCAAATCAGTCTTGACCCTGTGCCTCGTGGGAACAGTCCAACCCGAACTGCTAAGCCATGTCTTTCCTGGACCGGAATCAAGCATGCTAGGACCGGTTTCTGGCTGTCAGCCGTCATCAGCCAGGATAGCTTGACTCCAGTGGTGTGGAGAGCACGGGACTCACGTCTGAGCATACTCGTCCCACTCGGGGTAACAAATGCAAAAACAACAGTTGATGGACAGAATGCAGAACAATGTCACCCCAGAAAAACCAAAGGAAATGATGGACGGAGCGTTGACAATACAAGCACTCACCCCAGTCAACTGATCTGGGTTTATTCCATCACCGTTCTTTAGCCCACTCTGCCACCCCAGTTCAGACATGGTCATATGCAAATCAGTCTGACCCTGTGCCTCATGGGAACAGTCCAACCCGAACTGCCAAGCCATGCCTTCCCTGGACCAGAAACAAGCTACCGAGGACCGGTCTCTGGCATCCCAGCCCTCCCCAGCCCGGCCGGCTTGAATCCAGTGGCAAAGTGAGCAAGGGACTCACGTCTGAGCATACCCTGCCAACCCATGGGGAACAAAGAAAAACCAAAGGAAATGATGGACGGAGCGTTGGCAATACAAGCACTCACCCCCAGTTAACTGATCTGGGTTTAATCCATCACCGTTCTTTAGCCCACTCTGCCACCCCAGTTCAGACATGGCCATATGCAAATCAGTCTGACCCTGTGCCTCATGGGAACAGTCCAGCCCGAACTGCCAAGCCATGCCCTGTGCCTCATGTAAGCCGGGCTGAAGACGTCTGGAATGCCAGAAACCGATCCTCGGAAGCTTGTTTCCGGTCCAGGGAAGGCATGGCTTGGCAGTTCGGGCTGGACTGTTCCCATGAGGTACAGGGTCAGACTGATTTGCTTATGGCCATGTCTGAACTGGGGTGGTGTGGAGTGCAAAAAAACGATGGATTTAGGCCCAGATCTCTGTACTGGGGTGAATGTATGACATTGTTCTGCATTCTGTCCATCAACCATGGTTTTTGCATTGGTCACCCCAAGTGGGATGGTTATGCTCAGACGTGAGTCCCATGCACTCCACACCACTGTATTCAAGTAAGCCGGGCTGAAGACAGCCGGAATGCCAGAAACCGGTCCTCGGAAGCTTGTTTCCGGTCCAGGGAAGGCATGGTTAGGCAGTTTGGGCTGGACTGTTCCCATGAGGCACAGGGTCAGACTGATTTTCATATGGCCATGTCTGAACTGGGGTGGTGTGGAGTGCAAAAAAACAATGGATTTAGGCCCAGATCTCTGTACTGGGGTGAATGTATGACATTGTTCTGCATTCTGTCCATCACCTGTGGTTTTTTGCATTTGTCACCCCGAGTGGGATGGGTATGCTCAGACGTAAGTCCCATGCACTCCACACCACTGGATTCAAGTAAGCCGGGCTGAAGACGGCTGGAATGCCAGAATCCGGTCCTCGGAAGCTTGTTTCCAGTCCAGGGAAGGCATGGCTTGGCAGTTCGGGCTGGACTGTTCCCATGAGGCACATGGTCAGACTGATTTGTATATGGCCATGTCTGAACTGGGGTGGTGTGGAGTGCAAAAAAACGATGGAGTTAGGCCCAGATCTCTGTACTGGGGTGAATGTATGACATTGTTCTGCATTCTGTCCATCACCTGTGGTTTTTGCATTTGTCACCCCGAATGGGATGGGTATGCCTGTACAAGAAACAAGCTTCTGAGGACCAGTTTCTGGCATTCCAGCCGTCTTCAGCCCAGCTTACTTGAATCCAGTGGTGTGGAGTGCATGGGACTCACGTCTGAGCATGCCCATCCCACTTGGGGTGACAAATACAATAATAACAGTTGATAGACAGAATGCAGAACAATGTCATACATTCACCCCAGTAAAGAGATCTGGGCCTAAATCCATAGTTTTTGGCACTCCACACCACCCCAGTTCAGACATGGCCATATGCAAATCAGTCTTGACCTTGCGCCTCATGGGAATAGTCCATCCCAAACTGCTAAGCCATATATTTCCTGGACCGGAATCAAGCATCCTAGGACCGGTTTTTGGCTATCAGCCAGGATAGCTTGACTCCAGTGGTCTGGAGAGCACGGGACTCATGTCTGAGCATACCCGTCCCACTCAGAGTGACAAGTACAAAAACAACAGTTGATGGACAGAATGCTGAACAATGTCATACATTCTTCCCAGTACAGAGATCTGGGCCTAAATCCATCATTTTTGCACTCCACACCACCCCAGTTAAGACATGGCCATATGCAAATCAGTCTTGACCCTGTGCCTCGTGGGAACAGTCCAACCCGAACTGCTAAGCCATGTCTTTCCTGGACCGGAATCAAGCATCCTAGGACCGGTTTCTGGCTGTCAGCCGTCATCAGCCAGGATAGCTTGACTCCAGTGGTGTGGAGAGCATGGGACTCACGTCTGAGCATACTCGTCCCACTCGGGGTAACAAATGCAAAAACAACAGTTGATGGGCAGAATGCAGAACAATGTCACCCCAGAAAAACCAAAGAAAATGATGGACGGAGCGTTGACAATACAAACACTCACCCTCAGTCAACTGATCTGGGTTTATTCCATCACCGTTCTTTAGCCCACTCTGCCACCCCAGTTCAGACATGGCCATATGCAAATCAGTCTGACCCTGTGCCTCATGGGAACAGTCCAACCCGAACTGCCAAGCCATGCCTTCCCTGGACTGGAAACAAGCTACCCAGGACCGGTCTCTGGCATCCCAGCCCTCCCCAGCCCGGCCGCTTGAATCCAGTGGCAAAGTGAGCAAGGGACTCACGTCTGAGCATACCCTGCCAACCCATGGCGAACAAAGAAAAACCAAAGGAAATGATGGACGGAGCATTGACAATACAAGCACTCCCCCCTAGTTAACTGATCTGGGTTTAATCCATCACCGTTCTTTAGCCCACACTGCCACCCCAGTTCAGACATGGCCATATTCAAATCAGTCTGACCCTGTGCCTCATGGGAACAGTCCAGCCCGAACTGCCAAGCCATGCCCTGTGCCTCATGTAAGCCGGGCTGAAGACGGCTGGAATGCCAGAAACCGATCCTCGGAAGCTTGTTTCCGGTCCAGGGAAGGCATGGCTTGGCAGTTCGGGCTGGACTGTTCCCATGAGGTACAGGGTCAGACTGATTTGCTTATGGCCATGTCTGAACTGGGGTGGTGTGGAGTGCAAAAAAACGATGGATTTAGGCCCAGATCTCTGTACTGGGGTGAATGTATGACATTGTTCTGCATTCTGTCCATCAACTGTGGTTTTTGCATTGGTCACCCCAAGTGGGATGGTTATGCTCAGACGTGAGTCCCATGCACTCCACACCACTGTATTCAAGTAATCCGGGCTGAAGACAGCCGGAATGCCAGAAACCGGTCCTCGGAAGCTTGTTTCCGGTCCAGGGAAGGCATGGTTAGGCAGTTCGGGCTGGACTGTTCCCATGAGGCACAGGGTCAGACTGATTTTCATATGGCCATGTCTGAACTGGGGTGGTGTGGAGTGCAAAAAAACGATGGATTTAGGCCCAGATCTCTGTACTGGGGTGAATGTATGACATTGTTCTGCATTCTGTCCATCACCTGTGGTTTTTGCATTTGTCACCCCGAGTGGGATGGGTATGCTCAGACGTAAGTCCCATGCACTCCACACCACTGGATTCAAGTAAGCCGGGCTGAAGACGGCTGGAATGCCAGAAACCGGTCCTCGGAAGCTTGTTTCCAGTCCAGGGAAGGCATGGCTTGGCAGTTCGGGCTGGACTGTTCCCATGAGGCACAGGGTCAGACTGATTTGTATATGGCCATGTCTGAACTGGGGTGGTGTGGAGTGCAAGAAAACGAAAACTGTGCAAATAGTATCGAAAAAGCATTATGCATTTTTTTAAATAACTAACTCTCTATCTAACCATACCCTACTTTTTCCCATGCAATTAAATATATTGCGAACTGCAACTATTCACTCATTTAAGGGGTTAGGTGTTTGTTCAGGTTGTGTTTTTTGCTTGGAGGAACCTGGTGACCAAGTCAAAAACCCAGGAGCTTATTTACAAGTACATCCCCTTGCCGGAGCGTCACTTTTTTTGTTGCACCAATGGGGCAATGGGCCTGCCCATATTTACAAAGCCACGTAAAGCGACCATGTCTGAATTTTCATGGCCTTGTAAATATGCCCCCTTTCACGCATTACTCTGTGTGAAAGGGGCATTCCATGGGTAGTGCGGTGGGTCTTCCCAGACAACATCCATGGAACCTGATGCATTCCCAGATTTACAAGGTTTAGTAAACCTGGGAATGCGTCAGATTCCTACCGCTGCCCAGGGAAGGAGTATGGGAGGAGCAACGTTTCTCCTTTTACTGCAGCACACGAGAAAGAAGAAAACACCTCTCATGATTGTTTTTGTGCCGGAAACACAAATAACACCCCTGCAACGCAGACACCCTTGCACCATATCTTGTAGAAACGGCGCGTTCCTGCCCTTTCCTTTTGATGTACAACAGCACAGCAGGAAGACTTGCTGCCCTGCTGTGCATCAAAATAGTGTAAATGAGGCCTCCAGTTCAGGTTTCAGCAGTGTGAGGTCATTGATTGCACATGTGAGGCAGTATTTACTAGTCTTTGATACTCACACATCATTTGAAGATATCAACGGAAATGTGCCATGTTTGCTAAAAGAAAACTGATTCCAAGAGCTATGTCTGAATATTTCGTGCCTTATGTAAAATACTGGTGCTGGGAAAATGAATCCTGAAACCTTTTTGATATAACTTCAGGACTTATTTTCCCGTTCAATGTAAACTTATTTTTCAATAACGTATCTTTTCTTCCTACCCGTTCTCCTTAGCTGACCCCCCCCAAAAAATAATTGTTGGAGTGGTATAATCATGGTACTTCTTTTTCCTGGAAAGACGCTCTCAATCGATGACATTACTACCGTGGCATTCTACTGTGTATGTGCTAAAAAGTGTGGATCTATCTGGCAGTTCCTATTCACCAGTGATTTCCAATAGCCACATATATCTACAGACCCAACTGTTCATATCTTACGGCTGCTTAGCAGTTTCATATGCTGATGACATTCAAATTATTGTGTGTCTCATCTCAAGAGACGCTAAATCCAATTCCAGCCTAAATGAATGTTTGATAGAGGTTCTAGTTTGGATGTCTCACAACGTTTCGAAATTGAATGCTAATCATGCTAATAAATCTGAGATATTGGTCCAAGCTGGGATGCACATTGATGGCAAAATTTAGATTTTTCACAGCCTGCTGGGCAAAAAATCTGGATTTTATTAAGGACACAGAGGCTAATATTATTATTATTATTATAGTCATCTACTGGTTTTGTTTTCAGTTTAAGATAGCGCAAACTTGTCACGAATGCATCAGAGCGCTTTACATGAGCAAAAGATTGCTCTACACCAGGTCAGATCTTGTATTTTTTTAGGCTCAGAGAGATTAAGGGCCTTATTTAGATCTCGGCGGATGGAATATTCTTTCACAGACGTGACTGATATCCCGTCCGCCATATTACGAACTCCATAATATGTAATGGGATCGTAATCCGGCGGACGGATCATGTCACGTTTGTGATGGAGTATTTACCTCCACCAAGATCTAAATTAGGTCCTAAGTGATTTGCCTAGAATCACAGAATATTGTGTTAACTCTTACCTGGTTCCACAATTCCAGAGTCAGTAGCTCTCGCTATTAGGCTTCATCATCTCCTTCCCAAGAAGAAGAAAAAAAACCCTTCCTTTAAAAATCAGCCACTTTCCCTTCAAAACACCCCTTTTCTGCTGCATAAAAAATATTATTTTCTAATGGGACTTAAGGCCTGATGTAAGAAATACAGGTAAAAAAAGTGGTTGTGATTGGCAATGGATATATTGATGACCAGGTAAGAATTTTATGAGTTTGTAAATTTCGTATCCAGAGTGAGTTGTAATCCAAACTACCTCATGAATAGTAATGAGATCGGTTGGAAATTGTGAGTCACTCTGATTGGTGGCCGCTAGAGTCAGCAGATCACTATGTCTCTGATCACATTTAAATAATATAAACTTTTTTATTTTTATGTATTTTTTTTTAAAGTTTGTTTGAGTTATTAGTAATACAGCCTAAGAAACGAAAGGTGAATTTTTATAGTATGCTGAATGTGCTGAAAAATGCGTAAACCTGATGTTAAAAACTGACAACTGACATCCACGACAGCTTCAACACAACGTCAGTGAGCCCTTTGAGGTGGAGAGGCCTAGAAGTGGAATGTTTGGTGCATATGGAGTTGTCTTTGCTGTGTATTTAAGGGTCAGTTTCTAGTATATGAGGGTAACTTTAATAGTATCAGTGCCCGAGTTGGGGTGCACACAGTGGGGTATAATATTATGTGTAGTGTACAGTGTTCGAGCATATGGGGAGTGTATGCTATTTTGTGCTGGTTATGTCTGGCTAGCCAGTATGATAGCCATTACAGTTGGCTTGCTAAACAGTAGGATTTGAAAAGAAGTAATGACGGGCGTGACCCCTGGTTGTTGCCTTTGGGCCACCAGAGTGGGCTTTGTACAAGGTGGAGCTGACTGACCGCTTTGTGCTGCGTTTAGTTCTAAGGGCACACAGTGAGTCATTCCCTGTGAATAATTAATTTGCTATTTTTGAATCACAGGCTTCGACACTGTTATGTTGGTTTTGGGTCCCTAGAGCACATCACGTTTGTGCAGGTCCCCACTGCTTTAATGGGGGGACCATTATGTATGGTCATTTGATGTCAGCTGTAGATGATGGATCCCTGAACAGTGTCATGTATGTGCATGTTTGCATTGTGCTGCGGGGATTAGCAGGTAATTGTTCACGCAGCTCTCTGATGGATGTCACATGCAGTTTTTCTGAGTCCCTATATAGATCATGCAGTCTGTGTGCTCTCTTTTGTACTGGCAGTAAACTGTGTAGCCTTGGACCTTGTCATGTATGTGCCTGTAACTTGCATGATCGAGGGAACTATTAGCGGCAATACTACGTGTCTCTCTGACCTCTTTCAAGTGCTCGTCGTCCTTTTTCCCCAGCACCCCCCCCCCCACGCAATCTTAGGGATAGCCCCGGGCGCCACAAGCTCTAACTACGACCCTGCTTCAGTGCCCCACTTAGGGGTAAAGAGCACTTTATAAATGCTGCAATACAATACAATATTTATTATTTGTGCATCACCAAGATTTGTTTTGATTCTGTTAAAATCTTTCCTTCCCTCAAACTTCAGAACTATCACATGAAATGTGCATCATTTAACTTTCATATCTGGTAATATAGTTACCAGAAGGCTGCTAAGCATCTTTGACAGAGAATGTGTTGACCTGTGAGGTTCTGTGATGTCAAGAGATGTAACACAACAACAGATTTCAGAAGGAGACAGCCCTGCGGATGTAACCCATTTGCAGATCATTTTGAACACTGATTTCTTTAAGAAGGCAGGGGTATATTATCAAGGCAGGCGAAATGACATTATTGCCGCTTTACCAACCGTTTTCGGCCGCTAAGCAGCGATAATTTCATCGCTCTATTAGCAAGCTGTCGCTGATATCAGTTAGCGACATCTTTTAGGCGATAACGACCGGTTTGGGGCTGGCTTTGCATGTCAGCGATATTTATCGCTAATGACATGCAAAGTGGGTGTACCCAAACTGTTAGCGACTGAAAACAGTCGCTAACATTGCTATCGCCTATTATCATCACAGGCGTAGCAATGGAAATATTTGCGCTAAGCACGAATATCTCCAAAAACGAACCCCTGCTCAGACCAGTTCTTAGCCATTATATCCAATGGGTGGTGGATATAATCCACCTCCCTTTAGATGCGATAATGCGTGAATATCGCTGTTTTCTCAGCGATATTCACGGATTTTGACGCTATCCCGGGAAATATTGTCGCTTTTGAGATAAACGTTGCTAATAGCACGTTATCTCAGTGATAATAGCCAGCGATGCGCAGCGATAAAAAAATTGCCTCTAAGCCTACTTAGAGATAAATATCGCTAGTTGTTGGTAATATGCCCTACAATCTTTATATTAGGGGTGAAAAAATGTAATGCTTACATTTGCCTAACAACGAAATGCTATAATGTTTGCTACTTCACCAACTATTCGATGTAAGAACTTATTTTGGTAAATGGAAGCTATGCATTTTTTCCGATAGGCAATAGGTTGCATGACTAAGGACGTGAAATGAAAGGTTAATTTATTTTTTTATTTTTTCAATGCAACTCGTCAATCATCATAACGCGAATATACATTCCTGTGTGACATCAGCAAACCAAATATATCATAAAAACACAGGAAACCTAGGGGCATATTATAAAGAAAGGACGATACATTATCGCCGCTTTTATCGGCAGGAAACTGATAATATGCCCTTGGGAATTCCCATAGCAGCCCAGGTTAACACCAGAACCTGGGCTGCTATGGGAATTCACAAGGACATATTATAAAGTCCTTTATCGCCGTTTTAGCGGCAGTTTCCTGCCAATAAAGCGGCGATAATTGTATCGCGTGTTCTTGATAATATGCCCCCATATTTGGTAAAAGATAGATCTCAAAGCTGCAAATGTGGTAAGCGCATATATCCAGCTGAGTCTGCACTACGATGCAACTCTGGACAGTGCCAACTTCATTTAAACACCAGATATGTGGAGGGAAACAACTCACGTTAGAGGTGAAACAAGCGTTAAAAGCATCCCCATCCAAACTGCTAAAGGATGCCGACATAGTGTAAAAAATCACAAACCTCTTGTTGAAGTGTACATACGCGCAACAAATGTGCAGTTTAAATATTGACCCATAAAGAGCCTGTCTATTATAAAGCATTTATGCAAATCTATAGGTGTGTGACCTAAAATAATGTGTTGAAAGCCTAAGCTATACTAGAGTTAGGAGTGAGACAGACTTGTAGTCAAATTTGTTGTAAAGAATTACAAATGTAACATCAGGAGGGGATAAGAACAACGCGAAAGAAACAGAAATAGAACTCAGGAACATCAGAAGTCAAGTCAAGATCTTGGAATTAATATCTCCTCCACATCTATTTCAGCACTTCAGAAAAAGATTCTAGCAAAAGAAACCATTTTTGATCAAATAAACCGGAGATAGAATTTAAAGTCACGAGAATTCTCCATCTAAAACTATTTTCAGAAATCTCACAGCCACTCAAACGGGCTCCAGTGACAGTCTCTATAAAGAGTTGAAGCCCAAAAGTACTTTTATGGCACCTACATCTCATAAAATGTTGTATACCTTTGAGCTACTAGTGAATAGTAACTTCCTAAAATACAGTTGGACAAAAACAATTGTCACATCAACCCTAGTAAAAAGGCATAGGAACATTACCATCAGTAGCTTAGAATCAGAATTTCACTTTACAGATGGCAGACAAAGGAGGGGCCCTTATGCCGAAGGACACAGAGCATTATACACAAAAAGCAAATGAGTAATTGAATTATGCTGTTTCCCTAAATTACTAGGGGATTCCACTCTGGAATTTCAAAGAAACGTGAGTGTGATATTGAGCAGAAATGAGGAATCAGAATGGATTAACATCAACACTAAAATATATTTATAACCTTTGTATCCATGACTTCTCAAGTTATACATGCGGAAGAGGTGTGGCGCAGCGGCCAGGTTGACTGACTCCAGACTAGGGGTTCATGGTTCGATCCCCGGTGGAAGGTTAGCCCAGCACCATGTGACTCTGGGCAATAGCTCACTTAATTTTCCAGAGGGCCCCAAGCGCCGGGACACAACTTTGGAGGTAGCTGTGCGCTTTACAAATACTGGTATTTTATTTCATTTCATGCTTCAAAAAGTTCATTATAATTTAACTAATTTGCCATTTCTTCCCATTGTGTCAGGCTGCAGTTCCATCCACGAATCTCTGTGTGAAGATATTGATGAGTGTGTACAAGCCAAAGTTCAAAATACTAAATCATAACTCACAGATACTACTGGCTTCTTAAACAAGCTGGAGATAGTTATACTTCCAGAAACTGAGAACGCATGGTCGTGTCCTTTAGCTGTCAATAGTCTATATAATTGGATGCAGTGAAATGGGTATTTTTGAAGGAAGGTAACCTGAGAGGTAATAACATATTTTTCATGGAGTTCTTTCGCTTCAGAGTTTACCACAATTACTTCACTTGCAATAATTAATTTTATTTACAAAAGAATGGCAAATTGATGTTATAAGAAATTGGGGTCTCTAGTTGGAAAAGGTATATACTGTGTCCAAGTAGGGATCACAGTCCTAGTCAGGGTAAGTCACATTATAAATCAACCTGGGCTTAGCCTCAGTAGTTTGGCAGAGAGCAGGCAGGCTTAACTTAGGAGACAATGTGTAAAGTATTAGTGCCACACTGTAAACAGCAAAACAGTGAAAACAACACACACAAATGTTTCATATCTGGTTAAAAATAGAGCTTAATTGAATGAGCAAAACAAGACAAAAACAACCAAAATTCAATAAGTAGACCCGGAGTTATGAATTTTTAAGAATATCCTGAAATATAATGCTCAGAAACATAAAGCACCAACTAGGGCTAACTGGTCTTGGTAGACTGGGTCAAATCTGAAAGTTCAGGCAGACCGCATTGGAGCGTGGGTCAGATACAGGGACCAACCTTGTCCCACTGAAAACGTACCTTTGGATGGATGATGTGTCGATGTTGAAGACCCGATCCGAGGAGAAGACGAGGCAAGGCATTGTTGTTGATCTGGCAGGATATAAGCAATACATCAGGTCCAATCCAGGTAGTCGGAGATGAGTCGTCAGCGAACCCCTGGCGATGAAGGCAGTGAGTCATTGTTGAGCCACACACCGCTAATGCGATGTCTTTGTTCTCAGCAGCAGCTACAGTAGTTCAGCATTGAGGTTAGATGTGTCGATTCAAACTACTGCAATGACGACGATGTGTGGATTTTGCTGGTTCAGCACAGAAAGCCCACTTCTAATGACCCAGAGCTGGTTTGGCACCACTAGGCAGGGTAAGATTCAATGATGGCAGAGTCCAAGTGCTATTTCAGTGTTGCTGGAAGTCTTTGCTATCCTTGAGACTTCAGAACAGGAGGTAAGCAGACAAGCCCTTTCAGCCACTCTGGGTTCAAGTGCTACATGTCCAGTCCTTCCCAACCAGACAGAGAGGGCCACAGGCAGCAGGCAGACCAGCACAGCAGAAAGTAGTACTTCCAGAGCAGCAGGCAAGCGGAGAGCCAGTCCTTCAGCAGCACAACAGTCCCTCTTTCTGGCAGAGTATCCACTGGTCCAGGAGTGTTCTGAAGGGTGGGACTGAGAGCTCTATTTTTATATGCTAGTGCCCTGATCCCAGAAGGTAGGAGAAGTTTCTGGAGAAGTCTAAGTTCTGGGAGTTCCCAGCCTCCCCTGCCCTGACTCCAATCTGGATAATTTAGAGTTGTTAGGCCTATTGTGAGGATACAAGACACAATCTATGCAGGTGCAATGCAAAAGGGGCTGTGCTCAGCTCCACCCCTCATCAAGTCAGTGAATGGCCATTAAGGCCTATCAAGTCACACCTAAACTCCCATTGTGTGTGAATGTCTAGAGGAAATGCACAAGGCCCAGCTGTCACCCACCCCAGACATCTATTGGAGACAGGTAGCAGGCACACAGGGCTAAGAGCAGAAAAATGCCACATTTAAAAAAAAAGGCATTTTAAAGTTTGCAATGATAAATTCGACTTTACCATTAAAGAGGATTTACCATTAAAATTCCATAGGTACTAACATGACAGCCCTTGCTTCTTCCAATTTGGAATTACACTTATGCGATGTAACAAGGAATACTCAATGTCAACCTACGGGAGGGAGTTTTTCACTACCAGGACATGTACAGCCTAAAATATATGATCTGTCTTTTACTTACGTAGCCCCCTGCCCTATGGCCTACCTAGTACCTACCGTGAGGGTGACATGTGTAATATAATGGGTTTCAAGGCTTGGCAAGAGGTTTTAAATACCAAGTTGACATGACATGGTAAACTGCACATGCAGGCCCTGCAGAGGCAGACCTGAGACATGTTTAAAGGGCTTCTTTAGTGATGGCACTTTAGCACTGGTTAGCAGTTATAGAGTGCCCAGAGGCATTAAGCCAACAAGAGTGAGTTCAGGAAAAGTTTGGGAGTGAACCTTTACAAAAGGCCATTTCCTACAAATGACCATTTCCTAGAACCTTAGCTATGCTAATATCTTCAACAACAACATTTGAAGACGAACACATATTATGTAATGGTATGTATTCGATTTCTGGATTGATTGTGCATTGTAGATTCATTGATTACCTACTTTAATCTGGCTTTTCACCTTTGAAGATCTAGCAAGGAATATTCTTTAATTAAACAGAAAAATGAACATATCAAATTCATTCATATCATCAGTCATACAGAAATAGTTGTTTTGGATGTACTGAAACAAAGTAATGTCAGCATTGATGGATTAGTAAATTAACCCCTTCGCTGCTGGCCCGTTTCCGCCGCTGTGCGGTAAACAAACGAACTGGGGCGGGCCATGACGAACCCCAGCCGTCATCAGCACACGAGCACCGTAGTGCATGACGGCTGGGGTTCGTCACCAGCATACAAGGGGTTAATGCACTAGAACAAACTGCTTCACTTTCAGAGTTTCCCACTGCATGCATTAAAAAAACATTTTCTCTATTCACAATTCTCATTTCTCTTGGAAAACACTTCACAACCTGCAAGACTCCTGGACATCACAGATCAGTATATCAGAGATTCAAAAACAGAGGTTACACCAACAAGGTAAAAACAGAAGCCGTTGAACATTGTAAAAACTACAACAGATAACAACTTTTGACTAAGTCAGTAAAACACCTAAAAACATGCATTACATTTGAGTCTAGGTTTTTAATGAGTATGAAAGCCATACAAAGAATCATCGATAAAAGGTGGTAGATGTTGCAAATTGGGTGAGATTTTGGTTTCCATTATCAAGATAGGCCCTTGTTTGGATACGAGAGATAACAGAACATGAAAGAGATTAAAAAAAACAATCTAAGACCAAAGAGAACTGCAATAAGGTAGATTCCCTTTAATACTTGCACACATTGGACAACATTAATCCAGGAGCAGTTGTCTTACATCCGGATAATGGCAGTAAACCTAAGCTAAGGAGTCATTATGATTGTAATATGAAATGTTTTATTTAATCTCTGAAATGCCGCTGCAGGCTGTTGTACATTGGACAAACTGAGAGAAACATCACATTGCGCATCCTCGAACATGAAAGCAACACAAAAGCACAATGCAAAATTAACAGTAGCTGTACATTACTATGATCAAAAACATAATGTCTCTCAACTTAGATTTCAAGTATTGGAAGCAATAAATAGTGATGAAGGCCTAAAGAAAAAATTACTACAAAGAGAAATCAGTGGGATTAAACTACTTTGCAGTTTACAGCTGAAAAGTTTAAATGATCACACAGAAATGTCATGTTTTTTGTCTTGCATACCTTTCTATGATATGTTCTCTATTAATCATTTTTAATATTATATTTTTTAGTTTGGATATATTGGATAGACTATACTACAGCCATCGTTGATACAATGATTGCACAATGTTCTATTTTATTATCTACTTTTGCTTCTTTATTTGGATATTCCAGTACTACACTACACATCTGTTTCTAGCACCATTTAGCAACTCTCTACACTATATTACTTATCCTTTCATATATATGCTGTTATTCTGACATGTTCAATTAACACACTATCAGGCACATGCATCTACCATTTTTGCAAGCGCAAACAGTGTGATTTACAAAATGTGTCTGTTTGCTCCCGCAAAAATGGCATTTGCGCTGCATCAAGGTTCAAGGCACTCACAATTTGAGGATTTGCAATTAATTCTGATTTCTAAATTGCAATTGCATTTAAGGAATCCCAATTTGCTATTCCTTAAATGCAATGCAAGAACCACTTTAGAATAGTGATTTCGCTACTAGGGGGTGCAAATTACCATCAGGTTGAACTTGATGGTAATTTGCAAAAGCTTTGAAAAATGCACTAAGGTGTATTTTTCAAAGTTGTAGATTACACACACACATGCCCTTGGGCCATGTGTGTGCGCAACATGTGTGCACAGAGCAATTTCTGGGGTGAAACAGGGTGTCCTCTTGACACCCTTGCACCCTTGAAAGTGCATGCCCAATTTGCGAGTACCTATTGGTACTCGCAAATTGCGCATGCAATCTCCCATTTATTCATATGGGCCTATATGAATGAATGGGAAGGCATTCCTTAATTGCGACTCGCAATTTGCGAGTCGCAATAAAGAAATGTTTGGGAATAACTAATTTTGTAGCAATTCCTACATGAAAAGGCTTTTGCAATTCCTTAATTGCGATTCCTTAATAATCACAATTAAGTAATCGCAAAAGCCTACATTTATGCATGTACCTGTATTTGGCCACATGCAATATGGTCTGTACACAGGTTTTTTCAACCGGTGTATATGTAAGCTCAGAGCGTTTGCAGCTTTGAGATCTATTTTTGTGATAGATCAGGTGGCAATCTTATATTCTGTATATTTTCATATTTTTATATTACAGCATACTCTAGTTGACACTTGATTACGTGTGCTCTTGGTCTCAATCATGAGTATGAAAAGTGATTATTTCCAACATATGTAGTTAAGAGTTTACATCTACTTTATACCACATCATTGCTCGTTCTCTATACCGATTCAGAGTATTATGAGGCAGGATGCATCAATTAATGGTACATGGCTTTTTATAAATAGTTGCATGATTTTTTTTCCTTCTTTTCTGAATAATTATTCTCTATGATTTTGTTTTCACCCCATTGTATTTTGGAACTCAATTGGAGGATTAACAATCCTCTGATGAAGCACAACTATCTCAAATGCACTGGGGCCCGAATGGATATATTCATGGACATTTTGTAAATGTTCATGAGATGAAGTGAAAGCTGGTCATAAGGGCCATGACCAGTAAATGAAACATATATCACGTTGAGACGAACAATAAAATAGTGAACTGGCAAAATTACTTGTGTATAAAATTATGGAAAATATAGTTTGATTTATTGCGGGATTCAGAGGCTAAAGCAGGGTTTTTGTGGCCACTTGTCTGATGACAAATAACCTGGATATTTATGAGTCTTTTGAGCCCCGGAACAGACTGTTCTCCCAGACAGAATGCCGTAAGGAGACAGAAGTTATTAATTCAAGACCCTTAGAGAATCAGGTCGGCATATCTTGAACAATTCATAACGTTCATGGTTGCTTACTGAAAACCCCCCTATGCAAAGACCATTATGTACAATTCACTCCAGTGATTATTTTACTTTCATGTTTACATTGCTCATGTGAGTTTATTTCACAGCAAAGACCTAGAAAAATAATACTTAGATATCTGTACAAAAGAATCATGTCAATCTTCCTTCCAGGCAGCCAATAAGATGGTGTTACCTTTTTATTCCCTAAAACCATTACTTTAGTGTTAACAATATTGATTAGCAACCAACTGGTGTAACAAAAATATTGTAAAGTGTCAGTTTTGCATTGTTGTCTTACATGTGAAGGACTTTGAAATACATTCTAGGGATGTTGACTAGGGATAGAATAAAATGTGCTGCCAAGAAAATGCACCCTTGTTTTAATCCATTAACTAATAGAATGTGATGCATCAGCTTTTCACCTCCGTCTAAGACCAGTTGTTAGAATGCAGGTATGCCAAAGGAGGTCAACCAGTGCAATGTTTTGTTCCCAGGATTTTTTCACTGTAAGCACCTGGTCAATTATGGAGCAGATTTAGATGTTGGCGGAGAGGGAACTCTGCCTCAGCGGTGAAAGAGTTCCCTCCTCACTAACAGAGCGGTCTGCCCGCCCAAATGCAGGCTGACCATAGGTTTCGCAACTTCGGTCACTACTCTGCCACCACTGTAGTGAAACTTCTCCAATGGCCTGATGGATTAAGGGCTGCCAGAATATTTGCTGTATGTCCAGCTGTCTAATTAGGGTGAGAGGATACAAAGCTGTTTTTTACTGTCCGTCACCACCAGGCAAACCATGGCGGCAATGCACAGTAACAAACACAAAATACCCCCCTCACATGGGAGATGATTGCCATGGTAAAGGGACATTATATTTTTTAATTTCCAAACAAAAAAATTAAACTTTGGGATTTTCTTTTTGAAAAAAATAAAGAAAGCAGTTTAGTTTAGGGCTCCATCATGCTGACGGTAGCCTGCACCAAGTGGCAGGATTTGCCATGCAGGCAGTTCCTGGAAATGAATTTGAAATGACCACCAGTTGGCAGTCATTTCTAAATTCATGGGTTGATATCTCCACCAGGGCGAAAGAGTCATTTACTCAGGCCTCTTGCAGATAAGCACATCAACCCTATGATACTTAACAAATCTCACGCAATAAACATGCACATCATCCTGACCCTTTCTCTCCAAACATTCTATGGAAGGTGCAGCTGCAAACGTGCTACCTTCAAGAATACCACATCAGGGCATTAAGTATTGAGATTAAACCATGCAGGATGTTACAAGACTGCAATTTACTCTGTGGAATGCCCAAATTAGCTCATTCTAAAGGTAACTGGAATGCTGCAAATAATATAATACAGCCTTATATTCCACAATAGCAGGCTTTGCCAGCTATTAAAGGCAAACCTTGCTGTTTTAGGCCTTTGCTGAAGGTCAAAACATATAAAAAGGGAGTAGGACTTTAATGGCCAGTATAGCCCACTTTTGCAGGCATTTCGACCTGAGGAATAAGTATGCTAATTAAAAGCAAAAGATTCCCAGAAGACACAGGGGGTTTAAAAACCCCAAAGTCTCATAAGCTTATGACCTTTAGTTTTATAACTCTATTACTGCCACAAGAAGGGCTGTGAGAGTAACCGTTGACAATAGTCAGTAGTAGCTGTAAAAGGAGGCTGAAGTCAGTGTCTGTATCTCCCTTGGATCTGTCAAACTGCTTTTCTTTGACAGAGCCAATAGAGACACAGTAATTAGGGAGAGTACCTCCTCCTTTCTTCCGTAGCTTCAGTGGCAGGTTAAATATGGGAAGAGGGAGGGAGAAGGCTCACTGATATCTCTCTTTCACAGCCTCTGCCTAACTCTTCTTTGTGCAATTCAGATATTCTTGGAAGATAGTGATGGAGCAAGGATTTGCATATAGGCAACTTGCTGGGTAAATCCTCTCCTATAATAATAATAAAGTATTAATAATTGTTTGTCATACTAATTTACACAAATTTCGTATACAATGTAGAAGTAGGGCAAGCTTGCCTATGTGTCTACTACGAAGTAATTGAATGAGACTAAAATGGCTGCTAAAAAATGCGGGAAACAAATTGCGCATGCGCCAATTCATGATTTCATAGCGTTTGAAGGGAAAGTTTTGCTTCTACGCACTAATGTGCAAAATGACCGCTTCAGAATTCACATGCTAAGAATCTGCTTTGCTTAAAACTAAACTGTGTTTTACGCTAAGTGCTAATGCATAAAGCATTATTTTAATTAAATGGGATTAGAGTAGACATAAGTGGTATACAGTGAAACCATTTTATTTGAGTCTAACATCTTGTCTTTCTGATTTCTCTGTTAGTTCGTTACTGAGCCTAAATTGAGAGACGAGGATTAATGCCACGTGGGTAACTTGCGCAGACTCTGTAGAAAGCAACCCTGGAGTTGTGATCTCAAGCCTTGGAACATGGTCAAGGACGATATTTTCTTAGAGGGAGACATGACGAAACATCCTGAAGACTCAATAAACAAATGTTTAAATATAATACAATGTTTTCATTTAATATGAGAAACGGGTGGGAATAAAGCTTGGGAGACACAAATTAAATGGGAGGGAACATAAGACAATGCTCTATAGAAAAGTATTAAATTTAGTATGGCGTGACGATCATCTCTCTTGACTTGTCCAATCAGAATACACAATTTATACAAGTTTGAAACATTTAGGGGTGGAACATGCCACCAGAAGGTATAATTGGATAGTTAGCAACTGAAATAAGCTGATCGCTGCCAGAATGCTGAGAGATAGATATGCTGTCCGATTGCTGATCGTTTACCTGAAGCAGACTTAGAATTTTCAAATAGAATTTAGGAACAAGAATGCGGAAGAGGACCGAGGAGGCGAGGGACTTGGAACGAGGTGCGGAAGATAGTCGGGTAGGGAACTAGTAACTGAGAGGGGTTTGACGCTGGCGTCGAATCCAGAAGAGGTGATCTGTCCTATCTTAATTCTGTCCTGACCCTTTACCTGGTAATCCGTGGGGTCCAAACTCTTGGCCAGAGGGGTCTGATGTCACACCATCCTAGGTAAATATAAATGTATTGTATCAATGGAATGTATGACGTTACAAAGCATACATTGCCTGCATTGTAGTGACATGCGTTGTAGTGACATGCGTTGCAAAGGATGTTGCGATGTAATGACTACGTTGTAAGTGTTGTGCGATGTAATGGTTGCGTTGTAAAGGATGTTTCCCATGTCAAAGAGCCTTTTCTCTCTAGCCTCTCTTCCTGAGGTACTCTTCATTAAAGTTTATTAGACTAATTTAGGCAACAGAAATTTTACCTTACCAGAATTCAGGAGTTAACACTGGAATTTGTATTTGATTCACTAAAATATTTTCAGATACAATTTTAAAGCTAGAACTGAGTATGTGGTTATTCAATGAAAAAAATGCTTGTAAGATTATTAATTCCCACTTCTAATTCAACTAAAATCGATTCAGCAGTAAGAAAGGGCTTAGTAATTAAATAGGTTCAAAATTCCATAGGCAAACTGACATATAGAAAAGCCCTAAATTGATTCCCAGCGGGGTTTCATTAACTGGATACTGTAAGTGAGTGTGGTTAATGGGCCACAATGTGTGTGATTTAGTGATACTTGTACGCAGGTTGGTGTCCCACTGGATCAGTTTGCTGGTAGCAGAGGGATGGTTTTTATTGATTAATTGTGCTATTATTGGCTATGGATTTAAGTATTAACACATTTTTTGGGATTTTGTTTTATGTTGTCTGTAAATTCCTGGGAAATGTATAGCGGGTGATGAATGGAAAGCACATTGCAGAGAGGTTACTCGTTGATTTTTAGAAATTAGTTGAAAACAGTGAGAATAATTGATAGTGAAGTGTTCGCTGTTGAAAGTTTGGCGTTATATCACCTGGAAAGGGTAACACTGGAAGAGTAGCAGGTTCTTTTGAGCTTGTGTGAAGAGTAAACAGAAGAGTTTTTCTCATGGTGTTTGAAGGTAAACTGAAGGTTTTACTTGGAGTGAAAGAAACTAAACATTAGATTTGTGAATCAACAGAGTAGAGAATATATTTGCCATTGCAACCAAAGCACCCTTAGAATGCTCCCTATCTCCTCTCTCGCTAGATCATAATGAAGCCGGTTCCTTCACCATCATAATAGGGCCGAAGTACTCCCTCTCGGGTATCCTTGTGTATATACCCCCAGGGAGACTTCACGATTTTACATCCAGCCTTATGGAGGCTACGACACATTTAGCTCTAAGAAAAACCAGACTACTTATACTGGGAGATATGAATGTCCACTTTGATGACCCCCTTGACAATAAGGCCTCGGACATAAAGTCTGAACTGTTCTCCTTACAGCTTGAACTTAAAAACAAAGATCCATCTCACCAACTAGGACATCTGCTGGACCCCATATTTGGGAACTGGACTGGAGTACACCCTCTGTCTCCACTACCGGTACCCTGGTCTGATCATTTCGTAATTCCCATGCAAATACAGATTGATGACAACGAACTCAATACTGTTAGCGCTCAACGCTATCAATGTAGAAAATGGAAAAACTTCTGCCTTGACACTTTCATAAAACTACTTGATAATGCTGGACCTCCAGGAGGGTCTGACTGCGAGACAGCCTATAATCAGCTACAAAAATGCATTTTAACCGCTCTAGACAGCACTGCCCCGATTCGTACCCTTGCCAATGCTAAAAAGGCCAGGAAAACCAACCCGTGGTTTACCCAGGAACTACGCCTAGCCAAATCTGCTTGTAAAAAACTTGAGCGGACATGGCGCACCAATTTCTGCCCTAAAATTAAAACCCTCTACAAAAAAGCTCAAAAAGACTATAACAAAATGATTCGAGTCTCCAAAGCATCCCATTATAACTCTCGCATCATGGAAGCAGAGTGCTCCTCGAAAGAGGTATTTAAGATCTTTAAAGAGATCTCTGTAATTACCTCCAATAACTCTTCCCACACTGATTCGGTGGAAACCTGCAACAAAATCGCTAAATATTTCTCAGGCAAGATCACTGATATTTATGCCAACTTCTCTGCTAACATTAAATCTGGCCAGGACGTTGTTGAGAGTGATGATGCCGCTCCCACAGAGTCATGCTTACGCAAGTTTTCGGTCCCTCCGTTGGAAATCCTATTAAAAACCTGTCGAAGCATCAAATCTGGCTCCCCTCGGGATCCTGCCCCTCCCAAGGTATTAGTAGCCAGTCTAGCTGTCTTGGAGCCATACTTCAGACACGTGCTCCAAATTTCCTTTTCTACAGCCTGTCTGTCAGTAGACTGGAAGAAGGCAATCGTCCTTCCCATAAAGAAAAAACCCAATGTGAGCCAGGACACCCTAGAGAATTTACGACCAATATCTCTACTACCATATCTTGCGAAAGCTGCTGAGAAATTAGCCAACACCCAACTCATGGCTCACCTCGAATCTCAAAATGCCCTACACAGTTCTCAGTCTGGCTTCAGGTCGGGCTACTCTACAGAGACTGCGCTCTTGAGAGCGACCGAAACCTTACGGGTTGGAGCAGATGAGGGTAAGACCATGGCACTCATTATGCTTGACCTTAGTGCCGCGTTTGACACTGTAGCACATTCCATCTTGCTACAGTGTCTAAACACAGCTGGGGTCACCAGGGAGGCATTGGTTTGGCTAAAAGCCTTTCTGACCAACCGGTGCTTTCAGGTTTAGAGAGGCAATTTTCTCTCTGACAGCATAGCTCTCGAACAGGGGGTGCCTCAGGGCTCTGCCCTGAGTCCCACCCTGTTCAATTTATATATGGCCCCGCTGGCAGGGGTGGTCCAATCGTACGGCGTAGAGCTAGTCTCTTACGCCGACGATACGCAACTGCTGATCTCCCTGTCCCAAGATCCCTCCTTGGCTGCTGAAAATTTTAAGACCTGTATGAGCAATCTTGCGGACTGGATGACCCAACACTGCCTCAAACTTAACGGCTCTAAAACTGAGGTGTTAATAATAGGAGGAAAGGACACCAGTTGGACCAAAGACTGGTGGCCACCCTGTCTGGAACCATTACCCTCCCCTGGCAGGGAAGCAAAGAACCTTGGGGTCTGGGTGGACACTAAACTCTCATTTGACAGCCATGTAAATAAAATCGTAGGGAAGTGCTTTGGAGTCATGAAAACTCTCAACCGAACCCTGGACCTCCTCCCTCTGGAGGCCAGGCGCACCATGACTCAGGCCCTAGTATCTTCCCGTATGGATTATGGCAACGTGCTTCTTCTGGGAACCTCGGAAAAGAATGTCAGGAGGCTACAGGTGCTCCAAAACTCTGCAGCACGGCTAGTGCTGAGACTACCCAGAAGAGTTGCTTCCAAACCTACCCTGGCTACCCTTCACTGGCTGCCCATAAAGAAGAGAATTCTATTTAAAGCACTCCTCATGTGCCATAGAATCATCAATCAGAAAGCACCTTCCTACTTGTCGGATCTAGCCGTTCCTTATGAGCCGAACAGATCTCTTCGCTCGATGGGAGCAGGCCTTCTCAAAATCCCCCGCAAAAAAAAAACTAGAATGGGTGGGCGCTCTTTCCGTGCGCTGGCTGCCTGCAAATGGAATTCCCTCCCCACCAACATTAGGCTAGCTAGCAATGAAGCCACTTTCCGTAAACTGTTGAAAACCTACCTCTTTGCCCTTTAGGTCCTCTCCCTCTTCTGCTCTCTGACCCTTCTCCACAGCGCGGGGATACGCCGGGAGGCGTCACCAGGAGCTTTACAAGCCCCTTTATTATTATGATTTATGTTGTCATCTAATGAAAGTTTTTGCAAAAAGTAAAAGAAAGTAGGTTTACGTATTACCTTGTGAAGAGAGGGTCAGTTCCTGGAGCTGCGCTGACGTCACAAAATGCAGAGCTGGGATTATACAGCGGGTGTGAGTGAGAACATCAAGGAATTATAAAGGAGGGTTTGGTTGCTGTGCTGACCTCATCAGAGTGCCGCGCTGGGATTGGTCGAGACAGCAGGTGTGTGAGTTACGAACGATTTGTAAAGCAGGGGTCAATAGTGAGGAGTGAATACTGACATTTTACTAAAAGCCGCGCTAGCATTGGTTAGAGGTTTTTGTTAACTTAAACCTGATTAAAGTAAAAGAATAAAAGCGCTAATAAGATTGGAGGACAAAGTGTAAACAAAAGTACAAATTAATTAGAAGGAAAGTTAAGAATTTTATGTGGAGACTCGATCCAACTGTTATAGGGAATTGTCCGGATAGGAGAGATTTAGGTTTTGCTAGACAATAATTCATAAGAAAAAGTACTTATAACATGTACTGAGAAAGGACAAAAATGTCCTTTATGCAGAAAATGAAGAATTATTTCAAAAAAGATAAACCTTTTAAAACTAGAGAAGAAATTCTTATCCCACCGCCCCAGACACCAACTTCATTTATGATGATGGAAAAAGGGTATCACACTTTTGTATGGTTGGAAAATTGGATCGAATACACTAAAGGTGATGGAATATTTGCTTTCCCAGAACATGGTACATTCAATGGTAGAATCCTTTATAATTTAAGGAACAAGATGAATGAACTAGAACCCAGACCTAGATTAACCCAGAATGAAGCACTAGAGGAATGGGAGATAGAGGCATTTGAATGAGATAGAACTAGGAGAACTAGGGTACATAGGAGATTCCATCCCAAGACTTGGCATACAAAACGCGAAGATCAGATGAAACAGTGGAAACAGGCAATGGTTACAGAAGGATTGTATCCTGTATTAATGTCAGATGAACAATCAGGAAGCAAGTGTACCAGGAAAACTAAACATATGACAGGTTGTGGTGAATCTGAAGATGAGGTTATGGAAGACATTTTAACAAAGAATCCTCCGCCATATCAGGAAAGACCCAATAGAAGTATACCAAGTGCTCCAGCTTTAGAGATTCCTTTGGTTGTGCAAGTATTGCTTTCATTAAATGAAAGAATTTTACAGGAAAAGGAAAGAGAAGCTATTAAAAATAGTATAGAAGAATTGATACAGAAAATAGCACAATTGAGTGTAAACTCAGAGGCGTTAACTATACCAGTGACTATATGTCCAGTTGTCCCATTATATAGGGATACAATAGCTTGTCTTAATCCACCAGTTATGACCACTTCTGTAAAAGAGCCAAGAAAAGAAAATATAATAATTGAAGATCAAGCAAGTGAATGTGAGTCAGTAATATCATTAATGGACTTACCAATCAGGGAACAAGTAAATGAAACCCCAAAGAGATTTGTCTCAAATTGTTCACAAGAAATACAACTGGAGACTTCCACAGGGACTATAAGTGCTACCCTAGTGTCACCAAAAGAATTAGAAAGATTGGCACAGAGAGTGGATAAAACAGTATCATCAATAAAAATTCTGGACATTTATAGATTAAAAATAGAATCAGAAAAAATGATAGCTGGAAATGTGTGAATAGACAGGTTAAATGCATATTGTGAGGAAGAGTTATTATTTATATGCCGAAGCATAACAAGAAAAGTAACACTGTTTCATGAGGTATTAACAGAACTTGCTTCCGATATGGGAATTGATGTAGGAAAGTCCAAAGTATTGCAAAAACCCTACAGAGCAGAGTTTACTGATGAAGATTTAGAAAATATGAACATTTCAGGAAGGATATTACAGATCAAAGAACTGATTACTATTTTACAGAAATGGGGAGAATTAGACAGGTGGAAGGCAAGGTGGACTAAAAAAAAGGAATAAGCTCAAGCAAATAAAACCGCAACAGAGTATGTGTTCAGAGAAACGAAAACAGCAGAAAGATTGTGTCCTATGAGTGAAGTTCCCCAGAGGGGGATATGTTCATTATCCATAGACAAGGCAGGATATTTTATCATTTACGATGATTTCCCTAAATTGAGGGAGAAGCCTGTAGAATAGTATAGACATGTCGAAAGGTTTGTAAAGGTTTTAAAAGTTTTGTTGAAGGATCTGGATGGTTTGTTTGACATAGTGGTACCCGTTGATTAATGGACAGAATGTAAAATTACAGTAGATTGGCCTAGTGAAGAATATCCAAGAGATGCGAAAACAGGTGCACCATCAGAAGAGGTAATGAAGAAATATAATCAAGTAATCAAATTTTTTAAAAGGAAAATACCTAAAAAAGAAACCGATTGGGTAAAAATATAGAACAACACAGGAAATAAATGAGACTGTCCATGCATACTATGAGCGTTTACTGCAAGTGTTTAAACAGTTTAGTGGATTTGAGAACATGGTTGATAAGAGTATGGGACATTTTGTATATTGATTTGTATCTGGACTAAGACCAGAAATTTGTTAAATGATTCAGACGTACATGTTGTGCTGGCAAATTAAGCCCATAGATGAGGTTTTGAAGTATGCAAAATATTGTGGCGATGAGATAGACAATAAATGGAAAAAGTTAGAGGAAAATGTGATGTGGGCACAAGTTAAACTGGCAGAACAACAGGAATTAATAATAAATAATGAACAAAATAAAGGATCAGGATAGAATGAAAATAATGAGGGAAAACCAATAGGAAAAATGAGCAGAGAAGAAACAAAGAAAACATTTCCTTGTGATGGGTACGGAAAATTGGGGCATTGGAAAAACAAGTGTAGAAATATACAAATGAATAATGGCCAAAATCAAAATTTAAATCCACAGACGCAGAATGAGGTGATACTTAGTAAACCGCAGCTGGTTGTAAACCCACAGAATCAGTTACCTCCTGCCCCTATGACAAATTTTGTAAACAGAGCACAGTAGACCGTGAGGAAGCCGGATTTCAAGGAGAAAGTGGTAAGCCAAATTCTGTAACTTCTCCATTTCTTTTGCAGAATAATAGTTCATCGGAAGATTAATTATTACTGTTCCTGAGGAGGGGGGAAAAAGAATGCATACTTGGCGCATCCTTACTGGTAGATCAGTCAGGTCCATACATTGATGGGAAAGTAGAAGGGAAAGATATTACCTTTTTACCGGACACTGGTGCTACCCAGTCTACTGTGAGAACAGCAGACATTCCAAACCCTAACTTCTCAGGTGAGGCCATCCAAGTAGTTGGAGTAACCAACAGACAGATCAGAACCCCAGTTATAGAACCAATGGAAGTCTTTATCGGGAATTTCAAAGAAATGCACATGTTTGTGGTTTGCACTGTAAACTTGTTAGGTAGAGATTTACTTTCTAAAATGAACTTCACCACATATTGCACACCGGATGTTGTGACAATTCAGACCCCTGATGAAGATAGTATCTATAAGTTGATGTTAACAAAACAAGGAACAGAGGTAGATTAAATGTACTCTATGATGACAAAAGATGACCTACTAGAAGAGCTAAAATCAACAGTAAATACAAAAGTATGGGATTTTACTGGAAAAGAAGTAGGACTAATGGCAGGTGTGGACCCAGAGAAAGTAACTGCGAAGGAAGGTACTACTTATCCAAATACAAGACAATATAAAACGAGTCCAGAAGTAAAATCAGGTGTCATAGCAGAAATAGTACGAATAATTCAACAAGGCATTTTGAAAGAAATAATGAGCAGCCCTTGTAATTCACCCATAATTGGCATTAAGAAACCTAACGGAAAATATAGGATAGTAGAAGACCTTAGAAAAATGAACAAAATAGTGGTACCTTGTTGTCCTATAGTGCTAAATCCTGCAGTGATTCTGTACCAAATACCATGGAACGCAGAATGGTTGACAGAAATTGATTTATGTCATGCATTTTCTCTTTCCCATTACATCCAGATAGTCAATACCTTTTTTCATTTAAATTTGAAAATTGAATGTGTGGAATAGTGTTCCTGAAGGGTACACGTTTCAATGTTTGACCAAATTTTTAAAAAGTGTCTCGAAACATTAATAATGCCCAGGAATTCAGATTTGGTCCAGTATATCGACGATTTGTTAGTGGCCTCAAAAACACAAGTAGATTGTGTCTTGGATTATATTGCATTGCTAAACCACCTGGCAGATAGAGGGCACAAAGTGTCACCAGAGTAATTACAGTTTTGCCAAAATAACGTAAAATACTTGGCACCTCAACTAGAAAGAGGAACAAGGAGGGTGATACTGAAAAAATCAAAATAATTAAACAGAAGCAGTTACCCCAGACTGAAAAGGATGTTAGAATTTTTCTTGGTGTTGTCGGATATTGCAGGTAGTGGATTGCAGGGTTTTCCATCCAGTCCAAGCCTCTGATTCAGTTAACAAATAAACAAGCAATAGATCCTGCAGAGTGGGATGATAAAAGCATGAAAGCTTTTGTGAAACTAAGACAATGCCTATGTGAACCTCCTGCTTTGGGAATGCCAGATTATACAGAAGAGTTTGTCTTGTTTTGTTGTGAACGAGATAATTGTGCATTGTCATTTTTGACCCAAAGACATGGTTTGATGAGATATCCAGTGGCATACATTTTCTGCCACCTTGGACCCAGTGGCCGCTGCATTACCTGGTTGTTTGAAAGCAGTAACTGCTACTTGTACAAGTCTTGAACAGAGTGAACAGATTGTGATGGAACATCCTGTAAAAGTGTATGTTCCACATTCAGTTGTAATTCTTTTAACAAGAACTCGTACTCATTATCTAACCCTAAATTGAATGACAAAGTATGAGAGAATTATTTTGGGAGCTAAAAATGTGACCGTAATCTGGTGCACAGTGTTAAACCCAGCTACTCTCTTACCTGATGTGTACGGAAAAGTGAGAGATGATGTTGATCATGATTGTTTAGATGTAACCTAATACTGTACAAAACTTTTCTCAGACATTAAAGAAGAACCATTGATCAATTGTGAAAATGAATTAATTGTAGATTGTTCATGCGTGAGGCATGAAGAAGGAGGACTGAGTGCTGCTTATGCTATTTGTACATAGGCTGGAAAAAGCTTTTAGTAGCTATAGAGTTGCAAAAAGAAGTAGCTGTGGTCAAGTGTACTGCACTTGTCATGATATGACTATGTGACTGCAGGAAATCGTTATGCTGACCAAGTTTCTCAATATTGTGCTAAAACAAAAATAGCAGTAAGCAAGAAAATTGAAACTACAGGAATCAGATGCCAACTTATGCTTATTTCAGAATTAGAAACATGGGATTAAGTGAGAAATTTACAAGATGAAGTAGATGTAAGTGAGAAAGGAGATCGGATGTCAAAGAAGAGAGAGTGATGGGGTCTGGATTTATCTAGATGGCATACCATTCATGCCAGATTGTTTACTTTCATAATTAGCAAGAATAAATCATGGAGACGCACTAGGATGCTATGATCAGACTTTTCATACCAGATTGGTACAATGCGAAGTTTAGTACTGTTGCAGGGAGCCTTTGCCAGAGATGTTTAATTTGTCAACAAAATAACCCAGGTCGAAAGACAGTGGTCAACTGGGGGATGATTGGAAAGGCAGGAGGACCATTTGTGAAATTGCAAGTTGATTTCATTCAGTTACCACCATGTAGACGACTAAAATACATACTAGTCATAGTGTGTTTATTCTCACAATGGGTGCAAGCATACCGAACCAGAAGAAATGACCGTATGACAGTTGCCAAATTATTTTTGAGGGATATCATACCACGTTTTGGTTTTCCAGTAACGGTGGAATCAGACAGAGGATCTCACTTTAATATTGAAATAATTCGATTGGTCTGTGAAGCGTTTAAGATTGAACAAAAGTTCCAGTGTGCCTATTGTTCAGAGGCTTCTGGAATAGTGGAACAACTGAATGGTACAACAAAATCAAGATTGTCAAAGGTGTGCACATCCACTTCACTGTATTGGCCTGATGCATTGTTCTGATAGGATTCAGAAATATTCCTGACAGAAGTATCGGGTAGAGTCCCCATGAAATACTCATGGGAAGGACAATGTGATTAGCTTTCATACCTGGACACAGATTGTTAAGCATAACTGATGATCTGGTATTACATTATTGTAAAAGACTGGCTGACGTAGTGCGTTCGGTCTCTTGCAAGATTGGAGAAGATGCAGAGGCCAGGCAGCTGGATCAAGCACATGATCTAAATCCAGGTGACTGGGTGGTAGTAAACAATCAAGTCCTAGAAGCGTGTCTTGTCCCCAGGTGGAGTACACCAAAACAGGTCATATTGGTTACAACAACTGCCTTGAAATGTGCAGGTTTGCCTAATTGGATCCATACCAGCCATACAAAGAGTGTGCTAGCTCCTGATGGAGAAAATCAAGAACAAGAAATTTAAGTTGAAGGTGCAGAAGGTTGTGCAACTGAAGAGCCTGAAGTGACAAACTCTGAAGTAGCTGATCAAGAACAACCAAGCACTAGTCAGGAGGATTGGATACCAGCAGTCGATTTGCCTGATGCAGAAGTAAGAACAAGAAGCAGAACAATAGCAGAGAAGCTAGAAGTTGACAAGGATCAGATAGAGATAGGAGATCCAGTTCAGCAAACAGAAAACAAAGTTGAAGTCTCTAAACAAGAACAGATAAGAACAGAAAGATACGCAGAGACGGATTTGAGAGATAATACTGAAGAAGAAAAACGTGAACCAAGCCAAACAATATTAGGGAATCAAGAACAGTGAAAAGAGCAGATTAGCAAAGAATCAGTACAGGGTCAGTTAGATAATGCGGAAAATGTTCAGGTGAAGAGTAGTACTTCAAAAAGTCCTGAATTCGGTCAACTAGAGAGGGATTCAGAAGAAGAAGAAAATCAAGTTGTGCCTCAACCAAACACAAGTAAAAGAGTATTCGAAAGAGATGAAGAGAATAAAAACAAAGTGCAACCCAAAGGAGTAAGAAAAGATGATAAATGGCCCAGATATGTCAAAAGATTGAGGTATCACTTTAAGGCTATTGAAGAAGAACCTGAACAAGTGAATGAAGTCACTAGTCTATCTGGGCAGAATTGTGAAAAACAAAAGAGAAGAAGCCAGAGACTAAGAATATTGAATAATACATTTAAGGGACCTGAATGGACTTATATTATTCTTGAAGATCTTGACAATGTAGATCTCAATAAAGAAAGTGATGAAGAAATAATTGCAGATCAAATTAACAGAGGAGAGGTGAGACCTCCTTGAAAACAAAACAAAATTCGTGATTTTCTGAGAGAAAGAACAAAAATCTTTTTAAATAATGACTAACAATGTTGGGGCAGATTTACAATAACTGGTGCATCCCCAGGGATGCGCCAGTTATTGTGCGCCGCAGCTCCGCCACCCATGGTGTGCCGCATTTACAATGCGTACAAAAGGGGGTGGTGATGGACGGAGCATCTGAATCAATCAAACACTCACACCCAGTCAAAAGATCTGGGTTTAATCCATCACCGTTCTTTAGCCCACTCTGCCACCCCAGTTCAGACAAGGCTATATGCGAATCAGTCTGAACCTGTGCCTCATGGGAACAGTCCAGCCCGAACTGCCAAGCCATGTCTTCCCTGGACCGGAAACAAGCTTCAGAGGACCGTTTTTTGGCATTCTAGACGTCTTCAGCCCGGCTTGCTTGAATACAGTGGCAAAGTGAGCAAGGGCCTCACGTCTGAGCATACCCTGGCACATTTATGGCGGCCAAAAGCGGTACAAAAGGGCGTGGTGATGGACGGAGCATCTGAATCAATCAAACACTCACACTCAGTCAAAAGATCTGGGTTTAATCCATCACCATTCTTTAGCCCACTCTGCCACCCCAGTTCAGACATGGCTATATGCAAATCAGTCTGACCCTGTGCCTCATGGGAACAGTCCAGCCCGAACAGCCAAGCCATGTCTTCCCTGGACGGGAAACAAGCTTCCGCGGAACGGTTTCTGGCATTCCAGTCATCTTTAGCCCGGCTTGCTTGAATCCAGTGGCAAAGTGAGCAAGGGACTCACGTCTGAGCATACCCTGCCACACATATGGCGGCCAAAAGCGGTACAAAAAGGGGTGGTGAGATTTACAATGCAGCGCTCCATGAAGCAAAAACGGCACAGATGCGTGACGCATATGTGCCGTAAAGGCGGCGCATTGCTGGAGTTGTGTCGCAAACGCGATGCAGCTCCAGCAATGCCCGGGGAGGCCTTATCTGTCCAAATCTGCGTCATACTAATTTACACAAATTCCGTATACACTGTGGAAGTGGGGTAAGCTTGCCTATGTGTCTAGTAACAAGTAACTGAATGAGACTAAAATGGGCGATAAAAAACGCGGGAAACAAATTGCGCATGCGCCAATTGCATAACGTCATAACGCTTGGAGGGAAAGTTTTGCTACTGCGCACTAATGTGCAAAATGCCAGCTTTAGAATTCACATGCTAAGCATCTGCTTTGCTTAAAACTAAACTGCATTTTAACCTAAGTGCTAATGCGTGAAGAAATATTTTAATTAAATGGGATTAGAGTAGACATAGGTAGCATACAGTGAAACCATTTTATTTGAGTCAAACATCTTGTCTTTCTGACCTCCCTGTTAGTTCATTAGTGGGCCTAAATCGGGAGACGAGGCTTAAACCCACGTGGATAACTTGCGCAAACTATGTAGAAAGAAACCCTGGAGTCGTGATCTCAAGCCTTGGAACATGGTCAAGGACGTTATTTTCTCCGAGTGTGAAATAACGAAACATCCTGAAGATTCAATGAAGAAATGTATAAATGTAATACAATGTTTTAATTTATTATAAAAAATGGGTGGGAATAAAGCTTGGGAGACACAAATTTAATGGGCCGGAACATAAGACAATGCTCTATAGAAAGGTATTAAATTTAGTATGGGGTGACGATCATCTCCCTTGGCTTGTCCAGTCAGAATACACACTTTATAAAAGTTTGAAACATTTAGGGGTGGAACATGCCACCAGAAGGTATAATTGGGAAAGTTAACAAATTGAAATAAGCTGATCGCTGCCAGAACGCTGAGAGATAGACTTGCTGTCCGATTACTGATTGATTACCTGAAGCAGAATTAGAATTTTCAAATAAAATGTAGGAACGAAGAGGACCGAGGAGGCAAGGGACTAGGAACGAGGTGCGGAAGATAGTTGTGGAGTAAAGTAGCAACTGAGAGGGGTTTGATGCTGGCATTCAATCCAGAAGAGGTGATGTGTCCTGTCCTAATTCTGTCCTGAGCTTTTATCTGGTAATCCGTGGGGTCCAAACTCTTGGCCAGAGGGGTCTGATCTCACACCATCCTATGAAAATATGAATGTATTGTGTCAATGTGCCTTTTCTCTCTATCCTCTCTTCCTGACGTACTCATCATTAAAGTTTATTAGACTAATTTAGGCAACTTAAATTTTACCTTACCAGAATGATGGAGTTAACATGGTAATTTGTATTTGATTCACTAAAATATTTTCACATAAAATTTTAAAACTAGAACTGAGGGCCAGATTCACAGAAATAACTTAAGACAAAATTCTAAACTTACTACCATTTTCGTATTCACAGAAGGCAGTTGCTCATTTTGGTATTCACAGAAGACACTTACTCATTTCGGTATTCACAGAAGTTAGAGGTCCTAACTTTAGGACTCCTAAATGCCTTCTGTAAATACCGAAAGTCTTAAAGTTAGGATCTTTCTCAGTTTAGCAGTAGTAAATCAAAGGAAATTATTCTCCAAGTAGAACGTCTTCAAGAATGAATGAAAACTTGCATTCTTTTTGATAGCACAGCTGTGTCTAACTTTCATCTGTGTTAGATGTTGTATTTACTACATAAGAAAGTATCTGACGGCCTTTTGTTTACAAAGCTTCTTCTAACTAAATGTTTATTTTGGCTGACATGAAATGCATTAATCAGCAAAATGTGTAAATAGGAAAAAGATCATAGATGTTTAAATTGAAAGTATCTTCATACTGACAATGTTCAAAATATTTTCCCAAAATATTGGGGCATATTAGCAAGAACCTCGATAAAATTATCGCCATTTTAGCGGCAGGAAACTGCCACTGAAAACAGCGATAATGGTTTTGCTAATATGTGTTATAGAATTCCAATAGAAGCCCAGGTTAAATGTCCTGTACATCTAACCTGGGTTTCTATTGGCATATTAACGCATATTAGCAAGCCCATTATCGCCGTTTTAGCAGCAGTTTCCTGCCGCTAAAACTGTGATAATTTTAACGAGGTTCTTGCTAATGCCCCATTGTTCTTTTTGGGAAACTAAAAACTGTCCTTGAGAGGGGGCAAAAGTACATCAAATGAAGTCTTAAAGCAGAAAGGCAAAGGCGCCCAGGAGGGGATGGGCAAGCACATCAGGAAACTTCAAAGGGGTCAGTCTATATAGAAAGAGAAAAAGTCCAAAGTATATAAATTGTCCACAATATGAGAGCACTGTCCAAAATTAGTTATTTCGGCACCTAAGGGTGAGGGGGTAGCCCAAATAATTTCCGGGCTTTTGGATAAATGTTTCTGTTCATCCTTGTTCTCTGTCTTCACCACAGCAATGATGAAGTCTTCCTCTTACATGGACATTAAATTACTCACCTTGGCAGGATCAGACACTTCACAGGAAGAATGAAATGCAGATGTAGTAGGGGAAACAGGTATCACAGACAAACTGGGGGATGGGGCAACAAGAGGCGGGGCAATTTGGGGCGGCATACCTGTAAGACCTTCTATCAAGGAGGTCATGAGGTCACATAAAGTTTTGAGCCTTTCAGGAACTGTGTCTCACAGTATCCTGACCTGTTCTTCTGGGTGGACATTGGAAGGAGGAAATGATGCCTATGCAAGGGGTGCAATGGGACACCCCAATAAAATGGGGACCTCTAGAGTTAATCATGGACAGGTTGCAGGCATAGATGGCAGTTGGACCTGCACTACAGACACCAAAGGTTGTTGTTCAAGGCCAGGAGGAGTCCCACGATCTGCCTCCTCAAGGCTAGTGGTGTCCATTCCACCACACCACAATTGCCTCTTCAGTCTCCACCAGGAGCTTTTTGGTGACAGATCTTGTCCCTCACCGGAGAACAGATTATGAAAAAAAGAGAAATGCTAAATTTCACCTCTTTACATCAATATACATTTATTTTTAAGGGATATTTTTCCCCTAAACACAAGAGCTGACACAGTAGTGTTTTTACAAATCTTTTAGGTATCAAAGTTTTGGAACAAATGTATTTAAAAATGTATATATATTTTTAAATTGAAAAAGGCATTCAAAAGAGGAGGAAGGGAAGTACTATGAATTTCTTTATTAGGCTAATGTTGTGCTTACAGTAAAAGAGATGCTACGCAACATTTTCTACACATTTTTATCTGAAATTAAAGAATATTTGTGGAAAGCAACAAGCCATTCTAAAGGATTATGTCTTATTGTTTTGTAAGAGATTTACAAAACTAATTTTTATTTATGTGAATTTAGAATGTAATCAATAAATAAGATATTGCGGTTAGAAAGTAAGGTCAAAGTGCACAATGTCAGGAACACACGAACTAAGAGGTCCATTAGGATGGCGGACGGACAAAGTCCGTCGGCCATCCTGTCTGTGGACGGGACCGTCTGCCACAGGTGCGGAGGTCCCGTCCGTGGAATTAGGATGCACCCGCCACAGCGGCGGGTGCATTCCGCATTTTTAACATCGCCGCGGGTAGTGTTAAAAATGCATGTTGTGCGTTTCAAAGCATAACATGACAGGCACCGCCCGGTGCCTGCCATGTTGTATTTTGAAACGCAAGGGGGTTCCATATGTACCCCCATGTGCACCCCCCACACAATTTAAACAGCATTTTTTGCCATTTAGAGCAGCTTTTAAAGTGCCTTAGGCTTCAGTAAATACATACATTTAGGTATAATACAAATAGCTGACTACTATATTGTTAGAAAAGTATATTGCACACTGCTTGCACTGCTTGCAATTGAAAATATGTATAAAAAACAGCAGAAGTTATTTTCTTAACTCTAAACTGACAAACAGGGGAATGGGTCAGCTTTCTGTTTTTAGGGTGACTTTGAATATGGAAAGCTGCATGGAATACTTTGCACACAGAATAGGTTAGCTGGGAAGAGTTAAATGTCAGTTCTATATTTAGAAGCCTGGCAGGACCACCAGAACAAAGTCTGCTTTGACATTTTGACATCTGAAACTTTTTGAAAGACAAGATGGTAGCGCAGGGAAAAAGGAGAAGTTGTACCTTTTTCTTTTTTTGGCAAAAAACAAGCACTTTATACACTCGTGAGATGGAAAACGATATAATGGTATATGTGAACTTTGATTAACAGATACACTTTGCCATATTTATACAGCACTAATGCTTAAAAGCTGAGGCAATGAAATTTAGTTTGACTTCATGTGCCCTCATGTTACATTTGTACATTTGCTAAAAGGGTTTGGGGTTTGGGTATTTATGTTTTTAGCCCTGTCAAAAGTGCTATGTACCTCCTATGACTTTGTTTATGCCCAGTTGCTACACATAGGGGTTGATAGTGTTGACAGAAGTGAAGCCTGTTTCAGGTTTCCTGCTGCCAAAATAGGGAAAGGAGGCTATCTCCTCTACAAATTAAGGCTAGGTAATATGTATGTTGCTCTCTCCTTTTATCAATTTATTTTTAGTCTATCTAAATTGTCTGTGAAATAGCAATGAGACATTTAATTGGCTATTCAGTAACACTGTTTTAAACATTGTTAGCATTAATAAAATGAATAAATATATGTTATGTTACTGCCCATCCTGTTTGATGAAATTATGACAGAAACAGTAGTCTAGATTGTTGTTCCCTTACTTTGACCTTTAAGGGGAGCTAGATGTGGGTAGTTTTTGTTCTAAAATTCTTAGGTGATAACACCATTATTGTATGTTATTCCATGCTACATAGTTATGCCGGGGCATTGCTAGTTTTTTTATTAGCTAGTCCGTGTAAACAAACTGACATTCCTTATTAGAGCTGATGTTGCATAGTCTGGATCATGAAAAGTAGAACGCAGGGAAGATGCCCATGTGATTCTTAGCAAAAATGTTTTGAAGAAAATGTTGTTTTATAGATAAGAAACCCTGTTAAATTAGCAGTTTCAGAATTTCCTGCTGCTCCTATAACATGAGAGCATGGTCCTAAGCGTATGATGTATGTATAGCCCACAAATCTGTCACACCTATATCAGTTCTGAGCACTGAAGCTGACTATGATTGTAATCATTTACATGTAGGAGTAAGGGTAAGATGTGTTAGTATTTCTATGCATTTTATGTTGGTTTGTAGACCTTTTAAAGCGCTCCGATACCCTCACGGGTCAAGTTCCTGCTCTATAAGACACTAAATTAAATAAATAAATACATTAGAAGAATCATTTTAGAAGTGTGTGAAGTCCTGTTCAAGTAATGTAAAATTTATGTGCAAAAGTGTAGAACATTTCCTTTTTTTGACGGTTTTCAGATTAGCACACAGGAATACACCAATAATGATTTAGGGTATGTCTGTGTTGTTTTTCTCTTTTCCTCTGAGTTTAGTAAATTAATACAGACTTCCTTGGCTGCTTGGGATTGGGTGATGTTCCTTTTATACTTGCCAATAGGTCCAGGCTGTTGTTTTTTTTTACTCTCACATAGATAGATGGAAGTGGTTCTTGGGTGCCTTGCTAATATATGTAGCGTCCCAAGACTAGGAAATATTTTGGCACTATCCTCTCTGTTGATAGACTGTTTCTGTGCCTTGTCTAAAGACCTTTTTTTCTGTCCACCAATAGATATTTGCTGCTTTACAACCATTGCCAGAGGGGCCCAGACATCAGATTCAGCCTGGGGAGTCAGCATCAGCACCAGTCCAGCTTGAAGCCAAAGTGAAGGTAACCAGCACAGGCATTGCTGGCAACTAGGACCTCAGTGAAGGCGGAAGCCCTGAAATGAAGTATGTACCCCTGCCACTGCCCCTGCCACTGTCTTGGGCAAAAGACGGGGTCACAAATCAGAAAGGTGAAATCGTGTATCATGCCCAGCTGAGAGTCACAGTCCGACCAGAATGGCGAGGAGGCTTTGCTTGAGGTGACCACTTTTGAAACAAGGGTTGCTTCAGAGATCCTAGCATCAGGCCTCTGAATCCTAGTCCCAAAGTGAATGCAAGTTTGCTCCTTTGTTTGTTGGTCAAGAGATACCTGGGTAGACTGGAAGCAATGTGTGGCCCCAACAAATGAGCAGTGCGCCAGTAGAGCAATATAGGAGTTAGGGAAGGACTTGAGATTAGGGTCCAGGTGCTGTGTCTCTGGTGCCTGTTAGATTGAAGTGAAGAAAACTGGTGCACTGCTTGAGACCCTGCACAGGATCCCTGAGAGAATTTGCCTGGTGGGTGACTGCCCTATCCTGAAAGAAGAGACCTTTTTTCCTTGAAACTGGGCTGTGATTCTTGAGTTGCGAGTTGTGCAGCTCTACAGTGGAAACAACAAGAACCTGCCTGTGAGGCTCAAACGGACACAGGAAGAAGACTTCCTTCTGGTTGGTTGTACAGTGGCTTCAATTTCCCCAGGGACTTTTTTGTCAATATTGTATTCCTTTAGTTGTCCCATTTTTGAGGAGGAGCAGCCCTTTGCAGCTCTTCGTCCTAATTCCTATGGCACTGTGTGGTCCTCCTGGTCCCAGATATGATTGATGTTCTAGCCCTCATAAAAGGAAAATGTAACAGTCAATTGGAAAATATTTTTTATTAGATATGTGCTGTTGGCTATTCTGAAATTTAAAATGAATAGTCACTGAAATGCATAGGAGCCCTGAACATGTTTACTAGATGATTTTAGGATTTGCTTTTGCTTAGGACTAAAAAAATGATAATTCTGTTTGTAATAGTGGTCATTACTCTCTCCTGCAATCTGTATGTTAATTATGACCTAATGCTCCATTCTCTTTGTATTCCTGCTTATTCCCGCTTAATAAAATGTTTAGAATGGAAAATGCCCACCTAGCAATGAATTAGGATATTGATAAATTTATGAAAATTAATGTGCACATATCTTCTATGTTCCTACTGGATCATAGGAATGTCTTTAGCTCATGCTAAGAGGACAATCTGTTAGAAATTGGACAGATTTGTTTGCATGAGCAGAAAGCCATTTTGAATTTCTGGCAGCCATTTTAGTTTGCCATGTGCTGCCACGTGCTCGCCATGTGCTCTGTCTTCCCTCAGTGTTGACTGATCTTGTAATCTGCCTAGAAACAAACTATATTCAGCATCTTCCACCTTCGCACATGCTCAGTTGAGCTTGTAGCTGTCCTTGCAACTGTTCCTAGTATGTAAATGTCAGGATGTGCTTGCCAAAAACAGCCACTGTTAGCTCCTCCCATTTTGTTGAGCAAGCAGATCTTGTATGCCCATATTAGTCATGTTGCATGCTTACATGAGCCAGGACTGCCCCTTGGTCATATGCTGACTATGTAACCTTAAGCATATATAAGGCCCCAGTTTCTGTACTCCTTAGACTGCCTCATTCATTTGCTAAGGCTTCTGTGTGACTAAGTCTCCCTCATCTGAGGTTTAATAAATATGAATTTACAGCTTCTGTGCCAATTTCTTTTTTGTTGGTTTAAAAGGACCGAGTATCAGTGGGACCCCTGACAAGGTTTCTTGTTTTCTTCAGTCGAGGTGTTGAAGCTGTCATGGATGTCAATGATCTTGCGGTGGAAGAAGGTGGCCAGCGAGTAGCACAGTTCTTGTGAGGGAGTGATGTTGTTGGTGTTGGTGCTGGGGCTGGAGAGTTCCTTCACCATGCTGAAGAGCTCCTTGCTGTTGTGTGCGTTTTTCTCCAGGCGGGTTTTGAACGAAGATCTCTTGGCTAGTCTGATGAGGTGGTGATGTCTCTGGGTGGTGTTCTTGTGTGCTGTGTGGCTTTCCGGTGTTTGTTTGTGGAGCCATTTCTTCTCCAGTTTCCCGCATGCTCGTTTGGAGGTCTGGAGCCCTTTGGTGAACCAGGTGGCTTTCTTGCTGGTGTGGCTGTTGGAGTGTTTTTTGAGCGGTGCGACAGTGTTGGCACAGTTGTTGATCCACTGTTTGAGGTTGCGGCTGGTGGCATTCGGGTCAGTGGGGTCGGTGGGTGGGTTCTGGGCGAGGGTGGTGGTTAGCTGGTCTTCGGTGACTTTGCTCCAGCAGCGGTGGGGCAGCTGTTGGGTGCGGTGGTGCATGGTGGGTTTCTTGAAGGTGAAGTGGACGCAGTGGTGGTCGGTCCAGTGGAGTTCTGCAGTGTGGTCTAAGGAGACGTGGGTGCTTGTGGAGAAGATGGGGTCAAGCGTGTGGCCGGCGGCATGGGTGGGTGCTGTGACGAGTTGTCTCAGGCCGAGGTTGGTGAGGTTGTCAATCAGGGTTGTGGAGTTGGTGTCGTTGTTGTTCTCGAGGTGGAAGTTCAGGTCCCCGAGGAGGATGTAGTCTGTGGAGGCGAGTGCGTGGCTGCTGGCGAGGTCAGCGATGACGTCGCTGAACTGTACCCAGGGTCCGGGGGGTCTGTAGACGAGTGTTCCTCTGAGGGTGGTGTTGGGGCTGGTTTGGATCTGGAAGTGCAGGTGTTCAACGGAGTTTTGGGTGTCGTCTGAGTGGGTGGAGACCTTGGGGGTAGACTTGTGGTCGATGGCTATTCCTCCTCCGATTCCGTTGTTGCGGTCCCTGCGGGTGATCTTGTTGCCTATCGGGACGGCTATGGCGATGTCGGGAGCTGAGAGGTCGTTCCACCAGGTCTCGGTCAGGCAGGCAACATCTGGGGCAGAGGTGTCAAGCAGGTCCCAGAGCTCGACGGTGCGTTTGCGTATGGAGCGGGTGTTCAGGAGTAAGCAGCGAAGGAGGTTGGAATTGGTTCTAGGAGGTTTGGAGGTTCTGACGCAGGTGAAGCTGCAGGTATGGCAGGAGAAGGGTCCATGGGTGCATTTCGGGGTGGCTTGGAAGCAGCTGTGGTTTCGGCAGGTGTTGAGTGCGTGGAGAGTGCTGGCGTCGTAGCGGAGTCTGTCGTTGTGGCAGTTGCGGAGTCCAGGGGTTCTGGTGCTGGGCGCGGTCCTAGTGCGGACGGGGGCAGATGGGCTAGCCACTGCCATGCCAGCGGCGTGCCCGCTGCGCGCATCCGCTGCGCAGCACCATGCGCAGTGCTATGACAAGGCATCACCCAGACCAAAAACAGTGAGTTTACACCTAGGTTTATATATATTGAATTATCTCTTCAGCTCTTGGATTCTGACAAGGTTTAGGGTGCTGGTCATTGTTCCAAGTGGGCATCAAGAAGAGAGCAAGGATAATAAAGGAGTACGTCCCTATCCCCTAGGGTTACTTGTAAACAATGTGGATGAACCCACTATCAAAGGGCGGCCCACAGGTATATAGGTGTCAGAGAAATCTTTGGTTTGTTAAAAGACCCCTCACCCACCAATGTAGTTGGTGGCATGCTTCATCATTGGGGTCCCAACCGGGTAGTTGAATGCCACCCGGTTGTGCTACAATGCCGGTTTGCAGCGGAGCGGGTGTTGTGTAATAGGTGAAGGAAGTGGTGAAAAAGTTATCTCTAAGAATCCTTGCAAATTATACTTTATTCTTTGCGGCCCGGGATAAGGTTAAAAAAATAGGATGGGCAACTACAGAGAAAAATGCTCCCTGTTGTCCTCAAAGGTCGTTCTACATGTTTCAGCCCTGTAAAAAAAAGCGCGGGGCTTTCATCGGGACCAAATGCATGAAAGTGAGTGTGTGGCAAAATTACACCACATGAACTTGTGCATAGCAACACACGCACTAAGGTGAGTTGTAAAAATGGGTGGTGTCAATATACTTACAGACCCACGAGTAAAAACACTGCCTACATGTAGTGCATAGCTTATGCAGGACTCGGGAGGGAAGCCCGTCTGTAGTCCCACATTCTTCAAGACTGTGCCTCTGCTGGAAGCACCTAATGCGGTCTTCTCGTGGTCCTGGATGTTACAAGTGGCCATGTCATTGACTTCTCTGTACTGTAAAGTCTACTGCACTGTAAATGATTAATTGGTTGGTGCATGTTTGTGGCTTGTTGTTTATCTTTCTGGTTCTAAGTTTGGCATGAACACATTTGAAGTCCTTGCTACCTTTTACAATAGTCAGTATAGTGGCATGTTAAGAGTGTCAACGGTACGTACCAAAAATCTTGGTCAGAATGTCTGAATGCATAAAACCTAAGGCTTAGATATATTAGAAGTTGCTTCCGCATATTAATGTCAAATTAAAAATGGCCACAACCTTTGCGTGTGACAAAACCCTGGGCACAACTAGAGCTAGACAACCTTCAGTAATTTGCAAAGGACATGGGAGGGCATATGTCTCCTTGCAGCCCATATTCTTCCTATGCCAGCAGTTCAATTAGTTTTTGGAGTACATCACAGATTTGGCACTCACTCCAGTGCCACTGTGTAGTGTAGTTCCTATATTCCCAATAGGCTCTGCGCATTGGAATAACATAAACGATAGTTTAGACATAGGACTGAGGTCGACAAGGTCTCTATTGAATATGTTAGACTTAATTGTGTGTGCCAGCTAGCTCAGAGGTCCCTTGAAACTTTCTTGAGTAAACAAGAAGGTGTTTAGCTTTCCTGAATAGACAAGAAGGGATTAGCTTCTGACAACCATATCACATGACAACTTTGTTTCCCCTGCAATAAGGAATATATCTCCAGAAGCGCGGAAACAATAGATAGCTATTTTACTCAGTCAATCGTGCATGCTTCGTTTCACCAGAGATGCAGAGAAATAGAGAGACAGGCGTTTTCATATGGCTGAGATACCCGCCACCCCCTCTCAACACAATCCCCAAAGGAGGGAAACCGGAAACAGTTCTTGAAGTTTTTGGAAGTGGGAGGGAGTGACCCTCCCGGCCGTATTTATTAAAACAAAAAATTAAAAACATTTAAACATTAATGTACAATTTCATACCACATTGCGATGTTTGGCTAACCTTAACAGATTCTCTAATACAGAGGTTCTCCTAGCCGAACTAACATCCTACAAAACATTTACTTGAAATATTGAAATTGTACATCCTAACGTTTAAGGGCCAACGGCAAGGTCGTAACCGGTGTCAAGATCCCTAACCAGACATACCCCCCCCCCACTTGGAGGGGCGACAGCACTGAGGCGTACTCAAGTGCAACTACTACCAATTTCCCTTGACTTGACGGGGGCACTTATCAACTCGACGCCAGTTAAAGGTCGTTCGAAGACTCGTGTGAGGTATCTAGAAGGTATCGTAGACCTCCCCCCAACCCCACACAACTTACTGCATCTGCCGTCGCAGATGTCACTGGCCCCGGGAAATTCCCCAGGAGGGGGCTGTAACCCCTCCTACACAGGAAGGGGCCTTGACCGCCTTTCCTCTTCTTTCGGCGACCCATCCTTAGAAGGGACCGCCTCCCCGTTGAGGGGCCAAAGGCCACCTCCCCCGAGCGCTCCCATCCGTGTTGGGTGACGCCCACTCATAGGGATCTTCCAATTAGTGCTCACCGATCATGACCTTACCGCCCGACCAAAAATAAATACGACAAATGATAACTAAACGAAACTACATTGGCCACTATGACCGAAAAAACCTGTTTATAAATGGACCTTACAACCGAAGTTCTTTAATCACAAACTTGTAAAATTAGACCAATCTTTATTACACATTCAACATCAACACAACACTACAATAACCTGAAAACGAAATAGAATAATTGATCAAATTTATTAAAACAACTGGCTGTCCTCAGGGGCTGGTGGGTGGGTCAAAATTGGCTCTTCGTTCCGTCTCGAGCTCACGTGCAGCGAGGAGGTGCAGCTTCAGAGCACAGGAACAAGAGGATGTCTTCTGGTCTTGCGTCCCTTTTTATCCATCTTCAGGGCGGGCGTAAACCCGCCCCTGCCTGCCCCGAGGGCGTGGCCCGCCGCGTCAGTGTCTAGGCCAGCCCACTCTAGGGCGGGAAAAAGCGCGCCCCGGCTACGCCGCTTCGGGCATACCAGCCGAGACGCGCCTCCCGCCCAAAATGGCTTCCCGGGGGGATCGAGGCACTCTGCCATACGTTCGGGGGGACCGAGTGGTCGCCCCTTTCCATATGGCTGAGATACCCGCCACCCCCTCTCAACACAATCCCCAAAGGAGGGAAACCGGAAACAGTTCTTGAAGTTTTTGGAAGTGGGAGGGAGTGACCCTCCCGGCCGTATTTATTAAAACAAAAAATTAAAAACATTTAAACATTAATGTACAATTTCATACCACATTGCGATGTTTGGCTAACCTTAACAGATTCTCTAATACAGAGGTTCTCCTAGCCGAACTAACATCCTACAAAACATTTACTTGAAATATTGAAATTGTACATCCTAACGTTTAAGGGCCAACGGCAAGGTCGTAACCGGTGTCAAGATCCCTAACCAGACATACCCCCCCCCACTTGGAGGGGCGACAGCACTGAGGCGTACTCAAGTGCAACTACTACCAATTTCCCTTGACTTGACGGGGGCACTTATCAACTCGACGCCAGTTAAAGGTCGTTCGAAGACTCGTGTGAGGTATCTAGAAGGTATCGTAGACCTCCCCCCAACCCCACACAACTTACCGCATCTGCCGTCGCAGATGTCACTGGCCCCGGGAAATTCCCCAGGAGGGGGCTGTAACCCCTCCTACACAGGAAGGGGCCTTGACCGCCTTTCCTCTTCTTTCGGCGACCCATCCTTAGAAGGGACCGCCTCCCCGTTGAGGGGCCAAAGGCCACCTCCCCCGAGCGCTCCCATCCGTGTTGGGTGACGCCCACTCATAGGGATCTTCCAATTAGTGCTCACCGATCATGACCTTACCGCCACAGGCCGGATAGTTGACCGGCTATCCGGACCCCCCACACAACTCCTACCTAAAGGTCATGTTTCAACGATTTTAACCATGCTAAGAAGTCTCCTAAGAGTAACTCATTCCCCACCCAAGACAAATGCACACCATCCCCCAAATACATACTGTCATCATTAATACAGCTATGAGAAATAGAATGCAATGTCCTGGAACGGAACAACCTACTCACTTTATTGTTAAGCTTCCTAACAGAATGGTTCAAAGCAGGAATAGAGATAGCCCCCCGCCACACTTTTCGTGGAATCAGATGGGACCATGCAATCGTGCACCCCGGAACTCTCCTCGCCAACCAACTTACAGTGGAAAGCATTGCCTCCAGGAGTAGTCGTCTACCGATGGTGACCAAATCATTGCCCCCAACATGCACTATAACTATAGACGGCGGTGACCTTGTCCGCCCTAACAAACCCTCGAAAAATGTTTGAAACTGGTCAATACAGAGACCGCCCCTTCCGTAGAAGGACATCCTGTACCCGTATTCCCCAGCTACGTGAATCATGTCACCTGCTTTGAATACGTCTGCGGCACGCCTCACGTATGAGTGGCCCACGACCCACACCTCCTTTTTCACAGCCGGTGATGTCTGACCGCTGGCCCGGTGTAGGGTCGACTGCATAGTCCGCCCCGCCTCGTAGGCTTGTGTAACTGAAAACCAAACAAAAACAAGAAGCGTGAGTACATTATTACAGCTTCACAACATGTGCAACCGCACGTATCTTTTGTAACAATTGGAGGACCAACGCCCCACTCGTTTCACTTGCTCAACATTAAGACCCCTGGCTGTAGCTTCCGTAGCAGCCCCTATCCGAAAGGAATGGGTCCCAAATTCGCCCGGGTTCAAGCCCGCAGCGGCAATCGACATCGCAAGCACCCGCTGAAACTGAAATTTCGTCAGTGGGGTGGCGTCAGCGTGTCTTAACAAAGTCCCCCCCCATGATGCCACCCTTCGTGCTAGGTAATCCTCTAAACACTGTACCGGACACATGGAGGACCCAGGAATCCTGCGTATGATGACGCAGTCACCCATCCTATCTTGATCAGTCTTGGATTTTACAAAGGAGACAGTCATTGTTTCACCCCTGATCTGAACGTGTTCCTGGCACAAACCCCCTGCCACATCCAGTTTGTTCCTTGCAACTAGTTCGCTTACCCGCATTGCTCCGTGAAATGCTAGCGTAAAAGCGGCTCGGAACAGCAACGCCTCAAACTGAGATGAACATGTGGCCGGGAGTGTGGCCAACAACTGGGACAATCTATCCAAACCTATCGGGCGCCTTTCATCTACTCTGCGACCCTCAAGGCGTTGCCACCCACGTAGCGCTTTCTGTACAACGAAAGACGCTGTTGGGTCCTGGATAGCGTGTGCTCTGGCAACAAAGGAAATGGCAGCACGATGCCTCTGGGCCGTAGCCACCGATTTCCCAGCCCTACGTAATGACATCAGGAAATTCACTACCCATTCCTCGTGACCCCAAAGTCGCTCTCTATCACTCCCCAAAAAGGCTAAATAGGCCCGAAACGCCCCTTCGTATGCCTTCCTCGTCCTTGGTGCTAGACTCTCTCCCACGAGGTGACGAAGTTCGGGGCACCGAGAGACCAGAGAGCTTCGGGAAAGGGTGCCGGCTCTGGGTCCGCTGAGGGGAGGAAACCCGAAAAAGCCTGCATTTGAAAACGAGACAGTGCGTCAGCCGCCTGATTCATCACCCCCGGAACATGTTTTGCTCTGAATAGCACGTTCAATTGCATACATAGTAAAACAATTTCCTTAAGCAGCCTCAAAATCAGTTTACAACGTGCTGCCTGACTATTGATGCACTCGACCACGGTCATATTGTCAGACCAAAATATGACAGAGTGATCTTTGAACCCATCGGGCCATGTTCTCAAGGCCACCAAGATGGGAAACAGTTCCAGGAAAGCAATATTACTCGTCAGACCATTCTCATGCCACCATGACGGCCATCTTTGTGCCGACCATTTCGTGCCGAAAATGGCGCCAAAACCTATGCTTCCTGCTGAATCTGTCCACAGCCCCAGCTCTTCAGAAGACACGGCTGGTTCATTCCAGACGATTCTACCATTGAAGTCCGCCAGAAATGCTAACCAAATACGCATGTCCTGGCGGATCTCGGCCGATAGTCTCGTGCGATGGTGGCACTCTTTAAGGCCGACCATCGCTTGGGCAATTGAACGGGAAAAGGGGCGGGCCATTGGTATTACCCTCAGGGCAAAATTCAACTGTCCCACCAACTGCTGTAATTGTTGCAGCGTAACTTTTGATGCATTTATACACACTTGCAGCGCAGCCCTGAACTTCAACACCTTCTCAGCTGGCAAACGGAAACAACCTTCAATGGAGTCCAACTCGATCCCCAGAAACTCGAGGCAAGTCGTAGGACCCACTGTTTTACCCGGCGCCAATGGCACACCAAACTGTTTCATTAACACACAAAATTCGGCCAAGGCCCGGGCACATTCAAGATCCCCGGCTGCCCCAAGAAACAGAAAATCATCAAGGTAGTGCATTACATCTTGGAAACCTGTTTTCTTTGTGAAGACCCATTGTAGAAAACTACTGAATTTCTCGAAATAAGCACAGGATATAGAGCACCCCATTGGCATACACCTATCCATGTAATAACAACCCTGAAACATGAAACCTAGGAGACGCTGGTCGTCTGGGTGTACCGGGAGCAATCGGAACGCTGACTCGATATCTGACTTCGCCATCAGCGCCCCGGGCCCCAGGCGATTTAAAATGGCTACGGCCTCATCGAAGGATGCGTACCGCACCGAACACACTTCTGGATCGATTGCATCATTTACGGAAAGACCTTGTGGAGCTGATAAATTATGAATCAGTCGGAACTCACCGGGGTCTTTCTTGGGGACTACCCCTAAGGGAGAACAAACAAAATTCTGGACCGGGGGTAAACTAAACGGGCCGGCGACCCGACCTCGAGTCACCTCTTTCCGGATCTTATCCTGTACTACGGTCGTATGCTGCAGGACGGAAAGTTGATTTTTACACTTTTCCACACCCTGAAAGTCCCCTACCGGGATGCGGAAACCATACGAAAAACCGTTCCGCAGCACCCCAGCAGAAGTACGATCCGGGTATTCACTGAGCCAGGGAATCATCGCCAGGGTATCAATTGGGGTAGGTAAAGGCGCCCCTCGGACTATTAGACCTGTTTGGCACCTCCTCTCCCCCCGTTATCACCCGTTTTGGCTCTGCACGAGGACTCAGGATGGGACGACCCACAACCACTACATTCATGTTTGAATTTACACGATCCCTGGGGTCTAGTACATTTACCTCTGTTGTAATTAAAGCAGAAACCCCTTTTTCCGGTATTGCCGGCAGGTTTCGAGTAATCGTCGGCACCCGTACCTGATCGAAAGGGCGTCCCCGCATATTGCCGGGAGGATTCGCCAACATTACTTCCCACCAACGGCATTTTCAACATTCCTGACTCCTTCATTTTATCCCAAGTCAAGGAATCATAACAATCCCAGGTTAAACTTTTATTATGCTCCTTTTCCTTTCTGAACAGATTATCGTAACAGAACCAATGATTACCCTGGTGCGATGTCGAGTACCCCATGATTCGTGATTGATAGATTGGGAACTCGGAAAGCAACTCAGGTCTACGTTCCCCCAAGATTGATATAAAGATTCCCCAAGCATTGCCCCAATTGCCGATATTCTCATTCACTTTAAAGGCGGCCATTTTTGCGCGCCAAACACTCGGATGCATGAGATCCTTCTGACTCTTCACATGCTCTACCTCATAATGATCAACAAGCAGTGAGAAAATGTTCACATACTCCCCCGCCCAAATCTTTTCCTTAATTGCCAAAGGAACATGTTGCCCCAACTTTTCTCTCCGAGAGGGTGTTGACTCATCCCTCGCGATCGGCAATGGCCGCTTACCTGCACCTGACGCTGCCTCTGTGGTCGCAATCGTCCCTGGTGTCTTGTCCCCTACTGCAGCCGGCACGGGCACCTTGGCTGCTTCCCGTTTCTCACGCAATTGCTTTATCAGCGCCTGCGCATCGACAGCCGTGGCGCCCTCGTTACCTTTACCCAACCACGCTGCCAATTGTGCCGCCAGCTCGGGCGGCATATCATCCTCGGACACGGGGGTGACCACAACGGGAATTGGATTCCCCTCCTTCGGCACGGGAGTTGGAGCCTCGAGCGGGGCACTGGGACCCGGGATGTCTTCACCCGCTGCCCCCCTCCTGGGCCTCTTGTTTTTCCCTCCCGGGGCTGCTCCCGCCAAAGGACGTTTTGGACCCCCTTCCTCATTCTTGTCCACCCGCTTCTTTAGCTCGGACATCTCCTTCATGAGAACGCGCAGCATCTGGTCAGTAGTCATGCGCTTTCCCACCTTCTTCGGCATTCTCCAACAAAGTAACTGTAAAACAAACAAGAACGATTAAAACGCTCAAAATTGGCTCTTCGTTCCGTCTCGAGCTCACGTGCAGCGAGGAGGTGCAGCTTCAGAGCACAGGAACAAGAGGATGTCTTCTGGTCTTGCGTCCCTTTTTATCCATCTTCAGGGCGGGCGTAAACCCGCCCCTGCCTGCCCCGAGGGCGTGGCCCGCCGCGTCAGTGTCTAGGCCAGCCCACTCTAGGGCGGGAAAAAGCGCGCCCCGGCTACGCCGCTTCGGGCATACCAGCCGAGACGCGCCTCCCGCCCAAAATGGCTTCCCGGGGGGATCGAGGCACTCTGCCATACGTTCGGGGGGACCGAGTGGTCGCCCCTTTCCAATAAAAGGGTTATTTATTGAGCAGTCTTCTTTCTCATGCAAGAGAAATGAATTGCCACAATTGCAATACTTGTCATAAAGTAAAGTACGTACAGTAAAAGGAGTATTGTGAAATAATACTGTAAAAGCATTTATATGGTTTCTGAGCCATAAGATACTTAAAATGGATAACATACATACAATGATAAAATATTGATTAAAACTTACTCAACTGGTGTTTCTAAGATACGCCTACCCCAGTGTACCTAACCTAAGCCTAGTACAGGGAAGGAGTAGATGAGTTACAGTTTTTGCCAAGAATCTGAATCAAGAATTCTCTATGGGTCTAATCAGCCCCGTACCTTGGTTATAGAATGAAGGAGGTCTTGTATCTCTCTCTCAGGACTCGATCTCCCAGTAACCCGCGAGGGTATCAGGGAAACACTGGAGCTGGATTTCTCGGCAGGAGAAAAGACAGCGTCTCTCTCAGTGCGTCAGCAGGGAGGGTCGGCTTCCTTCGGCACTCGCATCAGCAGGGCGTCGGGCATGTAGATAGCCGATTCTGCTCCAAACCACTGCGTGTTGCTTAAGGCAGATGTTGGTATATTTATACCTGGAAGGTGCCGAGTTTGACGAAAGGTTGGACATAAGACGTCTCTAAGAACTGGTATTCTTTCAGGACTCTCAGGAGTTCTAGGACAAATCAAAACAGAAGCAGGGGGAATTCCCGGGGTGCTGGAGGCTTGGTTTGTTTAAGAACGCGTTGTACTTTTCAGGTGTCTATGGGAGTAGCCTTGCCGTATTTGGACTGCATTGGCTATGACTTAATATGGATATGATTCTTATGCCTTTATAAGGATATAATTTTTTATAACCACATAAGGGCATACATCGGGAATATCTAATTAGGGTTCTAGATACATTCACAACAACTGTATCAAGGCTGAAATCACCAGGGCCAATGCATATGATGTCTAACTGAGCGTATTATTATTATTATTATTATTATTATTATTATTATTATTATTATTATTATATTTAAATGTATAGAGCGCACAGCTACCCGGAGGTTTCCCGGCGCTAGAGACAGGACGATTGAAGGACAATGCAGGAAAAGGGACACAGGGCCAAGTAATTAGGAAGCTCATTGGTTAAACAACCAGCTCTTAAGATCTTTGCGAAATTTAGGGTAGCTAGGTTCAGTACGGAGGTGAAAAGGAAGGGAATTCCAGAGTGCTGGAGCCAAGTACGAGAAGGAGCGACCACACATTCTAGCTCTTTTTATCCTGGGTATCTGGAACTTGTGCTGATTGGAAGAACGAAGGACGCGAGGGGGACAGTAGTGGTGAACTAGGGATTTTAGATACAGAGGAGCGGTGCCAGAATTGATTTTGTGCATATAGCACATGGCTTTGAACTTAGTGCCATTTTCAATTTTGAGCCAATGGAGGTTTCTTAAGGAGGTTGAAGTAGTGGATTTGTTGGGGGAGTTTGCAGAGTAATCTGACCGTGGCATTTTGTACTGTCTGAAATTTGCAAATGACTTCCTTACTGGAATCTAAGTGCAAAACGTTACCGTATTCCAGTCTAGATGTTATTAGAGCATGGACTACGGTTTTTTGAGTGTCCAAAGGCAGCATCCATATAATCTTTCTGAGCCAATTGAGGATGACCAAACAGGTAGAGGCAACTCGGACAGCCTGTTGCTCTATAGTCAGGAGGTCGTCAAAAATGATGCCGAGATTGCGAGCAGATTTAGAGGGAACAGGTAGAGGACCCATCTGAGGAGGCCAATGTTGGGGGCCCCACAGGGTGGTGTTATTTCCAAATAGAAGGAGTTCGGTTTTTCCCCCATTAAGTTTGAGTTTGTTGTTGTGCATCCATTTGGCAATGTCATTGAGTCCAGAACGTAAAGAGGATGAAATGGAATGTGAGTTAGCGGAAAGTGAGTAAATAAGCTGGGTATCGTCCGCGTAAGAGTAAATTGTAAGCCCAGCTTGTTCCGCAATGGTGGCTAATGGGCTGATGTACAGATTGAAGAGTAGGGGACTCAAAATCGAGCCTTGGGGAACACCATATTGCGATTTGTGAATTTCAGATGTGGATGTAGGGGAGAAAACTTGAAAAGTTCTGTCCAAAAGAAAGCTTGAGAGCCATTTGAGGGCTAGACAAGTGATGCCGCAGGAGTGGAGAGTTTTGAGAAGGATGGAGTGGGAAACCGTGTCAAATGCGGCACTTAGGTCTAATAAAATAAGTGCCACGATTTCCCCTTTGTCGACTTATTGACAAATGATCTCAGAAACACCTAAGAACATAGATTCTGTAGAAAATCCTGCCCTAAACCCGGATTGGGAGGAATGTAAAAGGTTTCTTGACTCAGTGTAGCTGGTAAGTTGCATGTTAATGTGTTTTTCTAAAATTAAAAAAAAAACAGAAGAAGGGAAATGGGATGAAAGTTGGAGAGATTTTCCGGGTCAGCATATACCTTTTTGAACAAAGGAACTATCATAGCATGTTTCCATGATTTAGGTACCTTGGCTTCCCTAAGGGACATATTGTGCAATTCTACAATACGATTGAGGCTTGAGGTGTTCAAAGCATGTAGGATTTGTGGGGGAATGGGATCCATGGGAGACCCAGATTTGATGGTACTGATAATATTGCGTAGTGAAGTTATGTCAAGGGGGTTCCATATTGCTAAATGCCTACTTGTATTGCTGGAAATGAGCTCTGGTAGGTCATGATCAGAGTGGGTGACAGGTTCGGAAAGTGTAGGAGGAGCAGGAGTAGGAGTCATATCCTCAAAGTCAGCATAAATATTATCAATCTTATTGATAAAGAATTGCGCTAGAGCATTACATTGTGAGGAATTGTGAGCTTAAAATCATTTAAATACTGCTATCACGTTTGGCATTGACTCCTGAACTGAGAACCTCAATGTTATAGGGGTTTTTAGAAACCTCATGGGCTCAATACCTCATCAGGTCTTGTGGATTTTCAGAAGCCAGGGATCATAAAACTCATGCCAAGAACCACTGATTTGTAGAAAGCTCTTGTTTCATATGTGATCCAAGGGGATACAAAACTCCAATTCCTGGGGTCTAGGCAAAGTGACTAAGCAGAGTTTTCGTCTTGGAGTGTCAAACATGCAGATTGTCATGAAACTGAGTACTAACATAATTAAATTGTGGTGATCAAATTATATTAGCCGCAACAAATGCAACTTGCTGTTTCGAAAAACTTTGGAAATGTGTTGATGCAGGTTTGAGCTACTTTAAATATATCAACATCTGAGTGACAGTTTTTATTTTAAATCTATACTACAAATGTTGGTATGTGAAGAAGCACGCCAAGCATAGGAATCATTGAGATATGATTAGATGAACAAGAAAAATTTATTAAATAATAGTGAAGTCTGAAACATAGAGGCAATTCTGCAAAAGTCTTTTATTCTTAAATGTAGAACATATTCCATGTAGACTTTTGGTTGAGAATTTAGGGCAGATCACAAAACATTGTCAAGTGGTGCTATTTCATGTCATTGGTGGTATTTTAGAATACTCCTTGCTCAGAAATATTTTAAAACTGTTTCATGAAAACAGGATTCTGGAGGTGGTAATGTGTGACAAGAACATTTCGCACATTTGTGGTGTGTTATTTTGTTGTGGTGTTGGTGTGTTCTATTGTTTTTTGTGTTGCTGTGTCATTGTGATGCATTATTTTTATGTGACTGTTGTGTTTCATTACAGTTGTTTTGATGTGATGTGCTGCTATGTTATAATTGCTGTGTTACAGTCCATTTTTTATTCTGTAATGTTCTGTTGGTCACTTCAGACTTCATTCTGAAGCACACATACGAACAGCAGATCATCTTTAAAGATTGTTTATGTGCATGAAGGTGTCCCTTCCTGCACATAAACAGCCCCCCCTGCAGCGCAGGCAAACTTGCAACATGGCGCAAGGATGCCCTGCACTGGCACTAGGAAGCATTTTTAGGGCCAGTGCTAGGGAAAATGCAGACGTGCGCTGAATTTTTGTATCTACATTGCATCCCTATGTTTAAAAAATGTCTGATCTTGGCATTACCAATTTTGGAGTAACACCGCACTCCGACATTTCATTGTAAATATCCCCATTTTTGTCTTAACTGAGCACCCCCGGAATTCACTTTATGTAATCCAGCCCTTAATCTGTACATTGGAGAACACTTATTTAGAAAAAAAAGTCTTTGTCCTGAAAGCCAGACACATCTGTACAAATGTTTAATATGGAAAGCGAGCGGCTGCTACTGTGAGCATCAGCCTTAGTAGGGTAGGGTACTCTTAGGGATGTGTTTGGTGGAAAAGGGAGGCGTTCAGTGTTTGAGTCAGTGATTTCTATTTGCAGGTGTACATGGTAACCATGGTGCAGTGAAGCGCCTACTATAATCAATCAATCAATCAATCATGGCATTTATATAGCGCACTACTCACCCGGAGGGTCTCAAGGCGCTAGGGGGGGGGGGGATCTGCTACTGCTAGAACAGCCAGGTCTTGAGCTGCTTCCTGAAGGCGAGGTGGTCCCGGGTCAGGCGGAGGTGGGTTGGGAGGGAGTTCCAGGTCTTGGCGGCCAGGTAGGAGAAGGACCTCCTCCTGTCGTGGCTCTACGGATGCGGGGGACGGCGGCGAGGGCGTGTCTGGTTGATCGGAGCTGGCGTGTGGGAGTGTAGAAGTTGATGCAGCTGTTGAGGTATCTCGGGCCTTGGTTGTGTAGGGCTTTGTGTGCGTGGGTGAGGAGATGGAAGGTGATTCTCTTGTTGACCGGGAGCCAGTGCAGATCTCTCAGGTGTCCGGAGATGTGGCTGTGTCAGGGGATGTCGAGGATGAGTCTGGCTGAGGCGTTCTGGATTCGCTGGAGTCTCTTCTGGAGCTTGGCGGAGGTTCCGGCGTAGAGGGCGTTGCCGTAGTCCAGTCGGCTGGTGACGAGGGCCTGGGTGACCGTCTTCCTGGTCTCGGTGGGGATCCACCGGAAGATCTTATGTAGCATGCGCAGGATATTGAATCAGGACGAGGAGACGGCGTTGACTTGTCTGGTCATGCAGAGGGAGGAGTCCAGGATGAAGCCCAGGTTGCGTGCGCGGTCTGTCGGTTTGGGTGCGGTGCCCAGGGCGGGGGGCCACCAGGAGTCGTCCCAGGCGGAGGGCGAGGGGCCCAGGATGAGAACTTCTGTCTTGTCTGAGTTCAGTTTCAGGCGGCTGGTCATCATCCACTCGGCTACGTCTTTCATCCCTTCGTGCAGGTTGGTTCTGGCGGTGGCGGGGTCGTTGGTGAGGGAGAGGATCAGCTGTGTGTCGTCGGCGTAGGAGATGATGTTGAGGTTGTGTTGGCGTGCGATGGCCGCAAGGGGGCTCATGTAGACATTGAAGAGGGTGGGGCTGAGCGAGGAGCCCTGAGGAACGCCGTAGATGACTCCGGTGGCCTCTGACCTGAACGGGGGTAGGCGGACTCTCTGTGTCCTTCCAGCGAGGAAGGAGATGATCCACTCCAGTGCCTTCTCTTGGATTCCGACATTGCTGAGGCGCTGCACTAGGGTGCGGTGGCAGACAGTGTTGAAAGCTGCGGAGAGGTCTAGGAGGATGAGGGCCGCTGTTTCTCCGTTGTCGAGCAGGGCTCGGATGTCATCGGTGGCAGCGATGAGGGCGGTCTCGGTGCTGTGGTTGGCCCTGAAGCCCGACTGTGAGAGGTCGAGGGATCCATTCGTCTCGAGGAAGGCGGCCAGTTGCTTGTTGACGGTCTTCTCGATGACTTTGGCTGGGAACAGGAGGAGCGAGATGGGGGGGTAGTTTTTGAGTTTGGTGGGGTCCGCTGTTGGTTTCTTTAGTAGAGCGCTGAGTTCGGCGTGCTTCCATCTCTCCGGGAAGGTGGCGGTGTCGAAGGAGGTGTTGATGATGTCCCGCAGATGGGGTGCGATGACAGCGTCGGCCTTGTTGAAGACGTGGTGAGGGCAGGGGTCGGTAGGAGATCCAGAGTGGATGGAGTTCATCGTGCGGATGGTGTCTTCGGTGCTGATCGGAGTCCAGGCGCTGAGGGTGGTGGTGGGGGGCATTGGTGCGGTCGTGGGGAGCGTTGGTTGTGTGCTGAAGCTGTTGTGTATGTCTGCGATCTTGTTGTGGAAGTAGGAGGCGAGGGAGTTGCAGAGGTCTTGCGATGGGGTGATGTCATTGTTTCCGGCCTTGGGGTTGGAGAGCTCTTTCACGATGTTGAAGAGTACCTTGCTGTTGTGTGCGTTCCTTGAATGCTGTTTTCTTGGTGGCGTGGATCAGTTGATGGTGCTTTCGGGTGGCGTGCTTGAGGGTGGTCATGTTGTCCGGTGTTGGGTCTCTTCGCCAGGCTCTCTCGAGGGCTCGGCAGTTCTTCTTGGAGCTCTTGAGTTCGTTGGTGAACCATGGGGCCTTCTTGCTGCCGGGTCTGCTGGGCGGGGTCCTCAGTGGGGCGAGGTCGTCTGCGCAGTTGCTGATCCACTTTGTGAGGTTATCGGCGGCCTGGCTGGGGTTCGCTGAGCTGGCGGGAGGGTGCTGGCTCAGGGATGCGGCGAGTTGATCGGCTGTGATCTTGTTTCAGCTTCTTCGTGCAACATGTTGCTGGTGGTGGTGGATCGTGGTTCTTCTGAAGCTGAAGTGGATGCAGCTGTGGTCCGTCCAGTGGAGTCCGGTGGCGTGGCTGAAGATGATGTCCTTGCTGGATGCGAAGACGGGGTCGAGTGTGTGTCTGGCGTAGTGGGTGGGGGTGGTCACCAGCTGCTTGAGACCGAGGTTGGCGAGGTTGTCCAGCAGGGTGGTGGTGTTGCGGTCATTGTTGTTCTCCAGGTGGAAGTTGAGGTCCCCGAGGAGGATGTAGTCAGCGGAGGGGAGGGCGTGCGGGCTGATGAAGTCGGCGATGTCTTCGCTGAATTGTGTGCGTGGTCCTGGGGGTCTGTAGATGAGGGTGCCTCTGAGGGTGGTCTTGGGGTCGGTGTGGATCTGAAAGTGCAGGTGTTTGGCGGTTGTCAGGGTGTCGTCGGTGTTGGTCGTGATGCGAATGGTGTTCCTGTGGATGATGGCGAAGCCTCCTCCCGTCTGGTTGGTGCGGTCTCTCCGGGTGATCTTGTAGCCCTCCGGGATGGCGATGGCGATGTCGGGTGCTGTTTCCGTGAGGAAGGCAACATCTGGAGATGTGGTGTCGAGGAGGTTCCAGAGTTCGACGGCGTGTCTGTGGACGGAGCGGTTGTTGAGCAAAGGTGAACTTGCAGGAGTGGCAGCTGAAGGGTCCGTGGGTGCGTCTTGGGGTGGCTCGGTAGCATCCCGGGATTCGGCCGGTGTGCTGAGGGTGGCAGCGTCGTAAGTCCGGCGAGTGGGCTGGGGTCTACGGGGGCCAGGGGTCCTGGCGCTGGGCGCGATCCAGGCGCGGATGGGCGCAGACGGGCTTTCCTTTGGCGCACCTTCGGTGCTCAATCGGTCCTCCCGCTGCGCACGTCCGCTGCGTGGTCGCTCTGGGGGCGTCATAAGTAAGGAGCCTGGGAGCTTGAGAGGGTCTTTGGACACATTCAATTGTTTTTATTGCTTTGCTTAACTGAGAATAGCTATATTAATACAAATTTACCATGACAGAGTTGTGGGGTGGGGTTAATCAGTTGCATTTGCTTTGATTGCCCTAAGTTGGAAGGGTATTCCCAGACCTGGGTCCTTGCTCAGTTTGCCACTGGATTCAAGCTAGTCTGGCTGATGAGGGGTGTTACCCAAAACCAGTCCCAGGATGCTTGTTTCCGGTCCAGGGAAGACCTGTCTTGGCAGTTCAGGCTAGACTGTTCCTATGGGGAACAGGGTCAAGGCTGATTTGCATATGGATGGGTCTGACCTGGGGTGGTCAAGTGAGCTAAAGAACGATGATAGATTTAACCCAGATCTCTGACTGGGGGTGAGTGTCTGAAAAGTTCCATTGCTCCGTACATCATTTCCTTGTATTTGCTTTGCAAGGGAACCAATCATGGATCTCAAAAGGGAAATTATGAAATTTGTACCCAAAATGTGAGAGGCAAATCGAATGAAAGTGTGAAAGAAGGGGGAAAGTAAAATGCAAAGAAGTAAAGAATGCGGGAGAGGAAAAGAAAGCATGAGGGGAATAATGTTTTGATGAATGAAAGAATAATGGAAGGAAAGACAAATGAAAAGGAGAAAAGAGGAGGAAGGGAAGAAGGAATGAAGGAAACCTTCCTCTAGGTAGCAATTCCTGCAGACCTTCCTCGAAACGATCAAGGTTGCATGCTTCACTTGCTCAGTGGCATCCATATAGTTCAAAGTTGGGGTATTTTATTTGTTCTGGCTACCTCTTTTTCATGGAAAGTTTAATGTGGTAGGGACCTGGTAGAGATTTTGTTGATCGGTCTGTTCATTTTGTCCACCACTAGAGGTTAATCTGGAGTACATGAGGGTAAGTGAGGGGATACAAATTATTATTAGTAAGGAAGATGCTCACTCTATTTTACTCTGAGTTAATATTTGATTTTTGCATAAACACGCCTCACACATTTTCAATCTTTTATGTGGTGTAGGTCTGCATGTTCTGTTTCGGACTGAATCCAAGTTAACTAATTTCTCCCCTTCATTTATTGAGGTAGCCATTCCTTCAATAATTTTTTTTTTCATATTGATAGCATTAACAGGAGAAGTGAGGCGTGACTATTACGTTTAAACAAACTTTCCAATGCTCTACTTTTCAATAAAAAGAACTGGCTCAGGCAAAAGCTGTGGGCTTCTGCCCATCGGTCTCCCCTCAGACGTCTGTAGCTGGAGCATTCATTTATCCTGCTCCTGGCCACTCAGGTAATAACATTAAGTCTCTCAATGAGGTTTTAGCACATTTCATTTTGCAGTATGGCCATTGTATGGTCTTAGGGGACTTTAATATATATATTGACTGTGTTTCAAGCAGTGGTACAAGGGCGTTGTTGGATAAAATGGGCTCCCTTACACTCTCCCAAGTAGTCTCCGTTCCCACGCAACAAACTAGCAACAAGCTAGCAATACCACAGCAGTGGCCCATCCATGAGGGCGGATGGTCAGTGCCCCGCACCTTTCAGACATAAAGAGTGTCTCTCAAGCTGAGCAACAGTCAGCCTGACAGACACTCTTTATGTTCAGGTAGGGCAGAAAGGAGCTAGGCATGCGCTAAAGGCGTAGGCTCCTGACTGCCTGAGCTGAACTTTGCTGGGCTGATGATATCACTGCTCCTGTGGGCATGACCTCCTCAGCTCTGGTAAAGGTCCTCAAAGTCCTCCTACTCATGACGAGGGTAGGCGTCACTTATACCCTGAGTCCTGGGCGCTTCAGTTTTAAGCCCTGAATGGCCACGTGTCTATCCCTGACAGGCCAACAGTCTCTCTTATCCCATCATACTCTGTGATAAGATAGGACTGCTGTCTCCCCTCATTGGCTGACCTAAGGACAGCAAATGAGGGTAGGCAGCAGTCCCAACTATCCTTGCACCTCCATGGCTTCCCTCTCTGAGGGCTGTAGCAGGTGATTTTTATGTTTTAATTGATTGGTTTGGTGTGTGGGTGTATGTACGAATGTTTGTGTATTTGTGAGTGAGTGTTGTGAATTAGTTTGTGTGCGTGTGTCTGCATGTGAATGCATGGGTGTATGTGTGCCACCCCACTCTCCTTTAAGCTGTACATACTGGCCACCACTGCCATACCATTGATCTTGATTTTTCCAACTCTTGTATTTCTGTTTTGTAACTTTGCCCTCTGCCATGGCTGGATCATTTTCTAATTCAATTTTAATGGCTGGGTGCAATAACACAATTTATCTTGCACAGTACTTATACTTATCTTTCTTTTAATAAAATTATGACTGCTGATTTTGCAAGCCTTTTATTGATCTTGGCTACTCACCTTTGAGGTAGCCCTTAATTCGATAGCTGGCTTTGTTCAGCTGCCAATACTTCCTCAAGTTCATAAGCTACCTTGTATACCCAGGCACTTGCCTCAGAAAGCATTTAATGTAAAAAGACAGAGGGAGAGTGATGAAGATATTATTGGTCGGAAGACTAGGAGATATATAAATTTGCTTTGAGGAGCATTCCTTTTTTAAGAAAAATGGGTTTGGCTACTAAAGGGCTACATGAGACTTCAAAAATACTGAAGGCCTGATTGCTATGTTGGACTGACCGGAGTCGGTCACATATCACTCTGGAAATGGAACCGAACAACCTCCTACCGTCAGTTCCAGCCCAGCTAAGAGTTTGGTCGCAATCCTATACTTTGCTATGGGAGCATGCATACCGAGCGGAATGCATACTCTCATAGCAAAGAGCAGAGGTGCAGTTCATCCCTCCACCCCATGGCAGGCACCTCAAGGTGCCTATCAGAAGGTGCAGAGATCAATAGGGCCCCCTAAGCCTCCGTTTGGCGGCCTTGCACCTATGGGGGCACTACCGGGGCCCCTAAAGACAGTTTCCAAATGTCTTTCTTTGTTGGAAAGGCCAGCACAGGCAGGCAGTGGGAAACTGCCATCGTAATCCCTTGGCTGGTAAACTTTTCAGCTGAGGGATTACTGCAGGCCTTTCAAATAGTGAACGGGCTCTCTGAGCCTGTTGTCAGCCATTCGGCTCTCCTGTTTGTAATAATTTACAACCGACTTCATCAAAATAGGACTGACAGAAATTATTGCAACAGGAGATTACGATGCGATAATGATGACTCCGACCGAGGGTCATCATTAATCATGTAATCATGTAATTGGGCCCTAAGAGGATTTTGGCACCTCTAACAGGTAGCAGTGGAATTTTACTTTCTCAGATGTTCTTGAGGAGAGAATGTTCATGTAAGAAATTAAGTTATTAGTTGAGAGGGTTGGAGTCGTCACGCAAATATTGGACACAACCTTTGTCAGGGTGAACCACAAACAGTCACTAAGTTGACCTTTGCTTAGCCTTCTGGTAGCTTGGTAGAAAAGCAATCAGGATTCATTTAGAGACATAAAGTGTTCATGCAGCGCACCCACAGTAATAATGAGAAATACGACAAAAGAATAATCACATGCCAATGTAGAAAATATAGTACATTTTAACATATAAAATGACACCAAAACCAATTAAATCAAATAGTAGAACTGGAGTTATGGATTTGTAAAGTTTTTAGAATAAAAGAGTACCTAAAACATCAAAGCTCCAAATACCGGCCTCTGTTCACGGGAGACAGAGGTAAAGCCAACAGATAAGGCCAACCATGTTGGAGTGTGGCTAGTCTCTGCTTTCCATCAGACTTAGAAGAAATTTCAGAAAAAGTTCTGGAGAAGGTAGAGTCTCAGCAAAGAAAGGCAGCAGGCTATAGTTGAGGACACATCATCTATGACAGCGAGTCACTGGATGAGGTCTCCGTGAAGCTGTCAACAAGTTGGGGACAAGCTCTGAGTGGAAGAAGCTAGATTTCCAGGTCAAGAAGGTCCTCGCCAATGGGATGCTGGTCATCATCTAGCCCAGTGAAGATTTCTATCATAGAATTTTCTTCGGAGCTCGGATTCACCTAGTGGAATGAGGTTGCAGGCTGTTGCTGAAGAGGGCTCCACGATATCACTGTTGGAAGGTCCCCCTCAAAAGGATTTGCTGCTGTCAAGAAGAACGTGGCAGGACCTACCACAAAGTCAGTCTGACCAGTGGTGCACCTAGGCATGTAGGTCATGGTCTTCTGTTGGTTATCCAGGCAGTTTCTAATGATAAAGTTTCTAAGTTCCAGATTTGGAACTCTGGTAGGAGGAGGCCACTCCAGCACCACACCAATGGACCAGGACCTGGAGGGGCACCCCTTGGGGTTTAGGACTCACTACAGAAGAGGCCTTAACAGAGTTCATTGCCTCAAGAACTTGTTATAATGCTGTAGCTATCACAAGAGGCCACCAACTAGCCCTTGGGGTCACTCTGGTTTTCCTGGGTTCATTTAGCATGTCCAGTCCTTCTTCTTCAGACAGCAGGGCAGTAAGACTGACCTGTTAGCAGCTGTGCAGCAGGGCATTCCTGGCAGCAGGGTAGCAGGGCAAACCTTCTTCTGAATAGGTCCAGAAGTATACTGAAGAGTTGTTCTGACGTACCAATATTTATACATGGTTCCAGCCTTTGTGTGTAGGGACAACCTTTCCTGACCCCACATTGGTTCTGAAAAGTTCTTCCCTTCCCCTGTCAAGACGCCACGCTATCTGGAGTGACAATAGGCTGGTGTGAGGTTCCATTGTGTGAGCTAGAGGCAAGCTTTTGGAGGTGAAAGTGTGGCAGAGCACAGCTCAGTCCCCATCCACCCTGGCAGGATGGCCTATGGTGCCAACACCTAGTCCCCTTTGTGTCACTGTCTGGGTAATATACAAATCCCAACCGCAGAGCTATTCACAGCCATGATATCTGACCCTGGACACTGGCAGAAGCCACAAATGGGAAGAACAAGAAAATGGCAACATTCTAAATTTCCGAATTGTGACTTGAAATCCTATTTTACCATTTAAGAGGATCTTATTTTAGCCCAAAAAAATCTCTATCTGCTCCTAATCCACAGTTGGCACCTATTAAATGTAATAAGGTAGTCCGGTGTTAGCAGATGGAAGAGATAGGCCTTAGAGTAATGAAAAATGACGGTTTATTGTGCAAGGTCAATATGGCTGTTTAAATCTGCACTGCAGGATGCAGTGGCAGGCCTGAGACATGTGTGTGCTACTTTAGTAGGTGGCACAATGAGTGCTGTAGGTCCACTAGTAGTATTTAATTTGCAGGCCTTGGGTATAGGTAGTACGATATACTAGGGACTTACAAGTAAATTAAAAGTGCCAATCAGGTGTAGACCAGTTTCACCATGTTTTATGTAGAGATCAAACACACTTTATCACTGGTTAGCTGTGGTAAAGTGCACATAGCCCCACAGCAAACAAAAGTGAATTCAGCATACCGAGAAATGAACCATTCACAGAAGACCAAACAATGGGACAAATGCAGTACATTCATATCATATAATAAGAAATATAAATTGCTTGAACAGTTTGGGAGGACACCTTTCAGCCTGTTTGTGTGTTGTTTTGTCAATGCGACTTACTTTACCTTGTCACATAAAGCTTGCACACAAAATGTTTATAAATACATATGCAGTGTAAGCACTGGCAATATATTCGTTTTTTCGACGTCTTCCTTCATAACATAAATGATTGAATGTGCATTAGTGAAAAACTTGCATAACTTATGGGTAATAAATGTTGGTCATTAAAAGACTCAATGTATGCCACTCTGTACTGCAATATGCTTGATGGCTTCTTTCTTATCCACATAAACAATCAATAAAACTGATAAACTCTCTACATGTGATTACTTCATTTTAATTAAAATGTCATCAACGTTTTATTTCAATTAGAAGTTTTCAGAAGAGCCCTAGCCTATAAGCACCATTGATCATAATATGAAGTAATTTACCATGGTGTTGCAATATGATTGCTCGGGTAATATCATAAATGTACTGCCTATTTCGATCACTGCTTGAACAGGAGACCTTAATAAGTATGCTTCACTGTAGCCTGTTATGATTCTTAAAAATGTTTTCCAAGTGGAGAAAAATAAAGTTACAAAGCGCATTTGCTTATTTTCTCGTCTGAAAAAGTGAAGCACTTAAAAATGAGTAAAAGGAATTCACTACATTTTTTAAGGAGTTTGCCTCAAAACCTGCAACTGGTGCTGTCTTCTTCAATAAGTACTGTCACCATTTTATATGAGTGCCTGAAAGTCATACTTCTAAAATAATAGCAGGTTTTAGATCTGGAGCTGAAGACCTACAACTTTTTTTAACTGTGACACAATGAACGGTTCTATTTACAAACAATGTAGGTGTTGTAAACAAAGTTGGAGGCGGCACACCGGCGTCGTGTAGTTCAGGGCAGTTTATTAAGATGCGAAGCAGAAAACCCAACCATCGTGTACAAGATGAAACGGGCAACTGCCAACCGTTAGATAGAACACAGGACATGTCACAAAGTGGAGCAGCGCGAGTACAGCGCGCGACATGAATCGTGACACAAAGCAAAGGGCGAATATAACACATCTCCTTTCCTTAAACGGAGAAAGAAAAGGATACAACAGCATAAATAAGTCAAAAGCTCATAGTAACCTTTTACAAAGAAAAGGTGAAACACAAGAAAAAAACAAAGCATCATTGAACACATTACTTGCTCTTGGGAATGCAGAACAAAATAAAACAGGCCATTCAACCCCACATTCTCCCTTAAGCAGACGAAGTTACACATAGTCCTTCAAATAGGCAGGAGCAACCTTGCAGCAAAGAGGTCTGCAAACTCTATCAGTAACCACATCCTTAGAAATTTGAGCTGAAGGAACAGACTTAAGCTTTCTTTGGTAAAGTGCTACCCTGCGGAGATTCCACGTCTGACCATTTTGTAGCTTAACATAGTTGCCAACTACGGACCTTACCTGGTAGGGTCCCTTAAATTTGTTGAACATCCTTTGATTACCCCCAGGTTTTACTTTTACCAGGTCCCCTTCAGCTATTTTGGAAGAGACAGCTTTTCCCATGAAGTCGCCTCCCACACCCTTTTTTTTCTCATGTAGCCAAGTAGGAATGAGTTTAGTGCCTGGCACCCTCCCCCTCATGAGCTCAAAAGGTGTTACAGACATGTTGCTATGAACAGTAGTGCGGTATGCCCACAGCATTTCTTTGATCTCCTTCTGCACAGGGCGACCTGATGCTAAAGCGAGCTGCATAGTACCCTTAACAAGCCTGTTTATTCGCTCACAAAGTCCATTCCCTTGTGGGTTGTAGAGCGATGTACGCAAGTGCTTCAAACCAAGGAAAACAAAATATTCCTCCATAATGGCAGAGGTAAGCTGCGTACCATTATCCGTTAACAGCATTGAGGGAATGCCCTCACGTCGAAATATCTCATCAAGGACCTTGATAGTGGATTCTGCAGTGATGCTTTTCATGAAGGCAACCTCAACCCACCTAGAAGTTGAATCAACCAAAACAAAGGCGAATTTCTCAGCATCAGTCAGATCATGAAAAGGACCTATGAAATCAATGCAGACTTTCTGCCATACACCATCGTCTGCAATAATCTTCCCCATGCCATCTTTACTAGCACAAACCTGTAACCTCTTTTCAGACTCCCTGCACGGCTGGCACTGCTCAACCCAACCCTTCACCTGTGCATCTACACCTGGCCACCAAAAATCAGCTTTGACACGTTTGCCAGTAAGGGTTTGGCAAAGATGGCCCTCATGCGCCAGCGCAATGATACGGGGTCTAAGGGATGCCGGAGGTACATACTTCTCTCCCCGCACAAGGATGTGCTCGCCCTGTAAAGAAATCTCGTCCTGTAACTGAACATAAGGCCTAAGAGCAGGTGAGACAGTGCTCTGCCTTGACACCCCTTCTTTGCACATCTTGATTAAGCCAGCCATAACAGGATCTTTCCCCATTTCCTCAATCCATTCCCTGCTAGATATGGAGCCGGGTAAATCACTTTCCAAGTCATCTAAAAACGTGACCACATTTTCAGTCACTAACTCCTTAGGCGGTTCTTTAGTGTCAGGTAATCTAGAAAGACAGTCCGCCACACTGTTGCACCAACCGGGCAAATATTCTACACTACAAGTGAACTCTTGTACACAAACAGCAAGTCTCGCTAACCTCCCAGAGCAGTTCCTAATCCCCCCAGGGGCCAAAACCTTCAATAGGGGCTTATGGTCAGTCCTGAGTGTGAAGGTGATTCCCCATAAATACACCCTGAAATAGCGAGTTGCCCACGCAGCTGCAAGAGCTTCACGCTCTATGACTGAGTAGTTCCTTTCGGTCTCAGTCAGAGAACGTGACGCAAACGCAATGGTGTTCTGTTTGCCACCCCCTTTCTGTGTTAAGACCGCACCAATCCCAAAGGAACTAGCATCAACAGTTAGGATGGTGTGATAAGACTGTACAAAACTTGACAGAATGTTAGCATCTAATATGTTCTGTTTGATCAATAGAAAGGCATTCCGCTGATCTGCACCCCAAGTGAAACCTTTCCCTTTCCGCATGATAATACGTAAAGGTTCGACCTTTTCTGCAAAGTTCTTTACAAATTTTGCATAGTACTCAACCATGCCCATAAAAGACCTTAATTTGTCTTTGTCATCAGGTTCAGACACGTTACATATTGCGCTTACAAGGTCTTTCTTGGGTTGTATGCCAAGGCCAGATACGTGGTACCCTAAATAGTCCACTTCTTTAACAGCAAACACACACTTTTCCCTGCGTAATGTTAGACCAGCCCTTGAAAGAGCAGAGAGAACTTTGTCCAGAATAACATCATGGTCACCCACATCCAAACCATGAATCAGGATGTCGTCCTGGAAAAATACTACCCTTTCAATGTCTTTTAGTACATCCGTAATGATCCTTTGGAAAGCACTGGCTGCAGAACAGAGGCCAAAAGGAAGTCTTTTAAATTGGTAAGTACCCTCCGGAGTGATGAACGACGTAAATTGCTTTGAGTCCGGATGGAGCTTTACCTGATGGTATGCGCTGCGAAGGTCTAACTTTGAAAATACCTTTCCTCCACCCAAACTCAGGACAATCTCATTTATGTTCGGAAGCGGAAAGCTATCCATTATCACCGCTTTGTTAAGGCTCCGCAGGTCCACACAGGAGCGCAAGGATTTGTCCGGTTTCTGTGTGATCACCACTGGACTCAACCACTGTGTGGCCTCCACAGGCTCAATTATATTATCCTCTAATAACTGCTTGATGATTTTCCTGACCTCGTCTCTTGCAGAAAGGGGTATTTTCCTTGCAGTGTGTTTCACAGGTGCTACATCTCTTCTGGTTTTGATGATGTGCTGGTAGCCAATGGCCTCCCCCAACTTCTCATTGAAAATACACTCATGCTTCTTAAGAATAGTTTCTAAGTTATCATGGACTGTATTACATGCACTTTCAACGTCAATACACATTACAGGTGGATCAGCTCTCGGGTTCACCCTTATGTTAAGTTCATATTGGTGTAACCACCCCAAAATTGCAGGGCCATGTGGGGACACGTAAACCTTCCCCTGAGTGACCCTCCCTTTAAACTTGATACTTGCCTCAAAGTATCCAAGGACACCAATGCTCACACCCTGGTAACCCCTTAATGTGATATCAGATTTCACTAAAATTGAACCAGAGCAAGATGAATTGTACAATATCTTAGGGATGATTGTGTAAAGCGATCCTGTATCCACCATTAAATTGACAATTACACCATTCAATTCAAAATCCGCTTTAGGCCGAGATAAGACAACATCCTCCATTGACTCCAAGTTGCCAGCAGACGTAATCATCATAACCTCTGCTTCATCATCAGTAACTTCAGCCTCAACCATAGCAACCTTTTTCGAGCCAATTGTTCTACACATTCGTGCATAATGCCCTTTCTTTCCACATTTTAAACAATCCCTGGACAAAGCTGTACAATTCTTTGAGTCAGCTAAATGAAAAGGGCTTCCACACCTATTACAAGACCGTGTGGCTGGTTTAAACTTGCTTGTCACGCTTTTATTAAATGAGGTTGTGGGTTTCCCCCCCTTATTTGTTTGTCTCCCTTGTATTAAAGCTATGCTTTCTGAAGCATCTGCCTGTAGGCTTGCAACTTCCTGACAACTAGTGTGTCCCAGTTGTATTCTTTTAAGCTCCTTCATACACCTATCGCTTTCTTCAGCGACTTTAGCAATGGTAATTGCCTCAGTAAGGGTGGGGTTTTTAGCTGCCCACAACTTTTCCTGTGTTTTCTTGCTAAAACATTGTACAATTAATTGGTCCCGAATCATCTCATCCTGTATATTCCCAAATTGACACTTCACAGAGAGTTCCCTCAGCCTAGAAACAAATTCATCAATAGTTTCACTTTCTCTCTGAGGGGCAGTGTAAAATTTGTGCCTGCGCATTACAACATTTTCTTGTTTAGCAAACCTAGTATAAAGTCTAAACATAGCATCTTTGTAAACATCATCAATGTCAAGAGGCGGATTTGGCAAGTATTTAAACACCCTTTGACCCTCTTTGCCTAGAGCACCCAGTAGTAAAGCTTTCTTCCTGATGGCAGAAAACTTTGTACCATCTAAGGCAATTATATAATTCTCAAACGCCTCACACCAGTCATCCCACTCCATTGAGGGTTCACCAGGGGCACTCAGGAAAGGAACGGGCGCTTGAATAGCATTGCTCACATTCATAGTGAATACTCAGGAGTAGTACACAATCTACGATAAAAATAACTTAAATATGCAAAATTTTAAACAGTCAGCAATGTTCGCAATGTCTTATTTTAAAGTGTGTGTGTCACTGACGTTTGAGTGACACACTGTAGAGAGATCGACTTAAAAGTGAGTGTGTCACTGTGAATTTGCTCTTGACCAACGACGGTGGTCTTTAATGGCAAACGCCTTAAAAGCAGCGTGACACACAAAAGCGAACTTGCATGGAAGTGAGTGTGTCACTGTAGAAAGAATAGCGGTGGTATTTTATAAAAAAAACGCTTTCCCTTTGGCTGTGCGTTTCCCTTTTAAGACACTCCGCCCTCTGAGCAGTGGGGCTCACTGGTATTGCCTTTCCTTCAAAAATGATTTCCCTTTTAAGACCAATGGCAGCAAGGGGCGCTGTTGTCTGCGTCGACGGGCCAAGGAGCAACAGTTAACGCTCCGTCGCGCTTGGGAGAAGAGAGCCTTGGGTACACTTCCCTTCACGGTGAGTGAATTTAAGACATACCTTCCGTTGAGGCTTACTTTCAACTGCTTACTCTTCTAAGATAAATCCTCCGGTCGGGTTTTCTTTTCTCGCTTCGTCTTTTCTAGCAGATACTTTTCCGCACGTTACCCTCCGCCTTCAGCAGTCGCCAAAAATGTTGTAAACAAAGTTGGAGGCGGCACACCGGCGTCGTGTAGTTCAGGGCAGTTTATTAAGATGCGAAGCAGAAAACCCAACCATCGTGTACAAGATGAAACGGGCAACTGCCAACCGTTAGATAGAACACAGGACATGTCACAAAGTGGAGCAGCGCGAGTACAGCACGCGACATGAATCGTGACACAAAGCAAAGGGCGAATATAACAGTAGGATGCAATACGGGCCCCAGGAGTAAGCCAGTGGTTCGACCTAAATTGGCAGTCTATTCAGCCTAGCTGCAATACAAAAGTGGTTAATATGAACACATTTCAAAAGGTGTCAGTTAAAAAGATTGCACACCATTTGAATTTCTGGCACAAGACTATTTGAGTTCTTCAGTTGAATAGAGCAGGTAGGGATCTACAAATTCCTAAACATGTAATGGGGTTGTTTAGCCTGAAAAAGCATATGAACTTAATCAGCAAATTGTATGTCGTTTTGGAATCAAGAAGGAGCTATTCAAAGAAATGCGGCACATGTGTGATATTGTCAGTAGGACCTCTCCTCAACCCCAGGTGACCTGCTGCATATAAGAAAGCTTTGAGAAGTAGAAGGTGAACATGATGAAGTCTAGAAAGACCCAGTGCTAACATCTTCGATGTTATGATCTGAACATATGGACTTTATCCCTTAGATAAGTCTGAGTGTGCATTGGGTCCAAAGGCCATTGTATTGAGAAGAGTAACAAGACCTAATGATTTAACAACCACGCCAGTAGTCCCAGTGCAGTCTAGAATGCATGCTGGTAGAATCAAGCCATTTTTTTACTGTTTCGATGTCTGGTTGCAAGTAAACATATAGGAACTATGCTTTGTTTAGAGTACATTATAGGTGGCATGTGGCCATTCAAGTATGCAGCCAGTTGGAAGCAGCCAAAGTAATATCAGCAGCAAAACGGTCCTCAGATAAAGCACAATATCATCAACATATTAATGAAAAGAAATGGCAGACTTGGTAATGATGTCACCCAAAGGTTCACGATAAAGATTAAACAGAGCAGGGACTAGAACAGAACCATATGGACCACCATGAGATAGTGGAGCAGGTGGGAGAAGGAGTGGCTAATTTCGGTTATTTATGGGTTTTTGGATTGATAGAATTTAAAGCAATCCAGTTTCTTACTTTTAGCCCCATGCACTAGTTGCAAATAAGAGCATCCTAGTTGATTGTATTAAAAGCAGCACAAACACCAGAAACAAAAAGTACCATATGGCATAAGCCATTAGTGTTCGGAATGCATAGGACATCATCAGTGATTTGAAAAGTAATGGTTTTTGTATACAGCAAGCTCTTAGGTTTTAGCTAGACAGTGTAGCTCAGTTACTTGGATTAGATTTGTTCGGGGCAGCAGATGTTTTTTTGAAAGAGGTGACATTTGGAAGGTTTTCAAGAACTCTGCAAACATTCCTTTAGAGGGAAACATTGATGAGTGTGGACCAGTAAGATACCAGATTGAACCACATCTACTTGGCTAGGTTAGATAGTAAAGGTCCATCTATTTGGTTTGAGGGTTTACGATTGGAAATAATGGAGAGTAGTTCAGTAACAGGTATTTCTTTGAAGAAAAACTAGTAGTTTAGGGATTTTCTGGTCATAGAGGAGCAGGACAAGTTATAGAGTGAAGGCAGAAAACCTTTGATCTTCTTAATTTAGCAATTAAAGGAACAAATGAATTATTCTCATTTATTTTCTGAATCAACTGCATTGAAGGAGAACGGTGGACAGATGACAGATTTAACAGTCTGAAAGAGCTTCATAGGTCAAATAATGGCAGATTTATTGTGTGACGTGATGAACTTTAAAGATACAGGGACACATTTACTTTTTTTCACACAGCGTGGCACAGCAAGAGAACTTGCTGCACTCTCCCTTTTCCAAAAGAAGGAATGAGCCTCCCCCAAAAGTTCAAAGATACACAAGAAGCTCACCAGCCCTCCTCCTGATGAGAACCCCATCAACCAGCAGTTTGAAACTCGTCAGCGATGATCATTGGGGCTTTCTCTTCATTTGCATCAGTATGGAAAATGATTGGGAAATTCCAAAACCACAAAATTGCGCCATACTAGATGATTTTGAAACACCTTTGCCAGCACTAAGAGGGTCAAAGTGAATACAACCCTCTGGCTAAAAAAACATTGGACTGGTCAAAAAATTATTATTGTTAAATGTGTGTTTTTCAATGCACCTCCACTTGTTGACAGTTATCGTTTGTTAATGTTGAGCACTTTTACAGTTAATAGAAATGAATTCTAAAGAATCATTGTACTGTGCCCATTGCACCAATGTGCGCTGCCATTGTTCTCTCTGATTTCGGGTGTGGTAGTGCACTTGAATAACGCTAAAGATGAGTGTTGTTCCTTTTTAGACATGTTGAAATGCAATAACTTTGTGTAATGAACTACGGAATTAGCACACAGGCCTAGTTTATTGATCAACGTGTCCTTGTCTCTAAGTAAAGTGGCTTGAAACTACAAAGACACCTCCAACTTTGTTTCCAGCAACTTTCTAAGAGTGGTATTTTAAAAATTATATTTAAAAATCTGACTACACCATAAGTTAGGATTTTTTTAAATACAATTCCAAATACACTAAAAATGAACTGGATATTTGCCCCCAATTTGAAATGATAGCCTATTGCATGTAATAAAGTAACTCCAAAGTTATTCTATGGGAGAGGTGGGCCTTGCAGTAGTGGAAATCGAATTTAAGAGTTTCTCACTACCAGGACATGTAAAACCTAAAAGTACATGTCCTACTTTTTAAATACATTGCACCTTGCTCTCTGGGCTGTCCAGGAACTACACCAGGTGTGACATATGTATTAAAAAGCAATATTTGAGCCTGGCAAAATGTTTATTTTGTCAGGTCGAAATGCCAGTTTAAAACTGCACACACAGACAAGACATGTTTAAAGCGCTACTTAAGTGGGTGGCAAAATCAGTGCTGCAGGCCCAATAGCAGCATTTTAATTACACGCCCTAGGCAGAGGTTGTACCACCTTACTAGAGAATTATAGGTAAAATAAATATGCCAATTTGTTAGGAGCCAATTTTGCCATGTTTTAAGGAGAGAGCAAATGAACTTCAGCACTGGTTGGCAGCAATAAAGTGCCTAGAGTCCTAGGGACAGCAAAAAGTAAGTCAGCAAGGGTCTCTGACGCATTGCTGCCTTGCCTCAGCGATGCTTCAGTTCTCATGAATGACCCCCCAGGTGTTTCAAATATGGCAGTGCAGGGCTTTTATCCAAAAGCTTGAATTGTGTAACTGCCATTTGTAGGAAGGAAGGGAGAGGTGTGGCGCAGCGGCCATGGCAGCTGGCTCTGGAGTTTGGGGCTCACAGTTCAATCCACAGCACCAGAGGCTGATCAGCTCAGCATCATTGGACTCTGGGCAATAGCTCACTCAATCTTCCCCATGGCCGCCAGCACCTTGAGAATCATACGGGTGATTGGTTTGTGCTTTACAAATCCTCGGTTATAGAAAGTGTAATAGCAGAGGCCATTTTGTCTGTGTCACATAGATTTTGGAGGTAAGATATTAAATATTATTGAAAACAGGCAAAAAGACCTTAAAAATATTGTTCTTCAAGTGAATGGTAAAGCAGATAAATTAAAATTGCCCTGTGAAATTGGTTTGGAAGGTCAGAAAATAAAGTGTTTGCAGACTCAAGCTCACCTTTCACCTTTATAGCTAGTGACATTATCCATGGTAAGTTTGATGAACAAATATATTTAATTTAGAAATCTGATGTAATTCCTGTTGGATACAATAAGGATCCTATTCCTCTAGAAGGGATGGTTACAATGAATATTTATTTTTTTTAAAGGGGTACACTAGGAGAAATATATTTTGCTAAAAAGGGTTCTAATCTTTTGGGATGGATGCACCAGAGGGAATTAAGAATCAGGTTGGATCCCACTTTAGATCAACCAGTTTTGTTGTTGGAAAGATCTATTTATGGTGAGGAAATATGTAATGAATTTGCTGAAGTGTTCACCAGTAAAGTAGGGCTTTAAAATAATATCCAACATAAAATCAAACTAAGAGAAAATGCTAAACCTGTAGTGCATAAATGCAAAGCAGTACCTTTCATGATGAAATAACCCTTGATGCAGGAACTTGAGAAATTGACTGAACAGGAGGTAATTGAACTTATAGAATGTACGTAGTGGGCTTCACTTATAGTTAGAGTGGCCAAATCTAAAGGCACATCTATTTACCTATGTATTTATTTAAGAGTCCTAAATGCCAATATTTGGGTAGATCGTCATCCTTTGCCAATCGTAAATGAAATGCTAACATAATAGGCGAAGCAAACATTTTCACAGAAATCCATCTTTCTTCTGCACACCATCAGAAAGAACTCCATCCAAATAGTAGTTCTTTGACTTCATTTGTAACACCTTGTGGAGCATATATGTTCTGCAGGGTGCCTTTTGATCTTGCATCTGCTACAACAGTGTTTCAGAGGGTTATACAGCAAGTTTTGAAGGGTGCTGAGAATGTATAATGCTTTCAAGACAATTTATAAATTTATGGTGAAACAGAAGAGAAGCCTAAGCAATAATCTGTTATGTTAAATAACAAAATAAATAAAGACAATCCCATAAGAATGTCTTGAATATAAAGCTCTCTAATGACTATACAAACAACAAATAATCCTTCCAGCCTGAAATCCTTGATGGGAGAACGCATTAAGCTCGAATTTAAACTGCTAAAGATGTGGTGAACTGAAAAGAGAACCAGAGCACTTGATTTGTTCTTGCTCAAACCTGCAGATGTTCTAGCAGAAAATATGGACAACAAAAGAAAGACCAAGCTAATGTACTTCCATGTCACCAGCCTGGCCACTTCAGAGCTCTATGAGGGAAAGGGGATAAAAGTGTGGTGGGGCAATTCAAATGTTAACACTTAGTAAAACATGGAAGGAAGGTTATACATTACAAAAACAGTATTGAAACATATATAACAGGATACAGCAAAAGTCTTTATATTTCTTTACATGTTGATCTTGCAATCACCAGGTGAGGGGAACGCTTCTGTGAATAGAACCGTTTTCAAGCCTTTTCTTAATCAGTAGTGGTTCTCTTGACCGATTCTGCTTGGTTTTTAATCCTTTGTAGTTTTGGAATTTGAGACTTCTTGGGCCTTCATACTAACTCTTGCTGGAGACTTATTTCTAGATGATCACTTCCCTTATACGTGCACCAATGTGGAAGGCCAGTAAGAAAGGTTTAATTTTCCTCTGTATTGATAATTGGTGCTTGGCGTTTTTGACCATTGCATTTATCTCATGGTCAAAAGACATATTTTCTTTTCCAGTCCCTGTTTTAACAGGAATGGAAATTACTTGTTTTGCGGTAGTTACCATATGCCTTCCAAATTTTCCCAGGTATATTTTAGCAGGTGAAACTGGGGTTAAATGCACAATAAATACCAGTACATGCAGGGTCGGTACACCAAACAGCAAAATCTGAATGATAATCTCCATTGTAAAGGCTGCAACTTGTAGCAGGCGATATTTTTTGCACATTTTAATTTCTGATCCTTGTGTAGGATTTTAAAAAGTGCAATAATAATTGCATCCCAGGTCGGATCACTTTTAATGAGGGCTTTGGATTTCAGTTTTTCCCCAGTTGAGGCATAGGAAACTGTCTCTTTTAAGTGATGATAAGATCTCTACAGACTGGGAATTTTGGAAACATGGTCCATAATTATGTACAGAGCATTGAGTTTTTCTGAAATTGTTGTGCAATTTAAGTACCCATTATATTGCCATCATTGGTAAGTCTAACCATATAATTTATTGAATATTTGACTGCTGTGACATTCATTTTTTCAGGCCAATACTATAGATTTAAACAGTTTATACTCTCACATTCTACACATATATATATTTATTTTTCTAGATGTGAAGATTGATCCTGTACTATATCTAATCTGGTAAGGCAAGTTTGGTACAAGTTTGTACCTGCCATGACCAGAATTTGAGTCCCTCATTTCAATCATTCAAGGTTTTCCTTTCCTTTTTTCTGCAGTTTGGTTTTCATTAGTGTCAACCTTGTTGAAAGTCCATCAATTGACCCTGTCTAGATGAAGATCTTGTTGAAATTAGTTGATAGTTTAGGCTCAAAATGACGAAACTGTTAATCTAGCACTGTGATATATGTAGTGCTTAATTTGAGCCAGTGGTTTCTGGTGCTTGGCCCTGGCACTTAACTGTCAGCACCAGTACCTATGACAGTCTGCCACATGGTGGCACTGTTTTTTAATTCAGAGATGAGCACAACTACTGTTGTTACCTGAAATTGTTAGAATTCTAACACTTGTAGAAGTGTGACTTATTAGTTATGCTGTTACTCTAATTAACATCGGCAATGGGCAGTGTAAGGGAAATGGGCCTACTTACTAGAGACCTTTCACTTATTTTTTTTTACAAATAAAGCACTGGATATATTTATTGGTTTTTATGAGAGGTTGTACATTTTACATACTCGTTCTGGAGTTAAGTTGGTAAATGTAATCAAGATTTCTATAACAGCCTAAATATTTTTGAGTTACTGTATATTTTCCGACTATTTGGTCACTACTCACTTACGCTGCGCCTCTTCACCTAAATTTGCATGGAGCACCTACTAAGTTTATAATAATATCTATATGAAATATTAAAGATATTTAAGGGGACTCCTTTGTGACAAAATGAGAGTTCTTCTTTATTAATTGATTGTTCTGGGGTTCTCTGGCCTCTCAAAGTATATCTAATGAATGTTTTGAATTAACCACTAGGAACCATTGTGCTTAGTTCTATATTCTATAACCCATATTCTGGGACATATACAGAATTACCCCATCAGTTATAAGAAAGATTTGTTTTTAAGCATAGCATGGGAAAGTTGTTTAATAGTTGGGGGGGATTTGTGTCCACCACAAATAATTAAGTCACTGTCTTGTTAGGCCCAGTAAAAGGTTTAATTAATGTCAACCGTTGTGCAACCCCCTGGTAGCTGAGGCACAGAGCAGACAGGCTTAACCTTTAGAAGATGTAAAATAACGAAAAAGTGAGAAAATATACCAAGGTAAAGGAAAATGGAAGGCGACAATGATAGTCAATAGACTCAGTAGGCAGGCTCTAATGTGCAATTTCAGTCTTACCATGGTCTACCCAGGTCGGATACACCAAATGGAAGGTGAAAGTCTGGATGTCAAAAAGTAAAAAAAAAATCTTAGTTCCACTGGTCCAGAGGAAATCATCATCATCATAAAACTTTATTTCGGTCAGTACAACCATAAAAGTGCAAATGCATACAGTACAGGAAACAAGATAAGAAGCATACCAAAGTTCATTAACTGAAAATCATCAAGTTTAAGTTGAGTTAATTTTCCTAAACATTGATATAACCAGTTAAAATGTATTTCAGAGCTGTTAGACCTGTGTCAGCAAGAGCCTATGCCACGATGGAGCTGCGCAGCATGGCCCGCCATGCAGTCACAGTGCTAGAAATGACTCTATAGTCAAAGCTAAAAAACATATCATTAATGAAAATAAGACTAAAAGATTAGTTAAAAAAAATTACTAACAATTACATTTTCAATACTGACCTTCTAATCTTCCACATTTTACAGAGAAACTTAACAACAGCCCAGGCAACTAGGAGATTAGAGTCAGATTTTTAACTGTGCAACGCTACACAATGGCAACGAGTGCCAAGCCGCATACAAACGGGAGATAATCATTTGGCTCTCAGGGAATGGTACATGGGACATACAAAGAAAATGTGGCTAATTGACTCAACTGGAAGAGATCAACCTGGAAAAAACCGCATTGTAGTGGAGGGCTGCCGCATGAAGGCCAAATCTGAATTGCATAATAAGCTTTCTATCCTGAGGGATCGTAATTGCCTCCAGATATTGTTCATAGACACCTAACAGTTTGAATTCTATAAAATCCAAAGTAAGATGACCCCAAGACGAGTAGGAAACAGAAGTCAGAGCCACCCAATTCCAATATTGTGTCTTAATCAGATGTCTACTAGGCAATAATGCTGGGTCCTTTGTGTCTAGTGATCCCTCCAACCCTATCGTAGAAAGCAGGGACTTCATCTTAGATGGCCAACGAATTTTCTTGAAACAGTCAACAGCACTAACTTCAACAAGATCAGCAGAATATGGGAGCAACTCTGGAGTGTCAGTCAGTCACTAAAACTTTATTCGGTTTTTCAACCATAAAAGTATACACTAAGCAGCTTAGAGCAACTCAGGAGTGGATTTAAGACACAATCAAAAGAGTAGGGTGAGTAGCTTAGCTTTGTCCACAACTGAGGGTCTCCCCATACCCAGTCTTAGTGGGTGAAGAGGGGTATTCTGGGGAAGTGTGCATAAAGCTCTCAAAAATGTACTTTCAGGGGTGTGGCCGAGATGGCAATCTGAGCGGTTGCAGGGCTCGGAGGTTTTTGCTCCTGGTCCCCTAATCCAGCCAAACTCTTGATCTAGAGCCCCTGTTGTGCACCACAGACGATGGTATGACAAGAAAGAGTGCAGCGACACCCCAAGGAGCGATCGTAGACAAAATACGCTCCTGGATGACACCCTAAATGGCTCGGCACATAGCAAAAGGAAATGGCGCCCAGGCCGGGAGCCGAATAGAGTTGCAGAGCGTGTGAGAGAGACAAGGCCTCTCATCGGTGAGAGCAGCGGCAGACCTGGGTGGTGCCCCGTCCAGCATTGAGTGAGTACCTGCAGCGGTGGCTGTAGAGCAAAGGTGGCCGGGAGTGGTGCCGCGGGAGGCCGGCAGTCCCCCTCTGGGCAGGAGAGATAAATCGAGGGCGCAGATCTCGGGCCTTCCTGGGCGCAAGTCTGGCGCTCTCACGAAGAAGCAGAGCGTGGTAATATCTACTGGGGAGGCACAAGAAGAGTAGAGACTGGGTCGAGAGGCATCCACCAACACCACCGAAGAGTCACCTCACGAGCCTTTGAAGATCGTGCAAAGTCCATGGGTGGTTAGCGCCGAAGCGGGAAAAGAAGGGGGCACCCAGTGACGACGACGGGACAGGCCCGTGGGCCCTCCTGCTGAACACAGCCACTTCCCAGGGGTGGGCAGGTGGGAGGAGGTGCAGAAGCTTCCAGTTCAATTTTTGACAATCTGATTGGATCTTTTATGTCAGCTTTTGTTAGCCTCTGGAGTGGCTTCGCAATTACCGAAAATCCACTAATCCATTGTCGACAATAACCAACCATTCCCAGAAACATTCTGACCTGTCTTTGTGTTGTCGGTGGCTGTATTGCTCGAATCATTTTAATTCTTTCAATTGTCACTTTTCTTGTTCCCTTTGCAATTCTGTGACCAAGATACTTTACTTCTTGTTTACAAAACTGCAATTTTGCAGGTGACACTTTATGTCCCTCATCTGCCAATCGATTTAAAAGAGTAATGGTATCAGTAACACAATTTTCTCGTTTCTGCTGCTACAAGCAAATCATCAATGTACTGCACCAGTGTATAATTACCAGGCAATATCATATCTTCCAGAGACTTCTTTATTAACTGATTAAAGATAGATGGACTCTCAGTATACCCTTGTGGGATATGACACCATGCTAGGATGCGATTCTGTAACCTAAATGCGAAATTTTGCTGGCTTTCTGGATGCAATGGAACTGTAAAGAAGGCGTTACACAGGTCAAAGACCGTGTACCATTCTGCATCATGCGGAATCTGATAAAGAATTACCGCAGGGTTTGGAACAATTGGACAACATGGAACAACAATTTGGTTAATTTTTCTCAGGTCCTGAACAATTCTATATGTTCCGTTTGGCTTTTTAAAACCCATAATCGGTGAATTACATGGGCTGCTCTCAATTTCTTTTAACACACCTTGACTTATGAATTTTTCAATCACTGGAATGACAACTTCAATTGTTTCAGCTTTCATCTTGTATTGAGGAACATTTGGAAAATCTATTCCCTGCTTCACAGTCATTTTTACTGGATCTACATTTTTCATAAGACCCATGTCATTTCCCGTTAGGTCCCAAATTTCTGGATTAACTGGCTTTTTAAGCTCTTCTGGCAAATCATTTTTTATCAAAAACAGGAAACAGCAATGTTTTTTCTTCATCAACCATTAACATTGTCAATTTATAAAGCCCATCTTCTTCTGATGTTTGCATTTCAATGCCATCTGGTGAGCAATATATCTTGCAATTCATTTTGCATAATATATCACGACCCAACAGATTCACAGGACTGCTGTCACAAACTAGAAATCTGTGTTTATCTTTGTAATTTCTGATTTCCACTTTTACTGGCTCTGTTAAATTTGTTTTAATCTGCTGATTAGCTACACCTACAACTTGGATGGACTCATCAGAGAGAGGAAGATTTTCTATTTCTGCTGATCTAACAGTAGAACGGGTAGCACCTGTGTCCACAAGGAAAGTGATATCAACATCGTTCACTTTACCATTTACAAATGGACCAGACTGATCTACCTCAAGAGTGGGTCCAAGCACACACTCTTCTTCCTCTCTTAGGCACCGTCATGAGTAATCTTCTGATAACTCACTTCTTCTTTATCTTTCAACCAAAATTGAGAAGCATTTGTCATGTTAACTCTTGACACATGATTTACCTGATTACCTCCACAGAAACCTGTTTCAGGTGTAAACATCTGAGCATTAGCACTATTAGGGAATGGTGCTTGTGGTACCTGACTCTGCTGAATTTGGCTCTGCTGTATCTGGATCTGCTGAATCTGGCTCTGCTGATTTGCTACCTGTCGCTGTAGCTGTTGCTGCTGACTTAACTCGTTTAACTGTTGCTGTAGCTGTTGCTGTTGCTGCTGATTTAACTCACACTGCACCTGTGGATTCAATGAATTATTTTAAAAGTTTCTGGGCGGGTTTTTACACTCTCGCTTCCAGTGTCCAATCTCGCCGCAATTAAAACATGGGAGCTTTTGTTTTAGCTCTTCAACATTTACATTAAATTTAGGCTTGTTATTATTATTGAAATTGTTCTTAAATTTTCCTTGATTCTGCTGCTGTATATGTATAGGTATGTATATGTGTAGGCATTTATATAGCGCACTACTTACCCATAGGGTCCCAAGGCACTTCGACCGCTGCGAAACCCTTCCTGGCTTCCCTGAGAGATGGTCCCTTAATGGGTATCTCCAGGGTGAGACCAGGCATCCCCGGCGGTCTGGTGGGGCCGTTAGTGAAGATGAGGCAAGCTAATGCCCAGAGTTGCCGAGTGTGATCGCTGATCAGAGTGGGCACCGAGGCGAGAGAATTATCGAGTCCGCTGACCCTGGTCCAGAAACCTGCCGCGCCGGGAATCGAACCCTGGTCCCGGGCCGTCCTCTGCTCTCGGGTCTGCCGCCTCTAACCAGTGAGCCACACTACTTCACTATGCTGCTGCATAGAAGCTAACTGCTGTTGTTGCTGCTCTGCTACCTTCACTTGTGTCCACATTGCCTTTTCCTTGAGGTTTTTCTGCTTTGCATCAATCTCATCACTGCAATATTTTGCCTTTCTCAGGATGTCATCAACTGAAAGTGATTGGCTACACACAATCCCGTTTTTAATCATTTCCCCAATTTCAGGTCTCAGGCCATAAACAAATCTGTAAATAAAGTGGCTCATGTCCTTTTCACTTAATTTTTCATAGCCACTGTACTGTTTGAAGACTAACAGTAACCTTTCATAAAATGAGTTAACTGATTCCTTAGGTTCCTGGTTTGTTCTGTCAATTTTAACCCAATCCACTTCTTTCGGGGGAATTTTCCCTTTCAGCCAATAGATTATCTTATTATAAATGTCCATAACATCTTTTGATGGAGCACCTGTAATTGTGTCTCGGGCAGGTTCTTCTTTTGGCCAATCCACAGAAATTTTGCATTCTGTCCAAAGATCTGATGGGACAACAATGTCAAAGAATCCATCCAGATCAATCCACAGAACTTTTGACACTTTTATAAATCTGTCTACCTGTCGATACCATTCAACTGGCTTCTCTCTCAAACGAGGGAAATCATTGGTAAACAGAAGAATATCCTGTCTGGACCAAGGAACATGCACATACCCTCCTCCTGCTATTTCCCTCATTGGAAATTCTGAAACCACTTCTTCATTTCTCAACCTTTTATCCTTGTCTTTATTCTTTGACCATTTAATTCTCCATTTACCTAATTCACCTAGTTTTCTGAGAAAACGTATTAATTATTTTATATGGGCCATTCTTCCAGCAGCATTGAGATAGTCAATATCCCTTTCTGAAAAATCCACTCTGTAGTGTTTCTGCAAATGTTTTTGTTTACTCAAATCAAATTCTAATTCAGCAGCCATTTCTTCCAGTTGCTCATACCTGTTTTTCGTTTTCCACTGAATGCTTTTGCAAATAAAAAGTTCATCATCCTGATACAATTTCAAATTGTCAGTACCAATTGTGCCAATGATTAATTCTTCTAAATCAGCTTTTAATTTTGCAACATCAAGTTTTTTATAATCAGGAGCTTCTGGAGACAATGCATTTTGAGGTAAATCTATTCTATTAAAATTCTCTCTAACAGGCCTGGATTTGATTCTGCAACAGATGGTGTCTGAGAACCTGACAGACTTCCATTTAGTGTTACATTTGGCATCATAGATTTTTCTCTATGTATCTCTGAAAGTTCCGAATAAAATCTTTCAGCCACTTTCTGAATTTCTGCATTTAATGGAACTGTCAAAGCTGAATGTCTATTTTCTCCTTGATCAAAAACTGGTACAACAGGACCAATAGTTACTGGTACTGTCACTGCTTCCATACTTTTTGTTAATTGTTGAATTAAATCTTCCTTCGCTTTATTATAACTGGAATTTTCTGGCATGTCAGCAAGTGTTCTTTCCTGATTTCTCACAAAATTATTTTCCTGTTGAGAAAATCTATTTTCTCTTGGTGTGCTACAATTATTCATTGACCCTACTCTTTCAGGTAATTTTAAAAATCTGGGAGAACCTTCCTCAGCTTCTCTAGGAGGTGCACTTGGAGGAGTTCCTGTAGAAACTCTCGGGGTAGTTTGAGAACTTACTTGATAAGGTGGCGGTTTGCATTTAGTAGCATAAATGTCTTCCAAAACTGCATCATCTAATTCCTCATCAAGTCTACTTTTCTGTTGAACTTCCTTTTGACCTGGATCTTTTGTAATCATCATTCTTACTGGGTACAGACCATCATACATGTCTGCCTTTCTCCAGCGTCTCACTTTGTCCACATGTGTTTCTCTATTTAAAACATATTTAGAATTTCTAGGTGCCAAGCATTTGCTTTCACGCTCAAGTTCCATCATCTCAACCATCCTCTGCTACCATAAGAATTGATCCAGCGTCACTATAGAAATTCTGTCTCACATGCGTCACCATTCACTACCTAATACTTACCAAACTATTCAATAACTAGGCCCATGGAACTAAGACAGAAAATCATGAAGCTGAATCATGTGGCCTAATTAATCACATTGTAAACTTATATTTACACTATTTATAACTGCAGTATAATTTATAAACATTATTAAGTAAAGAAACATATAATTAGACCACTGAGGCCAATAGATCAAACTGATGGTAACGACTAAATAATCAAGGCCAGCTTGACGTTTTAAGTCTTTTATTTTTAAATTTCAAAGTTTCAAAATCTTTATTAGCTTATTTATTTTTTTTAAGCATTTTTATTAAATCGGTTTTTATTCATCAAAACATTGGCTCGAAAGGTCTGGCAATTCAAAATGCACAATAATGACAAATTAAAGAAAACATCAACCCTATTCCCTATGTTAGCTTTCTGACCTGAAAGGGAAAATCAATAATTAATAAACAGACAAGCCCTTACGTGTCCAAAGGAAAACGGACAGCACTTCGCCCTCAGGAAACAGTCAGCCCCGCTCCCCTCGAGAGGCTTGATTTTGATACCTTTCTTACTCACTAATCTAACTAATAGGTTATTATTTGCAAATAGCAGCAATCTAGGTGGTTGACATCCATCAGACCAACGTGAGGCCAACGCATCAGTCTCTATGACATCATTATGTCATTGTCCATTGACACGAAGCAACATTGGCTTCCCGAAGTTGTAACTTTAGCTAATGTTCATATTCGTTTCCTCCAGGATTTTAGCCAAGCTGCCTCTACACGCTTCCTTGGCCTTGACGCTTTTGCTTTCGGAGCAAGATGCACTGTACGTTCATTGTTTGAGCCTCTGCACATTTCCGTGGAAGTTTTTTAAATAACAAAATCGTCACGTCGCGCTCTGCTCCTTTTGTCAGGCCAACCAACTTTTCATTAGCACTAGGCCCCAAACTTTTCACTCGAGCTAGTATTTAAGCAAACACAAAAATATATACGATCATTCGCGCATTCATACAAAAACCCTAATCATACACACACGAAATCTTGGCAGGACTTGAACCAACCACAGAAAACGTCAAACGTTATTAAGAATAGACGACGCTATCTTACCCTTCACTCAAGCTTGGATGAATCCTATTACTCTCTTCACAAAAAGTTTTAAAACAGGCTCACCAGGTCCCTATGCTTAATGCTACAATTTCATAGGCAATCCTCACTATTACATTCAACGTGTCACATCTAAGATCCCTAAACTTGTGCTGTACGTCCACAACACGTGATATATTCTATACCACAATTTTGAAACAGAACAAATGCACTGTGTAACTCTTCTAGTCACACTACTCTTTGCCGGCAAATAACCAGGAATTTTTCACACTGCTGGAAAAAATCCTTTCGACTACATACAACAAGTGAACAAACCTAACAATATTAATCATGTGTTACAAGACAAACTCGCAAATGCAACAAGAGCACATAACGTTAGTCCCACATGTTCGTCAATGTAATCTTACTCTAAGTTGAATTAGTGAAACAAATCGTGCAACAATTCATTAATAAATTAGTTCATGTTACAGGGAGTAAACTTTGCGAGTCAGAATAAAATGAATTCTGAAACTCGCTCCATCAAGAGGAATTAGGTATGCCTCAATGGGCCATCAGCTGGCAGGATGGGGGCTGGAGCTGAGCACAGCCCCATGTGTACCTGAATAGAGCATGTTCTACCTTCACATAAAGGGCATAACACCTACAGATTGTCACTGCAGCCAGCTTGGAACCAGGACTGGGGAGACAGGAAATTTTTTCTACTTCGAAGCTTCGAAGAACCTTTCTAGAAAGTTTTCCCACCTTCTAGAAGAAGCACATAAGGGTAAAAGAAATTGAATATTCAGACCAACTCTTCAGCTCAATCCTGTACCAGCGGGTAGACTCCTAGAGGACTGCCTGCCGCTGTGACCTACTGTGCACTCAGCACAACTGTTTTTTTTGTACCTAGGAGGACTGCTTTGCTGCCCAGAACCTGCCTTGAAAATTCAGAGGCCTACCAGAGGGACTCAAAAGGCTAGTTTTTTGGCTCCTGTTCATATGAACAAGAACACAAAGAATCCAACCATCTTGAATCTGCATCTAGACCCAGCATATGTGAGTCATGAACCCCAACAGGGGTCCCACAGGTTCTGTACCCTTGGTTGTGGTGCTTAAGGTGCTCAGATGGCCAAAATCCCAAAACATTTTGGCCAAAAACTGCTCTGAGAACCAGAAGGAGTCTGAGACCAACCTGCTCCCCTACCCGTCCTAGGTGCACCACCAGTCAGATTGACTCTGCGGTTTCTCCTACTACATTCTTCTAAACAGCAGCAAATCATTTTCAGCAGTCATTCGCCACAGGGGTATCCAGCCTCATAGATGTGTCTTCGGCTACAGTCCACTCCCTCGTCCTAGTGGAGATATTTTTACTTCCATTTTCAAGACCTAGGGCCTCATTAGGATCGCGGATGGACTTGCGTCCGTCCGCGACCCCAGAGGATGAGGGAACGTCCGCATGGGCTGCGGCGTTCCCTCATATGCGATTAGGATGTGACCGCCACCCTGGTGGTCACATCCTGGATATTTAACATTGCGGCGGGTGCTGCTTCAAGCAGCACCCGCCGCAATGTTAAAAGTGGATGTTTAACATTTACATGCACAAAGCGGCAGGCACCGCGCGGTGCCTGCCGCTTTGTGCAAGTAAATGCTGGGGGGTACCATAGGTACCCCCCATGTGCACCCCCCACCCGCCAACACCCTGGGGGCCCGCAACGGGCCCCAAAATCAAAAGTACATATGCTTTTCCACGGCGGAAAAACCGCAGCGGAAAAGCATGTTTAAAAATGCTTCCTAATTTGGCTGGCGGTGTCTGATTGACACTGCCAGCCAAAGGAGAGCTTTTCCGCCGCGGTTGTAATCTGACCGCGGCAGAAAAGCAGCGGACAGTAACCAAGACCCACCAGCCATCGTAATGCGGCGGTGGGTCTTTGGTGAGTCCGCAGAGGATTTTCCGCCTCCTCCGGGCCGGAGGTGGCTTCCCCCGGCCCGGAGGAGGCGGAAAATCCTCCATCATAATGAGCCCCTAAGTCTTAAAAAGAAGAAATCTTCACTTCGGCTTCTGAGGAAAAAAATAGATTTCCCATGCATAAGAAGTATCTGACCTATAATATGTTAGCATGATGCATCTATTCATACCCTCTTTTGCTTACAAATATATATTTATTTCTACATGCGCTTGCAAGGGGAGAAAACATTTGTTCGCTCTTTGCATATCTATTGCTAACAGAGTAGGCCGAGAACCATACAGACGCCATTTTCGGAGCCTATGCTCGAACACGGGCTGTGATCACGTGTTAGTCTCCGGCAGTTGTCAAGCCCCGGTTCATCTGAATTACTGGGAGCAGCTGAACGTAGGCTGTCTACTCGACTGTCCTGAGACTCAAGGTCGCATCCGGCTTTGGGTGCGATAAGCGCATTCCTGGAGGCGCTGTGCCTACACTCCCAGGCACCAAGACGAAAGGGAGTCACCCCTCCTGACCTTCCCAGTAATAAATAGTTAAGCTTTGAACTAAACATGTGTGCCATATACAGTCCTTTCCTCGAGCTCGAGGGCCAACTGGTGTTTTTCCTTTTACAATGATTATATGTGTTGAACTGAAAAGTATATGATCTCATGTTTGAATGCGAGGCAACATTCTTCTCCGCGCACCTGATGGGTGAGGGTTGGAGAGGTTTCTCTATAGAGTATTTTTGCTTAATAAATAATTGAACTTTCTTCACTGCCAACTGACTGATTATTTGGTAATGGGATTGGGGCAATTGGTAGGTATAGCCCTTTATGTTATATTTATGGTACTTCAGTTGGCGACTCTGGTGGGACTCCATGATAGGGTCGTCCTCCCTGTAACTGGGTAGGAAGGACAAAGAAAGGGAGAACTGGTCGAGCGGGTGGCCAGACCAAATTTGTTTTTACTTACTCCGCTCTTGCGATCAGAGTGCCCCAGCTGCTAGTGACTCTTCACCGGAGTCCTATGGTTGTAACCCAGGAACTGACCGTGTTGGTCTTCAGGAGTTGGCAGTGGAGAATACGCAATTGTACCTGCGTGCACCAGGTGAGTGGATTGTTTTTGATGTCTTTTAGAACGCACTATTGAGCAGTGCTTTTGAAGCAGTTAACTGTGTAGGATTTGGTGGACGGCGTACCACGGAGAATCTTGGGGGTCTGACGGGGCAGCATTGTGGCTGCACGGGTAGATGCTCCACATGCTTGTTTTGTGAACAATAGAGACGCCGACCAGACGCCCTGGTGTGGCTAGTGTGGTGCACAACCGGCCGGACTGGTCTTGGAAAGGCCTGTGGTTGTACCTGGGTACCCTTGGGGACATATCTGAAGCGATGCTAAGGAAGCGGGCTTAGTCAGAATAGTCCCATGGGTGAACCAGGAAGACTGCAGGATGGTCTGTAGGACAGTCTGTGGTTATACCTGTCTGACGGTCTCTTGGTAGTCTTTGGACTGCTTGATTTTGGCATCTGTTGGTCTGGAATCTGAATTTATTGATTCTCCATGAACAGGAGGCGACGGGCTCAGTTCTTTGTTTGGAAAGACGGAAAAGAGACATGTTGTTTTGAAAATATTTTTGTATGTACATATATTATTGTTCTGTGTATGTTTGAATAAGAAGTGAGGTTGAATATGTTGTAAATGTTTGAACATGGCCATATTTGGAAGTATGTTTTTTATGATTGAATGAGAAATACGTGACAACAATCACTATGCCGTGTGTTAGCAAATTGAGTTGTTTTGGATGTTGTTGCCGCCCTAATGATACGCGCTTGGCTGAAAGTCAACCTGCCCCGCCTGAGGGTAGCCCGAGTTATGATATGTATGTAAATATGTAAAGCATGGTATTACACCTCTCTTGTTTAATACACTATGGCATAAATATACTAAGGATATGTAGAGTTGCAATGGCCTTTAACCGGGTCTTTTGATGAGAAAAATATATATTTTCTGCAGGATTGATTGTTTTCTAAACATAGTCGACAGTCAATGTTTGATTCCCTAAACCTATGGCAGAAGGAAGCAAAGTGTAAACGTATACGGGAGGAGAAAGTATGCATAATGAAGGCAGGTCAGGCGATTACGCAGAAAGCCATTGCTTATGATAAAGCTAAAACCAAACAGGGAATTGATTGTGCAGATAGGCAATTCAGATTGCAAGTGGATAAGACCTATGTGGCTAGGACTTAAGCAGAGGATGAAACGGAGGATTTATTGGATACTTGTCTACCTCCCCCTTATGCTCCACAACTTATATATCCTGTTGTTCCCCCAACTCCAGTACAGGTCCCTTTGGCCTCTGCCCCTGTTGTTTCCTCTTCCCCTGTCACTCCGGGAGCGTCCTCTGTTTTAACTCCCTCTGTGTCTGAGACGGCTATCTTACAGTCTGTTAAATTACCATCTTCTGTAATGTCCACAGCTGTTTTGTCTCCCCCTACCCTTGCGTGAGCTTCCCATTTCAAGAACATGACACCATCCTTAGCTGTTTTAACTCCAGCTCGTGCTCCGGGGGATTTCGACACACAAAAGTTGTTTATTCGGTCGTAGGATTAAACGAGAAACAGATGATTGAAAATCAGTCATCCCAGTGAATGCGACAGCCTATTTATACTATAACTGATATATGGAGCAGGCTTCGAGACTTTGAGCCTGTTATGCAGCAAATTTCCTAGCGTGCGCTGCGTCGCACTTTGCAATGCAGGGCACGCTAAGAAATTAGTTTTATTAATTAAATTGTTTACTTACCTCTAATTATCCATATTCCGGTTTTTAGAACCCCCCACCTTGCCCCTCCCCCGCCCCGCCTGTCAGCCCCACCGCAACTCCCTCCATGGGACGTGACTGATTGAGTGTGGCCCAATATTACGAACATAGAGAAAATGAGAGTAAGGATAAGCCGGAAAAGAAAACGAAGGATCTTAAGATGAGGGTGTTGTTACAACAAGTTGTTCGAGGACGAGGCAGAGAGAGAGGCGGTAGAAGGTTCGGTCCGAGTGGGGCGGGAACCGGACGAGGTGGAGGGCCTGTTGTTGCTTTGGGAATAAACCAGTGTTCTAACTGTAAGGAGGAACGGCATTTGCGATCTCAGTGTCCATTGTTGCTGGCTCAGAATAGGGCTATGAGAGGAGGAGCAAGAGGTCGAGGTGGTGTGGATTGCAGTGATATGCGACGAGAGGAGGCGACGGACGTCAGATCAGAAAATAATTATTTTGATAATCCGAGAGGTAGGCAGTATTATAATGAGGACTGTGCGATGGATGCAACTGAAGGGTATGCCGATACATAGGACAGCCAAGGACAGAGTGGGGGCCAATTTTCAGTACCCGTTAATCAGGAAGGTCCTTATGTAAAGGTGCATTTGATGGGGACATCTGAAAAGTTTTTAGTTGATACAGGTGCGATGAATAGTTCTATTTCTCGTTCTCTGGTCCCAGGGGCTACTCTGTCCGGGCAGAATAATGTTTCGGTGGGATTCTCGGGAATTCCGGTGGTGAGCCCCAGTTCCAAACCGATTCTGTTCACAATTGGTCCAGTTACAGTAGACTCCCCGTTTCTTTTGACTTCCCACTGTGGGGAACATTTATTGGGCTTGGATTTGTTGAAGAAATGACATGCAAAAATTAATTGTTCACCTGATGGTGTTTATTTGACTATCAATCCCCTTGGCAAGCATACTTTGCAGTGTTTTACTGAAAATGAACCCCTCCCTCCAGAGTTTGCTGCTATCCCAGCGACGCTGTGGGCCACTGGAGACACAGATGTAGGATTATTAAGGATTCCACCCGTTTCTATTACTTTGAAGCAAAATGCTCCGCTTCTATGTGTACCTCACTGCAAAATTTCTCCGGCGTGCGAGAAAGCTTTGCTCTCCATCATACAAGATTGTATCAAAAAGGGGGTGGTGGAAGAGACAGCTGCTAATATATGCAACAGCCCAATTTTACCGATCTTAAAAAAGGCCCCTGTTGGAAGTGATCCTATCTATGTTGATACTTATCATTTTGTGATTGATTTGCATGAAATTAATAAAATAGTAGTGCTCCAATACCCTGTAGTTTCTGATATCACTACTATTCTCACTATGATTTCTCCCACTGCTAAATATTTCTCGGTGATCGATTTAAAGAATCCTTTCTTTAGCATTCCGATACATCCTGATAGCCGCCATCCCAGGGGTACAGGGAGAGTCCTAGTATTTATAGTCAAGCTTTGAAGACATTGTTAGATGATTTGGTCCTTCCCCCTGGTAAGGTGCTTTTGCAATATGTTGATGATCTGTAAGTGGCCTCCGATACTGAGGATGGTTGTAAGGAAGTCACTGTACAATTATTGTCTCATTTAGTGGCTAATAGCAATAAAGTATCTCTTTCTAAATTCCAATATTGCCGACAGGAAGTGACCTACCTAGGTCATCTGCTGTCGAAAGAGGGGAGGACACTAACCCCTGAGCGTGTGACTACCATTTCTAATATGTCTGTACCTTGTACTCAGTGTGATGTTCGTGCATTTCTCGGCATAACTTCTTACTGTCGCCAATGGATCCCTAATTTTTCCCTTCTCACTAAACCCCTCTTGTATTTAACCACTAAAGATGTGCATGAACCTTTACCCTGGACTGATGCTTGCAAAAAGATTTTGACTCTTTGAAATCTGTGCTTGGCTCTGCACCCGTTCTTAGTACCCCTCACAGAGGTCTCATTATCCTGCCGTGATTAAACCTGATTTGGAGATGTTTGCTGGTGTTTGGAGGGTCCCAACCCCAAACTTTGTTGTGCTTTGCGGTCCCCGCTCCACGGGTGCCGCTTGAGGGACTACCGACTTTTGCCGCCAGAGGAAATCACCGGGGGACTGCGAGGACCAGCAGGCTACACTTCCCACAGCTGGTGCCTCTTCCCTCGGTGTACACGCCCCCTGCCAGGGCTCTATAATAACATATCGTGGCCCCCGCTCCGCGGGTGACGCTCACAGAGGTCTCGTTATCCTGCCGTGATTAACCTGATTTGGAGGTGTTTGCTGGTGTTTGGAGGGTTCGAACACCAAACTTTGTTGTGCTTTGCGGTCCCCGGTCCACGGGTGCCGCTTAAGGGACTACCGACTTTTGCCGCTGGAGGAAATCACCGGGGGACTGCGAGGACCAGCAGGCTACACTTCCCACAGCTGGTGCCTCTTCCCTCGGTGTACACGTCCCCTGCCAGGGCTCTATAACAACTTATTGCGGCCCTCGCTCCACGCGTGCAGCTCACAGAGGTCTCATTAGCCTGCCGTGATTAACCTGATTTGGGGGTGTTTGCTGGTGTTTGGAGGGTCCGAACCCCGAACTTTGTTGTGCTTTGCGGTCCCCGCTCCACGGGTGCCGCTTGAGGGACTACCGACTTTTGCCGCCGGAGGAAATCACCGGGGGACTGCAAGGACCAGCAGGCTACACTTCCCACAGCTGGTGCCTCTTCCCTCGGTGTACACGCCTCCTGCCAGGGCTCTATAACAACTTATCGCGGCCCCCGCTCCACGGGAGCCGCTCACAGAGGTCTCATTATCCTGCCGTGATTAACCTGATTTGGAGGTGTTTGCTGGTGTTTGGAGTGTCCGAACCCCGAACTTTGTTGTGCTTTGCGGTCCCCGCTCCACGGGTGTCGCTTGAGGGACTACCGACTTTTGCCGATGGAGGAAATCACCGGGGGACTGGGAGGACCAGCAGGCTACACTTCCCACAGTTGGTGCCTCTTCCCTTGGTGTACACGCCCCCTGCCAGGGCTCTACAACAACTTATTGCGGCCCCCACTCAGCGGGAGCCGCTCACAGAGGTCTCATTATCCTGCCGTGATTAACCTGATTTGGAGGTGTTTGCTGGTGTTTGGAGGGTCCGAACCCCGAACTTTGTTGTGCTTTAAGCCCCCGCTCCATGGGTGCCGCTTGAGGGACTACCGACTTTTGCTCCTGAGGAAATCACCGGGGGACTGCGAGGACCAGCAGGCTACACTTCCTACAGCTGATGCCTCTTCCCTCGGTGTACACGCCGCTTGCCAGGAAGGTTAAAATTGACTGCACTTTCCCGCGACGCGGGACGAGCGCGGTTGGGCGCCAGACAAAGCCCGGGCAAACGGCGGGTCGTCTGAGGCCGTCTAAGGTCGTATGAGGCCGGGCTCGGCCCCCCCTCTTTCGTTTGCGGTCCTCTGTTGTATCCTTCTATGAACCTACTTTAGCATCCTTCATATTGACATTGTATGATCTTGCATGATTTTTTTCTTGTGGTAAAGTCCTAAAGAACCAGCTATCATGTCTTTACGGTCTTGCAAGGACAGAAATGTAACCCTTTCGTCATCGGGAGGGGTGGTTACTGGTACTCTGGACCAATTTTTTAAACAGGCTACAACAATTGTTGAAAAAGAAATAGCCCTCACAGAGAAGCGCTTATCCCTGGATCTTATAACGGGGAAGCGCTCGTCTTTAGGTCCAACTGGGTCAGTGGTCTCTCCCGTACCGTTAAGACAACCAGACCCTTTAGTTACCCATGGTTGTAGTACAAGTCCCCTGCCGGCAGCCACTGATGATGTAGTGGGCTGCTCTATTCTGAACTTATCTATAACCAGTACAGTCTCTAGTAGTTCCAATACAAGAATATCAAATTCTCCCTTAACACATAGAGTATCCCCTTTAGCTCAGAACCAGGGGCCACCAGTTTCCACTACACAATCAAAAGGAAAAGAGGGGGTGGTCCTTTGAAGGGGGGTCTGGCAAAAAATAAAAATAAAAATACTAAAATCCTGGTTCGTCATGTTGCCGTTCCGCCCCCTAGCCCATCTCGGGCCCCAATAGAATCTACTGAACAACCCCCCTTTTGTGGTTTAGACGATGTCGGGTTCCTGGGCAAAATAGAAATTTTGATTAAATCTTTGATGTTACCTCTTTTAGAAAGAACTAGGATGATCAATTCTAAATTAGATCAAATTGAGAAACAAGTTGTAGAAAACTCAATTACATTGGACAATATGGTAAGAGGTATGGATAACATAAAGGTCCCAGACACTACTTCCAAGGGTTTGGGTTCTGGTAATTGCGATAGGGCGGCCCCACAAGCTGCTATTGCCAAGCCTAACACCCAGTCCGAAAAATCATGTTTGGAGAACCTCCCTGTAGGTAAAAACCCCCCGGGCAATACAAGGGCTGGGGGTAAGGTGGTAGGTTCGGTGCCTAGAACGCAGTCTGCACCATGTGTCTTAGATGTAGGTAGAAAGTCAAATGGGCATACCTCACTGGAGAAGGAGGTCTCTAAACAGCGCCTCTCTTGCATAAATCTCCCACCAGAGTCCGCGCCATACACAATCATACTGGTGGGAGTACGAGCATTAGGGGAGGAGATTTTAGAATCGCATAGGGAGCTGAAAAACAAGGTAATCTACTGGCTCAACATGAATAGAACTCTTCCCCCCTATTCCAACACAGAGATACTAGGAGTTAGGTTCGGGAGAGTGGGTGATGTTCAATCATTGAGCCTTGATTACTTTTATACGCGCACAAATGGTGGCCCATTCAACCCCCAGTCTAAATCCCGTCAGGGAAGACCCTATGGAGTTAACTACTCCGATCGGGTGGCACATTATCTCCCCTTGTCGAATAGGTTTGACCCTCTTACTGGTTTAGAAGGGTGGATTGACTTATGAATGAATCTGGTGGGTACGTTTTGCCTTAGCAATCTGGAAGCTCCGAATCAGAGGAGGGTTCTCTGGGGGATGCAGTCGATCCCGGAGGAGCAACTGTACCTTGTAATTGTATAGTGAAGGATCGGGTGGGTCAGGAGGTTAGTGCTGACATGGGAAGGTCCCCCCTGGTCTCCATAGCCAGTGAACCCTCGGGTAGAGATTCGTCGTTGGAGGTTGAGTGGTCTCTTGAGTCCAACCCAAGTGAGCTAGCCCAACCTCAGTTGGCAAGTCAGGATGCTCCCCTTAAAATAGTCTTGTGGAACATTGCAGGGCTGAAAAGCAAAGTAGCAATAGGTGAGTGTGCAGATTTTGTGGATGCTCAAGATATCCTAATTTTTCAGGAGAGTTGGGCTACTGACCCTATTCACCGCCTAGGGTATCTTCATTTTTATAAACCGGCTACTAGGACCAATATAGGTAGAGCATCAGGAGGCTTAATTATTTGGGTAAGGCAGTCTTTTAAACTTAGGCCCACAGAGGTGATTGTATATAACCCAGATATTCTTGGGATAAAGCTCACCAGGCCGAACCACTGGGAGATCTTCATTGTTAATGTCTATGCCCGTGGCCTTCCTGGAGGGCGGAGACCGATGATTATTAACGAGCTTGATTCTCTACTTAACTCTATGGGGAGGGACATGTTTGTAGTTGTGGCTGGGGAATTTAATTGTACCTTTGAGCCCCTTAGGGGGGACGGGGAGGATTTTTATGCAGAAGAAGATAAGATTTGGAATGTCCCTTCTCTTGAATTGAAACCAATTAAGAAAGTGACTGAGGCTGCACTACATTGGTTGGGATTCTGCCTCGAGTGGAGGCTGAGAGCAGTCATTTGTCGATCTCTTTCTGACAAAACGGGTAGGTCTACATTCGACAATGGGTTTAGAACGAGTTGAATCGATTACATCCTAATTAAAGCTGAATGTTGGTCCTCTTTGGAGGATATGTTAGTTTCCCCCCGCCCGGAGAGTGATCATAATGCACTGGTTCTCAGTTTAAAGCTAGAGAGTAGTCCAGTGAGCATTAGAGCCAGCGAGTGCGCTACAGCAGAGGCCATTTTAACAAATGATAGTCATAGGTTGCGGTGGAGCAGGGCAGTGGAAGACCCTACAGTTTTGGACAGGATTTCCCACAAAGTCCTAACTACATTGCATGCCTTTCAGGTACTGGCCGATCCCTTGGATAATCTGGCGTATATAAGTGTACTTCACGAGCAGCTCTTTAGCACTCTGAAAGTCCTTTTTTCTAAAAATACCAAGCCCGGGAAAATCTTGGCTTTAAAATCTGGCCACAAATGGTATAAAAAGTTGTGCCGTCAGGCACATAGATCCCTGATTGAAGCGCTAAAAACCCGTGTTAGTGCCGATATTTGGAAGGCACGGCTTGAGTACAAAAAGATCCAGAGAGAGGCCAAGAGAGAATGGGATGACCGTCATTGGCAGGATCTTTATGAGGCTAGCAGGTCTAGTAATCAGACTAAGTTTTGGCAAATTGTCAAATGGGGAAGTACTCGGGAATTGCAAACTCCATCAAATCATGTAGCAGCGGATGATTGGGTTGATCATTTTGAGTCCCAGTTTAGGGGTCCTGAAATAGATACTGCCTGTGGCCTTGCCTTGAGTGCCCCATTGTCAAGGAGGCCGGGTCCTCACACAGTATTTGAGAACAAAGATGCAGAGATTGCATTGGGACTGGTAAAAGCCGGTAAGGCCCCAGGCATGGATTGTATTCCGGCATATTTATTTAAGTATGATCCAGTGAATTGGGTGCTGTATATTAGCATTTTAGCAAATGCAATCGCTAATGGGGCCCCTATTCCGGATTCTTGTCGGGGGCCGAAATACTACCTATATTTAAAAAGGGGGACCATTCGGCCCCGGGTAATTACCGCCCCATTAGTCTAATAGACGCTATCCAGAAAATTATAGCTAGGACGGTGTTGGCCAAAATGCAGGTTTGGATGGATGCTGAGAATATTGTTTCCCCAATGCAGGCTGGTTTTAGATCCTGTGTCAGTATGATCGACCAGGTGCTTATATTTATTCTTATTTACTGGAAGGTGGTGTCCTTGGGTGGAGGAACAATTTATGCTGCATTTGTAGTCTTAAAATCTGCATTCGATCTTGTCCCCAGAACCAAGCTATGGGATGCTTTGGGATCCATGGGTATGCCAAGTGATCTTTTGGATTTGGTAATAAGACTGCACGAGGCAAATTTCGCGCAGGTTAGATGGGGTAGTCACGGGCAGGTTACACAGAGATTTCCAGTCATTCGTGGAGTCCGCCAGGGGTGTGTACTCGCACCAACTCTGTTTTTATTATTTATCAAAAGAGTTGTGCAGTATTTTGCAGACACACCAACAGATGCCCCGGCATTAGGTGGCACAAAGTTCCCACTCCTCATCTTTGCAGATGACACCCTTATCCTATCTAAAACTCAAAAGCGGCTTCAAATTGCACTAAATAAATTTGAGGAGTTTTGCAAGCATAATGATCTTCAGTTCAACGTAAGCAAGACCAAATTTATGGTGCTAACGAAAAAAAGGGCGGTGGTGGGTCATGTTAGCTTGAATGGCACTGGGTTAGAGCAGGTGGAAGTGATGACCTACTTAGGGGTTGTTTTAGAAAATAGGCTTAGATGGAAACAGCAGATTGATGTACTCTCCTTGAAATTTGCCCATTTGACTGGGTGTCTTATCAAGGAACAGAGAACCTCACTAACAAAAAGGATTGGTCCTGCACTTAAAATATATAATGCTAAAATAAATTCTGCAATTTTGTATGGTGCGGACCTTTGGGGCTTCTCGGATTTGTCTTCGCTATTTAGAGTACAAAATAAATTTCTTCGCAATCTTGTTGGTCTGCCTCAATCTACCCCTATGAAACCCTTGTTACTGGACCTGGGTTGTTAATCCATTGAAGAAGTAGCTCGGTTTAGGACTGTTGCCTTGTGGAGAAGGATATAGTAAACTCCAGAAAGGAAATCCAAGACCTTAGATCTATAGTGGGCTCAGTTAATCTCCCCTGGTTTACGAATGTAAAATTTATATTGGAGAACATGGGCCTTAGTCAGCTGTGGTTGTGGGCCCTGGAAATAATGCATTTCCTCCAAAAAAGGTATTTAAGGAACTGTATTGGGCGGCTCAAAGAAATCAGATTATTGTCCAGTATGACTCATCCTCTTTGTCTGGTAGGTTTTTGGATCACAAACTCGACCCCTCATTAGAAGATTACTGGGATGTTATCACCAAGAGCAGTGATAGGAAGCTCTATCACCAGTTTAGAGTCGTGTCGTTACCGCTGAGATCCTTTAGATACAAATGGCGGGGCCAGTCCAAAGACACTTGCCCTTGGTGTAATGTTCAGAAAGAGTCAATTGGCCATGTTTTCTTTGTCTGCCCAGCCTACCTAGCCCCCCGGAGAAAATGGTTAAAACTAATTTGTAATAACTTGAGAAAACGCGTGGGACAGGGAGCTCTATGGCTGCTGAAGACGAATACATCTGCCCCAGTGGCCATTGCTGTAGCAAAATTCTTGGGTTGGACATGGATTATTAAAGCTAGGCACCCGTCTGATACCTGCTAGTTGTCTATCTGATTGTTTTAAATTTTAAACTGTAATGTATCTCTGGTACATCTTCAAGCGATGATTTAATCCTGTTTTATGTATCTTAACTTAATACCTTGTATGTTTGGTCTAATTTATTACTTGGTATGAAATGTGTTCTGAAATTAATGGCTAACTAAGTTTTTATGTGTTTTTTAAGTGGGGCATATGCTGTAATTAGTTAGAACACAGTGTTTTAGGATTGTCTTTTATGATGAAATATATCGAAATAAAGACGTATGAACTGAATGAACTGGTACCCCTGATTACCGAATACCTTTTGTGCTTTATGTACACGAGGTGGACGGTTGCTCGCTTTCTGTGTTAACACAAGGATTTGGTGGTGAGCACAGACCTTGTGCCTAGTTCTCAGCGGTGTTGGATAACGTCACCAGAGCACTCCCTAGCTGTTTAATGGTAATGCTGAGGACGCAGTGGCTATTCGACAGTCGGAAGTGCTCGTTCTGAACACTGATCTCACAGTGATGGTACCGCAGTCTTTGGATACATTATTGAACAAAACGAAGACCCAGCACCTTACGAGTGCACGTCATACAGGGTACGAATTGACTTTGTTTGCTCCCCACATTACGATTAAATGATGGGCCACTCTGAACACTGCTACGTTACTATACCTCCCTTCGAATGAAAGGAACAATGATGTTCATGATTGTATATTTCGGATGGAGGAAGAGACGAAGGGACAGGTAGACCTGGCAGACAATCCTCTATCCAACCCTCAAGGGGAGTTGTATGTTGATGGCTCTCGTTTCGAATTACCAGATGGCACGACAACTGCTGCATGTGCGATAACTACTCTTCACACTGTGATTGAAGCTTCTCGAGTACCCTATCAATCAGCACAGGCAGCTGAGTTAGTGGCATTACTTCGGGCCTGTGAGCTAAGTGAAGGATTGGGAGTAAATATTTACACCAATAGCCAGTACGCCTTCGGCGTGGCTCATAGTTTTGGCCGGCTTTGGGCCAAAAGAGGTTTTTTCACTTCCCATGGTCAGCGAATACAGCTTGGCCCCTTGATTTTGCGATTACTGACAGCATTAACGTTACCAGAAATGGTGGCTGTCATTAAATGCACTGCACAAAAGGCAGTGGTTGATGCAGTGGGCAAAGGCAATGCCTTTGCTGATCAGGTAGCTAAGGAAACTGCTAAACCCAAATTGACCTCAATGTTTGTGACTAGCTCTACTAGGTGGGTGGCTGAAACAGAGATGTTTAATAACACCGTGGAGAGTGTCCGAGAAATACAGAAAGAAACTACCCCTATTGAGCTGGCTCACTGGAAAGAGAAAGTGGGGATATTAGATGCAGAGAATTGTTGGATTGATTTGACAGAAAAACAGCGATTGTTGTTGCCTAATGCATTAGTGAATGCGGTGGTGACAATGGCACATGGTTCAGCTCATATTGGGGCGAAGGGTATTTGTGCATTATTAGATCCTGTATGGTACAATCCCAAAATTCCAAGGACCACTGCTCATTTGGTGCAATATTGCATGGTTTGCTTACGACATAATCCTGGGGGTAGGGAGCCTGTTCTGAGTGGAAACTTTGCACCCCCATCTTTGCCTTTTGAGGTGCTCCAAATGGTTTATATTCAGTTGGAGCGCGTAAATAATTTAAAGTATGTCCTGGTGTGCGCTTTCAGTAAATGGGTGGAAGCCTACCCGACCAAAGAAAATACTGCCTTGGCCACGGCAAAGGCGTTGGTAAATGAATACTTCCCACGCTATGGATTGCCTCGGGTGATCTGGAGTGATAATGGGGGGCACTTTAATGCAGAACTTATCAGTCACATTTGTAATGGACTACAGATTAAACAGAAATTCCACACGGCTCGACACCCCCAGTCCTCTGGGTTGGTCGAGAAGTATAATAGGATACTGAAGCTCAAATTGGCAAAAATTCAAGAAAGTACAGGATTGAAGTGGCCATATGCTCTACCACTGGCATTAATGTCAATACAGGTTACCCCACATTCCCGTTCTGGCTTATCTCCATATGAGGTCATTTTTGGGAGTCCTGCTAATGTTTGGGGCATTCTGAGACCCAGAACATTTCATGATATAGAGTATCCTATGCTGACAGACTATCTTTATGCTTTGACTAAAGCTCTCAGTTCCATTCATCAACAGGTCTCAGCAGTTTTGCAGCCCCTGCCTGGGGGTCCCGGACATCGCTTGGAGTCAGGACAGTGGGTTCTGGTCCGTAATTATCAGCGAAAATCCAGCTTGGATCTCCATTGGTCAGAACCATTTCAAGTCTTGTTGGCCATGCGGACCAGGGTAAAGGTAAACGGCAAGTGACACTGGATCCATGTGTCACATCTGAAAAAACTACCCCTCCCTCTTCCATATGATCAGCGAATCCAGGAAGGGGTTCTGACCCAGGAAAGTGAGTGAGTTCCTCGTTTTGTCCCTTTTTCTGATGTCCAGGTAATTGGACAAGGGCAAGGAGAAGGTGTTCGAGGCTCGGAAGGGGCTCTGTCATCAGCACAAGTGATTGCCCTAGATTCTGTTGCCCCTACAGTTAAACAAGAGGCTCACAGTACCCCTGTTTCGCCGGATTCATCATCCTCTGTTTTGTTCTCTGATCAAGAAGTGCCTGGCCATGCTCGGTACAACCTGCGGCCCAGAAAACAACGCGGTACCCCAGGTGAATATGGTAGGAGGTAGGGAGAGACTTGAGTGATAGGGTACAGACCAAAAATGTCTGTTAGATGTGCTTCTGGGGTACTGAGCGAGACACTGGACTGAACGCGCTGAGACCCTTGAACATTTATTTGCTCTGTTGCTTCTTGTTTAAAGAGGCCCAGGTTGTGTTATCTTCAAGGGTTGCGTGAGAACATAATTCCAACGTGAGAAGCTTGCTTTGATAATATTTGTGATGAACGATAGGAGCCTGCCTGTGAGGCTCTAAACGGACACAGGAAACAAGCACCCTCTGGCAGGTTGGATTGCATCGCCTGATTTTATTTTTGGACTTTTAGTTAGCATGTATCCCTTTGCTCGTTTCGTTCTTGAAGAGGAACGCCCTTTTGTATTGCGTTATTTCCCTGCATATATGCCTGTCTTTTCTAGTTGGACCCAACGAGTTGAAATTGCATTTATAGTTATTATAGCAATGTTACTAATCACATTGATGGGAGTATTCATCTGTTTAGAATTTCGCCACCCTATGCATACTGTTTTAGGAACAACTGCCCCACCTCCGGACCATGTGTTTCATACTTTAGCTCCACATAAGGAAAGGCATCGTCAGACTTATGTGAAAAATGTATTTGTTGAAATGTTTCACCAAACACACAGTGCCACCAATACTACAAATTGTTGGGTGTGTGGTCTTTTACCATCTGTTATGCACAAGCACAACTTATTCATATCCCTACCCTTGTCTCATCTGGGGAGTTGTGAGGCTTGGTTTACTTTCAATGATGTATATGCATTGTACTGTGGACACTTAAAGGTTTTCAGAAAAGGATTATGAAATGATTTTAGCATATATTGAGATTCATCTGGGATTCAACCCCGAGGGAAATAATGGAGAGGGAACCTTAGATAGAATGCATGTATGAATATGTATACAACTCATGAAAATATCACTTGGTTGAAAAATGAGATTTGGGATTTTGTTGAGTTTAATTTCACTCAATATTTTCGACATTTTCAAGACCGAAATGTTACTGAAGATAGGGCTATTCCAGTGCCTATACTAAATAGTACCTCTGCGTTCTGTGTTCAGGGAGTAGGGTACATATCAGTAGGAGAAAGCCAATTTAATTACACTTATCAGTTGTGTACTTTTAGCAGCCCTCCATTGTTAACCCCTCCTAATGTATATTTTATTTGTGGAGAAAATACCTATACTTGGCTTCCACGAGGTTGGGCTGGACGTTGCTACCTGTCCTTCCTGTACCAACCAGTCTATATTGCCCCTTCTAATTATCACAAGGATCACAGCTTAGATAAACGAAGTGTGTTTATAAGGAGGAATAAAAGAGAGATAGATACTACTGATATAGATCAGACAGATACTCCACTACAGCATTTTACCGACATTATAAAAGGAGTGTTTCCTATTTGGGGGTCTATAATAACCAGCAAAGAAGTACGTCGTTTGTCCAGAGTAGTTGAAGGGGGAATTAACACTACTGCAGGAATATTGACTAATCTACCCATAGAGCTGCAAGCGACCAGGCTCGTTTTGCTTCCGAATTGTAGGGTTTTAGACGTTATCTTGGCAGATGGAGGAGGAGCATGCCGTGTGATCGGCAGTTCTTGCTGTGTTTATATCCCTGACTCCGCCCCCTCCGTTCATTTGGCTATCCAGAAGCTACTTCATTTGGCTTCCGAAATACATGTAGAGACAGGTACATGGTCCCTCTCTGGTTGGTTCTGGGGTCTGTTGTCTTCTTGGGGATGGAAAATTCTGATAGGGCTGGCATGTATAGCCGGTAACATATTCATGTGTTGCCTTTGTGTACAATGCGGACCTGCATGTTACTCTTATTGCGCAACTAAACGCACCTCCTCCGTGGGCGGTCCATCCCCAGCAGCAGTAAAGGCTCAGTTAGTTCAGCAGGAGCTCAAAGATTTAATGATGATTGATGAGGGATATATATGAAGATTGAGCTGTATTAGTTAGCTACATCATGCTAAAAGGGTCGTTCTGAGGAAAAAAATAAATGTCACATGCATGAGAAGTATCTGACCTATATTATGTTAGCATGATGCATCTATATATACCCTCTTTTGCTTAAGAATATATATTTATTTCAATATGCGCTTGCAAGGGGGAAAAACATTTATTCGCTCCTTGCGTATCTATTGCTAACAGAGTAGGCCGAGAACCATACAGAAGCCATTTTCCGAGCCTATGCAGTCTCCGGCAGTTGTCAAGCCCTGGTTCATCTGAATTACTGGGAGCAGCTGAACGTAGGCTGTCTACTCGACTGTCCTGAGACTCAAGGTCGCATCTGGTTTTGGGTGCGATAAGCGCATTCCTGGAGGTGCTGTGCCTACACTCCCGGGCACCAAGACAAAAGGGAGTCACCCCTCCTGACCTTCCCAGTAATAAATAGTTCAGATTTGAACTAATCATGTGTGCCATATATGGTCCTTTCCTGGAGCTCGAGGGCCAACTGGTGTTTTTCCCTTTACAGTAATTATATGTGTTGAACTGAAAAGTATATAACCTCATGTTTGAATGTGAGGGAACAGTCTTCTCCGTGCACCTGATTGGTGAGGGTTGGAGAGGCTCCTCTATAGAGCACTTGTTGCTTAATAAATGATTGAACTTTCTTCACTGCCAACTGACTGATTATTTGGTAATGGGATTGGGGCTATTGGTAGGTATAGCCCTTTATGTCATTTTTATGGTACTTCACTTCAACCTAATGTATCCAATGATGACTCTCTCTCCTCAGATACCTCCTGCGGCCTTGTCCCATTGATTTTTATCTTCTCAGACACTTTTTCTCTGAATTTCTTCTAAATCCTAAAGTAAGCGCTGACTGGACCCAATCCACTTATCTGAACTGGGCTCCATCATGGTCAGCCTTGTTTTACGACTTTGAACCGGTGTCGCTGGACTAGATGTCATTGGTTGGTGCTTTGATCTTTTAGGAGCTAGTTTGTACTAAAAACTTTTTGAAATTCATGACTCTGGTTTTACCGATTGGATTGTTTTCGCTTTGCTGTCAAATAATTTAATGAAATTTACTCTGTTTTTTTAATTGGTTTGGGATTTGTTTTGTGTTGTGGTTTCATTGTTTACTGTGTGTGTGCTGTATAAATACTTGCTATGTAAGAGTCTAGCCTGCACTCCTCTATTGTTACCAAATGTTTTAAGGATGTTTTATGAGTAATTTATGGTCTGTATTGGGAGCTACCCAGTGGTCAGTTGAGCCCACAACTGCGTGTAAACTGCTATGTAGAGGCCTAGTATAAACCAGGTCTGAACCAGGAGCTCACTCCTGATGTCCCTAAGGTTTCAAAATAGTTTAGTACTGTAATGGAACTTGTTCAAATATTTTCCAACTAAAATGATTCAATCACATTGACTTCCAAGATTTTGCAACTTTTTTAGTAACCATTATTTCAAAACATTTACGCAAGAATATTTGCATACATGAAATCATAAAGACGTGGTATCAATTTTGCAATCAAATTGTTCTCCATATACAAAAATAAATCAAATGCAATAAACAAAACTCAAACATTTCCCAATGCATTTCGGGTCAAATCGACCCTTCTTCAGGGGAATTTCAAATGTAGAAACGAATCCATACTTTGTTAATCTCTGTCAAGCACCTCAGTCCGATATCAGGCACTGCAAAGTTAATAAAAACGATTGTATTCCTGCAGAACATGAAGTAATGTACATTTTATAAATAGAATTAACACTAATTCCCAAGTGGGGCATGCAGTATAGGAATGTGTGTGATACAAAATGAAGCATAGAAATGAGTGAGAGTGGTTAGGAAGACTGCCTGCACCCTTGTGAGGAAAGGGAATCATTTTATGTGGGTCCATGCTTATCTAATCCGGTGTTAATACTTAGTGCTTTAGACTACGGGGGATGTACCTGTCAGGTGCTTAAAAACGTGTGAGCGGGTCTGAGTAGATAATTAAACTGAGTTCGGATCCAGGCCTGTGAAAGTAATATAAGAGACAATCAGTGTAAATATAAATCTAAGAAGTTTGTATAATCTGTGTGAGTAACGGGTATACTGTCTTACCAAAAACAGTTACTGCCTGATGCTTGAAATAATTATGTGCGCGGGTCTAAGTGGAACGTCTGCTGCTATCGGATCCAAAACTGAAAAAATTATAACGGGAAACGTTAATGACACGCCGCTCTGCGTGAGATAATAGAAGCTATGAAGATGGCGGGTTTATTGTCTTACCGCAACTTCGCTGTCGGTCATGTCCGATGCTGTCTCACTAAGTTCTAGTTGAGCCTGTTATAAAATGACCTGGTTTAAAGGGAAAAAAAGGGGAAGAATAAAGACTCCTCGTCTGACTTCTTATTGTAACAAGTGTGGAGCAAACTCCATAAAGGCGCGAACGCCTACCTTCCTACTCTAGCGAGCCGCGTCCTCTGAACTCCCGATAACTTCCGGTATAAACATCCGGTTCGGGGATGCGTCTTTAAGTGCTAAAACGTGCCGTAAACGGAACTTTCTACGTCGTATGGATGTATTGCATACTAGTCATTGTATGTGGAATGCTAAAAATGTGCATAGTGTTGCTACTGTTTGAACTGAGAAATAAAATAATGCTGTGAAATGAAACCCATATGGCACATAATAGAAATGAAAAGAGTAAAACAAACCGCTAAGAATAAAAAGAGGAGATAGTGAAAGTAGAGGCAAGTGAGTAGTACTGTGAAATTACACCCATGTGGCGCATAAGATAAGAACAATAGAAAAATAAAGCTAACTGTTAAAAGTGAAAAAAGAAGGAATATAGTGTCAATCCTGTACAATGATAGTCAGGAATAATCACAAGGTCAAAAGGTAAACGTTGTAGCCAAATGTTTAGATGTCAACTATGCTAGTGCATAATGTTGTATACAACAGTCATGTGATTTTTATAAGAAACATACCATCTCATACTGATCATTGAGCCCACCTGGTGTCAACGTACCCAGTTTTTTTATCCAAAATGTCTCTCTCCGTGCCAAGGCTACATTGTGGTCTACGCCCTTGTGCTTCTCTACCACTTCTAGAATGGTGAATCTGAGTTGGGGTATAGTGTGACTTGACTTAGTCCAGTGTGTCGCTAGGCAAGATGTTATGGACCTGTTACGTATGGTACTTTTGTGCTCGATGATTCGAGTTTTGACTTTTCGGGAGGTTCTTCCCACGTAGGTGAGTCCACATGGGCAAAGTATAGCGTAAATTACCCCTGCGGTATTACAGTCTCCACTATGTTTCAATCGAATTGCTTTGCCAGTATGGGGATGTGTAAATTCTTTGCTCACCATTACATTATTGCATTGTACGCGATTATAGCATTTCCTCATACCTTTGTAATTAGCTTTTGGATGATGTTGAGGATTTTTCAGAATCTCTCTGATGTTTTTCGCTCTTGTATGTGCTATAATTTGAAAAGTCTTAAATAAGTTGGCAAAGTCAGGCTCATTGGCTATCATTTCCCAACGCTTTCTGAGAATCTGTTTTATCCTTTGCGACTGTGTGGAATGTTTCATCACAAACACTATTCGGTCATTAGGAGATTTTTCTGTTTTCCTCAGTAAGGTGTTTCTATCCATTGTGGAAACCTTTTGCACTGAGGTTTCTAATATTTCTGTTGGGTAGCCTCTGGCGATGTATTTTTCCACCTGTTCTTCAATCAGAGTGTTGCAATTGGTTGAGTCTGAGGATATCCGTTTATTCCTTATTAGTTGCGAGGTGGGTAGATGATCTTTCAAGTTTTTTGGGTGGGCACTCGTGTAGTGTAATGCATTATTTACATCCGTAGGTTTACGGTAAACAGTGGTTGTAATGCCTTCTGGTGATTTATTTATTTCAATGTCCAAAAATTTTATTTTTTGTTCCTGGATGTTATGAGTGAATTGTATCCTAGGGTTACAGTCATTGAGGTCTCTGATTAATTCTTCCAACTCTCTCTTTGTACCACGCCAGATTATCAAGATATCATCGATGAATCGTAGAAACAGGATTAAATTTGCCGTCCACCTGATGTTGGATAGAATGAATTGTTGCTCGAAATGTGCCATAAAGGTGTTAGCGTATGCAGGCGCCCCTGAAAATCCCATGGACGTTCCGGTCTTTTGCAAAAAAAACTTTGATTTCCAAGAGAAGTAACTGTGATACAAAGAAAAATGCAAAAGTTCTAACAGAAAAATCCCCAATGGATGGTCCAAATCTGAATGTAACAATCTCCATTCCATGGCTTCCAAGCCCTCTGTGTGTACTATTGAGGTATAAAGTGCAACCACATCAATGGTGCACAGTAGTGTGGTTTCCCCAATGAGGTTGTTGACTTCTTTCAGTTTCAGTAAACAGTCTGTCGTGTCTTTTAAGTGCGTGTCCCAAGATTGAACCAATGGTTGTAAATAATGATCAATGAAGCGACCTACAGGTTCATGGATAGAACCACACCCTGCCACGATGGGTCTAAAAGGTGGATCGGTGATGCTTTTGTGTATCTTGGGTAACATGTATATATGTGGTACTTGCGGTGTGTTGGTTCTGAGGTATCTGCCAGTGTTAGTGTTGATGATGCCCGAATCCTACGCTTGAGTGATAATTGTATCCAATATTTTGCTGAATTCATCAGTAGGGTCCTGGTCCAATTGTATGTATGTTTTGGTGTCCAAAATGTGCTTGTCTACTTTACCATCATAAAAAATGGTGTCCATCATCACCAATGCTGCACCCTTATCCACCGGTTGAAATGTGATCGACGTGTCTTGTTTGAGATCATTGAGGATTCTCTTTTGTTTTATAGACAAGTTCTGTTTCTTGGGTGTTTCATATTTGATTGTCTCTAGGTCTTTTTTCACGAGAGTTTCGAAGTTGTCCAATATTTTGTGTGAAATTGGGGCATAAATTTGCTTTTGGGTTTGAATTTTTCTTGAGTTCTTGTGGTCCCATCCATCATTGTGGTTGAAAAAACCATTTCAATCTTAATTTGCGTAAGAATTTGAAGAGAGCAATCTCTGTTTCTAAACCATTTGATACATAAGTTGGTACAAAGGATGTCCCTTTATTGAGAACTTTCTCTTCTTCTGATGTTAGTTGCCTGCTGGAAATGTTGACTATCAAGTCGTTTTTTTTGTGACTTGTCTCTGTGGTCGTCCTGTCTCTGTGGGTTTTTTTGTGACCTTGTCCCCTGCGGGTACCTCTGTTCTTGACTCTGTGGACTGGTCTGGTGGGTGAACTGCTGCTTGGCCCTCCGCTAAAAAAGAAGGTTGTAGGTTCTGCGAGGTACCAGATGTTGTTGCTTGCTGTGATACTGTGATCCCTGAGGTAGGTGAATTTACGAATCTTGCGGTCGAGAACCTCCTTGGCATGAACATCCAATCTGTTGTTAATATCCTCAAGTATCTTTGTCCAATCTTCTTCTGGAATGGTTTTGGATAACTCTTGTTGTAGTTTAAAGATATCTTCCTTTAAATCGTTGAGTATTTGTGAGAGTTCCTCTATAATCAGTAGTATGAGGTTTAACGGGCATTTGTTCAAAATTGCTTGCCATTAGATGATGAACGCCTTATTGAATTTGAACAACATCGGTTTGAGAGCAATTCGTAGTCCCCTTGGTATTCTCTTTACCTTGTGATACTCAATTAAAGTTGTTGCGTGCAATCGTTGGTTTACTTCCTTACGCATAATGTATTCGAGTTGTTTTAACATCTGGGTGGTTGTGCCTTTAGACGTACTGAATGTGCGTACTTGTTCAATCAAAGAGTAAATGGAGGCTGCTTCATCTGTGCCATACACCTTAATTTATGCTTGGTTTAAAGTAAGGTTAGCTATTTCCTGAAAAGAAGCCATTATCAATTGTAATGTGGGTGCTGGTCTAGTGTGGGGCTGTGGTTAAACTGCTATGTAAGAGTCTAGCCTGCACTCCTCTATTGTTACCAAATGTTTTAAGGATGTTTTATAAGTAATTTATGGTCTGTATTGGGAGCTACCCAGTGGTCAGTTGAGCCCACAACTGCGTGTAAACTGCTATGTAGAGGCCTAGTATAAACCAGGTCTGGACCGGGAGCTCACTCCTGATGTCCCTAAGGTTTCAAAATAGTTTAGTACTGTAATGGAACTTGTTCAAATATTTTCCAACTAAAATGATTCAATCACATTGACTTCCAAGATTTTGAAACTTTTTTAGTAACCATTGTTTCAAAACATTTACGCAAGAATATTTGCATACATGAAATCATAAAGACGTGGTATCAATTTTGCAATCAAATTGTTCTCCATATACAAAAATAAATCAAATGCAATAAACAAAACCCAAACATTTCCCAATGCATTTCGGGTCAAATCGACCCTTCTTCAGGGGGATTTCAAATGTAGAAACGAATCCATACTTTGTTAATCTCTGTCAAGCACCTCAGTCCGATATCAGGCACTGCAAAGTTAATAAAAACGATTGTATTCCTGCAGAACATGAAGTAATGTACATTTTATAAATAGAATTAACACTAATTCCCAAGTGGGGCGTGCAGTATAGGAATGTGTGTGATACAAAGTGAAGCATCGAAATGAGTGAGAGTGGTTAGGAAGACTGCCTGCACCCTTGTGATGAAAGGGAATCATTTTATGTGGGTCCATGCTTATCTAATCCGGTGTTAATACTTAGTGCTTTAGACTACGGGGGATGTATACTTTGTTAATCTCTTTGCTAGTCTCTGTCAGGTGCTTAAAAACGTGTGAGTGGGTCTGAGTAGATAATTAAACTGAGTTCGGATCCAGGCCTGTGAAAGTAATATAAGAGACAATCAGTGTAAATATAAATCTAAGAAGTTTGTATAATCTGTGTGAGTAACGGGTATACTGTCTTACCAAAAACAGTTACTGCCTGATGCTTGAAATAATTATGTGCGCGGGTCTAAGTGGAACGTCTGCTGCTATCGGATCCAAAACTGAAAAAATTATAACGGGAAACGTTAATGACACGCCGCTCTGCGTGAGATAATAGAAGCTATGAAGATGGCGGGTTTATTGTCTTACCGCAACTTCGCTGTCGGTCATGTCCGATGCTGTCTCACCAAGTTCTAGTTGAGCCTGTTATAAAATGACCTGGTTTAAAGGGAAAAAAAGGGGAAGAATAAAGACTCCTCGTCTGACTTCTTATTGTAACAAGTGTGGAGCAAACTCCATAAAGGCGCGAACGCCTACCTTCCTACTCTAGCGAGCCGCGTCCTCTGAACTCCCGATAACTTCCGGTATAAACATCCGGTTCGGGGATGCGTCTTTAAGTGCTAAAACGTGCCGTAAACGGAACTTTCTACGTCGTATGGATGTATTGCATACTAGTCATTGTATGTGGAATGCTAAAAATGTGCATAGTGTTGCTACTGTTTGAACTGAGAAATAAAATAATGCTGTGAAATGAAACCCATATGGCACATAAGAGAAATGAAAAGAGTAAAACAAACCGCTAAGAATAAAAAGAGGAGATAGTGAAAGTAGAGGCAAGTACTGTGAAATTACACCCATGTGGCGCATAAGATAAGAACAATAGAAAAATAAAGCTAACTGTTAAAAGTGAAAAAAGAAGGAATATAGTGTCAATCCTGTACAATGATAGTCAGGAATAATCACAAGGTCAAAAGGTAAACGTTGTAGCCAAATGTTTAGATGTCAACTATGCTAGTGCATAATGTTGTATACAACAGTCATGTGATTTTTATAAGAAACATACCATCTCATACTGATCATTGAGCCCACCTGGTGTCAATGTACCCAGTTTTTTTATCCAAAATGTCTCTCTCCGTGCCAAGGCTACATTGTGGTCTACGCCCTTGTGCTTCTCTACCACTTCTAGAATGGTGAATCTGAGTTGGGGTATAGTGTGACTTGACTTAGTCCAGTGTGTCGCTAGGCAAGATGTTATGGACCTGTTACGTATGGTACTTTTGTGCTCGATGATTCGAGTTTTGACTTTTCGGGAGGTTCTTCCCACGTAGGTGAGTCCACATGGGCAAAGTATAGCGTAAATTACCCCTGCTGTATTACAGTCTCCACTATGTTTCAATCGAATTGCTTTGCCAGTATGGGGATGTGTAAATTCTTTGCTCACCATTACATTATTGCATTGTCCGCGATTATAGCATTTCCTCATACCTTTGTAATTAGCTTTTGGATGATGTTGAGGATTTTTCAGAATCTCTCTGATGTTTTTCGCTCTTGTATGTGCTATAATTTGAAAAGTCTTAAATAAGTTGGCAAAGTCAGGCTCATTGGCTATCATTTCCCAACGCTTTCTGAGAATCTGTTTTATCCTTTGCGACTGTGTGGAATGTTTCATCACAAACACTATTCGGTCATTAGGAGATTTTTCTGTTTTCCTCAGTAAGGTGTTTCTATCCATTGTGGAAACCTTTTGCACTGAGGTTTCTAATATTTCTGTTGGGTAGCCTCTGGCGATGTATTTTTCCACCTGTTCTTCAATCAGAGTGTTGCAATTGGTTGAGTCTGAGGATATCCGTTTATTCCTTATTAGTTGCGAGGTGGGTAGATGATCTTTCAAGTTTTTTGGGTGGGCACTCGTGTAGTGTAATGCATTATTTACATCCGTAGGTTTACGGTAAACAGTGGTTGTAATGCCTTCTGGTGATTTATTTATTTCAATGTCCAAAAATTTTATTTTTTGTTCCTGGATGTTATGAGTGAATTGTATCCTAGGGTTACAGTCATTGAGGTCTCTGATTAATTCTTCCAACTCTCTCTTTTGTACCACGCCAGATTATCAAGATATCATCGATGAATCGTAGAAACAGGATTAAATTTGCCGTCCACCTGATGTTGGATAGAATGAATTGTTGCTCGAAATGTGCCATAAAGGTGTTAGCGTATGCAGGCGCCCCTGAAAATCCCATGGACGTTCCGGTCTTTTGCAAAAAAAACTTTGATTTCCAAGAGAAGTAACTGTGATACAAAGAAAAATGCAAAAGTTCTAACAGAAAAATCCCCAATGGATGGTCCAAATCTGAATGTAACAATCTCCATTCCATGGCTTCCAAGCCCTCTGTGTGTACTATTGAGGTATAAAGTGCAACCACATCAATGGTGCACAGTAGTGTGGTTTCCCCAATGAGGTTGTTGACTTCTTTCAGTTTCAGTAAACAGTCTGTCGTGTCTTTTAAGTGCGTGTCCCAAGATTGAACCAATGGTTGTAAATAATGATCAATGAAGCGACCTACAGGTTCATGGATAGAACCACACCCTGCCACGATGGGTCTAAAAGGTGGATCGGTGAAGCTTTTGTGTATCTTGGGTAACATGTATATATGTGGTACTTGCGGTGTGTTGGTTCTGAGGTATCTGCCAGTGTTAGTGTTGATGATGCCCGAATCCTACGCTTGAGTGATGTTGTATCCAATATTTTGCTGAATTCATCAGTAGGGTCCTGGTCCAATTGTATGTATGTTTTGGTGTCCAAAACGTGCTCGTCTACTTTACCATCATAAAAAATGGTGTCCATCATCACCAATGCTGCACCATTATCCGCCGGTTGAAATGTGATCGACGTGTCTTGTTTGAGATCATTGAGGATTCTCTTTTGTTTTATAGACAAGTTCTGTTTCTTGGGTGTTTCATATTTGATTGTCTCTAGGTCTTTTTTCACGAGAGTTTCGAAGTTGTCCAATATTTTGTGTGAAATTGGGGCATAAATTTGCTTTTGGGTTTGAATTTTTCTTGAGTTCTTGTGGTCCCATCCATCATTGTGGTTGAAAAAAACATTTCAATCTTAATTTGCGTAAGAATTTGAAGAGAGCAATCTCTGTTTCTAAACCATTTGATACATAAGTTGGTACAAAGGATGTCCCTTTATTGAGAACTTTCTCTTCTTCTGATGTTAGTTGCCTGCTGGAAATGTTGACTATCAAGTCGTTTTTTTTGTGACTTGTCTCTGTGGTCGTCCTGTCTCTGTGGGTTTTTTTGTGACCTTGTCCCCTGCGGGTACCTCTGTTCTTGACTCTGTGGACTGGTCTGGTGGGTGAACTGCTGCTTGGCCCTCCGCTAAAAAAGAAGGTTGTAGGTTCTGCGAGGTACCAGATGTTGTTGCTTGCTGTGATACTGTGATCCCTGAGGTAGGTGAATTTACGAATCTTGCGGTCGAGAACCTCCTTGGCATGAACATCCAATCTGTTGTTAATATCCTCAAGTATCTTTGTCCAATCTTCTTCTGGAATGGTTTTGGATAACTCTTGTTGTAGTTTAAAGATATCTTCCTTTAAATCGTTGAGTATTTGTGAGAGTTCCTCTATAATCAGTAGTATGAGGTTTAACGGGCATTTGTTCAAAATTGCTTGCCATTAGATGATGAACGCCTTATTGAATTTGAACAACATCGGTTTGAGAGCAATTCGTAGTCCCCTTGGTATTCTCTTTACCTTGTGATACTCAATTAAAGTTGTTGCGTGCAATCGTTGGTTTACTTCCTTACGCATAATGTATTCGAGTTGTTTTAACATCTGGGTGGTTGTGCCTTTAGACGTACTGAATGTGCGTACTTGTTCAATCAAAGAGTAAATGGAGGCTGCTTCATCTGTGCCATACACCTTAATTTATGCTTGGTTTAAAGTAAGGTTAGCTATTTACTGAAAAGAAGCCATTATCAATTGTAATGTGGGTGCTGGTCTAGTGTGGGGCTGTGGTTAAACTGCTATGTAAGAGTCTAGCCTGCACTCCTCTATTGTTACCAAATGTTTTAAGGATGTTTTATAAGTAATTTATGGTCTGTATTGGGAGCTACCCAGTGGTCAGTTGAGCCCACAACTGCGTGTAAACTGCTATGTAGAGGCCTAGTATAAACCAGGTCTGGACCGGGAGCTCACTCCTGATGTCCCTAAGGTTTCAAAATAGTTTAGTACTGTAATGGAACTTGTTCAAATATTTTCCAACTAAAATGATTCAATCACATTGACTTCCAAGATTTTGAAACTTTTTTAGTAACCATTGTTTCAAAACATTTACGCAAGAATATTTGCATACATGAAATCATAAAGACGTGGTATCAATTTTGCAATCAAATTGTTCTCCATATACAAAAATAAATCAAATGCAATAAACAAAACCCAAACATTTCCCAATGCATTTCGGGTCAAATCGACCCTTCTTCAGGGGAATTTCAAATGTAGAAACGAATCCATACTTTGTTAATCTCTGTCAAGCACCTCAGTCCGATATCAGGCACTGCAAAGTTAATAAAAACGATTGTATTCCTGCAGAACATGAAGTAATGTACATTTTATAAATAGAATTAACACTAATTCCCAAGTGGGGCGTGCAGTATAGGAATGTGTGTGATACAAAGTGAAGCATCGAAATGAGTGAGAGTGGTTAGGAAGACTGCCTGCACCCTTGTGAGGAAAGGGAATCATTTTATGTGGGTCCATGCTTATCTAATCCGGTGTTAATACTTAGTGCTTTAGACTACGGGGGATGTACCTGTCAGGTGCTTAAAAACGTGTGAGTGGGTCTGAGTAGATAATTAAACTGAGTTCGGATCCAAGCCTGTGAAAGTAATATAAGAGACAGTCAGTGTAAATATAAATCTAAGAAGTTTGTATAATCTGTGTGAGTAACGGGTATACTGACTTACCAAAAACAGTTACTGCCTGATGCTTGAAATATTTATGTGCGCGGGTCTAAGTGGAACGTCTGCTGCTATCGGATCCAAAACTGAAAAAATTATAACGGGAACCATTAATGACACGCCGCTCTGCGTGAGATAATAGAAGCTATGAAGATGGCGGGTTTATTGTCTTACCGCAACTTCGCTGTCGGTCATGTCCGATGCTGTGTCACCAAGTTCTAGTTGAGCTTGTTATAAAATGACCTGGTTTAAAGGGAAAAAAAGGGGAAGAATAAAGACTCCCCGTCTGACTTCTTATTGTAACAAGTGTGGAGCAAACGCCATAAAGGCGCGAACGCCTACCTTCCTACTCTAGCGAGCCGCGTCCTCTGAACTCCCAATAACTTCCGGTATAAACATCCGGTTCGGGGATGCGTCTTTAAGTGCTAAAACGTGCCGTAAATGCAACTTTCTCCGTCGTATGGACGTATTGCACACTAGTCATTGTATGTGGAATGCTAAAAATGTGCATAGTGTTGCTACTGTTTGAAATGAGAAATAAAATAATGCTGTGAAATGAAACCCATATGGCACATAAGAGAAATGAAAAGAGTAAAACAAACTGTTAAGAATAAAAAGAGGAGATAGTGAAAGTAGAGGCAAGTGAGTAGTACTGTGAAATTACACCCATGTGGCGCATAAGATAAGAACAATAGAAAAATAAAGCTAACTGTTAAAAATGAAAAAAGAAGGAATATAGTGTCAATCCTGTACAATGATAGTCAGGAATAATCACAAGGTCAAAAGGTAAACGTTGTGACCAAATGTTTAGATGTCAACTATGCTAGTGCATAATGTTGTATACAACAGTCATGTGATTTTTATAAGAAACATACCATCTCATACTGATCATTGAGCCCACCTGGTGTCAACGTACCCAGTTTTTTTATCCAAAATGTCTCTCTCCGTGCCAAGGCTACATTGTGGTCTACGCCCTTGTGCTTCTCTACCACTTCTAGAATGGTGAATCTGAGTTGGGGTATAGTGTGACTTGACTTAGTCCAGTGTGTCGATAAGGAAAGATGTTATGGACCTGTTACGTATGGTACTTTTGTGCTCGATGATTCGAGTTTTGACTTTTCGGGAGGTTCTTCCCACGTAGGTGAGTCCACATGGGCAAAGTATAGCGTAAATTACCCCTGCGGTATTACAGTCTCAACTATGTTTCAATCGAATTGCTTTGCCAGTATGGGGATGCGTACATTCTTTGCTCACCATTACATTATTGCATTGTCCGCAATTATAGCATTTCCTCATACCTTTGTAATTAGCTTTTGGATGATGTTGAGGATTTTTCAGAATCTCTCTGATGTTTTTCGCTCTTGTATGTGCTATAGTTGGAAAAGTCAGGCTCATTGGCTATCATTTCCCAACGCTTTCTGAGAATCTATTTTATCCTTTGTGACTGTGTGGAATGTTTCATCACAAACACTATTCGGTCATTAGGAGATTTTTCTGTTTCCCTCAGTAAGGTGTTTCTATCCATTGTGGAAACCTTTTGCACTGAGGTTTCTAATATTTCTGTTGGGTAGCCTCTGGCGATGTATTTTTCCACCTGTTCTTCAATCAGAGTGTTGCAATTGGTTGAGTCTGAGGATATCTGTTTAATCCTTATTAGTTGCGAGGTGGGTAGATGATCTTTCAAGTTTTTTGGGTGGGCACTCGTGTAGTGTAATGCATTATTTACATCCGTAGGTTTACGGTAAACAGTGGTTGTAATGCCTTCTGGTGATTTATTTATTTCAATGTCCAAAAATTGTATTTTTTGTTCCTGGATGTTATGAGTGAATTGTATCCTAGGGTTACAGTCATTGAGTTCTCTGATTAATTCTTCCAACTCTCTCTTTGTACCACGCCAGATTATCAAGATATCATCGATGAATCGTAGAAACAGGATTCAATTTGCCGTCCACCTGATGTTGGATAGAATGAATTGTTGCTCGAAATGTGCCATAAAGGTGTTAGCGTATGCAGGCACACCTGAAAATCCCATGGACGTTCCGGTTTTTTGCAAAAAAAACTTTGATTTCCAAGAGAAGTAACTGTGATACAAAGAAAAATGCAAAAGTTCTAACAGAAAAATCCCCAATGGATGGTCCAAATCTGATTGTAACAATCTCCATTCCATGGCTTCCAAGCCCTCTATGTGTACTATTGAGGTATAAAGTGCAACCACATCAATGGTGCACAGTAGTGTGGTTTCCCCAATGAGGTTGTTGACTTCTTTCAGTTTCAGTAAACAGTCTGTCGTGTCTTTTAAGTGCGTGTCCCAAGATTGAACCAATGGTTGTAAATAATGATCAATGAAGCGACCTACAGGTTCATGGATAGAACCACACCCTGCCACGATGGGTCTAAAAGGTGGATCGGTGAAGCTTTTGTGTATCTTGGGTAACATGTATATATGTGGTACTTGCGGTGTGTTGGTTCTGAGGTATCTGCCAGTGTTAGTGTTGATGATGCCCGAATCCTCCGCTTGAGTGATGTTGTATCCAATATTTTGCTGAATTCATCAGTAGGGTCCTGGTCCAATTGTATGTATGTTTTGGTGTCCAAAACGTGCTCGTCTACTTTACGATCATAAAAAATGGTGTCCATCATCACCAATGCTCCATCCTTATCCGCCGGTTGAAATGTGATCGACGTTTGGGATCATTGAGGATTCTCTTTTGTTTTATAGACAAGTTCTGTTTCTTGGGTGTTTCATATTTGATTGTCTCTAGGTCTTTTTTCATGAGAGTTTCGAAGTTGTCCAATATTTTGTGTGAAATTGGGGAGATAAATTTGCTTTTGGGTTTGAATTTTTCTTGAGTTCTTGTGGTCCCATCCATCATTGTGGTTGAAAAAAACCATTTCAATCTTAATTTGCGTAAGAATTTGAAGAGAGCAATCTCTGTTTCTAAACCATTTGATACATAAGTTGGTACAAAGGATGTCCCTTTATTGAGAACTTTCTCTTCTTCTGATGTTAGTTGCCTGCTGGAAATGTTGACTATCAAGTCGTTTTTTTTGTGACTTGTCTCTGTGGTCGTCCTGTCTCTGTGGGTTTTTTGTGACCTTGTCCCCTGCGGGTACCTCTGTTCTTGACTCTGTGGGCTGGTCTGGTGGGTGAACTGCTGCTCGGCCCTCCGCTAAAAAAGAAGGTTGTAGGTTCTGCGAGGTACCAGATGTTGTTGCTTGCTGTGATACTGTGATCCCTGAGGTAGGTGCTGGTGGTCTTTGTAGTGAAAGATCTTCGTCCTGTACCACACTTTCTTCTGATGAGGTATTCCTTGGTGTTTTGCTGGTAAATCTTTTATGTGCATAGGCTTCCGCCCATGTATAGACCTCGTCTAATTTATAATCTATCGTATCTCTACGAAATTTACGAATCTTGCGGTCGTGAACCTCCTTGGCATGAACATCCAATCTGTTGTTAATATCCTCAAGTATCTTTGTCCAATCTTCTTCTGGAATGGTTTTGGATAACTCTTGTTGTAGTTTAAAGATATCTTCCTTTAAATCGTTGAGTATTTGTGAGAGTTCCTCTATAATCAGTAGTATGAGGTCTAACGAGCATTTGTTCAAAATTGCTTGCCATTTGATGATGAACGCCTTATTGAATTTGAACAACATCAGTTTGAGAGCAATTCGTAGTCCCCTTGGTATTCTCTTTACCTTGTGATACTCAATTAAAGTTGTTGCGTGCAATCGTTGGTTTACTTCCTTACGCATAATGTATTCGAGTTGTTTTAACATCTAAGTGGTTGTGCCTTTAGACGTACTGACTGTGCGTACTTGTTCAATCAAAGAGTAAATGGAGGCTGCTTCATCTGTGCCATACACCTTAATTTCTGCGTGCTTTAAAGTAAGGTTAGCTATTTCCTGAAAAGAAGCCATTATCAATTGTAATGCGGGTGCTGATCTAGTGTGGGGCTGTGGTTAAACTGCTATGTAAGAGTCTAGCCTGCACTCCTCTATTGTTACCAAATGTTTTAAGGATGTTTTATGAGTAATTTATGTTCTGTATTGGGAGCTACCCAGTGGTCAGTTGAGCCCACAACTGCGTGTAAACTGCTATGTAGAGGCCTAGTATAAACCAGGTCTGAACCGGGAGCTCACTCCTGATGATAGATTATAAATTAGACGAGGTCTATACATGGGCGGAAGCCTATGCACATAAAAGATTTACCAGCAAAACACCAAGGAATACCTCATCAGAAGAAAGTGTGGTACAGGACGAAGATCTTTCACTACAAAGACCACCAGCACCTACCTCAGGGATCACAGTATCACAGCAAGCAACAACATCTGGTACCTCGCAGAACCTACAACCTTTTTTTTTAGCGGAGGGCCAAGCAGCAGTTCACCCACCAGACCAGTCCACAGAGTCAAGAACAGAGGTACCCGCAGGGAACAAGTTAACAAAAAAACCCACAGAGACAGGACGACCACAGAGACAAGTCACAAAAAAAACGACTTGATAGTCAACATTTCCAGCAGGCAACTAACATCAGAAGAAGAGAAAGTTCTCAATAAAGGGACATCCTTTGTACCAACTTATGTATCAAATGGTTTAGAAACAGAGATTGCTCTCTTCAAATTCTTACGCAAATTAAGATTGAAATGGTTTTTTTCAACCACAATGATGGATGGGACCACAAGAACTCAAGAAAAATTCAAACCCAAAAGCAAATTTTTGTCCCCAATTTCACACAAAATATTGGACAACTTCGAAACTCTCGTGAAAAAAGACCTAGAGACAATCAAATATGGAACACCCAAGAAACAGTACTTGTCTATAAAACAAAAGAGAATCCTCAATGATCTCAAACAAGACACGTCGATCACATTTCAACCGGCGGATAAGGGTGGAGCATTGGTGATGATGGACACCATTTTTTATGATCGTAAAGTAGACGAGCACGTTTTGGACACCAAAACATACATACAATTGGACCAGGACCCTACTGATGAATTCAGCAAAATATTGGATACCATTATCACTCAAGCGGAGGATTCGGGCATCATCAACACTAACACTGGCAGATACCTCAGAACCAACACACCGCAAGTACCACATATATACATGTTACCCAAGATACACAAAAGCATCACCGATCCACCTTTTAGACCCATTGTGGCAGAGTGTGGTTCTATCCATGAACCTGTAGGTCGCTTCATTGATCATTATTTACAACCATTGGTTCAATCTTGGGACACGCACTTAAAAGACACGACAGACTGTTTACTTATCTGAAAGAAGTCAACAACCTCATTGGGGAAACCACACTACTGTGCACCATTGATGTGATTGCACTTTATACCTCAATAGTACACACAGAGGGCTTGGAAGCCATGGAATGGAGATTGTTACAATCAGATTTGGACCATCCATTGGGGATTTTTCTGTTAGAACTTTTGCATTTTTCTTTGTATCACAGTTACTTCTCTTGGAAATCAAAGTTTTTTTTGCAAAAGACCGGAACGTCCATGGGACTTTCAGGGGCGCCTGCATACGCTAACACCTTTATGGCACATTTCGTGCAACAATTCATTCTATCCAACATCAGGTGGACGGCAAATTTAATCCTGTTTCTACGATTCATCGATGATATCTTGATAATCTGGCGTGGTACAAAGAGAGAGTTGGAATAATTAATCAGAGAACTCAATGACTGTAACCCTAGGATACAATTCACTCATAACATCCAGGAACAAAAAATACAATTTTTGGACATTGAAATAAATAAATCACCAGAAGGCATTACAAACACTGTTTACCGTAAACCTACGGATGTAAATAATGCATTACACTACACGAGTGCCCACCCAAAAAACTTGAAAGATCATCTACCCACCTCGCAACTAATAAGGATTAAACGGATATCCTCAGACTCAACCAATTGCAACACTCTGATTGAAGAACAGGTGGAAAAATACATCGCCAGAGGCTACCCAACAGAAATATTATAAACTTCAGTGCAAAAGGTTTCCACAATGGATAGAAACACCTTACTGAGGAAAACAGAAAAATCTCCTAATGACCGAATATTGTTTGTGATGAAACATTCCACACAGTCACAAAGGATAAAACAGATTCTCAGAAAGCGTTGGGAAATGATAGCCAATGAGCCTGACTTTGCCAACTTATTTAAGACTTTTCCAATTATAGCACATACAAGAGCGAAAAACATCAGAGAGATTCTGAAAACTCCTCAACATCATCCAAAAGCTAATTACAAAGGTATGAGGAAATGCTATAATTGCGGACAATGCAATAATGTAATGGTGAGCAAAGAATTTACGCAACCCCATACTGGCAAAGCAATTTGATTGAAACATAGTGGAGACTGTAATACCGCAGGGGTAATTTACGCTATACTTTGCTCATGTGGACTCACCTACGTGGGAAGAACCTCCCGAAAAGTCAAAACTCGAATCATCGAGCACAAAAGTACCATACGTAACAGGTCCATAACATCTTGCCTAGCGACACACTGGACTAAGTCAAGTCACACTATACTCCAACTCAGATTCACCATTCTAGAAGTGGTAGAGAAGCACAAAGGCGTAGACCACAATGTAGCCTTGGCACGGAGAGAGACATTTTTGATAAAAAAAACTGGGTACGTTGACACCAGGTGGGCTCAATAATCAGTATGAGATGGTATGTTTCTTATAAAAATCACATGACTGTTGTATACACCATTATGCACTAGCATAGTTGACATCTAAACATTTGGCTACAACGTTTACCTTTTGACCTTGTGATTATTCCTGACTATCATTGTACAGGATTGACACTATATTCCTTCTTTTTTCACTTTTAACAGTTAGCTTTATTTTTCTATTGTTCTTATCTTATGCACCACATGGGTGTAATTTCACAGTACTACTCACTTGCCTCTACTTTCACTATCTCCTCTTTTTATTCTTAATGGTTTGTTTTACTCTTTTCATTTCTCTTATGTGCCATATGGGTTTCATTTCACAGCATTATTTTATTTCTCATTTCAAACAGTAGCAACACTTTGCACTTTTCTAGCATTCCACATACAATGACTAGTGTGCAATCCGTCCATACGACGGAGAAAGTTGCGTTTACGGCACGTTTTAGCACTTAAAGACGCATCCCCGAACCGGATGTTTATACCGGAAGTTATCGGGCGTTCAGAGGACGCGGCTCGCTAGAGTAGGAAGGTAGGCGTTCGCGCCTTTATGGCGTTTGCTCCACACTTGTTACAATAAGAAGTCAGACGGGGATTCTTTATTCTTCCCCTTTTTTCCCTTTAAACCAGGTCATTTTATAACAGGCTCAACTAGAACTTGGTGAGACAGCATCGGACATGACCGACAGCGAAGTTGCGGTAAGACAATAAACCCACCATCTTCATAGCTTCTATTATCTCACGCAGAGCGGCGTGTCATTAACGGTTCCCGTCATAATTTTTTCAGTTTTGGATCCGATAGCAGCAGACGTTCCACTTAGACCCGCGCACATAATTATTTCAAGCATCAGGCAGTAACTGTTTTTGGTAAGACAGTATACCCGTTACTCACACAGATTATACAAACTTCTTAGATTTATATTTACACTGACTGTCTCTTATATTACTTTCACAGGCTTGGATCCGAACTCAGTTTAATTATCTACTCCGACCCGCTCACACGTTTTTAAGCACCTGACAGGTACATCCCCCGTAGTCTAAAGCACTAAGTATTAACACCGGATTAGATAAGCATGGACCCACATAAAATGATTCCCCTTCCTCACAAGGGTGCAGGCAGTCTTCCTAACCACTCTCACTCATTTCTATGCTTCATTTTGTATCACACACATTCCTATACTGCATGCCCCACTTGGGAATTAGTGTTAATTCTATTTATAAAATGTACATTACTTCATGTTCTGCAGGAATACAATCGTTTTTATTAACTTTGCAGTACCTGATATCAGACTGAGGTGCTTGACACAGATTAACAAAGTATGGATTTGTTTCTACATTTGAAATTCCCCTGAAGAAGGGTTGATTTGACCCGAAATGCATTGGGAAATGTTTGGGTTTTGTTTATTGCATTTGATTCATTTTTGTATATGGAGAACAATTTGATTGCAAAATTGATACCACGTCTTTATGATTTCATGTATGCAAATATTCTTGCGTAAATGTTTTGAAACAATGGTAACTAAAAAAGTTTCAAAATCTTGGAAGTCAATGTGATTGAATCATTTTAGTTGGAAAATATTTGAACAAGTTCCATTACAGTACTAAACTATTTTGAAACCTTAGGGACATCAGGAGTGAGCTCCCGGCTCAGACCTGGTTTATACTAGGCCTCTACATAGCTGTATAAATACTTCACACATTACCTCTAAGTTACACTGATTGATATTTGTTCCAAGCTACCCAGGGTTAAGCGCAGGGTAATTTAGTGACTTTTTGTGGCTCACCCAGCAAGTGATGGTGGCTATTGCTTGACCAGGGCTCACCCACCCAATCAACCAACAACCCAATTTCTCCGAGACACATTGATACATTTCACACTAAAATATAACACCAAATGTTGTTTTTGCTTTTTGTATATAACATGTAAATATTCAGAAATGTCACCTAATTACACAAAGGCAATTAATGCAAATTTTACACCACACCTCTAAAAGTGACCACAACACTCCCTGGCTCTTGATCTCTCCACGTTGAATTACGAGTCTCTCCAGTTGACAATCAAAATGGTCCAAAACCATGTGGGCTCATAAATGCATTCTGCTAGCTTTATACTGCACAACTATTCTTTAGGTACTAGAGTTTCAATCAGTAGCCTCCAGTGCCAGTTTAAGATAACCCACTGCCATCTTCATGCCATAGGATCCCTGCACTACTAGATATTTATGATGCATTATCTTCAATAATCTCCCAGAGTAACTAGGATAAACATTGCATTCCTTCATCATTTCAGAAAGTCATCAAGTGACCTTAATTACCAGTCAGACATTATAAATGTATCTTTTGCTCAAGGAAGTGTTGCTATCTTCCAAAATTCAATCAGCTTCGTATGCACACTCACTCCATTGCTTTGCATACTCTTAGATCTGACTGCAGTCCCTTATTTACTTGTGCTGTTGCCAAGTTTTTAGGCAGCATGTGGTTGTTAAGAAGGAAGTGTCTTCTTTTCCACTAGAGTTAGGATGGCTTGTGATTGATTTTTTAGATCAGCTTGCATCCTACTGTTTTGTTTATTATCTTCGGGATATGTCTACTTATAGACTCTGTTTCATGATTTTAATGTTGTTTTATATGTTCTTATTAGACATTATCTATTTGTAATGTGTATATTTATATATGTGTCTTATGTGTACTTTTATGACCCTAGTGGCCGAAATAAAGTTAATTTTGACTTGAATAATAATAAATATTGAAGCTCCGCACGTCATAGAATGGCTAGTAGCATTTGCAATAGAAATGTCTATTCTCAAAGGAAAATTTCCAAGCAAAAATCTCTTCAAGTTAAGATTTACACCTATGTCCAAGTGAGGATTTTTACATGGATACTATTCACCAATTCCATAAATAGAGATGTCTACTTAACTTTAAACTCTATCCTCTCAAGTGAGGCGTTGGAGCCTCCCACTACAAAATTTACAACCATAAAATGACTTCAAGAACCTTTACATCTGTTTGAGCTCCACCATCAGGTTGGAGATTTCAGTGGCAAGGATGAAGAACTCCAAATGAATGGAATAAGCAGCTACACAACAATTTGCCCCCTCTTGGATATCCAGGAGAGGGCACTAGAGGCTATGGGGTCTCAAGGGTGAGCTGCCTTCATCCTACTATATGTACACAAATTGAGCTGCCTGAGAAATGTATTCAGTTACATTACAGTGTCCTTCTCAGCACCACTTGATAGGAGTGCTGGACACACACAAAAATGTAACAGGTTGTCCTCACACCCCACCAGGTGTCATGCTTCATCAAAGGACAAGCCTTGCTCTCCAAAAACTCCGGTTTGATGGAGAGCGTGCCTACATCTGAACACAGTGAGGCACTTCTAAATAAGAATGGGTCCGTATCAACAGTGAATTAAAAAAAATGTTGCATCATAAATCTTATTTAATTCATTCAACAAACCACTTGGTATAAAAAGTTGAAAATGTTGGGATAAGAGGAACTATTGCCCCATCACCTCTATTACCATTGTCAACATGTCTCTGCCTTGTGGCCCTAGTGAGTCCGCAGCATTCTTCAGGATAAACAAATCGGCTCGTGATGAGGCAATGTTGTACTAAGAATTGCCTCATTGGAAGCGTGACCTGTGTCTAACTCTAATCTAAAATGGGTCATAGATATCTGTTAATACGTAAATGATTATTTAGGTGTCATTATTGAGAAAAGGGAGGCATAATTAACGCTTATATGATATGTAAGCATGCATCATCGCATGCTAATGTGATATTTTTGACACTTCACATGTGAGAAAATAGTAAATAGCTTTTCTCTACTAAATTGTAAGACTACCTCAGAACCTTACCCCAGCATAGGGTCTTCAAAGCTGCATGGAAGAAAAGCTCAGGGACCCCTCTTGTCAGACTCTAGGGATAGTAAGCTTTAAAGAAGGTTCAAGTTAGACCAATGAGACTTACTCGCATTCAGATATATCCAGGGAGAGGCTCTCTTCACACATTCATTCTCTTACTGCCTCAAGGTAGGTCCCTCGCCGTACACCTACACGCATCGGCTCCTTCCTCCCGACAATTTCATGGAAGGGAGGGCACGATTTTAAGCACATCTCATTTTGTGGGAAAGCGGGATGAACCACATCTGTTGCGCTAATTGTTTGTGCCTAACTGCTATTCCTTTAGTAATATCTTGCTCACAGGGCACTGAATGCGATTCCCTACTTAAGAGGAATAGAAACTTCACTGAGGAGGCTATAGACCTTGTATTTACCTTTTTTATCAGTATACGGACCAACACAGTTTGCCTCCATACAACCTCTGTGTATGTTGCATGGCTTTCAGGTGTTGATGTGTGTAAGAAAGTCCTGTCATTAAATCCATTACCCACATGTATTTTAGATGAGTTGAATGTATGTGGAACCTGGGAAAATTTGTGTATTACAATACTTCTACATCATTTATTCTTCATTTTGAAAAAATAATATTTTGAAAAATATTTTGGAAAACATTTGTTGCCCATTATAAAACATTTTTATTTAATAATGAGTGTACCCACTTAAAATTATTACCATAACAATTGTATAATGTAATATAGCAATGGTTTTACTTTTTTTAAATGAAAAAAAGTCATTTAAAAAACATACCTTAATATGAAAGAAATGACCAAAAGTGTTTTACCCTTTATATTTTTTTTGTTAAAAATAGATTTCTTAAAATATATTTTATATTAGTGTTAGCATTAGTTCCTGTCTCCACTGATTTCTCTGAGAGTGTGTTGAACATCCATGATTGTCTAAAGCTGTTGCTTGCCTTACTCCAAGGCTTGGCTGCAGTAATTTTGAGTCTTTGCTATTAGTAGTAGTACTGTAGTAAATGATTTAATAACCTTTGTGAGTTGCAGTTTGGGCTGGACTTTTCCCATGGGGAGCAGGGTCATGACTGATTTGCATATTGCTGGTTCCAAACTTGAACGGCATAGTGTGCAAAACAAAAATGGGTTTAGCTCATGATCTCTGTACTGGGGTGAATGCTTGACATTAAACAGCATTCCATCCATCAATTGCTCTTTTTGCATTTTTCACCCTGAGTGGGACAAGTATGCCCAGATGCAGTTCCCATGCTCACCATGCCACTGGAGTCAAGCTAGCCTGGCTGATGAGGGGTAATACACCGAAACCGGTCCCAGATGCTTGTTACTGGTCCAGGGAGGATGTGGCCTGGCAGTTGGGGCTGGACTGTTTCCATGGGGAGCAGGGTCTGACAGGGTTCAAACTAGAATGGTATGGTGAGCAACAAAATGATGGGTTTAGGCCAAGATCTCAGTGCTGGGTGTGAATGTTTGACATTGTTCAGCATTCCGCCCATCAATTGTACTTTTTGCTTTTGTAAATAGCAAATGTTTTACTCATTCGTGAGTGTGTTTTTCTATTTGGATGTCCCTCCCTAAACTCTTCCTTAGATTTCGCCATAATGCATTTAGCAGTAAATATTCCCTGTTCTCCAACCTATCTCCTTTGCCCTGCCAACATTTACTACTAAAATGTATAGCTTCTTGTGAGGAAATATCCACTCTTGTGGTGGAGACCTCTGGTCAGACTTTTGTGAAAAGAATTTGTGAGTAAGCGACATAGGATGCCTGGAGAACTATTACCCATACTCAAAATTTCCTTTGTGAATGTGTCCCAGTGTACTATGACTTTCCTCAGACCACTCTCAAATATATGATTGGCCTCAAATCACGGTCCTCAGGTAGGTCATATTTTTTGTGGCAAACCAAAGGCAACAAACAAAATCAACAATAGTTTTTTCTGACTCTACAGACCTCCATCAAGGTGTCAAACAAGGCTCAATACTTTCAACAACTCATATCAACATTTACTTGAAACTAATATGCTATATAGAGCCTAATTTAGAGTTTGGTAGATGGGTTACTCCATCAGAAATGTGACAGTCATCCACTTTATCAAAACTGCATTATATCCTATGACTCTTGTATTAGGGTGGGTGGGATATCCATCTTGTTGTGACAGAGTAACCCATCTGCCAAACTCTAAATCAGGCCCTGAGTCAATCTAACATGAACTATCAGATCAATAAAGACGACAAACAACTATACTTAAAAGTCTACTCTACAAAGGATGCGGAGGTTTGGCCCGGGTAAAATTTGATTCAGACAGGTGCAATCTTGCATGATTTATTGCATTTCACTTTAAGGTTTTTGAGTGAAATACCTGAGATTACGCCATTATGCTTTGTTGTATAACAGACTTCATTGAGATAAAAAAACGGGAGCATGGGAGGAAGGTGCTAAAACTGAACATGAGCAGCTGTTAGAATCATACACAACCTTGCACTATTTTTAGAGCAAAATGCATCCTTGCACCAAAAATGGCCGCAAAGAATTAAAAAAAAGTCCATAATGCGAAAGCTGGCAAAGTAGATTTAATTGAAATTTTCACCAAGGACTAGTTTAGATTCTGTCCGAAACCATCAATGAGACCCAGTTATGTTACTCCACCCATCACTTAAAACAAATCTCAATAAAAACTGAATTTCTCCTAAGCTGATCTGATCAGCAACCTCCCCTGCTATATGGTGGCTATATGTATTTTATTTGTGTGTATTTGTGTGTGCATACATTATGTCTGTCTGTGTGAAAACCCAGTGCATGGATGACATGTTTATTATGTGAGAGTGCTAATGAATGCTTTGTTATGCACAGAGATGAATTGTTGTTTACGCTTGACCATTGCAACACCAGTAATGTCAAATGTTATCGAGTTGTTTGCCCTGAAAGAACTCCTGACAAGCCTAGGGGCATATCAACAAGGGGTGGCGATAATATTATCGCTGCTTTAGAGCCCTTTCGCGGGCGAAAACCGGCGATATTATTGCATTATCAATAAGGACATGCTAGTGCGTGTTTCCTTGCAATAGCGCCCCTTGTCAGCACGCCTCTCATCGCAAGGAGGCTACCTGACAAGACTCCCTTGGGAAAATATCGCTAACCCAGCTTCGTCATATTGACAACGAGGGTTAGCGATATTTAAAATCACGTTAAGAATGCCTTAACGCAGGAATTTAACGTCAGTTAAATTACTGACTAAGTCATACCTAACATGGGGGGTGGATTGTGTGGCTTCAATCACAGGCCCTATCATCTAGGATATCGGCATTTTCCACTATGGAAAACAGCGATATCCCCAATATCTCTGGAATTTTTATCGCCTCAGCGATGCGCATTGTTGATGACGTGCTAGCCGGGTGATAAATTCCAGAGGTAGCTGGCGACAAATATATGCAAGCGCTAAGCGCGCTTTACGATATTTATAGCAGGCCCTTGCTAATAAGCCCCCAAGTTTCTTGATAAAAAATCTAAGGGGCATATCAAGAAGGGGTGGCAATAATATTATTGCCGCCTTAGAGCCTGTTTACGGGCGAAAAGCGGTGATAATATTATCGCATTATCAACAAGGACATGCTAGCGCATGTTGCCTTGCAATAGCGCCCCTTGTCAGCACGGCGCCCATCGCATTTCTAATGAGTTGCAAAGGAGGCGTTCCTGACAAAACTCCCTTGGGAAAATATCGCTAACCCAGCTTGGTCATATTGACAACGAGAATTAGCGATATTTAAAATCACATTAAGTATGCCTTCTATATCTTAGACACACAATCCACCCTAACATGGTGGGTGGATTGTGTGTCTAAGATCACAGGCCCTATCATCTAGGATATCACCTTTTCCACCATGGAAAACGGTGATATCCCCACTATCTCTGGAATTTTTATCGCCTAGGTGATGCGCATTGTTGATAACGTGCCAACCGGGAGATAAATTCCAGAGATAGCCGGTGATAAATATGCAAGCGCTAAGCGCGCTTTGCGATATTTATCACCGGCCCTTGCTAATATGCCGCTAAATACCGTTTTCATGCAAGCAGGAAGGCATATGTTCTAATGACATTAAAAGGTTAATCATGCTGCCAGTGACGCCAGAATGAGACTCTCCAATGAAGGACCAACTTTGGTTAGAGCAGAGGCAGTGTGAAAGAAAGTCCTCAATATGCTTGGTATCTCTCATCCACATACCTCTGAGACACACACATCCAAAGGGACCTAGGATTGTATATTGAGAAGCCTGGATCAGGCATCGAGTAGAACAAAAGCAGGCCAGGAGCCACGCAGTACCAGGGATTGTTCTGAACTAGAGTTCTCTCCTTGCAGCACATCTCAAAGTCGAACAAATAGCGCCTCTCCTTGTGTAGATCCTCGATGGTAGTACTTTGATTCATGGAAGGTCTGCTCAATTATACCAGGTTCCACTCGCCATAGTACCCTTGGTGGGGATTAGCAGGAGAATCTTACTTTTTCATATTGACATTTGCTTCTCACATCAGTCCACCTTAGCTCTGCCAACACTGCTGCAGTTGCATTCAACTCTACAGCTGCAGGCAGTGTCAACCAGACGCAGTGCATTAACCTCTCAGAGCATGCCTCAGGCAGCAGGATGGCTTTCAGAAAAGGTATGCATTAATTGTCCAAAACAACAAGAAAGCAGAAAGTGATTGCTAAGGCATAACTTTTTGCTTCTCAGTCTGTCAACTTAAAACCTAGAAAATCTGCAGAGAAAGGTTGCTGCTATTGGTTAACTCTAGCATGCCTGTCTCGCAGTTTGGCTCATTTGATGAGGTTATGTTATGTTATTTGCACTTGTAGAGCGCACGATTACCCTTAGGTGTCCTGGCGCTAAGTGGTGATGGAGTCACCGTTCTGAGCGATACTGACCACCACACATGGACATTGTTACCATAAAGCCATTGAGATGCTTTGATTAGTCAAATGCAGAAGTGAAAGGCTACCTATGTTTTAGAAAATCACCCTACACCTACTCACTTTTTTCATAACACTAACCTCCTTTGAAAGCTTAGATCTTAACTACATACAAAACAGAGAAAGGCAAATATCGGCTACGCTGAGCCTCGAGAAATATGATTTAGAACTATTATACAGTCACAAGGGAACATGACGCACAAAAATATATGGTGCAATATCTCGAGAAAACCGAAGGGTTAATGCTAGTATATGCACAAACGACATGAGCTCACCATGGGGTCTCACACAAAACAATTCAAGGGGGGCACACACATTTTGCGATGGGGCGTAGTAACACAACTCATGGAGCCAGTGTTGGAAATGTGTACTGTGCCTAGTTGGAATGCTATTTTTTTAAATTTATTAATTACCATTCGAGAATTCGCTAAATGTATTTTACATAACGAAATTACATTAGGTAGTCAAACAAGAATGACCTCTGGGCAGGGCATTTTCTGTGAACGGATAACTATCAGGAGATCTTTTTGCTTTCAACAGGCCCAATTAATACTAACTTTCAAACCAAGCCCCGAGGTCGCCATATTTTTCATGAATTAATAATTCGTCAATTTCTGACATATTAATCTCAATTGCTTTTCTGAATTCCAGTAGCAGTAGCTAAGAAGCTACAGGACATGGCTTAATTATGCATCGAGGCAATCAACACTTTGCTATAAGTTACTTTGAGTCACAGTTTTATCTTTTGAACTAGTTCCAACTTAAAGGAATCAACTACAACGAGTGTGTTTGGTAGTGAGAGCTTAAAAAAGACTTATATAAAACAATATATTCACACAAGATGAAAGATCTCAAAAAATGTAACATAGTCATTGGTTTGTAATAATTCTTAAATGTTACCTTCTCCTCTTAAAACTGATTATGTTTTTATGTTTCTCTCTTCTTTTTTTAACTATCTCGAAAAGTGATACCATTCTGTACGTACAGAAGTCTCCGAAAAATTATGAACCAGTACCATCCACCGGTTTACAGGTAGTGACTGCAAAAAGCAGTAGTTAATTGTGAGGGACCTCATGTACAAACACACACACATATACTACATAAAACATACCTACATACATACAGAAAAAGAACGGATTTAGGTCAACCCTCTTTAGCCATTGGTTGTTGGTATTTTATCACTGTTTCCATTGGTTGGGTGGGCTGTCTCTAAAACCACATATTGTGGAAGGTTACATTGGACTCAAAGTAGTACCCTGTTGTAACCCGCTTTTTTCCGAGTTCACAGTAATAATTGCAAGGATATACTTCAATTCCAGGGTAGCTACTGTTGCAGAAGTATTTTCATGTGTCTGTGCTTCTTGCCCGACATTAGCTGCCTCAGATCATGCTTCTTTGACAATACTTCGCAAAATACACTAGGTGGGGCCCGACTGCTTTCACATTCAAGTCACAGCTGTTTTGAGAGGCAGCATCCAATAGGAGTTGTGTGTTTCAAAAGCAGGTCACTTGGTGACAGGATTATGTGTTGTGGTTTGCACGTGCTGGCACACTGGCAGAAGGTGTCGAGAGGGAGTGCACTCATGATGTTATTGTCAATGGCAGGAGTAGGCAGAGGAAAGCTACCATCATGCACAGGAGGTCCCCGTCCGCAGCAGCTCCCACCATGGCGCTGGACACTTGGTCACTGACCTCCTGAACCAGTAAGTAGAAACTACCTGTAGATCCTGACCAGTATCAGCTGAAGCAGAGGATCTGGGGGTGGGCAGGCGAGGGAGCAATTGCTTGATCAGCATACACGATACTAACCCCAATTCCTACCATGGTACAAGGGAGACCGCAGCTTTGGGAAGGCAGTATTTGTGAATGTGATGACAACAACTTCAAGCCCCATGGGGAGACCCGGTGCATGCACTGTGGGTGTTCAGCCCACATTTGCAAATGTATGACCCCAAAGCAAACGTGGCAAAGAGGTTTTAGACTATTAACATTGCACAGCAGCTACAAGCTTGCACTCGCTCATGCACACTCTGGAGCTCCCACTCATAGGTCATGCTTCGACCCACCTAACAACATCCGAGACAAAATCCTAACTTTACGACTTTACGATATTCACAAAAGGCATTTAGTAGTAGTAAAGTTAGTATTCCTAACTTTACTACAACTAATACGAAATGCCTTTTGTGAATATCGAAAGTCGTAAAGTTGGATTTTGTCTCAAATTACTTTTGTGAATCGGGCTCATCGAGTACAGCTTATTTTCAGATCTGAACAGTAGCACAGAGCTCTGTTTCCTAAGTCACGCTACACAACATTCCATTCACATTTGCATGTTAGCATGGCGTTTCATTCGCATTCAACATTACATGCACTTCCATTGACTTTCCAGTTAACCTAGTACAAAATCATGGCCTTTCCTTCACAAGTACTTGGACTTCCACTCGCAATTTTACAATCATTTGAGTTTCCACTTCAGCACAAAACCATTGGCTTTCACTCTCGGGCAGAATACGGTGTTTCATTCACGTGCACCGGCTTACAACCTCCTTTGCTCAACAGACTCTAGTTTCCTGTCACATGCACAAAACACGGACCACCTGTGTGCTAGAACCAAGAGGATCCACTCTCATGTGCTTGATAATCACAAGCAAATTTAAACCATATCACATACTCCTAACCACAAGCTTCTACCATCATGCGTAGTTTCATGTACTTCTGCTCACATGCACAATAACCACGGTTCCCATTGGTGATCCATTCAGATTCAGTTCAGCGTTTTGAACAGGTTCTTGAGTATATGTGTTTTGTTGCTAATGTAATATAAATTCAGGCCATGTAATAAACTGCAACAATAACAAATGTAAGTTTTCCCACAGTGTGGCACTGTCAAACCACATTCGAAACATCTACTAGGAAAAATCCTATACAAGTGTATATAACAGGTCTCCCTGTTTACCTTCATGTGAAACCCCATCAATCTTTTCCTTTGTGTCTGTTTCATCTAAATGTGTGAACATGGACGCTTCTCAGCATGTAATTTGCACATTGTATACATTGCAGTTGGAGTTTCACAAATTACTTACCCTTTGCTGCTCGTGGAATCGTAATATTTCCACATGACACTCAGGGGCCAATTACAATGCAGCCCTTAAAGGCTCCGAACCATTGTCGGAACTTTTGGGCTCAACAATAATGGGCTCCTCGGTTTACTTTCCAACTGCAGCATTATGCCGTTATTACAGAAGCCTGTCAGCCAGTTGGAGCCGGCTCATAATCCGAAAGGGCGGGCCTTTCTGCCCATAGGATTACGATGCACAGTTTCTGACAGACAGCCAGATTCATGAAGCTACAATTCTGCGATTAGCAAATTGCGAAAATTTGCGAATCGCAATTTGAGAATCGCAGAATGGAATTCATGTACAAATGCGAGGAAAAAAAGTGAATCGCAATAGATCGCAATTGGCGATTGCGATCTTGACGCAATCGCAAATAATCACAGAATCTGCAATTTCCTATGCCGAAATTGCGATACCGCTATTTGGGATATCGCAAATAGCGATATCGCAAATTGCGATCTCGCTAACTGCGAGATCGCAAAAACGGGAAGTCGCATTTCAAGCCCACTGATGACATCACAACCAGGAAGTAGGCTCACCACACCCACAAACAGAACACAGAGCCAGGGAGTGGCAGCAGGAAACTGGGGAGCACCAAAACCAACACTCTGCAGCACCCCAGCCTGAAAGTGTCCAAAGATGTCCCAGGATGCAGCAGGGAGCAGTGGGCAGGAGAGGAAGAGGAAAATAAAATTTTCTGAATCCAAATTGGAGCACCTAATTGAGGGGGTCTGCAAGGACCATGCCAGGCTCTTTGGAAAAGACTCCCGGAGGGTGCCAGAGCCCGAGAAGCGCAGGATCTGGCAGTCATCCGCGCAAAGGTCAATTCTGTCGGTGTGACCAAGCGCTCCATTGACGACATAAAAAAGCGCTGGTACGACCTGAGAGGACGTTCCAAGGAGCGGATTGCTGTGAGGCTTAGGGAGCGACTGGCCACCGGTGGCGGGGAACCTGTAGCCACACCGAACACCCCATTGGAGGACCTGATTGAGGACACCATTGCGCCAGCAGCCTGCGTGGGGGTCCTTCAGCTGGACTCATCTCGACCCAGCCAACAACAAACTGAAGGTAAGTGCCATGCGACTGCGACCCAGTCCCCTAACAATGCCCTTAAGTCCTGAGCTAGCAACATGACATCCCCAACAATGCAGACCATGCTCACCAAAAAAGCCCAATTGCATTGTGGAAGTTGTAGTGTAATCATTTACCCGCAGTTAGCCCAACACTGCCAGAGCACTCAATGCAAAGTCAATCCAAAAGCCAGTCAGGGAAAGCAAGGCTGCATGCATGTATCAACATTGCCTGCGCAAGATACATAACTTTAATCATGCACCCTTTCACATTACAGGTGCAGGTGAGCAAGCCAGTACGGACAGCGAGGCGCTGCACATCGCTGAGAGCCAGGAGGACACTGAGGGTGAGGGCCAGTCCTTCCAACAACCCGGCCCATCACAGCCTCCAGCAGTGCACCCACCACCACCAACACCACCACCACCCTCTGCCGACAGGGCCACCCCTGCAGCCACAGCAGTGCAGCCAACCCCACAGCAAACAGCCACAGCAGTGGTACAGAAAAGGGGGTGGTGATGGACAGAGTATCTGAATTAAGCAGAACACTCCTACCCAGTCCAAAGATCAGAGCTTTATCCATCACCGTTTTTTAGCTCACTGCACCATCCCAGCTCAGAACCTGGCTATATGCAAATTAGTCTGTCCCTGGCCCAGTGCATCATGGGAACAGGGCAAACCAAACTACTAAGCCAATTCTTATACTGGGAAGGAAACAAGCTACCGGGGACCGGTTTCTGGCATTTCAGCCGTCTTCGGCACGGCTTGCTTGAATCCTGATGGTGCAGTGAGCAAGGGACTCACATCTGAGTATACCCTTCCACGCTTATGGTGGACAAAATGATTCAGAAAAGGGGGTGGTGATGGACAGAGTATCTGAATTAAGCAGAACACTCCTACCCAGTCCAAAGATCAGGGTTTTATCCATCACCGTTTTTTAGCTCACTGCACCATCCCAGCTCAGAACCTGGCTATATGCAAATTAGTCTGTCCCTGGCCCAGTGCATCATGGGAACAGGGCAAACCAAACTACCAAGCCAATTCTTATACTGGGAAGGAAACAAGCTACCGGGGACCGGTTTCTGGCATTTCAGCCGTCTTCGGCCCGGCTTGCTTGAATCCTGATGGTGCAGTGAGCAAGGGACTCACATCTGAGTATACCCTTCCACGCTTATGGTGGACAAAATGATTCAGAAAAGGGGGTGGTGATGGACAGAGTATCTGAATTAAGCAGAACACTCCTACCCAGTCCAAAGATCAGGGCTTTATCCATCACCGTTTTTTAGCTCACTGCACCATCCCAGCTCAGAACCTGGCTATATGCAAATTAGTCTGTCCCTGGCCCAGTGCATCATGGGAACAGGGCAAACCAAACTACCAAGCCAATTCTTATACTGGGAAGGAAACAAGCTACCGGGGACCGGTTTCTGGCATTTCAGCCGTCTTCGGCCCGGCTTGCTTGAATCCTGATGGTGCAGTGAGCAAGGGACTCACATCTGAGTATACCCTTCCACGCTTATGGTGGACAAAATGATTCAGAAAAGGGGGTGGTGATGGACAGAGTATCTGAATTAAGCAGAACACTCCTACCCAGTCCAAAGATCAGGGCTTTATCCATCACCGTTTTTTAGCTCACTGCACCATCCCAGCTCAGAACCTGGCTATATGCAAATTAGTCTGTCCCTGGCCCAGTGCATCATGGGAACAGGGCAAACCAAACTACCAAGCCAATTCTTATACTGGGAAGGAAACAAGCTACCGGGGACCAGTTTCTGGCATTTCAGCCGTCTTCGGCCCGGCTTGCTTGAATCCTGATGGTGCAGTGAGCAAGGGACTCACATCTGAGTATACCCTTCCACGCTTATGGTGGACAAAATGATTCAGAAAAGGGGGTGGTGATGGACAGAGTATCTGAATTAAGCAGAACACTCCTACCCAGTCCAAAGATCAGGGCTTTATCCATCACCGTTTTTTAGCTCACTGCACCATCCCAGCTCAGAACCTGGCTATATGCAAATTAGTCTGTCCCTGGCCCAGTGCATCATGGGAACAGGACAAACCAAACTACCAAAGCCAATTCTAATACTGGGAAGGAAAAAAGCTACCGGGGACCGGTTTCTGGCATTTCAGCCGTCTTCGGCCCGGCTTGCTTGAATCCTGATGGTGCAGTGAGCAAGGGACTCACATCTGGGTATACCCTTCCACGCTTATGGTGGACAAAATGATTCAGAAAAGGGGGTGGTGATGGACAGAGTATCTGAATTAAGCAGAACACTCCTACCCAGTCCAAAGATCAGGGCTTTATCCATCACCGTTTTTTAGCTCACTGCACCATCCCAGCTCAGAACCTGGCTATATGCAAATTAGTCTGTCCCTGGCCCAGTGCATCATGGGAACAGGGCAAACCAAACTACCAAGCCAATTCTTATACTGGGAAGGAAACAAGCTACCGGGGACCGGTTTCTGGCATTTCAGCCGTCTTCGGCCCGGCTTGCTTGAATCCTGATGGTGCAGTGAGCAAGGGACTCACATCTGAGTATACCCTTCCACGCTTATGGTGGACAAAATGATTCAGAAAAGGGGGTGGTGATGGACAGAGTATCTGAATTAAGCAGAACACTCCTACCCAGTCCAAAGATCAGGGCTTTATCCATCACCGTTTTTTAGCTCACTGCACCATCCCAGCTCAGAAGCTGGCTATATGCAAATTAGTCTGTCCCTGGCCCAGTGCATCATGGGAACAGGGCAAACCAAACTACCAAGCCAATTCTTATACTGGAAAGGAAACAAGCTACCGGGGACCGGTTTCTGGCATTCAGCCGTCTTCGGCTCGGCTTGCTTGAATCCTGATGGTGCAGTGAGCAAGGGACTCACATCTGAGTATACCCTTCCACGCTTATGGTGGACAAAATGATTCAGAAAAGGGGGTGGTGATGGACAGAGTATCTGAATTAAGCAGAACACTCCTACCCAGTCCAAAGATCAGGGCTTTATCCATCACCGTTTTTTAGCTCACTGCACCATCCCAGCTCAGAACCTGGCTCTATGCAAATTAGTCTGTCCCTGGCCCAGTGCATCATGGGAACAGGGCAAACCAAACTACCAAGCCAATTCTTATACTGGGAAGGAAACAAGCTACCGGGGACCGGTTTCTGGCATTTCAGCCGTCTTCGGCCCGGCTTGCTTGAATCCTGATGGTGCAGTGAGCAAGGGACTCACATCTGGGTATACCCTTCCACGCTTATGGTGGACAAAATGATTCAGAAAAGGGGGTGGTGATGGACAGAGTATCTGAATTAAGCAGAACACTCCTACCCAGTCCAAAGATCAGGGCTTTATCCATCACCGTTTTTTCAGCTCACTGCACCATCCCAGCTCAGAACCTGGCTATATGCAAATTAGTCTGTCCCTGGCCCAGTGCATCATGGGAACAGGGCAAACCAAACTACCAAGCCAATTCTTATACTGGGAAGGAAACAAGCTACCGGGGACCGGTTTCTGGCATTTCAGCCGTCTTCGGCCCGGCTTGCTTGAATCCTGATGGTGCAGTGAGCAAGGGACTCACATCTGAGTATACCCTTCCACGCTTATGGTGGACAAAATGATTCAGAAAAGGGGGTGGTGATGGACAGAGTATCTGAATTAAGCAGAACACTCCTACCCAGTCCAAAGATCAGGGCTTTATCCATCACCGTTTTTTTAGCTCACTGCACCATCCCAGCTCAGAACCTGGCTATATGCAAATTAGTCTGTCCCTGGCCCAGTGCATCATGGGAACAGGGCAAACCAAACTACCAAGCCAATTCTTATACTGGGAAGGAAACAAGCTACCGGGGACCGGTTTCTGGCATTTCAGCCGTCTTCGGCCCGGCTTGCTTGAATCCTGATGGTGCAGTGAGCAAGGGACTCACATCTGAGTATACCCTTCCACGCTTATGGTGGACAAAATGATTCAGAAAAGGGAGTGGTGATGGACAGAGTATCTGAATTAAGCAGAACACTCCTACCCAGTCCAAAGATCAGGGCTTTATCCATCACCATTTTTTAGCTCACTGCACCATCCCAGCTCAGATCCTGGCTATATGCAAATTAGTCTGTCCCTGGCCCAGTGCATCATGGGAACAGGGCAAACCAAACTACCAAGCCAATTCTTATACTGGGAAGGAAACAAGCTACCGGGGACCGGTTTCTGGCATTTCAGCCGTCTTCGGCCCGGCTTGCTTGAATCCTGATGGTGCAGTGAGCAAGGGACTCACATCTGAGTATACCCTTCCACGCTTATGGTGGACAAAATGATTCAGAAAAGGGGGTGGTGATGGACAGAGTATCTGAATTAAGCAGAACACTCCTACCCAGTCCAAAGATCAGGGCTTTATCCATCACCGTTTTTTAGCTCACTGCACCATCCCAGCTCAGAACCTGGCTATATGCAAATTAGTCTGTCCCTGGCCCAGTGCATCATGGGAACAGGGCAAACCAAACTACCAAGCCAATTCTTATACTGGGAAGGAAACAAGCTACCGGGGACCGGTTTCTGGCATTTCAGCCGTCTTCGGCCCGGCTTGCTTGAATCCTGATGGTGCAGTGAGCAAGGGACTCACATCTGAGTATACCCTTCCACGCTTATGGTGGACAAAATTATTCAGAAAATGGGGTGGTGCTGGACAGAGTATCTGAATTAAGCAGAACACTCCTACCCAGTCCAAAGATCAGGGCTTTATCCATCACCGTTTTTTAGCTCACTGCACCATCCCAGCTCAGAACCTGGCTATATGCAAATTAGTCTGTCCCTGGCCCAGTGCATCATGGGAACAGGGCAAACCAAACTACCAAGCCAATTCTTATACTGGGAAGGAAACAAGCTACCGGGGACCGGTTTCTGGCATTTCAGCCGTCTTCGGCCCGGCTTGCTTGAATCCTGATGGTGCAGTGAGCAAGGGACTCACATCTGAGTATACCCTTCCACGCTTATGGTGGACAAAATGATTCAGAAAAGGGGGTGGTGATGGACAGAGTATCTGAATTAAGCAGAACACTCCTACCCAGTCCAAAGATCAGGGATTTATCCATCACTGTTTTTTAGCTCACTGCACCATCCCAGCTCAGAACCTGGCTATATGCAAATTAGTCTGTCCCTGGCCCAGTGCATCATGGGAACAGGGCAAACCAAACTACCAAGCCAATTCTTATACTGGGAAGGAAACAAGCTACCGGGGACCGGTTTCTGGCATTTCAGCCGTCTTCGGCCCGGCTTGCTTGAATCCTGATGGTGCAGTGAGCAAGGGACTCACATCTGAGTATACCCTTCCACGCTTATGGTGGACAAAATGATTCAGAAAAGGGGGTGGTGATGGACAGAGTATCTGAATTAAGCAGAACACTCCTACCCAGTCCAAAGATCAGGGCTTTATCCATCACCGTTTTTTAGCTCACTGCACCATCCCAGCTCAGAACCTGGCTATATGCAAATTAGTCTGTCCCTGGCCCAGTGCATCATGGGAACAGGGCAAACCAAACTACCAAGCCAATTCTTATACTGGGAAGGAAACAAGCTACCGGGGACCGGTTTCTGGCATTTCAGCCGTCTTTGGCCCGGCTTGCTTGAATCCTGATGGTGCAGTGAGCAAGGGACTCACATCTGAGTATACCCTTCCACGCTTATGGTGGATAAAATGATTCAGAAAAGGGGGTGGTGATGGACAGAGTATCGGAATTAAGCAGAACACTCCTACCCAGTCCAAAAATCAGGGCTTTATCCATCACCGTTTTTTAGCTCACTGCATCATCCCAGCTCAGAACCTGGCTATATGCAAATTAGTCTGTCCCTGGCCCAGTGCATCATGGGAACAGGGCAAACCAAACTACCAAGCCAATTCTTATACTGGGAAGGAAACAAGCTACCGGGGACCGGTTTCTGGCATTTCAGCCGTCTTCGGCCCGGCTTGCTTGAATCCTGATGGTGCAGTGAGCAAGGGACTCACATCTGAGTATACCCTTCCACGCTTATGGTGGACAAAATGATTCAGAAAAGGTGGTGGTGATGGACAGAGTATCTGAATTAAGCAGAACACTCCTACCCAGTCCAAAGATCAGGGCTTTATCCATCACCGTTTTTTAGCTCAGTGCACCATCCCAGCTCAGAACCTGGCTATATGCAAATTAGTCTGTCCCTGGCCCAGTGCATCATGGGAACAGGGCAAACCAAACTACCAAGCCAATTCTTATACTGGGAAGGAAACAAGCTACCGGGGACCGGTTTCTGGCATTTCAGCCGTCTTCGGCCCGGCTTGCTTGAATCCTGATGGTGCAGTGAGCAAGGGACTCACATCTGAGTATACCCTTCCACGCTTATGGTGGACAAAATGATTCAGAAAAGGGGGTTGTGATGGACAGAGTATCTGAATTAAGCAGAACACTCCTACCCAGTCCAAAGATCAGGGCTTTATCCATCACCGTTTTTTAGCTCACTGCACCATCCCAGCTCAGAACCTGGCTATATGCAAATTAGTCTGTCCCTGGCCCAGTGCATCATGGGAACAGGGCAAACCAAACTACCAAGCCAATTCTCATACTGGGAAGGAAACAAGCTACCGGGGACCGGTTTCTGGCATTTCAGCTGTCTTCGGCCCGGCTTGCTAGAATCCTGATGGTGCAGTGAGCAAGGGACTCACATCTGAGTATACCCTTCCACGCTTATGGTGGACAAAATGATTCAGAAAAGGGGGTGGTGATGGACAGAGTATCTGAATTAAGCAGAACACTCCTACCCAGTCCAAAGATCAGGGCTTTATCCATCACCGTTTTTTAGCTCACTGCACCATCCCAGCTCAGAACCTGGCTATATGCAAATTAGTCTGTCCCTGGCCCAGTGCATCATGGGAACAGGGCAAACCAAACTACCAAGCCAATTCTTATACTGGGAAGGAAACAAGCTACCGGGGACCGGTTTCTGGCATTTCAGCCGTCTTCGGCCCGGCTTGCTTGAATCCTGATGGTGCAGTGAGCAAGGGACTCACATCTGAGTATACCCTTCCACGCTTATGGTGGACAAAATGATTCAGAAAAGGGGGTGGTGATGGACAGAGTATCTGAATTAAGCAGAACACTCCTACCCAGTCCAAAGATCAGGGCTTTATCCATCACCGTTTTTTAGCTCACTGCACCATCCCAGCTCAGAACCTGGCTATATGCAAATTAGTCTGTCCCTGGCCCAGTGCATCATGGGAACAGGGCAAACCAAACTACCAAGCCAATTCTTATACTGGGAAGGAAACAAGCTACCGGGGACCGGTTTCTGGCATTTCAGCCGTCTTCGGCCCGGCTTGCTTGAATCCTGATGGTGCAGTGAGCAAGGGACTCACATCTGAGTATACCCTTCCACGCTTATGGTGGACAAAATGATTCAGAAAAGGGGGTGGTGATGGACAGAGTATCTGAATTAAGCAGAACACTCCTACCCAGTCCAAAGATCAGGGCTTTATCCATCACCGTTTTTTAGCTCACTGCACCATCCCAGCTCAGAACCTGGCTATATGCAAATTAGTCTGTCCCTGGCCCAGTGCATCATGGGAACAGGGCAAACCAAACTACCAAGCCAATTCTTATACTGGGAAGGAAACAAGCTACCGGGGACCGGTTTCTGGCATTTCAGCCATCTTCGGCCCGGCTTGCTTGAATCCTGATGGTGCAGTGAGCAAGGGACTCACATCTGAGTATATCCTTCCACGCTTATGGTGGACAAAATGATTCAGAAAAGGGGGTGGTGATGGACAGAGTATCTGAATTAAGCAGAACACTCCTACCCAGTCCAAAGATCAGGGCTTTATCCATCACCGTTTTTTAGCTCACTGCACCATCCCAGCTCAGAACCTGGCTATATGCAAATTAGTCTGTCCCTGGCCCAGTGCATCATGGGAACAGGGCAAACCAAACTACCAAGCCAATTCTTATACTGGGAAGGAAACAAGCTACTGGGGACCGGTTTCTGGCATTTCAGCCGTCTTCGGCCCGGCTTGCTTGAATCCTGATGGTGCAGTGATCAAGGGACTCACATCTGAGTATACCCTTCCACGCTTATGGTGGACAAAATGATTCAGAAAAGGGGGTGGTGATGGACAGAGTATCTGAATTAAGCAGAACACTCCTACCCAGTCCAAAGATCAGGGCTTTATCCATCACCGTTTTTTAGCTCACTGCACCATCCCAGCTCAGAACCTGGCTATATGCAAATTAGTCTGTCCCTGGCCCAGTGCATCATGGGAACAGGGCAAACCAAACTACCAAGCCAATTCTTATACTGGGAAGGAAACAAGCTACCGGGACAGGTTTCTGGCATTTCAGCCGTCTTCGGCCCGGCTTGCTTGAATCCTGATGGTGCAGTGAGCAAGGGGCTCACATCTGAGTATACCCTTCCACGCTTATGGTGGACAAAATGATTCAGAAAAGGGGGTGGTGATGGACAGAGTATCTGAATTAAGCAGAAAACTCCTTCCCAGTCCAAAGATCAGGGCTTTATCCATCACCGTTTTTTAGCTCACTGCACCATCCCAGCTCAGAACCTGGCTATATGCAAATTAGTCTGTCCCTGGCCCAGTGCATCATGGGAACAGGGCAAACTAAACTACCAAGCCAATTCTTATACTGGGAAGGAAACAAGCTACCGGGGACCGGTTTCTGGCATTTCAGCCGTCTTCGGCCCGGCTTGCTTGAATCCTGATGGTGCAGTGAGCAAGGGACTCACATCTGAGTATACCCTTCCACGCTTATGGTGGACAAAATGAATCAGAAAAGGGGGTGGTGATGGACAGAGTATCTGAATTAAGCAGAACACTCCTACCCAGTCCAAAGATCAGGGCTTTATCCATCACCGTTTTTTAGCTCACTGCACCATCCCAGCTCAGAACCTGGCTATATGCAAATTAGTCTGTCCCTGGCCCAGTGCATCATGGGAACAGGGCAAACCAAACTACCAAGCCAATTCTTATACTGGGAAGGAAACAAGCAACCGGGGACCGGTTTCTGGCATTTCAGCCGTCTTCGGCCCGGCTTGCTTGAATCCTGATGGTGCAGTGAGCAAGGGACTCACATCTGAGTATACCCTTCCACGCTTATGGTGGACAAAATGATTCAGAAAAGGGGGTGGTGATGGACAGAGTATCTGAATTAAGCAGAACACTCCTACCCAGTCCAAAGATCAGGGCTTTAGCCATCACCGTTTTTTAGCTCACTGCACCATCCCAGCTCAGAACCTGGCTATATGCAAATTAGTCTGTCCCTGGCCCAGTGCATCATGGGAACAGGGCAAACCAAACTACCAAGCCAATTCTTATACTGGGAAGGAAACAAGCTACCGGGGACCGGTTTCTGGCATTTCAGCCGTCTTCGGCCCGGCTTGCTTGAATCCTGATGGTGCAGTGAGCAAGGGACTCACATCTGAGTATACCCTTCCACGCTTATGGTGGACAAAATGATTCAGAAAAGGGGGTGGTGATGGACAGAGTATCTGAATTAAGCAGAACACTCCTACCCAGTCCAAAGATCAGGGCTTTATCCATCACCGTTTTTTAGCTCACTGCACCATCCCAGCTCAGAACCTGGCTATATGCAAATTGGTCTGTCCCTGGCCCAGTGCATCATGGGAACAGGGCAAACCAAACTACCAAGCCAATTCTTATACTGGGAAGGAAACAAGCTACCGGGGACCGGTTTCTGGCATTTTAGCCATGTTCGGCCCGGCTTGCTTGAATCCTGATGGTGCAGTGAGCAAGGGACACACATCTGAGTATACCCTTCCACGCTTATGGTGGACAAAATGATTCAGAAAAGGGGGTGGTGATGGACAGAGTATCTGAATTAAGCAGAATACTCCTACCCAGTCCAAAGATCAGGGCTTTATCCATCACCGTTTTTTTAGCTCACTGCACCATCCCAGCTCAGAACCAGGCCATATGCAAATTAGTCTGTCCCTTGCCCAGTGCATCATGGGAACAGGGCAAACCAAACTACCAAGCCGATTCTTATACTGGGAAGGAAACAAGCTACCGGGGACCGGTTTTTGGCATTTCAGCCGTCTTCGGCCCGGCTTGCTTGAATCCTGATGGTGCAGTGAGCAAGGGACTCACATCTGAGTATACCCTTCCACGCTTATGGTGGACAAAATGATTCAGAAAAGGGGGTGGTGATGGACAGAGTATCTGAATTAAGCAGAACACTCCTACCCAGTCCAAAGATCAGGGCTTTATCCATCACCGTTTTTTAGCTCACTGCACCATCCCAGCTCAGAACCTGGCTATATGCAAATTAGTCTGTCCCTGGCCCAGTGCATCATGGGAACAGGGCAAACCAAACTACCAAGCGAATTCTTATACTGGGAAGGAAACAAGCTACCGGGGACCGGTTTCTGGCATTTCAGCCGTCTTCGGCCCGGCTTGCTTGAATCCTGATGGTGCAGTGAGCAAGGGACTCACATCTGAGTATACCCTTCCACGCTTATGGTGGACAAAATGATTCAGAAAAGGGGGTGGTGATGGACAGAGTATCTGAATTAAGCAGAACACTCCTACCCAGTCCAAAGATCAGGGCTTTATCCATCACCGTTTTTTAGCTCACTGCACCATCCCAGCTCAGAACCTGGCTATATGCAAATTAGTCTGTCCCTGGCCCAGTGCATCATGGGAACAGGGCAAACCAAACTACCAAGACAATTCTTATACTGGGAAGGAAACAAGCTACCGGGGACCGGTTTCTGGCATTTCAGCCGTCTTCGGCCCGGCTTGCTTGAATCCTGATGGTGCAGTGAGCAAGGGACTCACATCTGAGTATACCCTTCCACGCTTATGGTGGACAAAATGATTCAGAAAAGGGGGTGGTGATGGACAGAGTATCTGAATTAAGCAGAACACTCCTACCCAGTCCAAAGATCAGGGTTTTATCCATCACCGTTTTTTAGCTCACTGCACCATCCCAGCTCAGAACCTGGCTATATGCAAATTAGTCTGTCCCTGGCCCAGTGCATCATGGGAACAGGGCAAACCAAACTACCAAGCCAATTCTTATACTGGGAAGGAAACAAGCTACCGGGGACCGGTTTCTGGCATTTCAGCCGTCTTCGGCCCGGCTTGCTTGAATCCTGATGGTGCAGTGAGCAAGGGACTCACATCTGAGTATACCCTTCCACGCTTATGGTGGAGAAAATGGTTCAGAAAAGGGGGTGGTGATGGACAGAGTATCTGAATTAAGCAGAACACTCCTACCCAGTCCAAAGATCAGGGCTTTATACATCACCGTTTTTTAGCTCACTGCACCATCCCAGCTCAGAACCTGGCTATATGCAAATTAGTCTGTCCCTGGCCCAGTGCATCATGGGAACAGTGCAAACCAAACTACCAAGCCAATTCTTATACTGGGAAGGAAACAAGCTACCGGGACCGGTTTCTGGCATTTCAGCCGCCTTCGGCCCGGCTTGCTTGAATCCTGATGGTGCAGTGAGCATGGGACTCACATCTGAGTATACCCTTCCACGCTTATGGTGGACAAAATGATTCAGAAAAGGGGGTGGTGATGGACAGAGTATCTGAATTAAGCAGAACACTCCTACCCAGTCCAAAGATCAGGGCTTTATCCATCACCGTTTTTTAGCTCACTGCACCATCCCAGCTCAGAACCTGGCTATATGCAAATTAGTCTGTCCCTGGCCCAGTGCATCATGGGAACAGGGCAAACCAAACTACCAAGACAATTCTTATACTGGGAAGGAAACAAGCTACCGGGGACCGGTTTCTGGCATATCAGCCGTCTTCGGCCCGGCTTGCTTGAATCCTGATGGTGCAGTGAGCAAGGGACTCACATCTGAGTATACCCTTCCACGCTTATGGTGGACAAAATGATTCAGAAAAGGGAGTGGTGATGGACAGAGTATCTGAATTAAGCAGAACACTCCTACCCAGTCCAAAGATCAGGGTTTTATCCATCACCGTTTTTTAGCTCACTGCACCATCCCAGCTCAGAACCTGGCTATATGCAAATTAGTCTGTCCCTGGCCCAGTGCATCATGGGAACAGGGCAAACCAAACTACCAAGCCAATTCTTATACTGGGAAGGAAACAAGCTACCGGGGACCGGTTTCTGGCATTTCAGCCGTCTTCGGCCCGGCTTGCTTGAATCCTGATGGTGCAGTGAGCAAGGGACTCACATCTGAGTATACCCTTCCACGCTTATGGTGGAGAAAATGGTTCAGAAAAGGGGGTGGTGATGGACAGAGTATCTGAATTAAGCAGAACACTCCTACCCAGTCCAAAGATCAGGGCTTTATACATCACCGTTTTTTAGCTCACTGCACCATCCCAGCTCAGAACCTGGCTATATGCAAATTAGTCTGTCCCTGGCCCAGTGCATCATGGGAACAGTGCAAACCAAACTACCAAGCCAATTCTTATACTGGGAAGGAAACAAGCTACCGGGACCGGTTTCTGGCATTTCAGCCGCCTTCGGCCCGGCTTGCTTGAATCCTGATGGTGCAGTGAGCATGGGACTCACATCTGAGTATACCCTTCCACGCTTATGGTGGACAAAATGATTCAGAAAAGGGGGTGGTGATGGACAGAGTATCTGAATTAAGCAGAACACTCCTACCCAGTCCAAAGATCAGGGCTTTATCCATCACCGTTTTTTAGCTCACTGCACCATCCCAGCTCAGAACCTGGCTATATGCAAATTAGTCTGTCCCTGGCCCAGTGCATCATGGGAACAGGGCATACCAAACTACCAAGCCAATTCTTATACTGGGAAGGAAACAAGCTACCGGGGACCGGTTTCTGGCATATCAGCCGTCTTCGGCCCGGCTTGCTTGAATCCTGATGGTGCAGTGAGCAAGGGACTCACATCTGAGTATACCCTTCCACGCTTATGGTGGACAAAATGATTCAGAAAAGGGAGTGGTGATGGACAGAGTATCTGAATTAAGCAGAACACTCCTACCCAGTCCAAAGATCAGGGCTTTATCCATCACCGTTTTTTAGCTCACTGCACCATCCCAGCTCAGAACCTGGCTATATGCAAATTAGTCTGTCCCTGGCCCAGTGCATCATGGGAACAGGGCAAATCAAACTACCAAGCCAATTCTTATACTGGGAAGGAAACAAGCTACCAGGGACCGGTTTCTGGCATTTCAGCCGTCTTCGGCTCGGCTTGCTTGAATCCTGATGGTGCAGTGAGCAAGAGATAAATAACGGTGATGGATGAAGCCCTGATCTTTGGACTGGATAAGAGTGGTCTGCTTAATTCAGACACTCTGTTCATCACCACCCCCTTTTCTGAATCGTTTTTGGCCACTATAGGTGTGGCAGGGTATACTCAGACATGAGTCCCTTTCTCACTGCACCATCAGGATTCAAGCAAGCCGGGCCGAAGACGGCTGAAATGCCAGAAACCGGTCCCCGGTAACTTGTCTCCTTTCTGGTGAAGAATTGGCTTGGTAGTTTAGTCTGCCCTGTTCCCATGATGCACTGGGCCAGGGACAGACTGATTTGCATATAGCCAGGTTCGGAGCTGGGATGGTGCAGTGAGATAAATAACGGTGATGGATCAAGCCCTGATCTTTGGACTGGGTAAGAGTGGTCTGCTTAATTCAGACACTCTGTTCATCACCACCCCCTTTTCTGAATCGTACAGCAGTGGTACAGGCTCCACCACCAGCGCCTCGGAGGCAGACGAGGCGCACACCTGGTGCCAGGTCACAGACCAGCGCACTGAGGCGCCAGCAGCGCCAGGGCCCAGCAGGCACCGCCAGGGCACTTGAAACACCGACCCAGGCCTGGCCATCGAACGTCGCATGCTGGCGGTGCATCGCACACATTCGCGCCACATGGCAGCAATGCTCACACAGATGCAGGCAAACGGCCAACACATTGCCCAGATGACCGCAGAAGTGCGAGAAAACAACCAGCTGCTTGTATCCCAGCAGGACCTGACCTGTCAACGCCACCGCCAACTACTGGCCCGCCTATCGGCCTACACTAGGTCAAATCATGTAGTTGGCAATGCTACATCTCAGCTGGCACGAAGGTCACTTGCCATGTCGGCCCAGATGGTGCAGTGTTGCCAGGATTTGGCCAGGTCACTTGACCTACTCACCGCAGCAGTGCTCGGCAGACAGGCCACTGCCCAGGAAGAAGCAGAGGGGGCTGACGACGCAAGTGAGGCTGCGTCGACCAGCAGCAGTGCCTCCTTAACACCGTTGCCTGCACGTCGGCGCAGCAGCAGGCCAACATCAGGAAGTAGGGCCAACACCGTCCCTCAGGATGCGGAGAGACGACTTAGGGCGTCTCGTCGTCACCGTCCGTGAGGACTCTAACACTCAGAGGGAGGCCATGCAGTCAACCCCTGCAAACCCCTACCCCAGCATGGGGAGGTATGGAGCAATGCTCTCTCCATCAGACAATTTAATACTTAAAGGCCAATTTATTGTGATTTAACAATAAAGATGAATGGTCAAACTTGATACACACTCATGTCATTATTACATTCGTCATGCATGGATGCAGTGTTGTGATAGTGGAATGTGTGCACTAGAAACAGTTGGTAGTGATGTGGTTGCGGCGCCTGTGTCCTTCAGCAGGATCTTCTCCGCGTGCATGACGTACATGTGGAGGTGGCCGGTTGTCACCTTCAGACTCACTGCCAGATATCTCCACTGGTATCCTGCGCTTGGTAGCAATGTTGTGGAGTATTGCACACACGGCCACGATGCGGCAGCAGACCTCAGGTGTGTATTTGATGGCCCCACCAGTCTTGTGCAGTATGCGGAAACGGCTCTTCAATAGGCCAAATGTCCTCTCTATGCAATTTCTTGTCCGTATGTGTGCAGCATTGTAACGCCGTTGCTGCATTGTGGCTGGGTTGAGGTATGGGGTGAGGAGGTACTCACGTAGACCGTAGGCGCTGTCACCTGCGGGTAATGAGCACAGGGTGAGTGCCTATTCTGCGCAGATACATGATGAAAGTATAGTATTTGGGGACATGTGTACTTACCCAGTAGGTGTCCTTCGCCAAAGTCTCCCCTTGCCAGTCGTGTGTGAATGCCGCTGTGCCGGAAGATGAAGGAGTCATGTGTGCTGCCCGGATATTGTGCCACTATGTCCGTGATGATATTCTTGGCGTTGCACACCATCTGGATATTGAGGGAGTGGTAGGATTTGCGGTTGCGGTACATGTATTCCGTTTGTGCTGGTGGGCAGATGTGGATATGGGTACAGTCAATGCATCCAATTACATGCGGAAAATGTGCAATGTTGTAGAATTTCAGCTTGGTGTCATTTAAGTCCTGCTGGGTGGTTGGGAATGAAATGTAGTGGTGTAGCCTGGTCAGCATTGCATCCAGAAAACTACTGAGGCAGCGGGACATGGTGGGCTGGGATATGCCCCCAGCGACAGCAACTATCCCCTGGAAGCCAGTAGGTGCAGGCTGCACAATACCTGTACATGGGTGGGGACGGCATTGGTTCTCCTTGTTGGATGCTGCAGCAGGGGGTCTAGGTTCTGGATCAGCTTAATGATCATTGGGCCACTTAGCCGGTACTTGGCATAGATTTGCTCCCTGGTTTGGCCCAGAAGGGTGACCCGCTGCCGGAATATCCGCTCCTGGATCCTACGCCTGTTCTGTTCTGCTCACTGCAGCCTACGCCGCCTGACCACCATGTAGAGTCCTGGCATTGTGAGAGTCCACAGTCTCCTGCTACATGTCCTTAAGTGTGATTGGTCAGGCCAGCACCTGTATGCAGTTAACTTTAATCTTTTTTTTTTTTTGCTGGTTACCACCTGGTTGGAGTTCTCCTTAAATTGCGCGTCGCTAATAGCGATTTTCGTGTTTTTCGCAATCTGCGAATTTTCTTGAATGGCAATAGCGAATATTTAGCGACTTCGCAAATGAATTCGCAGAATCCTTGGTTTCTCGCTATTTCCGATTCGCAAATTGGCAGGTTTCAGGATTCTGCGATTTTATTTGCGAATTCGCAATTTTTATTTAGCGATTACGCACTTTTGCAATTTTGACTTTCATGAATAGCTTTTACTCAATTTGCGATCGCAATTGCGAATTCGCAGCAATTGCGATCGCAAATTAGCTTCATGAATCTGGCTGTTAGTTTCCATGCCGGTCTGTCTGACATGGAAACCATGTTGGAAAGTGTGTTTGAAGGACTGAGCGGGCACCTATGGTGCCCCCCTGTTCATCCCTGCACCTTGTGGCTGGTACAGGGTGCAGGGATGAACAACATCTCCCATTTCTCAATGGGAGCTTGTGTTAGGGCCAGTTTACAATCGTAAAAGGAGCTCCAACTGATAAAGGGAATTATGCGACTGAACAGTGTTCGGCTTCATTGTAATAAGACGGTCGGGACCGCCAGCCAGAGATCGGTTGGTCTCAGCACCGAGACGGTGTTGTGCATGCTGAAGTCCGCCCGACATCATATCAGGCCCTCCTTGTATTTGTTGCATGTAGCTTGACACCCTAACATTTTCTCCTTGTCCTTAGTAATCTAATACATTCTGGGAGTGATATTCATGATTCATTTCAATTGCACAATGTGCACTGAACTAACAGATTGCAACTGTATGTCTCTCAAAACTCTGGTGTCAAACAATACATTTAGAAATCCATGATGCACTTCGAAACCAGGATTGTAGGTATCTGGTCGGGGTATTTTTCGGTGTGGCGTTAGCCAAAACATTTTGATTTTACTAAAAACGTATATATAATATACTTAATTAAAGGAGCTTTCAGACAGCTGTTCTCACCCATTGGTCTGTTGTTGTATCATTCACATTATTTTCTTCCTCCCACATCTGCCTTCTGCTCGCTTCACTATGATTGACAGCGTTTTGCTCTTTCACAAGGAGCACATTTGCACACAAGATAGTTCCCTTCAGTGCTATATGTCTATCTATCTATCTATCTATCTATCTATCTATCTATCTATCTATCTATCTATCTATCTATCTATCTATCTATCTATCTATCTATCTATCTATCTATCTATCTGTCTGTCTGTCTGTCTGTCTGTCTGTCTGTCTGTCTGTCTGTCTGTCTGTCTGCCTGTCTATCTACCTATCTTACTTTTTGCAAATATATCTGTCTGTCTATGCGCCCTCTCTATGTATGCAACTGTCTCAAGTTGTTTGTCTTTGCAACCATCTATCAAAACAAGAGTACCTATTGATGCAACACTATTCACACAACTGTCGTTATCTACACAACCCTCAGTATTTAGACATAACATCGAATGAAAAATATTTTGGGACATCAATATTGTGTTTAAAATATCGTGAATAAAAATATTGTGGTATGTGATATTGAGGTAAAGAATTTCTAAATTAGTTTTATTTTTTTAATATTGCTGTAAAAAATATCGAAGTTGCAAATATTTTTGTTTAAAACATCGATATTTTAATTCAAATTAATTTAATGGGATTTTTAATATTTAGTAATAAATATATATATATATATTTTTTTTAAATGTTTTGTAATTTAAATGTACTTTTTTGTGTTTAGTAATTTCTTTTTAGGAGCAGGATGTTAGGTTTATAGGTGATGAGGGTGGGGAGTAATTTAAAGAGTGTTGAAAATAAAATGTTCAGTATGAAATGTAATTTTTATATTTAAAGGAAATAGTGGATTTTAATAAAAGTTAGGCATGTGGGTTTTATTGGGGATAAGCATGGGGAGTGAACATATATTTTTTTAATTTATTACAAAAAATGAAATTTACATCTTTTACATTTTGAATATATGTGTTTTAGTTCATTATAAACTAATAGTTCTTTGACATCTCCTTTATTTTTTGGATTTCCTGGAGCATTTATTTTTTTTAAATCTATGTTTTGGGGTTTTATGGTTTTACGGTATGGAGGATTGTTTGAGTGGATTTTTTTTATTTGTTTTACAATACAAACATGAATTTACAAGGATTTCTGTTTGTTAATTGTTGTTTGGATCTAAGTCTGCAGCTACGAAACTTAGGGTATTTTTTAATTATTTTGAGGGGGTGGGAATTGTTATTTAATTATGGTTTGTTAAAAGGATTCATTTGAGTTTTTCTATGTCTATGTTTGGAGGCTTGTGTTAGATTTGTTTAGGTTATTTTATATTTTTGTAGTACATTTATTTAGTAATAATTATTTTAAGTTAAAAAATGTTTTCATTAAATCAAATAATTACTTGCTATATACATGTGAGCAAGGGCACTGAGTTGCCCGAAACCCCGTCATGGGGGTGGTGCAGGGCGAAATTAAATAAATATATCTGCACCTAAATCTGGGTCTGCGTCCGTCCCTTGCATGGAGTAACTGCGAGTGGAACATTGAGCATATATATATATGTATGTATATATATATATATATATATATATATATATATATATATATATATATATATATATTATATATATATATATATATATATATATATATATATATATATATATATATATAATTTTTTTTACATAAAGTTGATATGATACTGGGTGCTCCCTGGTGTCTGGACAAAGCTAAACCTCTCTGAAGAGCTGAAATGACAGCAAAACACGTGTCAGGGGTTGCTTTTATTTATTTCAGGATGGCTTGGATGGTATTTTACCAATCCAAAGCTGTAATATTGTGCCTGGAGTGGTAAATGGCTTTTGTCATTTTACAGCTCGGCGTGGATAGCACTGTGGTAATCCTATGCTTAAAGACTTTGCTGTACAAATGGCAAAAGACTTTGTCCATTTCTATCTCGGCGTGGATAGCAATGTGCTAATCCTATGCTTAAAAACTTTGAGAGAAAAGCAGACATTTGAGGTGAGCAAATTTAGTGTCGCTGGTGTTGAGGGTGCTCTATACAGGAGCTGCCTTCCACCTAAACTTGGGAACTACCCAGAGTTCTCTCCTTCTTTTTTGCATATATATATTCTGTCCTTTGGATATTACTTGTCCTTGCCCAGATGTGAAACGCCACATTGACACTGGTTTTGTACCAATATCAGGAATTCTAAATTGCCTGCATTTAATAAACTATGTTGCTGCATTGTGGGATTTGCAGTCCTTAAGGGGTTTTAAGCTTGAGTCCGTATTAACTCTGGAGTAATATTTTGTAAAACGATGTAAAGATGTTATTTCATGTACGAAGAACGCTTACTGGGCCCAGGGCTCCACGCAGCAGTTTCTGCCAATAATAGGGCAGAGATCACTTCTCCTTCCCGGACTGGGTCAGAGGTCATGCTGGTAGCGGAACTGACAAGAGCTCATATGAGCTATTGGGACGATGGACAGACATTATGGACGACTATTCAGTATGTGTGGCAGCAGTTTTAAAATTAGTTTGTGATGAATTTTATTATATATTGGCTACACAGGATGTTAGTTTGGCTGAACAGTTTTAGTGCCCGTTTGTATCCCACTGAGCAGTGTTTTAAATTGTCATACATGCTTCATCATATATTTTGTCTGCTTTACTGGTAACTTAGCAACTTTGGGTAATGCACTGTGCACAATATATTATTATGTTGCATCTTACTTATATTTATGTTTATGAAAACCTTCAGACAGCGTGAGCATGTTGCATTTAAGCTGCAATGGGAAATACAAGCGCTATAGTATATCTTCCATGTTTAGCAATTAGGTCAGTGGGATGGGCTATTTAACGAATGAGTTATGTAATGCCAAACTAGATTGACAAAGGCCTCTTGAAGGCTGAAACGCGTCTCTCCTCGTGCTCGGGATTGGGGGCAACCTCACTGAAAAATAAATGCCGAATCCAATGCCACTTCGTGTCCGTGCCTGCTTTCCATGGAGTCCCTGTGGGAGTTGGGTGTTTTTGCTCATTGTGATACAGCGTGAATGGTCGTCATGCTTCCACCGAACACCAGTCGTTTTGTGGCTCTCCTATCAGACCGTGTTTGTGGAGAAGTACTGGAGTGCTATCAGGGAAGCCCCCAGTTGTGTGACCGGGATAAGGAACAAGGATGACTGTCGTGGGGATGCGGGTCTTGGAGCGGGGCGGTTTTCGTGACTGCCAGCATGGATCTGCACCTCGCTGACAAGAAAGCCTTGCCTGGAGTACTGGCGCATACTGGTGACTGGGCACCGCAGACGCTACAACGCTGATGCGGTGAGGTGGTGATGGTGTTATTGATTTTGCGGATGGGTCCCTCTCAAGCCCGAGGTTGTGCCATTTAAACATTTTATGCTTGCCGTTTCTGTCCTTTGGATATTACTTGTCCTTGCCCAGATGTGAAACGCAACATTGACACTAGTTTTGTAACAATATCAGGAATTCTAAATTGCCTGCATTTAATAGACTATGTTGCTGCATTGTGGGATTTGCAGTCCTTAAAGAGTTTTAAGCTTGAGTCCATATTAATTCTGAAGTAATATTTTGTAAAATGATGTAAAGATGTTATTTCATGTACGAAGAATGCTTACTGGGCCCAGGGCTTCACGCAGCAGTTTCTGGCAATAATAGGGCAGAGATCACTTCTCCTTCCCGGACTGGGTCAGAGGTCAGGCTGTGGCGGAACTGACAAGAGCTCATATGAGCTATTGGGACGATCGACAGACATTATGGAATACTATTCATTATGTGTGGTAGCAGTTTTAAAATTAGTTTGTGATGAATTTTATTATATATTGGCTACACAGGATGTTAGTTTGGCTGAACAGTTTTAGTGCCCGTTTGTATCCCACTGAGCAGTGTTTTAAATTGTCATGCATGCTTCATCACATATTTTGTCTGCTTTACTGGTAACTTAGCAACTTTGGGTAATGCACTGTGCACTATATATTATTATGTTGCATCTTACTTAGATTTATGTTTATGAAAAGCTTCAGACAGCGTGAGCATGTTGCATTTAAGCTGCAATGGGAAATACATGCGCTATAGTATATCTTCCATGTTTAGCAATTAGGTCAGTGGGATGGGCTATTTAACAAATGAGTTATGTATTGCCAAACTAGATTGACAAAGGCCTCTTGAAGGCTGAAACGCGTCTCTCCTCGTGCTCGGGATTGAGGGCAACCTCACTGAAAAATAAATGCCGAATCCAATGCCACTTCGAGTCCGTTCCTGCTTTCCATGGAGTCCCTGTGGGAGTTGGGTGTTTTTGTTCATATATATATATAGCAGTGTGAACAAGGGCTCGTGAAAGCCTTAAACGCATAGCTGTTCTGTGCAAATAAAATTACTGCACCTGATTCTGTGGTCTGTCTCCTTCTCTCGCTGGCGTTGCAGGATTGCTTGCTGGAAGTGGTGTGGAGTTCTTCGAATATACATATATATATATATATATATACCAACACAATCCAGTAGCGTGAATCAAATAACTCACTGGTGCCCAGGCCTCAATTAAAAAACTGCATTTATTTTAGCAGCGGGTGCCCAATGCGTTTCGCTGTTAACCTCACAGCTTGTTCACGGGTAACATTTTTACAAGTGAAGTGCATATTTAAAGGTACAGAGATCAGTTCCGTTTTGTCATCATAAACATAGTAAAAGTACTACGTTGCAAACACTTACATCGTGATTATGGAGGAATTCATGATAAATAATACTTCCTTTTTCTTATTTACACAAATAAATTCATTTTGCATCAGAGCCTCGTTCTTCGCAATTACAGCAGTAACTTGATTATCGCTGTTTTAACTTTACTATTGTTACGCCCAAGTGGGCAAACAGAACTCATTTTTGTGTTGTTCCACAATTATACAAAAAATATCCTAACAGTAAGGCGACATTGGATTATCGCCGTTACTTTCTGCCTGTCAAAATCTGGCCCCAGTGGGCTTGCTTACAGTTTCAGTGTCCAATGCTCAACATTTAAAGTTCATCAATTCTGCTCAAATGAGCCCATATTCAATAAGTCGTCAAAAATTCATAATCTTCATGATATATCGCTGCAACAGAAAAAACACATATACTAACTATTACAAAATCATGAACTGTCTCATAATCAAAACATAAAAGACCTTGCTAAAAACTCTAAAAAGATACATTGTAAGTTAAAGGAGTCTTTACAGTATGGACTGCTTTATTTATCTAAGGTGTATCGACATCTCCTCATCAAAGTTCAAACCGAAAGGTATCGGTGTATTAAACTTGATAATCATTCTTGATTCCAGTTTTCTTAATTCAATTGTGCGGTTTCCTCCTCTTTCTCTTAAAGGTACTGAATCCAACATAACGAACTTAAGAAGGTTTTGGTTCTGACTGTGATTTTCATTGAAGTGGCGTGCCACCGGGTACTGCCTGTCGTTTTTGGCTATGGCTCGCAGGTGCTCAAGGACCCGCTTTAGCTTTTTTAGTAGTGCTCCCAATATAGTATAGATTACAGGGGCATTTAAGTGCATAAACTGCGAACTCCGTGTCGCATGAAAAATGTCTCATAATCTTAAATGCCGGTTTGTCCTTACATATTTTGACTGTTTTGCAATTATAGCTGTATCTACATGCTTTGCACTTAGTACATGTGAAGAAACCCTGTATAGGATTTGATTTTCTGATGTCTTTGATATTGGTTGTCATTAATGTATCTTTTAATGACTTGCTCCGTCTGAATGTAATAGATGGATATAGACCCACTTCATCTTTTAAATCTTCATCTGTTCTCAAGACTTCCCAGAATTTTTCTAAGCTCTTCCGTTCCTCCCAAGCTTGGTTATGGTACGTTGGTATGAATCTTACTTTATTATTTTGATCTTCTGGTTCTTTTTTGTTGAACATCTCTACTGAGCTGCAATTTCGTTTGGCTCGTAGCAGTTCCCCAAAAGGTATACTATTGACTACATTTCTGGGGTGACAACTCTGTGCTAGCAATAAGCTGTTGCCGGCTGTTTTCTTTCTATGCAATTTACTGGTAATTCTGTTATTCTTGATTTGTAACTGCAGCTCAGAGGGAGACTATAGTAAAGAAGAACAAACTATGATCACTAGATTCGAAGACAGGGGCTACAGTAGCAAAAGTATACAAACAGCAGTTGACAAAGTGAGGAATCTGACAAGGGAAGAGATGTTAACCCTGGCGGAAAGGGTGTTTGGGAGTCCTGCTAGGGTTGTCCCCCTGTTAATCCTAGCACCTGTGGGTGCAGGGGTTAACACCACCTCACATTTCTCTATGGGAGCATGTACTACAGCTGGTTTACGGCCGTAAAACTTGCTCCCATAGGAAAATGTTAGAATCTGATCGCACCATGTGGGGTCACATCATAATGAGGCGGTCTGTCCCATTTCCGAGGATTCGCCCGACATCATAATAGGCCCCTTAATATGCTCTTTGTTTAATTTTTATTGAATTTTTTAAGAAATAGAATTAGATTTAAAGTATAGATTTTGCTTTGGTTTCTAGGTATTCTAGACCTTTAGTATTTGGATTGAGTCTAACTTTGATTTGTAAATGCCGTCTGCAGGGATTATATTGCAGTTTCCGGGTGGCCGACAGGCTCCTTGAGCCTGTCGCAAGCCAGCTGAAATGCCGAGCCAGTTTGACTTCTGACCGCTTACATGGTTGTTAGGCGGTCTGAAGTCAAACCAGGGATGTGGGATGGTTCCACATCCAAATGAGTCCCATATTGTCATAAAAAGGGAATTGCACTTTTTGTGAGTTATTGATAGTTCAGGGAGTATTTGGACTTCATTGAAAGTTTAAGGGGTAGTTGGGGTATGGGTTCTAGCTTTTTTGGTTTTGCTTAATAATCTTTCCAAAGTTGGGATGGCACATAACTGGCCAGTTACATGCTCAGGAACTCGGGGTAGAATATCTTTTAGAATTTTGGTTGTGGGTTTCTCAGAGCTGATACTAGCTTCCTTAAAGTTTCCAAAACATCTCTTACTTCTACTCCTGTTATGGTAGGGGTTGTCTATGCTCTTTAACATTTATAACAGTAGTTTCCTTAGTTGTTGCCCTTCATAACATGCATTGGTACAATATTTGATTAATTTCCAAGTAATATGGTTATCTATTTTTCTTGGCAATATGCATACCCCACATAGCATAGTAGAAGTTTTACTGTCTGTGAAGTTATAATTTTTGCACCCTTAATCATTATCTTATTTGGACTGTTTTTAAATATACATGTTGAAAATGTTAAATATTTTAGGATGGACAATGTTAACACATAAAAAATGTTTCTTAATACGCTTACTTATATGGGTGTGTTGATATTTGTGGGTTTTGTAAAGTATGTTGTTCTTCTTTGGTGTTGGTGATTGGGTTTCTTTTGTTGAAGAAAATAAAATTATTTATTTTATTAAATACTACAATGTTTGTATGTGGTGGATAGGCTGTGGGTGGGATTGGTTTGTATTTTAAACTAGTGTTTTAGTGTTTATTTAAAATATACTTATATTATTTAGTGGTTGTGCTTTGATTTTGTTTGCAGTTAATTTGACTTTAGTTGGGAAGATCTCCAGAGGAACATATATGATATTTCATTTATTTAATACACTTGTACTTTGGTTACTTTGGTAATACAATAGATAATACAGTAACTTTGAAAAGTTGCTGTTGAAAGTGTAAAATTAAAGGTTTGGCTTTCTGTGAAAATTCTAGCAGAGGTTCAGCCTGCTCTGGTAGTTGCAGTTGTAATGGTAGATCATATCTATGTCTTGTATAGTGTTTATTTAATTGTTGGTAGATTTGTATCGTTTGCTGTTGTTTATAGTTTTTTTTGTTGAATTTTAAAGCATCTGTTTTTATTTTGTTGACAGATATATCCTTATTTGGAAAATGCAAGGTATTTTTAAATAACAGTATATTTGGTTATACACTTTAATTTAGTTATATATAACTAGTGTTTTTTTTAAGAAAGGTATTTATTATATGTTTGAAATATGTATTTTTTTAAGTGGTGTTTCTGTATGATATTTAATTTTTGGTGAAGAAAGAAATTTAAGAAAATGTGGAGTGGTGTTTTATTGAACTTTAAATATTGTTTATATTGTGCTTATGATTATGTTTGTGTGTTGAATAATTTTTATATTGCAGTTATTGTATTTGTAATTTTTTTAATGTTATTAAGGTTGCTATATTTGTGTTTGTACGATATTTATATATTCAATTTTTTTGTTATGTTCATGGTATTTTAGTTTTTTTATATTTTTGTTTTCTACTTTGGGTGTTTTGATGTAGTTTAAGACTATATTTTGATTTTGATATTTGTGTTTTCTACAAAAATGAAATATAGGTTGTCGATAATTTTGTTGTTGATATTAGTGTGATGATAATTTTGTAGCTCGATATTAGTGGTGTCGATATTATGTCAGTGGACCACAACTCTCTCTAAATGTGCAAGCCTGTCTATGTATCTATCTTTTCAATCCACACTATTTGTAATACATATTTACAGAAAAAGCATTACCAAAGGCAAGAGGCTGACAGCCAGTGCCATGCTCATTGTTTTTTTTAATAGGTCTCATGTTAGCCAAGGCCTTTTGCTTTTTCTAAAATTATGTATATTGCATAGTTACTTATACAGGGTTTCCCCCGGATGTCATCCATTAGCCTATTGTTGTGCCATTCACGTTTTCCTTCTACCCACTCCAGTATGCATAATGGGCAATGATGTAGTCCACTTCAGTCATTAGCTGACTTCACTGTGAATTTTGGCATGCTTCAGTTTCACAAGAAATACATCCACACAGAAAGTACTTCTCTTCAGTGCCTCAGGCATTTATTTTAGGTCGAGCCTAGGTAGAGCATGTGCTGCTCTGCGAGGCATGCTGTACTCGATATGGACTTGAAGCTACACAAACTCTCTGCCCATCTTTTCAGTTGGCTCCTGTTGTAGTCCTTTCTAAATGGTTGCTTCTGATTCTTTATTAGGCTTGTTAGTCCCTCCTTAGCAACGCCTTATCTGCATTTGTCGCCTCCAAATAGGACTGAACTTTTTACTTGTGTGTTTACATAGTATATTTATTTAGTCCATGAGCACTATTTTCTTTCAATATTTTTGTCCTACTGCAGATGTGACTTTCCAACAAGGCTTTTAAGATGTGCACAAGGCACCTTCGAGTTCGAGAATGGCAACCGCTTAATTCTTTTGTTATGCGCGGCTGCCGAACTGAACACACACTCACCTCATCTCCAACTCGCCCCCGGGCACTGCAATTTAAGTTTTCAGCACAGCGCCTGCTTTAAGATCGAGGAACACATTTATGACTTATTCAGAGTCGTTGTCAGACTCCACTGGTGATCCGGATGCTGGTGAAGGTCCATCTAACAGAAATCAACAAAGAGGCAACTCTTTTTTAGAGAAGAGCCAGCAAAAAAAGAACGTCAGATTCAAACCAATACCATGGAAAATGCACACCAGACGCCAGTTTTACAAAGCTAGATCCAATAATTAATTTTTCGAATGAAATCTTGACTGAAGATGAAATCGCAGTACTTCAATTGGGCTTCAAATTTGTTCCTAATACAAGTACAGACTTTGCTAAATAAAAAATGGAGACATTGGAATTTTTTCGGAAGATAAGACTCAAATAATTTTTTGCAATCAGCGAGATGTCTTCTTCACAAGAGACCACAGGGTTGAGTAACATATTGAGATTCAATCCTCCATCAAACGTGATTCCAAAAGAAGTCCTCGCATTCAAACAAATGGTCATGTCATCATTACAGAAGTTGGAACAACAGAAATTCTACACAAAGAACAACATAACAAGGGGCCAGAAAAAGGGCATCATGTATCTTAAAAACAATGAACAGTGGTGATAAAGGCAGCTGACAAGGGAGGAGCAATTGTCATATGGCAAAGAGATATGTATCTAAAAGAGGGCAGAAAGCAAGTAGAAAATAAAATATGGTATAGAAAAGTAAAAGAGGATCCGACCCGGGAACTACAGAAAATCATTACTGACCTGTTAAAAAATACGTTTGAACAAGGATTTCTGGGAAAAAAGGAATATAAATTCTTACTCAAAAAGAATCCAAGAATCCCTGTGATTTACTTCCTCCCAATAATTCACAAAGATTTAGGAGAACCACCAGGGATGCCAATCGTTTCAGGTTGTAACTCCTTCCTGGAACCCTTATCTGATTATTTTGATTTTTTCCTAAAACCATTTCTTAAACAAGTTCCCTCATATTTGAGGGACTCTATGGACTTCATCAATAAAATAGACCAACTGTTGGTCTCATTTGATGTAATATCTCTATACACACAAATACCACAAGATGAGGCTCTTGAGGTTTTGGAAATCTACATTGAATCAAGAAGCCGTCCACACTGGGTTCCATCAGAATTCATTTTACAATTGGCTGCCATAGCATTGAAAAAGAACTACTTCAAATTTGCCGGAAATGCCATTCTGTATATGGCACAATATAAAGACAAATTGGTGTTGAATAGCAATCCATTTTCTGGTCACATCTCACAATGGTATAGATACATTGATGATATCTGGTGTATCTGGAATGGCACACAACATCTGGATGATTTTTTATCGTGGCTGAGTCACAGAAACATGGATATCAAATTTACTAAGACATCTCATGCTGAAAGCCTAACATTTCTTGATATTGAAGTTAGACATCATGAGATAAAGCTCATTACCACCCTACACAAAAAAACAATGGATCGAAGTACAATTTTGCATTACAAAAGTTTCCACTCATGCAATTTGAGAGGTAATTTACCATACGGGCAGTTATTACGAATACGGCAGAATTGTACATGGTTGGAAGATTTCACATTACATGCTGAAACATTCCAAGCTCAATTGAAAAACAGAGGCTACCCCAAAAAGTTATTAAAACATCCTAGCAAGTGTGCACACTTTACACCAAGAGAAAGTTTGCTTACAAAGAAAGAAAAAACTCAGGATGATAGACTCGTCTGCGTTTCAACTTTTGGCCCCCATACCAACAATTTTAAACAATTTATTTTTAAAAATTGGCATATACTTCAAGGATTAATCTCTTGAACCACCATTATTCGCAATGCGAAAAAACACAAGTATAGGACAAAGAATCGTCCGGGCAGACATAATACCTTCCAAAAAGTCTGACTTACTGGCCCACTGGAACATTTAACCTATAACTGGGCATCATAAATGTGGGCAATGCATGGCTTGCGATACTACCATTGAAGGGACAGAATTTGTACATCGTAATATTAAATGGGGTCAGAGAGACTTCCCAAACTGTAAAACGAAAAATGCAGTTTACGCAATTCTCTGCCCGTGTCAAAAATTGTATGTTGGTAAAACGAATCAGGAAGTACGACAAAGATTGGCACAACATAGATCACGGATCAAGAATAAAGTTGTCACTGCCCCAATGGTCTCCTTTTTTTCTGGAAATTAACCACACAGAAAATGATTTCAAATGGACAATTTTGAGTGTGATTAAATGTGGCTCAAGAGGTGGCGATACAGAAGAGTTATTGCTCCAAAAAGAGGCATATTTAATTTTAACATTTAACTGCACGATATACGATGTTAATGAATTATCTGAAATTGGAAAAACGTAATAGGCCAACAAAACCACTTCGGCGAGTATATGGACTACTTTTACCAACATTTTCTGTGCCTTTCAATCATGTTATTAGCAAACTGTGAGACGAATCCAAGCTATATCGAGTCAGAGCAAGGTAAAAATGGTTTGAAAGGAAAGTTCCTTTAACACAAGCCTAATGCAAGTGAAAATGACAACGCTTTTCCTTCCTGCCTGACAGAACTAAGGAATCATCACAACAATGTTGAAACTGCTGAACAAAGAGTAAAACGCTGACCGCAGGAGGAATCTAGTTCACTAATGCTTCACCTCCTAAGACGTTCTAACAAATCTAAGTGGCTTCATTGCTGAAAATACAAGTTAAGGCGTAGTACTTAGTTGCCTGAAAAGATCAAATCTGGGCTGAACCCATTTTCCTTTTTTCACAGAACAATCAAAACTCTTTTCCACATCGCATCTCGGCCTAAATGTAAGTTGTATTTTTTAACACACTAATCACAAGTCGACTTTAACCCCTTCCATGCTCATGACAAGGTCAGCTCGTCATGCAGTACACTGGTCGTGTGCTTATGACGAGCTGACCTTGTCATGAACAATGGTAAATCTGATTCTTCAGCACAGGAGGGGAATTCCCTTACCACTGATGTGGTTAAAAAGCTACAACATTTCAACTAAATAAAAACATCTATCTTTAGATTTTTCAGAGCTATCCCCTGAACCAAAGGTTAAAGTGAAGGTAAAAAAATGTATTTTCATTAAAATAACTTAGCCTTTTTGCTCACAGTGCTGCTAAGGTTATACTGATGTATGATTTTATTTCAAATCCTTTCTTGTCTTTCCTGAAAACTTCTTATCCAGTCCACCGCCCTGATGAGAGTCCCACAAAGAAATGGGGGATTTGAAACGCGTCAGCATTTTCCTTTCTGCTGGGTTACTTAAATAATATTTGTCCAAATATAGCATGCTGTTTGAATTTTATGCACATTGGATTCACAAATGTTAACACAGGAGTGCAACAACCCCTGTATTTTGTATGTAATGTGATGTACTAGGAGAAGATGTTGTTGCTTATGGTTAAATTTATTGACTGGCCTTCTTTTGTATTGTAATGTCATGGCTTAATACATGTGATTTAGTTTGATACAGTATATGTTATATATGTCAATTTTGAACTATGAAACAAGGTGTTGTTTGTCTTTCTACTGACTTTAAAAAAAAATGAATTTGGGAGAGCACATGTTTCTTTAAAAAACGTTTGAAATTAAATTACCCAGACCATTCTAAAAAGATAAATCGTCATAAGTCTATTTATTCATAGAAACAGCCATCAAAATAGCAGGCCAGGCCCACTTTCTTTCCAAAAATGCTTTAAGATTAACAGCATTGGCGCTTGCTTTCATATTAACACAGGTGCCCGCTTTTTTTGCCACCAATACATATAACAAGCATTTGCAATGCAATAGGTCTCACATTTTCAAAACTTTGGCCTATTGTATTGTAAATGACAATCCCTTTTATTGTTGCAGGTTTTTAAAGACATAAATAAAGGGCATTGTCATTTACATTGCCAATAGCTCACAATCTTGCAAATGAGAGACATATTGCATTACAAATGCTTTCTTAATTTATGAGAACCCGGCAGCTTCCCAAAGAATAAAGTTTTGCAAAAACCATGACAGAACAAAACAAGAATTGCCAAAGTCAAAAGACTGGCAGATGTTACTTCCCCAAAGTTTATGGTCAAGGGGAAATGTTGACTGTCCATTTATTAAGTGACCTAGCATTAGGACACCCCCGCGCCGCACGGCCACCAGCTGCTGCGTGTGCCACCCGCCACCCGCCTGCCTCGCTGACCCTGCTGCCGCCGTCTGACCACGCCCCCTGCTGCCGAGCGGCGTGGTCTCCTGTGGTCGGGGCATCTATTGCTGTGTTCGCGGATCTGTAGCTCCGTTGCCTTTTTAGGCTCTTGTGCCCTGTGTTTCTCCTTTTTTGGAACTGTTATTGTATTTCTGTTACTGTATTTCCTCATCGCCTGTCCCCCTGTACTTGCTCCCCTCTGCTTCCCCGGCTTCCTCCCGCCCCACTCCTCGCTTCCCGCCTCCGTTGATTGCCACGCCCCCTTTTCTTTTTGTGCCCTCCCCGCTCCCGCCTCCCAGCTGCTCCGCCCTCCCTCGCACCTCGCCATATATGGCGACCGTGCGAACGCGCAGCGGTCACGCGCAGCGGTCACGCGCAGCGGAAGCGCCGATTGTGCGCCGAAGGCGCGCCAAAGGTAAGCCCATCTGCGCCCGTCCGCACCTGGACTGCGCCCAGTGCCAGAACCCCTAACCCCCGCAGACCCCAGCCCACCCGCTGGACGTACGACGCCACCACCCTCAACGCACTCAACACCGGTCGACTCCCGGAATGCCACGAGCCACCCCGAGATGCACCCACGGACCCTTCAGCTGCCGCTCGTGCGAATTCACCTGCATCCGGACCTGCACTACACCCACACCCACCAAGACCAAGACGAGCAACAACAGCAGCCACCTGAAGTGCATCCTGCTCAACACCCGCTCCGACCACAGACACGCCGTCGAGCTCTGGAACCTGCTCGACACCACTTCACCAGACGTCGCCTTCCTCACGGAAACCTGGATGAACGCCTCTTCAGCGCCCGACATCGCCATCGCCATCCCAGACGGCTACAAGATCATCTGAAGGGACCGCATCAACCAGACCGGAGGAGGCATCGCCATCATCCACAGGAACACCATCCGCATCACGACCAACGCCGATGACACCCTGACAACCGCCAAACACCTGCACTTCCAGGTCCACATCAACCCCAAGACCACCCTCAGAGGCACCCTCATCTACAGACCCCCGGGACCACGCACACAATTCAGCGAAGACTTCGCCGACTTCATCAGCCCGCACGCCCTCCCCTCCGCTGACTACATCCTCCTCGGGGACCTCAACTTCCACCTGGAGAACAACAACGACCGCAACACCACCACCCTGCTGGACAACCTCGCTAACCTCGGACTCAAGCAGCTGGTGACCACCCCCACCCACTACGCTGGACACACACTCGACCCCGTCTTCTCATCCAGCAAGGACATCGCCTTCAGCCACGCCACCGGACTCCACTGGACGGACCACAGCTGTGTCCACTTCTGCTTCAGAAGGACCACGATCCACCACCACCAACAATAGGCTGCACGCAGAAGCTGGAACAAGATCACAGCCGACCAGCTCGCGACTTCCCTGAGCAAGAACCCACCCAGCAGCGCAACGAACCCCAGCCAAGCGGCCACCAACCTCACGAAGTGGATCAGCGACTGCGCTGACGACCTCGCCCCCCTGAGGACCCTGCCCAGCAGACCCGGCAGCAAGAAAGCCCCATGGTTCACCGAAGAACTCAAGAGCTCCAAGAAGAACTGCCGAGCCCTCGAGAGAACCTGGCGCAGAGACCAAACACCGGACAACATGACTGCCCTCAAGCTCGCCACCCGAAAACACCACCAACTCATCCGCGCAACCAAGAAAACCGCATTCAAGGAGCGACTCAACATCAACGCACACAACAGCAAGGAACTCTTCAACATCGTTAAAGAGCTCTCCAAACCCAACGCCGGAAACAACGACATCACCCCTTCGCAAGACCTCTGCAACTCCCTCGCCTCCTACTTCCACAACAAGATCGCAGACATACACAACCGCTTCAGCCCCCAACCGACGCACGCCCCGACCGAACCAGCGCCCCCCACCACCACCCTCCACGCCTGGACCCAGATCAGCACCGAAGACACCGTCCGCACAATGAACTCCATCCACTCCGGATCTCCGACCGACCCATGCCCTCACCACGTCTTCAACAAGGCCGATGCTGTCATCGCACCCCACCTGCGGAACATCATCAACACCTCCTTCGACACCGCTACCTTCCCGGAGAGCTGGAAGCACGCCGAACTCAGCGCTCTACTAAAGAAGTCATCAGCCGACCCCACCGACCTCAAGAACTACCGCCCCATCTCGCTACTCCCGTTCCCTGCAAAAGTCATCGAGAAGACCGTCAACAAGCAGCTGGCTGCCTTCCTCGAGACGAACGGATCCCTAGACCTCTCGCAGTCTGGCTTCCGGGCCAACCACGGTACCGAGACCGCCCTGATCGCAGCCACCGATGACATCCAAGCCCTGCTCGACAACGGAGACACAGCGGCCCTTATCCTCCTAGACCTCTCCGCGGCCTTCGACACTGTCTGCCACCGTACCCTAGTACAGCGCCTCAGCAACGTCGGAATCAAGGAAAAGGCACTGGAGTGGATCATCTCCTTCCTCGCCAGAAGGACACAGAGGGTCCGCCTCCCCCGTTCAGATCGGAGGCCACCGAAGTCATCTGCGGCGTTCCTCAAGGCTCCTCGCTCAGCCCAACACTCTTCAACGTCTACATGAGCCCCCTCGCAGCCATCGCACGCCAGCACAACCTCAACATCATCTCCTACGCCGACGACACCCAGCTGATCCTCTCCCTCACCAACGACCCCGCCACCGCCAGAGCCAACCTCCACGAAGGGATGAAAGAGGTAGCCGAATGGATAAAGAACAGTCGCCTGAAACTGAACTCGGACAAGACGGAAGTCCTCATCCTGGGATCCTCACCCTCCGCCTGGGATGACTCCTGGTGGCCCCCCGCCCTAGGCAGCGCACCAAAACCAACAGACCACGCACGCAAACTAGGCTTCATTCTGGACTCCTCCCTCTCCATGACCAGACAAGTCAACGCCGTCTCCTCGTCGTGCTTCAACATCCTGCGCATGCTACGCAAGATCTTCCGGTGGATCCCCACCGAGACCAGGAAGACGGTCACCCAGGCCCTCGTCACCAGCCGTCTGGACTACGGCAACTCCCTCTACGCAGGAACCACCGCCAAGCTCCAGAAGAGACTTCAGCGGATCCAGAACGCCTCAGCACAACTCATCCTGGACATCCCCCGTCGCAGCCACATCTCCGAACACCTAAGAGACCTGCACTGGCTCCCGGTCAACAAGAGAATCACCTTCCGTCTCCTCACCCACGCTCACAAAGCCCTACACAACCAAGGACCAGGATACCTCAACAGCCGCCTCAACTTCTACGCTCCCAAACGCCAGCTTCGATCGACCGCCCACGCCATCGCCGCCGTCCCGCGAATCCGAAGAGCCACCACAGGGGGACGGTCCTTCTCCTACCTCGCCGCCAAGACTTGGAACTCCCTCCAGACCCACCTCCGCCTGACCCAGGACCACCTCGCCTTCAGGAAGCAGCTCAAGACCTGGCTGTTCGAGCAGTAGCGGACCCCCCTCCCCTAGCGCCTTGAGACCCTCTGGGTGAGTAGTGCGCTATATAAATGCTCTGATTGATTGATTGATTAAGTGATAAAAGGCCACTTTATGCTAACTGTTCTAAAGAAAGTCATGAGTAATTATAATGCCAAATACGTGTCATCAGAACGAATGATGGTATGTTAGGAAAGAATTGACAGAGTCAGCATCTGCTGACTTTGTCTGCTGAGAAAGATGATTCTCATTGTAGTGACGATTGCATTAAGCTGTTTTTAATGGTGTGCTTGCAGTCAGGTTGACAAGGATACCGCCCAATAAATGGTATATGTCTAGCAATAACATATGATTGTCATTTAGGACATCCATTCCAGCCCTGTTTTTGTTTAATACTTTTCGTGTAATCTGGTAGATGTAATCTTGGGTTTTGCTTGAATGTTGCTAGCTTGAAGTCAACTGTAATACCATATCAGAGTTTCCCCAGAACTATGCAATATATTTGATTCTCACTCTCATATCTCAATGACTTTGAAAAAAAAGTTAGTTATTTGCATTGGTTCTTTTATGAACACTTATGATAAAGTGCTAGGGCAGAGGGTTGGGGTACATTAACATGTTTAAAATGTATTTTCAAGTAGAGAAATTCATCATAAAGGTTTTTCAAATTTTGCATAAGTGGTGTCCCTTCCTTACTCTTGTTGGACCATGGTCTAGGTAAATGGTCACATTTGTTTTAGAGATTTTAATCCAAAGATTAAAAAACTGACATTGTTGCAGTGGTTTTCTTAAATTGTGTGACTTTAATCCCCAACTTTTTAAAAATACCTGGAAGTATCCCCGATGACCCATGAATAATGATTAGATTACTTACTGGTATTCTTCATTACTCCTACGCCCACTTTCCTCATCCCATTCCTTACTCTATGAGTGAAGTGTTCATCATTGAAGGCAGTATATTAGCTGCATCTTTATTAAAACTTAGGGTCTGAATTTGATCTTGGCAGATGGGTTACTTCATCACAACACAGTAATGGATATCCAATTCTCTGAGATATACATCGTTTTGGATAGAATGGGATTTATATTACGCTGGACAGAATATCCGCAACCGTTGTGACGGAGTATCCTTACTGCCAAGATTGTAATAAGTCTTAAGTCTTCCCTTGCACTTAGGTTTAACAAAAACAGTGCTGCCAGAACATCCTGTAGTCCCAATACCTTCCATCCTAGCTAAAAGGCAACAAACTGGGAGAGAGGAAATAAAGGAATTGATGGACAAACATCAAGGTGTCCACTGGCAACTAACAAGAGAGCGCGTCAATTGCCCAGGATATGGCTGCTGATATCAAGTGCAAAAGAGGGAAAGCAATGCATTGTGCTGGGAAGAACAGAGGCAAAGCCGAATCTCTTGCATAACCTCAATATGATCTGTGGGACAAACAAAAGTTCAGAGCTGAGGGAAACAAGCTGCCAAGGGTATCCACCTGACAATTGTTCTGACCTCTTATATGAATAGCCAAGAGAGACTTGACCTGATCTTCTGCCCAACAGCCTGTCTTCCAAATTGCTGGACTTGAGCCCACTTAAAGGTTGGTGTAGGTATTACTTGTTAAATTGTCTGCTTGGAATAGAAAGCTAAGTTTGAAAGCTTAGACTGAAAGATATGGTGTGCTTTCAATAAACTTTAGGTCCCTCCAATTGGATGGCTGGGCTCTTTCCTTCTTAGACCAATGCTTCTTGGCTTGAAGCTTTCCACAGAACCCACTTCTGCACATGTGGTCGAGTTCAGTCAAAACAAATTTTCCATTCATAAATGTTGTTTCAGAAGTCTTTAACTATCGGCACTAATAGGCTTAGTAATAAGTAGACTACAATTCCTTGAACTTCTGCATCAGACTACAATCACATTGTTTTATCATTTATTTCTCTTCATAATGTGTAATTTCCCATGAGCATGTGACCATTCATCACTTGGTATATATTGCTTTCCATAGCTCCACTACAGGCAAGGCAGTGTTTGGCCACAAGTTCTATTATCTCTGGGAACAACGCATCACACTTCCACATTTATGAGGAGATGCATACCCTTGTTCCAGGATTTCCTCAAGATGCAGTCATTCTAAGTCAAGAGTTTTAACCCAGGGGCACAAGTTGCTAACAATCTACTCTTTTCATGAATCCTGTTGGAGGCCCTACATTTATAAAGACTTATGTATCAGAACCGGATAAGCAAAATTAAAGAGTTTCTTGCAAGGACTCTGTTCGGTTAGAAAAGTCCCTTGCATGGTGATGGACAAGTACCTCTGCCCTGAGTGTCCCAACTATAATGATGTCTGAACCCTGGTGCTGATTATTGTTGTCATGGGCGAACACAGGTTATACGTGTGTGCCATGATATAGACCTGTCTCATGGATTGTGGTCTTTTTGGAATGGGAGGGGCGCTGAAAGCTCTACCCTCATAGTGGTGAAAGGTTTGAAGTCGGCAGCCCCATATGTTACGTGAGGTTGCCGGGAAGATTGCCATCATGCTGATCGGGCAATAGTCGGTGTGCGGATCGCAGTCAGTGACACGGTATGCCAGGTGGGGCCAACGTGAAGATTACAGCCGTGCACATCAGGTTGTAGCCCGTGTGTGGAGTGAAGTCCGCAACTCCATATGCGATGAGAGGCCACCTTGAAGATTGCTTTTGTGCTGATTGGGCCGAAGCCCATGTAGAGAGTGAGGATAATGACCACCTAGCTTCTGTTCCCAGAATATACCATGCCGGGGCATGAGGCATAAAACTCCATTTTCCACTGTGTTAGTGGTATGAGCTGTATATCTATGTTGTGTTAGCATGATGTATCTATATATTCTTTTCATAAGTATGTATAGTGCCTAAAGCTATGTCTGTTTTTGTTAGCTAATAAGGGTATATGCTGTTCGTGAGTTCTTTTACATTGAGTAGGCCGAGAACCATACAGACGCCATCTTCCTCTCACTGGTTAGACACGAGCAGTAATCACGTGTTCCTTTCTTTAGTTGTCAGGCCCCAGTCCCGTTGAGTTACAGAGAGCAGCTGAATGCATGCTATTCATTCCCTGTCCTGGGACTCGAGGTTGCATCTGGCCATGGGTGCGATAAGCACATTCCTGAAAGCACCGTGCCTGCACTCCCAGGTACCGGGACAAAAGGGTGTCACCGCTCCTGACCTTCCCACTACCAACTTAGCAGAGCTTCTGAACTAACCATGTGTGCCATATATGGTCCTTCATGTACCATCTTGGAAGTATATATGTGCTGATTTGAGTGTAAGCCAGCAGTCTTCTCCACGCACCTTGAGGGGTAAGGATGGGAGAGGCTCCTCTATAGAGTATATTTGCATAATAAACAATTGAACTTTCTTCACTGCCAATTGACTGGTTATTTGGTAATTGGTATTGGGGCTATTGGTAAGTATAGCTCCTTTATGTTATTTTTATGATACGTCAGTTGGTGACTCTGGTGGTACTCCGCGTTGGGGTCGTCCTCCCGTAACTGGGTAGAAAGGACAAAGAAAGGAGAGCTCTGGTCGAGTGGGTGGACTGACCATAGATTCTGACTTACTCTGCTCTAGCGATCAGGGAGCCCCAGCTGCTAGTGACCCTTCGCCGGAGTCCTACGGGTGTTACCTAGGAGCTGACCGTGTTGGTCTTCAGGAGTTGGTAGTGAAGAATACGCAATGGTACCTGCGTGCACCAGGTGAGTGAATTGTGATTGGTGTCTTTTGGAAACGCGCTGTTGAGCGGCACTTTGAAACAGTCGACTGTATTGGAATTGGTGGTCAGTGTACCACGGAGAACTTTGGGGGTCCGACGGGGCAGCACTGTGGCTACACAGGTAGACGCTCAACAGACTTGTTTGGTGAATAATAGACGCCTCAGTGTGGCTTGTGTGGTGCTCACCCAGCCGGACTGCTCTTGGAAAGGCCTGTGGTTGTACCTGGGTAGCTTTTGGGACACATCTGAAGCAACTAAGGCAGCTGGCTTAGTCATAATGGTCCTGAGAGTGAACCAGGAAGATCATGGGATGGTCTGTAGGTCGGTCTGTGGTTAACCCCTGTCTGACGGTCTCTTGGTAGTCTCTGGATTGCCTGATTTTTGGTATCTGAAGGTCTGAACATCTGTATCGATGGGTCTCCATTAACGGGAGTCGACGGGCTCCGTTCTTTTGTTTTGGAAAAAGACATGCCGCTTTGCATTTTCTGTTTGAACCTGCTTGTGTCTGTGTTGTATTGTTTGTATTTTTCTTTTTGAATGATGGATGAAATGTTGAGAATATATGAACATGGCCATGTTTGAAAGGTTTTTTTTCTGAATTAATATTGAATTATCGAGTGAATCAGAATGTCGTGTTTTAGTAAATTATGTTTTGGATGTTGTTGTTGAAAGGGCACGCGACTGGATGAAAGTCAGCCTGCCCCGCCAGAGGGTAGTCGAAGTCATGATACATATGTTAAGCATGATATTTCACCTATTTTATTTACTGCATTGTGGCATAAATATACCAAAGATAATGTGGAACTGCAATGGCCTTTAACTGGGTGTTTTGATGAGAAAAAAATACATTACTTGCAGGATCGATTATTTTCCAAAAGTAGTAGACAGGCAATGTTTGATTCTTTAAATATGTGGCAGAAAGAAGCAAAGGGTAGACGCATTAGAGAGGAGAAGCTATGTAAATTAAAAGGAGGCCAGATGATTATGCAGAAAGCTATAGCTTATGACAAAGACCAGACTAAAAAAATATTGATTGCGTGAATAGACAATTCAGGTTGCAGGTGGATAAAAGTTATATAACCATGACTGAGCCACAGGATGAAGTAAAGGATTTATTAGATACACGTCCATCTCCCCCTTATGCCCCTCAACGCATATATCCTGCAGTCTCTTTGAATTCAGCCTCGGCACCTGTTGTACCCTCTTCTTCTGCCCCTCCTGGAACTTCTTCTCTTTTGTCTCCCTCAGCGTTTGCACCGGCCACTCTAATGCCCAATGCGTTGTCCCCTCCCACTATGTCCACAGTCGTTCTGGCCTCTCCTTCTCCACCATGGGTTTCCCAATCCTCAAGCACGACCCCTACCCAAGGTGACCACACTCCCTCTTGTGTTCCGGGAAATCTTGATGCACGACGATTATATACTCGATCAGCAGTAGGGTTAGAAGAGAAACGGATGGTTGTGAATCAGGCTTCCCAATGGATACGGAATGTTGTGTATACTATAAATTATATCTGGAGTACGCTTAGAGATCATGAACCTGTTAAGCAGCACCATGCATTGGAGCATATGGCCACTCGCCTTATCTCCTTTGGGAACATTGTTTCCCAGACGGATGGGCCCCTCAAGTAATATACGAAATTTGGGACAGGGCTCATTCGAATTAGGATTAGAGGATGTGGACTGGAATTTTGAGACCCTAGTAAAATATCGAGGGCGGCTGCACTTGAAATGTCCAAATTTGGATTCTCAGTATCCTATGCGGGAAGTTCATCCTATTTACCATCCAGAAATACCAGAATTAAGGGATGATCAGAACCAAGTGACTAGGGCTGGTGCTGAGGCACAGTTTCAGGAACAGTGGGTCCACATCCCTTGGAAAAGAGTGAGGTCCTTTCCCTAAAATCGCAACTTCCAGACCCCCGTAAAAATCCCATTGCCTATTATAAAGAGCTTACTGAGGCTGCCTCTTAAGCTGCCATGACCCTGGCTGACATAGAGTTATTTTTTGTCTATTAGTCCCTGTTGATGTATGGCGCCAGGTGCATGACCAGGATCATGCTACAGAATTGGGAGGGACTAGGGAAAAGATTAAGGAATGGGATAAGGATCGGAAGCCTGGAGACAAACCTAAACCTGAAATTTTGGCTTTGCCAGGTCGGATTATTACCTACATGCATTCCTTAATTCCGCCCCGTAAGGTGGATTGGTACAAATTGACAGCGTGTAAGCAGAAAAAGGACAAGAGTGTTTCAGATTTCTTTACTAGATATGAAGGGGTGTTTATTGATTTTAGCGGACAGGATCTGTCAGTGGAAGGGGGTATACGGTTATTCGTAAATCGTTTTGTGACAAACTTGTAACCCAAGATTTCTGCGCGGCTGCAAGCCGCTGAGAGCACTTGGACTACTTCCACGCCTTCGGTTATACTGAGCATGGCTTAGTATTATGAGCATATGGAAAATGAGAGCAAGGATAAGTCGGAAAAGAAGGCAAAAGACCTCAAGACACGAGTATTGCTACGAGATTTCTGCGCGGCTGCAAGCCGCTGAGAGCACTTGGACTACTTCCACGCCTTCGGTTATACTGAGCATGGCTCAGTATTACGAGCATAGGGAAAATGAGAGCAAGGATAAGTTGGAAAAGAAGGCAAAAAACCTCAAGACACGAGTATTGCTACAGCAAGTTATCAGGGGACGAAGCGGAGATCGAGGCGGTAGAGCGCCCATCCAAAGGGGGGCGGGAACTGGACGAGGAGGAGGTCCAGCTGTTGCTTTGGGAATAAACCAATGCTCTCACTGTAAACATGAAGGACATTGGCAAGCGCAGTGTCCATTGTTGTTGACTCAGATTGGGGCAGTAAGAGGGAGAGGAAGAGGTCGAGTTGGTGTGGATCAAAGTGATATGCGAAGAGAAGAAGCATCACATGGTGAGTCAGAGAAGAATTACTTTGATAATCCGAGATGGAGGCAGTACTATAACGAAGATTGTGTGTTCGGGGGGGTCAGATGGGTATTGTTATACATAGGACAGCCGTGGTCAGAGTAGGGGCCAGGTGTCAGTACCCGTTGATCAGCAAGGACCTTATGTGAAAGGGCAATTAATGGGGACTTCTGAAAACTTCCACGTTGATACAGGTGCAATAAATAGTTCTATTGCTCGTTCACTGGTCCCAGGGGCTGCTCTGTCCGGGCGGAATAATGTTTCGGTGGGATTTTCTGGAATCTCTGTGGTGAACCCCATCTCTAAACCTATTCTGTTTACAATTGGTCCGGTCACAGTGGATTTCCCGTTCTTATTGACTTTGCATTGCGGAGAGAATTTATTAGGCTTGGATTTGTTAAAGAAACAGCATGCGAAGATTCATTGTTCCCCTCAAGGAGTTTATTTGACCATACAACCTTCTGGCAAACATACATTACAATGCTTTGCTAAAAATGAACCCCTCTCTCCGGAGCTCGCTGATATCCTCTCGACCCTGTGGGCAACCGGAGATATGGATGTCGGTCTATTAAGGATTCCGCCCGTTTCTATTACTTTGAAACCAAATGTTCGCTTACCACGTATACCACAGTATAACATTTCACCGGCTGGTGAAAGGGCTCTGTTAGCTATTAGTCAGGATTTGATTGATAAGGGTGTAGTGGAAGAAACAGCTGCAAATATATGTATTAGTCCTATATCATCAATCTTGAAAAAGGCTCCTGTTGGCAGCGATCCTGACCATGTCTACACTTATCGTTTTGTAATTGACTTGCGAGAAATTAATAAGATAGTGGTGCCTCAGTATCCTGTGGTTTCTGACATCACTACTATTCTTACTATGATCCCTCCCACTGCTAAATATTTCTCCGTTATCGATCTGAAGGATGTTGTCTTTAGCATTCCGATCCATCCTGATAGCCGTCATATTTTTGGCTTCTCCTTATCTGGGCGCAGCTTTAGATTTTTTCGTGCTCACCAGGGTGTCATGGCCGGGTTTTCTGATTAGATGGGATCAGCCCCTAGGGGCCCCTCCAACCCAGCCAGAACGTAACCACCTCCCTCCTCAGGACCATCTATCCAGGCACCTGGGTACCTACCTGAGGATGGGGAACTCGCAATATACAAGCTCATATTATTAGAAACACCACTAAATCTATAGGGATACTAAGAATACTCACTGATTACTAAGGATACCTTATAGTCTCGCGGCCACTCAGACCCAGACTAATCTACCCCAGGGCAGATATGACACACAATCCGGTGCGTCTACACATGGGCCTGCAGAACCCAATGCTCTCTTTTCCAAACGGTTTACAATCCGGCAAACCTACACGCCAGTATCTCCCCTGGCGCTCTCACTTACACAAGCCACAATCCTGCGGGTATACACGCTGGTCATCCACCCCAGCGCTCTCACTAACGCCGTATATCAACGACGACCACATTCCTATGAGCACCTTCAGTTATATGTTGGGAAGTCTTTCTCTCCCTATTCACTAAGGGCTTGCTACTACAATATTAGGAGTTAGCCAATTAATATAATGTACCTCTTATTCTTGGCATCATAGGTCCACTCGCTCCCTATTTATGTGATCACCACTTACCTGATTGGGGTTACTCATCCATTCATAAAAATAATAACCACCTAGGAGATACATTTACCTGGATTGAACAAGAATACAAGGCACATTGCAGTTTGCTACAAACTGGGGGTTTTATTAGAACAATATAAACACCTACACAGATCTGTAACTGACAAAGACTATAGATAGAACACACCGCTGAAAGGGAAAAGATTAGCAATACAATAATAAAGACAAGATTAAGATGCAAGTGTAAAGTAAACTAATGTGACAGAATCAATATCACCTGATTAGTGTGAAGTCTTGTTCTAGCTGTCATCTGGGTTCCTCTCTCGTCTGTGCCTTGGCTCATCTCAGACTCTCTCTCTCTCCTGCACTCTTGGATACACCTCTGCGCTGATCACTTTGCACTGGACTCCTCTCCCCCACGAACTGTCTCCACCTTCCAACTTCAATCTAATGGTTTCTGCCGCTCTGATCACCGTTCATTCCACTAGCTTGTTCATTCTGGGTACGATCTCTGTGCCAATGTCCAAATAACTCCAGCTGCTCCCACAGGTTAGTCCACGATCTCTCCTCCGTCTCTTTTAAAAGGCATTACTTCAGACTCCAGCTATTCACACCTCCTCCTGATAAGTAACTGCTTCTGACTGCTTCCTTCAGTTCCAGCTCACTGACTGTCTGTTTGTCTTCTCTCTGTTCCAAGCATGTCCTGTCTCTTCTACTCTTGCAATTCCACTCCTCCACCTCTACCAACACTCTCTGCTCCTTCAATTCAAGTCAGCTCTCTCTAGCTTGAACCCTCTCTGCTCTGCCAACTCCACTCGACTCTCTACCACTCCTCCACCTCAACACGACTGACTGACTCCGCCTCTGCACTTCACTGATATAGAATGCTGTTTCCTCATGGAAAGTTCCAGCCATCAGCCTGCCGCCCACCAGATCTCTGCATCACCTCGCATCAAGGACACACACCCAGCCGGCCGGCCTTTTGTTGTGTCTTCCACACAGAGAATAATACAGCCTACCGATAAGGGCTGGCCCAGACCGGTTCTCTCCAAGTGAAAAACAGCTTTAACTATAAACTTTACCTTTACCCTGAAAAGCCTCACAGCTCCATCAAGATGGAGTCCCTCTAGTTCTAGGCCTGTAGGCCTGAAAGGGATGAAATGCCCCTTAGCTCTGCCAGAATACCTACATAAACCATACCAATGTGTCAAGTATGTCAAAGCCAATAGGCAATAGACAGGTTAGAGTCAAGAATAAGGGATCTATCATCATATTAAGCAGCTATCCTCTTCTAGGTCTGGAAGAAAGGGCTTAAAAGGGCCAACACAAGCTAAGAATACCTATCCTAGATGTGAGCAAGATTAAGATCTATATCACTGCTAAATAGAGCCAAAAACTCTGCCATTACACAGGGGTACACTGAGAGTCCTAGCATTTATAGTCAAGCTTTGAAAGCAGTATTGGATGGATTGACCCTGCCCCCTTGTAATGTGCTCCTCCAGTACATAGACGATTGTTGGTGGCTTCCGATACTGAGGAAGGTTCCAAGGAAGCCACCGTTAAATTATTGTCTTATTTGGCACCCGATGGCAATAAATTATCCTTCTCAAAATTCCAATATTGTTGACAGGAGCTGACTTATCTTGGTCATCTACTGTCGGAAGAGGGGAGGCGACTAACCCCTGAACGTGTGACTACCATCTCTGATGTGTCTGTACCTCGTACTCAGCGTGATGTTCGTGCATTTCTTGGCATAACCTCTTATTGTCGTCAATGGATTCCTAATTTTTCTCTTCTTACTAAACCTCTCTTGTATTTAACCACTAAAGATGTGCATGAACCCCTACCTTGGACTGATGAATGTCAAGAAGCTTTTGACTCTTTGAAATCTGCATTTTGCTCTGCACCCGTCTTGGGTACTCCTGACTACTGAAAACCTTTTTTTGCTTTATGTGCATGAGGTGGACTGTTGTTCACTTTCAGTGTTAACACAAGGATTTGGTGGTAAGCAAAGACCTTGTGCTTATTTCTCGGCGGTGTTGGATAACGCCGCCAGAGCGCTTCCTAGCTGTTTAAGAGCTACTGCTGCGGTTGCGGTGGCTATTCGACAGTCGGAGGGGCTCGTTCTGAATACTGACCTCACAGTGATGGTACCACACGCTGTAGATACATTATTAAACAGCACCTTATGAGTGCGCGTCTCACTGGATATGAATTGACTTTGTTTTCTCCCCATATCACAATTAAGCGATGTGCCACTCTGAATCCTGCCACGTTACTACCCCTCCCTTCGGATGAGAAAAATAATGATGTACATGATTGTATATTTCGGACCGAAGAAGAGACGAAGGGACGGGTAGATCTCACAGACATTCCTCTATCTGACCCCCAAGGGGAATTGTATGTGGATGGCTCTTGTTTCAAGTTACCAGATGGCACAACAACAGCTGCATATGTGATTACGACCCTTCACACTGTAGTTGATGCTTCTCGAGTACCCTATTAGTCAGCGCAGGCAGCTGAGTTAGTGGCATTGCTGCAAGCCTGTGAGTTTAGTGAAGGATTGAGAGTAAACATTTACACAGAGAGCCAATACGCCTTCGGCGTGGCTCATAGTTTCGGCCGATTGTGGGCGAAGAGAGGGTTTCTCACTTCCCATGGTCAAAGAATACAACATGGCCCTTTGATTCTATGATAGCTAACAGCATTGACTTTACCAGAGAAAGTGGCTGAAGTTAAATGCAGCGCACATAAAGCAGTAGTGGATGCAGTGGGTGAAGGAAATGCTTTTGCTGATCAGGTGGCGAAGGAAACTGCAAAATCTAAAATGTCATCAATGTTTATAACTATCTCTGCTAGGTGGGTCACGGAGACAGAGATGTTTGACAATACTATGGAAAGTGTCCGAGAGATACAAAAGGAAGCTACACCCGCTGAATTGGCTCGCTGGGAAAGGGAAGTGGGGAGATTAGATGAATACGATTGTTGGGTTGATCTGACGGAAAAACAGAGGTGGTTTTTGCCCATTGCACTGGTTAATGCTGTAGTGACCATGGTGCATGGCTCGGCACACATCGGGGCAAAAGGCATCTGTGCACTTTTGGACCCTGTATGGAATAATCCTAATATCTCTAAGACTGCTGCCCATTTGGTTCCATACTGCATGGTCTGCCTACAACATAATCCTGGAGGCAGGAAACCTGTTCTCAGTGGGAAGTTTGCACCACCATCTTTGCCCTTTGAGGTGCTCCAAATGGATTATATCCAACTGGAGTGGGTGAATAACTTAAAGTATGTCCTGGTCATGGTGTGTGCCTTTAGTAAATGGGTGGAAGCCTACCCGACCAAAGAGAACACTGCCTTGGCAAGAGCAAAAGCTTTGATAAAGAAGTTCTTCCCATGTTATGGATTGCCTCGGGTGATCTGGGCAGATAACGGGGGACACTTTAATGCAGATCTTATCAGACATGTTTGTAACGGGTTACAAATTAAACAGAAGTTTCATGCTGCCGTACACCATCAGTCTGCAGGACTGGTTGAGAAATATAATGGAATATTGAAATTGAAATTGGCCAAAATTTAAGAGGGTACTAGGCTGAAGTGGCCCAATGCCCTACCCTGAGCCTTGATGTCTTTATGAGTTACCCCACATTCCCGATCTGGTCTGTCGCCTTATGAAGTCGTCTTTGGGCGACCAGCCAATGTTTGGGGTGTCCCGAGACCTCAAACGTTTCGTGATATTGAATATCCTATGATGACAGACTGTCTGTATGGTTTGTCTAAATATCTCCATTCCATTCATCAACAGGTATCAGCAGTGTTGCAGACCCTGACGGAGTGTCCTGGACTTCGATGGGAACCAGGACAGTGGGTCCTAGTCCGAAACTATCAGCGGAAATCCAGCCTGGATCCTCGGTTGTCCAAGCCCTACCAAATCCTTTTGGCCACACGAACAGCGGTGAGGTGGACGGCAAGCGACATTGGATTCATGTTTCGCATCTCAAAAGATTGCCTCACCGCTTCCTCATGATCAAAAAAACAAGGGGGAATTTTGACCCAGAAAAGTGAGCGAGCCCCACGCTTTGTCCCTTTTTCGTAGGCCCTTGAAATTGGAGAAGGGCAAGGAAAAGGAGTATCGGGCTCAGAAGGGGTTTCGATCATTTGCACCAGCAATTTCCCCGGATTCTGTTGCTCCTGCAGTGGACCGACGGGTTCATGACATCCCTGTTGCAGCGGATGCACCTTCCTCTGTTTTGTTCTCTGATCAGGAAAAGCCTGGCCATGTTCGATACAACCTGCGGCCCAGAAAGCAATGCGGTACCCCAGGTGAAGATGGCAGGAGATAGGGAAAGACTTGAGTAATAGGGTGTGTCAAAACCTCTCTGGGGTACTGAGCGAGACACTGGACTGTACACGTTGAGAGCCTGGAACATTTTGTTTGCTCTGTTCAGAAAGAAAGACTGAGCTTCCTGTGAAAAGAGCCCAGGTTGTGTATTCTACAAGAGTTATGTGAAGGCATAACTCCAACGCGAGGATTTGTTTTTGATTTTCTTGGTGATGAACGATAGGAGCCTGCCTGTGAAGCTCTAGACGGACACAAGAAAGAAGAACCTGCTGGCAGGTTGGACTGCATTGCCCGAGTTTAGTTGTGGACTTTTAGATAGCATGTATCCTTTTGCTCGTTTGGTCCCCGAGGAGGAACGTCCTTTTGTACCCCATTATTACCCTACATATATGCCCATCTTTTCCAGTTGGACCATGCGTGTAAAAATAGCCTTTGTGGTCACCATTACGATTTTGTTGATAATATTATTGAGTGTGTTTGTATACTTGGAATTTTGCCATCCTATGCATACTATTTTGGGAACAACAACTCCGTCTCCAGAACATCTATTTTATACATTGGCCCCACATAAAGAAATGAGCTGTCAGACTTACACTAAAACATTTTTTGTAGAGATGATTCACCAAATGCACAGTGCAACTAATACTACAAATTGTTGGGTTTGTGGCCTTCTGCCCTCCGTAATGCATAGACATGATTTATTTATTTCTTTGCCCGTATCATATTTAGGAGGTTGGGAAGCTTGGTTCAAATTGTTGTCAATGATGTACATGCATTATACAGCAGACACTCAGAGATATTCAGAGAAGGATTACGAAATTATTTTGGCGTATATAGAAGTGCACCAATGTTTTGACCCAAAGGGAAATGATGGAGAGGGGTCTTTAGATCCAAATGCGTGTATGAATTTGTATACCGAGAATGAAAATGTCACCTGGCTACAAGCTGAAATTCTTGATTTTGGAGAGTTTAACTTCACCCAGTATTTTCAACGATTTAAGGAAAGAAATGTTACAGATGACAAGGCAATCCCTGTGCCCATATTAAACAGTACTTCAGCCTTCTGTGTTCAGGGAGCAGGACACATTTCAGTAGGAGAAAGCCAGTGTAATTATACTGATCGACTGGGTACCTTCAGTAGTCCTCCATTATTGACACCCCCTAATGTATATTTTGTCTGTGTAGAAAATGCATATACATGGCTTCCTCGTGGTTGGGCTGGCTGCTGTTATTTGTCTTTTCTGTATCCTCCAGTGTATATAGCTCCTTCTAATTATCATAAGGACCATCGATTAGATAAGCCAAATTTGCCCCTTATCAGACTTAAAAGAGAAATAGATACCACTGACATAGATCAAACAGATACACTTAAGCAGCACTTCACTGATATTGTAAAAGGAGTATTTCCCATTTGGGAACCCATTATTACTAGTAAGGAAGTACGGCGTCTGTCCATAGTAGTAGAAAGGGTGATCAATACTACCGCTCGTATATTGACCAATTTAACTGTCGAGCTTCAAGCGACGAGACTTGTCTCGCTTCAGAATCGAATGGTTCTAGACGTCATCTTGGCAGATCGAGGAGGGGTATGCCGCGTGATCGGTAGTTCCTGCTGCGTATATATTCCTGACTCCACCCCCTCTGTTCATTTAGCCATTCAGAAGCTACATCGTTTGGCATCTGAAGTGCATGCAGACACTGGTACCTGGTCTTTATCCGGTTGGTTTTGGGGTCTGTTCTCCTCCTGGAGATGGTAAATGTTGATGATACTAGCAGGCATGGCTGGTATCATATGCACCTGTTGCCTTTGCATAAATTGTGGGCCTGCTTGCTGCTCTTACTGCGCTACTAGATTTGCCTCCTGTGTGACTAGTCCTTCTCCAGCAGCAGTAAAAGCTCAACTAGTTCAACAGGAAATAAAAGATAATATGCAGGTTGATGAAGGGATTTTTGAGGGCTGATTTCCTTTTTGTTAGCTACATCATGCTAAAAGGGTGGTTCTGAGGGATAAAACTCTGAATTCCCTTGTATTAGTTGTATGAGCTATATATCTATGTTGTGTTAGCATGATGTATCTATATATTCTTTTCATAAGTATGTATATTGCCTAAACCTATGTCTGTTTTTGTTAGCTAATAGGGGTATATGCTGTTCGTGAGTTCTGTTTACATTGAGTAGGCCGAGAACCATACAGACGCCATCTTCCTCTCACTGGTTAGACACGAGCAGTAATCACGTGTTCCTTTCTTTAGTTGTCAGGCCGCAGCCCCGTTGAGTTACAGAGAGCAGCTGAATGCACGCTATTCATTCCCTGTCCAGGGACTCAAGGTCGCATCTGGCTTTGGGTGTGATAAGCAAATTCCTGAAAGTGCAGTACCTGCACTCCCAGGTACCGGGACGAAAGGGAGTCACCCCTCCTGACCTTCCCACTACCAACTTAGCAGAGATTCTGAACTAATCATGTGTGCCATATATGGTCCTTTCTTGAGGACCGAGAGCCAAGCAGGGTTTTTCCATTTACGGTGACTTCATGTACCATTTTGAAAGTATATATGTGCTGATTTGAGTGTAAGCCAGCAGTCTTCTCCACACACCTTGAGGGGTGAGGATGGGAGAGGCTCCTCTATAGAGTATATTTGCATAATAAACAATTGCAATGTCTTCACTGCCAACTGACTGGTTATTTGGTAATTGGTTTCGGAGCTATTGGTAAGTATAGCTCCTATATGTTATTTTTATGATACGTCAGGCAGGCGTCATCTCCTTCAGGTTCTTTCAGAGACAGGCCTGGAACTCGCTCCCTATGTCTTTGAAATCTGTGACTGAGTTAGCCACTTTTAGGAAACTGCTTAAATCCTGGTAATCCTGTCATGATCGCCCATCCTCTAGCAACACTTCATGGTTTTTGCGGCAGGGGTTTCAGTTGGGTTGTTGGGGAGGCCTATCTGAGCGCCGGGAGACTCTTGTTGAGTAGTTGTGCGCTATATAAATGTCTTCTTTCATTCATTTTGCGGGGGAGCTCTTACCATGAATATTTTAGTCTCTGTGCGATATAGCCGGTTCTAGTGCATGTAGTTTCGGACGCAGACCTATGAGATCTGACACTTTTAGCCTCATCCGTCAACTTTTAGATATGAAGTGCTGCCTCCACCACGCCGCGTCAATATTTGTGAGGCAACGGTGGCGCAGGCCTCTCATAAACATGCCCTTTGGTTTTGGCCTGGATCAATGGCCGAGCATAGTAGCTTAACCATTTCTCTGTAGATCGGGCAAAAAGCGCAAAACATTTCAGGCATATTCCCTTAAGACCTGTACTTGCCATTCGTCAGGAAACTCGAGGATAAAGTCATCCATTTCCCGTTTTGCAAATTTGTGAGCATGGACTGATGTATCACTGCTGAAAAAGAGTAGAGTAACAAAAATTGATGGTAACGACAAAAATAGAATTGCTTTACAGAAATAAACAACTTTAGAAACTGGAGGCAGGCTTGTATGCATCAAACAAGGCGGAGGAGCTGTAAACAGAAAAGATCTCTTCTGAGGAGGTATTATGACACTGTGGAAAAGAAATCAAAACATGTATTGTATAAAGACATGCTGCACTGAATGTCAGTGATAGGATTCCAACTATTGAATAGGCTTCAAAGGATGCAGGTAATGCATAGCCATATTATAAATAGTGAACCACCTATTATTACCGTTTTAATTGAATTGACAGTAGCAACAAAAGGAAAAGATAATGTCCAACAAAATTGGGTCACAAAATCATTTGCAAAACAGCGAATGCCACATTAATGGAAGAAAGCTGAAAATACAACACTAGAGACAGCTTTTTTTTATTGTCCACAGCTTTTCTCATTAGTGCTTACCGAAAAAGAGCAAGTGTAATTACTTCTGTGAAACATCTAAGTAAAATGTCATGTGCGCCTTTCCTGTGGAAGACATGTGGCACATCGAAAATGACACCTAGGACTTTTTAAGTAGAAATCTTTGCAGCTTAATGTAGGCATAGGATAGCAAGCTTGCACGGGCAAGTAGCTCTAAATGGTGTAGCAGGTGTGGTGGCACTGGGGCACAAGGTTTTGAAAGGGCCATTCTCATTGCTTGCATGAGGGCGCTTGGCAGCAAAGCTATGCCTCTACCTTTATGGGAACTAAGGCTTAGTCCATTTTCAATTGCAACTAGTTCTGGCCCCAACTCTGCTCTGATTGATCACCACCGGTTATCTTGCCTTACAGCTTTGATATTTAATTCTGACTCGCACTAGACTTTTCAATATCAGCAATAAAATGGTGCTGATGAGAATGAAAATATACTTACCTCTTTGTCTACAACCAGACTGTATTTGCCTTGAAGCGACATATGAACTATTACGTTGCGAAACATAAGGTGTCTTCAGTTGCTTGGTGTGGAACTTTACACTAAAGGAACCAATTAAAAACAATCACAAAATTCTTGAGAATCATTCCTCTTCATTTTTGACTTTGGCAATCTGTCAGATATTAGTAAATTACATAGGTCTAGAAAGGAGTCTAGTAATATCTAAATTCACACACCTGTTCTTTAAAGAGATCAATTTCATTTTTGGGTTGAATTTATATGTGTTTGTCTGCATAGATATATTTCCATCAGAAAATTGATCAGCAATACCGTCAAAACTGCTGTTTGTAATTACACCAAATTTGGAAGAAAACTATGGGCCTCATTTATGAGGTTTTGCCATAGGGAAGCGCAGCAATCCTTCCTGCTGCGCTTCCGTACGGCAAAAGAAAAGGGCAGGAATGCGCCGTATCTATAAGATACAGCGCATTTCTGTCCTTTTCCCCTGCGCCGGGGCACAGTGGGCTGCCGTACACCAACGCAGGCACCTTTGCACAATTGTGCAAGGTGCCTGCCTTGCAGGGATGATTATTTTTGTACAGGAAGGGAGACCTCTCTGACAAAAATAATCACAAGAGGCTTTCCCTCTTTCTACATGTGCTGCAGAATGCATCACACATAGAAAAATGAAAAATGAGGAGAAAGAAAGATATTTCTCCCAGTTGCGCCTCCCTTGGGGAGGCGTAAGCTTATGGCACTGCCTCCGATTTACGATTTCTTGTAAATCAGGGGCAGTGTCAAAAGGCCATAGATGTTGCTGGGATGCCCTCAACAACATCCATTGTATGCCCTTTTAATGCAGAACACTGTGTTAAAGGGATTGAAATTTATCAGGCAGCATTAATCCAAAAAAAGTGGCTTAGTGCTGCCTGATAAATATCACGCAGGCTTCTGCGCAATGGAACGTCACAAAAAGTGACAGTTCAATGGTGCAAGGGGCCTCATAAATGAGGCCCCATATCTTGCTTGTGAAAGCAAACTTATTGTCATTTGGTGTAAATCTGTTCAGTTGTTTTTGAGATTTTAAGGCTCAAAATGTTATATATTTCACACTGCGGAGCTGACAGATCTGAGTGGATGCCATCACATCAACAACCATGTGGTGGCAGCCATCTTAGGACTCGGGACTTAGTGCTGAGGCTTGTTAAAAATGTTTAAAAAAAGATATAATGGGACATGGTAGGGATATCCCTGGGGCAAAAACAAATGGATAATAAAGGGGAGAGGTGGGCGTGCAGCCACCCAACCCGAGCATCAATTGGCCATGGACACCTCATCCCCTAGGACCGAATAGAAAATAAAGGGAAGGAGGAGCAAGGCCCCACTCGCTGAGTTTCAAAGAAACACTGGGACATTATTCCCCTGGGCTGAATACAAAATAAAGGGAAGGGGGTGTGCAGACCCCCTCCCAAAGCCCTAATAGGCCCGGGGATCCCATTCCCCAGAGCTGTATTTTTTTTAAGGGGGTCACACATCCAGCTTCTCTGTACCATTGTTGGCCCCAGAAACCCCATCCCCAAGGGCCCAATACAGTACAATGTACTGGGGAGTCCACCACTGGGACACTGAAGTTCCCTTCCCTGAACAGTGTGGGCATAACGTCATGCAATCGCCAGGGTTGGGAACTCCATTTTGCTTCCACCTGGTGGGAGCAGTTACAAATTGCTGCTCCCAGCCAGGCAGAAGCAAAGAAGGTGAGCTGGTTAGGAATCCTGCGGTCCTCAATGATGTGGGTGCCCCGAGTGTGCACAGGGGCACCAACCAAAAAGTTTGATAATGTTGGCACCACCTGGGTCCCAGCTGGGGCTGCAGGGGCCTTCGAGCTCCCCAAACGTGGGGTTAGCTTTACATATAGAAATAAAATATTACTTTACATTAAAAATAGATGTAGTCCACTCCACTTTGCACTATTCCACTGCACTCCACTGCGCTGTACTGTACCTCACTCCACTCTATACCAGTCTATTCTACACCACACCACTCAATACACTCAATATACTATGCCACGCCACTGTACGCTATTTCACTGTACAACAGTCCACTCTACCAAACTACACTCTACGCCACTACACTGTACACCACTCCACTGTACATTATTTAACTGTACTCTGCTCCATTGTATACCGCTCCAGGTTATGAAACTCCACTGTATGACTCTAAACTGTATGCCAATCTCCTCCTAACTATTCCACTATATGCAGGACCACTGTCCGCCACTCTACTCTACTCTACTCCACTCTATGCCACTCCGTTTCCACTCTACACTATTCAACTCCACGCCATGCCACTCCACTAAATGCCACTTCAGTCTATCCTATTCCTCTGTACTACACTCTATTCCTCTCCATTCTGAGCAATTCCACTGTACGCTATTCCACACATCCCCCCACGCTATTTCACTATATGCCACTCCACTATACCCCACTCCAGTATATGCTATTCTACTCTACATCACTCTATTCTACTTCTTTTTTTCCACTCTATGCCACTCCACTTTATACCGCTCCACCCTACGCTATCCCACTATATGCCACTACACTGTACCTCATCCCACTGTCCTCTGCTCCACTCTATTGTATTCCACTATATTCAATTGCAATCTACCACACTCCACTCTACGCCACTTCACTCTTTACCACTCCCTTGAACGCTAGTCTACTGTTTGCCACTCTACTATACACCACCCCACTCCAATCTACACCACTCCACTCTACGCCACTCCACTCTAAGCCACTCCATTCTACGAAACTACATGGTATCCCCAGTGGCGTACCGAAACTTGAGGGGAGTCCCCGTGCAAAGTGCCTGGAAGGGGCCCCCACGCTCCGGGCCCAGTCAGTAACTCTCAGTGCAACCTGTGCACAGTGTGAGAGGGGGCATCCAGGATCCCAGGGCCCCCCTTCACCGCGGCGGCTGTGGGTGCTATTGATACACCACTGTTTTTAAGTGGTCTACGCTTTTACTGGTGGTGCATTTGGCGTGTGACTTGCCATGAGGGGAAAGGGTCTTGAACCGCAACACAACACACTCTCTCTATTGCAAGCCAAATATCCAGACAAAACAGGTCAATTGCTCACCAAGCCCTTCACACATCTCCTGCAACCATTCTTCACGATTGTTAAAACTGTAGGGCTACTCTGCTGATGGCACAGACAGTTAAACAGCGCTGTAATGCAGAGGGTTTAGGTTCTGATGTTCAAACTGGTGGTTTATAATGTCAAGCATTGTGAATGTCCGCCCTGCATCTGTAATAAACATGTGGTGACCAGAATCCTGTGTTCGTTCTCAAGTGCTACACTGCCCATTGGGTCTAGGTCCGAGACATATGACTTTCCCCCGTGAAAGAACTTTTTAAATAAATGTGCACCTGTACATATTAGCACTGCAATCCTTCCCTGTAGAGTTCATAATTAGTATGAAGGGGCTCCCATCAGTTCTGTTTTCATTCCGTTTCCTCTTGTGGCATCTACCTAGCCGATAATGCCACTGCTTGCCTTTTCGGATTTCGTGGTCCATTCACCTCATTTCATGCCCACCACCACACCAAGATGTAAGAAGAAGGTCCCTTGTAGAGCCCATGAGAAAAATATTCAAGCCCATGTTAGTAGGATAACTCAGCTGGTTGAAAGCCCACTGCAGAGATCTCTGTGAAATTTGCAGGAAATAGGGTGTCCTAAAGGGCTCTTCCTTCCATCACAAGACACTGATGAAGCAACGACTAACGAATATTACACAAATATTACGCAAGAGAGAATTAAAATAGTGCAAGCTATGTAAACACTTAAATATTACATTGCTGTGAAGACGCCCACTTCAAAGTAACACAACAAGTCACAAGGTAACAGCCTGAACACAACCTCCCCACACTGGTAAACAATGCTTTTTGTGTGTTCCTCCACTGAGCTGTCTGGGGCTGAACGTTAATTTGTAAACATAGGATATGCAGTCTCCTGAAATCAAAAACTATGTTTGTTTTCATAATGCCTAAAACAAGAAATATGGTAAACACTCACGATGTATACACAGCACAGAGCCAGTAGCAGAACAAAACTTTAGGCCTCCCCTGCTAAGTGAATGGAGGGCCCCACTTCCGCACTTACTCTGGAGCTCACAGGCCATGGTACTGCACTGAGGGAGCCCCCTGGAGCTCAGGCTCCCTCCGAACTACGTGGACTGCCGCGGCCTTTGTTACGCCACTGGAATAGTGATATAATTGTGTGGAACAAAAAAACTGTGGAATAAGATCAGAGTACGTTAAAAGGTGAAACCAGATCTAAAAACCTGTTTAGGTTAATGACTTCCCGCCTCACATCTGTGCTGCTTCCAGAGAAAAACGACATACATTCTCTAATTTTCAAAGACACTTTAATATCATTACAATGTCACATGTGTGCCCGTAAAAGTTCAAGCTCAGGCAGCTGGATAAATAAACAAAATGATCATAGCTGCGTGGAGGGCAAGCACTTTTTTTTGGGAAGCACACTACTTCTGCCCAATCAAATCATGTACTCCTGACTCCCAAGAGGAGGAAATAGCCTACGCCCCTTTCTACTGATACTCAAAATTGCCTGGCGACAGCTGTGCTGTCAAACCAGACTATAGAAAGAACTTACACACGGACGGGGCAGACCAGCCCTTCTGGCAGTGCCAGATTGCCATATAAGCCAATCTTGTGTTGCAGACAAGTAACAAATCAAAGGAGATGGGATAGCCATAGTGCACTCACAATGTCCAAATCGCTGCTCCCCCTCTTCACTGAAATGACCCCAAAGGAGATAGCCAACTGTGATTAAGTGACAAATCAAAGGAGGTGGGATATCCAAGATACACCGCTAAATGCCTTAATAACTCGCATCACTGTATGAGGGAGAGTATACTCCTGCTCAAGGGCTTCAAAATAAAGATTATTGTGCTTAGGGGTCAAACAGGCAATGCAGCTAACTATCTCAAAGAACCCAACTCCTTGGCAACAAACTATGCGCTAACGTAGAAAGTTGAACATCAAGTCACTACATGTTAAGGGCTCAACTTCTCCCTACAAGTCATTGAACAATGGAAGCGAATATTTTCAGTAGTTCCTGCTCCACGAAATCACTCCGCTCCATCAAGTGAATACTGGGTATCACTGACAATAAATGTTGTTCGGCTGAACTACTATAGAAGAGGGCAAGGGCAAGGTTAGCCAGGAGGGGACTAGGAGGATAAAGACATCTGCGCACCTGCACAATAATGAATAAATAGTATCCGAGGCATGCCCAGGGCCTGGCGCACCATTGAATTAATTAAGAGGCCGGTCGTGCACCATGTGCACCATTTAATTAATGAAGTCAGAGGCTTGCTGACTGAGAGATGGGGCCCCTGCTTGGAGCACACACCCCCTCCACAACGCAGCATGGGGGCTTGCGCCCACCATTTAATTAATGAGGCTGCTGTGCGCACCATGCCTGCGCACCATTTAATTCTGGAACGAAGAATCTTGCTAATGCTTGCTCCACTGAGTGAGGGGGCCCCTGGAGCACAGACCCCCGTAATGCGGTGGCTCCGGGGGCCTGTGTTGCGCTCCTGGGTTGTGGCAAAGCAAAAAACCTTGTCAAGTTTTCCAAAGCCTTAGCGAGCATTGCAAAAAAATGCTTTATGGACATGGTTTGCCAGCAGGGGGCGAGAGGGAGAGAGATAGAGAGAGAGAGAAGGAGAAAGGGAAAGAGTGAGAAAGAGAGAGAGCGAGAGAGGGGGGAGAGAGAGAGAGAGAGAGAGAGAGAGAGAGAGAGAGAGAGAGAGAGCCCAGGAGTGATGCGTGCGTGCGCGCGCAGTCTGCTCATTTTCAAGCACTGCACTCGTGCTTGTGGCGCGCCACTGCACGCTCCCGCAAGGTGGATGCTGCCACAAGCACAAGTGTATGCTTGAAAGTGACCAGAGCGACGGCTAAAGGTCCTCCTCGGCAGCGCATGCAAACTGCATAGACAGGACGTAAAAATGTCACAGAGTGTGAGAAGTTCAGACTGGGGTGACGCTCGATTAAAAATCTAATCGAGCAGCAGACAAGGTAAGCTTGCGCTGTGTATGGTGCTGTTCGCAATGATTGCACAGTGCAGACAAGCATCCGGCACTGTACAATCACCGCAAACTGCATTTTTCTACAGTTCTTCGCCGCTTGCAGAGCTCTGCGTAATGTTACAGAGTTTATTTGCACTTCACATAGCTTCGCGTAGTGCAAATCCGCAACCTCTGCCCAGAGTTACACTCCACTCTACTCTACTCCACTTTACTCCAATCTATAACAATGCACTATAGGATAGTACACTGTACTACCTTCCCCACCACTCTATGGTACCGCACTCCACTTAATGACACTCCACTCAACAACAGTAAATTTTATAATTTGAAAAACATTTTTATTTAAAAATCAATTCTATGAAAAAACTAAAGGTTAAACCTTTATTATAGTTGGGAAGCCATTTATTCTTTCTATGCAAATCAAACTTAAATACACAAACATTACAAATTCTAAAGTTACAGCTGTACCTTAAATTTATAAATTATCCACCACATTTAAATTGATATCACTTTATATGCTCTTTATCGGCAATTCAATCTTAAACTACACAAACATTTTAAACTCATACATCTACCTTTAACTTATATTATATATAACACTTTCAAAACATTATACGTCGATACCTGCGTACACAGTAAATTCAAATCGGTAGCCGCACTAAGTGAACTATAACTCACCACTCTACCATGCACTGTGTTCTCACAAAAGAAGTGATTTTAATTTCATAACGTTTATTGTAAATGCTAATATTGTAGATGGCATCAGTGATATCACATAAAAGGGTGTAAGCAGTGTAAGTATAAGGCACTAGCTATAGTTAATGAAATTTGGCTGCTGAGTATTGAGTCCCCATTCCGTGGGACTCCTGAGAGATCGTGACACAAAATAAAAAATGTCTGCCTCCATTTTAATATGTTTTATTGAGGAGGAGAGTGTCAGTAGGGACCCCCTCTTCAGCCCTGGTATCATCACCGCCAGCATATGCAGGCTATTTTTACACTGCCACTGCCATGGGATCCTTGATCCCAGCGGGAATGGCGGTCTTGTGGCAGTCCCACTGCCACCATCGCAATATGGCAGTCCAAAAATGCCCAACATTATGCACTCAGTCCATGCAGGAACATGCTTTAACATTCCCATTGGGGTACCAATTTGGGAATGTCAAAGAACAGCCCACCAGTGACTTAAAAAGTCATAATCTGTTGGGCGGTTTGTTTTGACTTGGAAGTTTAGGAGCGGACCGGCAGCATGGTAGCCCCACTCCAACACCGCCCTATCAAGGTCTGATGTTTCATTATGTTTTTGCTGAAGAGAATATTAGAATGTGATTCTTATTATTGAAGTTGTCATGTACAAGGAAAGGCTCCTCAGTAATTGTAATTTTAAATGCACATGTATGTCTATGCCTTCTTATCGTCTAGGGGCAGATGGGGGTATAACTGGCGGCCAATTTAGTTTGTGCATATTTTAAAATGGGGAGTGATGGTAGTTGCGCTGTTATGTTTTCAGGGATATTAAGTAGTATATCTTCTAGGATTTTGATTCTGGGTTTCTTGGAGCCAGTGCTTGCCTCTCTTATATCTTGCAATATTTCTCTTAATCTGTCACATTTGGGGGGCATGGCTCTCTTACATGAATTACAACATCATGTTTTTAGTTGCCTTCCCATAGCATGCATTAGAATAATATTTAGTACATTTCCAGTTTATAGTTTCTGATGATGCACGTTCTTGGCAGTAGGTGTAGCCAACTGCTTTCCTTTCCATGAAGTGATACACTTGGTAGCCTCAGTCATTGTATCTATAAGTATTGTAATAGTATAAATATATAATATGTTATAACGTTTGCACAATTGTTATGTTATGTTAATGCAATTACTTCTATTTTCTATACTTTCATATATGTTCTGTTGAGATATTTCATACAGTTTTGCAGCTTTGCTGGTGGGGGTGTTTAAATAAGTATGTTACATTTTAAATGGTACTTTGTTGATAGTTTGTAGAGCTTAAAGTCATTAGGCCTATTTTTGGTATCTATTTGGGTGAGTTTCTAATTTGTTATTAATTTATGTATACTTACTTTCCTATATATTTTTGCTCATTTGTAATATTTTAAAGTTCATTTTCAAGTTGTAGATTTTTACTTTTAGAAAGTCTATGTAAAAAGTAAAATTTGGAGAGTGTGTTTATATTTATCTTGCTATTTTACATTTTTAAGTTTCATAACAATTACATTTTAGTTTAAATATAAGTATTACTTGCTTAGGTATTGAGTTGTTCAGATGTATATTTTTCTTATTGAATGGTTTGGTGAGAGAATTGTTTCCTCATCTTTCAGTGTCTGTCATTTTTGAAGTATTTAGTTGCCTAAATTATTGTGCCTTTATATTGTTGATTTAATTGTTGTTTGATTTTATTGGCTAAAGTTTTTTCTTGGCTAAAGTTTTTTCTATCATTTTATTTTATTGGTTCTTTTAGTTTTAGTATAGTTTAAATGTTCTTATCAGTTGAGTACTTCTATGGTAAATGCTAATTTAGGGTTTACTTTTTATGTATAATATATAGTCTGATATATTTAGTTATCATTTTATTTTTGCTATATTCTGCTTTCTTTTAGTACTCAATGTTTCTCTCTCAGCATAGCTGTGGGGTAATTATTAGACTGACATGGCTTTGTTTCGCAACACTGTGAAGGAGTGCCGCACTTCTTCCACACCTCCCTTGTCATGTGCTAAATCCCTGCTGCTAATATAACTGGCTGAAGTAACCCAGTCTCACCCTGATCACGGTTCGGGCGATACCCACTTTCAGCACATTTCCCTATCAGTATTAGCAGAAAGAACAAGCCTTTTTGCCACTTGTTCCATTTATCTGATACCATATTGATGACAAATATTAATAATAAGGTGTGGCTCACCTTCACTTCGGTACCCAAGATTTTTCTCAGCACACCCCTGACCTCGTTCCAATAGAAAGCTAGCTCATGGCATTTGACAAACGTGTTTATCGTCTACATCGATCGCTTTACATCTCTCACATCTTGAGGTGTCTCGTGCAAATTTGGTCATTTGAAGAAGGGTCCAGTAGGCCCTCTGTTGTGTTAAGAGATCGTTTCATTTCAACAGTGAAGGTAGTTAAAAAAATAATAAATTCGCCATAAGGCAAGCTCCTGCAAGTCCTTCCAGATTTAGCAAAGTTCCATGCTCTTCTAATCTTCTGTTACCTTCATATTGCAATACCACATGTATACTTATTTTTTCATAGTCCTACTCTCCCTTAGAATTACTTTATGTTCCCAGTTCAACCCTCTGCCCCTCCCTGTGCTGCCTAACGTACCCCTTATATGTAAATTATGCCCTGTCCTCTGCAGTGCTCAGGACAGGATCTCCCTTTCTTTTTGAGCGATTTTACCAATCAGGTATTCCACCTTTTTCTTGAACTATAGATGCTTTACATATGTTGCCTTTATTATACTCCCGCTCAAAAACAGATTATAGGCATCCCATACCATCTGTTTGCTAGTGCTACCAAAATTATGTTGAAAAAAGACCTTTGTCTCTTGATTTAGGGCCTCCATCATATGCTGGTCGTGTAGTAGCATTCTGTATAACGTCCACCTCCCCCTCGGCTTTGTTGATGGTAACTCTGTGATTAAGTGAACTGCAGGATGATCTATCACTGAGGAGATAGTTGATGCAGTAATGGTGACCATGTATCTTACTAGAAAATGTAGAGCCTCTCTGTTTCACCCCTGTCTACGCCATACATCCATTATCCCAAGATCTTTCATCATGTCTCCGATCCTAGCCCTTACGTTTGACTTGGTGGTTTATTTCGCTTTAGATGTTCTACCCAGTTCTTTGTCAAGAGCCATGTTAAAATCTCCACCTACCATAAACAGGGAAGTAAATGGTACCAGAAGCTGTTCTAAGGTACTCAGGTGGCTATGATCATCGCTATTGGGCACGTAGTACCCTGCTCATGACCATTCAAATTCTCCCATTCCTACCACAGCCAGATCCCATCTACCCGAACTGCCCATCTTCTGGCTAAATATTTGTATGCTGCCATTCGTTTTTACCAGTATAGCCACACCTTTTGTGTTACAGGACTGCTCAGAACAAACTATTTCCTGGACTCAGGAACATCTCTGGAAGGAACATAAGCATTCAGATTTCATGAGATGAGTTTCCTGAAGTACAATAACCTGAGCCCTAGCTTCCTTTAGTGCTTCCTGAACCAGCCTAAATTCTTTTCTAGCTCTCAGGCTATTATTATTCCATGTGATTATGCCTATTTTCACACCCCACATCTATTATGAATTGTTTTGTCTGGAAGCTGATACATTACTGTATTAATGCCTTCATTGTGATTATTCTTGGTGAACTGAGGACTTTTTTCCAGTTTCTACACTTGCTCCACATCCATGTGCTCCTACTCTGAGGAATGTGTTGACATCACACATTTAGGACCTCTCCAGGCAAAACCTAAGGTCCCACTATCTCTAGCTCCATTTCTAACTCTTCCATTAACACCCCTTCATCCGGACATCATGATTACTTTAATGTTTAACTTTCGTTTACTTTAGTTCACTTTGATTTACTTTATTTACTACACATCACCCCCAAATACCCACCATCTTTACATTATGAATTCTTTCTGAGTAAACTGCTTCCATCTGTTGCAAGAGAGAACACCCCATATAATTGTAAGCTTCCTTCTTTAGGTGGTGGGTCTCTGTTGTCTTGATTTTCCTGATTAACCCATCAGCCTTGTCACTTCCCCTTATGTTGTGCATCTCATTTCTCTACATTAACTTTAATGCTGCTGGGAATTTAAACTGGACTGAGGCTCCTAGTTCTCTGAGCTCCTTCATCCTCCCCCTAATTAAAAATGCTGCTGTGCTGTCATCTGGCCCACGTCTGACCTAACCAAGTATGTGTGGCTATTATATATCAGTGGCATCTGTTTCAATGCTGTTGAGAGAATCGTTTCCTTTAGGGAATATGTTTGGAAATTTACAAGAATCTTCTATAGGATTTTTCAGGTAGTATTCCACCTAAATGGGTCCTGACGAACACCTTTGGATGTATGACTCTAGTTTGATATCCACCCTCTCTAAAAAGAAGCCCTCTCTTAACAAATTAACCCTAAATGCCTTAATATCTGTTACTTCGGCTTCTTCAGGGCTATTCAGCAGTCTTAAGTTGTTGCTCCTGGCATGAATTTCTAGCCTCTCAATACCATCACTCAACTGCTTATTTTGATATTGTAGAGTTAAAATTTCCTTTGTGTTACTAGCTAGACTTTCCTTACCTTGGGTGACCCCTTCTTCTAGAAGGTCAGAAGTCATCTAACTTATCGCCTAATGCCTGACAGAACATGTGTATCTTTTTCTGATTTTGCTCCGATATTTCAAATGTTTGCTTTATTTCTCCATTCAGGGTTAGAAGGGTTAGAAGGGATCCTTTCTGGGGAGCAAAAAAGCAGCTCCGTCTTGGACGCATTGAATTGCAGCGAGTTGTCCCTCAGCCACACTGTAGTGTCCCGCATACAGCTATGAAAATCGTCAAGAGAGGTTGACTAAGATCCCTCCAGAGAAAGAATAAGTTGAGTGTCATCCGCGTAATTAACGATCTCAATATTATGACGCTTAATGACACTCAACAAAGGTTTCAAGTAAATATTGAACAAAATGGGGCTGATGGCCGAGCCCTGTGGGACACCATGGGAGACACTAGTGAACTCAGATTGAAAAGAGGAGAGGGAGACTACCTGCTACCTGCCTGACAGAAATGATTGGAACCACCTCAGGGCACAGCTCTTCACTCCCACCTCCTCGAGTCGTCTCAACAGGATACCATGGTTTATCGTGTCAAAGGCAGCAGACAGGTCAAGCAGGATAAGTACGGCTGCCTGCCCCCTGTCTGCCCGCCTCCGGAGTTCGTCCATCATGGTAACCAGAGCCGTTTCCGTGCCATGGGCTGGTCTAAACCCAAATTGTTGCACCTCCAGGACTTAGCTTGTTCTAAAAATTTAGACAGCGTGTTGCTCACCACCCATTCAGCAATTTTAGCGGGGAAAGGAAGGAGATAGATGGGTCTAAAATTTTTAGGACACATAGGGTCGAGAGACGGCTTTTTAAGCAGAGGTGTCACCAATGCCTGCTTCCACTGTCAGGGCACCACCCACTCAGTGAGGGACTGGTTGCAAATCAAGCGAAGCGTGGGGAACAGAACTGCTCCAAATTCCTTCCAGATCTTACATGGCAGTGGGTCTAGAGGAGAGCCAGATGCTCTACCTTAATGTGCTGCACTTGAACCGTTACAGGCACACCACTCAACCTACACTCACACGAACAGACACCTTTACCTCTAGTGTACTGGGAACAGGAGCCAGGATCAACAAAGAGTGTTGGCATTTTCTTTTTTGATTGAGCATGAACCAAACCAACAGTGCAAGAGCAGAAGAATAAAGAAAGTGGGAGAGAACGTAAGACGTAATACAAGTGCTGAGAAGCTGAAGCAAGTGCATCATGGAAACTGTCTTAAACAAGATCAATAAATTTACTGATAACTGATATAGGAACTGTAAATAGATTTTAACGGTAGAGTGCTGAGGTACATTAAGTAAAAGAGGTTTCAGGTGCATTTTGTATGATATGAGGGTCACAGATAAGATATTTAGGGAAGCCAAGCATGACACAATTCCTATAAACCAAACAGGATTATATTGCTTCCTGTATCACCAGTCTTCTCCCTTCAACTTGGAGGCAATGAAGAAATTTCCTTCAGCCTTTCACAATGAAATAAGGTATACGCGATCATGTTGCCATACTGGAGGTGAGACAAGATCAGCACTGATCGTAATACCAACATTTTTAGGTCTCGCACCTGGCGACGCATCGCGAAGCGCTGTCACCAGTGAGACCTATTGTCGCTAACATGGCTCTCAAGGGAGACAAAAGATGACTGGGAGCCGTTGCAGTTCATTAGCTTTCACTTTCATTGTTAAAGATGTCGAGCTGGTGATTGCTATCCTGCTAGATTTATGGCCTGTACTTTCTTTTGCCCCGCACTCCCGTTGGTGGCCTCGGCCGCCTTCCTTAATTCACCCTGGCCCCCTCCTTGGACCCGGGGCTCTCCTCCATCCGGCCGCCACCGCGTGGCTGTCCCTCGAGCATGGGAGCCCGCGTCACAGCTCACGCCGGCTTCTTCCGGCTTAGTTCAAGGACCCGCCCACGTCCCGGGCGGGCCTGACTGACTTCCAACTGGGCTCAAGAGGAGCTCAGATTACTGCCGACATGGAACAGTAAACGTGCGGAAGCGGCCCACGCGGCCGTCGAGAGGCTCAGGAGTGAAACCTTCAGCTGACCCTCACAGCACGGTAATCATTGTTGTTCTATTTGTTAACTCTTGCTAAGCACTGCTCTAGGGATTTTCACCCCTTTAGACGTGGTGGGGGCGACGCTCGCCTGGAGAGGGAGGGCTTGTGTTGTTATGAGAGCAGCTGATAACCCCCTCTGGTGGTGAGGGACGTATGAGGCAGCAGTCAGTACTTTCAACTTTTGTCCAGTGTCTGCATCACAAGCTTGATGTGAAAGGCTCCAGGCGTGAGCAATAAAGGGGAGGGGAAGGGATAGCTGGTTCTGTATTTTCTGGGAGTAGGCACGGGTTGAAGGTGAGTTCGAGCAAGGAAGGGGGAGAGCTCTAAAGAAAACCTACACATTGTGAGCTGCCATACTGCATTAAATAACAATAACTCTTCTAAACTAGCTCATCATCACCAGTGTGGAGTGTATATCACCTATTATCGTCTAGCACACTCAACTCGGCTATCATTGGACTAAAAAAGTTAAGTCTGTCGTACTGCAAAACCAGTCTGTGTCCCATGAGAGCTTAAGCATCTAAGCTGTGTTAAGTCGCTGCAAAGTTACGTGTAACTTTTCTATGTATCTCAGACAGTTTTCACTTGCATTGGCATGTGCTCTGCCAGTTTGTTGTGACAGAGGTGCTTGCATGGTTGCTAACTGTCATGTGCCGCTTTATGTAGGGTGAAGTTAGGATTGATAATGTTAAATTTGCTTTATAGGTCCCTCAGCGTTTAGTGAGGGGAGAGTAGTGCTACATAAATGGAATGAGGAAACTTGCATTGCAGCTGCCCGTGCTGTACCCCTTCTGTGTATGAAAAGAAATATTTCACGGCTGCTGGCCTTGCTGTACATCGTGTGCGCAATGGAAGCACGTCCTGCTGCTGTGTGGCGTTTCTGCGTGAGGACGTCATGCACTGCTGCTGGCTGTGCTTCTGCAGTTATATATGGGATGGGAGTTTGTACTGCTGCTGGCTATGCTACTCCTGTTATCTGTGTGCTTCAAGCTTGCACTGCTGCTGGCTGTGCTTCTGCAGTTTATGTAATGGGAGCTTGTTCTGCTGATGGCTGTGCTTCTGCGGTTCTCTATATGATTGGTGCTTGCACTGCTGCTGCCTGCACCCATTTGGTCAATATTTTTTAAAATATATGCACAGGCGCTGCACATGAGCACGACGCCTGCTTAATTTGACATGCACGGGCACCGCAGATGATGTTATTGCACTGCGCACATTTGAACATTATTTTTTTTTAATATATGCACAGGCGCTGCACATGAGCATGACGCCTGCTTAATTTGACATGCACGGGCACCGCAGATGATGTTATTGCACTGTGCACATTTGATCATTATTTTCTTTTAATATATGCACATGCGCTGAACAAGCATTTACAATGCAATAAGTCTCCCATTTGCTAGAATTTGTAATATTGCCTTTAAAATTGACAGTGCCTTTTATTTGCGTGTTGGTTTAAAAAACATGAATAAAAGGTTTTTCTCCTTACAATGCCAATAGCTTAAACTCTCACAAATGCGAGACCTATTGCATTGCAAATGCTTGTTGGATGTAGTAGCTGGGACTAGGCATAGAAAAGACCTGCAAGCTGAGGTCCAAGCCTAAAGATTATTCCTAGAACTATCTTTATTTACATTTAACTTCAGAAGGATATTGATAATCGAACATGTTGCTGAAGCAGAACATTCCCAGAATTTAAGGATAAAGTCTGAGCTTGCTACCACTTTGTTGTATCAGGAATTGAGTATTAACAGTGTAGTTAATAACACTTAAAGACACAATAATGAATTCAAACAGCTAATAGGGTTGAATACTTGTTAAGAAATTCCACAAATGTCACAATTTCTATTTACTCCAAGCTTCATTACGATGTCGGACGATGACCAGCGGTCAAAGGCTTTTCGCCCAACATCGTAGGTTTCAGTCTGACCACCGTATTAGGATGAGGGCGGTCGTAGGGAAACCTGTGGGGGAAGTCTGATGCGGTTCCAACTGAATCAGGAATTATGATAGCCCTTTCCGACAGCTTTTACATGTTGGCCCGACAAGGAAAGACTGGAAAGTGTCTTTGGGGACCTTGGCAGGGCTGCACTCCCCCTGGCCCTCCTCAGTAATGGGGCCCGAGGAGCATCTATGGTGCCCCCTAAACATTCCAGCACCATGTGCAGGCACCATGAGGTGCCTGCCGGACGGTGCAGGGATGTTTAAAAATATCCATTTCCCAATGGCAGCTTGTGCTGCGGGCCCTTTCCACCTGCCGCACAAGCTGCCATTGGGAAATGGATGTTTCAAAATCTGGCGGTCGGTACCGCCGACCTTTTGTTGGTCAGTTCCAGACCACTATGGTGTCGGGCAGACATGATTCTGCCTCCCATTGTAATGAGGCCCTGAGTATCTAGTGTTTTTACTTTTTTAAACAAAAATGAGTACACTCCAGTACTATCAGAACTAGATCTATGTCATGACTTCTCTTCTTGATCAACAATGTAAATCTCCTTTAAAAGCTCACTCTCAGGGTAATGAGCAAGAGCAGATCAAGTCTGACTAAGGGAGACTTTGCTGCTAGAAATTCAGAACTCAGCAGCAACACAAAAATAAATAAATGCTGAATCAATGTTTTCTGATTTAAAAAGCAAAGCAGGAAGAGGAGCTTAGCGAGCATCCAAGATGGTCGCGTGAGCACAGGGCTACCCGGACCCTCACCACTCCTCGCAATTTATCCTGAGGATATCCTGATTTCTTGGATGGCTCTTTGAAGATGAACCTCGACTGAGTCCATAACTCTTCTCAGAATTGAAATCGGACTTGGGGAACCGAAATTACGGCACTTTGAACTTTCGAGGCCCACTTGGAGGCTGTGCCGGGGCCTTGGCTACTTGCGGATGCGGGACGGAGTTGAACAACAACGGCAGTGGGGCCTCCTTGGTGGCCGCATCTCTACTTTCGGTTTCGTTTCCGGATCCCCGCATGGTCTGATTGAGAGACCGTTTCGCCCGGCTGGGGACCAATCCAGCCCCCACTTAGTGTCTGAACTGCCTCCTCATTTTATTTCTTTTGGATCACACTGTGACTTTTTCTTGGTCGTACGAGCCAGCCCTTGTGGTTTTGTTGGCGCCCGGATTGCCGGCGGCCATTTTCACCAGGTCGCGTGGGCCCCTCCAGGAAGCAGTCTCCAGTATGGCGGGCAGGGGTGACGCCGAGAGGTGGAAGACTAAGACGTCTCTTCGTGGTGGACCGGTCCAGACAAATGTTATGGACCGGTATACTCAAGCCAAAGGTTCCCCTGGGCTTCCCAGTCGTACCCCGGAGGACGTCAGAGAGGACCCTTCTATTCCTGTTGAGTTGTCCCTGCAGGACATTATGGGCGCCATCACCGGCATGAGGGAAACTATCGGCCAGCAATATGAGGCCCTGGTTAATAAAATCGACACGGTTGCCGTAGATGTCACTCTGATCAGGGCCGACCTGTCTAAAACAAATGAAAATGTCAAATCACTGGATCTGAAGACCTCCAGCCTCACGGCCGATGTGGCGGAACTTCAAACCGAACTTGGAAATTTGAAATCGGTGAATGACCAAATGTCCCATCGGCTGGAGGATTATGAGAACAGGGCAAGACGCAATAAAATCCGCGTCATAGGTGTTCCAGAAAACCCCGAGACTCACTCGGTGGACCTACTGGTCGAAGATCTGATCCTCACCCATCTTGCCCCTACTGGCCTGAGTAAATTCTTTGCTGTGGAGCGTGCACATCGTGTCCCGGGCGGTCAACCCAAGCCGGGTGCCCCTCCGAGGCCTATCATTGCGAGACTTTTCCATTTTAGAGATCGTGATGCGATTTTGCAGGCATCGAGAGTGCATGGCCCGGTGAAATTTGAAAACTCTTCGGTTAACTTTTTCCCGGACTTCACCCAACTTGTGCAAAGACAAAGGGTGGGTTTTCTTGGGGTTAAGCGACGTCTCCGGGACCTGGGCCTGAAGTACGCCATGCTTTCCCCTACCAGGCTTCGAGTGGAATATGAGGAACGGACCTTCTTTTACGATCGACCGGACAATGTGAGTGACTGGTTGGATTCCTTGCCGGGCCGAGGCGATCGGACGGAGCACCCTGGCGGTGCCGAGGGTGGTGAGCCTACGCAAAAGTGACTTTTTGGTCCCTGATTTCTGAACATTGGACTTTGCTCAGCTGGGTGCTATTTCTCTTGTGTATGTTGCCCTGTAGTAGTCCACTTTTGGGTGGCGGGTGGGGACGGGCCTCTTTCCTCCTCCGGGGTCTTTTTGTAGAATGGGATTGTTAGGGCGACAGGCACACTGCATTTTGGGGTGGCTCTTTAGTCTTCTGCAGGGGTGCAGGGAAGGCGGAGTTGTAACGGGTTTTAGTTGGGGGGTGGGGGGAGTGTTTGTGTTTTCCTTTCTCAAGGCGGCGTATCGGTTCTTTCTCTGCTCCTGATGTCCTACTCTTCATGGGAGCCCCATGCAGCATGTTTGGGAATGGAGGGTAGTGGGCTGAAGCTCATATCTTGGAACGTCAATGGTTTGGGTGATTGTATAAAAAGGGGTGTTGTACTGCAATATTTACGACGTTTTTCCCCTGATGTGGTACTTCTGCAGGAGACGCACTTAGTTGGCAATGTGTGTCACGCTATGAATAGGTGGGGTTACCAGTTGGTTGCACACTCTGGATTCACCACTGGTTCTAGAGGGGTTGGTATTCTGGTCCGGTCTTCCCTCCCTATTGAGATTGATAATGTCACTCTTGATGACAGAGGGCGTTACACCGCCATCACCGGTAGGTGGGAGGGCAAGACTCTCTCCCTGGTCTCTTTTTATGAACCCACAGGACTCCAGACCTCTACTTTCTCGGATGTTGGTCGGATGATGCTGGAGCTACCTGATGGTCTTCTCCTTATGGGTGGGGACTTCAATTCGGTACTTTCCGGCAATTTGGATTGTCAACCCCCCAGGGACCTTCCCGCGTCTCAATCATGGCTTGGTGGGTTCCTGGACACCTTTGGTCTGGTGGACTGCTGGAGGTTAATGCACCCCTCGCTACGTCAATACACCTTTCACTCCTGTGCTCATGGCAGTCTCTCCAGGCTAGATTACTTCCTTATGCCCGCTGTCCACTCCTCCTACATAGGGGAAGTTAGCCACTTGGCCCGGGGTATTTCGGATCATTCTCCTGTGGTGCTTCTTTTTGATACAGGTCTGCACACTGCGGGGCGGGTCGCCCCTATCAATCCATGGCACTTGCGTAACCCCAAGACCTGCACCAGCCTCATGAAGTCGCTTGACCACTACTTCCTGGAGAATGAGGGGTCTGTCTCGTCCTCAGTGTCCCTGTGGGAAGCCTTTAAGGCTGTTATTCGCGGACACGCCCTATCTTTAATAGCAGAGACTAAGAAAGCTAGGAATGGGGAGGTCGAGAGTCCGGAGGCTGAAATACTGGATTTAGAGGATGACCTGGACACGGGTGTCACCCGGGACAAACTCCACGCCCTTAGCTTGAAACAGTTTGAGTATAAATCCCTTGTGACGGAGGCCGCCAAAACGATGTACAGAGAACAGCAAGGTAGATTGTATGATGTTGGGGATAAGGGGGGTAAACTGATTGCCTGGCTCGATAAGAAGGAGAGAGCGAATCGTGTTGTCCCTGTGATTCAGAATTCAGACGGTGTGGATGTGATCGACCCTGGTGAGATTGTGGAATGTTTTGCAGATTATTTTCGTGTGGTCTACTCCCCGGTGTCCGACAGAGACGAGGATGACTCTCGCTTTTTGTTGAGAGACATCGCGCTGCCCTGCCTGTCTGAAGAGGATCGGGAGAGTATAGAGGCATCATTGGCGGTCGACGAGATTGCGACTGCCATCTGTTCCCTCCGTTCCGGCAAAGCCATGGGGCCGAATGGCCTGCCCATTGAATTACAAACTACGCCCGGACAAGGTCGCACCATATCTTCGTGATATGTTTACGGAGTTGCGTGATCTTGGCTCCCTCCCTAGTGACCAGCGCCTCGCTACTATAGTGGTAATTCCCAAAGGGGGCAAGCCTCGTGACCGCAGTGCCTCATACAGGCCTATCTCCTTACTGAATGCTGAGCCTAAGATTCTCGCTAAGGTCCTTGCTAACCGCCTCCTCGCTGTTATTTGCGACCTGATCCATCCGGATCAATCTGGTTTCATTCCGCACCGGAACACTGCTTTAAATTTGCGCCACCTTCATGGAGTTCTCGCTGGGGTGGAGCTTCTGTCCGAACCGGCCATCTTGGCTTCATTGGACGCCACGATGGCCTTTGACATGATAGAGTGGCCGTACCTCTGGGCCACTCTTGAAAAGTTTGGCTTCGGTGCGGGATTTATCAGTTGGGTGAGGCTTTTATATACAGATCCGCTGGCTCAGGTGGTTGTCAATGGTAGGGTCACCAAGTCCTTTGCTCTTGGGAGGGGTACTAGGCAGGGGTGCCTGCTGTCCCCCCTGCTCTTTGCTCTTGCCCTGGAGCCGCTCGCGGCCTGGCTCTGATGGGAACACTCGATAAAGGGCATTCAGTGGACCCCTGATTTTGAAGACCGGGTTTTGTTGTATGCCGACGATATTCTTCTGTATCTCAGTTCCCCTCGCAAGTCCCTCAACGTCCTCTTTGACGTCCTAACTTCTTTTGGCAAAAACTCCGGTTTGATTATTAATTGGTCTAAATCGTGTGTTTGTCATTTCTGGTGGCCTTCCTCCCTTGCCGACTAGGTTCCCCATTCAAATTTCTCACTCTGGCTTCAAGTACTTGGGGGTTTACATATCGTTAGACTCAGCTGCCCGCTACGAGCATAATCTCCTTCCTCCTCTCCGACGTTTAAAGCTTGACGTGGCTCGTTGGCGTAGACTGCCGCTGTCCCCACTTGGTCGAGCTGCGCTGTTTAAGATGATGTCCCTACCCCGATTTCTCTACGCACTTCAGAACTCCATTGATATTATTCCGGCGAGCTACTTTCGGGAGGTGGAGGGTTTACAGAGGAGACTTGTTTGGGACGGTCGAGCGCGCATTGCTCTCTCAAAACTAACTCTCCCCTGGTATGACGGGGGCATCGAACTCCCAGACATCAGGAGGTATTATTGGGCCTCCCAGTTGTCCGCCATTGACCATGCTACATATGCACCCGGTCCGAATCCAGCGTTTGCGATGGATAAATACCTGTTGCCTGGTGGCGACTTCAACAGAGCACTCTACTCTCGGACAGCGGGAAGGAACCTATCGGGACCCACTAAGATTGCAGTGCGTGTATGGAAGGATGCCAATGTGGCCATGGGGTGGAATGATCGACTGACGCAAGCGACCCCTTTGTTTGCTTCGGAACGATTGGGATGCCTCTGGACGACGAAAGGTTTCGAGAACTGGGACACGATTGGCATTAGTAGAGTGGGTGATCTTTGGGTGAAAGGTGCGGTCAAACCATTTGCGGAGCTTCAGAGTGAGTATGAGTTGAGTGAGCGGGAGTTCTTCAGATATGCACAGGTGCATCACGCCTTACTGTCGGTCTTCACGGCCGGTACCACGGTCCCTGAATTTTCCCCGCTTGAGGACCGTGTACTCGATGGTCATCTGCCCGACAGTACAATTTCCTTAAATTATAAAAAGTTAATCAACAATCGGGCAGATCTCCTTGTGCGTCTTAGGGAGGCCTAGACTGGAGACGGGTTGGAATTGGACGAGGAGGACTGGCAGTTTGCACTATCCTCCCCGAAAGAGGTCGCCATTCCGGCCCGTCTCCGCCTCGTCCAGCTCAAAATTCTTCACCGCGTGTATGTGACGGGTCCTCATTTGGTTGCTATGGGTTTTTCTTCGGACGGGTTGTGTAGGCGGGGTTGTGGAATGAGAGCCACTTTCCTTCATATCCTTTGGGAGTGCCGTGATGTCGCTGCGTACTGGCACCGCGTGCATGCTGTAATGGAGTGTGTCACTGGGGTCGCTCTGTTGCCTGAGGCTCGAAGATGTTTGTTGAATGTGTGGGAGCCGAATGACTACAACGTCGCCCAGGCTCGCTGGGCGGCACTTGGGAACATGATTGCCAAAAGGGATATTGCGCAGCTTTGGGGTTCCCAACGACCTCCCACCATGCCGGTATGGAAGGAGAACATGGATTGGTGCATGTTCAGGGAGAAGACGGTATATTTGGCTAGGGGCAGGCCTAGGGCGTGGAATAAAATTTGGGGCCAGTGGAACGCATACCGAGGGAACATCTGTACGCCCCCCTTCGAAGACATCCCGGACACTTCCCTGACCCCCTGACCTCTGAGGTTCCTTGATTACTGTATTCCTTATCTGATTGTCCTGACTTCCCCACTGCCTCCCCCCACTGGTCACTTCTGTCGTCCTCCTGATTCTCTATCCGGTATGGTAGGTCTCCCCCTTCTGAGCTCGACATCTTCTACAATGTTTCTCGCCTTGAGTTTTTTGTTCCTTCATTCTTTTCTTTGTTCCTTTATAAAAACTTAAAAATACTTTGCGACCTGCATACCTCATGTGTTGCCGCACGTGCATCCTGTACCTCTGCTGGACCTATTGGGGTCAACCGCTGCCTTTTGACTCTACGTAATTAATCTACACACATTAGCGGCCGGCCCCTGTGGTTGTAGGCCCATATCTGTAATGATTTTGTTTTGCACAATAAAGTTTTTCCCAAAAAATAAATAAATAAATAAATAAAAAGTAATTTATGACACACACTACTAAATATTACACTCAAAGGGACAAATATATACAAGATTTCATTTAGAACTACAAATTGGAAAACCTTCTTTAGATTAATCAGGGTGCAAATCCAGTATCCTAATGAAATATCACGCAGGTACATAACCTAACCCTATAAATGTTGTTTGCTCCCATTGTGTCAATTTGGACACCTGCAGGCTCTAATCCTAAAACCCAGCACTAATGATATATGGGGCTTTAGGAAATTGTGAGGCTTTTCACAATTGTAGAAAATAAATGATATGTCAGATTCTTGTTTGTGAATGAGAAGGAACTCATATGATCCACCCCTTGACATCCCCAACTCTGATAACAAAATATGCACAGAGTTTTAGGGCGATCAAGCAAGGGAAAGGGTATAAAGTAGGAAACTGCAGGGAAAAAGGATATAGACCAGGAAGAAAAGTAAATAAAGGTTAAGAAGAGAATACTTTCTACACTCATAAATTCTCGCTAGCTGTATGGTTTGTTACCTTATATTATGTAGAGTATTCATCAAATCAAACAGAATCTAATATGTGAAACTGGGATTACTATGTCTCGTTTTCCCTGCATGAACCTATGAAACAAAGGACATGATAAGCTTTTATACTCTCTTAAAAAGACTAAATCTCTCCCATCACTTAACCCTGAAACATTCATACATACCAGAAATGAAAGAAAAACAAATCTGAGAAATTGACGAAAAAATAAATAAGATAACCAAAATAGATTTCTTTGAAATGGCCTCTACTCTTTGTACTCCAGAAGTGTAACCTGATTCTCAGTTCCCATTGTAGTCCGTATCCTTTAAAGAAATATCAAACGTTCCTTGGTTTTATTCCACGGTTTCGATGCATATGATCACAATATGGCTGAGATACCCGCCACCCCCTCTCAACACAATCCCCAAGGATGGGAAACCGGAAACAGTTCTGAAGTCTTTGGAAGACGGGAGGGAGTAACCCCCCCGGCCGTATTTATTAAAATATGAAACAAAATTAAAACATTAAATAAACAGTTTCATATTATGTACAATTTCATTACCACATTGCGATGTTTGGCTAACCTTAACAGAGTCTCTAATACAAAGATTCTCCTAGCCGAACTAACATCCTGCAAAACATTTACTTGAAATTTTGAAATTGTACATCCTAACGTTTAAGGGCCAACGGCAAGGTCGTAACCGGTGTCAAGATCCCTAACCCAGAAATATCGCCCTCACTTGTGAGGGGCGGCCCAGAGGCGTACCTCAAGTGCAATTACCAATTTCCCTTGACTTGACGGGGGCCCCAATAAAACTCGTCGCCACTTAGAGGTCGTACGAGAACTCGTGTGAGGTATCTAGAAGGTAGCGTAGACCTCCCCCCAAACCCCACACAACTTACCATATCTGCCGTCGCAGACGTCCTGGCCCCGGGAAATTCCCCAGGAGGGGGCTGTAACCCCTCCTACCCAGGAAGGGGCCTTGACCGCCTTTCCTCTTCTTTCGGCGACCCATCCTTAGAAGGGACCGCCTCCCCGTTGAGGGGCCAATGGCCACCTCCCCCGAGCGCTCCCATCCGTGCTGGGTGACGCCCACTCATAGGGATCTTCCAATTAGTGCTCACCGATCATGACCTTACCGCCCGACCAAAATAAATACGACAATGCTAACTAAATGACTAAACTAAAATACAGTAGCAACTATACTTTTATTACAAGCATGCTTACCAATAAACACTAAAGCAGAATTTCTTTATTTGCAAAACACAAATCGACATTCTTTATTACATACTCAAAATCATCACGATAATACCGCGACCTGTAAACGAAAATCAGAGTTATCCATCAACTTTAATCAAAAAACCACTTGCTGTCATCAGGGGCTGGTGGGTGGGTCAAAATTGGCTCTTCGTTCCGTCTCGAGCTCACGTGCAGCGAGGAGGTGCAGCTTCAGAGCACAGGAACAAGAGGATGCCTTCGGATCTTGCTTCTCCTTTTATCCGTCTTCAGGGCGGGCGTAAACCCGCCCCTGCCTGCCCCTAGGGCGTGGCCAGCCGCGTCAGTGTCTAGGCCAACCCACTCTAGGGCGGGAAAAGGCGCGCCCCGGCTACGCCGCTTCGGGCATACCAGCCGAGACTCGCCTCCCGCCCAAGATGGCTTCCCGGGGGGATCGTGGTACTCTGCCATACGTTCGGGGGGACCGAGTGGTCGCCCCTTTCCATATGGCTGAGATACCCGCCACCCCCTCTCAACACAATCCCCAAGGATGGGAAACCGGAAACAGTTCTGAAGTCTTTGGAAGACGGGAGGGAGTAACCCCCCCGGCCGTATTTATTAAAATATGAAACAAAATTAAAACATTAAATAAACAGTTTCATATTATGTACAATTTCATTACCACATTGCGATGTTTGGCTAACCTTAACAGAGTCTCTAATACAAAGATTCTCCTAGCCGAACTAACATCCTGCAAAACATTTACTTGAAATTTTGAAATTGTACATCCTAACGTTTAAGGGCCAACGGCAAGGTCGTAACCGGTGTCAAGATCCCTAACCCAGAAATATCGCCCTCACTTGTGAGGGGCGGCCCAGAGGCGTACCTCAAGTGCAATTACCAATTTCCCTTGACTTGACGGGGGCCCCAATAAAACTCGTCGCCACTTAGAGGTCGTACGAGAACTCGTGTGAGGTATCTAGAAGGTAGCGTAGACCTCCCCCCAAACCCCACACAACTTACCATATCTGCCGTCGCAGACGTCCTGGCCCCGGGAAATTCCCCAGGAGGGGGCTGTAACCCCTCCTACCCAGGAAGGGGCCTTGACCGCCTTTCCTCTTCTTTCGGCGACCCATCCTTAGAAGGGACCGCCTCCCCGTTGAGGGGCCAATGGCCACCTCCCCCGAGCGCTCCCATCCGTGCTGGGTGACGCCCACTCATAGGGATCTTCCAATTAGTGCTCACCGATCATGACCTTACCGCCACAGGCCGGATAGTTGACCGGCTATCCGGACCCCCCACAACACTCCTACCTAAAGGTCATGGTGTAACGTTTTTAGCCATGCTAAGAAATCTCCTATGAGTAACTCATTCCCCACCCGAGACAAATGCACTCCATCCCCCAAATACATACTGTCATCATTAATACACCCATGGGAAATAGCATGCAGTGTCTTGGAACGGAACAACCTACTCACTTTGTTATTAAGCTTCCTAACAGAATGATTTAGAGCAGGAAACGAAATAGCCCCCCGCCACACTTTTCGTGGGATCATATGGGACCATGCAATTGTGCACCCTGGAACTCTCCTCGCTAACCAACTTACAGTGGAAAGCATCGCCTCAAGAAGAAGTCGTCTACCAGTGGTGACCAAATCATTACCCCCAAGATGTACTATCACTACAGACGGCGGTGACCTCGTCCGCCCTAGCAAACCCTCAAAAAATGATTGAAACTGGTCAATACAGAGCCCGCCTCTTCCGTAGAAGGACACACTGTACCCGTATTCCCCAGCTACGTGAATCATATCACCTGCCTTGAATACGTCTGCGGCACGCCTCACGTATGAGTGGCCCACAACCCACACCTCCTTTTTCACAGCCGGTGATGTCTGACCGCTGGCCCGGTGTAGGGTCGACTGCAAAGTCCGCCCCGCCTCGTAGGCTTGCGCAACTGAAAACCAAACAAAAACAAGCAGCGTGAGTACATTGCTACAGCTTCACAACATGTGCAACCGCACATACCTCTTATAACAATTGGAGGACCAACGCCCCACCCGTTTAACTTGTTCAACATCCAGACCCCTGGCTGTTGCTTCTGTAGCAGCCCCTATCCGAAAGGAATGGGTCCCAAACTCGCCCGGGTTCAAGCCCGCAGCGGCAATCGACATCGCAAGCACCCGCTGCAACTGAAACTTTGTCAGTGGAGTGGCGTCAGCGTGTCTCAACAAGGTCCCCCCCCATGATGCCACCCTTCGTGCTAAATAATCTTCTAGACACCTTACCGGGCACATGGAGGACCCGGGAATCCTGTGTATGATTACGCAGTCACCCATCCCACTCTGATCGGTCTTAGACCTGACAAATGAGACCGTCATCGTCTCCCCTCTGATCTGGACGTGCTCCTGGCACAATCCTCCTGTCACATCCTGCTTGTTCCTCGCCACTAATTCGCTTACCCGCATAGCCCCATGGAATGCCAGCGTAAAAGCGGCTCGGAATAACACCGTCTCAAACTGAGATGAACACGTAGCAGGGAGACTGGATAATAACTGAGCCAGCCTATCCAAACCTATCGGGCGCCTCTCATCTACTCTGCGACCCTCAAGGCGTTGCCACCCCCGTAGCGCTTTCTGTACAACGAAAGACGCTGTCGGATCCTGGATCCCGTGAGCCCTAGCAACAAAGGAAATGGCAGCCCGATGCCTCTGAGCCGTGGCCACCGATTTCCCGACCCGATGTAAGGACATCAGAAAATCCACCACCCACTCTTCCTGGCCCCAAAGCTCCTCCCTATCAGTCCCCAAAAAGGCCAAATAGGACCGGAACGCCCCTTCATATGCCTTCCTCGTCCTGGGTGCTAAACTCTCTCCCACGAGGTTACGAAGTTCGGGGCACCGAGAGACCAGAGAGCTTCGGGAAAGGGTGCCGGCTCCGGGTCCGCTGTGGGAAGGAAACCCCAGAAAGCCTGTATACGAAAACGAGACAGTGCATCAGCCGCCTGGTTCATTACCCCTGGGACATGTCTTGCTCTGAATAGCACATTCAATTGCATACAAAGTAAAACAATTTCTTTGAGCAGCCTCAAAATCCATTTGCATCGTGCTGCCTGACTATTAATACACTCGACCACGGTCATATTGTCAGACCAAAATACCACCGAGTGATCTCTGAACCCTCCGGGCCAAGTTCTCAGGGCCACTAAAATGGGGAAAAGTTCCAGGAAAGCAATGTTATTTGTCAGTCCACTGTCATGCCACCATGTCGGCCACTTTTGTGCAGACCATCTCGTGCCGAATATGGCACCGAAACCTATGCTCCCTGCCGAATCTGTCCACAGCCCCAGCTCCTCGGAGGACACGGCTGGTTTGTTCCAGAGGACTCGACCATTGAAATCCGCCAGAAATGCCAACCAAATGCGCATGTCCTGGCGGACCTCTGCCGAGAGCCTTGTGCGATGATGGCACTCCTTCAGGCCGACCATGGCTTGAGCGATCGAACGGGAAAAGGGGCGGGCCATTGGTATAACCCTCAGGGCAAAATTCAACTGGCCAACTAACTGCTGTAATTGATGCAGCTTAACCTTAGGTCTACTTATACACATTTGCAGGGATGTCCTGAACTTTGACACTTTATCAGCTGGTAAACGAAAACAACCTTCTGCGGAGTCTAACTCGATCCCCAGAAACTCGAGGCAAGTGGAAGGCCCCACAGTCTTACCTGGTGCCAATGGCACGCCAAACTGATTCATCAAGACACAAAATTGCGCCAAAGCCTGCCCACATTCCGGATCCCCGGCTGCCCCCAGGAACAAAAAATCATCAAGGTAATGCATCACATGCTGGAAACCCGTCTTCCTTGTGAAGACCCATTGTAGAAAACTACTGAATTTCTCGAAATAGGCACAAGATATAGAGCACCCCATCGGCATACACCTATCCATGTAATAATGACCCTGAAACATGAAACCTAGGAGACGCTGATCGTCAGGATGTACCGGGAGCAACCGGAACGCTGACTCGATATCAGATTTTGCCATCAGCGCCCCGGGCCCCAGGCGATTCAAAATGGCTACGGCCTCATCGAAGGATGCGTACCGCACCGAACACACTTCCGGGTCTATCGCTTCGTTTACGGAAAGACCACGTGGGGCTGATAAATTATGTATCAGCCGAAACTCACCCGGGTCCTTCTTTGGGACCACACCTAAAGGGGAACAAACAAAGTTAGGAACCGGCGGTACACTAAACGGACCGGCGACTCGACCTCGAGTAACCTCTTTCCTGATCTTATCCTGTACCACAGACGTATGCTGGAAGACCGACAGCTGATTTTTACATTTCCCTACACCCTGAAAGTCCCCCACTGGGATGCGGAAACCATAAGAAAACCCGTTCCGCAACACCCCAGCAGAAACACGATCCGGGTATTCACTGAGCCAAGGAATCATTGCCAAGGTATCAATCGGGGTAGGTAAAGGCGCCCCTCGGACTATGTTAGACCTGTTTGGCGCCTCCTCTACCCCCGTTATCACCCGTTTTGGCTCTGCACGTGGACTCAGGATGGGATGATTGCCCACACCCACTACATTCATGTCTAAATTTGCATGATCCCTGGGGCCTAGTACATTTACCCCTGTTGAAGTTCCAACAAACCCCCCTTTTTCCAGTGTTACCGGCAGGCTTCGAGTAATTGTCTGTACCCGCACCTGCCCGAAAGGGCGTCCCCGCATACTGGCGGGAAGATTCGCCAACGATACTCCCCACTAATGGCAATTTTAACATACCAGTCTCCTTCATTTTGGACCATGACACAGAATCATAACAATCCCACGTTAAGTTTTTATCGTGTTCTTTAGCCTTTCTAAACAGGTTATCATAGCAAAACCAATGATTACCCTCGTGTGATACCGAGTACCCCATGATTCGTGATTGATAAATCGGCAATTCGGGTAACAGATCGGGCCTTCGCTCCCCCAAGATCGATGTAAAAAACCCCCACGCTTGGCCCCAATTGCCAATGTTTTCATTTACCTTAAAGGCGGCCATTTTTGCGCGCCAAACACTCGGATGCATGAGCTCCTTCTGGCCCTTTACATGCTCCATCTCATAGTGATCAGTAAGCAACGAGAATATGTTTACATACTCCCCTGCCCATATCTTTTCCTTAATAGCCAAAGGAACATGCTGACCCAATTTTTCCCTACGAGAGGGTGCCGACTCATCCCTCGCAATCGGCAATGGCCGCTTACCTGCACCGGACGTTGTCTCTGCAACTGAACCCGTCCCCTGCGGCTTCTCTACTGCTGCAGCCGGCGTTGACACCTTCGCTGCATCCCGTGACTCACGCAGTTGCTTCATTAGCTCCTGTGCGTCGACAGCCGTGGCGCCCTCGTTACCTTTTCCCAACCACGCTGCCAATTGTGCTGCCAGCTCGGGCGGCATATCTTCCCCGGAAACGGGGGTGACCACAACGGGAATCGGATTCCCTTCCTTCGGCACGGGAGTTGGCACTGGGACCGGGGATGTCTTCTCCCGCTGCTCCCCTTCTGGGCCTCTTGTTTTTCCCTCCCGGGGCTGCTCCCGCCAAAGGACGTTTTGGTCCCTCTTCCTCGTTCTTATCCACTCGCCTCTTTAGTTCGGTCATCTCCTTCATGAGAACACGCAGCATCTGTTCAGTAGTCATGCGCTTTCCCGCCTTCTTCGGCATTCTCCAACAGAGTATCTGCAAAACAAACAAGAACGATTACAACGCTCAAAATTGGCTCTTCGTTCCGTCTCGAGCTCACGTGCAGCGAGGAGGTGCAGCTTCAGAGCACAGGAACAAGAGGATGCCTTCGGATCTTGCTTCTCCTTTTATCCGTCTTCAGGGCGGGCGTAAACCCGCCCCTGCCTGCCCCTAGGGCGTGGCCAGCCGCGTCAGTGTCTAGGCCAACCCACTCTAGGGCGGGAAAAGGCGCGCCCCGGCTACGCCGCTTCGGGCATACCAGCCGAGACTCGCCTCCCGCCCAAGATGGCTTCCCGGGGGGATCGTGGTACTCTGCCATACGTTCGGGGGGACCGAGTGGTCGCCCCTTTCCATACGTTTCTTAGAACAGAAAGTACTCCTTGATACCTTCATGCCTGTGGAGAGTGTTTTTAGAGGACTATTCACCATCTGCAACCCAATAGAATATGAAAACAAACAAGGAAAACATTCAGATACTATCGCCAAATGCTGAATTCATGTATACATTCCAACGTAATCACCTGGAAGGTGAACGCTATGTCTGCCAAATAGGAATTCCCATCAATGTTTTCCGAAATAGAATGGCAGAAAACTCCTGAATCAAATGTGTTCACATAGCATACTCCGTTACTCACAACAGAGCGGCATTAAAGAAAAGACTCACTACCTGTTTGTAGGCTTGCTCAGCTACTGAAGAGCACTAATATGAACTCCAATGTACCCCATTATAGGCCTAGGTAGTTACACAACCTTTTACCAGCATTTGTCCTACCTTGATCTACATAACAGTTCTGGCGCTGGCCTTTTACCTACTTAGGTGTTGAATAAATGTTGTGTGGTTTTCTCTGAAAACTAGCCTCATTTATTATGCATGAGGATTCTTTGTATCACAGCAGGATTATCATCTTCTGCATAACGGCTCTGTATAAGGGTCACCTCTATCCACATCCTTGGCCGACATGCCCACAGTACCATGACACATCTAGGTAGAACCTCTGAAGTACCTTTTGGGTTTATAAGTACCACATCTTCGCTGGGCAAACCAGAGGAGAAGAAACTTGCACGCTGACATGAAATGCTGAAGTCCCTGCACGCAGACACTTCTGCACACGGTCTGACATCCCTTGTGGGGTGTCCAACTCAAGACCAAGACAGGGTCCTTTGTTCTTTCACATCAGGTAATGGGATTGGCTCTTTCCTAAGGTGATTCTTGGCTATACACCTACATACATTCTAGGTCCACTTAGGTACATCTAGTTAATGTTTGCATCATAAGAGTATGCATTTTTACTGTCAAACGAATAGGACTGTCACGCTGTTGCTGCTCTTTTAGAACTTCTGCTGCTTAAAAACAATATCTTTAGGAGTACTTGCTCGTTTTTTAAAATTTTTACATTTTTTGTGTTGTGGTGATATTTTAATAATACTGACTCTGTGGTAACTCATAATTGTATTCCACGCTCCCCTCATGTTCGCAATGCCCAGAAACTAATAAAGACCCTACAGGACTCACCAATCGGGTGAATCTAGCGCCGCCTCACTCCCGACCGCCATTTTGGGTGTGGGCTTGGAAACGCTCTAGGGGCTAGTGCTCTACTGTTTGCGAGTGCCCTTTGCCACTCCTTATTTAAATATCAGTATGCAAGCGTGAGGCGCACGCGCGCAGCGTCGCGCCAGAGGAAAGCCCGTCTGTGCCTGTCCGTGCTCCGGACGGGCCTAGGGCCAAGACCGCTGCCGATTGTAGGTATTCCAAGGACGAGCTATTGGCCATAGGTAAGAGTGTAGAGGGTACATCTCAAAGCACTCTACCACAGTCCTCTGTAATGCTGGATTGTGGGCTGATCAATAGTAGATCCCTGGGAAAACATCACCAGGAAGTGTCAGATTTGTTCAATGACATGGACCTAGATGCCCTATTCATCACGGAGACGTGGACTAGTGTGGACACCTCTGTTGAGTTGGGTTTGTCGTGCCCGGAAGGGTATAAGCTATTCCATAAACTTAAGCCACTGGGAAGAGGAGGAGGGCTTGGAGTGATTTATAAAGACAAGTGGGACTTTTCCCCTCTACAGATCGATGGGGTGGCAGGGGTGGAGCTACTGGGGTTCTCCTTGCAAGAACCAAAAGGTAGGATCCTGACTGGATTGATATGTTATAGACCACCTAGTGCGGATACACAATACCAGGCGCTGTTTGACACCATTGCTGCCCTTGCCCTGTCCCACTCCAGAATGCTTATCCTGGGAGATTTTAATCTATGGGACAATGGGTCCCTGGGGAGCCATCTGAGGGATCTGAAGGACATCTGTGGCAACTGGGGTCTTGATCAGCTGGTACAGAAACCAACCCACTCAGGAGGACATATCCTAGATATGGTTTTCGCCAACCAGACTGAGACTAAGATGATCGATATCCTACCTCAGTGCTGGACCAACCACTCCTTAATCCATTTCCAGATCTCCATACTCACTGAGGGGAACGGAAGTGAGGGCCTGGTGACTTATAGGAAGGGACGGAATTGGTCTAAATTACCAAAGGATAAAACCAAGGCTGTCTTTATAAGCAACGTTTCCTATGATCCAGAGGAATCGGTAGACCTGAACTATCAAAAGTACTGTAATCACATCATAAAAACCCTGGATAGATTTGCCCCTCTGAAAAATATAAAGAATAAGAGGAAACCATCTGCTCCCTGGTTTAATGAGGAGCTGAAATCCCTACGCAATATACGCCGACAGGCAGAAAAGAAATGGCGTAGATGCTATTCAGAGTCGGATAAAAAACTGCTGCAAGTGGAACAGGCAAAATATAAAGGAGCTATTGCCAAAGCTAAGGCACTCTTCTATGCCACTACTATTCTTCAGTCCCCTAACAGTACTAAAACCCTTTTTTTATATCATAAGGGATCTCTCACACCCCACCTGTATGAGTAATAAGGTGGTTGCTACTCAAGAACTATGTGATGAGATTGCGATCTATTTCGAGGAAAAGATTGCTAAAATTGTGGGGGGGGGCTGAAGGAGGAAAGGGCTAGCTGCAAAGATGCAGTGGCACAGATAGAAGAAGAGGAACCTTTACAAATACTGTCATCATTGGACAATTTCACCCCTCTTACAGAGGAGCTCTTTTTTAGCCTGGCCCATAATGTGTCATCAGGGTCACCTTTAGACCCCCTTCCGCATAGGATCTGGGAGGAATATGGGCCAGAGCTGTTCCCCTGGATGCATCAGATCTGTCGCCAATCTCTTGAGGAAGGCATAGTGCCGGAAGCATGGAAGCAGGCAGTGGTCACCCCCCTGCTTAAAAAGCCTTCGCTGGACCCTACTATTCCGGCGCACTTCAGGCCCATATCCCTCCTGCCCTACCCGATAAAAATCGTGGAAAAGGTGGTCAGCAGGTCCCTGTCAGGATATCTGGAAGACAACTGCCTATTGGACAAGGACCAATTTGGCTTCCGCCCAGGCCACGGAACAGAAACTGCATTGGCAACCATGTTGGACACCCTTCGAATGCGAGCCGACAATGGCAACTCCTCAGTCTTGGTGCTGTTGGACATGTCGGCCGCATTCGACACGGTTAGCCATGCAGTTCTGCTAAGTAGGCTGGAAAAACTGGGCGTGAAGGGCAAGGCCCAGAGGTGGATACAATCCTACCTGACAGGTAGACAACAGGTGGGTACCCTAGCACCCTTTTCATCTCCCAAGTCCCTGGTCAGTCATGGAGTACCTCAGGGCTCCTCGATCAGCCCTATTCTTTTTAATCTATATCTGCAGCCTCTGATCCCCATGATTAAATCCTACGGAATAGATTTGATAAATTACGCCGATGACACCCAACTGGTGTTCTCCTTAGAAGGAAGACAGGCGGTGACCATGGAGACCTTTCAGAACTGCATGAGCAGGGTCTCCAGGTGGCTGAAAATAAACTCCCTTCAATTTAACGAGGGGAAGACGGAGATAGTCTACTGCTCGTCAGCCAAACTGAGTCAGCAACCTTCCTATGAGATCAGGCTTGCGCCGGGAGCTGATACTTGCAACCCAGTCAAGACCGTGCGCAATCTAGGGGTACTGTTTGATGCGGATTTCCAAATGACCTCTCAGACCAATAAAACCATCAGTGTCTGCTATGGACTGCTGAAAGCGCTCAGACAGAGTTTGCCCCTTCTGCCTGATGAGTCTAGACCGCTAGTGTTTAGGAGTGTGATCCTGGCCAGACTGGACTACTGTAATTCCCTATATCTAGGGACCCCCTTATACATCTTACAGGGGCTCCAGAGGGTCCAGTCTATAGCGGCCAAGCTGGCACTTAAAAGACCTCGCAGTTCCTCCACTACGTTGGCGCTCAGAGACCTACACTGGCTGCCAATCGGGAGTAAAGTCGCTTTTAAGTTCCTATGTATTGTGTATAGAGCCCTGCACAACACGGGACCCATTCCTCTACAGGAAAGGCTCACCTGGTATTGGCCCACCAGGTCCCTGCGCTCCTCTAGCCTGGGTTTGGCAGCAACTACCAGGATCAGGAGATCGAGGATGGGAGGCAGAGCTTTCTGCACTTCTGCATCTAGGCTATGGAACGAGTTTCCCCAAAACATCAGGCAAATTGACACCCTACTGGGATTCAGAAAGAGCCTGAAAACATGGCTGTTCGCCAAAGTCTAATCACCGTGACTCTATCTAATAGTTCCGGCGGCTGTTTTATATGTCATGACAGCTAGTGTATTGTTGTACCATCTGACTACTTCCTGTTTGGGCGCCAGGATACCCGTAGGGTGACAGTTGCGCGTTACAAATAATAAATACAATACAATACAATGTATTTATATCCCTGCATATATTCACTGTTTTAGCACTATAGTAGAATTCTACCTTTTATTTACTCTCTTGGTGCTTGTAATCGTCTATATCTCTTTCTGACTCATGGTTGTTGCAGCCCACGTATTTTCTACTAGAGTGGCACTGGTTCAATAAATACTAATTGAAAACGTCCCCACCGTTCATTCATTCTATCTCTCTGAGACTAAGTGAGCACGAGTGACTGAGCGAAAAATATTGTACAGTTTTCATGATCCCTGAGGGTTCAGGGTTGTCATGTTCGATAGTTGCCAGAAACTATTGGCTCCTTGGTAAGGTTGTGAGGCTTTTGGTGGCACTGTGAGCTAGCTGGTATACATACTAACATATCCTTTGGGCTGTCTGGAATCAGTCTGAACACCAATCCCTTAGGTTATGTTTAGGTAAGGGCGAATTTTGCGAATTCGCGATTCTCGAATTTGCGGATTTTGCGAATTTGCGTATCTGCAAATTCGCGAATTCGCGGATTTGTGAATTTTTTAAGTGGGGGGGGTCTTCCATGTGAGTTCACATGCCTCTTGTGTGTATAAAAGGTCTGAGACTGATCAGAGCAGTAGATGAAGAGAGTAGACAGACCCTCCTAGTCACAGGAACAGCAAAGGGATTTCGCTTGTGCAAGTCAAGGATGCAAAGGCCTCTATCCAGCATCACAGCTGATTTTCGTCGGTAGATTTGGGAAGAAAGCACACCTGTCCAGCCTCGACAACGCTCACGATTGTTTTTGGGCTGAAGAATGCGTCACTGAATTTGAGCTTCAACTAGTTCCAGCGACCATGTGGGTGTTACTATGCAATCGCGCCGAAGGGCGCAGGGGTCCCCTCAGTGAGCTGTGCTGGCCTGGCTTCCATGCAAGTTCACATGCCTCTTGTGTGTATAAAAGGTCTGAGACCGATCAGAGCAGTAGATGAAGAGACAGACCCTCCTGGTCACAGGAACAGCAAAGGGATTGCGCTCGTGAAAGTCAAGGATGCAAAGGCCTCTATCCAGCATCACAGCTGATTTTCGTCGGTAGATTTGGGAAGAAAGCACACCAAAGGGCATGGTGTAACTATTTTACGATGGCGCCGGCAAGCTGCCAGCGCCATCCTAAAATAGTTACTAAATTAGCTTCAACAGGAAGCTCTAATAGATAAAATGAAGCAGGTGCTCGAGCAAATATTTGTTACATAATGTAGAAAACCTATAGATCGGAATGACTACCTGCAAGGCAGAATTTTATCGTTTGCCCGAAAATTTGCAAATATTCGTTGCCAACAGCTTTCGGCGACTGGAATCATGTTGACATGCCCTCAAGAACTCAGTGAGTCAGAAATCAGCTCAGGTGCGGAATCAGACCCTGACTCAGGCTTAAGCCTCAACCAACGGAAGGCAGTACCCACTCCAGTTGATGAGTTTGCTTTTTTATGAGTGGAATGTCTCATGAGCTTGAGACCGAGAACACAAAAACAAGACCAAACACTGGGCAAACCCAACCTTCAAAAAGCAGACGGAGGAAGAACAGATGTTGGGGGAGACATGGCACAAATAACAAAACCCACTTACAGACGAAACAGAAGGACATGATGAAACCATCAGAAACAAACACCAATAGTCATAAATTGAACTGATATGGAACTAACAACGGAAAAACAAAAGACTTTGGCTCTAGGACTTTCTTTTTGCAGAGAGACCAATTTTAACTATACCGAGACCAGAATTGACTTGTACCATTTTACTTGCAAACTTAAACTCAACAATTATTTCTGTTCCTTGAAAGAGAAACCCCCTGATAAACAAGCAGTATCAGGAACAACACCAACCACACCTCATTAAGTGTGGCAGATTTGTAACTCCTCAAGGATATGGCGGAAATTGAATTAGATCTCAATAAAAGGAGTCTCAGTAACACCCAAACAGGAGGAGCCCTTGCCAACCTGACAATTTATGCCTCAGAACACACCCCGTTCAAACCCAAGTCCACGTGTTAACCACCTATGCCCAAGGACAACATTGACACATTTGCAGAAAGAGTCACACATGACCTAAAAGACCTAGGCCTGTACAGCAGAACTGAATTCAACAAAAATTGCAATGCCTACAAAACTAAGTACTGCAAAGTGATGGAGAAGATAAAACAACGTCCAGACATAGTAGTCCGCTGTGCGGACAAAGGTGGAAACATTGTGCTTTGGCCACTTGAGATGTATGACAAAGAAGCCATATCCCAGTTACAGGACAGACAATGTTGTATCAGGACCAGCAACACTAACATAGTGAACATAAAAGAAAGATATCATGCATGCCTGTATGATTGGAGGGGGAAAGGCTTAATCAACAGAGCTGAACTGGATTACCTCAAAAATGATTATCCCATCACCCCCCAGCTTTACCTGATACCAAAGGTCCACAAAAGCATCAATTGTCCACCGGGCAGACCAATAATCTCAGCCATAGGAAGCTTGTTTGAACACACCAGCAAGTACATAGATTTCTTCCTACAGGCACACGTAAGAACTCTACTGGCTTTTCTACAGGACACTGGAGACTTTTTGAGTAACATTGCAGATTTTGTATGGCACCCTGATTACTTGTTTATCACACTAGATGTACAAAGCCTATACACCAGCATCAGGCACTCAGATGGACTTAATGCCATGCGTTACTATCTAGGCGAAAAAGGGACATCACTCGATATTTTTTTGCTGAGCCACCCTTCTGAGGGCCACCCGCTCTTTTCCTTTTACCAGAAAAGAAATTGTCCTTGGTGTTTTTACTCCCTGGGATTATCGGGTTTTGAGTTTTAGGTGGGGGACTATGTAGTGAAGGAGATTTAGGGACCCTTCGTTTCGAGCTGCTAGAAGCATTGTCCCACCAGATGAATTCAATGAGGAACAAACCACAGAGTTTTCAGACCCTATCTGCAGGGGACTGGATCTTTGACTCTGAACAACGAGAGGATCTTTTGGTGCTAGTTGTTATGGGGTCACCGCAGATCCAATCAGGCCCAACGATGATCGCTTCCCCGTTAAGAGGTCTAGGGACAAGCGTTTCTCAGTAAGGGCTATTTCTTTTTCTAAAACCACTGTAGCTCTTTTAATAAATTGGTCAATAGTGCCAGTAACCGCCCCCCCAGTGGTGGAAAAAGTCACCTTTCTACCCTTCCCGGAACGTAATGCTATTGGAGATCAGTCCTAAAGAACACACCCACTAGCAAGATACAAACAATGTACGTAGGAAATTAGAACATACAGATAATGACTAGAGGAACTCTCTACACTAACCAAAATCCAAGGGGGGTGGCCCAGCACGGCCTCGATCGACCTCGGACGGCCTCAGACGGGCCCGCCCCCGTGTCCCACGAAATGCGGATATGGACGTGATTAAATAGGAGGAGGTAGGGGCGGGAAGAGGCAACAGCTGCGGCAGATGACAGGCCGCAAAGCATGCTGGTCCTCGCAGTCCCACAATCCAACGGTGTCCAACAAAGTACAGCCCCAAAATCGGCAAAGAGTCCTGGTGTGCACGAAGCAGTCCCAGCGTCCAGCAAAGTCTCCTATGACCCACAAGCTATGACTACGAGCGGCCCCCGGTCCGCGGGGGCCACGAGTCGTTATCTCCTGCGGGGAGGTGGGGGCGGGAAGAGGCCCCAGTGGAGGCAGATGACAGGCCGCAAAGCATGCTGGTCCTCGCAGTCCCGCAATCCAACGGTGTCCAACAAAGTACAGCCCCAAAATCGGCAAAGGGTCCTGGTGTGCACGAAGCAGTCCCAGCGTCCAGCTATGTCTCCTATCACTAAGCATGGGCAAATTTAGCGACTTCGCGATCCGCGAATTTGCGGATTTGCGAATCCGCAAATTGCAAAATTCGTGAATTTGTGCGAATTTGCGGATTTTTATATTTTTGCTTGTTCGCGGGGCGCTTTGCGTGTTCGTGGGTGTTCGCGGGGCGCTTTGCGTGTTCGCGTTTTTTTTTATGCCCTTCTGCCCTCTGTACCACTCGTTTCTGTGCCCTTCTGCCCTCTGCCCCACTCATTTTTTGTCCCCTTCTGCCCTCTGTCCCACTTTTGTGCCCTTCTGCCTTTAGCCCCACTTAGAATGGCGCCGGCAAGCTGCCAGCGCCATTCTAAAATAGCTACAAAGAGCTTCAACAGGAAGCACTAATAGATAAAGTTAAGCAGGTGCTCGAGTTGAACATCAAATTAAGTTACACAATCATTAATCACCCCAAGTTTGGGGTGATTAATGATTGTGTTTACTGAATTTGAGCTTCAACTCAAGCACCTGCTTTACTTTATCTATTAGATCTTCCTGTTTAAGCTGACTTTTGTAACTATTTTAGAATGGCTCTGGCAGCTTGCCAGCGCCATTCTAAAAGAGTCACAAAAGTCAGCATGAACTTTCGACCCAATCCATTCCGCTCACGGATTTTGCGGGAAAATCGCGAATCTCGCGGATTGCGAATTTACTGAAAATCCGCAAAATCCGCGCGCAGAACGGATTTTCCGCCAATGCTTACCTATCACCCACAAGCTACGACTAAGAGCGGCACCACTCTACACCAACACACTATGATGCTCCTACAGATGACAGAATGGTGCCTAGACAACAATACATTCTCCTACATTAAATTACTGTACAAACAACAACAGGGCACAGCCATGGGTACTTGCTTCGCCCCCAGCTATGCGAATTTGCATATGGGCTGGTGGGAGGAGCAAGTACTCATGGTCCAACACCACCACACAGTGACGAACAATGTAGTACTATACAAACGCTACATTGATGACATTTTTATGGTATGGCGAGGCCCTGACGAAAGTACACTAGCGTTTGCCACAGCCATTAATGATAACAGGCTTAACCTCAAATTCACCTGCACCACCAGTAAGGACACTATTGTATTCTTAGATCTAGAAGTCTTTCAGGCAGGAGGAAAGGCAGAGACACAAACCCACAGGAAGGAAACCGTAGGGAATGCCATTCTACACGCCACCAGTTTCCATCCTACCAGTCTTAAAGAGAGCATACCTTAGGCGGAGTGCCTTAGGATGAAAAGAAACTGCAGCCTAGAGAAAGATCTAATTACAAGCACAGATAGTCTTTGTGACAGACTTAGAGACAAAGGCTACAACCAAACGACTCTGAACATGGCCAGGGAAAAAAGCAACAACCTTAATAGGTCAGAGTTGCTACACAAATACACAAAAGCCAACCCTGAACCCACCATGACCAAACCAGCCATGGCACCCAGACTGATAACAGGATACAAAAAATACCACACCAACCTGAGAAAAATCTTATACAGGCACTGGCCTCTTATCAGAAATGATCCAACCCTTGGCCGACAGTGCGCAAAATTACCACTGCTAACCTTTCGTAGAGCCACCTCCATGAGACAGGAGCTAGTAAACAATGCACCAACTCTCACAAAAAACAAGTCCTGGCTACAGGCACACACAGGCTTCTTTAAGTGTACAAAACGCAAGGCATGCAAGCATGGAATAAATACCAAAGTAGTCAATGTTCCATTCATACAAACAGCCTTTGCAATCAAAGAACACTGCATATGCAAAACAAATGCAGTGTACGTTCTCAGCTGCACCTGCAAGAAACTCTATGTAGTCCGTACCATTCATCCAGTGCACTTGAGAATCCTACAACACCTTAGAGCCATTTCCAATGACGAACCATCATACCCAGTGGCCAGGCATATCAACGCCCACCACAACGGCAAATCTGAAGAGCTCACTTACTTTGTCATTGACAGTGTGGCACTAAACCCCAGGGGTAGAAATAGGCTACAAGCACTCAGAAGATTAGAGTCTAAATACATCATCCAATGTGATTGCAAAATCCCCAACGGGCACAACTCTGATGAAGCCCTCAGTGCACATCTGTAAATTGCACTCCACACATTCTCAAGACAGCCCCCTCGTGCCAATTTAATAAACCCATTCGACTGTGAACATCTTGCTTCACCATCTTTTTAAATTCAGTCTTAGCACACAATAATGTAAATAGTAACCACACATTCACCACACTCACAAACACGATGACCAGGTCAGGCCATTAGTGCACGCAATTACGCCACACAAATATAGATCCTAGTAATGGACCCTAAGGCCCACGTACCCTGTTACAGTGACCTTAACCGCACGTTGCACTCCCAAACCAAAGCCCGCCTCAAAAGACCACAGGGGCCCAATTCTGCCTGCACCTTGAAATGGACTCGGTTAACACCAGGGACCTTTACAAATAGCACCACGCGATTTAGTATTAAACTTCAAATATGGGCTAGAGACACCAACTCCAGGTACAACTAACACTCGACGCACAAATACTTTCAGTGCGCCAAACTGACAAAGGCCCACGGCATCCACCTCTAAACAGACTCTGGGAGTATCACACCCATGTAAAAGGCCAACCCTGCATTAGCACGGCAACAGGCGCTCTCCTCTTCATTATGGAGAGACTAACGCCAAACCCGGCCGCCTCCCAAACGATGCCAACATTAGTCATTATACCTTTGCACCATGCCGGGACCCCCAAACACAATCCTACAGCAACATATTGGGGCGTGTGATTGCCACGGAAGAGCGAGGCACGGAGCTCACACCAGCAACACCGACAAACGAACAGACGTACCTGAGAGCTTTGGTCTTACAGAAGCTGCGCGCGCATGACACAGATTTAGAGGCATATGCAAATCATCAATGTCAGTGACAACATGTACGCGAGCGCAGAACATTGAGGGAAAGAAAAGGTCCTTACAGCCATACCGAGGGGCGCAAATAAGTCGTTTCTAGGATTACAATTACATGAACATCTGCAGCACCCATCAACAAAATTAAATGTACCAATGTAAATAATTATTTACATGTCTTTCTTCACATTTTAAGATGACTTGCACTTTTCTATGGGACAATATCTCTTCCATGTCTATTGTATGTCACATGTAACTTGGGTGTTACCTGACCTCCAATCAGTTACTTTGCACCACTATAAATACTGCTCACTAACTTGGAGTAGCCAGATGAAGTGAACAAGGCAGACTTGTCCGGCGAAACGCGCCTGGTCGTTTTTTTGATTAAAAACCTTTGATCGTCAAACCCACGGAGTCAGTGCCTGTCTTTCATATGCCAGAAGAACCAGGATTGGATCTATATATATATATATATATATATATATATATATATATATATATATATATATATATATATATATATATATATATATTCACTGAAAAAACATAGGTTTCAGGGATGTTATAGTTGGAAATTGAAAACCTTAGCAATTCACTGAAAAAAAAATGTATTTCAGGGACATTATAGTTAGTTGGACATTTCACTCGTACAAAACCAGAGAAATTCAGCCGTTATAGTTAGTTCAGATAACTACAACTCCCGCTCCCGCAATGCACTTCTGATGATGTCACATATAACATCATTTATGATATGGTCAGTGACATCACTGATGACAATACTGATGACATCATCTAGTGACTGTGTGTTTCTATAAAGTTGTAATATGTTTTATAGATATGCCAAGGTGTACTAAAGAATGGGTGGGTGTATAAGTGTCTGGATGGATAATTTAATAGGTGTGTGACAGACTGTATGAGTGAGTGATTAATTGTGTCTTACTGAATGAATGGGTTAGTGATTGACACAGACCTTCACAGAGTTTAGTTTGTCAGTTGTTGTGGAAGCGGTTGCATGGGTTGGTGAGTAGCTAAAACAAAAGGAAAAGAACACATCCCCAGCCCTAAAATCCCTAAATTGTTTACCCTAAGAGGCCAGAATTCAGTTAATAATTGCCTGCATGAATCATAAAGCCCTTAATTTCAAGTCCACCATCTATCTTGCTCAACAACTAGAATGGTCAGGGGGTTGCAGAGCATTACGAAGTGCAAGTACAATGCTCCTGAAACCACAGAATTTCCATAAAAAGAGATTGAGTAACAGAGCCTTCTCTGGCATGGCCCCTAAGATTTGTAACTCTCTTCCTCTGGAATATCCATATAATATCCTCCACTTCTTCCTTCAAAAAGGAAGTGAAACAAATCCTAATGCTCAAGTTCCTGACTGAATAAGCCTTGACTACTAGACTCCATTACTGCCCTCTATTCGATCATCTTGATTGACATGTGACATGGTCATATACCTGGATATTGTTAGCATGCATTGTACATACATAAGTTTGAATGTTCCTCACCGATTACTGTATCGGCCCTACACTTAGGTGAAGAGTTCAGATACCTACAGGAGTCTTGCATGTGTGTTGCATAATTATTTGACAAAAATTTCTTCCCAATACTATATACCTCTTACCCAAAATTGTGAAGCGCTCTGATACCCGTTAGGATCACGTTCTTGTTATATAAAACTTTATAAATAAAAATAAATAAATGAAGATCTATATGGGTTATCGATTGGTTGTCTGAGTATCTGTATGCATGCCTGAGTGTCTGTGTGGGTGGGTTGGGGATGTGACTCTGTGCATAGATGTGTGAGTAGATGATTCACTGGGTGTATGGGTTCAAGTGCATCTATGAAGGGCTGTATGGGTGGGTGAGTGTGTGTATGGGTGTGTTGATGAGTGAATGGATGCCTCAGTGGTACATGTGTGAGTAACTGCATATGTGAAAGACAGTATATGTGAGTGTTGGAGTGTATAAATGAATATATGTGAGAGTGAGTGATTATGAGAGTAGCTGTATGGATCAGTGTTTGCTTGCATTAGTTATTGTATACAAATGTAAGAATGTTTTAGTATATGTTTGAATAAGTGAAGTGGTGTGTGTATAACTGTGTAGCTGAGTAAATGGGAGTGTGATTGATTCTTTTCATGACTGACGGTGTGTGATAAACTCTATGGATGAGTGGCGGTGTGAGAGTGCTGTATAGATATGTGAGTGCATATGATAATGCTGTATTGATGGTTGACTGCATGTATGAGTCACAGTATGGGTGAATGAGTGGATGTGTGTAGACCTAGGAATTAGTGAGTGGGTATGTACCAACTGGTAATGGCGTGTCTATGGTTTTGAAAATGGTAGTCTATATTTTGGAGTGGGTGTATCAAAGGTTATATTAGGGTATGAGGAGGTGCATCAGATTATCATGTGGATGATGTCATTAGTGATGTAATCAGTGATGTCATTTGAGATGTCATCAGTGTTGTCACTGACCATGTCATGAATGATGTAATATGTGACATCATCAGCAGTGCATTGTTGGGGGGGCGAGTTATAGTTAGCTGAACTAACTATAACTCGCAGAATTTTTCTGGTTTTGTACGCGTGAGATGTCCAACTAACTATAACGTCCCTGAAACATGTGTTTTTTTTTAGTTAATTTCTAAAGTTTTTTAAAGGCTAATTTCTAATTATAACGTCTCTGAAACCTATGGTTTTTTTCAGTGAATTCCAAAGGTTTTTTAAATGCTAATTTCTAACTGTGACAGCCCTGAAACCTATGGTGTTTCCAGTGAATTTCAAAGGTTTTTTGAATGCTAAAATTCTAACTTTGCGTACAAAGGTAGGACATGTGAAGAAAGAGGAAGAAAAGTGCAGAAAGAAGTAAGACAAATGCAGTAAGAGGCAACAGAAGTCCAGAAAGACGAAGAAAAGTGCAGGAAGAAGCAAGAGATTTGCAGAAAGAACAAACATTTTGCTGATGGGTACTGGTGGTAACTGACTCTGACTAACCAGGCCTAGAGCCAATGCTATGCTAAAAGACACTTATAATACAGTGAAAATACCTACATGCACTAGGGAACACTATGCATTGGGTACCCCAGTGATTAGCATGACCTCCTCTGTATTTGCCATGAGTTAATGCCTGGGTCATTGCATGACTACATGGGTAGTGACTGGATGATTGGAGTACTGCAAGGAGAGTTCATGGTGATTGTATAAGTGCTTGGATTTTGGCAGAGTGATTGGATAAGTACATGGTGCTGGCTGGGTGATTGGAGGAGTGCATGGGTAATAACAGGGTAATTGCAGGAGTGATTCAGTACTTTGTAGGTGGTTAAAGGTCTAAATTGGTAGTGCACAGGGATTGTATCAGTGCATATGTTAGAACCTGGGTCATTGCATAAGTACATGGGTACTGACTGGAAGATTAGAGTACTGCAAGGAGAGTGCAGGGTGAATTTATAACTGCTTGGGTTTTGGTGGAGTGATTGCATAAGTACATGGTGCTGGCTGGGTGATTGAAGGAGTGCATGGGTACTGACAGGTCGATGGCTGGACTGCTTGAGTAGTGCTCAGGGGATTATAGCAGTGCATGTGTTAGTGCCTGCGTCATTGCATGAGTACATGGGTACTGATTGGATGATTAGAGCAATGAAAGGAGAGTGCATGGTGAATTTATAATTGCTTGGATTTTGGCGGGGTGATTGGGTAAGTACATGGTGCTCACTGGGTGATTGGAGGAGTGCATGGGTAGTGACATGGCGATGGCTGGACTGCATAGGTAGGGCTCAGGGTTTTGTAGCAGTGCATGAGTTAGTGCATTGGCCATTGCATGAGTGCATGGATAGTGACTGGATAATTAGGGTTCTGCAAAGAGAGTGCATGGTGAATTTATAAGTGCGTGGGTTTTGGCAGAGCGATTGGATAAGGACACACTTGTCACATGAGGCCCGCCCCCTCCCTTCACCACTGTGCAAACACTAAGTATGGGTGAAATTTGCGTTCCGCAAATTCACGCGAAATCTAATTCGCAAATCGCAAAATCCACGAATTCGTGCGAATTAGCGGATTTTTTGTTTTTTCGCGTGTTTGTGGGGTTTTTTGCGTGTTTGCGGGGCTTTTTGCGTGTTCGCAGGGCTTTTTGCGTGTTCGCGGGCCGCTTGCATGGCGAAGTTACCCATGCAGTCGTGTATGGGCACAGCACCCTCTGGTTCACCACTGCCACCCTCTGGTTCATCACTGCCATCCTCTGGTTAACCACTGCCACCCTCTGGCTCACACCTGCCACCCTCTGGTTCACCCCTGCCACCCTCTGGTTCACCACTGCCACCCTCAGGTTCATCACAGCATCCTCTGTTTCACCCCTGCCACCCTCTGGTTCAGCACTGTCACCCTCTGGTTCACCATGGCCGCCCTCTGGTTCACGACTGCCACCCTCTGGTTCATCACAGCACCTCTGGTTCACCACTACCACCCTCTGGTTAACCACTGTCACCCTCTGGTTCAGCACTGCCATCCTCTGGTTCGCCACTGCCACTCTCTGGTTCATCACTGCCACCCTCTGGTTCACACATGCCACCCTCTGGTTCACCACTGCCACCCTCTGGTTCACCCCTCCCACCATCTGGTTCATCACTGCCACCCTCTGGTTCACCCCTGCCACCCTCTGGTTCACCCCTACCACCCTCTGGTTCAGCACTGCCACCCTCTGCTTTAGCACTGTCACCCTCTGGTTCACCCCTGCCACCCTCTGGTTCATCACTGTCACCCTCTGGTTCATCACTGCCACACTCTGGTTCACCACTGCCACCCTCTACCGAGACTTTTTGTGACGCAGCGGCAGCACAAAAGATGCGCCATGGTGCTGGGTATTAACAACGTGACGATCCTGAGAGATTCGTCATGTTGTAAAGCCCTGCGCCATCAGGAAGCGTTCCAGCGCAGGGGAGGGCGTTCCTGCAAAGGAACGGCTCCTAAAAGTGGCTGAGTGAAATCTACAAGATTTCAATCAGTCACTTTTAGGCCAATGCTGAGTCAAAACCCAACGCCTGATTGAAGCAGGCGCAAGGCTTGATGCAGCATTGGGGAGATAGGGCCCCCCAGAGCATTGCTGGAGCTGCGTCGCAAGCGCGACGCAGCTCCAGCAATGCGCTGCTTTTACGGCACAGATGCGTGACGCATCTGTGTTGTTTTTGACACATGGTGCGCCGCATTGTAAATGTGGCGCACCATGGGTGGCGAAGCTGCGGCGGACAATAAATGGCGCATCCCTGGGGATGCACCAGTTATTGTAAATCTGCCCCTATACATTTAGCCAACGAGGGAGCACTTACTGATTAGACAGTAGAAAGTACTCCAGTTGAGTGGAGGCATTGCACAAAAAGGTGGCATCTTTGTGGACAAACACGCAGGGCGGGATTCATTCTGCCCCCTGTTAGACTCATTTTTTGTGCCCTTCTGCCCTCTGTTAGACTCGTTTTTCCCTCTTTTGTCTGCCCTCCTGCCCTCTGTTAGACTTTTTTTCCCCTTGTTTTTCTGCCCTTCTGCCCCCTTTTAGACTCGTTTTTTGCGCCCTTCTGCCCTCTGTGAGACTCATTTTTGTGCCTTTCTGCCCCGTTAGACTTGTTTTTTGTGCCCTTTTGCCCTCTGTTAGACTTGTTTTTCCCTTGCTTTTCTGCCCTTCTGTCCTCTGTTAGCCTGTTTTTTGTGCCCTTCTGCCCTCTGTTAGACTCGTTTTCCCTTGTTTTTCTGCCCTTCTGCACTTAGTTAGACTGCTTTTTGTGCCTTTCTGCCCTCTGCATCACCACATCATCACTCAGCTCTACCCCAGCATCACTCAGCACCTCCACATTATCACTCAGCACCACCACATTATCCCTCAGCACCACCACAGCAACACTCAGTACCACCACAGCATCACTCAGCACCACCACAGCATCACTCAGCACCACCACACCACCACTCAGCACCACTCAGTGCCACCACAGCATCACTCAGCACCACCCCAGCATCACTCAGCACTGCCACATTATCACTCAGCACCACCACAGCACCACTCAGCACCACCACAGCATCACTCAGCACTACCACAGCACCACTCAGCACCACCACAGCATCACTCAGCATAACCACAGCACCACTCAGCACCCCCACAGCACCACTCAGCGCCACCATAGCATCACTCAGTGCCACAACAGCATCACTCAGCGCCACCACATTATCACTCAGCACCACCACAGCACCACTCAGCACCACCACAGCATCACTCAGCACCGCCACAGCATCACTCAGCACCACCACAGCACCAATCAGCACCACTACAGCACCACTCAGCAGCACCACAGCATCACTCAGCACCACCACATTATTACTCAGCACCACCACAGAACCCCTCAGCACCACCACAGCATCACTCAGCACCACCACAGCATCACTCAGCATGACCACAGCACCACTCAGCACCACCCCAGCATCACTCACCAGCATCAAAGTATCACTCAGCACCACCACAGCACCACTCAGCATCACCACAGCACCACTCAGCAGTACCACAGCACCACTCAGCGCCACCCCAGCATCAATCTGCACAACCATTCAACTACAACTGGTTCAAATATGTTCTCTCAATGTTTCAAACTTTATTACAAATGTCACAAAAAGATGTTAATATTTCACTTCTGTTCTTGGATTTTCGTCACAATAAAATACACTGATCATAATCTTCACAAAAGTTATTTACAAAAGTGTAAGCTATTGCCATTATAAATTAAAATCACTTTTATTTAAGTATTAATTATTTAATTTTTTTTAAAGCCATTGTAATTTGTAATATCAATACAGCTAAGTCACGTAAATACAAAACATGTTGCATTACAAATGCTATAGGTGTCACATTTTGCGAAATTCGTCCCCGCTGTTTCGCGGATTTTACCGCGATTTCGCGAGATTCGCGGATCGCGAAATCGCGGAAAATCCGCAAATTCCGCGAGCGGAACAAATTTTCAGCCCATGCTTAGTTATATTTCCTAAATGCGCGGATTCTATATAGATTTGTAGGAACTACACAACAGCACTGCTAACCAGATTCGATCACTGCTGTAAAACAGCACATCTCACAGCGCGGAACTGCAGGCTTCTAAGTTACACCATGCTCTGGCAGTATTGAGAATTCTACCTCCAATGAAGAAGCATGGATCTTCCTGAACAGCTCTGTATCGTCCGCAATGAACATCACTCCCCGGACTCTGATACAAACCCGCTGAAAGTTACCACAAGAACGAATTACGCATGCCAGCCAGCATGCTGGCCCCTCCTATATATCTCATGATCCTTTTAACCAATCCATCCTTTCAGAAGCATCATAGGATTTGTAGTAACTTCCTAATCACATGCTCTTCTCTGTTACCTCACACAGAAGTATTGTTGTGTCCTGCTCTGAAAGTGCTAACGAGGCTGAATCCTGACATTATTAATTGGGGTGGATGGCTGCCAACCACAAATAATAAAGGAGCACATGCATCAACAAAAAATACCTGTCACAAACAGGCAGATTCGCAGAATCAGCCCCTTTGTGACCAGTATTTTGGCATTTGGGATACATCAACCCAAATGCAAATTCGCAAAATGCAACAAGACTTTCCTAAATGCGACTTCGCATTTAGAAAACGCTAATTACCATCAACTGCAAGTTGATGGTAATTTGCAAAAAATATTTCAAAATGCACAAAAGTATATTTTCAAAGTGCCATGTGCACACATGCCAATTTCTGGGGTGCATCAGGGTGGCCTTTTGGCCCTTTGCACCCTTGAAATTGCATTTGCAATTTGCGAGTACCTATTTGGCTCTCGCAAATTGCACATGCAATTTCCATTCATTGCTATGAGCCTTCAGGCCTCTAGGAATGAATGAGAAGCTATTCCTTAATTTCGAATTGCAATTTGCTATTGGTAATTAAGGAATATGTAGGAATCACTAATATTTTTGCCAAACCTACATGCATAGGCAATTGTAATTCCATAATTGCGATTCCTTCATAATCACAATTAAGGAATCACAATTGCCTACCTTGATGCATGTGCCTCAAAGTCACTGACCTGTTAAGTCCAGGCAAAAGTTTCAATATTTTGAACCTGAGCTCTACCCCTGGTAGCTATGGCACAGACCTGACAGGCTTAACATAGAGAAAATGTTCAAAGCATTTTGAAGTAACAAAGCAGTAAAAAGGTTAAAAAATAACACAATAAAAATCTCACCACATTTCAGAAAAACAGAGCACAATTTGGTAAACAAAAAGCCATCAAAACACCAAAAATCCATTGAGGGGAGCCAGAGCATTCGATTTAAAAAATATATTTAAGACAATAAGCACCAAGTAAAAGAGCATCAACAATCAGTAGGCAAAATTCGCGAGTGACTAGGATCTAGGCAGGCGTTGGATATGTCAAGGCAGATTGTGTCAGTGAAAACATTTTGCCTTCTGGTTTAGTCTCTGAAGTCAAAGTCAAATTCCTCCAGTGGGGTAAGGTTGCAGGCCGTATCCAAAGTTCTCTCAAAGAGGGATAGCTATTGGACCGGGTCCAGATGAAGCTGTTAGTTTTGGTGGGAAAAGTTCTCAGCAGGATAAGTTCAAAAGTTGTGCATAGGGACGTCTCTTGTCAGCCAGGTACTGTTCACGCCTTCCTCAGTCAAGATTTTTATGTTCAGAAGTAGGGCCTGATTTATATCCTGGCAGTGTATATACTCTATCACAACAGCGACATACTATACATACCACGAAGACAAAGGTCCGTCCACCTTATTTAGATACGGGCAGGCAAAAGGTTTAAACACAACAGAGACTACTACGTCTCCTCTGTGATTGAACCCCCTGATGCCCCTGAGGAGTAAGGATCATCATAAGCAGACCTCTAGTTCTCCCCACTGGATTTAGATAGGTGGAAATAGAACTCAATTTTCACTGCTTGTGACCGTCAGGAAAATCTTAGCAGTAAGGGGCAGTGAAACTGCTAAATGCTCTCCACGCCATGACAGAGGACTCCAATGGCAAGTGTAGCACTTATTTTTTATTTTCACAAAGAAAATCCAACTTCTGGATTTTCTTTTGAAAATAAAAAAGCAGCCAGTTGAGTGCAAGGGTCTGTCATGTTGACGGAGCCATGCACCAAACTTCAAAAAGCATAGACAGGAACCGCAGTGATGGCAGTTTCTGCCAATACTTTAAGAAATTACTGCCTGATTAGTGGTCACCTTTCGGTTTGGTGGACAGCACCTCTGTCAGGGCAACATAGTAATCAACTCCATTTCCGTGACGGAGGAACGGGCCGCCCAACAACACTTAAATTAGGCCCATAGTCTCATTTCAAAGCTCAGAATTCTTCAGTGGGGCAATCCTGCAGGCTATGCCTGACCATAAATTCAGCAAGGCTGTATACCTTCTTGGCGAGTGCCTGGTGTAATGGATCTGCAGCTGCAGAGAAGCTCCAAGCATGGGAAACCTGTTTCTTCAGCCCAGTGATGTTGCACCTTGCCTGGGCTGGCTTGAGTGGTTAGTCCCCTTCTTCCCATGGCTGGAAGTCAGAAGGTTATCAATAGCTTCTTAGACATTATAGAAGAAGTACAGTTAGACAAAGCAAAGAGCTCCAGGACCTCAGGTACACACTTAGGGGTCAGGACAACTCCAGAAGAGGCCCCCAGAAGAGTATGAGTATGGTTCAGATGAAGCTGCAACTGGCTAAGTGGGCACTTCAGGAAAAGGCTTCTTGCACCTTGTTATGTCACTGTAGCCTCACAGTAGGTCAGTGAAAAGGCTTGGATTCCACTTATTTTCCTGGGTGCAAGTGGGAAAAGGTATTTTGCTCCAGGTCTCCACATAGGTCTCAAGAATCAGATGCAATCCTTCTTCTGTTCTTCCCCAGGTCCAGAAAGCCACAGTTATTTTTGGCACTAAGTAGTGTAAAATGTCCCAGGGGCAACCCTACCCACTTTTACAACAGCTCCTATTTTCCCTATTGTAAACAAGCCACCAGTACATCTTATTCTCAAAATCCAAATGGTGCCCCCTTTTTTCCCTATGCAGAGCCTGTGTGCCCATCCAGAGGTGTGGCCATGGAAATCAGCAGTCCACTCCTCTGTGGTCACCCAAATCTGCTTCTGGGAGTAGTTTTTCTTCCACTGGATTTGGAGCCAGCTTGGCAGGAGGAACAAAGGCTTGAATTCTCCACGCCTCTCCATACATTTGCTGCTGAAAGAGCAGGCCCCTATGCACATTAATGAATTTCTTGGGTCCGCCCTCACTAGTTTTGAGGGCTTGCCAATGCGGGGATATGGTAGCATAACATTTCTACAAGTACCACTTTAAAATACCATTCACCTTACCTTGCAGGGCTATAAGGCCTATTTAGGGTGACATTATTAAATAGGATGGTATTCCCCTCTCAAACGGGATATTTTGGCAGGCTTAAACTGCAGTAGTCAGGCTAAAATAGTAGGCCTGGAGCCATTTTTCTTCTGTCACACTAGTGGATGGCACAATAAATGCTAACATCCACAGATGATATTTAACTTTCCAGGCTATGGTGAGTTTCTGTACCATATCCGATGGCCTTATAGTTTTAATATGCCAATTAGGGGTGTGCCAATTTCTACATGTTTTAGGGGTCACAGTACATACATTGAGCACTGGACAGCAGTGTCCCAGTGTGTCTAAAGAATAGTAAAATAATAGGGGTGACCATGCAAAGAGGGACATTTGCTTACAACAATAAAAAAAATTCAAGCTAAAAGCTTTGGTAAATCACTCACAATTTAAAATGAACACGTAGCTGCTTTGTTCACTTCTTTTAATAACAAATAAAGAAAGCCTATTGGCTTTAACCTAACATAAGCATGACTCTGTGGTCTCTGCCTACCAAAGGCCCATCAAATATTTTAGGCTGACCCAAATCATTCATTAACATTAATGTGAACATAACATCAAAACACCAAGTATTTGGTACTGGCGTTCTAAAAGTATCTGTAACTGAATTTTATTGTATAAAATTTGTGGTCCTCAGTAGAGTACCAAAACAAATAAAATAAACTTGAAACTTGAAAACTTGAAACTTGGTTCTGGTGTACCTAAAAAGGGATTTATGTCCTAAACACTTGCCTATTGCATTTGTCACAACATTGACCATGTAAAACTCATTCATATTGCACTAGTTCAAAATGTAATTTTTTTTGCATGGAGCTAGTCATTGTTAGACCTGTCAGTCTTACGGTGGTCTTCTCCCGAACCTAGTGGGCCTGATTCACAGAACTAACTTACTACAAAATCCTAAACTTACCACCATATTAGTGTTCACACAATGCACTTACTCATTTTGGTATTCACAGAATGCACTTACTCATTTTGGTATTCACAGAAGGCACTTAATCATTGATGAGTAAGTGCCGTCTGTGAATACCAAAAGGAGTAAGTTACTCAAAATGAGTAAGTACTGCTTTTAAAATCAGCCTGGAGGGCTGGGCTGGCTTTTAAGAAGACAGCAAGCAGGACAGCAGTGCACACTTAAGTGCAGTAAATCTACTGGACCTCTATACATACATGTCCTACTATATACTAGGGACTTACAGGTAGGCTGTGAGTACCAATAGTAATTATAACTAATTAGCATGTACTTTTAATCGGAGCACACACCCAGGGTCTGGTTAGCAGACCCTAGGGCACAATCAGATTCAGAAAACCAACATCTAATAGTCAAAATGGGGAAAAAAGTTGGGGTACACTGAAAACAGTCCTGGTTTCTCACTATATATATATTTGTATATATATATATATATATATATATATATATATATATATATATATATATATATATATATATATATATATATATATATATATATATATATATATATATTGCGTATTAAAGGCAATGCATTGTAAATGCATTTCGAGTAATGTGCGCTGGACGAAATTGCTGAAAAATATGAAGAAGTGAAAGTATGGGGCTGTGCTAATGAGTAAATAGGAAACCCTAGAAAGAAATGATAACAGTAGTCAAGAGGAGAAATTACAAGAGAGCAAATGAGAACTGTACTTGTGTACTTGTGAGAAAAGTGAGTAAGGGTACACATTTTACAAAAGCTATAACCTCGAAAATGCCAGGGCAGAAGACAGTAGTACTGAGTGGTGAGAAAAAAAGAAGGGGAAATCAAAGTATGCACTTATGCTGCAGGCTGAACAGCCAGACAAACTACTCATGATGGAAAGAGCTCATAGGAAAAAGTTTCATCATGTTTGTTTTAATCTAAAATTCTACATGACCACTTCTGACACCACTTTCGTCAGCATTCACAGTCTGTTTCACACTACTCAGGAGGGTTAGAGAGAAAGGGGACTCTAAAAGCATCTGAGATGGAAACAAAATGTTTTTTTCCAAAAACAAAATCAAAAGAAACAAAAAAAAAAAACGAGAAGCAAAGATAAGTTCCTACCACTCCCAAAGTGATGCCCTACACAGCAAGCGTCCCTACAACTATTGGTATTTACTAAACGGATGCCAAACTATTAGTGTTCACTAAACAGATGCCAGTGGGGACTGCCACTTCTCCTCGCTCCCTTTATTCTTTTCTCCTATCCCACCACATGAAATAGTATGGTAAGCGCTAACCTATTAAGTATATCCAAATATTGCCATTTGAAGTTATTATATTAATAACAAATGTTTAATTTGTATGTAAGTACTTGACATTTGAAAAATTGACATTCAGGGTTTTTTCCTCATTTTACTGTATGAGTTTAATCACACTTTTAGCATTATTTATATATGTGGTATTTGTGTGGCAGGACCCTCATCTCAACTAATGTAACCGTCAGCAAACTAGAAATGGCCGATACTTCATTCTTCATTCAGCAAACCTAAAATTGCTTTCTCAGCAAATCCTCATGGGCTTTTTTTATGAATTCCAAGTAGTTTACTCCATGGGCCACTCTTCACTCCCTGGAAGCAATGATTTTAAAGAGCTTAAAAAGACCGAATGCTAAGCGGCCCCTTCAGGGGCTTTGACACATAAATGTCATATTTTACAGATACTAAAAGCTTATTACTGAGTCATCGTGCTTGACAGATCAGTACACGTCAGCTATAACTCATTGCCATACGTGGTGCTGCTTATCAGCCCTATAACATATTTTGTTTTTTGCGACATTAGGTCGAGCCTCATTTTTCTCATGTGTGCCGTATTCCTTTCAATCACCAAGCATAGTCTATTAAATATCCCTTTTACTTCCACGGAGTCATAGAAATCGCACTTCTTAGCAATTTTCCCATTGAAGCAAAGGTTTGCATTGTCGGAGTGCACTGCATCATGGGATAATACAGAAGAACAATGCAAACAAGGAAAGAAGCACACTTTAACTATGGCCGCACAGGTCAACCTGTGCATTTTACATGTATCCCCCTTCATTTAAAAGCACGTGGGACCCTATGAAAGTACAGCCTTCAAATTGTAAAGTGTCTATTTAAGTATCAGCTGGCTCAAGGATTCATTAATTTTTAGGTCTCTCTCGATAGTGCATCTGTCACCAGACCTTTCGTGATCAATAAAAAAGAGCTGTCGGAGTACTACTAGAAAGAAACTAAGGCTCCACCCACAGGCTGGTCATTGTGAGTATAGAATTTGATTGGGGCAGTAATCGTGTGCTTCCACTGAAAAGAGTGACTTGCACTTTTAGGGGCTTATTTACAAGGCCCTTACACCACTTTTGCGTCACTTTTCCCATGTTAAAAATGCGCAAAAGTGGTGCAAGGGCCTTGTAAATCTGCCCCTTTGTCTTTTGATAAAACTTATGCTAAACACAGCAGGACTGAGTTGCTTATGATGGCAACCGGATGATCATGGGTATACCTTGATTAGTTTATTATTAATTGTAAAGTTTAAGGCAGTAGGCCTGATTTATTTATTGTAAAACGCATCTGTAAACATCAATAGGTATACGAGGGTGGATTGTTATTGCTCAGCACTAAAGCCTCCTAATAGGTATTTTGTTGTAAAGATTGTTGTAGAAGGCAAGGCTTTTGGCTACCCCCTCTAACAAACAGTGAGTATAGAGGATTGGCACTTTGAGAATCCACGTTAAACCCCTTTAACAGTGATAGTATTTTGTGGTGCCAACTGTAATTTTGTATACTTTTGTAATCTTATCACTGTGCACCAAATGGGTACCTTGTCAGGACGCTTATGCTCAAAACAGTAGGCCTGAGTTGGTTGTGGTGACAAGCTATTTTACATAACGTTAACTAGACCCGGAGGTATCAGAGCGCTTTACATGAGCACCAGTTACGATACAAACTTAGACATTCATTTTTTTGTTAGGCACATGGAGATTAAGTGATTTTGCCAGAATCACAGAATGTTGAGTGTCCCTGCCTAGACTCGAACCTGGTTCCCCTACTCCAAGGTCGACCGCCGCAGCCGTCAGGCCACATTATCTCCCCAACAGCTCGGATCAGCATATTGTAAAAAGTTAAAGCTATGAAATACAGCTTATTTCTTGTGAAAGCCATTTGTTGAAGTCAGTAGGTCTTTCACAGGTGAATATTTTCTTTTGTGCCACAGACAATAGGCTAGTGTTTCGTTACATGTAATCTGAAAGAATACTGAAATAGGCAAGGGTCTTGATGTTGGTTACCCCCTCTAACAAACCCTGGTTGTTTTCACTGTGATTATTCTTGTCGGGTCCTATTGAAAGGTTTTGCAAACTATTTAGTTAGATACTTGTAATTTTATAACAGTATGCATGATTGCCAGTTGATGTGCACTTCAATAGTCACTTCAATTGGTTAATGTGTCAAGCAAATAGCAAATGCGTCACTTGGATTAACTATGTCAAATTTCCTATGTGTGGTCTGTTTATAATGAAGCATTAGTTATGAGTAATTAGGCTGGAGGTACTTATTGTGAAAAACACAGATAAAATCAACAGGCATTTAAGGATGGATTGCTATCAGTCTGTTTTAAAGCCTGCAGGTAGGTATTTTGGTACTTGGAATCGCACAGATTACCAATAGTACTATAGGCAAGGTTATACCCTCTGAAAAATTGTGAGTATAGAAGATTTACACTATGAGAATCAAAGGTTGACTCCATTTAGAGATTGGTACAGATGTACCAAGGGTTTTAGTATTTGCATACCCCCTGAAATGGTAAATCAGAGGGTTTGGGAATGCTAAAACCTTTTTTCCTATGTACTAAACGTGTTTAGGTTTTCAGAAAAGGGATTCCAAATCGCTAAATATGTTTAGAGATGAAAAATAATTTGGTATTCAAATACTGAATCAGTAAGCTATATATATAAATGCTTTGCAACTGAAATCCAGCCTCAAAACTGCAATGTTTGAGTAGCGTCTCAAAGGAGGTGGTGACCCATTAGCAAAAGGAAAAGGGGAACCTTCCCCTTTGTGAATGTAAAACAACTGGGGGCCTCATTACACCGCTGTTGCATCACTTTTTGTGATGCTGCAGGCGCTTAAAAAAGCGTCACAGATCTAGGCAGACGCATCACTCTGTAAACCACTGTACTATATTATACCTTGAAGCAGGTGTATGGGGTGACGCAGGCCTTTTCACATGCGGCTTACCTCATGTGAAATGACACATTGCTGGAGTTGCGTCTGTATCTAGACAGACTAGCAATGTGCCATTTTTGAGGTGACAGATACGTCAGAATTCCTGACGTATCTGTAAATCCTTGCAACATGGAGCACTGTACAGTAAATACAGCGCATTAATGGTGTCGCAAGGATGGCGCACTAAGATGTGTTGCATCGCTGTTCTCCCCAGCGATGCAACACTTTTCATAAATAAGGCCCAGTTTGTTTAAGAGGAGGCAGTGGTCTACAGAGCCACTGCCCCCTCTTAAATAATCAACAAAATAATTTACTTTTCAAACACATTCCTGTAACATGCAAGGAATATGGGCCAAATAAAAAAAAGTATCCTTTATTATAAATCAATCACAGACATGCTGGTCTGCTGACCCCAACTGAATCGCAGTGGGAGATTTGCAGTAGAGGTAGGAAGGTAGAATTGTGAGGCCAGTTCACAGAACACCACACTGGTTGGTAAAATAGTCTCAAAATGTGACCAGTTTTTTGTGGCCAGTGTTTAGTACTTCTGACGTCAAGTCTTTTGCTTTGCAAACTGTAATTTTGTATTCTTTGTAATTTTATGACTGTATTTCTGATGGTTGCCCATAAGCCTAATACATTAGGCCCATTTTGGTAATGGTGGCATGCAACACATGTTTTAAAGCCACCTGGCCTTTAAACATGAATTGTTCTTGCACAATGTTAAGGCCTGCAGTCAGGTATTTGGCTGATTATCACAGATCACCTTTCTATGGAGAAACTTTGGTGATGGTTACCCCTCTGACAAATCTTAGATGTAGGATATTGCACTGTAATGTTTCTTATTAGAATCTCTTTTGAAAGCATCAAACCTAGCTATCTACCAGAATCTTGTAATAAAAGAATATTTAAACAATACATACTTAATTTTCTTCTTGAACAGATCCCTTTCATTTGACCACTTTCCTTCTTTTTAATTATTCTGAAGAGGATGGTTCAGCTCTCCAGGCAGTGCTAACAGGCTGCATGCTTGCACCTCATTTTATCTGCAGGCCACCATATTGTGGGAGACTGCTTTCTCATTACGAAGCAATAATTATGAAAACTGTTGTTTATAGTACTTTAGAATTTTACCATTGCAAGATGGTAAACATGTTGGTTCTAAATGTAATGACTGTGCAGGAACTTTTAATGATATGCTATGTACAATAACACTGCAATATAGACACCTGTTGCTATATTTAATTTTGTATCTGCAAGAGTATGTCTGTTGTGTTGAGATGTCAGCATGGTTTCTGTTTTCTACTTATATTTTTGTTTAGTTAGTGTATTTTCCTGTGGTTGTGCCTGAGGACAAAATAAGAACGAGCCAGTGGATGGATGAATTAATGGATTAGTCCAAAGATGAGTGACAGAGCGTATGTACAATGACATATCAAGTTCCTAAACCCGACACTGACACAAAAGGCAATGTCATTTATAAGCCTGACCTATTGGTGTTGCCAGTGCTTGTTTTGAATTTGGTCTTATTAGTTCTGACTTTAACTCTCAGCTGTCACCAGACCTTATGTGATCAACAGAAAAAAGCTATAATACTCAGTAGTAAGAAAGGGAGTATGGCCGCACTAGGGGTCGACAGAACTTGCAATGCTTCACTCTGGGAAATTCAGCAGAGTTACATGAAAACTCCCCGAGTTTTCATGGTGTTCTGCAAATGGGCTGATATTGGCATGTTGCACTGATTTTTCATGTTTGAAGCAAAAAAAATCAGCACGAACAACACCATGCTGTGCACCATTGGGAGCTGCAACTTGAGATGGTTTTGCTGCCGCTCAAGCAGATTTTCTACCTGAGGGGCAACTTTCTCATATCGAACAGTCAAGACAGCCCACGACCGCCCGCATTATGAAAATCTCAGTGAGTGCCCTCCTAGCATCAAAATGTCGTACTAGGTTATACCTTACTGTTGGTGATCCACAAGCGAGAAAAAACTCTGTCACATGGTGGTTGCCAGAATTTGTCTGGAACTGTGCATTACATGGCAAAAACTCCACCAACTCTGCTGGCAGAGCATTTTTTTTCGCCCACCCATATGTTGATCTTCCACCCAGTAGGAACTGGTTGGGCAGCAAGTACATGCTTTCATTAAAAAACTTCACTTGCATTGCACAGAGATTACTGGGGTAGTGATTGTATTGTATTGGAATTAGGGCTTAGGGTTAAGGTTCTGATTGGTGGATAGGGTTTGGGTTTTGTTTGGTTCCTGGGGGTTAGGGTTTTTATTGGGCTTAGTGATCGGTCTCTGATTGGCTGCTTAGACTATGGCTGTTATTGGCTGTAAGGGCCTCGTATCCCACTGATCCTAGGGCTTAGGGCTAATGTTCTGATTGGTTAGGGCTTGGCCTATGTTTCGCATTGGCCAAAGGTCACCTGACCTAGGGCTATTTAAGCTTAGGGCTCAGGGCGTCTTAGCGTAGGCGTTGAGGCTAAGGGCAGAGAGGACAGGGGCAGTTGCCTGTTTGGGCCTGTTTCGGAAAGGTCAGGCCAGAAACACTGCCCTTTTTCCATTCACCAGTTCCAACCTCAACCAATCCACATACATATTAACACACTTACAGTAAATGCATTCGACTCATGTATTACAAACAAACCCCACCCACATTTCACTGTCTTAAAAACTAGTGCAAAACCCCCCAAGCCACACTTTTACACCCTTCTACCCCAGCAACCACACAAATGCACCTTCACCCACAACACAAAACACCACTATATCCTATACAACTAACAAATCCACACATAGCCAAACGACCCAAATCCACACTATACATAACTGTATCTCATCCAGACACACACCAACTGCTCATTCAAAGCACCAGATCTACCCTATACCTACTCCTAACAGACCACATTCTGTCACCACCAAACCCATACTCACCCTTCTAGCAGCACTCTCCACCTCTTTTTATCAAAAAACAAAACCAAACAAACCTTTCATTCCACTTGACCACATATATTATATAGGGATCACATCTAACAGAAGCACTCTTAACTCTTGTCCATTCCCTCTCACACACCACATACACTCCTTTACAAAACACATCAACACCCCTTTATCATTTAGCTTCCATTCACCAACAATTTTATTTTAATTATTTATTTTTGTATTTTATAGAGCGTGAACTTGACCCTTTAGGGTATCAGAGCGCTTTACAGGAATCATAGAATTGTACAAAAAGACTAGGAGGTGGCGGGGTGCAGAATACATAAGAGATTGGACATGTATTTACAGATTACATTTTCAATTACTCAAGACAAGACCACAGTTTTCTTGGGGGGGTGACTAGGTAATCCGAAGGGAGGCAATAGTCAGACATATATCAGGGTTATAGTGGTGGTTGAAGGCAAAATGTAAACGAGGAATTTACCATAAGTAAGGTTTTACTATCCTTTTTGAAGCGAGCCAGAGAAGGGAATCTTCTGATTGCGGGTGAGAGAGAGTTCAATATTCCAGGAGCTGCTCCAGAGAAAGCACAATTGTCATTTTTTTTCCCGAAAGCGAGCAGGTTGCAGCAGGAGGTCTGTGGCGGACCGGGAGTTTCTCATTCCTCGAGAAATCATAAGTTTCCGTGCAAGATAGGCAGGGGAGTTTTAAAACCTTGTGTGTAATGCAAGCTAGTTTAAGCTGTATTCTAGCTTTAAGAGGAAGCCAGTTCAGAGCTTTCAGGTGTGGGGAAATGTGGTCGAATTTCCTTGTGCCAGTAAGTAGCCTGGCAGCCGCATTGAGGCAGGCTTTTAAAGGTGCCAGGGTGATCTTGGGTAAACCCGAGAGGGTAGAACAGCCATTCTCTAGTTTAGAGATGACTAATGCTTGGTCTGCCATTTTTAGGTCGGGAGCGTCGAGGATGGGTTTCAATTTCCTTAGGTAGCTCAGATGGAATCTGGCTGATTTGGCCATCGAGTTGATGTGGTCCTGCATGTTGCTGTCCAGGGTGATTCCCAGGGATTTGGCCGAGTCCACAATGGTCCATGGGCAATTTAAGGCTGAGGTAGACTTGATCCATATTTGCATATCAGGGTTGGTTTTAGGAGGGAAAATTAAGAGAAATTCTGTTTTCTTTGCATTGAGTTTGAGTTGATTGGAGGCGAGCCTTTGGACAGTCAGTTTCAGGTCTTCGTTCAGAGAGAAGATATCCTTGAGAGATGATGTTTTGATGTAGATCTGAGGGTCATCAGCATACATATGGTAGGAGACAGTGGCAGTGCATAGTACTTTGGCAAGCGTTTCAAGGCAAAGGTTACAGAGGGTGGGGGGCAGGGTTGATCCTTGGGGGACTCCAACTGTGACCGGGGAGGGAGCAGATAGGTTGCAGTTGATTAGGCATCTCTGAGATCGGTTATGGAGGAAGAACCATTCTAGAACAGAGCCTTCCAATCCCATCCTGAGTTTGAGGCATTCGAGTAGTTTTTCATGGTTGACTGTGTCAAAGGCCGAGGATAGATCTAGGAGGATTAGGAGACATGTTTTGCCTTCATCAAGGGCTTGGAGGGCTTCATCAATGCTGTGGAGTATGGTCGTTTCAGTGCTGTGCCCAGGTCTAAATCTGGATTGGAAGTCATCGAGTAGGTGGAAGTTGTTGATGTGTTGACTTAGCTGTTGTTGCACACACTTCTCCAGCACTGTGGCTAAGAGGTGAATGTTGGAGATGGGTCTGAAGTTGTCAAGGGAAGCAGGATCTAGCGACAGCTTTTTCTAAAGGGGGAGGACTTGGCCAGCTTTCAGAGAGTCAGGCATTGATCCCTGCCGGAGAGAGGCGTTAAATATTGCAATCCAGCTAAGAATAATGGATTGGGCAATGGCAGCTAGGCAGTTGCTGGGTAGCGGGTCATTAAAATGGTTGTTCGGGTTTAAGGTAGATAGGATTTTACAGATGGAGTCTTCGTCATAGACTTTGAAGCCGGTCAAGTGAGCTTGATTTTTAGGTGAAATCTGTGGTGGCGTTGCGGCAGGAGGAGGCAGGTCCGCAGGGAGTTGAGAGTATGTGGCCGGACTGAGTACGTTTCCTAAGGCTATGATTTTGTCAGCGAAGAAGGGGGAGAATTCCTCGGAGGACATTAGGGACTTGGGGGTTTCTTTCGGTGTTTTGGCCAATTTATTAGATTGGTGTTTGACCAGTTCTAAGAGCTTGCGGGCTCTGTTCTTGGCCTTTCCTAGTTCAGATCTGAAGAATTCTCTTTTGAGTTAAGATGTTCCTGTTGTAGGCATTTCTGGCCTGGTGAAGAAGATTTAGATGTGCGTCAGAGAGGTGCTGCCTCTAGGTTCTTTCAGATTGCCGGAGGGATCTCCTCTCATTGTTGAGGGATCCAGTGAACCAGCGGTTTCTGTCTTTGATTTGGGTTCTTTTCAGTTTTAGTGGGGCTAGATCATACAGAATGTACGATATAGTCGCAGAGTAGTGATCGTTGAGGTCACTGACCGTTTTGATATGCGAGGGGGAAGGTCAGAATTGCAGCGAGCCTCAAATTCCCTATGGTCCAGGTTCTTGGTGTCCCTGATCCAGCGTTTGGGAATCACCGTTTGCTGTGCCCTTTTTTCTTGTGGGTGCCGGGCAGTAGGAAGGTGATGGCGTGGTGGTCAGACCAGTCACATGGGTCTGTAGAGGTAAGCTTGACTGCTGATTCTTTAGAGATGATCCAATCAAGAGTGGCCCCTTTTGAGTGAGTTTTGAGTGAACAGGTTTGGGTCAGGGCTTGATCGGTCATGAGTCTTTGATGGCGTTGACATGTGGATCCTTGGGATCGTTCCAGTGCAGGTTAACATCACCAAGGAAAATATCTTTAGTGTTGGAGGAAATCTTAGCTGAGATGATTTCCATGAAGGGGTCAGTGAAGGAGTTGTTTGTGCCTATGGAGTGGTAAAAGATGTGCAGGTTGCACAGTTGGGTGCAATTGCTGTAAATTGCGAGTGTGAGGTATTCGCAGGATTCAGGGGTATCCGCCAGGAGTTCAGTGACAAGAATGTTAGAGCGGTAGATGCAGGCGATGCCTCCTCCTTTCTTGATAGATTGCCTGTCCAGCACTGCACTGTTATAGTTGGGAGGGATTAGAAGATCCAGGCATGGAGATGAGGATTTGTTGAGCCATGAGTCTGTTAGGATGGCTAAGTTGAAATTGTTGTTTAGGATGAGATCAGCAATATCAGCGGCGTCCTTAGCTGCCGATCGGCAGTTGATTATGAGACCAGACAGAGAGGGGTCGGAAGGAGTGTCGGGAGTCTGGGCGGACAGGGGAACAATCGCTAGATTACTTTTGACCGCAATTCTGTTACGGAATGTAGCTGGTCTGTTGGGGTTGATAGTGACCATGCAGATAGCATGTTCGGCACTCACTTCAAGTGGATAAGGGGTAGCTGGGCGGTGTTGTAGTCCCAGAGGATGGCTAGGATTTCCATTTCTGGGAAGTCTAGCGGACTATACTTTACATACAAATACTTCTCAGAAAACAACTACATCATCTCCTCTCACTACTCCTTAACATCAAAAAAAACCACACACCAGCATAACATAACCTCTCTAACACACACGCTACGTCATAATACTTTCCATCACAAACTAGAAACATACACCCACTCCCACACTCCTGGCTACACAAATAATACACATCCTAAGCCAGCTATACTGCCAGGCTTTCTCTCATTCCCCATACCTAACAAATATACAGCAACACAGCATCTCTGTTTCAAGTTCCTTTCATCCATTGGACAGTTTAGAACCTTACTTCATGACCTACATGGTGGGGGCGTGGCTAACGAGCCGATGGCGAGGGACGCATGAGCTTGGAGCTCCGCGCTGGCCTGAATAATTATCCTGTTTTACTGCTGTTGCCCTAATTCGCTACCTCGGATATGGACAAACTCGGAGGCTGATTGCTGTTGGATTTATTCAGTTCACGCGCTTTCCTGAGACACTAGGACACAGCGCGACTTTAAAAAGAACATTGCCTACGAACTTCCAGCATCCTGCTTTGCATTTATATCACTACACGCCGACAGGAGCAGACCTCCGCTACTTCATCACGTGGATTCTTTTCACGTTTAAGACTCCGGGAACTAATCAAAACTTCACCTGACCTCCTTAGTCCACAGCCATATATACAGCAGGAGGTGAATAGCTGAACTCTCCAGTTTGTCTAATCAACTCCAACTGGTCACGTGCATATCTGGACCACACGAAAAACCTATTTGAATTAATCGTGCTTGCGACCATATCTACAACAGATATGCTTTGTCAGCCCACAATTGAAACTGTGAACGGACTTTCACACTGTTCTTATATTATGAATTTGGATCTCATGAGACCGTATATATCCATGGATTAGATACATGCGCCCTGATGAAGGATCTCTTTAAATAACTTTGTGTGTCCGAAACGCGCGTTGGCGCTTTTTCCCACTGCATGACATTTTTGATGTTCTGTTCGAGTGTGAAGATATGGTTTGAATGATTGAGAGCTTGTGGATGATTGATAGAATGAAAGAATGATGTGTCATGTTTTTATTGTTCTAATTGTATTTATGGCTTCGCAATCTAAAGAATTTTTGTACATTAGAAGCTGACCTCTATTTATCATGGTCTGAATATTTTTATCATATAAGATCAACCAATAATACATTTTCTAAAAATATTACAGCCTTTCTGTGGGTGTTCTTGGTTAATTCTCATTGTTTGATTTTCTATCCTCTGGGGAAGCTCCCTTTCATGTTTATTGAGTATTTACTCCCTGGTGGGTTGCTCCCCTTGCCAATGGCACATTAGGTTTACAGGGTCCCTCTGTCGTATTCCTGCACCAATTCTGGGGGCATGCATCTGGCCCTACCGTGACTGGGCAATACCTGAGCTTAACTTTCGGGGGTCCCGAGTGCCCGGGGCACCATGATAGCTGAAACGAACAAGGGGAGAGGTTCCGAGCCAGAGTCATCAAAATGGCAACACACACTGCATTGGAGCGCTCGGGCTGGCGGATGTGGAGGGGGCCCGCCTGATCCCTGTGGCTACCTGCCTTGCTTTGGAGGTTGTGCAGGGTCTCTGTTTCTCCAGAACTGACTTAAAGGAGTCACTGAGGTGAGCCTCAACCAACACAGTGTTCTCCTAGCGTGGCGACACGTGTGCTGCAACGAAGCCCCCACATACCTAACTGCGCTTCCGGTGACTGTTCTGGGGTCGTGCTGTGCTCTACTGTTGCTGCGGCCACTTAAATTATATGGATTGCAGGAGGGGGCCCCCCTATACATGGACATCTTGGAGATCACTAGTCTCTGGCAGGGGTAGTGCTTTGCCGGCTGACGCCATTTTGCTGCAGGTGCGGCAGGGGGATCCCCCGTTGCAATGCCACTGAGTTACACTGTGCCCTCCTTGGAATGCTGAGATAGGAGGTTCCTTGTGGCAGACAGCGATTGGAGGCAGGGTCCCCTGGCATGGGACACCGTGCTGTGGGCATGCTGATGTGAATGCCGCCGCTCCTGGGGGCCTGGAGATCATGACTGGGGTTGCCCCCCGTGTGCTGTGTAGCCTTTCCTGTTGCTTGGGGCTGAGCACTGTGCTGACATAGGCCCTCGGGGACCCAGCCTTTGTGACTACAAGGACTGGAGGAGAGGGCAGCCGTTCTCCAGCTGTTGTTGCAGTGTACCTGGTCCTCTTGGGGGTCTTGATCCTGCTGAGGGAGCAGTCGAGCTCCGTTCAATCAATCAATCAATCAATCAATCAATCAATCAATCAATCAATCAATCAAAGCATTTATATAGCACACTACTCACCCGGAGGGTCTCAAGGCGCTAGGGGAGGGGGGGTCCGCTACTGCTCGAACAGCCAAGTCTTGAGCTGCTTCCTGAAGGCAAGGTGGTCCTGGGTCAGGCGGAGGTGGGTCGGGAGGGAGTTCCAAGTCTTGGCGGCCAGGTAGGAGAAGGACCTTCCTCCTGTGGTGGCTCTTCGGATGCGGGGGACGGCGGCGAGGGCGTGGCCGGTCGATCGAAGCTGGCGTGTGGGGGCATAGAAGTTGAGGCGGCTGTTGAGGTATCCTGGGCCTTGGTTGTGTAGGGCTTTGTGTGCGTGGGTGAGGAGACGGAAGGTGATTCTCTAGTTGACCGGGAGCCAGTGCAGATCTCTCAGGTGTCCGGAGATGTGGCTGCGACGGGGGATGTCCAGGATGAGTCGTGCTGAGGCGTTCTGAATCCGCTGGAGTCTCTTCTGGAGTTTGGCAGTGGTTCCAGCGTAGAGGGAGTTGCCATAGTCCAGACGGCTGGTGACGGGGGCCTGGGTGACCATCTTCCTGGTCTCGGTGGGGATCCACCGGAAGATCTTACGTAGCATGCGCAGGATGTTGAAGCACGACGAGGAGACGGCGTTGACTTGTCTGGTCATGGAGAGGGAGGAGTCCAGGATGAAGCCCAGGTTGCGTGCATTGGTCTGTTGGTTTGGGTGCGCTGCCCAGGGCGGGGGGCCACCAGGAGTCATCCCAGGCGGAGGGTGAAGATCCCAGGATGAGGACTTCCGACTTGTCCGAGTTCAGTTTCAGGCGGTCTGTTCATCATCCACTTGGCTACGTCTGTCATCCCTTCGTGTAGGTTGGCTCTGGCGGTGGCGGGGTCGTTGGTGAGGGAGAGGATCAGCTGGGTGTCGTCGGCGTAGGAGATGATGTTGAGGTTGTGTTGGCATGCGATGGCTGCGAGGGGGCTCATGTAGACGTTGAAGAGGGTTGGGCTGAGCGAGGAGCCTTGAGGAACTGAGGAAATAGAAATTTTTAGATAACCAATGTGTCCCCCACTCGCACCCTATCCATGCACCCATGTTCCATGTATGTCGTGTAATTCCTTTCCGTGCCTGCCATGAAGACGCATATGCATTTGCGTCCAACGTTAACATGTCAGTTATTCAGTCCTCCAAGAAAACTACGTTAATTTGGCTTTTAGGCCTATGGTGCCAACGTCTTTACATGGTGCACTTTTAAATAACGCGAAGCACACGTTTTCCACGTTTTTCTGGCTCAGTCGAGCCAGGCCCTTAATTGAGGCTCCGAGTCTCTTCTGTCTCTGAAGCTGCAGTTTAGGTATGCATCCCTGACCTCTGTCCTACTTCCTGCCCAGCGAAGCGGTGCCCGGCTCGGCCTGGCCTGCCTGCCAAGACAGTATTTTGCCTACAGTTATCTGCTCAGCCTCCTCAAAAACACATTCCGGTCTAGTGAAATAGGTAAACATATTCCCAGCTGCAGAGCAAAGGGCCCGGCCTTCCTGTCCTCCTTGCAAGTGATTTACAGAACCCGTTACCATGGTAGGCCCATGGCCCCCGCGCATTGCACTAAGACACGTATGCACGCACTAGCGTTCAGTATTGAACGGCCTCTGCCCGAGAGACCTTTTACTTCAGACAACACATCCTCCAAACATAAGATACCAGATATGCCATAGGTGCAGGTCGTTCTGACATCTCAGACACCAAGACTCTTCTACTAGAGCTAAAGTCAAGCCCCCCAGTTCTCCCCAGTTACACGTCTATACCACGTCATGCCCAGTTGCCCACGCACTCAAGGTAAAGGTTTCTGCTGACCCTGCAGAATTTCTCTATGCATCCACCCACTTATGACACTTCTGTGACGTTTCCAGTACACACCTCCGTGTACGCCCCCGTACACGCCTTCTTTTACGCCCATGTGTTCTTATCTCTCTCTTTTCACTTGTTACGCCTACTGTATTCATTTCAATTATACTGTTTTACTATATATAATGTGTGATGTTAATAAAACGTTGAACGTCCCTTCCTGAACCTTAGTGGGGATGGAACTCGATGTTCCGGTTCTCGAGAATCTTAATTAAAGCCTGTATGACTCAGATACCACGGACTCTGCCTCTCGTTTTATTGAGCTATCCTTTATTGTCATTTACTGTATAGAAAAATAGTCCCGGTAATTTTATTTACCACATAATCTGGCGCCCGAATAGGGACCCCTCCCCTTCATCACGCGCCGGCGATGTACGCAGGCCCCTGACCCCTTCTACAGCCGTGACGAATTCCTGTGCACACCTGCGGGTTTTCCTGCTATCTCCCTCAGGCCCACGGAGGAGACGGAGGCTGCGGTCCGGCATCCAGACGAGGCGGTGAGGAATGCGGAGAGTCCCGACCAGAGCCCCAAGCCGAGAGAGCAAGGTCCGAGGTATCCGGAGGCCCACCTGTTCCGAAGCGCATGCGTAGCAGCGTAGACGTCGTAGCAGTCCAGTCCGGTCCAGTCCAGTTTCCGAGGCCTTCAGTTTTGCTTCCCGGTGAGTACCGTTGTTGGGAACGCATCTAGACGGGTTCATTAATTTGTGCCCGGTCAAGACGGGTATGGGTGCACAGACCCGGTCCAGACGTGTTCACTTAGGTGAATACGGTATGACGTGTCTCTTTATGGGACCGGTATGTCTGTACTGTTTTAGCAGTGCATCTAATGATCCAGTATTCTAGTATTGTTTCTCGAGATTTTCAGAATTTATGTTTCCTATGTACCAGGTATCAGTCTGAAATGTTTTAATGTGTTTTATGTCGTGGTATGAATGATCGTTTGCTATTCATTACTGTGTTTATTGTGTTCACGTTCAAGTAAGTTCAAAAATGCAGCTGTTTTCGAAATTACGTCAGATAGGAACCAGGAAAGGGATACTCGAAGAAGCAGTTCCCGTCCCGCCTAGGGACACTCCAGGTCATTTTATGTACCAAAAACATGGCTTAGATGCCATACTGTACTTAGACTTGTGGGTGGATTATACAAAGGATCTGGAAGAGAAATATAGATGGCCTGTCTCAGGGACATGGGATGCTGAATGCATCATGAGAGTAGAGGAAGCACTATGGAAAAAGAAAGCCAGACAATCCCAGAAAGATGCTATAGAATTGTGGCGTAAAGAGGCGCATAGAAGAACAGAGAAAGAAATCAGGAAAGCAGAGAAAAGTAGAGAAGAATCTGAAAAAGCTAAAGAAAGAGAGCTACTAGAAGAAGGTGGACGAGTTAGAACAGAACAATTAGACAGACAAAGAAATGCCCTTATTACAGGCATGTATCCTGTTCTCGCCGAGGGCCTGCCCAAAGCGACCCCGGAAGTACCCCGTAACTTGCCGCCACCATTGGTTTCGACTAAATTACGTCATAAAGAGACGCAGCGGAAATTTTCCTTTCTTCATACTTAGATGACACTGTCCCAGAATATGCAAACAGAAATCCTGCTGCAAATGTTCATCCTCCCAACCCTGTTCACATTCCTGTTGATGACACGATTTCTCCCACTGTCTCACCTGCCACTGCTCTGGCCACTGTTCCGGTCACTGGTCCTAGCAATCCTTTTAATCCGCCTGCAACTCAGGGCCCACCTGTATTACCTACACCTACTTTACCGCCTACACCACCACCAGTGACAGCACAGCCAGTAATGGTTGACGATCCCGCTTCAGGGGGAGCAGTAGGAGGTACCCCTCTCACCCCGCCTCAAATAAAACGAACCACACTCAGAGAAGCAGCATTACAACGCACACCAAAAGTAACTACATACGCAGCCCTTAAACAGTACCTTACAGATTGTAGATATGATCCGGTACCAGGCGAAGACCAGATGATATTATTATTCAATACGTATACAACGTGTTACAAACTATTTGACTATTTTACCAGACATGAATGAACATCTAGACAACATATATCATTTTATTAGAACAGGGGAGAGACCAGAAAGTATTCACGAGGCCATGGCACACAGAAAGGTGGAGACACAAGGTATGATGCTACAGTTTTTGATAAATTGTTTGATTAGGGAACAAGACCAGCCAGGTAAAGACAAAGAAGAGATGAAGGTCCTGATAAAATGGAGTGACAACATAGCTGATGGAAAACATAGTAAACAAGGTTGTATAGAATCCATGTATAGAAAGATTCGTAAAGAAATTCTAGACATACACGCAAGGGAGAAAGCCGCGAGAGAAGCTGAGAAAGCGGAGGATGAAGTCTCAGAAGACGATGATATAGAAACTGCGAGTGCAGATAGAATAGCGTATGTAGGTAGGGCGAACCCCTTTGACAGACTCATACGCCCAGAATGCAAGAAACGTATTCTTTCTCCCATACCAGAACAATGTTCTCTTGAGCATTTATTCCAAGCCACTGATAAAGTTTTGAAACAACGAATAGGTTAAAGTGAACTTAGTACCATGCATGAACAAGAACTGGCCCGGTCGGCAGTCCAATGGGCTGGTAATACTAGTGTATATAAAGATGACTCAGTAGCGCAAACGTTTTTGAGTCTTTCCCCAGACGAACAACGACTAGCTGGTATGTACATGATCCAACACCTCATTACACTGTATGAAAGTCAGCATTCTGATCCAGGTCCCCTATATAATATATTGGAAGAGTTACTCCTAAAGAGATGGAGAGGCCTAGGTACCGATTTAATTAATATCATTCTAGAACAACGGCACAAATACAGAACTTTCCTGACTCCACATTTCGTTCCTGTTCCACCTCCAGTAAGGAAACCATTTTACATAGACAGACAGAATCCCTTACGAGAAGTTCATCCTGTCCGGACGGAAGGGGGTGAGCTTCAACAAGTATTTGTATACACGCCCTTGACCAAAATGGAATTATTGGAAATGAAAAAATTAGTGCCCTGCCATGATAAAGATCCAGCAGGGTTCCACCGTGAATTAAAAGACATGCTCCTCATGGGGGAGTATACGTATCCCGATATCCTTAAAATGTTAAAGGTTCTGTTACCAGCCGGCATTTACGAAAAACTTAAAGAAAAAGAATGGGAGGTGGGAGAGAAAAAGATTGATTGGACAGTATTAGAAAACGAAGAAAAAACACGAGTCCCTGGTACTGGTCTTGGGGAAAAAGCCAAAGCATTACCCGAGTTGTTAATACAAGTTTTACCAAGATTACTAACTACGAAAAAGGAAGACTGGGATGCAATCTCAGCCTGCAAACAAAAACAAGACGAAGACACTAGTGATTTTTATTCCAGATTCGAGAAATGTTTCATTATTAATAGCGGCCTGAAAACAAGTAGTGAATCGTATCCACATCTTTTTGTGACCAAATTAGTCGAGAATTCCTTACCACAGGTTAAAAACAGAGTACTGAAAGTCGAAAGTACATGGCAAGCTAATACCCCTTCCCAAATGTTACAAATGTTACAGTACCACCAGAATCGAATCAGAGAGGAACACGAACATGAACAGAGACGTATTAAAGACACGAAAATGAAAGTACTAGTTGCCCAGTCCGTCCCAGCTGATGGTCAGAAGAGGGGTACGACACAGACTAGTCATCCTGCAGCTCCTGTTAAAGGGAATTGCAACTACTGTAAGCAGCCAGGTCACTATATAAACGAATGTGCCGTTCTAAAATATAATATTGCTACAGGCAGGACAAAAGAAAGACCGCGTCCACCTAGACCAGAACATGTTCCACAGAATATTCCACAGAACACGCAACCTCCACAGAATGCACAAGAGACAGTAGCAGTACCCCAGCCCCAACCCATCGCTGCCACGCAACATGTTACACAACAAATGTACCAGTATGCACAGTCAGATTACCCCGATTATCAGCAGTACTCATGAAACAGCCTAGAGAGGGAGGTTGGCTTGCCCCTTATCGAGGTTCCTGTAGATCAAGAGGGTCCCTATGTACATAGTCAGGTATTAGGGAAAGACAGAGAAAATTTTTGATTGACACAGGGGCGAGCAGAACTACCATCAGTCATGACGAGGTTCCAGGGGCACCCCTCTCAGGCTCACAGAATGTTTCCCTGGGATTTTCAGGAAAGCCTATTGTTAACGAAGTGTCAAAGCCAGTTTCCCTAGAAGTTGGTCCATTGTCTCGTACTACAGACTTGTTACTTACGAAATCATGTCCTGAAAACATGCTTGGTATTAAAACATTGAAAGCACTAGGAGCAGTGATTTGTTGTTCTCCGGAAGGAGTGAGATTGTTTTTACGTGATTTTAAGGGACATTATGTGTTAAGAGATTTTGATCCACGATTGCAGAATGTACCACAGCATTTATGGGCGCAAGGTCCGACTGATGTAGGTTGCATGCATATTACACCTTATCGTGTTACTCTCAAACAAGGAGTTGTACTGCCACAAATCCGACAATACAAGTTACCACCCGAGGCGGTAGCAGCCTTATTGAAAATTATTGACAAGCTCATTGCACAAGGAGTGGTTGTAGAAACTGACTCCAATGTATGTAATTCTCCAATCATCCCGATTCTTAAACGAACTGATCCGAATACACCACCGGTCTACAGACTGGTGATCGACCTTCGATAATTATATAAATGCATAATACCCCAGTACCCAGTGGTCCCAGACATTTCTTCTCTATTGACTGCCATTGATTCCGAAGCAGCGTTCTTTACTGTTATCGATCTCTAGAACGCCTTTTTTAGTGTCCCCATTCATCCAGAAAGCCAGTATCTCTTCGGATTCTGTTTAAATGGCCGAAGTTTCAAATTTGCACGTGCACCTCAAGGGTTCACGGAAAGTCCTAGTATTTACAGCCAAGCACTAAAACGACAACTAGACTGTATTCACATGCCTACTGACACTGCCCTGCTCCAGTACGTTGATGATCTATTGATCACAGCACGAACAGAACGTGACTGCAAACGCGCATCACTGAGTGTCTTGTATTTTCTGGCCGAAAAGGGGCATTAAGTGTCCCCTTCGAAGCTACAATTCTGTGCCCAGTGAGTGGTATACCTTGGACACTTGCTGTCCAAGAGGGGTAGACAGTTGACACCTGATCGCATCCAGTTAATTGCACATCTGCCACAGCCCAAGACACAAAAGGAAGTACGGGCCTTCATTGGCCTCACTTCTTACTGCAGACAATGGATTCCTCAATATGCATATCTAGCCAAGCCGCTCATACAGTTGACAACACAGGAGGCAGCGACTTCGACTGTCCTCCCTTGGACTCAGGAACATACACATGCTTTTGATGAACTGAAGAAAGCCCTATGTCAAGCACCTGTTTTAGCGACACCATGTTACAGCAAACCTTTTACACTTTTTGTCACAGAACGCGATGGCACAGCATTATCTGTTCTCACACAAGATCAAGCAGGAAAACACAAGCCTTGTGCTTATTTTTCTAGTACATTAGATCCAGTAGCCCAGGCTCTGCCTGCGTGCCTAAAATCAGTTGCAGCAACAGCTCTAGCTATCAGACAAAGCGATTCCATAGTGTTAGGACATCCCCTGACACTACAAGTTCCACACTCTGTGGAAGTTCTCTTGAGCCGAACCCAGACTCAGCACTTGACCATAGCACGACTGACAGGATATGAACTGACACTGTTCCAACCACACATAGAGATCAGACGTTGCAACATACTGAACCCTGCTACACTGTTACCCTCTATCATAGCAGACCCTACGCCACATGACTGTGTGGACGTCATCAATACCGTGACAAAACCCAGACAAGACTTGACTGAAATTGCATTGCCCGACCCAGACCTGACACTTTACGTGGATGATTCATGTTTGAGAACAAGTACAGGAGAGTTAGTGGCCGCATATGCAGTGACCACTGAAACTGAGGTCATAGAAACACATCGTATTGACACACTGTCTGCTCAAGCAGCAGAGCTCATCGCTCTGACCCAAGCCTGCATACGAACCAAGAACCTGAAAGTAAACATATACACGGATTCACAGTACGCATTCGGAGTCATTCACGACTTCGGCGTTCTCTGGCAAGAGAGAGGTTTTCTGACCTCCCACGGAGCCAAGATACAACATGGTCCCCTCATTCAAGCTCTGTTAGAAGCAATACATTTGCCTACAGCCATAGCCATCATGAAGTGCAAAGCACATACGAAAGTCACTGACACCATTTCCCAGGGTAACGACCTGGCAGATCGAACCGACAAGCTTACAGCTCAGACTAAAACAGACATACCAACTGATACGACAAAGACTGAAGTAACTCCACTGACACATTGCATGACAGTCAGGGATCCCACACTAGATGTACTCGACATACAGACACATGCAACTTCAGACGAAATCAAGAAATGGACTGAACAAGGAGGGATCCAGACAGATCAGGGATGGATGACGAAGGGAAGAGCCACATGGTTTCTCCCCGACTCTATGGTTCAAGTCATCATTAATACAGCACATAGTCCAGCACACTTAGGAGAAAAAGCCATGTTAGACAGCATCCAGAATATCTGGTTCAACAAGCATTTACGTGCAGCAGCAAAACAGAAAGTACGTACCTGTATGATCTGTTGTCAGTTCAATCCAGGCAAAGGCATTCCCGTGGAACAAGGTGGATTTCATCCTCCTGACCATCCTTTTGAAGTCCTCCAGATGGATTATATCCAGATGGACAGATGCCGAGGATTCAAGTATGTCCTCGTAGTTGTATGTGCCCTTCCCTGATGGACAGAAGCGTACCCAGTCCCAGATTATACTGCTGTAACCACTGCCAAACAGTTGGTCCGTGAATTCTTCCCGCGATACGGCTTGCCCCGTGTCGTATACTCAGATAATGGACAGCCATTCTCGTCCGAACTCATGAAACAGGTATCACTCCTGTTAGGATACCAGTGGAAATTCCACTGTGTACGACACCCCGAAGCAGCTGGTCTCGTTGAGAGACATAATCAAACTCTGAAAACACGGTTAGCGAAGGTCTGTGCAGAAAAAGGAGTAGATTGGATGGTAGCCTTGCCAGTTGCCCTCTTTTACATGCGTATGGTAGCTCATTCCAGAACCGGACTGTCCCCGTATGAAGTAGTCTTCGGCCGTCCCCCAAACATGTGGGGTACGCCTATGCCTCGTAAGATTACAGATGTTGATAGTAACATGCTGACAGATTACCTGGCTTCCTTGATGTCTGCACTACTATCTTGTCGTTCAGAGGTCGCAGCTGCCTTCCCGGACAACACCCAGGTGAAACCGCATGAAATTGTTCCAGGAGACCTGGTGTTGGTCCGCAACTTTCACCGCTCAAGCCCTCTGGAGCCCAGGTGGAAGGAACCAAAACTGGTGTTAATGACCACAAGGACAGCTGTGAAGATTGAAGGCAGAAAAGGGTGGCTCCACTCCAGCCACATCAAACGATTTCATGGACCGTGTCCAAAGACATTTCCCAAGGACTGCCCCGCTACAGACTCTAAACTCCCCCTGTTAGAGAAAACTCCACAACAGGAGTACAAAACTAAGTTGAGGTCTAGTAAGTCAGACAGCGTTTAATTGTTTAAGTCCCCCTCGGGTGAAGCGGTTAGACAGGTTTCTGACATGTATAAGATAGACCCAAATAGTCAGAGAGATAGGCGAATCAAAAAGAGAGAAAAATATTGCAAAAACCTGCACAGCAGATGCGTCATTACTTTAATTTTTATGTTTTTTCTGAGTCTTACGATTATATGCATAAGTTTAATGCTACATGTTTTCTTTCCTCCTCTTGGTTCCCATGTACATATTTCCTCTAATGACACTGTAGAGCACACTTTCAGTGACCTGCCCCCTCACGAGCTGTCCTATCGATTAGCAATGCGCAACAATACTTTTATCCGTATGTTACACCATTCTCACCAGACCAGCAATGCCACAAATTGATGGGTATGTGGCCGACTCCCTCCCTATCAGAAATACAAGGGAGCTCTGCCCCTCTTTCCTTATCCGTTTACACATAATGGTTCGTGCGGAGCATGGTTTACTTTAATGTCCTCCCTAGACAGTAAGTCCACAGTTTCCCAAAGCAATTGGATATGGGGGAACCTTAATACAGTTATGAATAAAATATGTTTCCCAGACAAGGAAGGTCTTCCCCAAAGGACAGGGACCGATCTAGAAAATGAAGTGTATGGATTTGGGAATTTTACACTTAACCTCATGATTCTGAACGTTCAATCCGAGACTAATTCGGACTTGCCGTTTATTACAGTTTTACCAGTGAAAGGCGAATTATGCGTCAGAAAGAATGGTTCAGTACATCTAGGACACAGTGATTGTAATACTGTGGTCGAATTCAGTGATAAAGGAAAGTCTACTTTCAAAGCTTCCCGCCATTCTTATTTTATATGTGGTCAGACTGCCTATGTACGTCTGCCCTTGGATTGGGATGGAACGTGTTATATCGCGTTCCTATTGCCACCTGTTTTCCTAGCCCCACCTGATTATCATCGAAATTCACATCTTGTGCATGTAAGACATAGAAGGGAGATCAAGACCCCGATTGTCGACCAGACTGAAACAACATGGGAGCAATATACAGATTTCAATAAAGGATTCTTTTTCTTTGTAGGTCCTGTCCAAAACAGTAAATGATACGCAAATTAACCAGAACTTTGGAAGCAGCAGTGAACGAGACTACTTCTGCTTTAGGTAACCTGACCGAAGAGCAGTCCGCTATGAGACTTGTTGTTCTTCAAAACCGCCTTGTCCTTGACGTCATCCTGGCCGATAGGGGCGGGGCTTGTAGAGTGATCGGATCCATTTGTTGCGTGTTTATTCCTAATAACGCGCCATCAGTGTATAAAGCGATAACAAGGCTTCATGAGATAGCTCACCTGATACACCAGAATCCTGGCACCTGGACTTGGTCCGGTTGGCTCTGGAGTGTGATATCTGCCTGGGGATGGAAAGTGTTGTCATTCCTAGGGATAATACTGCTTATTCTATTCAGTTGTTGTGTCTGTCTGCAATGTGGGCCAGCGATTTGCGGCTTGTGCGCCACAGCTTGTATTCCCCGTCCAAGTGCACGTTCCCGTTCCCGAATGAAAAAAGATGAACAAATGATGCTATACGAACAGATAGATAGTCTCATGAAAATAGACATATCCTAAAGGGTGAAGTAGGGGCCAAGGAGGGAATGAAGAAATAGAAATTTTTAGGTAACCAATGTGTCCCCCACTCGCACCCTATCCATGCACCCATGTTCCATGTATGTCGTGTAATTCCTTTCCGTGCCTGCCATGAAGACGCATATGCATTTGCGTCCAACGTTAACATGTCAGTTATTCAGTCCTCCAAGAAAACTACGTTAATTTGGCTTTTAGGCCTATGGTGCCAACGTCTTTACATGGTGCACTTTTAAATAACGCGAAGCACACGTTTTCCACGTTTTTCTGACTCAGTCGAGCCAGGCCCTTAATTGAGGCTCCGAGTCTCTTCTGTCTCTGAAGCTGCAGTTTAGGTATGCATCCCTGACCTCTGTCCTACTTCCTGCCCAGCGAAGCGGTGCCCGGCTCGGCCTGGCCTGCCTGCCGAGACAGTATTTTGCCTACAGTTATCTGCTCAGCCTCCTCGAAAACACATTCCGGTCTAGTGAAATAGGTAAACATATTCCCGGCTGCAGAGCAAAGGGCCCGGCCTTCCTGTCCTCCTTGCAAGTGATTTACAGAACCCGTTACCATGGTAGGCCCATGGCCCCCGCGCATTGCACCAAGACACGTATGCACGCACTAGCGTTCAGTATTGAACGGCCTCTGCCCGAGAGACCTTTTACTTCAGACAACACATCCTCCAAACATAAGATACCAGATATGCCATAGGTGCAGGTCGTTCTGACATCCCAGACACCAAGACTCTTCTACTAGAGCTAAAGTCAAGCCCCCCAGTTCTCCCCAGTTACACGTCTATACCACGTCATGCCCAGTTGCGCACGCACTCAAGGTAAAGGTTTCTGCTGACCCTGCAGAATTTCTCTATGCATCCACCCACTTATGACACTTCTGTGACGTTTCCAGTACACACCTCCGTGTACGCCCCCGTACACGCCTTCTTTTACGCCCATGTGTTCTTATCTCTCTCTTTTCACTTGTTACGCCTACTGTATTCATTTCAATTATACTGTTTTACTATATATAATGTGTGATGTTAATAAAACGTTGAATGTCCCTTCCTGAACCTTAGTGGTGATGGAACTGGATGTCCCGGTTCTCGAGAATCTTAATTAAAGCCCGTATGACTCAGATACCACGGACTCTGCCTCTCGTTTTATTGAGCTATCCTTTATTGTCATTTAATGTATAGAAAAATAGTTCGGTAATTTTATTTACCACAGAACGCCGCAGATGACTTCGGTGGCTTCTGATCTGAAAGGGGGGAGGCGGACTCTCTGTGTCCTTTCGTCGAGGAACGAGATGATCCTTTCCAGTGCCTTCTCCTGGATTCCGACGTTGCTGAGGCGCCGCACTAGGGTACGGCGGCAGACAGTGTCGAAGGCCGCGGAGAGGTCTAGGAGGATGAGGGCCACTGTTTCTTCGTTGTCGAGCAGGGCTCGGATGTCATCGGTGGCTGCGATCAGGGCGGTCTCGGTGCTATGGTTGGCCCGGAAGCCAGACTGCAAGAAGTCGAGGGATCCGTTCGTCTCGAGGAAGGCGGCCAGCTGCTTGTTGACGGTCTTCTCGATGACTTTTGCAGGAAACGGGAGCAGCGAGATGGGACGGTAGTTCTTGAGGTCGGTGGGGTCGGCTGATGGCTTCTTTAGTAGAGCGCTGAGTTTGGCGTGCTTCCAGCTCTCCGGGAAGGTAGCGGTGTCGAAGGAGGTGTTGATGATGTCCCGCAGGTGGGGTGCGATGACAGCGTCGGCCTTGTTGAAGACGTGGTGAGGGCAGGGGTCGGTCGGAGATCCGGAGTGGATGGAGTTCATCGTGCGGATGGTGTCTTCGGTGCTGATCGGGGTCCAGGCGCGGAGGGTGGTGGTGGGGGGCGGTGGTTCAGTCGTGGCGTGCGTCGGTTGAGTGCTGAAGCTGTTGTGTATGTCCGCGATCTTGTTGTGGAAGTAGGAGGCGAGGGAGTTGCAGAGGTCTTGCGAAGGGGTGATGTTGTTGTTTCCGGCGTTGGGGTTGGAGAGCTCTTTAACGATGTTGAAGAGTTCCTTGTTGTTGTGTGCGTTGTTGTCCAGTCGTTCCTTGAATGCAGTTTTCTTGGTGGCGTGGATCAGTTGGTGGTGTTTTCGGGTGGCGAGCTTGAGGGCAGTCATGTTGTTCGGTGTTGGGTCTCTGCGCCAGGCTTTCTCGAGTGCTCGGCAGTTCTTCTTGGAGCTCTTGAGTTCGTCGGTGAACCATGGGGCTTTCTTACTGCCGGGTCTGCTAGGCGGGGTCTTCAGAGGGGCTGTAGATGAGGGTGCCTCTGAGGGTGGTCTTGGGGTTGATGTGGATCTGGAAGTGCAGGTGTTCGGCGGGTGCGAGGGTGTCGTCGGTGTTGGTCGTGATGCGGATGGTGTTCCTGTGGATGATGGCGATGCCTCCTCCTGTCTGGTTGACGCGGTCCCTCCGGATGATCTTGTAGCCGTCCGGGATGGCGATGGCGATGTCGGGCGCTGAGGAGGCGTTCATCCAGGTTTCCGTGAGGAAGGCGACGTCTGGGGCAGTGGTGTCGAGCAGGTTCCAGAGCTCGACGGTGTGTCTGTAGATGGAGCGGGTGTTGAGCAGGATGCACTTGAGGTGGTTACTGCTGGTGCTCGGCTTGGTCGGTGCTGGTGTAGTGCAGGTCTGGATGCAGGTGAACTTGCAGGAGTGGCAGCAGAAGGGTCCGTGGGTGCGTCTCGGGGTGGCTCGATAGCAGCTCGGGATTTGACCGGCGTTGAGTGCGTAGAGTTCGGTGGCGTCGTAGGTCCCGCGGGTGGGCTGGTGTCTGCGAGAGCCAGGGGTCCTGGCACTGGGCGCGGTCCAGGTGCGGACGGGCGCAGACGGGCTTACATTTGGCGCACCTTCGGCGCTCAATTGGCGCGCCCGCTACGCGTCAACGCTGTGCGTCTGCCACTCTGCCATATGAGGAGAGTGTGGGGTGCGGAGCGAGGGAGGGGCAGCTGGGAGGCGGGTGCGGGGCGGCGAATGGGAAGGGAGATAGAGGGAAGGGGGGCAGCGGCGGGGTGTGGCGGGGAGTGGCGGGAAACGCGACCGGGGCTGGAGGGGGAACAACGAAAATCGGAGGGCACAACAAGCGGACAGCATAGAAGGTAAAAAATGCACAAAACAAGATACTTAGAGCTGGGGGCAATGCAGGGAGTAAACGATGGGGAAAACAAACGGGGGGCAATGCTGACACAAGCGACGTTGCTTACCGCAGCGCAGCAGAGGAACTACCGCTCCAGCAGACCAGGAGCACGTCTGCGGGCAGTGGCGGCAATCGGCAGGGTTGGAACCTGGGCTCACTCGCAGAGAGTGTGCGCGGTACGTGGGGTGACCGGCCCAGAGGGCTGTCACGTGGTAAGCTTCTTGCCTTGAGGGAAGTAGGGTGCACATCAACTGGGTGCTCCACGGAACTGACCTTGGGACTGCTCATGAGGGCCAGCCGCCGGTGGCTGCACTGGTAAGCACCATTGATCTGCTACATTTGTCTGCTGGTATCCATCTCTTGGGAACATGGGAAACCCAGGGGCAAACAGATGGGGGTTCCCCCGGACCAGGATGAGTCAGCTCTGGAATGCAGATGGCCTGGACTCACCCGAACTGCCAGCTGACACCTTAGTCCAGCAGCAACTGCTTGCATGTTATAGCGGATACCAGAGACACACTGCATCAGGTCATGGCCAATGTGGCTGGTGGGCTGGTGGGCTGGGGCTCCTGCAGGCAGAGCACACTAAGCTGGCCGACAGGGTGAAGCAAACAGATGCTTCCCTGGCAGACATGGCACCGGTGCAGCAATCTCTTTTGGCCCAGATGGGGTATATCTCCCACAGTTTTCAGTCGCTGGAGGATTGACCTAGTTCTATACCCTAGTGTGGGCCCACCGGGTCCCTGCTCGACCTCCGGCGCCGGGGAGGCCTTCTCGGCCGGTGGTCGCTCGCCTCCTTCACTACAAAGACAGGGATCTCCTGCTGCAGAAAGTGCACTCATCAGGCCCCTACTCGGTTGATAATAGCAGAGTGCCGATCTTCCCTGACTATACGCTTGAGGTCCAGTGCTGCAGCACGTCGGTTTTAGTGGTCAAGAGGGCCTTGTGCGATGAAAGACTCCAGTACTCTTTGATCTTCCCAGCTCGGCTGCAGATTGTCCTAAATGGCAAGACACACTTTTGTGATGATCCCAAGGAGGTTTGGGACTGGATTGAATCCTACAAAACTGGCCATGGACCGACGGAGCAGAGACGCACACCTCTCTCTGGGGAGCAACGCCCGCAAAGAAATTGACCAACAAGGCATCATCGCAACCTCATGCGGAAGCGTAGTGCCTCGCAGACGGAGAGGGAGAGGACTGATGCATTGGGGGTGGTATCGGAATTATTGCATGACCATAAACTGCCATCCGGAGCAGAAAGAGGGCATCTGACAGCTCGGCCTTGGATGTGTCCCAAGATGGCAGTGTTAGGTTCCCACATGTTACTCCAGGCACAGCTAATGATATTATTTGACTGCTCTGTTGCCTTTTACTAGCTCAGCCTATTTCTTTCTTTTTCCTCTTGTTTGCCGCTTATTCTTTTCCCGGACTTTCCGGCGCTAAACTGTCTTTTCTTACACTGTTGTGATGATAGGATGGTGAGGGGGTATCTCTATGTTCATTGTTATGCGCCCCGGATATGGGGCAATGTGTGTTGCAAGAGGCATAGGGGCTGAATTGGTTATTGCTTACGTGGCAAGACAACGCCGTCTCACAGCCGCTTACCCCCTTGATCCTCTGTAGTTACTAGAGGATACTGAGTGTATAGTTCATTTGGATGGGGACTATCGTTTTAGTGCATTTTCTGGGGAGGGGAGGTTGTTTTTTTTCTGTTTTGTAATGGGATGTTTTTTGGACCTCGACGTGCCACCTTAGGAAGATTACTAGGGTACTGTGCACAGCTCTTTCATGGGTTTGTTACTTAAGTTAAAATGCATATCATGGAATGTTAGGAGCATGCATACAAATATATATAAGCCGTATCTTGCGTACTTAGGGCCTCATTTATGAGAAGTGACGCATCCCTGCGTGAAAGCAGCGATGCGTCACTTCTCAGTGCGCCCTCCTTGCGACATGATGGATGCGTCATATTTACTGTATGACGCATCATGTCACAAGGAGTTACAGATACTTCAGCATTTCCGACGTATCTGTAGGCGCAAAAGTGTAGCATTGTTGGAGTGTGTCACAAAAGTGACGCAACTCCAGCAATGTGTCCTTTCACGTGAGGAAAGCCCATGTGAAAGGGCCTGCGTCAGTCTTACACCTGCTGTGAGGCAGGCGTAAGATATTGACGCATTTGCACCTTAGAAGTGGCACGGTGAAATCTCGTAGATTTCACGAGAACTACATACTACTGGGAGACCTCAACTTCCACCTGGAAAAGAAAAACGACAGCAACACAACCACCCTTCTGGACAACTTGGCCAATCTCGGACTCAAACAACTTGTTAACACCCCCACTCACCAAGCCGGACACACGCTCGACCCTATCTTCACCTCCAGCAAACACATCTCCTTCAATCACACCACAACTCTCCACTGGACGGACCACAGCTGCGTCCACTTCAGCTACAAAAAGACCCCGACCCACAACCCCCACAACCTATTCCTCGAAGAAACTGGAACAAAACCACCACCGACCAACTCTTCACATCACTTAACCAGAACCCTCCTACCATATCATCAGACCCAAACCAAGCCGCCACCATACTCACACAATGGATCACCCACAGCGCTGACGAATTAGCACCCTTGAAAAACCACCAGAACTAACAAAGTAGCAAAAAGCCCCCCTGGTTCAACGATGACCTTAAAAAATCCAAAAAACTATGCCGTACCCTCGAGAAAACCTGGAGAAAAAAACCAACCACGGACAACCGGACCACCTTCAAAAACGCCACCCGCAAACACCACCAATTGATCCGACCATCAAGAAATCCGCATTCAAGGATCGACTCGACAACAACGCCCACAACAGCAAGGAACTATTCAACGTCGTCAAAGATTTCACCAACCCCCCCGCCGGCTCCAACGACATCACTCCCTCCCAAGAACTCTGCGACTCTTTATCCTCTTTCTTCCACAACAAAATCGCCGACATACATAACAGCTTCATAAACCAGACCGACCAACAAACCACTCCACCCGCTTCCGATCCAAAACAGCACCTTCACAACCTTCTCGCCTGGAACCCAATCACTACAGAAGACACCATCCGCCTGATGAACTCCATCCACTCAGGCTCACCAACCGACCCTTGTCCCCACCACATCTTCAACAAAGCAGACTCCATCATCGCACCCCATCTCCGCGATGTCATCAACTGTTCCCTCAACTCCGCAACCTTCCCCGAAAGCTGGAAACACGCCGAACTCAGCGCCCTCCTGAAGAAACCCACAGCTGACCCCTCAGAACTTAAGAACTACCGCCCCATCTCTCTCCTCCCTTCCCGGCCAAAGTCATTGAGAAAGCCGTCAATAATCAGCTCGCCGCCTTCCTCGAATCCAACAAATCACTCGACCCATCACAATCCGGCTTCCGAGCCAAACACAGCACCGAGACCGCCCTCATCGCAGCTACAGATGACATCCGAACACTACTGGACAACGGAGAAATAGTTGCCCTTATCTTACTTGACCTTTCAGCAGCCTTCGACACAGTCTGTCATAGCACCCTCATACAACTCCTCAGCAACGTCGGAATACAAGGAAAAGCTCTGGAATGGATCATCTCATTCCTCGCAGGAAGAACTCAGAGAGTCCGCCTCCCCCCATTCAAATCAGAGGCCACCGAAGTCATATGCGGCGTACCTCAAGGATCATCGCTCAGTCCCACCCTTTTCAAGGTTTACATGAGTCCCCTCGCATCCATCGTGCGACAACACAACCTCAACATCATCTCCTACGCAGACGACACTCAGCTGATACTCTCCCTCACCAAAGACCCTAACACCGCCAAAACCAACCTACACGAAGGAATGAAAGAAGTAGCTGAGTGGATGAAGAACAGCCGTTTAAAACTAAATTCGGACAAAATGGAAGTCCTCATTTTAGGATCATCCCCCTCTGCCTGGGACGACTCATGGTGGCCCCCAGCCCTGGGAACCGCACCCATACCTACTGATCACGCACGTAACCTGGGCGTCATCCTGGACTCCTCCCTCTCTATGACTAGACAAGTCAACGCGTCTCATCCTCATGCTTCAACATCCTACGCATGCTCAAAAAAATATTCTGTTGGATCCCCACCGATACTAGAAAAATGGTCACCCACGCACTGGTCACTAGCCGACTGGACTATGGAAATACCCTTTACGCCGGAACCACAGCTAAACTACAGAAAAAACTCCAACGCATCCAAAACGCCTCAGCCAGACTCATACTGGACATCCCCCGTCAAGCTCACATTTCCGGCCACCTGAAAGACCTCCATTGGCTTCCCGTAAACAAGAGAATCACATTCCGTCTCCTCACCCACGCACACAAAGCCCTCTACGACCTAGGTCCAGAATGCCTCAACAACCGACTATCCTTCTACATACCCACCCGCCAACTACGATCATCCAATCAAGCCCTCGCCGCAATTCCGCGCATCCATAGATCCACCATGGGAGGAAGATCTTTCTCCTACTTAGCGGCCAAGACTTGGAATTCTCTCCCCTCTCACCTCCGTGCTACACAGAACCACCTCTCTTTCAGAAAACAGCTAAAAACCTGGCTTTTTGATAAATAATGCACCGCTCATCCCCTCAATCGCCTTGAGACCCTCTGGGTGAGTAGTACGCTATACAAATTCTTGAACTTGAACTTGAACTATACCTGAATCTGCTTGGATGAGTTACTATGAAAATAGGGCGCAACAGGGGGCATTATTTATGCTGTTGGTGCTTCACAAAGAGTGAGGCACCAGTGGCTTATAAATAAGCACCTTAGTGCATAGAGGGGTTCAAATTGCTTTCCTTCAGGAAACGCACATCACACGTCTGGAGGGACTTGCCCTGCAACGTCGATGGCGGGGTCAGATTTTCTATACAACTTGTTCTGCCTTAGCGAGAGGTGTATTAATATGGGTCAGAGTGGGGATTCCTTTCCAGCACATGCAGCACTGGCAGATCCAGAGGGGAGGTATTTAATGGTAGCTGGATGACTACATGATAGCGATGTAATGCTAAGCAACATCTATGCACCCAACACAGAGCAGCCGGCCTTCTTTACCCAGCTATCCGGAAAACTGGTGCCACATCTTACGGGGTCAGTGATTATGGGTGGGGATTTTAACTCTATTCCTGATGTATTCCTGGATAGGTCTCATCCACCTCTCCCTGACGCACCTATTATTATGATTTCTAAGGTTAGGGTTTGGCAGCATAGATGGGGATTTGTTGGTACATGAAGGGCACATCATCCAGGAGTTCGTGATTATTCCTTCTTCTCAGCAATGCATGAGCTCCGTGTTCATCTAGATGCAATACTCTGCTCCACTGATATTCACGTAGCATAGTTAATACCTCACCAGAAAACTGTCAGATCATAATCTGCTACTCCTGCGGATACATTGGGCCCATGCGCGTCCTACAATTCCGGCATGGCGCTTAAATCCAAACTGTTGGAAGATCAGGCCTTTCATGCGGTGGTGGGTACTGGGGTTGCCCAATATTTTCTCGAATACCAGCACAGCATCCTCGTCTGCTGTAGAATGGGATGCTTTTAAGGCTGTACTTCATTTCCAACATGATAGTGGTGTGTAGGATGCCGTTACAAGAAATAAAGACTGTGGACCAGCGCCTGATTGAAGCTGAGCAAGCTTGACCTGGGCACCCTAATAGACAGCAGAGATTGCTGGAGGCGAAGGAGGCGGTCACCACACGGGTCGAGACACTACGCTGTTTTGACCATAAAAAATACTTAGCGCATGGTCATGCATAGTGTGACAAATCCGGAGCACTGTTGGCTTGGTTTGCAAATTCCGCTCGATGAGGGACGGTCATATGAGAATTGTTTAGCCCAACTGGGGAGATTTGCGATACCCAGCAAGGGATTAATGATCAGTTCCTTGCTTATTATACAGATCTCTACCAGAGCAAAGTGACGTTGAAGGATGGGGTCCTTGGAGAGTTTCTATCTGCAGCTGATCTTCCAAAGCTAGACAGAGCAAAGGCGGAGACGCTGGTCAAGATATAACCATTAGAGAAGTTTGAGGAGCAATTAAACATATGGCGCGAAAAATTCTGGCTCCTAAGTTAGTGATAATTTACAATAAGCCTAAGTGAGTGGGACAACTGCCTGTCACCACTTGCAAAGCAATTATTATTCCACTGCTGAAACCAGGGAAACCGTCTTCTGATAGGACCGCTTATCGCCCGCCGTCCATGCTCACCACTGACTACAAGATTTTAAGTCGGATCTTGGCGACCCAGCTTCTCCCACACATGGTCCACTTAATACACAGGGATCAAGCTGGATTCATCCTGACCAGAAACACAGCCATAAATGTGAGACACCTACTTAGTATATATTGGAAGCTGACACTTACCCGAAAGAATCTGCTGCCATTTTAGTGGTAGATATAGAGAAAGCATTCAACAGTCTAGAATGGCCCTAATTATTTCAAGTCATGCACAGTTTTGGCTTCTGTGATTTTGTAGCTTGATCTGCTTCATTATACAAACATTCCACTGCTCAGGTTAAAACAGGTGGACTGATCTCGGACGCCTGTGCTGTGAGTCGGGGGACAAGGCAGGGCTGCCTGGTCTCGGCTCTGATTTTGCCCTGGCCATGGATTCCCTAGCGGCCAAGGCCAGGACGGGGCTGCGATATCCCGAGCTTCGCTCTTTACGCCGACGACCTACTCATGTTTTTAGCAAATACGACTAACGCCCTTGTCGGAGCAAATCAATCAATCAATCAATCAATCAATCAATCAATCAATCAATCAATCAATCAGAGTACTTGTAAAGCATGCTACTTACCCGTGAGGGTCTCAAGGCGCTATGGGGAGGGGGGGGGGGTGCTGCTACTGCTCGAAGAGCCAGGTCTTGAGGAGTCTTCTGAAGGAGAGTAGGGGTCTACCGTATTTGGGTAGACAGGGTGTTCCAGGTCTTGGTGGCGAGGTAGGAGAAGGATCTACTGCCGGAGGTTGTTCATTGGACGCGGGGGACAGCGGCGAGGGTGAGGCTGGCGGGACGGAGCTGGCGAGTGGGGGTGTAGAAGCTGAGTCTGCTGTTCAGGTAGGCTGGTCAGGCGTTGTGGAGTGTTTTGTGTGCGTGGGTGAGGAGCTTGAAGGTGATCTTCTTGTCGACGGGGAGCCAGTGTAGGTCTCCCAGGTGTGGGGTGATGTGGCTGCGGCGGGGGACGTTGACGATCAGTTGGGCGGAGGCGTTTTGGATGCGTTGTAGTCGTCGTAGGTGTTTGGCTGGGATTCATGCGTAGAGTGCGTTGCCGTAGTCCAGTCTTGTGCTGACGAGGACCTGTGTCACCGTTCTTCTTGTTTCGGTCGGGATCCACTTGTAGATCCTGTGGAGCATGCGGAGGGTGTTGTAGCAGGAGGAGGAGACGGCGTTGACCTGCTTAGACATGGAGAGGGAGGAGTCGAGGATGAATCCTAGGTTGCGTGCATGGTCAGTGGGTGTTGGTGCTGTTCACCAGGAGTCATCCCAGGCTGAGGGGGTGGGTCCGAGGATGAGGACCTCCATCTTGTCCGAGTTCAGCTTCAGACGGCTGCTCCTCATCCAGTCGGCGACGGCCTTCATTCCCTCGTGGAGGTTGGTTTTGGCAGTGTGTGGGTCCTTGGTGACAGAGAGGGTGAGCTGAGTGTCGTCGGCGTAGGAGATGATGTTGAGGTTGTGATGGCAGGCCACTTGTGCGAGGGGGGCCATGTAGACGTTGTACAGTGTCGGGCTGAGAGATGAGCCCTGGGGGACGCTGCAGATGATGTTGGTGGCTTCGGATCGGAAGGGTGGGAGGGGGACGCTCTGGGTTCTGCCGGAGAGGAAGGATGTGGTCCAGTCAAGGGCCTTCTCTTGGATTCCGGATTCTAGGAGGCGTGTCTTTAGAGTGCGATGGCAGACCATGTCAAAGGCGGCTAACAGGTCCAGGAGGATGAGGGCTGATGTTTCGCCATTGTCTAGTTGGCACCTGATGTCGTCTGTGACGGGGATGAGGGCTGTCTCGGTGCTGTGGTTTCGTCTGAATCCGGACTGGGACGGGTCCAAGATGTTGTTGTCTTCCAGGTGGCGGGCCAATTGCATGTTGACAATTTTCTCAATGACCTTTGCCGGGAATGGGAGCAGGGAGATGGGCCGGAAGTTCTTGAGGTCCTTGGTATCCGCCTTGGGCTTCTTGGGGAGGGCATTGATTTCGGGGTGCTTCCAGCTTTCCAGGAATGTCGCTGTTTCAAAGGAGATGTTGATGGCCTTCCATAGTTGGGGTGCGATGGCCGCATCTGCTTTGTTGAATACGTGGTGTGGGCACGGGTCTGACGGAGATGCTGAGTGGATGGAGTTCATGACCTTGAGTGTCTCGTCATCGTTGACCTTGGCACTGTTGCGGGACTCAAAGTCAGCTGGACAAAGTCTTGCCTGTTCCCCGCTGCCACATTGGCCGGTGGCCATTTAATTACAGACGGGGTGAAGTGGGAATACCACTGCCTGACGTATCTGGGGATCAGAATATATCATGCACAGTCTGACTTATGGTAATGTGGATAGAGCCATCCGGGGTCTTAAAGGCTCTCATGAGTTTTGAGGGACCTTACCTCTTTCGGTGGCTGGCTGAGTGCTCCTCCTTAAGATGGTGACGCACCCCAGGCTGCTGTACTATTGTAAAACGTAGCTACAAAGAGAAAAGACGGTTGACTATAACATTTCTGCACCTCATGCCAGTTCTAGTATCCAAGGGGTCCCACGCAACAAGCCCTGGCATCAACCGTCTATTGGTGCCGGAACAACAAAGTACAAAAGATAGAAAGTCGTTTTTAATTAAGTTCTTTTATTTTTTATTCAGTATCAAAATAAGCTTTAGATTCCAGCCAAGGTGTTTCATTCTCCCTCGGAGAACTTCATCAGGGCTGAAAGAATACAGAGACCACAATCAGTATCAGAAAGGACATGTTAACACATGAATAAATAGAGGAAACAAAATTACTGTACATAGAACAACATAGATATCGGCACATAAATAGATATATAAATGTATAAAGAAAACTACGAAAAACAAGATTCAATTAAAAGATTCCCAAGAGACAATCTCGACGTATAAAAAGATACATACTGACATCGATTTGTACCCCATCATGTGAAAAGGGAAAGAAGGGATATCTAAATTCCAAAGATATAACATAACAGTTAAAAATCCCCACGGGAATTTTTTTTGAGTATCAACACTATCTGTCCCATATTGTAGCAAAAATGTGGGAGAGCATTGCTACGTGGTCTTTCGGCGGTTCATATTTGACAGGTGGACATATCACAAAACATTACGATAACATCTAATAATACATAGATGCTAATCTTCCACTTCAGACATGTGGAAACATCGGAAAAACACATATAAAAACATATAAACAATCTCAGCAGTACATACAAAAGAAGCAAGCATTGGCCATGCCAATCAGTTTCGCCATATTAGTATATTATGAAAATATGTCCTCGGTGCAATGCAGAGTTGGAAAAGCATTCCAATAACACATGCGTGGCTTAGACAGGGTGGCAGGGGAACCCTTGCCCACTTGTAGTTGTCAATCAAACCCAATAGGATTTTGTACAACAGGTGCTCTGAACTCACATTTTTTCAAGTGCTTTCATAATGGTTAAATAAAATGTTAGCCTAAAATCACACGATTTAAGCAGGTATGATGCACAATCGGCAGTAGTGCCACCCTTCACTGCCTTTAAAGTAACTTCAAAGATCCTCTCTATAGTTCTTTCAGTCTCATCATTTCAGAACTGAAGCATTTTCAATATTGTATACAACAAAGCCGTAGTTGGTGCATTTTTTTATCTTATGCAACAAACAACAATTGACAAAGCCAATAGCATTCACTTGCTGTAGGTGTTATGCTACTTGTTGTATTTTATATCTGGATGCAATGACAGCTTCCAACAGCAGGGGGTCAAGTACGGGAAGCGGAACACAAAACACAAGAGGAAGAGGGAGGGCGAATAAATGGCAACCAGCATGGAATCCAGGACACCCAGCTGGTCACTTGCCGTTTCCTCATTATCAATACCAACCAACACCTCAAATGATGTATGGTTGGACACCACCTTTTCATCCTCCACAATCCCCTTTCATGAATCCGAACCAGGGTCAACTTCCTTTTTTAGGGAATGGCCGGAGAGGAAGACAAAGAACGCAGCCCCAGAAACACTGGGAAGACGATACTCGAGTGGGAGCACAAACCAGGAGCAAGTCCACGGAACAACGAGCAGGACTGAGCAACAGCAAAACTTAGTAACCAACTACTCCCAGCACAACATTGATGAAACAGAAATGGAAATTTTGAACAAGGGATTAGGATTTGTCCCCACACCACGTCTTGACAAATTCCGCCTCCATTGGAGATGGCTGAATTTTTCAGAAAGATTAAATTGCGGGCTTTTTTCAGCAAACAAGAAAACGCTAACGACACTCAACTACAAAAAGGAGATACAGATCTAAAACCTAAGTCTACCTTCATCCCACCACCATCTGGTGTACCGGTAGAGATTGCCACCTTTGAACAAGCTGTATTCAAAGACATTGAACTACTACCTGAAAAGAAAACCTTCCAGAACATGACAAGACGAGAAAGAAAAACTATCACAACCCTAAAGAACAACGATGCAGTGGTAATAAAACCCGCTGACAAAGGCGGTGGTGTAGTCTTACAAGACAAGGACGCCTACAGGAACGAATGTCTCCGCCTTTTAGCAGACAGACGCAACTATCAACCTATCACGGAAGACCCCACAATCGAACTGAAGGAGATCATCCAGAATCTTGTCACAGAAGCAGAGCACCGGGGCCATATTAGTAAGAAGGAAGCACAGTACTTAACAACATCACAAGACAAAGTACCCTACTTCTACACTATCCCCAAGGTGCACAAAAATCGGATCCCACCTCCAGGTCGCCCCATAGTGTCGGACATTGGCTCAGTACTCGAGCCTCTATCGAATTTTTGTGATTTTTTCTTGAAACCCTTAGTTCAAAGCACCACCACGTACCTCAAAGATACTAAAGACCTCCTTGGACAATTAAAAGATCTGACATTTGATCCAAATCGCTGCTTCTTAGTAAGCTTGGATATTGAGAGTCCATACACCAGTTTGCCTCAAGATGACACAATAGGGGTTTTAAGAGAGGTACTAGACCATAATGAATGGACCTACAACACCCCAAAGACTCTAGTGCTCAAGTTTGCGGAACTAGCGCTGAAACACAATTATTTCAAATTTGAAGGCCAACAAAACTTGCAAACCTTTGGAACTTCCATGGGGAGCACGTTTGCTCCCAGTGTAGCAGGGCTCTATGTCTACAGCTTTGAAAGACAGTTCCTATTATCCAAACCTGGAATAATGAGCAATATCCTTTTTTTACAAAAGATACATTGACGATGTTTTTTTGATTTGGGAAGGATCATCTGAATCTCTAACAACCTTTCTAGACTGGATCAATACTTGTGATCCCAATCTGAAACTCACAAATACTGTCAGTAAAAATACCATGACTTTTCTTGACCTGGACATCACTCATGAAAACGGAATATTAACAACAAAAACACATTTCAAGCCCACTGCAAAAAACTCACTTCTACACTACTCTAGTTTCCACCCACGTCCCTTGCGGGAGAACCTTCCGTGTGGCCAATATTTAAGATTACGCAGAAATTGTAGTAAACTACAGGATTACAAGAGTCAAGCCAAAGTACTCACAACTAAACTAAGCCAGAGAGGATACCCAGAAAAAATCACTAAAAAAGCTGAAAAATGAGCAAGACATCAAAACAGAGATGGTATTCTGGAACCAAAAACTACTAGTGACAACCCTGTACCACTAACCTGCGTGACCACGTACAATCCTGCATCCAACCAAATAGCCAAAATTGTAAAGAAACATTGGTCTATACTGAACTCAGGATCTTTGAATTGGGAAAAACCCCTCTTTTCCTACCGTAGGGGGAGAAGCATAAAAGATACTTTGGTACACACAAGACCTCAACCATCCCAACCAGTAACTAACACCATAACTAGTATATGGGGGCTTCCGAAAGTAGTGGGACATTACCAACGCGGAGACTGTAGTGTGTGCCACTTGACCACAACAACCAAGACACTACACCTTGAGACTGGGAAAGTCTGGGACATACGCAGCCACACAAACTGTAATTCCCAGAACGTTGTGTATTTGATTACCTGCCCATGCAACCTGCGGTATGTGGGTATGACCAGCCGCAAGGTCAAGACAAGAATTGTTGAGCATAGAAGCAACATCCGCTGCAAACGAAACTTCTTCAAGATGACAAACCACTACCTGGAACATAACCACACTCCCAATGACATGCAATGGGTGATTATTGAACAATTACAAAACAATACTAGCAATATACAACAAAGCTTGCTAGAAAAGGAACAAAGGTGGATTTACCGTCTATCCACGTATCTTACAGGTCTTAACAACAATATTCCTTGGAATTCCCTCAATCAGAGATAATGGTCAGCTTCAAGAAACTCATCTCCTTCCTTCCCCTATCTGTAAATAAAACTTTCCCCTACCTGTGAAAAAAACTTTATCCTACCTGTAAAAAACCTGCCTTGTTAAAAACCTGCCTCTCTTTTAATTTATGAATTTATCATTGTAAATTCCATATCGTAATTCATAACTGCAAAAATCTGGCTTACTTCCTATTCATAGCAATTTGTTCAAGTGTCTATTATAAGGCGACCTGGGTTTACTGACATACAACCCTTCTCAAATATGGCCGCCGAGTTAAACACCCGCCTCAATGGACGTTACAGTGGTTTTTCAGTCCGAAGCTACCCAGGCGCGTCATCACGTTTTACACGTGATGGTAAACCCGTACGCAGTGAACAGCTCGCTTTCTCCGTATAAACACGGACCCAGGAAGCCGCCGCTGTACCAGCCTTTGCACCCGGGAACATCGAGACTAGGTGGCACGGCGTTTAACCCACAATGACCAAGTAAGACCTAACGTAGGAGCTCTGTCCTCCTCGCTGCTTGCAGGCGACTCCCTCCACGCTGCTTGCAGGCGACTACCTCGCCCCTTTACACCGCTGAGAAACTCCCGACCAGGGACATCCCTCTTTTCTCTTTTTCAGAAAGTGATCCTTTATAGCCAAACGCATTTGTTTCCCAAAATCCCAGGACAAAGATGAGAACTTCTCTATCTGGCTAAATGTAAATATGCATGTCTTTTCTGTATGCGTGGCATGTCCTAGTGATATGCAATGTGTGGAATGCGTGCACAGAAAGGTTTCTATTTTTGCATATTTGTAACAATTACCGCATGGTCTTTACTGTGAATGAAACAGTTCATCCTTTTTCGATACTAATTAATAAGGCACACATTGTTCGCCACGCTATAAGGTTCTTAATAGCATCACAAGCACAACCAATAACATGTGGTACTCCCACATTACTGATCTGATACATAGTATTCCTGACACCGGGACAAGTACCTAGCACCACTTTATTATTCACCGGTACTGTCGATATCCAGAGCCTGAATGAATGAGTGCACTGGATATCATTAGTCAGCACTGGGTATAATGAGGTTGAACACAGTATAAACCACCAGCACCTATTGACCAGGTTTATTTTACTTGCTTTTTTTCCTTTACAGGTAATCTACATTTTTACGGAGGACTACCAACAGTTTAGTCCAGACAGCATGATACATACTCCTTAGCGCAAGTCAAATATGCAATTCATGTGATACATTTTTATCACTCACTTTATAGTCACTTAATTTTGAGAGGTCCTGAAGAAAGCCCTTCCTATTTTTTCTTAGGGCTGAAACATGTCGACCACCTGATGATATACACAATCACATATAGATATTGTTGATATCATCAACTCTCATATTGGATTTTTAGTCATACCCCAGGACTCCAAGAATAAAGTAACAGGCGGTATCCTGGAGGTATTTTTAATGGTTAATTCACACACTTATTCACACATCACATCACCTCTAAGAACCAGCTCCACTGTAATTCAGGTGTTGCAGCACAGCCAGGTGGCATTCGGCCATCTGGCTGGGACCCGATGATGAAGCATGACACCAACCAGGTTGGTGTGTGAGGGTTTTATTAACAACCTTGAGAGGTGCCGGTACTCCATTAACGTCAGATAAACTCGTTTTCTGGCCGTTCTACTTTGTTTTTGAAGAGACAACAAAATACCAGTCCAGCAGCACAGTATGCTAAGCACAGATTTGTAGCTTAGGATGGTATATGCTATGTCCTTAATTACATGGGCCACGCCCCTTTGAGAGGCACCCAGGTTTTTCATCCCACTTAGAGCTCAGACCACATCTATCGCTTTTCATTGACCTTTCGTTTTTTAGATTTTTTGGAAGGGATCACTCCACATAATTTAATGATTTGAAAGAGTGATACTCAATTAAAACAGGAACTTTGATGGGATCTCCTTAGCAACTTATGAATAAACAGTGGGAGCAACAGCATTTGATGTAAACATTAATATAGTTTTTTGCTGTCTGTTCCTGAGAGCCTCGAACCATGGCTGCAGCAGGGTCGGGTTGCTTTTGCGTTCTGGTTTTGTATAATATTTGCTACCCCGGAACTAATTGCAGCAGCGCCCGTCTCAAATTCAGCAGCAATGTATGCTTCCTTCAGGCAGTATTGTAGTATTGTATTGTATTGTATTGTAGCATACTTGTATAGCGCAGCCTGTCACCACCAAGGGCATCCTGGCGCTTTTGACCCATGATCCAGCGGAAAACAGTAGCTCAACCTATCCTGGGAAAGAGATGGGTTTTCAGAGCCTTTCTGAAGGCTAGAAGATCTTCAAGGCTTCTCAAGGATATTGGCAGAGAGTTCCAAAGTTTGGCCGCCGCTACTCTGAACGAGCGGCCACCCATTCTCACTCTCTGGAAGCGCGGAACTATCAGTAGCCTGGACGACGAGGAGCGTAAGGCTCGAGGTGGACAATACCAGGCAAACATTCGCCGCAGAGGAATAGGGCCCAGGCCATGAATAGCCCTGAACACAATACAAGCTGCTTTGTAGCGCACCCGCAGATGGACCGGCAGCCAATGAAGTTCTTGCAGCGCTGCCATAGAAGAACTATGATAAGGGTGAGAGAGGGCGAGTTTGGCAGCGATGCTCTGCACCCTTTGCAGCTTGCCCAGAAGTGTTACCGGGGCCTCCAGAAGCAGTGCGTTACAGTAGTCAAGTCGACTTAGGATGGTACAACGCACTACTTCTGGCCTGGCTTACTCAGGGAGAAGGGGTAAGACCTTACGCAGCATACGAATCAGCATCATACATGTGGAGGTGGTCTTATTTACATGTAGATCTAGCTGCAGGTTGGGCCCAAAAATAACGCCCAGATTGCGCGCAGATTGTGCGGCTGACACCGTCTCAGAAAAGGACGGAGGCCAAAAATCAGCCGGCAGATCGCGAGGAACTCGATCTGTGGAGCAGTGTAAAACCTCCGTCTTGGTTCTGTTGAACTGTAATGAGTTCAGACGGAGCCATTCTGCTGTCGCCTGCATGCACCGGTGGAAAGTCTCCAATGTGACTGCATCCTGACCCTCCAAAGAAAAGACCAGCTGGGTATCATCCGCATAATTAAATGCGGAGATACCAAAGGATTTAATGAGCTGGACTAGAGGGCGGAGGTAGATATTAAAGAGTATCGGGCTGATGGCTGAGCCCTGGGGTACACCTTGTCCCACACTCCGCTCCTCTGAACTGAAGGGGGGTAGCGAAACCCTTTGCTGACAGCAGTCCAAATAGGAGATTAACCAATCCCTAGCTTTGTCTTTGACCCCGCATTCTTCCAGCCTAGAGATCAAGGTGGGATGACTGACCGTGTCGAACGCGGCCGACATGTCGAGCAGCACCAAAAATGCTGCCCGACCACTGTCGACTCGCGCCCGCAGGTTGTCTAGCACGGTCACCAGCGCAGATTCCGTCCCATGCGCTGGGCGAAAACCAAATTGCATCTCATCCAACCAGGTGTTCCCTTCTACAAAGCCGGACAGAGTGCGGGTGACCAATTTTTCCATGATTTTCACCGGAAAAGGGAGCAGGGAAATCGGCCGGTAGTTGGATAGGCACGCAGGGTCGAGCGTAGGTTTTTTTAAAAGTGGAGATACCACTGCCTTCTTCCAGCAACTCGGTACAATGCCTGTCTCAAATGACTGGCAGCAGATGGCATGCAAGGGCTGGAAGAGATCCTCTTGAAACACCTTCCAGAGTTTTGGAGGAAGAGGATCCAGAGGCGAACCAGAAGAAACCGTAAGGGCTAAGTCTCCGAACTCCTTCAGAGAGGGAAGGGGGAAGCAACTCAGCTGGGGTCGACTGGCTTCACTCGCCGGAGCTCCCGAGCTGAGAGCCAGATCCAAGGAAGGAGGATAGGGATTGCTCTGCTGGGGTCGACTGGCCACCGACGCCGGAGCTCCCAAACAGAGAGTTGGAACCAGAGGAGAAGGAGAGAAACTGCTCAGCTGGGGTCGACTGGCCACAATCGCCGGAGCTCCCAGACAGTGAGCCGGATCCAAAGAGGGAAGGGAGGAGCTACTCAACTGGGGTCGACTGGCCACACTTGCCGGAGCTCCCAAGCAGAGAGCCGGATTCAGAATTGGAAAAGAGAAGCTACTCGGTTGGGGTCGACTGGCCACAGTCGCCGGAGCTCCCAGGCCGAGAGCCTGATCCAAAAGAGGGGAAGGAGAGCTACTCAGCTGGGGTCGACTGGCTTCCGTCGCCGGAGCTCCCGAGTTGGGGGGCTGCTCGTCTGGTCGGGGTCGACTAGAGGACGTGGCCGGAGCTTCCTGACAGAGGTGAATAACCCTCTGCATGGGTCGACTGGCCACCTCTTCCGGAGCTCCCTCCTCAGTGGCGAAATCCGTGGATCCTGCAGACCTGTTAAGATTTTACGGATTTTTTCCTCAAAAGCGTCCGCAAGTGAGTCACAAAGAGCTTGCGATGAAGGGACTGCACTAGCCACACACGTGGGGTGGGCAAGGTCCTTAACGATTTTAAAGAGGGCCTGTGCCTTGTTTGGGGCCTGATTCAGAGTAAATTCAAGAAAGGTCGCTTTCGCCGTCTTGATTTGAGCTTTGTATTTTTGCATGGCCGACCTAAATGCAATTTTATCAGGGTCTAGGTACTGTTTCCTCCAGACCCTTTCTGCGCGTCTACAGTCGAGTTTAAGCAGTAATTGTATAAGCAGTAATTGTCCCCGCCCCCTTCTTACCCCCTTCATAGACGTCCTGGCAGTGTTTCTTAGACAGGACCTGGCCTCTTGTGTTTGCAGGAGACAATTTCCAACACTTAGAGGAAAATCCATGACTCTAATGAAAGCCTCCACATCAGGGATTCGTTTTTCCGATGGAGGACAATAGTTGTCGTCTGTGGTTATACAGACCTTATTATATTACTAAACATTTAGGGACACATTTTACAGCTAGTGACTTTGCTCCTTTTTCTGCACCCACGGACCCCGGTCTTGCTTCTATGTACAAATAATATTGTTTTTGAAGTGACTACTGTTCACGCCATACCGCCTACCAGCCACCAGCCCAGAGTTCGGTGTTTTTGGTCTGCATTTTATATTTTAATGGAAAGAAACTGTAAGGCCTTTGTTTAGCCCATTTCACCATGTAGATTGGTCGATTTGAAGGCCTTGGGTTGGGCTTCCCTTCTCTTCCCCACGAGAAAGACATACACACACGCATTACAGCACACTGACTTGTTTTACATTCAGTCACCCTCTTGTCTTCCTTTTCAATGTTAGTGTAGTGGGTTTCAAAGTGCCTAGAGGCGCCATCCATGGGAATTGAAACATTCGTGTTGGAAGACCTTCAAGTAGTATCCCTGGAAAGCAGTTTTACTTCTGCTTGCACTGTACACCACAACTTCCCTTCCCTCTAATCTCTGAAACCGGACTGGTTTATGTCTTTGTAAGGTTCAGAACCTCAATTGCTGCGCACCATGAGGCAATTTACAACTGAACGTTGTGCAACATTTTCAATGTTTTGAAATGCTTTTTTCTCAGCCTCGTTTATTTACTCTTTTGTGTTGCTGTAAACAGCATTCAAAATGTGCAGTGTCTTCTCTGTTATTTATGTAATCTGCTCAAAACAACTTAATTGCGTTCCGGAGAGCAAGAATGCGCCACAGTGCTGAAATACATGCACACATTTTAAGTGTGCCTACAAGGTCCTGCTACAAGTAATTGTACTGAAAACATCAATATATATTATACATACATCTAGAACAAGATTAATGAAAATTGCTTTTTACGGGGGACAAACCTATTGTTTCCAAACTGTGTGCACGAACAGCACGCAAACTTATAGTGGCTGTTGTGGTGTCGGGCCTGTGACGTAACGGGCACGCACGTAGCGTGAGGGGTCATGTGACATCATTTGAATAAAGGTGAGCTCCACCCTCACGTATGCCATTCCGGCTACGGAGGCGAGCCAGTGTTCAAAGTAACCCCTGTCTCCAGTATTCTTTATTGTGCTCCTAGGCCGCCCCACATCGTTTCACTCTATTTGCCCTGTAGCTTTAATGGGCAACACAACAATTGGCGACGAGGGTGGGGGCCGTATGCGTCTGCACCTGCTCGCGGCGCTAACAACCTGTGGTGCAAGCGGACACCTGGTGCATCGGGCGGGACGGCCGATGTCATCTGCACAGCCCGGTATGGCCGCATACGGTTAGCCTGCCTCCGCGCTGCCACCCGCGAGGCTGCCTGCTGCTCCCGCCACCTACCATGGCTGTATCTGTCCCCACTGCGCCGCTCCTAGGAGGGAGTGTGTGTGCGCTGGTAACTTCAGCCCGCCCGGTAGCTAGACGCGTGCAGCCCGAGTGCTGCGATCGGCGCATTGAAGACCCCACACCCTCCCGGCGCCTTGGTAATCGCAGGAGGCCCGAGGAGGAGTAGCGCTGCCCCACGTGGAGAGGGGGGTGAAATCAAGGCCTTTTCACAGGCCTCATGAAAAGAAGTGCCCAAGCATAAGGGAAGGCGCACGGTGCAGTGGCACACGAACCACAAGGCCTCTTCACAGGCCCAAAGCAAGGGCACGCCCAGGCATAAGAGTTGGCACACATTTCTCCACAGGCCCAGAGCAGAGGGTCCCACAACACAGGCGCAGTGGCACACGCACGTGCTCAATACCGACCGTGCTAAGGGGCAAGCTACACAGCCCCAGGCCTCAGTACCCATACAGCAACAGGGCCGGGCAGCAAACGCCAATCTGCAGGGGGGGTTGACGGCCGGCAAGGAGGTGAAGAGTGCCACATAGCGCTGTCCATAGGCGCCAGTTCTGTCACGCCCAAGCAGCTGAAGGCCAATTGAGGGCGGTGAGTATGCCTACGCTAATGGTGCATTGCTGCTGTGGCCGAGCAAGGCAAAGAAATCAGTGAATTACATTCTCAAGACACACCGCATCAGCCATGTCCACAATACTGCCCATAGAGCCGTTCATAGTGGAAGGGTCACCCTCCTCACTGGCACCCAAATGGAAAGATTGGGTAGACCACCTGTTGATCTTCTTCGAAGCCACCAAGGTCCAAAAAGACCAGAAAAGAGCAATGCTGTTATACCTTGGGGACAAAGACATACACAACATCGCCAAGACTCTGGTAGAGGCCACGCCAAAGAACCACCATACTTTAATAAATGCTCTCAATGGGCATTTCGAGCCAATGGCCAATCAGGACTATGAGAGGTTCATCTTCAGGCAAGCACCTCAACTTCCCAAAGAATCGTACCACGCAATTCTCAAAAACCTTGCATCCACGCGCGGGTTCCAAGACGAAACTGAAGAGATAAGGGGTCAGGTGATCCAAGGTTGTGCTTCCACCAAACTGCGTGTTGTCCCCCCCTCCAATTGTAGCATAATGGCTCCGTAGGCTAATATGGGAATGCTTTATTAAAGTGTAACTATTGAAAGAATGAAGCTAAGAATAGACTTTAAGGTCTCAAAATGATAGGGTAAATCCAACATCCTACAACTTTTATATGTATTATAACTATCACAGAAAAGAAGCTATAGAACTTTATTTTCTGTGAGACAACATCCAGCCTTCTACGAAATGAAATGAAGTAGCATTTGTAAAGTGCATGGTTACCCGAAGGCATCCTAGCGCTAGGGTCGAACCGCCATAGACTAAGGCAATCAGTGTGGAAAGAGCCAGGTTTTAAGAGTCTTACGGAAGGTAGAGTGGTCTGATTCTTTACGCAAATGGAGCGGCAAGGGATTCCAAAGTTTGGAAGCATTATAGGAGAAAAGACGTCCGCCACCTCTAGACCTCCTAATTCTGGGAACGGACGCTAAATGAAGATCATTAGAACGTAACTTTCTAAGCGCTCTGTGAGGTCGGACAAGAGATTAAATAATATCCGGTCCCTTTCCCCCCAGCATCTTATGGGTAGTGCAAAGAGCTTTAAAATGAACCCTTTCCTAAATAGGGAGCCAATGTAAGGCTCTGAGGGTGGGTATGGCAGATTGACGACTAGGGACACCATTGAGAATTGGGCGGCACAGTTTTGCATAATTTGGTGTTTTTTGAAGACCGCATTGGGGGCACCCAGATAGAGGGCATTACCATAGTCCAGGTGAGATAGAATAAGTGCCTGGACTACGGGCTTCCTTACTGAGGGAGGAAGCAGAGGCAGCACATTGCGCAGCAATCTTAAAATGCCAAAACAAGAGGCGACTGCTTTCCTGGCTTGAGTTTTAAAATTAAGTTCAGAGTCAAGCCAAAAACCCAAGCTCTTTATTTCCGACGTGGGCACCGGCGGAGGGCCCCTACTTGAAGGCCAGATGGAAGCAACCTCGAGGGGGGAGAGGTTACAGAGCAACTTAAGCTCAGTCTCATCCTCATTCAATTTAAGGTGGGAATGAAACATCCATCTCATCACCTTCTCGAGGCAGGGGCACAGACCAGATGAGGGGGCATTTTTATGATTGAATGACACCATTAATTGGGTATCATCAGCATACGTAATTATATGCACCCCAAATGGCAAGACAATCTCTGCGTGGGGGGCCATATAAGCGTTAAAAAGAGTGGGGCTTAGGGATGACCCCTGAGGCACACCACAATGCAACGATCTAGAACTTGAAATGGCCTCACCCCCGAAAACCTGGTAAGATCTATCCTCCAGAAAGGAACACAACCAGCCAAGTGCTGTTCCTATTACACCCAACTCCTTAAGTTGGTGAATTAAGATACGGTGGTTCACCGTATCAAATGCAGTGCTGAGATCTAACAATATCATGGCTAAGGATCCCCCTGCATCGAAGATTCTTCTTGAGTCCTCTACGATGGCCAAACTTGCAGTCTCAGTCCCTTGCAATGGGTGACATCCAGTTTGAATTGGATGTAAAAGCTTACCCACTTCCAGGTGCTTGGAAAGAGCCATATTAACATAGTTCTCCGCAATTTTACTCACCCAGGGTAAGAGTGAGATGGGGCGATAATTGGCAAGACAATTTGGATCTAAGCCAGGCTTCTTAAGCAATGCCTTTACCAACGCCTTCTTCCATAAGAGAGGAACCATTCCAGAGGAGAAGGAGAAATTGATCATATCTATGAGGAAAGGGCTGACCGAGCCAAACACAGATCTAAGAAATTTAGGGGGGACCGGATCTCGGGGTGATCCACTCTTGACCAGAGCAGAGATAGTGAGGAATGTTTCCTCATCCAAGGGGGAAATACTTCCAGTGGGTGAGTCTCTCTCTTGGCAGTGGTCGCTTCGGAGAGAAAGGTAGAATCAGGTTCAATAAACAAAGTGCAGATTGATTGAATTTTGTTATGGAAATAGTCCGCAAGCTCATTACAGCGTTCATCAGTAGGATCAGGGGCATCAGGGACAACTGGGCCCTGTGTGAATACCTTAACAATAAGAAAGGTTTCACGAGATGAATTTGCTGCGCAAGAAATTTTTCTGCTATAATAGGCAATTTGGGCTTTTTTAATTTCCAGCTTATATACTTTGATAGTGTCCCTCTATTCTTTTTTCCTAGAGGGGGAGAAATCTTTCCTACGCACTCTCTCTGCCTTTTTACAGGTCTGTTTTAATTTCCGTAACAGGGCAGTATACCAGGCCGATTTATTGGGGCCTTTCTTCATTTTATAGATCTTTTTAGGAAGAACAAGATCTAAGGTGTCTTCCATCCAATGATTAAGTTGGTCATTGGCCACTTCCGTGTTTGGATTCCGGGTTTGGATTAATTAAGGGTGTACTGCCCTCTAAGGAAAGGATCCAATCTTCTACCTGCAATTTCCGCCAGCAGCGGATGGTTTTATTTACAGGTCGAGCGGAAGGAATAAAGACCTTGGGAGACCAATCAAAGGAAACCAAATAGTGATCAGCCCAAGGGATGGATATCAGTTTACGACAGTGCAACTCCTGCTGATTTGAAAACACTGGGTCCAGAAGATTCCTTTCACATGGATAGTATAAGATACTCTTTGTACTAGTTGGAGAGCTGCAAGATCAGCAGAAAATTCTAAAGCACTCTTGGATATAAGGTCATCAATGTGAACATTCAAATCCCCTAAAATAACTAAACTAGAGGCTGTAGTGGCTAGATTGATAATTGCTTCAGGTAAGGAGGATAAAAACCGGTCCGAAGGTCCCGGGGGACGATATTTAAGAATGCCTGAAAGAGAGAGTGAAGGAGTAAAGCCTACCGAAAAATGGAGGTTTTCACATTCCGTCAGAGGACTTCCAAAGATACGACGTGTCAGATTGTTTTTATAAATAATGGCTACTCCACCTCCTACCCCCGTCGACCTATCCAACCTTTCAATTAAATAGTCTGGCGGTAACGTATGGAGGATATCAGGGCGAGAGTTGGAGTTGGTCCAAGTTTCAGTAAGAAACAACAAATCTGGAGTATCAGAAGTTAATAAAATGTTCCGTTCAGCAGAATGCTTCGGTAGAGATCTACAATTAAGTAGAAAAATCTTAAGTTTTTTTTACAGGCAATTCCACCAGGGTTGAAGAGGGGAGTGATTTCTGTGTACCAAACGGGCATTGCTGGCAGATTAATACAAAGCTATGAGGGTCGAGGAAGTGATGGCAGTTCGTCTCAGGGATGGGTTCGAGAATAGATAACTGAGCCGAGCTATAACAATACCTCACTGGGGCAGATGTATCAGGGGTCATGGCCTCTGGACCCGGACGGGTGCGGACGGGTGCAGACGGGCTTGCCTTAGGCGCGCCTTCGGCTGCAAGGTCGCAACATCAGTCAATTTATACTTTAAGTTGGGTTTCAGCGACTAGAACGCTGAACCAAAAATGCCCGCTGAAGCGGAGCTTACTCAGCGCTAGAACCCCTCCATGAGCATTGAACACAGCTTGGTAAAGAACAGAGGGTGAGTAGAGTCAGACAATGTGCAAATACTGTTAAAAAAGCATAAAAGTTATTTATTCAATTCGAAAGCAATCTATAATGAGCTACAAACAATAATTGCAGGTGGCAACGCAAGGTTAAGTAAGAAAGAGTAAAATTCCCCGGCATACCTAAGGTGATGTCAGGACCTGCTACGCGGTCGCAACATCAGTCAATTTATACTTTAAGTCGGGTTTCAGCGACTAGAACGCTGACCCGAAAATGGCCACCAAAGCGGAGCTTACTCTGTGCTAGGACCCCCCCACGAGCATTGAACACAGCTCGGTAAAGAGCAGAGGGTGACACCCTGTTACGCCCCTGTTTCTGGCTTGGGTGCCATGTGGCACACATACATGCCCTAAGGCATGTCTTTTTCTAATCATGTATTAAATCATTGTATATTTCAAATTGTCCAAACTCGTTCCCTCGTCTCAGCCAGAGCATGAATATTGCACAAATCTGAACTTTTAAAAATAGCTTTTTGTATAATTTTAAATACCCCAGCTCTACCGTTTCTTGGAGCTTCCAAACCAAGTGTTGCTATTCTCAGTTTGTTGGTTCCCATCTATCAACCTAAGAAAGATAAAATTCTGAATCGGTCCTGCAGAGATTTAAATGTGTGTTTTGTAGGTAGGTTGCACACTGATGTCATATGAAGCATCTTTCTAACATATAATGAGCCGGATCAACAACAGCCAGTGGGTACAACAACATACACAAAAATAATCTAGTTATCATCTCAGCAATCCCTTACTTTAACATAAATTAATGTTTAATCCAGTATCAAAATACCATACCATACAGCATGCCGACCATCCTAGGTGGAGATAACTGTAACCAGCATCACAAACCAAAGGACCAAAGACTAATGATATCTGTAAAGAGGTCTACTTTCTTAAAAAAAATTGCATCCATTGGAATAAAGCCATCTCCTCCTCAAGAAGCTTAAATCCATTCATTGTTTTCCCTCATAGAGTTAAAAAAAGGAGCCCAAAACTAATTTTGTGCAAACATGTGTCAAGGTTAGAGCATTTTACATCAGGTAATGTCGTGTGGCAAATGTTCAAATATTTTTCATTTTCAAACACAAAATCCCAAGGCGTGATTTCTTTTTTTATTGTGGAAAATAAAAAAAACTATGCTTCCCTCACCATGAGAGTTTTCTCCCATGGTGTTAGGGGTAATTTTACAGATTTCATTGTCCCTTACAGCCTAGAAGTGATGAAGAGTGGAAACTGGTAATTTGTCTACCCATTCTAAATTAGGTGGGAGGACAAATGGCCAAATCTCCGATGGCCCTTACTCTGTCAGGGTGTCAGAGGTGTGTGTTGACAGAGTTAACTCCACTGTCGGCATTCGGAGGGCCCACACAACTCGAAATGAGGCAGACAGACCTTCACTTTGGGGGAGAGGATACCCCATCACTGGTGCAACGGAAAGCTATATATGCCAAACTGCAAATCAGACTCCTGGTGATTTGCCCAGAATCACAGGATATTGAGACATCGGCGAGACTCAAACCTGGTTCCCCAATTCCATCCAAAGGCGGCAGCTGTGGTTGTAATGCCAGACCCTCTCCTGTTGAAGAGTTTAATGTGAGCAGCATGGTTGTTATGTGAAGTTCACAAGCTTAAATTAAGCATTTCACCTTATTAGCAGCTTCTTCTCTCAGTACGGTGTAAAAAATTCCCTTGGGCATGGTAAGTGACATAGTTAAGCTATCTTGAAATTTCTTCTCTTCCAACAGTGTAATCGCCCCTATACATTTACATAATGTATGTTAATTCCTGGATGTGACTTAGAGCTCTTAGTTGACTTTTCAAGAGACAGTCCAAGTTCCACCAAGGCATACATCTACCTGGTGGTTTGCTTCCTCAGACTTTATGCTGTTTCACTGAGTAATAAACTATTTTTTTATGTATTTTGAACTCGCAATTGTTTATTATTGACTGTGTTCTTTCTGCTAGGTATAGTTCTTGCACTATATTTTGCAGACTAGTACACCACATCTCTTTCAGCATGGTAGTCTTTTGCGTGGTCGTTATCATGAATTAATGAACATGGCAGATGTTAGGAATATGTGTTTTGGTGCTACATTTCCTAAAGAAAGGACAGCTTTTTATACACAATTAGGAACATAAAAATAAAATTTGAATGAAAGCTAATGATACATGATAGTTGCAAAATTATAACAATGTCCTTTTATTTCTTTTGTACTGAATGCTACTCTGGTTGTCTGTCGAACTATTGACTATAGAATCATCATGCCACCAAAATATTGTCTCCGCCCATATCTAAAACCAAAATATCAAGAAGGTGAGTACATATGGGTGAACACACATGTAGTATTTTTACATTCATTTCTAAGTACATTCCTGATGTATGTATTGCCAAGGTAAAAATTGGTTAAAGTAAGTAAAGTTACACAATGTATCCTTCGCTTGTCAATATTTTGGTCTTCACTATTTTGTTCATGATATTCTGGGATCATGATATTTTGCCATTGATATTAAGATGGAGTACCACTACGCTTAGGACATTAAAGAAAACTATTCTGATACTGTTTTTTTGGTTAACTCTGTTTATTAAATTTCGTAACAAACACATTTCTACAGACAAAACTAACCGTAGTATTGAGGTCTGCAATCTTTTTACAACAGCTTTACCTATACATGTGCCTATCTTCAATAAAACAGATCAATTAGTCCCTTCCAACATCTCTACAATGTCCACCAGTTCTGGCTCTCAACTTGGCCACAATTGCTTCAGTCCAGCTGGGGTGGTGCATTTTCTGCCAGCCATGGCCATCTCTCCTTCCAAGTCAGGATCCACAGTTCTCCAGGGGCCCCATACCTTTTCAAATGTACATGAACATCCCTGAAACCTATATAACAACTCCTTAGATTTCATACAACACTTCAGTTCAGACTCTCACTCAGCTACTGTAAGAGACAACATTGCCCCCCTTCCCCCCCAGTAGTGGAATATGTCCCATCTAGCTACCATCCATCCTAGTAAAAACAATGAGTAAAACCTAATCAGGAAGACTGATAAAGGTCTGAATCACTCTCATAAGAAATCCACCAAAAGAAAGTACCTTTAATTTATCAAGAAGGACAGGAAGCTTCATGATTCAAGGATACACACAATACCCCTATGAACAGACTTTTCCAATGTTTTAATGGGTAGACGGATCAATATTTTGCACTCAGTGGCGTAACAAAAGTTTAAGGGCCTCCCGCTCCGGATTTTATCCGGAGTACTCAGACCTAAGTACTGTGCTGAGGGGCCCCCTGCAGATGGGGGCTCCCCGCACCATGGGGGATGCTCGGAGCTGTGTTACACACCTGCTTGCACTAGAAAAGCTGGCTAAGGACGTGGGAATCAAAAAATTTTTTATGAATTCAAAGATTTTCAGTGTTTTTTTCCTAAAACAATTGGAGTAACTTAAGAGCTACAAACTCTGTGAGAGCTCTTCATTATAGATGTGGGCACGGAGGCATAGGAGCTGTCCAAGGACTGTGCGCCACACTGAGGTAGAGCCCCACAAGCAGCCCATGAAAGGAGGACAGCATGCCCTTGGACCCCCAGGCATACTTCAGCTGGTGGATGAAGTTACTCTCTGCACCTGCCTGGAGGGGAACCTCTGTTCTCCCTTAGAAGTGAAGGATGGGTTGGCACCTGCACAGTGTAAGGTGGACTGGTGGCTTCAGAAAACATGTCCTTCTTTCACTAATGTGCTGATCCCAGATCAGGCTCACACTCAAGGCTGCACTGGGGGCTCAACATTCATTGTGCTGTGGCGGACTGAGCTAGCCTATGCCTAGCATATCAAGTTAAAGATGCTTTGCAGGGCAAACCAGGGCAGTGCGCCAGATCTGTGATACAGGCCTTGGGGGCATATTTACAATAACTGGCGCATCCCTGCATATCACCAGGGATGTGCCAGTTATTGGGTGCCACAGCTCCGCCATCATGGATATGCCGCATTTACAATGCGGCGCACCATGGGGCAAAACCGGCACAGATACGTGGCGCATCTGTGCCGTAAAAGTGGCGCATTGCTGGAGTTGCGTCGCAAGCGCGACGCAGCTCCAGCAATGCACTGCGGTCCCTATCTAGTTAATGCTGCGTCAATCCTTACGCCTGCTTCAGGCAGGCGCAGGGTTTTGACGCAGCATGGGCCTAAAAATTACTGAGTGAAATCTTGTAGATTTCACTCAGACACTTTTAGGAGGCGTTCCTGCGCTGGAACGCCCACCCCTGCGCAGGAACGCCTACATGTGGCGCAGGGCTTTACAACATGACGCATCTCCCAGATGCGTCACGTTGTAAGTACCCCGCACCACAAACGATGGATTTAGGCCCAGATCCTTGTACTGGGGTGAATGTATGACATTGTTCTACATTCTGTCCATCAACTGTGTTTTTTGCAATTTTCACCCCGAGTGTGCTGGGTATACTCAGACGTGAGTCCCAGGATCTCCACACCACTGGAGTCAAGCTATCCAGGCTGATGAAGGCTGATAGCCAGAAACCGGTCCTTGGATGCTTGATTCCGGTCTGGGAAAGACATGGCTTGGTAGTTCGGACTGGACTGTTCCCATGAGGCACAGGGTCAGAGCTGATTTGCATATAGCCAGTGTCTAACCCAGGGTGGTGTGGAGTGCATACAAACAATGGATTTAGGCCCAGATCCTTGTACTGGGGTGAATGTATGACATTGTTCTACATTCTGTCCATCAACTGTGTTTTTGCAATTTTCCCCCCGAGTGTGCTGGGTATACTCAGACGTGAGTCCCAGGCTCTCCACACCACTGGAGTCAAGCTATCCAGGCTGATGAAGGCTGATAGCCAGAAACCGGTCCTTGGATGCTTGATTCCGGTCTGGGAAAGACGTGGCTTGGTAGTTCGGACTGGACTGTTCCCATGAGGCACAGGGTCAGAGCTGATTTGCATATAGCCAGTGTCTAACCCAGGGTGGTGTGGAGTGCAAACAAACGATGGATTTAGGCCCAGATCCTTTTACTGGGGTGAATGTATGACATTGTTCTACATTCTGTCCATCAACTGTGTTTTTTGCAATTTTCACCCCGAGTGTGCTGTGTATACTCAGACGTGAGTCCCAGGCTCTCCACACCACTTGAGTCAAGCTATCCAGGCTGATGAAGGCTGATAGCCAGAAACCGGTCCTTGGATGCTTGATTCCGGTCTGGGAAAGACATGGCTTGGTAGTTCGGACTGGACTGTTCCCATGAGGCACAGGGTCAGAGCTGATTTGCATATAGCCAGTGTCTAACCCAGGGTGGTGTGGAGTGCAAACAAACGATGGATTTAGGCCCAGATCCTTGTACTGGTGTGAATGTATGACATTGTTCTACATTCTGTCCATCAACTGTGTTTTTTGCAATTTTCACCCCGAGTGTGCTGGGTATACTCAGACGTGAGTCCCAGGCTCTCCACACCACTGGAGTCAAGCTATCCAGGCTGATGAAGGCTGATAGCCAGAAACCAGTCCTTGGATGCTTGATTCCGGTCTGGGAAAGACCTGGCTTGGTAGTTCGGACTGGACTGTTCCCATGAGGCACAGGGTCAGAGCTGATTTGCATATAGCCAGTGTCTAACCCAGGGTGGTGTGGAGTGCAAACAAACGATGGATTTAGGCCCAGATCCTTGTACTGGGGTGAATGTATGACATTGTTCTACATTCTGTCCATCAACTGTGTTTTTTGCATTTACAATGCGGCGCACCATGGGGCAAAACCGGCACAGATACGTGACGCATCTGTGCCGTACAAGTGGCACATTGCTGGAGTTGCGTCGCAAGCGCGACGCAGCTCCAGCAATGCTCTGGGGGCCCTATCTAGTTAATGCTGCGTCAATCCTTACGCCTGCTTCAGGCAGGCGCAGGGTTTTGACGCAGCATGGGCCTAAAAATGACTGAGTGAAATCTTGTAGATTTCACTCAGACACTTTTAGGAGGCGTTCCTGCGCCGGAACGCCCACCCCTGCGCAGGAACGCCTACATGTGGCGCAGGGCTTTACAACATGACGCATCTCCCAGATGCGTCACGTTGTAAGTACCCCGCTCCATGGCGCAGGATTTGCGCCCGCGCTGCGTCACAAAAGTGACGCAACGGCGGCGTAAATGAGGCGCAAGGGGCTTGTAAATGTGCTCCTTTGTGTTTTTAAAAGCCAAAACATGTGGTATAATCTTCAAACAAGAAAGTTTACAATATCTGTTACATTTGCCCAAGGTCTGCTTTCTATCGCACGTCTTTCACATTCATCATCGAATGGGTAACACTGATTTGAAGTTGGTGTACAGCTTGTACATTTAGAGCAAATTGTCGTTGCACATAGAAAAAGCTAGTTAACGTATGCCTTGATTTTTGCAAACTGTAGAGCCAAATAGGTAGGTAGGTAGGTAGATAAAAAGATAGACAGACAGACAGGCAGGTAGCTAGATCAGTTAGACAGACAGCAGACAAACAGACAGACAGACAGCTAGATCAGACCGATAGATAGATAGACAGACAGACAGGCAGGCAGCTAGATCAGATAGGCAGGCAGGCAGCTAGATCAGACAGAGAGCTAGACAGACAGATAGACAGACGGGCAGATAGAGAGATAGATAGATAGATCTTATTAAGTAAAATGTATATTTGAAGTGCCATTTTTATCTAAATGCAGAGCTAAATCTTCACAGCGACCAGGAAAGCGCACATTGTCACAACTAAACCATTTTAATAAATGTGACAACTGGTATAATCTCACTGTCAAAATTCATGACCATCCTCCCAAACTACTGGTGCAGGAGACCTGATGATTTTTGAATTCCTAGAAATGCTGTCAAAGAGCGCATCTTTCATTAGATTAATTTTCGTTCGTGCAGGTCACGGAAGCTAACCATCACCTCCCCCCTCATCTCCCCTGAAGCACACATTTGCAGTGCTCGACGTCTCCCCCGACCTCTTGGTAGGTTTGCCTCCTTCCCTGCCAAAAGCAAATGAAGCGTGTGCGCTCAATGGACGCCAGCCAACAATGCCTTATTTTCCCTAGGAGACACATCGCTTTCTAGGGCAGTCAACATTTGTATGCAAGAGATGAAAATGAAAATGCAAACTAAACAGCAATGGCAATGCATATATCTTGATGTCGTTCATACTTACACTGCGGCATTGTCCCTAAATAAACACGATTGAAGTTTTAACATGTTGTAATGTTATTCCTCTTCAGTGCAAATAAAGCTGAAGATGTATTTTGTAAAATTGCTTCGTTTGTCATTCTTGTCACTTCCTTTCATGAGAGACTAGAGAAGAGGAAATGTGCTCCGGCTGATCAGTGTTTAGTCTGAAGACCATAAACCTATTAGGTAAAATCTTCCATGATGTTCACTTTGGAGGAAGAGATTGTCGTATTGGCATCTTTGAAGGTGCTCAAACAATGCCCTGGATTGGCTGAAATCCTTTCTTTCAGGACGCAGGCAAGTTGTATCCCCCGGAACCTTTCATCATTACATTACAACAGGGGTACCACAGGGCTCTTCCTTAAGCTCTCTATTGTTTAATGTCTATATGATCCCACTTATCTCATTAATGACCTCATTTGGGATCGAAGTTACGTCCTATGCTGACGACACCCACATAATCTTATCCCTAGATCAAAATTCTAAGGAGGCAGAACTAAATTTAAAAAAAATGTTTTACCAAGGTTCTCCAGTGGATCAAAGAGAACCATCTTAAGTGCAACATGGAAAAAACTGAAATACTACCAATAGGTAAAGAAGTTTCTTTCTCGCCAGAGGAATGGTGGCCAGAGGATACGGCAACCCCGCCAGAAATGGTTATGGTAGCAAGAAACCTAGTGGTACAGTTTGACTCCGTTTTAAACCACACGCACTAAAGGTTGCAGGGACCTGTTTTAGTCTTGTAAAATCACTAAAATAATTCTTTGACTTTCTCCCCTTTGCGGCAAAAAAATCAGTAGCAATGGCCTTAATATTGGCACGGTTAGACTACTGCAATGGTCTCTTGGCAGGAGCCAACAAACAAGTATTAAAAAAACTCCAGGTTGTCCAACACGCGGCAGCGCTTTTGGTTCTAAAACTTCCGCAAAGATCCTCTGCTGCCTTAAAAACCCTGTACTAGCTCCCACTGCACAAGAGAATACTTTTCAAGATTCTCCTGATTACCTTTATAGCCTCATTTAAACTGGGTTCCAATTATCTTTCGTCAAGATTCACCTCTTATATTACAACCAGAACCCTCAGGCATTCAACAGCCAACCTTCTTAAACCTCCCAGATTCAGATGTAAAACTAGGGGAGGAAAAACTCTGATCACACTAGGCACCAGGGCCTGGAATCTATTGACTCCTCATTTGAGAACACATAGATCTGAAACCCAATTTAGAAAAGAACTAAAAACCTGGATTTTCGGAGCCCCAGATGCACTATGCCTCTCTTTAATCCAAAAACCTCTGTATAGCCTGTCACCTTCATATCAGTGCCAGGATGCTCCTTTCAGAGTGGCAGATACGCGCTTTACAAATAACAATTTTCATTTCATTTCAAGAAAAGCCAGTGGTAAGCAGGTAGGCACGCTTTAGTCCTTGGCATATCGCATTTAGAAATCCAGAGAGCTAAGATTGCATCGGTGCCACTGCAATTAATCAGAGATACACCCAGATTATGTAGATTCACTTCAGAACCGACAGAATAAATCAAAATGCAATTTTTTTCTTTCCAGTCAATGAAAATGTAATTTTTTGGGCTCGTCAAGCAGTGAAAAATTACGCAGTTAAATCAATATAACGCTACCCTACTGGTGTAAAATGGTACTTGTGCTTTTGCAATGTATATTACTCATTTGTGTTGTAGAGTGCATAATCTGTCTTAAATGGTGGCTTTTCTGTGCAAGACCTACTCTTGTTGAAGTTTGAGTCACAGAGAAACTTGGGTAACAGTGCACTCTATAAACTCACATTTCAATAAACCAATCAGTCAGTCAATCACATGTAATCAGTGCTTTTAATGAGGTGATCCCAATATAGATCATCTGATATGGGGCAATTCTGAACATCTTCCAAAAATGACTTTCAAGATTTGGATACTTTAGGACTTTCGGTATTCACAGAAGACATTTAGGAGTCCTAAAGTTAGGACTCCTAACTTCTGTGAATACCGAAATGAGTTACTGTCTTCTGTGAATACCAAAATGAGTAAGTGCCTTCTGTGAATACGAAAATGGTAGTAAGCTTAGGATTTTGTCTTAAGTTAGTTCTGTGAATCGGGCCCAGTTTGCTTATGATTTTGATGAAGAGGTTGGTACAGACTACATAAGGTTATCAGCAAAAAGTGACTGCTATGCGCAATATCTCCAAAATCTCACTTTATCAGCACTGGTCTTGTTAAGTGAGGGTTTGTCAAAATAGTACTGAGTAAAGGCAACAAGTGACACTAGCACAACACCACTTCAGCAGTCCTTTATTTTACAATGAATGCTGTAAATCAATCTAGAAGGAAAGTATCTAGAAGATTAATCTAAATATACTTAGTGAATTATATATCATGTTCAGAATGGATTTGCAAACCATATTGTGACATAAACAGTGACGTCATTTCAGACGTGCTCATTTTGAACACATGCGGGATGCCCGAGGTCCCTGCAAGGGACCCCATAGGAGGGCAAACCCCCGTAGTAGGGCGTAGGAAACCTAGGCCAGTCCAGTGGAGGGAGGGGGACAGGGGGGGGGGCGGGGTCACCCAAAGGAAGTCCGTCCCCCTTTGAGATAGGATTTAAGGGGACCCCTCCCGCCTGGCGCCCTCTTTGCTGCTGCCCAACCTTACAGTCGGTCGTTCAGGCTGCTCCTCGCCAGCCTTAGGTCCATTAGGCCCCCAGCCCCCTTATCAATCCTTCCCCCCCGACGTCGGACGCGAGGCCCGCGCCTTCAGCTCCCATTGAGGTAAGCGGATTATCAGGCCTCCCCCCCGGGCCCCGTCCTCGGGTAAATCCAAGTCGACAGGGCCCCGTGGCTATGCCACGGGGGAGGTCAAGAGATCCGTTGTCTGAGAACGTACAGGGTTTTTGGATGAAGGCCAGGGGGCAGAGGATGCCGCGTGGTGTCCTGGCGGGGAACTATAGTAACTGGTTTGTTAACGGTCGGCGAAGGTACGCGGGGCGTGTGGTGCGTGCTATTTGGCTGAGGGGAGTTATAGCCGTTGTTGGAAAAACTCGGATCCGGGAGGCGGCGGTACACGCAGGCAGTGGCCGCGTGAACTGGGAGGTGGCGTGGGCTTGCATATGCAGCATCTGCATCGCTGCCACCTCACGCCGGAACAAGAGCAGCGGGATAACAGCATTCGCAACCTTCCGTGAGGTTTGCAGGCGCCCGCGGCGGTGAATTTATAAAGTAGTGGGCAGCGAGGTCAGGGTGGCGGGGAGCGTCTTGTGGCTCCACCGATACCTTGAGGGGCATAAAGAGCATTGGGGCGCGTAAATCGGTAACTTGCTTGCGTAATGGGTATTAGTACGACGGGTACATAATACAAGATCAAGATAGTGTGTACCTCCCTATTCTTTGCTTAGTAAGCGTTAATATGCCGCTTCGCTCGGGAGCACAGTGTCACTTCCAGCCAATTAAGAGGGCCTGCCAGTCCGGTCGTAGGCAGAGTGTAGCTTCCGGCGGGTGAACTTGCAATTCTGGGACAGCCGGGACAGGGTAAAGCGCAGTTCCGGTGTAAAAGCATTTCCGGGGGGGGTTACGAGTTCCGGTCTCGGCCGGCAAGCGGTGTAAAAGCACTTCCGGGTGGGAGGTTACGAGTTCCGGTCTAGGCCGGCAAGCGTTTCCGGCAAGGCCGCTTTATGGACGGCACACCTCGCTGACACCCCTACCGCCGGGCCTCACAGCGTTCATGGCAAGGCCGCTTGCCCAGGTTAATAGTTCCGGTCTAGGATTGGTAAACGTTTTCGGCAATGCTGCTTTGCAGATGGCACACCTCGCCAGACACCGCTACCGGCGTGCCTCACAGCGCTTTACAGATGGCACACTCGCCTGGCATCCCTACCGCTGGGCCGCACCCGACCTTAAGGTTAGATTGCATTTACGGTAGAACCCTGTAAGCCACGTGAATGTCTGCAAGCCCTGCGTGACACCTCTTTCACCGTGTCAGTCTCACCTGGCCACCCGCCCGGCTCTGGTCGCCCCTGGGCGGCGCAGCGCCCTGCACAAAAGACAAGTGTTCCGCTCTCTACACCACGGTCGAACAGGCTCACGCCCACTCTTATTCCGAGCCCCGTTAGGGAAGAGGCTTTACGGTATAGAAGTTAGCTCCCTACACGCGCCCCCGATGGTTTTATATTGGCCCATGCTTTGCTCTGGTTTGGTATGCTTGTTCCTGCCCTGTCACCCGGTTCAAACTCCTGACACGGGCACTCGTTGATATATACAGATCTCATATTTTGGGTGTTTGCATACCCCGGAAGCCTCTGTCTGGCTGTCGGAGGGGTGCATTGTCAGATGCGTGCCTCTTTCGTGTGTTGCGCTGACAAGCGTTACGCAATCAGGCTCTGGGAATGGTAATGAGGAGTGACCGCCCGTTCCCTCAAAGACAACAATTATCAGAAGCGCGGGCAGTCCATGCTGTAACGAACTCGATTACGTAATACTGGCAGCAAGTACCCAGCATTCAACAGAAGTGTTAATGCGCAAGTTAGGCGTATTAGTGTAAATAACGTGTCCTTCTTTGAAGCAGATTAGCAAGAGATTCGGAGTTAGGCAGGGTGGCTTTTGATAAGTTTGACAAATACTCTGCCCCCATTAGTACAAGGCTGCAAGGTGTACAAATGCAATTTTAACATGTATTGTTCCATTACGGTCTGGCTGCATAGTTGAGTCGCATGGCTGCATGTTAATCCGTGTTCCTCAATTTTACGCAATAAGGATTGCGAACTAAAGCGAACTAAAGCAGCGAGAGCACGGTGCCACCCCTGCAATTAGAAGGTAGGAAGGGGGAAAGTGGGGGTGCCGGAAGGAAGGGTCCTTGAATGCTGCCCGGGGACCGGTGTTTATGGTCTGGTCTCCCGGGGTCATCGGACAGGGACATTGGATAGGGCCAAGCGACCGGGGGACCGGTGTTTATGGTCTGGTCTCCACGGGCTGAGGTGTAGCAGGGCCGTTGGGGAGGGCTATACTTAAACGATGTTTATTCAATTAATGCAGGAGCGTGGCACACAACGACGTCGGCGCATCTTTTGTGGAATAGCGAGGCCCTCCTTTTAATCAGTCAGTGCGTTAAAGTAAGTATTGGAAGGATCACAAGATAAATTAATAAGATAAGGCTCGAGTCTAGGGATTCATGTGAAAATCGCCCGGTGTTCATTTCAATTTTTTCTTGCAGGGATCGGCCCACCGAAATGTCACAAATGAGAACAACTGGCACAAGAGCAGGGGCGGTCACAGACGCTCAAGCAGCACACGCGGCGATTTTCCTACAACTAGTGGAGACGAACGGTGTAGCATGGGCTACCAATTTGCTCAAGGGCAACACGGCGAACGAATGTGTGAACAATGACATCATAGCACTGGATGATGAGGACACAAGTAGTACAAGTCACGCTAGAGCGTCTAAAAGAGTAAGGGTGCCGACGAACAAAGACTTTCCGCCTCCGTCTAAAAAGAAGGGCAATGTTAAAACCATGGTTGCAGTAGTACATGACGTTCCCAGCACGTCAAACCTGTCGGCAGTAGTTCAGGAGTTTCCTGGTCCATCAAACTTGCCTCCTGACGGGCAACTAACAGTGGAATATGCCACTAGAAGCGATCTGGGTAAGATCATGTCCACATTGGAAGTTTTTATGAGGGAGATGAGGGAGAGTGTGACGCCTGCCGCTAATGGTGGGGTAGGACCATCAAACGTGTGGGGAAACGGCGCTGCTATCCCTGGCGCATACGGGGCAGCAGGGGGAGGACCGGAGGGCACTGACCTGTCCAAACTGCCACCTGGCCCTCCTGCGCCCGCGCCAACACTACCTACATTAACCCCTGCACCTCACATGACGCCGGTCACTCCAGCACTGCCAGCACCTCTGACACCACAGCCACCGAACTCTGCGCCACCCCCTTGGCGGTCCCAGCGCCTCCTTCTAATACAGCGATTCCTGCTCCCACAGTACCAGTCACTTCTCCAGCGCTGCCTTGCGAGGAGGAAGAAGTGGTGCTTGACGCCCCTTTACTGTCAGGTCGTTCCTCTTTGTCATGGGAGGTCCCGCTGGCAGCTAAGGAATTAATATGGAAACGAGAATTTATAGATATTTTTTCGTTGCTCATGTTAGGACAGCAAGGTGCCGATGTCCGCAAGGCAGGGCTAAAGGAGGACGAAAAGAAGGTTAGGTTCCAGCCCTGGCCGGAAAAGAACATTGACACATGGCTAGAGGCCTTTGCTATACTGTCCACTGTTATCATGGAGAAGTTTACCGATCAGGGACCAGCTTTAGTTCAATACGGGAGACTTATCCATAAGGAAGCAAAAAAGTGGGGAGGCGTTGGTTGGTTAGAATATGATAGGGAGTTCAGGAAGAAAATGTCTAGGTCTCCCAAGATGCGCTGGGATCACAAAGAGGTACAGCTGTGGGTGGACCATATGGGGTCTAGGGCGCTCCGAGGCAAAGCTATAAGCAGTACAGGGCAAGATACGCCGGTGGCGTCTAATGATAAAAGCAGTACGACAACCCAGGCGGAACAAAGGATGCCGCCCTTTTGAGGGGGCCAGAGGGGGAGAGGCCAGAAGAGGGGAGGTGGCAGGTCATCCCCAGGGTCCTGCAGATTGTTTAACGCCGGTCACTGCCATTGGGGGAGATCCTGTAGATTCACGCATACATGCAGCAATTGTGGAGGGCAGCACCAGGCAGGAATGTGTAGGACGAGCAAAGGACAAAAGCAAGGTGGTTATCATGGGGGGAGGGGCGGGTATTGGCAGAACAAGTAACCCGCTTACAGTCCCCACAACCCCCCCCTGCCCTGATCCCCCCCCCTTGCTCCCCGCTGCCCAACACACCCCCCCAAGCATGTACTACCCAAGCATTGCCAACAAACCCGCGAGAATTAGGCGCAGTAAAAGGACCCTCACCGATACGGTTGGAACGACTGGTTGCACTGCTGAACAAATATCCCAACAGGCTGGATGGGAGATTGCTACTGGGGGCGTTTGCAGAAGGTTTGTTATACCATACATAGGGGTTCCTGCAGCGCGAGATGCAGACAATTTGAAATCGGCTAGGGACAATCCTGAGGTGGTAAGAGCCAAAGTGACTAAGGAATTAGAGCTGGGGAGGTTGGCTGGCCCATTTTCAAGACCACCACTAGACAACTTCGTGGTATCCCCACTGGGGATAGTACCCAAAAAAGAACCCGGGGCGTTCAGGCTGATACACCACTTGTCCTACCCCGAAGGAGAGTCAGTCAATCACAACCTCGAGGAAGGGGTGTTCTCTGTCTCGTATTGTTCGTTTGATGTGGCCATGGACCTCGTACGTCGGGCTGGCAAAGGGGCCTGGCTGGCAAAAGCTGATATCGACTCTGCTTTTCGCCTCCTGCCAGTGCATCCTGGCAGCCAAAACTTACTGGGTTTCAGGCTGGACAATGAATATTACTACGACAGATGCATGCCCATGGGTGGCTCTATCTCCTGCTCATTCTTCGAAGCTTTTAGCACCTTCTTGCAATGGGTACTTCAAGACATGGAAGGGGTTGAGAACGTGACCCATTATCTGGATGACTTCCTTTTTGTAGGCAGAGCAGAAACAGCAGATTGTGCAGAGGCGCTGGCAAAATTTCAAAAAATGACAAAGTATCTGGGAGTGCCACTAGCTCCGGGGAAGACTGTGGGTCCAGCGCAGGCTTTCGTTTTCTTAGGCATAGAAATAAACACGGTAGCGGGTGAGGCTAGGCTCCCAGCAGACAAGGTCACCGAGTTAGCAGCCCAGATCAAACAGGTGCTAGGGCAACATAAGGTGTCATTGGACGACTTACAGAGCCTTCATGGGAGACTGAGCTTCGCCACAAAAGTGATTCCAGCAGGTAGGGCTTTTGCGGGCAGGTTGGCCAGGACAGCAGCAAAAATAAAGCGCAGGCACCATCAAGTGAGGTTGAGTTTTGGGGTCAAAGAAGATCTTAAGTTGTGGGGGGGGGGGGTTCCTCGAGCAGTTTAATGGCTCTGTGATATGGAGGGAACCCTGGACCAGCCGCCAGGAGCTGACGTTGTTTACAGACGCGTCGGGCAGGGAGGGCTTTGGGGCAATCCTTGATAAAGACTGGTGCGCAGCGGAGTGGCCCAATGCATGGAGGAAGAAAAAGATCACCAGCAACATAACTGTCTTAGAGCTCTTCCCAATCGTGGTGGCTTTCCACCTTTGGCCTGCATTACTGTCTGCAAAATGAGTTGTGCTATGGTCTGACAACATGGCGGTAGTCCAGGCCATCAACACCTAGTCGGCCTCTTGTGCACTTGTTTTATGCTTGCTCAGAGAACTTGTCAAAGCATGTTTATACAATAATGTGGAATGCAGGGCTAGGCACATCCCGGGAGTCCAAAACACGGCTGCTGACACACTTTCACGTTTCCATTGGCAGCGGTTCCGAGAGGCTTGGCCGAGGGCGAGGGAAGAGATGACGCCTTTCCCGGCTCAGCTTTGGCATCTGCTGCGGTGGCGCAGCGCATCAGGGAACTAGGCGAGTTGTCTCTGGCACCTCGGACTATGAGGAGATACCAGACGTGTGTAAAAACATCCTGCGAAGTCATGGGCCCATGGGAGCGGGAGGCCTTGAGACAAGTGGAGAAGGTGCAGGCATTCATAGTCTGGGCGAAGGATGAGGGGAAGAGCCACTTATGGATGGCCGGGCACTTGTCGGCCATCGGGCACCATGCCCGACTGTTAGGTCAGAAGGACCCAACGACGTTGTTTCCAACAAGGGAAGCACTCAAAGGCTGGGCAAGAGTGATGCCCAAAATAGAAGATCAAAGGGACCCCATAGACTACGAGACTTTAAAAAACATGATAGACGCCCTGCCTATGGTCACACATTCCGCCTATGAGGCAGCACTCTTTGCAGTGACTTTTAGCTTGGCATTTTTCGGAGCCTTTAGGATAGGCGAACTGGTAGCTCGGTCCAAAAAAGAAGTCAACTCCAGGGCCCTGTTGATGAAGGACGTTCGTTTGACAGCCGATTCAGCAGAGATCCTCTTGCAATCTTCCAAGACAGATCAGACAGGCAAGGGTAGGAATATCTCATTACAGCGGCTGGGCAACGACAAATACTGCCCGGTGGCTCTGCTCGCCGCTTTTCTGTCCTGCCGCCCACATACAGAAGGGTTCCTACTTATACACTCTGATGGCTCCCCGGTCACAAAGTACCAGGTAGATCATGTGATGCAGGGGTGCCTATTTCTGGCAGGATACACTGCAAAAGGGGCCAAGTTTAGCTCCCATTCCTTCAGGATAGGTGCGGCCACCACTGCATTTAGTGTAGGTCTCTCAGCCGAAGCAATTAAAAAAGTAGGTCGGTGGGAATCCAACTGCTATAGAAGATATGTTAGGCCAATGAGTGTTATACGCCCTGTGAGCAGACATACAGTTGATGACGTGTAAATATTGAGAATAATGTGTAACACGTTTCTGGAATAATACTATGTGTGTTTCTAATTCCTGTGCCACTCAGTGGTGTTTGTTATGCAGTGATTTTACGTGTGTCAATAAACTTTAATCTTACAACAATACTGGTTTCATTGCAAGGACAGAGGTATGGGTGATGGGGCACTCTTATGTCACAAGACTGGCGAGATGGGTGGAGGCCAACACCGGGAAACACGGCTTTATCAACACCAATATATCTTGGTTGGGCTTCCCTGGGATGCATTGGGCAGCACTGATAGGGACGCTGCGTAGATTATTGAAGGAGAACAGGCGAAGGCCAGACATTCTGGTAGTGCACTTAGGGGGTAATGACCTGGTGGCATTAGGCAAGAGGCGATTGTTAGACGCAATGAGGAAAGATTTGAGCATCTTGAGCAGTGAATTGGGGCAGTGCTACATATATTGGTCAGAGATTTCCCCTAGACCGATTTGGCATGGGGCATTATCGCAGGAAGCATTAGAAGTCACTCGCAGGCGCGTAAACGCAGCAATGCGCAAATTCAGCGAACAGAGGGCGGTAGGTTTCATCAGGCATGGCCTGCTGCACGCTAAATCCATTGGCTGCTGGGAATCTGACGGGGTACACTTGTCCAAAGTAGGCATGGCAATTTTCCTATTAGATCTAGGGAAGGCGCTAGAAATAGCCGGATGCAGATAAGAGAGAACTAAGGGCTAGGTAGCGGGGGCTCTGGGCTGTGGAAAATATAAGGCGATCCCCATACAGGACAGGCACAGGAACAGGACCTGAAGCCCCGGTGCAAAACGCACCGTGCTGAGTCATACATAAAGCCAAGGGGCCCTTCTTGGGGACTTGGTTTCGATGGCACCCCGTTAGTCCTTAGGGCGGTTGTAAGCCTGAGCAACCGGGGGTTTGCCAATAACGCCCCGCCTGGATGGGCAAGGTGTGAGTTGACTCTCCCTTGTCCGGAGGGCGGGGCGGGTGGACAATAGGTCCGCCGGTGGGAGGTTTTCTCCCAAGTTCCACACCGGGCTATGGCCACTGGTGTCCGCTTCTTTAGCTCAACTTCAGGCGCCCTGCAACAAAGGGTTGCGAGGCACAGGGGGTCGCCTGTCAGTTAACCCGTTCTGTTATTTGTTTCACAAATGAACCTGCAACTTCTTCATCCCAACATGCTTGTCTGTGTATCATTTGGGTGGGGAGGGTTGTGGGACGAGGTGTACCGATGCAACCACTATGCGGGATGCCCGAGGTCCCTGCAAGGGACCCCATAGGAGGGCAAACCCCCATAGTAGGGCATAGGAAACCTAGGCCAGTCCAGTGGAGGGAGGAGGACGGGGGGGGCGGGGTCACCCAAAGGAAGTCTGTCCCCCTTTGAGATAGGATTTAAGGGGACCCCTCCCTCCTGGCGCCCTCTTTGCTGCTTCCCAACCTTATAGTCGGTCGTTCAGGCTGCTCCTCGCCAGCCTTAGGTCCATTAGGCCCCCAGCCCCCTTATCAATCCTTCCCCCCCAACGTCGGACGCGAGGCCGCGCCTTCAGCTCCCCTCCCTACCACTCACCCGCTGAAAGGGGGGAAGGGGGGAGGGGGGAATTTTAATGATGTATCTTGTGTTTTCTAGGTTGCAGGAAGAGTTACAAGACGATCCCCATACAGGACAGGCGCAGGAACAGGACCTGAAGCCCCGGTGCGAAACGCACCATGCTGAGTCATACATAAAGCCAAGGGGCCCTTCTTGGGCACTTGGTTTCGACTGCACCCCGTTAGTCCTTAGGGCGGTTGTAAGCCTGAGCAACCGGGGGTTTGCCAATAACGCCCGCCTGGATGGGCAAGGTGTGAGTTGACTCTCCCTTGTCCGGAGGGCGGGGCGGGTGGACGATAGGTCCGCCGGTGGGCGGTTTTCTCCCAAGTTCCACACCGGGCTATGGCCGCTGGTGTCTGCTTCTTTGGCTCAACTTCAGCAAGGGGTTGCGGGGCACAGGGGGTCGCCTGTCAGTTAACCCGTTCTGTTATTTGTATCACAAATAAACCTGCAACTTCTTCATCCCAAAATGCTTGTCTGTGTATCATTTGGGTGGGGAGGGTTGTGGGACGAGGTGTACCGATGCAACTACTATTACTTTTGATATAACGCTGGAACGACTGGAAGGATGAAACAGAGATGGCATTATTGGAGTACACCGCCTCTTTATTGCAGAGGAAGGAATGGGACAACTTTAAAGAGAAAGACTGGGCATACAAAGAATGGCTAGAACTGGGAAGATCTGCACATAAGGCCAATGCTTGAGAAGTACAAAAAATCTCCCTAGCTGCTGAGATGACTTGTTGGTCTCTAAAAACGTTTTGCGCTTTCAGGATTTAAACAAATCTGTTGTTGGAAAGCAGGTGCTAGCATTCTGGTGGAAAATGGGTTGTACATCTGTTACGATTGGCAGGCCATACATTTGAATCCATGCCAGTAGAACAAGAAAGAATGTGACCCTAAAAATCTTTAAATATGTGTTCATTCAATTCCTCATTCCTCCTGCCCTTTACTTTTTTATATATTATCAGTACTCTGTTTCCCAACAGCTTTACGACCCATTCACTGTTTCCTACCCTCGGTTGCCTTAAGGGCCAGGAAAGATGCCCTATTTGAGAGCTAGTAGAAGTGGAGGAGCTTAGAAGTCTCTCCTTTAAAGTGTATTTATGTCATTGAGCCAGAGGTTATGGCCTGCCTTGTGAGATGCTAAAATCTTAACTGATGTTATCTTCCACATCTAAGTGCTGTACATAATAGGTCTTACTGTTTCCTATTTTCTTGGTTCTGAGTATACTGAACTCACAAAGATGGAAGACTGAGTTGACCATGCCAGGATTCAAATTCATGCCTTGAAGATCATAGCAGATATAAGCGAGCGTTCAACTCACTTGAGTCATCTCACCAGCTATGTCAAAGTCGCACCAACTTCTTAACAGTTATGAAAGGGATTATTAGTGGATCACATAGCCAAAAAGTATTCATTATGGGCTAGATGTAGGTACTAGCAAATTACCAAATGGTAAATACCGAATTTTACCAATTCGGTATTTACCAATTGTTAAGTGCTATGTAGGAAAAAAAAATCGGTAAAAATGCCGAATCGGTAAGATTCGGTAATTACTAATTCGGTAATTACCGAATCAGTATTTGCCATTGATTCCTATGGGCCTTGAAGCCCATAGGATTCAATAGCAAATACCGATTCGGTAATTACTGAATCAGTAAAAATACCGAATTTCCAAGGGAGACAGGGTGTCACTTTGACACCCTGTTGCACCCCTGTTTCTGGCGCATGTGCCATGTGACACAGATACATGCCCTTAGGGCATGTATGTGTGTCACATGGCATAGGTGTACATGCACAGATGTTCATGTACACAGAAATTCGTAATTTACCACCCAATAGTATTGGGTGGTAAATAACGAATTTCTAAGGGCCTGTGGCACTGTAAACTGTGCCACCTACATATTGAATTACAGAATCGGTATATTTACCGATTCGGTATTTTACCGAATCGGTAAATTTACGAATCGGTAAATATACCAATTCTGTAATTTTCTAGCCCCCTACATTACAATACCCAAATACCGGTCAGTAATGGTAGGGCAGGAAATCTTGTTGAATTTGTTTGTCAATAAGGACAAAAGGGGTTTCCACACCTCCGTAAAACCAGAACCTGAACCCGTGAGAGATGCCTAAATGCGTTCCATCCCCAAGGTGTCCCATATTTTGTGAAGCCAGCCCGTATGGGTGGGTTCTGTTTGCATGCCCCACAACGTTAGTATGTTTTGGAGCGCAGCCCCCAGTGCTAAGCCCATTTGCTTCCCCTTGTGGGACCTCAAAGGAAAGGTGAGGGTGTTAGGCAAGCCTAAAACTACATAGGCTGGGAATCTCTGGATCAGCTTATCAAACTGCTTGTCAATGTCATCTAAGATTACCAGCCAGTACTTAGCCAGGATCGGACAGTCCCATAGCAAGTGAAGTAAAGTACCCTCCCCCCACATCCTCACCAGCACGTCGGGCAGCGGTCCTGATTTGCTTGGTTCAGTCTCACCGGCAATAAGTACCAATATATCATTGTCTTATATGCTGTTTCTTTACTAGCAGTGTTCCTCAGTGTGTGTTTGGCTCTGTAATATATGTCCCCCCACTCCTTCCCTGAGAGCTCCCTACCCAGTTCCCTTGTCCAACGTCTCTGACTGGGGATAGGCTCCAAGGGGGGCAGCTTGTGGATCATATCATACAGTTCCGTGATCCACTGTTTGTCTGAGGTCTTTGTATTCAGCCGTTTCTCGTACCTTGTCAGCTTTCAGTGTATCTTCGGGCTTACGTCGGGGTACATAAGCCAAGGCCTCACCTGCAAGTAGCAATACCGCTCTGTCTTTGGAAGTGTACAATCTTGCCTCATTTGCTCGAAGGGAATAAATCCATCTATGTCAAACATGTGACCTGTTGCTCTACATGATATGTCTTGCCATTGTCGGAAAGCTATGCAGTCCATTCCCGGTGAGAAGTCACTGTTTTGTAGCCGAGGTGTCATTGGAGAAGGAAAGGCGTAAACTTCTTCGCTATAGCCATCCCTGCCCAGGCATCCATCGTCGCTCCGGGGATGGGAAAGCCCCTCAGGCCTTGCGGTCTGTCGGCCTTCCTCAGGAAGGGGACATTCCATAAAGAGATTTGAGCCAGACCTCTGTCTTGGAACAGCCACGGCTTATCCAATTCGGCTGGGCTCCACTCAACCAAGTAACGTAGTTGAGATGCTCTGTAATACTCCTCTAGGTTGGGAATTCCCAACCCCCCCTCCTCCACCCACAGATAGCCCAGTTCCCTGTGCATGCAAGGTCTCACCCCCGCCAATATGAATTGAGAGATCTCCTTCTGTAGGGCCCCAAGTACCCCCCTCGTGTTTTTTCCTGTAGTGTCTGAAACAGTTATAATGCCTTTGGTAGGGTCGACATCTTCACTGCTGCCACTCGGCCCATGAGGGACAGTTGATGTTGCTTCCAGGACTGAAGGTCTTTTGTAATCAGCATAGTAAGTCTTTCGTAATTCTTGGTGACCGTGAGTTGTATCGACGGAGCCAGCGCGATCCCTAAGTAAGTTATTGACTTCGCCAATGGAATCCCCAAGAACCGATCCCCCCCCAACCCCGAACCCTGCTGTGGCCCTGCTAGGCTTAGAATTTGTGATTTCCCCACATTAACCTTAAACCCTGACACGTTCCCAAATCTGTCCAATTTCTTCAAGAATGTCGAAACCAAACTCTCTGGAGTCTCAAGGGAGGCCAAAATGTAATCTGCGAATAGACTTATGGTATGTCTCTTCCCACCAAATGGTATGCCCGCGATGTCAGGGTTGTCCCCTACCCTCTATGCCAACGGTTCAATGTAGAAAGCGAACCGAAGGGGCAATAGAGGACACCCATGTCTGGACCCCTCTGTATGGGGAAGGGGTAGGGCAAGATCCCGTTGACCCTGATAGAAGTAGTAGGAGAGCCATAGCAGGCCGTTATCCATGCTCGGAACCAGTCCCCTATCCCAAAGTAAACCAGTGTGATCTCCAGGAACCCCCAGTTTACTCGGTCAAAGGCTTTCTCAGCATCAACCGTCAACAATAATGCGTCCATATTAGTGCTGTGTGCTTTATCTATTAAGTGAAGAATCCTTTTTGTATTGTCCCCCTCCTGGAGATTTTGGATAAAACCTGCTTGGTCTGGTTCTATTATGACAGGCATCACTGGTCCCAGTCTCACGCTAGGATGCCCACTATAGCTGCCACCAACATATCTGTTGGGATGGAACCCGGCTTCTCGAATGAATTAAACAGGCGTGTCAGGATTGGGGTGAGCAGTTGGCAGAAGGTTTTATAAAATCCCCCCGAAAAGCCATCCGGCCCTGGTCATTTAGGAGAATTCAGGAGGGCAATCGCCTCTATCACCTCCTCGATCCAGATCGGGATATCTAGCGCCTCTGCTTGGTCTCTAGTTAGCGCTGCCATCTGAATCCCCTGCAAATAGGAGGTTATCAAACTTTTCGGCTTATCTTCCCGGGAGTATAAGTCCATGTAGGAGTCCCGGAATGCTCGCTCAATGTCCTTGTCATCCGTTAGATTCTCCCTAATCAGTCTTAATGGTCTGTACCCTCGTCTGTTGGTCGCAGGCCCTTATTTTATTTGTCAACATACGTCCCATTCTGTCCCCGCCACTACAGTAGGAGTGTTTGAGCCTCAGTGCTGCATACTCGGCCCTGTCGAGATCGAGCCCCGCCGATTGTGCAGTCTTCAGTTGCCGCCACACTCTTGGCGTTCCTATCCAGCTATGCACCATCTCAAGCTCCAGCATCTGCGCCAAAAGCTCAGCCCGTTTTTCCTTACGGTCTGTATTTTCGGCCGCAGATATCGCAATTAATTAATTTCCCTCTCACTACCACCTTCAGGGCTCCCCATATGGAAGCAATTGGAGTGTCTTGGGAATCATTAACAGCGAGGTTCCCTTGAATGCATCTAGTAAGCTGTGATTGCACCCCCTCTTTCTGTAGCATTGTCTCCCTTAACTGCCACCCCCCCTTTGGTTTCTGTCGTGTTGGCACCTATAGGGAGTCCATCACTGCATTTTGATCGGACAATGCCACTGGGCACATGTGTACGTCCTCTACCCTTTGGTTGACCTCTACCGTGCCCAGCAAGTGGTCCAATCTGGCACATGTCTTGTGTACAGGCGAATATTAAGAAAATTGTGACGTGTGTGGGTGAGCCCCCTCCACATATCCATCATTCCTGGGGACCGAAGCCAGTCCCTACCCTCCTGTGAAACCTCCCCAGACTGTGAGTATCTATTACCTGATCTATCCTGCGTCGCATCTATAACTATGTTTAAGTCTCCCCCTATGATCGTTTTGTGTTCCTGTCTATGCATAATGTCCGTGAGAGCTGATCGCAGAAATTTCTCCTGGCCTGTGTTAGGTACATACATGGGGCCTATCAGTAGAGTGTGTCCCCCCTATTGTGAAAGCATGAGCCAGTAACCTGCCCCTCATCTTGGCCACCTTTTCCCCCACTGTCCCCTTGAACCTTTTGGCCACCAGGATAGCCACCCCAGCCTTTTTATCTGAGGGGAAAAAAAGAATTGATGTGGGAAGACTCGGGTCTCAGCCTATGCCAGTCCCTGGCAAGAAGATGTGTGTCCTGGAGAAGGCATTTATCCGCCTCCAAGTTCTCCAGGTAGGGTTGTTTAGGTCTCTCGCATTGAGAGGGAGGATTTTCACAGTGAGCCAGGCAATAGTTCTCCTTTGATTGAGCATCATCGTAGGAGTGACATTGAGATTTTACACCGCTCCCCCCCTCTGCTGCCCTCCCCCCGCAAGTCTCCAACTCCGACTGACTCTCCGTATCCTGACAATCAACTGCATACCAGTGTCTCCCTCCTTCCTAACCCCAACCATACCCTATGAATCCCATAATGTACAGGACCCGCCAAGTCCGTGTGCGTGTCCTTGGTGTTTTAAAAGATTGGGAGTTTTGTGTGGCCATGGCCCCCCACTCCCATCAGATAGTGTCGCTGTCTCCCCAGCCCAACCAATGTCACTTATCTGCCCCTCAATAGTTCGAAATCAGCATGTGGGGATGTCCATCTTGACAACGTCTCCAGCACCACCTGTCTTTCTCACACCATGTTCGTGGGGTCCAGTCTCGTCGCCGTCTCCTCGCTTCGCCGTCCGGTGACCTTATGCCATCTCTCTCTAGGAGCCCTAGCCTGGCTGTTCCTGGCCTCTTCCTGTTGCGGGGCTTCAATACCCAACACCCAGCAGGTGTTCTGTAGTGACCGGTTCTCTAAGTCCTCTGTGTCAGTTTGGAGGTCTATCTGCTGTTCTTTTATCCCGAGGATCTCCTGCTCTAATTGCTCTACCTCCTCATCTCTTGCTTTTTCCTGATCCTCAATGGAGGCCCCTCCTTTCCCAATTGCATCAATGTCTCCTCTCACCTCCTTCAATTCTGTTGAAATGTCCCCTTTTAGTGTCTGGAAGTCGACTTTTATCCTGCCAAAGAGCGATTCCAGAAAAGCACACATAGTTGGGGCATTCTGAGCGTCCGCATCTGATCTCACTTGGGATGTGGGGGATAGTCTCCCGTATCCATGGAAGGGAGCTTGGTTAACATCTCTTTAAGAGTTCTATCCTTCTTACCACTCACTGTGGACCTGGCAGCCCCTTCTTATGCAGTCTCTTCAGGTCCCTCCTCTCTATCCCGGGGGGGTGGTAAAGCCCATCCCCCGTTGGTCTCTGTCTTCCAGGATGACCTTCCTCTGCTGATTGGGGCCTGATGACAGAGCCCTAGTTGCCTGGGGTCCCTGCCAACTGCAAGAGGAGACTCTGGTGAGCTCCTGCTCACTGCAACAGCACCTTCCCCTAGCGCAGGGGGGAGAATTCAACGCTAGTCCTCCACTTTGAAGGCCTCTTGGCCTGCCTGAGTGTCCCCTCAGATGTGAACCCATCTGCTCTTTTCTGCCTGTTGAGTCCCCCGTGCCAGCTCCATGCTCTCTGTGGGGTCTTCCTGGGCCTGGTCCCTCCCTGGCGGCCCCCTCCCTTCTCTTTTAGCTCCAGGACCATCACTTGGGGCTGTCGCTCACTCTGATACTATGGGTCACCTCTCCTATGCTCGCCCCCTGACGTGGGCCTCCCCGTCCACTTGTTTGGCCGGCTGCCTCAGTGTTACTTTATTTTGTGTTTACCCCTTCCGGGGGTTTCTGCTCACCCGGGGGCTCTTGAGTGACTCTCACCTCACCCCCTTCCCTCCCCGGGGCCTGTAGTTAAGGCGCCTGACAGCTCTCCACCCCCGAGCCCTTGTCACCATGCCAGGTACCTCGCACTGGGCCTCCTGAGGGAGAGTGTCAGTGTCCTATGATTCACCTTCTCGTTGCTCTATGCCCAGAGGGTCCTGTCCGGGACGCCCAGTGCCTGCAGCCTCTGCCCTCTGCCGGACCCTCATATTGTGTTGGGGCCTTCCCTGCCAGTCTATAGCCCTGGCCGCCCTGTGCCGGAGGGGTGTAACCTCTGCAGTTCTCCTTGGCTACCTTGTGCCCCCGCTGGCATGCCCCATCCTCCCCAGTCCACCTGAACCATTTCTAGGTTCCGCCATCAGCGCTGCCCGTCTGCCCCAAGCCTCGGTACCTCAGGCCATTGGAGGGCCACGTAAACGGTGAGCTCGCAGTTCACCCGCAAGGGCCCCACACCTCCAGTCCCACTAACTGTCTCTCTTTCTTGTTGAGTACACCACTGGCAAGGTCGGCCGACCCGCGTCGAGCCTCCTGAGCGACTGGAGTCTCTGAACGGCCTCAGCAGCCATGCATCGGACCAGCCGCCATATTCTGCACTCAGCCGCTCTGCGTCTTGGGGCTCTGCTTTTTCTCCGGGCGGCCCTCCGCGCTGATCTGCTCTCTCTCTCCCGGGTGCCCGCAATTCAGGCCGACGCTCCCCCTCTTCCTTGCTCTGGCCACCTGTAGAGTTACCATTGGAAGGTACCTCACATAGCGATGAGAATTGAATGTGGACGTGAAGTTCAATGGCCCTAACATATAAGATTCTGCCTGCAAGTTTTTGAGAAAATTCTGGAAAAGGCCAGTGCCTGGACGTTATTTAGGGGTTTCCAGAGTTGGCAGCTGCCACCACTGATTGTCATTTTGTGACATGTTACTTGTGACTCCTCAATAACCAGAATGAAAGTAGTGCTGAATCCTTCGCATTTGCTCTCATCTCATTTGCTCAGTGACTACAGAAGAAAGGAGACAAAAGCTATGTTGCTCATGGACTTTGCCAATCCTCAAGTCAGCGCTGTCTTGCAAAGGGAAGCCTAATGGCATGGCTGCTGCCGAAGATGAGTTTTGCCTCTGGCTCCCACCAGACAGATTTGTAAGTATGGGTGAAATTTGCGAATTCGCTTTCCGCAAATTCGTGCGAAATCGCAATCCGCAAAATCCGCGAATTCGTGCCAATATGCGGATTTTTACTTTTTTCCATGTTTGCGGGGTTTTTTGCATGTTCGCAGGGCTTTTTACATGTTTGCGGGCTGCTTGCATTGCGAAGTTACCCATGCGGTCGTGTATGGGCACAGCACCCTCTGGTTCACCACTGCCACCCTCTGGTTCATCACTGCCACCCTCTGGTTCACCACTGCCACCCTCTAGTTCACCCCTGCCACCCTCTGGTTCACCCCTGCCACCCTCTGGTTCACCACTGCCACCCTCTGGTTCAGCAATGCCACTCTCTGGTTCACCCCTGCCACCCTCTGGTTCAGCACTGTCACCCTCTGGTTCATCACTGCCACCCTCTGGTTCACGACTGCCACCCTCTGGTTCATCACAGCACCTCTGGTTCACCACTGCCACCCTCTGGTTAACCACTGTCACCCTCTGGTTCAGCACTGCCAACCTCTGGTTCACCACTGCCACCCTCTGGTTCAGCACTGCCACCCTTTGGTTCACCACTGCCACCCTCTGGTACAGCACTGTCACCCTCTGGTTCACCACGCCACCCTCTAGTTCACGACTGCCACCCTCTGGTTTATCACAGCACCTCTGGTTCACCACTGCCACCCTCTGGTTAACCACTGTCCCCCTCTGGTTCAGCACTGCCGCCCTCTAATTCACCACTGCCACTCTCTGGTTCACCACTGCCACCCTCTGGTTCACCCATGCCACCCTCCGGTTCACCACTGCCACCATCTGGTTCATCACTGCCACCCTCTGGTTCACCCCTGCCACCCTCTGGTTCAGCACTGCCACCCTTTGGTTCACCCCTGCCACCCTCTGGTTCATCACTGTCACCCTCTGGTTCATCACTGCCACCCTCTGGTTCACCACTGCCACCCTCTACCGAGACCTTTTGTGACGCAGCAGCAGCACAAAAGATGCGCCATGGTGCTGGGTATTAACAACGTGACACATCTGAGAGATGCGTCACATTGTAAAGCCCTGCGCCATCAGGAGGCGTTCCGGTGCAGGGGAGGGCGTTCCTGCGCAGGAACGCCTCCTAAAAGTGGCTGAGTGAAATCTACAAGATTTCACTCAGTCACTTTTAGGCCATGCTGCGTCAAAACCCTGTGCCTGCTTGAAGCAGGCACAAGGCTTGATGCAGCATTGGGGAGATAGGGCCCCCCAGAGCATTGCTGGAGCTGCGTCGCAAGCGTGACGCAGCTCCAGCAATGCACTGCTTTTAAGGCACAGATGCGTGATGCATCTGTGCCGTTTTTGCCACATGCTGCGCCGCATCGTAAATGCTGCGCACCATGGGTGGCGGAGCTGCGGTGCATAATAACTGGCGCATCCCTGCGGTTGCGTCAGTTATTGTAAATCTGCCCCTATACATTTAGCCAACGAGGGAGCACTTACTGATTAGACAGTAGAAAGTACTCCAGTTGAGTAGAGGTATTGCACAAAAAGGTGGCATCTTCGTGGACAAAAACTCAGGGCGGGATTCATTCTTCCCCCTGTTAGACTCGTTTTTTGTGCCCTTCTGCCCTCTATTAAACTCGTGTTTCCCTTGTTTTTCTGCCCTTCTGCCCTCTGTTAGACTCGTTTTCCCTTGTTTTTCTGCCCTTCTGCCCCCTGTTAGACTCGTTTTTTGTGCCCTTCTGCCCTCTGTTAGACTCATTTTTCCCTTGTTTTTCTGCCCTTCTGCCCTCTGTTAGACTTGTTTTTTGTGCCCTTCTGCCCCCTGTTATTCCCTTGTTTTTGTGCCCTTCTGCCCTCTGTTTGACTCATTTTTTGTGCCCTTTTGCCCTCTGTTAGACTCGTTTTTGTGCCTTTCTGCCCTGTTAGACTTGTTTTTTGTGCCCTTCTGCCCTCTGTTAGACTCGTTTTTCCCTTGTGTTTCTGCCCTTCTGTCCTCTGTTAGACTGTTTTTTTGTGCCCTTCTGCCCTCTGTTAGACTCGTTTTTCCCTTGTTTTTCTGCCCTTCTGCCCTTTGTTAGACTGCTTTTTGTGCCTTTCTGCCCTCTGCATCACCCCATCATCACTCAGCGCTACCCCAGCATCACTCAGCACCACCACATTATCACTCAGCACCACCACATTATCACTCAGCATCACAACAGCACCACTCAGCGCCACCACAGCATCACTCAGCACCACCACAGCATCACTCAGCACCACCACAGCACCAATCAGCACCACCACAGCACGACTCAGCGCCACCACAGCATCACTCAGCACCACCACAGCATCACTCAGCACCACCACATTATCACTCAGCGCCACCACAGCACCACTTAGCACCACCACAGCATCACTCAGCACCACCACAGCATCACTCAGCACCACCACAGCACCACTCAGCACCACCCCAGCATCACTCAGCACCATCCCAGTATCACTCAGCACCACCACAGCACCACTCAGCATCACCACAGCACCATTCAGCACCACCACAGCAACACTAAGCGCCACCCCAGCATCAATCTGCGCAACCATTCAACAACTGGTTCAAATATGTTCTCTCAATGTTTCAAACTTTATTACAAATGTCACAAAAAGATGTTAATATTTCACTTCCGTTCCTGGATTTTCGTCACATTAAAATACACTGAACATAATATTCACAAAAGTTATTTACAAAAGTTTAAGCTATTGCCATTATAAATTAAAATCACTTTTTTATTTAAGTATTAACTATTTTAAAAAATGAAAAGCCATTGTAATTTGTAATATCAATACAGCTAAGTCACATAAATACAAAACATGTTGCATTACAAATGCTATAGGTGTCACATTTGCGAAAGTTATAACTATTGGCATTGTAAATGAAAAAGTTACTAATTTAGTTATTTTCAAAACCAACACATAAATAAAAAAAATTGTCATTTACAAGACCAATAGCTCAAACTTTCCTAATGCGAGACCTATAGCATTACAAATGCTTGTTTTTATATGTGTCAGTGCTTCCTGTTGAGGTTTAATTTTCGTGACAGGCTCCTCATTGCCTACTTGTAACTATTCTCTGACCCTGCTTCAAGGGTCAGAGAATAGTTGCAAGTAGGCAACGAGGCGCGCCAGGAATCACTTACAGGCTTACAGCAGCAGGTGCCCAAGTTGAAGTTAATTTCTTTGTAACCCTTTTGTAAAAGGTTACAAAAAATTAGCTTCAACTTTTGCACCTGCTGCTGTAACCCTGTAAGTGCTTGGCTGAAAATTCGTCCCCGCTGATTCGCGGATTTTACCGCGATTTCGCGAGATTTGCGGATCGTGAAATCGCGGAAAATCCGCAAATTCCGCGAGCGGAACGAATTTTCAGCCCATGCTTACAGATTTGTGTATGCTAGCATTGTGAAAGTCAGAGATTTGGCGAAGAGTAAAGTGAGAAAACTTCAAAGGTAATTATGCTGGTATTCTGTAAAAAGATTAGTGGTATTTGAGGTTGGATGTGTGGGAGTGATTTACTGGGATTCCAAACAACATATGATGATTGTAGCTTGTCAGAGCCACAGCACACAATTTTGAAGTGTACATAAATCATTAGGAAAAGTTCATGTCAGAAGCTCATTCAGAAGGCCATGAAGCAAGCTGGGTTACTGGACCCAACCATAGGCGTTGAGGCATTTTAACCCAGATCTCCCAAGGCCTGACCTATTATGGGTCCTGTGCAAACGAGCAAGTACCCCTTCAGAACTTGACTCTCAGTGGGATCGTGGGTTAAGCAGTCCAAGGCTTCACGAGGAGAGGTAGATACTGGGTGGTGAACACAGGCTCACAATGTACATAGTGCCAAAGGAGAGACCATGTGGTTTGTTAATACTAAAAGGGGTCAGAAATACTGACTGAAAAAAGATGCGTGAGGGGGTGTTGGTCATAGGGGAGTCCTAATTATCAATTGAGTTATAATGGCAAAGAAATATGGAACACTTTTCATACTGTATACCCAAATATTGTAAAATAAACAAATCCACCAAAAATGTAAAAAATATAATTAACACAATTTATTATAGTACCTCCCTTAACGGTTACATTCTAAATTATTAAAAAACATTAAAATAATTTTACACGTAATAAAAGACTTGTGATAAAAGACAGTCAAAAGAAAGAGTTGACGCGGCGTTTCGGTGTTTGTTTACAATAGTCACACCTCCATCAGGACATTTTGACAATTGACTTGTAATCTAAAAAATTTTAAAACAATGTTTTAGATGCCTTGTAATCAAAGAAAATATACAGTAATACATATATAGCATTTCTTTTTCCTTTTCTTATTCTCTTTGCCCTATATACTCCTTGACCTGTTGCTCTGTTGGGACAGCCCTTTAATCCCTCCCATACACACTTTTGTTTGCATAAAGAAAAAATAGAGGGGGGGCAATTGAAATATAGACAATGTCCCAGAGAATTGGTAAACAAATACCTGATTTGAAGCTTTTATTTAAATTTAAAAGACTTCTAAATCGACTGGAAACTTGTATCAATCTGTTTCTTCTGATAAAGTGGTACCTTGATAATGAGGAGAAGAATTTCCACAATTATCTATCTAATTTTCCAAGATGTCTAATGACTTATGTTGTATTTCATTAATTTATTTTTACCTGCGATAAGGCAACTGTGCATTATAGTTCAACACGGAGGAGCCACCGTAATTTACTAAGCGGTCGTTTTCAATGAGAGTCTCGGATCCCTTTGTCAATTCAGAATCACTGCATATGAAATAAGACACATTATGTAGTGGTCTCTTTCTGGGATTATAATTTTACCATCACTGTAGTATATGCTTCTTATTTTAACCTCTTTACTTACCTAGATGTATGCTCGTTTCTGCGCGGCAAGTGGGATTAATTGATCACTCGTCCGGTGCGGGAATTATTAAAATTGCTTCCTGTTTTTCATCAGCCTGTTAGAATGAATGCTGTATATAATAAATGTGCTTGTTCTATTAGTTGTTTACTTAGTTTTCACTGATACATGTTAAAATAATTTAGGGGGGCCTGTTTTGAAGTTCGGCTCAGGGCGCACTAATCTTGGTAATGAGGCAGCTTTCTTAACCTTTAAAACACGGGACATATTCAATCACATTAGGATCAATGGCTGATGATATTACTGACTATACATTGTGTTCACTATCAAAGAATGTATCTGGTGCCAGATCGAAATTATAAGGTGACTACTGGCGGAGTTTCTGAAGAGATTTTCCGCACTTCTGGCCGAACAGACTAACTCTTGTTAAGCACAAAGACTATTTCCATGGTATCACTGCTTTACAGCGCAGCAGAACTTCTACACTATCCCTTCTTTGGGCAGACTACAATGACTATGGTTTAGCGCACAGTTAGTTTACATCATAACACTCTTTTAAGGGGCATAGGGGCTCCTGTCAGGCTAAGGATCACATACCTTAATTAGTGGATTCGGCCTCCCTGCTCCTCCATGTTCGAGTCCTCCAGGAAAATAATAGCCAGGATTTGATACTAGAATTTATACTGACTCTCCCGTTCGTAACCCGAAAGTGGATGTTAATCTTTATTATCGTTTTCCCTAACACTAGATTCATATACTTTTAAGAATATGTCCCTATATCTGCCTATATTCAGGTCTATTTCTTAATGGGGGTCTTAGCTATATGGTGTAATTAAACTTAAGTTTACTGTTTTCTATTCATTTCTATTCATACAGGCTCACAATGTACATAAGCAGCAATAAATGGTTGTCCAGTCAAATACTCGATTTTATGAAATAAAGGAGAATTGATGTAGAGCCACAAAGTAAAATGCAACATTCACAAACAATACACACAGTACTCTGAGCTCAGTTTCCTAGTGTTTCATAGGAAGGTCCCTGAGTCTTACTTCCCTCAAGCTAGTAGTAGTGGTTATCCCACATTCACTGTAGGTGTCATTCAGGTTAAGACCCACCAGTTGGCTGATTCTCAGAAGTCCCACTTCAACTTCGTATTAACGTCAAAAGTGTTTTTGCGCCACAGCTCTATCTGGCAAGCAAGTTTCTCAGGGCTGCCTGGCAGTGGTGGGTCCTCCGCTATGGCATAGGAGAGTCGCCCCACTGCTTTTAAGCAGAGCAAAATAAAGGAAACATAAAATGATAATAACTGTGAGTTTTTATCATTTTATGATTCCATCGATACTGGTTTCTGTGTTGCTTTGAGGGTAGGTGGGTGGGCGGGGCTACTCTACTCTCTGAACACGGCAGGGGAGGAGTGGTTTGCCCACTCGTAAGTGCACATGACTGTTTGGCTGGCCCTCCTGGGCTGCCCAAAACAGTCATGCCCACTTTCCCTGTTCTCCATGCAGGCTGCAATACGTCTAAGCGATTTCAGAAAATGGTGCACAGTGCCTGTTGTATCACCCGTCTCACAGCTCTGTCTTACAGGCGGCATGTCAGCCGAATCACGTGGACATATCTGCCCCTCATCAGCTGCTCGCCCAACTGGTAGCCATTGTAGGAGGCAGCTAAGCTAGACCTCTCTCAGTTATCCTAGCGATCTAGACAGTGAATTGCATGCTGGAGATAGGCAGCTAGATAATAGAGCTTCAAGTCTGGGACCTCCATGCATGCCTTGACCAATTCTTTCTGAAGGCTAGCCAACTCAATCCTGCATCACTTTCCAGCCCACAAGAGCTGTACCTAGAAGCCTGTTTAATACTCTAAAGAGCAAATGCTGCAGGCGCTAGGGGGCGCACAGCGGAATGGCTGCTTGAGCTGCAGCTCCGCCGGGCGATCGTCAACTATGTGAGCTATTTCCGCACTAACCCACTCTCCAAGCCCACCCACGGGTGGGGGAAGATGTGCTGCATCGGCCGCAGTGGAGAACGCGGTCCGCCACTCAGCGATTACTAACTTTTGCCGTGTCAATGATGCGGCGCGATCGATTGCCTGACAACATGGCCGACGACGGCTGGCGGACCTCCGACAAACGATGAGTCGTCGGCGTGTGGTCGGCCTCCTGCACCAGCGTTATCACTCCAGGGGTAAGAGACTGCTTCCTGAGCCCGAAAAGCGATTATACTTCGCCCCTCGCCGCCAGTTGCTTCTGCCGTGTCTCTGGACTGAATGCCTGACAAGATGGCGGCGGTTGACACCGGAGTGAAGACATCGTCGCCTCCTCTCCGATCAGCGCGGACCGGGCCAAGCTGGACTCTTTGACCGGCGGCTACACGACGATCTCTGCTGCCTGCATCGCTGCTAGATTACAGCGCTTGCTGCCTACTCTGTGGAAGTGCTTGTTGCCACCCGCGATAACGGATAGGTGGGAGATCCGCCGAACTCGCACACAATTCCGGCCGCAGTGGGGATCGAGAGGAAGGCCGGGACTCTGCATATTACTAGCTGCAACGGGGAACTGGCCGGGGTAAGGCGATCCCTGACCGCATTACACTGCACTGCTGCTGACGTGGGCTGACCGCGATCCCCCCATAACCACGCGACCAGGTGGGTGTCGATTGTGGCCCTTTCCCCCGGTCGCAGGAGCGACATCGCGTGCGACTACTCTATACCCTGAGCGGTACATCACGGCGACTGCGGCGAGAGTCACGAGGGCGTCTGGGCCTGCTTTCAGGAAGGCGACGTCCCCGACCGCCACCATGGGGAAACCAGATAAGCAGCAGCCAAAAATCTCCTTTGAAAACAGAAAGGCGGCGAAATCCACAGAGGAGGTGGTGGAAGATGGCGGCGCTGCCGAACCTACATCCAACAGCAACATAGAGAAGATCCTACTGGCAATCCAATCGAATCTGCAGGATATCAACGGTAAGCTGGATAACCTGACCTGCAGGATGGACAGCATGGCCGCTCGGCAGGAGAAGCATGGCGAACGTTTAGATGAGGCCGAAACTAGAATTTCCGCGGTTGAAGATGAAGCGCGGGCCTCCACCTCCAAGTGCGCAGGCATGGAACGACTCCTGGAAGTGATCAGAGCGAAGGAGGAGGATTTGGAAGCGCGCTCGAGGCGCAATAACGTTCGGATCACTGGCCTGCCGGAGACGACCAACACGGGGCGGATGGAGAACTACATCGAAAATTTGTGTAAAGACCTCTTTGGCGTGGAGGCCTTATCACCAGTCTTCATAGTGGAACGAGCCCATAGATCGTTGGCCCCACGACCGCCACCCGGTGCCACACCTAGACCAATTGTGGCGCGGATTCTCAATTACCGGGACAGAGACACAATCCTTCGGCTCGCTCGTGAAAAGGGGAAAATACAACATCAAGGCAACTCCCTGGAGTTCTACCCGGATCACACAGTCGCGGTCCAACAGGCTCGTAAGGAGTACACCTCCGTGAAGGCCAAACTACGGGACCTGAACATTGTGTACTCCATGTTATATCCAGCTCGTCTTCGAGTGGTATGGAAGGAGAAGGCGATCGTATTAGCAACACCCAAGGCGGCCCAAGACTTTGTTAAAAAGGTGTTGCGCGAGTCAAGAGCAGGCTCGCAAAATGATCGACAAGGGGACTCGGACTGAAACCACTAACGTGATTCCTCGTCGGACAGCGGTGAGTTTTGTTGTGCTGTTAACTGATGTGCGAGGTCACATGGCCGCTGATGGCTACACTGGACAGACCCGTCTGGTGCCGAACTCCTAAGAGTAGACTATGGCGATGTGACTGCACCGACTGTATAACTGTGGGGCTGTCATCTATTGGAGCAGCGGGGACTGCTGCACACCTCTATAATTGTACTTTGGCTGTAGCTTATGGATGCCCCATGTTACCATGCCCCCCTCACGCTGTCTTGGCTCATGATACCGGGCCTACCTGGTGCAGTTTCTGATACGTGGTGGATTAGTAAGATTCCTCCCACTGTGTTAGCTGGTGCGCCATCTAATCGTGAACACTGGGGTGCAGTGGCCGCGAGTACATGTTGCACTGTGAGATAAACGGCCTTGTGGAATGGCGCCTGGCAGTTATGCACCCGCTTCTACATGCCTCGCCTATCATTACTAATTACGGTCATGCACTCGATATATGGGGCGATCTGAACACTGGGCGAGGTGTAGGTTGTGCCGGCCACTGCCGTCGAGTGGGGAAGGCGCGTCACTGTGCTGCCCCTATAGCACTGCTAGTATTTGAGTAATATTGCTGTGTACTGCGAGAGTGGAGGGGACAGCGGTAAATGGTCATTTGAATCACGCATTTATAAAGTTTGTATAGTGTCGCCCGCACCCGTCCATCGGGTGAAGAATTGTGCTCCTGGCGGACCTCCATGAGGGTAATACCCACCAAGAGTTCTGAGTATGGGCACTGTATTTATGGTTGTATGTTTGGGGGAATGGTGCTCTGAAGGGGTATGGCTTCGGCAGGTTGGGGTTGCTGGAGTGGGTGGGATAAGGGGAGGGGGGCTGTTTGTAGGTTCACAAAGACCAACAGTATTGCATATGTCTATCTTTTTTGTTTCCCCACTGGGTTTGTCTGCCATTGCTGTGATTGTGCTTTATGCTGTGGCTGGCCGAGTAAAGTTTGCAGCGTTGGAATGTATAAGAATGTCATGTGATGCATTAACTGATATAAATGGGTTCTAGAGATACCAACAGGAGGGGCTTGAACGTTCTTACCTGGAACATACTGGGGTTCTCGAAGCCTCGGAAAGTCAGACAGATCTTTGCTAGCCTTGCCAGGTGGAACGTAGATATAGCGTTTCTACAGGAATCACATCTCGCACCACACACGCACGCACAATTAGGGTCGAGATGGGCTGAGGCGATATACAAAGCCTCCTATTCTTCCTACTCCCGCGGGGTGATCATTTTGATTAAGCGTGGGGTCAGCTTCGAAGCTCAACACGTTACACAAGATCCCTCTGGTAGGTACGTGTTGGTGACGGGTACACTGAGGGGCCAACGAGTGACGTTCTTTAATGTATATGGGCCGAACACTGATGCTCCGGACTTCTTCCGGGAAGTCTGGGACCACTTGCAAAAACATAATAGCACAAACATATTGTGTGGGGGGGCTGGAATATGACTCTGCAGGATGGGCTGGACCGCTCTTCTAATTCCCTAGAACAACACAAGCAGTCGCGGCAAATGGTGTGTCACATGATGAAAGACCTAGCTTTGGCGGATCTCTGGAGGCTGCAACATACTGAAGCGCCAGGCGCCACACACATAACAGCAGCTCACAATAGCTGGTCCAGGTTGGATTTCTGGCTAGGTTCTAAAGACCTAGCTCTATGGGTTCGTCAACTACAGGTGTTGCCCCGCACATTATCAGATCACAATCCGGTCCTATTGCAACTGGAAATTCCTCAATACACACCCCCTCCTTTCCAGTGGCGCTTTAATTCCCGGGCCCTCTCAGACACGGTGTATGTGGACACCATTAAAAAAGTGATAAGGGACTACTTTGATATTAATGCACAGACAACTGACGACCCGTGCCTCCTTTGGGAGGCATTCAAAGCCACGATTAGAGGGGTCTGCATTAGCACCACCATAGGGGTCCTCAAAGATATAAGGGACCAAATCCGCCGCTGCGAGCAACAGATGAGGGACTTGGAGTCGCTGTATGTGGCAACTCAGGATGTATCCCTCCTACCTAGGTTACGCGAATTGCATACTGAACATGCGGACTTCCTGGAGTCTGAAATAAAGTACTTGGATCGTAAACAGGTGGCTAAAACCTTTAGTGAGGGGGGTAGGCCTGGGGCTATGCTGGCTTGGAAAATCTGTGAGGGCCGGGGACCAACAGCGATACTTAGAGTGAAATCTAGGGAGGGTGTATTGCAAACGCACGCTACGGATATACTGAAATGCTTTGTAGACTCCTTTGGCTCGCTGTATCGGTCACAACCCACAGCACCAGCAGAAGAAACGTATGACTATTTGGCATGATGTGGCGATTGGCTGGCTATCGGATGCGCACAGGGAGTACTTGGCTAGGCCCATCACTGTGGAAGAAGTAACCGAGGTGATAAGTTCCCTACCAAATGGCAAGGCGCCAGGCCCCGACGGGTACACCTCTGAATTTTATAAACAATATGCGGACATTATCGCTCCTTATTTAGTGGACATGTATGGCACCTCCTTTGAGAAATTGGTGCTTCCCCCCACACTGCGTGAAGCCATGATCATTGCTCTACTAAAGCCGTCCAAAGATCCAGAGGAGTGTGACTCCTACAGGCCTCTGTCCCTGATCAACGTGGATTCGAAAATCCTTGCGAAACTTATAGCAGGGCGACTGTCACCCTTGATGACCCGTCTGGTCCTTCCGAATCAATCTGGGTTTGTGCCCACCAGATCCACCTCACATAACACTAGGTCCCTGTTTGCACTCTTGCATTACCTTCAACCCTCGGTTAAAGCGGTGGCCGTCATGCTTGACGCCGCGAAGGCATTCAATTCCATTGAATGGCGCTACATGATTACCGTCCTAAATAGAATGGGGTTCCCTAAACGGTTTGTGCAGTGGGTCTCCTTGCTTTATACGCAACCACGTGCCAGGATCAGAATCAATGGCTATGTTTCGGATCAGTTTGGCATCGAACGTGGCACGCGGCAGGGCTGCCCGCTCTCGCCTCTCTTATTTGCGCTAGCACTGGAGCCGCTAGCCTGCATAGTGCGACAGAATTATAAAGAGTCTGCATTGCAATTCGTAGCCAGGCCACTTCACATATCGCTTTATGCGGACGATATGCTACTATATGTCCGTGACCCTGAAACCTATCTAAACCCGCTACTCAGGGAATACATCAGATTCGGCGGGCATTCAGGGCTGGCAATTAACTGGGCTAAATCCTCTATAATACCCCTCACTGACACTACATCGCCCTTTGCAGTAGATTTCCCGTTGGAGTGGCAACAAGACCCGATTCGCTACCTGGGGGTCATGTATCACAGGGATCCAGAGGTGGTCCTGCGAGCGAACTATGGGGTGGTACTCTCCAAGCTTGAAGACAAAATCCAACGCTGGATACACTTGCCGCTATCACTAGCCGACAGAATAGCTATCGTCAAAATGAACGTGTTGCCCAAATTGCTGTACATGTTTAATAACATACCGATCTCGCCACCACAAGCTATATTCGGCCGTATAAACTCCCTGGTGCGGACCTTGATATGGGCGGGCAAACAGGCTCGAATTGATCTGCAGACCTTTACACTTCCATTTGCGCAAGGGGGTTTCAGTGTGCCTGATTTTCTCCTCTACTACCTCTGCGCACAGGTGCAATATGCGGCACATTGGTACCACGCGGTCCCGTACCTCACACATGCGGCCATAGAGGAGGGTGATGCATATCCTGTGCCCCTCTCGGCGATCGTCTCGCATACACGGCCACCGTTACATGCAAAGGATATAAACACTGTAGACACCACGGTCAAAGCATGGCACAAGCTTGGGCAGCGGGCTCACAAAACCCCGCTGTACGCACCGGCCATGCCGTTACACCATCATCAGGCATTGTCCGTCACTGGGGAGAAGGTTGGAATGTCCTTGCTGAGTAGAGCGGGTATTGACAAGCAGGGGGATGTATTTCAAGGAGGCACATTCATAGGCCTAGACCAGTTGAATTATATTCAGAATCAGACTCCCATGTTTCGCTTTACGTACTACAGATTGACTAGGGCATTGAGGGAACACTACCCGACATTTCCAACAGAGCCGGAATGCCTTGCACCACTGCAATTGCTGATTACCACTAATGATCTCTCCCATTTGGTATCTAGGCTATATACTGCTGCACAGTCAGAACTGCCGGGACACGCTCTGAAGGCAAAGGGGCGGTGGGATGCACTCTTAGACACACCACTGACGGATGAGGAATGGAGCAGCACCTGCGCTCTAACACAGATACTGACGCCCAACGGCAATTTAAGAATTATCCATTTTAAATTTATTCACCAAATTTACTACACACCGACAAAGCTGCTTAGGTTTGGTTTACAAGAGGAAGACAGGTGCAAGAGGTGTAACAGGGAGGGTGCGGATTTTGTACATCTAGCCTGGGACTGCGCTAAAGGTAGCAAGGTACTGGGGGGAGGTCACTGCCACGCTAACTGTCATGTTGGAGGAAGAGGTGCAGTGCACACCACAGATCTGTTTACTGGGTATAGTGCCACAATTCAGGGCTTTGAAGCGCAGGTTCTGTGCGATTGCTTTACTGTTAGCAAAAAGACAGGTGGCGCAATGTTGGCACAGTCGTAAGGTGCCGACGAAGAAAACATGGCTTCATGACATGTCCATCTGCCGTGACAAACTGCAAACTTATGAGGAGCAACTGCCAGCGAAGTCCAGACCGAAGGACATTTGGTGTTTCTTGACAGATTACCTCACCTCAATACAGGACAGTGAGGAAGACTAGCACATCTTTTGTCTCATTCTGGCATGGCTGAGGTCTGATGCACTAATTAATGCCTGGTGGCGGCAGACTATCGGTGGGAACTGGAATTATTATCACTATTGAAGTTTAGGATGTGAGGGATGGTACTGTTCGGTCTTAGTTGGGGTATGTTGTTCTTCTGTTTTCCTTATCTATAAAATGATAAAATGTGAGACTCACATCATTTGTCGGCTAGGAGTCCTACGGGTGGTATATGGGGTGGCTCAACCTTGAAGTAATGTGCTGTTCTTGATGATACATTTGAGATTTGATGGATGATCATACTAACGTGGCGAGCCGGCCCCAGGGTTGTAGGCTCATGCTGTGTAAACTGCTTTGTGTTAATAAAGGTCTTACGCAAAAAAAAAAAAAAAAGAGCAAATGCTGGATCTCTTACTTGGCACATTGCACAGTATATAAAGATCTGGGCAGTATACCCATTTTAATAAGGGCTATCTTACCCATTAAATACAGGTGCAATGTGTTCCAGAACCCTATGGATGGACGAAGATTAATGATCATCGTGCACAAATATCTGACTTTATCTGCCTTCCACCGAATTCCTGCCTCCGGTAATTGGTCAACTGGTACTGTTCTCAACAATCCTGTTAGGAATAAAGCCAATTCAGCTCCATTAACGTGAAGGCATGAGAAATCTCTAAATTCTTGCATGAAGTTTAGCAAGATCAGCTCTAACAGGTCGAGCTGACAGAGATAAATCAATGTGTCATCCACATGGAGCAAGACTATATGCTCTGTATGGCCCACTCATATGCCCCACCAGCCTGAACACCTTAGGCTAATATCACGCATGGAACCATGAACTCACTAGCATCACCTTTACTAGGAAAACACCCTCCTAAGCATACAAATACATTTAGGGGTTCTAGGCATAAAAGCATTGCATATGACATAACAATCACACTAGGCAGGTAATCACATTTGTGCAAAGATCACATGAGGCCAAAAACATGCACCCCATGCAATGGCACAACACATAAACTCTCCCCAGGCCAACTTGGCCTCTCAGGGGCTGAAACTCCCTGTGTCCAGCAAAGTCAGGGCAGGCTGCGCAGGCAGTAAAAGAAGCTTCACATTGGCCTAAACGAAGCAGCTGCCCACTAAGTGCTGGGCAGCTGTAGGACCTGAGCCTGGCCCCAGTGTGCCTCCTGGCTCTTTTCTGGGGGGCTCTAAATAAACAATGCCCAACACGTGGGAGGCTCGCAGGCTCTAATGAACAAATGCAAATTGCGCCTGGGAGCCTCTTGGGCTCTACAACAAACCGTGACGTTGGAGCCTCTCGGGCTCAAAAGAAATGTGCCCTCTCAACTGGGCGAGCGGCCGGCTGCCAACCAGGGCCGCTCTACCCTCTAAAGTGCCCCCGGAATCGTTGGAGTCTCGCTCGGGGTCTCGAAAACAACAAAGATGCCCAGGAGCCTCTCGTGGGCTCTAAACAACTGCCCCCTTCGTTGGAGTCCCGCTCGGGGGACTCGAAATAACACAATGCCCAGGAGCCTCTGGGGCTCAAAATCAACAACTGTGCCTCGCTCTTGCGCCCCTCTCCTCACTGGCAGCTCCACTCACCGGACTGCTCTCGGGAGGCGGCGGGGGACGCGGGCTGTCTCGTCGGTCTCCCGGGTCCAGCAGCTCCTTTTCCTTGTTGCTAGGACCCCCGGGGCAGGTTCGGCGGTATCCGGACAGAGCACTGAGGTCGAGACGCCCAGCGCCTTCCCTGCTCTCGCATACTTCCGTCTGGTGAGCCTCTGGGTTGCTAGGCGACGCCCGCTGCTGGGACCAATCCCAGCGCGGTGGACTTGCTACGTCAGAGGCAGCCAGGCAGGAGATTCCCGGGTCCGCTGAGGTGATTTTCGTCTCTTTCTAGGCGCAAACGAGGGGTAGTCACCCTCAATGGTACAGAATAAGTGGGGTGGCCATCGCGGGCGATATAACAAAAAACAGGCACTACAGCACCAAGTCCCTGGCGGGGTGGGCACCCGCTCGGGATATTTCCATGGCAACTGAGCGGGGTGGGCACCTGCGCCAAGGATGGAGGGGTAGGGGGATCCCCACACCGGGGGAATCCCTCAGGACAGAAATTGCCGCTCCGGGCTGCTGTTCAAGAATGGGAAGCATGGCTCAGGAAAACCAGGCGCTCCCCCTGAAAAATAGGAATAAAGCGCTTCCCAGGCGCTTTGGAAAACAAAGTTTACCAGTCCAGGCAAAGTCCTTTAGGAAGGTAGGCAGGGGGGCAAAGCCTGGGGTCAGGGTCCAGCTCACAGGGCCCTCCAGGCAGGGAGTCAGTCCCTAATGGTGGTATCCTCCTGGTGCCCAGCAGCAGCAGGCCCCCTTCTTCAGGTCAGGAACAAGAGAACAATTTACATGGGGTCACAGTCTCTCTTATATACACATAATTCTTTTGTCTGAGGGTTCAGGACGGGGAAAAACCAGTCAGCTGACATCCTGCAGCAGATCCCGGGACCTCCGAGCCAGTGATCTTATCCGTCATTAATTGGAAGCGGATTTTATGGCCAATGGGCCTCAGTCCTTACAGGCGACTCAATACGACCTGCCACTCGAGTGGACTGTTGTGCAACACACCTCTGTCTTGAAAAAGACCCGCCGCGACCTTAGACACAGGCGCAGAAGGGTCGAAACGTCGACACCCTACAACAGGCCATTGACATCTAGGATTTAAAAAAACTTAAAGAAACATTGGAAAATCTCTAGACAATTGTCAAGAATGGCCTTGAAAAGAATAACTGTGCATATATGTATATATTGATTGTATAGATTTGTATATCTCACTGTACATATATAGGAAATCTCTCACCACTTGAGCACTATTCACTGTTGTCACCTTTTTTGCACTAAAATTCACCTTGACAGTCTTTTTGTACTCATGAAATAACTGAATGACTTTAATTCATATAAATATGAAAATGCAATGAATAAGACCTCGAGTCATTAATTGTGAGGTTCTGAATTGTGCTGTCATAAGAGGGGGTTCTTCCAATACAGTAAGAATATTCTATAAATCACGCTTGGTTTTCACCCGACAGAACCATTTGTTTTATTAACCCTCATTCACTGGCCAGGCAAGGGTCATCAGTCGCACCACAGGGGGTGGAGCCAGCATTGTGTAGAGAAAACCCAGCCCTATTCAGGTCCCAGGTGCACTCCTCCCACCCATATGGCTGTCAATCTCTCTATTCACCACCAGGGCAGACTCATCCTGACTCCTGGAGCCAGGCTCACCAGCCAGCTCCAGCCAATCACAAGCCAGACAGTCACTGCACCTTTATTACACAGACATGCCAACTTCTAGAAGTGGCAATTCCACACCAGACACATTAACGCCGGACACATCATCACGCATAAGCATGGGCGAATTTTGCGAATCTGGCGTTCGCGAATTTTGCGAATTTGCGAACTCGCAATCCGCAAAATCCGCGAATTCTCGCAAATTTGCGGATTTTTTATTTTTTTGTGTTTGCAAGGATTTCTGCCTGTTCGCAAGGATTTCTGACAGTTCGCGAGGGTTTTGTAACAGTTCGCAATCGCGAACTTACATGTCGGCTCGCAACGGTCACGATTATGTTGTTTCTACGTCTGGTTCATCATCATAGGTTCCCAGCACCCTCTGTTTCACCCCTGCCACCCTCTGTTTTACCCATGCCACCCTCTGGTACATCAATGCCTTATGCCACCCTCTGGTTCATCATCACTGTAGATTATGGAGGGAAAAAGCAAGCACACCTGCCTGCTTCAACTGACATGAATTAATTTGGGGTTGATTTATTAATGTGTCACTGTTTTAAAATTCCAGTCTGGCACCTGCATCCTTATCTGTAATTTGCTTTCTGTTGCAGTGCAATTTTTTTTCCAGGACCTTTGTGGCCTACTTGTAGCTATTCTATGAGCCTGCTGTGAGGGTCAGAGCAGGGTCATACAATTGTTGCAACTAGCAACCGAACAATTGTTGCAACTAGCAACTGAACTTTGGAGGGGCCCTTGTCAGGAAGCACTACAGGGAACGGTTACTAATGATGAGTTTGAACTTTTGAACCTGCTTTCACTTTTGCAAAACTCGTTTTTCTGCAGAGCAGCATTACAGCAACTTTAATGCCCCACCAAGCTTATATGAGAAAGTTGATTTCTAATCCAAAAGTTATCCAAAGAAAATCAAAAGGCCTCAAATCTAAAAAAGTGCAGGCAAATGTCAACCTGAGGAGTTATTCTGATAAAAATAATCATTTTCAGAAGGTCTATGCTGCTTGCTAGTAGATTTCTTGTGCGGAATTGCAATTTTTGTAATTTCGCGAGTGCGAGATTGTTGCTGCCCGCCAGACCTACATGTTCGCAATTGCGAACTTACACCGCAAAGAAAAAAAATCCGCTGTGTGCGAATTTGCGGATTTTGCGGGAAATTTGCTAATCTCGCGGATTGCGAATTTACCGAAAATCCACAAAATCCGCGAGCGGAACGGATTTTCCGCCCATGCTTAATCACGCAGCATTCAATCTCATGAGTCCGCACATACCAAACTCGACCCTGCACTCCCCACACATCAGGAACTAACATGGACACATACATTCCCCATGCATTCCTATGGGAGGGCAGGCCTATCTCACCACACGCACTCAGAGTGCGCAAGCACTTTACACTGGGACACAGTGAAAGTGCGCAGAAGCCAAAAATAACTAACACCAGGTCACAATTAAAAGCTAAATGTTATGGGGTGAACCTGCCAGAAGGGCCCGGTCCAACAGTTCCTTTGACCAAATAGGGACCCTTGTTTCTAGTCGGGGTAAGGGGGAAACACACTCTAGATAACCCCTGCTCACCCACCTGGTAGCTTGGCACAAGCAGACAAGCTTATCCTCAAGGCAATGTGTAAAGTATTTGTACCACACTCACAGTAACACAGTGATAACACCAGAAATGGACACACATAAAAAATAAAGGTATCGTTATCTAACTTGACAAGAGCAAAATGACAAAATTCCTACATACACAATTAAATGTTTTCTTAGAAATGTTCTTTGGAATGTTATTATTAAAAACAGGCTTGTAGATTCTGTATTCCTCTGTGCAAAAGAGCACTATGTTCAAACAGTCCTTAAATTGTAGCAAGTTAGGGTTATTTGTATATAACGGAATGTTAATAACACCTTTCCCTTGGCTCCTGCGTGCGATGCCCCTGCGGCTCTGACAAACTGCTTTCAATATCAAAGTAAGGCTGACTCCATTGCCAATCCTTGCGAGCGTATGCCCCCGACTGCCCCCGCAGCACGAAGGGGTGAAAACATACAGGCCCCGGTATCTGAACAGTTTCTGGCTAGCCCGCAACCTGCCCCAGGAAGTGAAACGCGCGTAGGATCAGGACTTCAGTCCGAGTGTTACCTGGGGGGGGTTACTTTCTCTCTCAGGCTCCTCTAGTCTTTTTGCCGTAGCTACCGGGATCTCGGACGGCCCAAGGAAAAGCCTGCCTCACTCTGGTCATCGTGCCCTGCTGGGCAGGGCACGATGAGCACTGGCTTCCTCCCTTCGAGGAGTCCTTGGTTGCCAGGCAACGTCTCGCTGCCTCTTCCATGTTGATTACAATCCTGCTGACAACTCGGGCCAGCAGCGGTGACGGCCTCGCAGTTGATCGCAGCTTCAGTTCCCTTCCTTGGATGATTGCGATATCGCAGTCGACTTGGGCCAGTGGCGGTGACGGCCTCGCAGTTGATCGTGGTTTTCCACAGTGCTCTGACACACGCACACCGCGGCATAGAGGTAATTTGAAAAGCCAATCACTCCTCAACAATGCGAGCCTCACGAAGGGTGTCAGCTGTGTCCCACACAAGCACACAGATGCTTAGAGGTGGTTTTGTAAACTTTGATGATCCTAAGTTTCCACAACAGGAGGCCAGCTCTCCTCAGATCCTTGGAGATTTCCTTTTTAAGTAGAGACCACAGCAAAGCCCTTCTACTTTCCTTGGCAGAATAGCAACTGCAATTCAGCCCCAGAGCACACAGCAAGGGCAGTCCTTCTTCTCAGTTTCTTTTGCTTTTCTCCTTGGCAAAGGTTTCTCTTAAGTCCAGGATGATCTAAAGTACAGTGGTTTCAGCTCTAATATTTATAACCCAAATGTCTTTGTTCTCTATGTGTAAGGGATACTTTTCCTTTGTCAGTGAGGGCCTGAGTCTTCAGACAAACCACAGGAGGTGGAGCCAGTCCTTTGTGAAAGGCAGGCACAGACCTAGTCAGGTACAGGGCTACTACTCCCACCACTCCAAATGCAGATCAGCCTATTCAGCCCAGGGCTGACCCACTCAGACACCTGGGGCCACCCCAGCCCCTGTCCCTCCATAGCTATACAGTCAATCCACAACCATGCAGAGGCACACAGGAAGGTTGGACAAGAAAACAGCCACTTTCTAAAAGTGCTATTTACAAACACAGAATTTAGAAGCCATCCTTCCTAAAAGATGTGTTATTAAATTCTGAGTTCAGGGATACCAGACTACAATTTTCCATCTCACTCCTATGGAAAGATATGCTTGTAAATACGTTACAGAGCACCCCCCATTCTGTCCTATGGGCAAGATAGCCTTTCAATAGTGAAAAACGAAATTGGCAGTATTTCACTATCGGGACATGGTACACACACAAGTAGATGTCCCACTGTTAGAAATGAGATTTCTGGTTGGCTGAGGCTTGCGCCAAAGCCAGGAAGAAACCACCACTCTAGTTAGGGCAAGGGAGTTTACACTCCAAAGATAACCCCTGCTCAATCCCTTGGCAATGTGCCACGAGCAGTAAGGCTGATCCCGGAGGCAATGTGTAAAGCATTTGCGTACGCACCCACCAGCAACAACATCCCAGGCCCCCCACAAAAGGAACTCCACACAAGGTTATATCAAAAATAGCCTTTGTATTCTCAAAACACATTAGAATAATAATCACACAATATACATTGTGCCATCTGGCACGGGCAATATTTACAAGGGATTATTTGCACATGGCAGGGCCACGTGGGCCACTATCAAACTTAGCACTTGGTAAAGAAATAGTAAAATAGATTACTTGGTAAAAGTGAACTAAATCATACACATACAAGTAAAAATAGGTCATAGAACGTACAGCCAGTAAACACTGATAATCACTGTACTTTGCAACAGTCTGTGACATGAAATCCATCATGCACAGTATCCCACAAGTCTATCTACGTTAAACCCTAACCACCTAAGTAAACATTACACTAGGGGCGTAAATTACACAGGGAAGTATAATCTCCATAACACAAACCTAAACAGTTGAAACAACCTCCTTTGCATAAACCATATCTAGAGGTATCAAAAGAGGGTGCGCAAAACATACTATACACAATATATTTCCTAACACCCAAAGCATTAGCACATAAATCACAATAGCACATGAATCACATTAGGTCCTGCGGCCTATAAATGTAACAATCCCCCCTGGACAGCTGGCCATCTCAAGTGAGGGGGGCTCAAACGCCCTATGTCCAGAGAGTCAGGGCTGCTGCCTAAGCAGCTAAAGTCAAGGGTGCGCCACTGCGCCAAGACCTAAACGTTGCAGCTGCCCACTACTTGCTGGACAGCTGGGAACAATGAACTGGGGCCTAAACGCTGCAGCTGGCACTAAGTGCTGCGCAGCTGGGGAAGGCCAAAGTAGGGGCGAAGGAATGTGACTCTCTCCTGCATCCAAGAGAACACATGTCCCTAGAAAGAAAGGCCTAAACGGTGCAGCTGCCCACTACTTGCTGGGCAGCTGTGAAATCAAAATTGCGGCAAGGGCCCTCACTGGCCCTTAGGAACAAAACTGTCCCACAGGTTGGAGCCCTCTAGGCTCTGAAAATAGCAAGTGTCCCCTAAAGAATTGCGGGGGACAGGACAAAATGGGCCCTTGCACAATTGTGCCCTCTGGGCCCTGCTGGGGCCATCTGGCTCGGAAAACACATATGGCCAGAAAGGTTGGAGCGGCCCGCTGCCATCCGGGGCCGCTCTAAAGGCACCAGCTACACTGTGCCTCGTCGGAGCTCTCAGGTTCGATTAATCATGGGGCCCAGTCGTGTGAGAAGGAAATAGGCCCGTTAAAATATTGGGGTGGCCCACTGCCATCCGGGGCTGCCCGATATCCAACTGAGCCACTGTGCCTGTGCCTCGAAGGCACCAACGATGCACACCCAGAGCTTCCCCCCCCGCAGCCCCTCAACACTCACGGGGCTGTTCACTGGCAGGGGGCTCCTCTGGGTGGCAGTAGGACGACTCTGGCGCTCGCGGTGGGAGCAGGCACCGGCAATCTGCCTCACGCCCCCTCCGCTGTTCACTGCTGCTGGCTGGTGCCCGCGGGACTCTCCCTCAGCAATGGGAGCCCGCACGGGCAGGCGCCAACATCCTCTCTCGTGGGGCACTGTTTCTTCACCCGGGCCCCCACCTAGGACCGGGACTTCTCGTGGCCACACGGAGGGGCGGGGTAGACTCCTGTCCTCCCCTCGCAGAACCAGCTTCCTGCTGCGGGTGCGTGACTTCCTTTGGAAACCGGAAGACCCGCCCACCGCGAGGCACCGTAGTGCCTGACTTCCTGTCTTCGCCGTGGGCCGCGGCGGTGATTTTGCAGCAGTAAAACGAGGGGTAGGCTCCCTCGAAGGGAAAAGTAGAAGCAGGGTGGGCACCCGCTAAGGCTCAACAACACAGGGTGGGCACCCGTAATATAAATAATTAAGGAAGCGGGTGGCACCCGCAATAAGGCGCAAATAAGCGGGGTGGGCACCCGCGTTAAGAACACAAAGAGCAGGAGCGCTTCCCTCAGTGGAAATGACAATGCTCTTCCCATAAATCAAGATAAAGCACTTCCCAGGCGCTAGGGGGCACGAAGACCACCAAACCCCCCCCAGGAATGACCCCTAAAGAAAGAAAATGGTCCCAGCAACAAGCAGGGCAACATAGAACAAGGCTTTCAGGGCAAGGAAAGTTTCCCAGCCATCCTCAGGCCAGGCAGAATGGGCCCCAGAAAGAAGTCCTCCAGCAATCCAGGGGCTGGGTAGGGCAGGGCACAGGGAGGCAAGCCTTCCCCTGGGCCCCAGCAGCAGCACGACCCTGGTAGATTCAAGTTGGAAACAAGAACATTTACTTGGGGTCACAGCTCCTCTTTTATACACAGAAATCCTTTGTTTTCAAAGGTGCAGGCAAGGGGCAAACCACATGCAACTGGTTCTTGAGCACTTTGTTTTGCTCAGCCCCTCTGCCTATTCACAGGATGGGTCAGGGGCATCTGACACACCACAGGAGTGCATTCCTCCCTCCCATCAACAAGCAGTTCTCTCCATTCACCACCGGGGCAGACCCATCCTGACTCCTGGAGCCAGGCACACCAGCCAGCTCCAGCCAATCACAAGCCAGACAGTCAATTCACATTTACTGCACAGACATGCCAACTTCTAAAAGTGGCACTTCCACCCTAGACACAATAGATCCACGCACATCATCGCGCAGCATTTAATCTCACGAGTTCGCACATACCAAACTCGACACTGCACTCCCCACACATCAGGAACTACCATGGACACACACCTTCCCCATGCATTCCTATGGGAGGGCTGGCTAATCTCACCAGATGCACTTAGAGAGCGCGCGCACTTTACACTGCGCCACAGTACTAAAGTGCGTAGAGACCAGACATCACTACCATAATGTCAGATTGAAAGGCAAAAAGTTCAGAGGTGAACCTGCCAAAAGGGCCAAGTCCAACACCTACCTTTCACCTAAACTACACCCTGCCCAGGGGGGTACCTTGGGCCTTCCATAGGGGTGTCCTATGTGTAAGGAAAGGGAAGGGCAGGGCCAGGCTAGTGGGGACACTCGCCAAGTCAACATGGCAGTTAGCAAACTGCGTGCAGGCACTGCAGTGGCAGGCCTGAGACACCTTTAGGGCTACTCATGTGGGTGGCACAATCAGTGGTGCAGGCCCACTAGTAGCATATGATTTACCAGCCCTGGCACGGGTAGTGTTCTTTCATAGGGACCTACTAGTAAACAAATATTCCAATTAGGGAGAACCAATCACAATATCAATTTATACAGGGAGCACTTGCATACGCCAGGCCAGCCCACTCCGCTTAAGCTCACAGGGGGGGACAGCAATGCTACATGTCCCAGGTCTTCCCTGTAGTGATCTGCTGATCACAGGTCTAGTTGTTAGCATGCCACAGCGACTCCCTCACAGCTGGTATACACCTACACCACACCCATCCAGCACCCGCCTCACAGGACATGTGACCCTTCTAATAAAAAGAGATGGGCCCATTTGATCAACACCATTTCCAACCTCTCTCAGGGTGTGTCCGTGTGGTGTGCATGTAGGCATGGGGGCCCAGGGGCCTGCACATCACATTCCGCCGGCGAGGAGGTGACATGATGGCGTCCATACCACAATAGCCAATCATAGAGGGTCCATGACTTGCGAGGCACAGACTTGGTGGCTCAGGATACACTGCGGCAGGCACTTGCACACCGCCACAGGACGGTGACTTTTGGTGCACTGAGGTAGGGGCATCTTAACTGCTGAGCAGATGTGCAGCCTGCGATGATGTCCTGTCCCGGCGTTCTGGACTGCTCAGGTTTTGTGTGCCCTGCTGGACCGCAGTGTAGGCCCGAGTCAGCGCCCCCGGGGCCTACCTCTACATGGCATCACCTCCTGGATCACAGAGTTAGTGGCACCTATAAGGCTGAGCGGGTGTGCAACCTGCGATGATGTCGGGTGCACTGGTATGTCCTCTGCCATGACGAAATCAAGACCCAGAATCAAAAGTGAGATCTGGTGGCCTGCAGAGCAGGGATGCATGAAGTGGAGGGTGCCCTGTCTGTGGGCCCTAGGCTTGTGGCTCACAGCAGCATGCGGTAGGCCCACTTTTCTACACACTGGTGGTAGAAGGTGAGCAGTGAGGCCTGGGTGCACAGTTGCGGGCATGCAAAGCTGGGCAGTGGGAGGGACTGGGGTGCCGCTGCCTGGGTGCGCAGGGGCAGACAGGCGATGATGTTGTGTGCAACTGTTTGTACTGTGCCATTCATGTATCTGGACTCTGTTTCAGATGACGGGTCTGTCTCAGATGTGGGACCTACTGAAATGCATTACATACCGGCACGTGGTTGGAGACACACCGGTGGCAGCAGGTGAGCAGTGTGACCTGGGTGCGCAGTTTAGGCACTCTCTCTCCCTGTACATCTCTTCTGGTGTTTGTGTCTCTCTCCCCTCACTGTCCGTCTTTCTCTCTCTCCCCCTTTCTGTCCGTCTATCTCTATCCCCCCCTCTCTGTCTATCTCTCTCTCTCTCCCCCTCTCTGTCAGTCTGTCTCTCTCCCCCCCTCTGTCCGTCTATCTCTCTCCCCCCTCTCTTTCCATCTTTCTGTCGCTCCCCCTCTCTGTCCGTCTTTCTCTCTCTCCCCATCTCTATCCGTCTTTCTCTCTCTCCCCCTCTCTCTCCATCTCTCTCTATCTCCCACTCTCTGTCCATCTATCTCTCTTTCCCCCTCTCTGTCAGTCTATCTCTCTCTCCCCTCTCTGTCCGTCTATCTCTCTCTCCCCCTCTTTCTGTCTCTCCCCCTCTCTTTTTTTATTTCTTTTATTTTCCGAGTTTTATATAGCGCGAACAAGATCTTCGCAGATATCAGAGCGCTTTACATAGACGGGTACATGAGGGAACAAAGTCAAATAGGTAAATCAATAGATCACACAGTAAAGAAGGGTACATGAGGGAACAAAGTCAAATAAGTAAATCAGTAGATCATACAGTACAAATAATACAAATGGGTGACTGCAAATCCAATCATGTGAATGATATGACAACTCGTACAAATAAGTAAAGAGGTCAAACAAGTAATACAGATCATTGCAGGGTGTTAATAGCGTTCGAGATAGTAGTTCAAGTGTATTTAGCCATGAGGATAGCTTTTACTTCTTTTTTGAAGAGTGTAGTGGAGGAGATAAGCCTGGTTTCGGGAGGGAGTGAGTTCCAAATCCTAGGCGCCATTCCTGAGAAAGAGCGCTTGTATGTTTTTTCCTTCCGGAATTTTCGGGGTTTCAGCAGAAGATTGTTTGCGCCTCTCGTGTTTCTGATTCCTCCGGAGATTGTCAATTTCTGAGCAAGGTAGCCGGGTGAGTTTAGGTGTACCGCCTTGTGTGTCATGCAGGCGATTTTCAGATGTATTCTGGCTTCAAACGGCAACCAGTTCAGGGATATCAAGTCAGGGGTAATGTGGGAGTGCTTTTTTGACCCAGTGATGAGTCTCGCTGCAGCATTTAGAGACGCTTTTAGTGGTGCGGTTGTAGATAGTGGGAGTCCGCAGAGTGCGGTACTGCCGTATTCAATTCGTGGGATGACTAGTGCTTGCACCGCAGTTTGGAAGTCTTTGGCTGGGAGGTACGGTTTAAGTTTCCTCAGAGTATTGATCTGGAAGTTCGCTCCCTTTGTAGCCTTGCTGATATGTTGCTGCATGTTTAGATTGGTGTCGAGTGTTATGCCTAAAGATTTTGCTGAGTCTACGATGGTGGGTTGGACATTGAGTGCGATTAGGAGTTTAAGCCAATGTTGAGTGGTGGATATTTTCGCTGGAGGTGAGATCAGAAGGAACTCTGTTTTCAGGGCATTGAGTTTGAGGTGATTGTCGGCAAGCCAGGATTGGGTGCATCTGATCGTTGAGTTCAGGAGCAGGATGTCATTGGGTGATTGTAATTTGAGGTAAAGTTGGGTATCATCGGCGTACATGTGAAAGTGTACATTGGATGCTTGTAGCAAGGTGGTGAGAGGTTCCATGACTAGGTTGAACAAAGTTGGGGATAGAGAGGATCCTTGGGGGACGCCTAGTGTTACAGGTACTGGCGTGGACATCAGGTTGTTGCTCTTGAATTTCTGCGACCTGTTGCGGAGAAAGGAAGTGAACCATTTGAGGACAGTTCCAGATAAGCCCATTCTTGTGTTTAGTAGTTCTAGTAGATTCTCATGTTTAACGGTGTCGAATGCTGAGGAGAGATCAAGGAGGATGAGGAGGCAGGTGTCGTTTTGGTCTAGCATTTGAAGTGCGTCGTCAATTATGTGAGTCATAGCCGTTTCTGTGCTGTGTCCTGCTCGGAAGCCTGACTGGTGAGGGTTGAGGAGATCGAATTGCTCAATGTGTTTGGTCAATTGTAGTTGTGCGCATTTTTCCAGCAGTTTGGCGAGAGTGGGGATATTGGTGATGGGACGGTAGTTGTTGAGATCAGAGGGGTCGGCTGTCCATCTTTCTCTCCCTCCCCCTCTCTGTCCATCTATCTCTCTTTCCCCCTCTCTGTCCATCTATCTCTCTTTCCCCTTCTCTGTCCATCTTTCTCTCTCTCCCTCTCTTTCTCTCTTTATCTCCCTCTCTCCTTCGCTCTCTCTGTGTCCTTTGATGTGCGCAAGACACACCTTCTCATCCTGATTTTTGTCTTGCAGGCTGAGACCTACGGATTGTCCTGAGGGGAGCTGCCATGTGTCTTCATTTCTGTTCTGTGTGTATTTGAATAAATGTTCATTTGTTGATTCGTAGTTCAATGCGTGATGCTCATTTTTGTGACAACACATGCATGTCACTAGATGTGATTGTGCGACATCAGGTGGATTATTTGGTACATAATTCTGCGTTGTTGATGTGACATATCTTTGGCCGGGGAGGGGGCTGGGGAGGGAAGGTCCTGGGGCGTGGTGGTGACCATCCGCATCCTCCACAAGACCTTCAAATGGATATCCCCTGAGTCAAGGAAGACAGTCACCCATGCACTCATCACCAGCAGACTAGACTATGGAAACTCACTGTACGCCGGCATTAACAAGTACCTACTCCGCAAACTACAGACAATACAGAATGCAGCCCCCAGACATGTCCTCGGCATCCCCCAGCACGCACACATCAGTCAACAACTACGAAGACTCCACTGGCTCCCCGTGGAGAAAAGAGTCACCTTCAAAATCCTCACTCATGCCTACAAATGCTAACACAACAACTGACCCAAATACCTCAATGACAGAATCAACTTCCACATACCCAAAAGAAACCTCTGACCCTCCAATCTTGGACTGGCCCAAACCCTGAACATCCACAGAGCAAGAGCAGACGGAAGATCCTTCTCTCACATTGCAGCTAAGACCTGGAACGAGCTACCGGCAGACTTCAGATGCGCCCCCTCCCTGAACATCTTCAGGAAGACCCTCAAGACCTGCCTCTTCGGCTGAACAGACCTGCGGACCCCACTCCCCTCAGCACCTTGAGTCCCTCATGGGTGAGTAGCACGCTTACATTTCTGTGACTGATTGATTGAAGGAGCCTTCAAAATCTAACGCATTAACCACAGTACAACAGAACAATTATACAAAGCAAAATTGCATTACAAAAACAGCACGTCATCACCACATCAAAATGAAATGCAAAAATATGCACAATTATTCTATTCTTGTCACACATGACCACCTCCACAAGTCTCCTTTCATAATACAGGGGTAAAACGTTTTTGCACCAAGCACTGCCTTACTTATCACCAAGGCCATGGATTAGCATCAACTAAAAATATTTTGTGATACTGTCTCATGAGTCGAAAGCAGCACAGAAACACAGAAACTCTTCTCTGAGTTCAACAATGCAGTAATTTCAATTACTGCCAACAGTTGCAAATGCTATATGCACATAGCCTGATCCTAGCCTACATCTGAGGAGGCCATTGCTCCAAGGCAATGGTAAACTCTGAATGATCCAGAGGATCAACAGATTGAGAGATGTGTCTACTCTGTCACCACACTTAGTGATCCGACCAACTCTGTGCCATCAATCACACGCGTCCCTCGAACCACAATGAGTCCCAATACAAAGATCATAACGACGTAAAGATTACTACAAAATAGATGTCAGAGAACATAAGACACTGAAAAACAAGTGATAGACGAAAACACAAAGGTACGGGACAAATGACATAATGAGAGAATAAAACTAAAGTAATTATAACTTGTAAATAAACAGAATGCTCTAAATATTCATCCTACAACAAGGGAATAAACAGCCTGATTCATCATTGGGACGTTTTGTGAGTCTGAAATAGCGATTCATAAGGAAAACGGGATTCATGTAGGAATAGCAATATTCTTTGCGATTGCTACATATTCCTTATTTGCGTTTAGCTAATTGCTAATCGCAAATAAGGAATAACTCCCCATTCATTCCTATGGGCCAAAAGGCCCATAGGAGTGAATGGGGAGTATTCCTTATTTGAGATTAGCAATTTGCTAATCGCAAATATGATAGCGATTTAAAGGGTGCCAGGGGTGTCCAAAGGACACCCTGTAGCACCCCTTAAATGCAAATTTGAACAGGTGTTGCGCACACACATGTCCAGAGGACATGTGTGTGTGCAACATGCAACTTAGAAAAATGCTTTTAAAAGCAGTTTTCGCTATTTACCACGAGGTTTGACCTCGCGGAAAATAGCGGGCCGAAATTGTGAATTCGCAATTTTAAAATGGATGATGAATTGCACTTAAGGAATCTCAAATAGAGATTCCTTAAATGTAATTCCTCGCTAAATAGCGAAATCGCTATTACCGATTTTTGCATTTGGGATGATGAATCCCAAATGCAAAAATAGTGCTCGCAAATGGCCAGATTCTCAGAATCTGGCCCTTTGCGAGCCGATTTCGGCTTGATGAATCAGGCTGAAAATGCTTTGACACCGATGGTCAGCAGCCAACATCAAATGAAAATAACGTTTAAGGGAAATTAACAAGCAGTATGAAATAAGGTATCAAGCAAAATGGAGTTATAACGAGAATGTTTAGACAAATGAAGCTGTAAATATTCAAATCGCTGAAAGTAAAAGCATACATCCAGATGAATGCCAAAAGAGGAAGGGAGAAATGCCAGGGGAAACATCTTTTTGAACACAGTATACCTGTAACATTTAGAAGAGTAAAACTCGAAGTGGCCAAGAGATACCACACAGGAGGCTTTAAGTAAGAAAGATGTAAGAGTCGAAGTGGTGATAGGAATCGACGACATACTGAGAGAACTCAAAACATGATCATGGATGTTAGAGCAAGGCTGAATGGAGCATTAAGTCTGGCTACAGAGGTTGCGAAACAAGGCAAAGAATTGTAGAAAATAGGAAGGAGTCATGGAAAAATGAGAACTGCAATTGATTGTGCGAGATGATATGGATGTTTAGAATAGGACACAGCAGTAACAACAACACCACATAATAGGACAAAGCTAAATGAGAAGGGTGTAAATGTTCACCATCATGCCAGGTGGAAAGGATATGTCACGGAAACATAGATTATTGAAATATCTAAACTAAATTGATGCAGCAAGCCCAGTTCTTAATTTGAGCCAGTTATTTCCAGTGCTCGACACCGGCACTTAATTGTCAACAATAGCGCTTGTGAGAGTCTGCCACAAGGTGGCGCTGTCTGGCTAATTTAGAGATGACCACAACAACAGTTAATTATTAATTAGATATAGATTAAAATTACTATTACCTGCTGCCCAAGCCATTCCTATAGATTTGGGGGCCTGAAATAGTCCAGATTGTCACACTTGTAGCTTGTAGGAGTGTGATGGTTATTAGCTGTTCTGGTACTGCCATTGGCAGTATAACAAGGACAATACGTCGTTCAAACTGGAGTGGGCTCCTGACGAGAACCCTGGCACTTATGTTTTACAAATCAATCACAGAGAAAGCCCTCTGTAACACTTAAAACACTAACGTTAACTTGTGTATTAGGTAACTCCTAATGCTTCTGGATGTACCGTAGCAACACTGCCCTACCTCACAAAAAACAATTATTGACAATGCTGTTCAGTCTAGCATTAATGAGCTGCACGCTACACTATCAGAAGCACACCACTCACCTTGCACTCACATGTCCAGAGTCTTTTACTGCTGTCGTACTGCGAATAGTAGTGATATCCAAGAAAGAGAGTCTGCCCGATCAGCTATTTTGAAACCAAGAGTGGAGTAGAAGAGGAACAAAGCATTTGAGAGGGCACCTAGGCAGAAGCCAAGATTTGAGATACAAAAGACAAGTGCCAGCCAGTGCCTTGCGCACAATGCACATTATGTTAAACAATACCTCTTTATTTACTGGTAATCTGAGAGTATTTAGTCAGAATATCAGAAACAGAAATATCGTTGACTAAAATATTGTACCAAGAATATCGAAGACACAAATATCATGAAGGTAAGTTTCTATAGGTAAGCAAAGTTTACCCATATAGAACTCCACATATCTGTACCTTGACAGTATATATATCTTCAAGGTACATAGACTTGGAGTTAAGAATAGTAAATCCATACTTACCTATTTGCACTCACCTTCTTGATTTTTGAGAAGATAATATGTCCACACAAAATTGCTGTTTCTAATATTCTGTCAGTGATCCTAATCTGAGGACAGCCAAGCAAGATTAAACAGAAGTAAAATAAGCAAAATACATGGCAGTTGCATTGTGCCCAATCTGAAGGTAACAGATAAGATATTTAGGTAAGCCAAGTAAACTTGCATTCGTATAATCCAAACAGAATTAGATAGCTGAATGGATTGATAACCTTCTCCTATCAACTCAGAGGCAAGGAAAACTTCTCTTTAGCTCTTCAAAAGGACATGAAATGTACCTGTGTACTTGTTGGAAAGTGAGCAGAAAGAAAGGTCAACGCAGCTAGTAACACCAACACTTTTGGTAAATAGTGGTAGGGACCAAGGGTGGGCTAAGAGTCAGTGTCTATCAAAGGGAGTTTCAGGGCTAAGGATGATTCCATAGATGTAACACCCATTTTATTTCCAATCAACTTTAAAAGGTTATTGGCCATCAAACATGCAGCTGAAGCAGGATATTCGCAAAGTGCATTGGGAAGTCTGAGTTACCACCACTTTGTTGTTTCAGGAATAGAATATCAACAATGTAGTTAAAAAAAAATGTAAAGCCAAAAGAATGAATGACAACAACTGAGGGGGTTAAGCAATTATTAATTCCACCAGTACACAATTTTTAATACATCAATTTCCAGTGTATTTACTTGTGTAAACTAAATAGTGTCTTAATTCACACACAAGTAAATACTGAGCATAAGATTACATGTGTACACAATGAAAACTACATGTCATTTAGCATCACCTTAACTATGAATGTGTGACAGAAGGTTGAATAATGTTAGACAATGAATAGTTCCTGCCAATAGTGTTAGTCAAGGAATGTACAACGTCGGATGGCTCAGATTTTAAAGACTCTTACCAGTGCATTTAGCTCAGAGTTCACAGTATAAAAGCCGTCTTTCTCTGTATATCGAGGAACTCCACCCAAGGGTGACACAGGGAGATGTTATAGGCTGGAAAATCAGAACTGAGTAGCACACATAAATAATACAATAAATCAATGTCCAACCAATGCTTTTTCTTTCCAAAAGCTCACATACCTAAATATTATACTCAGAATGGCAAGTATTTAAATTAAAAATTAGAAGCCATCTTTTAGGGCCTGAATTTCATGTCCCCCAAATAAATATCACAAGGCTAATCTATCTAACCCAGCAAATATAGTCTGCTCTCTTTATCTATGACATACAATGTGCACTTCATCAGGCTTTAACCCTAAAACTGAGCAATGGACGTATATTAGTCTGTTGGAAAACATGAGGATTTTTTTACTCAGAAAGATTAAGGCTACAGGCTTGGTCAAGTAATTTTCAATATAAAGTGAGAAGCCCACTGCATGTGTCAGCACATTTAGTAGTGATTAAAGAAAGTCGTTTATTTCAACATGATAGTAAATAAACGTCATCATGTGGTCTCTGTTTAAGAAACCCATGAAACATTTAGGTAGTCCCAGAGTATACACTGACATGAACATATAGGCTGCCTTCTTAAACATAAACCATTTATGGTGACCAGACTTAAAAATGGGCCCTTTTCACTAAATCTCCTCCTTTTTTTATAGAGTTCATAATGTAAAGCCCTTTCCTATTGTGTTTTTATACTTTTCAAAATGTAAAGTCTCTTCTAACGGTTTCATGGTGTTCACAGTGTAAAATCCCTTCTCTTTGTATTTGACCAAGGGTTCACAACATAAAACCACTTGATATGGCATCTGGCAACGTTTTCACACTTTTAAACCCCTTTCTATTGCATTTGTTATAGGCATCACAATGTAAAACCACTTCATTTGATTTTTTGCCAAGATGTTCCCAAAGTAAACCCCTTCCTATCATATTCGTCAGATAGCTCACAAAGTAAAACCACTTTTTTGGAAATGGCCCTTTCTAGGGTGCTTTCCCTCAACTATTTGCTTTTCTCCTTTCCAGTGTTACACTGATATAGGTGCTAACCTTATGACTTTGAGCACATTTGACAATGCCCTTCAGTGGAAAAGCGCTATGCTCATCATATAGATACTGGTGATTGGTATATACATGATGGCCTGATTCGAGTCCCTTGTCGAGGGGTAAGACATATAGCCAGGGCCTGTACCTCGAATGCTCCTCCGTGGGCCTGCAGCACTGATTGTGCCATCCACAGAGGTAGCCCATTGATCCTGCCACAGGTTTGCCCTGGTGATGCCTGTGTGCATAGGTTACTGTTGCTCGACTTGGCATTTAAAATGCTTCATGCCAAGGTTTTGCATGTCTCTTGGGATATCAGAGTTCTCCCTGGTGACGGTGTGCTGTTGGGAAGAGGTAGGGCATGTGCATGTGTGTGTTACATGAAATGGTTGTGAATGGCACAGGCAGTGTGCTCAGTATGACGGGGGCGGCTTCTCACATTGGATTAGCATGGAAGAATGTAGGGAAGGGGTATTTAGCAGTATTTCCTATGTGCAGAATAGCATGCTAGTTTTTGATATCAATGAGTTTGTAATGGCGAATCTTCTCAATTAGTGCAATTGGATCTGACATTGTGTTTGTGGAAATGTCACTTTGTGAAATTAGGCATTTTGATGCTCATGGCTCTATGTGCCTGTTGGCCTGTCTCCAATTCACATCTGGGTGCTGGGGAGACAGCACATCTATTCATGCCTGATAAAAGGCCAAAACCTAGGGCCTCAAGGGAAACTGCAGACCCCTGACTGACTTTCAGGAACAGTTATGTGGGGCTGGAATTGAAACTTGCATTCCAAAGGGCAGGGTCTTTGCCCCACTAAAAGAGTTATCAAACCTCCCAGGGTAGGATGGCAGACAGGAAAAAATTTAGGGAGGGCCTGTGCATTTCAATAGTGGCATTTTTAACTGATTGTATCTTCAAAGGCCATTGTGGTTATTTTAACTAGTGAGGCGCTGCACTAAAAAAGAAGAGATGCTTTTGGAATTGGAACCATAATACACCGGTTTGATGCTGGGCCATCAACACAAGGAATCGTTTTTGCAGGAGGGACTACAACTGGATTATCTGCAGGCTTGTAGTGGCCTGGAGCTGGTCGTGCTCCAGGAAGGGGATAATCACTTGGTGGATTTGATCTGGACGTTGCTGGCTTGCAGCTAAGTGGCAACTGTCTTTGGCCCGGGCCCCTAAGTAATCTTCAAGGGCAGGTTGGCTTGCCTCATGTCCACAAGATCCCAGGGACACAAAGGATTTCACCATTTCAATGAGAGAGTAAGGACTGTGCAGGGTGCGGGCATGGGTGGAAGTGATAAGTGTGGGAAAAGGACCGTCCTGATGTACACCATCATCACACTCTTGTAAAGATCAGCTGTCACCTGAGGTGCCAGGAAATGAGGAGGTAGAGGAGTGGGGAGGAAGCTTGCAGAGTCAGAGGGACTCGTGCTTGCAACCAGGGGACCTAAGCTAGCATGCACTCCGGAGCGTGTGGTGTACAAGGGATGTTGGTGGATCTGAGCTGGGAGTTGAGACTGTCTTCAGCCTCAAGATCGGGAGGGTGACAGTGCCTGACATCGGAGCCTCCATCCGAGGTTCCTCGTTCATTCTGCCTGGACCCACGCCACAAGGTACTTTGATGTGGAGACCATCATGACTGGGCTTGAGGGGTTTTGTTGTGCCTTGTGGGCACCTTTGGTTGGCTGTCAGGAGCTATGACACAGCTCACACCCCTGCCCGAGGGGAAACATTTCTCCAGACTTGGAGGTGTGCCAACTTCCTGGATCACAACCTTTTGCCTATGAGGGACAGTGATCCCACCCTTGTGCATGTGCTGCCGGGTGCCTGGATGGATGAAACTAAATACCTGTTTATTTCTGTTTGAAGTGGTTCCAACAATCTAATCAATGTGGCACCAGCAGGGGAATTATGTACCATTGGCATATGTAGTTGAGTGACTGAGGGGCTGGGTCATGAGGCATAGCCAAAGACCTGAGATTGGTTGACGATTGGAACTGGTGGGGGTATGTGATATATGGGAACATTGTGTTGGATGAATACCTCTGTTTGAGGCATATATGTTCATGCCATTCTGCTGCTAATGGTAAAATTGGACAATTACATATAACTGCAAAGTATATATACAATGTGTACCTCATTTTGATTTCAATGGGAAAGTTCGACAATTGTACATAATGTGTATTTCGTTTTTATATCAGTGTGTGTGTAATACAAAGACCAGTGTTTGATACATACAGTGTGGTCATACAGTGTGGAGTCTTTTTGTGTACGCAGTGTGTTGCGAGGGTGGTGTTGCACCAATAGATTACACTTGGGATTTGAGGATAAGCCTAACTGCTCTGTGCCAAGCTACCTAAGGGTGAGCACAGGTCATCGGACACGTGTATCATACTCATCCTATCTTGAGCAGGGGATTCCGATTGACTTTAATGCAACCCAGCTAGCCGGAAACCATTGGGTCTAACACACTTCTTATTGTATTTGAAGGTTCCGGTTCAGGAGGTTCCAAGGCAGTTGGATGTTACTTTTCTCAATTATGTCAATGTGGGTCTTTCGCTTCTGGTGTTCCCGGACTCATGTGTCTCTGAACCTCAAACTGGCAACCAAGTGATCCTTTTAACATTTGTCCCTAGGTGTAACTAGGCAGAGGATTCCAGGCTTAACTCATGGAGGTGAAGTGGGCTAGAAACTGAGAACACAGAAATGCACAGCATTAACACTCAACAAATCAATGGCCAGACAGGCATTTTCATTGAAACAGAAAAGTTCCCTAAAGCACACACAGTCAAGTACTATAACCATTGTGAGAAACATTTACAGGATTTCAGGTATAACCTAGATATCCTTACCCAATAACAAAAAGTCCCCTTCTTTTGTAAGTCATACAATCCCCAAATCTTTTGTTGTTCCAAAGCAAAACTCAATTTTGTACATCATTTCCTCATGGCACCCTTGATGGCTTCTCAAAGGATAAAAATATCCTATAAACTATAAAAAAAAATGATGCAGTGTTTCAATCATGCAAAAGGAGTTACACATAGGACAATGGCATGTTGTGCAGCCAATTTATAGATAATTAGGGAAAGCTTACTTGGGGCAATACTCGTAGAATCAGCATGGTTAATATCTTTCTCTAATACACTCATTTTATCTTCTTAATTTTGCCCCATCTCCATTTAATGCCAAGCCTCTTGCTTTTCTATAATCTATCTGATTTATCAGGGTGATGTCCTGACAACAGGACCTTGTTCCTGGAGGGAAGGGATTAGGCATCTCATGTTATCCTGATTCCCTAGATGTGCCACATTGTTTGCGCCGCCGTTGCATCAAAAAAAGTGACACAATGGCGGCGGAAGAATGCGAAAGGGATTGCAAATCTGCCCCTATATATCCTGTAAAAACTAATGAACATTGAACCTCTACTAAGCTTCCTTTAGTAGAGGTTCAATGTTCCTTAGATAGGGTTGTCTAAGTGGAGGAGATGTTAGTTACTACTACGGCCATAATGAAGATTTAGGGGCCTTGCAGAATAAAGTGGAAGAACTGGAAAATAGGCAGAGGCTGCAGAACTTGAGACTTTTTGGAATACCCGAGGGATCAGAGGGCTCAGATGCCAGGGCTTATTAGGTTAAATTATTCCAAAGGGCATTCCCAAACCTGTCCGACTGGGATTGAGACTCCCAACTCCAGCGGGTACACAGATTGCCTATAATTTCCAGAAATAAGGAGAGTAAATACCCAAGACCTGTCATGATCTACTTCTGCAACTCTGTGCTAAGACAAGCAGTCCCAATTAAAGCTAGACCAAATACCACTGTGACATTAGATAATGTAACTTTTTTTTTGTAAAATCTGACCTTAGTAAGATTACCATGTATAAAAGATGGGGGCTGCGTAAACTGATGGATCCTTTTAAGTCTCGGGGGGCAACGGTATACCTTCAAGAACCTGCTAGCCTCAACGTTATGAAATCCGGACATACTTATTTTTTCACTGATGTAAAAGAGGCTGAACAACTCCTTGTAAAAATGGATTCAAATACTTAAAAAAAAGTTTTTCAAGATTAATTGTTTATGTTTAATGGTAATCCACTTGGGCACCTTCTTTTGTTTTTTTATTTTTGCATATGAGGCTAATACGGAGGGATGGGGATTCTGGGGAGACCTCTCTGACTGGCTGCCCTTTAAGCGGCAGCAGAAGATAGAGGTAGGTTTCCGGGTAGGTACTGGGGGGGATTTAAGGGCTGGGGGATAGGTTTAGGGGGAGAGGGTGGGGGGTAGGGGACAAAGGGGGAAACTGACAACACAAGCACAGATGAGTTTAGTTACATAGAGATTAAAAAAAAAATGTTCAGCTGAAGTTGAATAGCCAGAAGCAATGTATCAAATAAATTGTTTAGCCTGAAATGTCTCAGGTCTTAATAATAGAAGTAAAAGACAATTAGTCTTTGAAGAACTTAAAATGTACAATCCTCATTTTGCACTTTTAAATGAGACTCATATATTTTTTTCAGGACCGTAAAAAAATGAAACAAGGGGGATATGAATTGATAACTTGTACAGATTTGAATGCATCAATAAGGGGATGGCTATACTTAAGAAGAAAGCATTTAAGGTTGATGTACTTAGAATTGCTTCTGATAAAGCTGGTCGGTGGGCACTTGTTCAAGTTAATTTAATAAATTCCAAACATGTATTATGTGCCCTGTACGGATCAAATATTGACGATTCGGGGGTTTTTGACCGTCTTAATTTAGAATTATTAGACTCGGAAGGGGAGCTAATACTCATGGGCGACTTTAATTGCATTATGAACTGTGCGAAAGATACTACGAAGCTCCACCCATCTCAACGGATGCGAAAAACAAGAGCCGCTATCCTCGAATTATCTCGTATTCATAATTTAAAAGATGTATTGAGGAATCTTTATCCCATGTTAGCAGGATACATAAACTATTCAGCCCCTCACAAAATGTGCTCCCGCATCGACATGGCCTGGGCCACTGATAATGTTTTGGACGGGTGTAAAATGGAGATCTGCCCTAGAGTAACATCGGACCATAATCCCATCCTTCTATGGTTTAATATTTCATTTAAAAAACAGGAAGTCAGGTTTTTTTCATTCCCAAGATATTTGTTAACAGATACATCATTTGTTACTCAATTGAAAAATCACATAAAAGAATTTCTGGAGTTTAATGTAGACTCTGCTCAACTCATTCATGTATAGGATGCTTGTAAAGGAAGTATTAGAGGATTTGCCCAACAACATATCATCAAGCAAAACTTAGAACGAAAAAACGAGATATGGGAAGTGACTTCCAATATTCGCTCACTGGAAAAACATTTAGCAGAAGTTATCAGACAAGAGAGTATAGGGGTACGCATTACTCAAAACAAATCTTTACTAGAACTCAAACTGATTACTCTACCATCTGAAACTAAAAGATTTTTAGGAGAAAGAGTAAGTTTGAAACTACATAAATATAAGATATCACAATATGAAGGTGGAGATAGAATTGGTAAGATTCTTGCTTATAAGGTAGCGGAGGACAGAGCTAATTCTCTAATTAAAAATATAAAAGGGGCTGACGGAGTTATCTACAATCAACCAGGAGAGATTTTACAACAATTTGTTACATACTATTGTAAACTCTATACTCCTGAGTATACACCTATGAAAGATATTTTGAAGCGATATATAAGAAAGAATTGGGCATTAGAAAAGGAAACCGAAATGATGGAAGAAATGGAAAGAAATTTTTCTCTTACAGAATTACAACTGGCTATTTCTTCCCTTCCTTTGGGGAGTGCTGCGGGAGATGACATACTCCCCATTGAAATTTATAAAAGTTGCAGCTAAGAACTGTTACCTATCTTGTGCTCTGTGATTAATCAAATAGGAGAATCAGGCAAAGCACCTCATTCTTGGAAAACTGCTAAAATAATATTTTTTTTTAAAAATGATAAAACGCCATTGGAGTGTGGGTCCTATAGGCCCATCTCCTTGATAAACGCTGATGCTAAAGCATACGCTAAATTATTAGCCATGAGACTAGCTCCTCTTATGCCCAAACTAGTAAGCCAACAGCAACATGGCTTTGTGATGGGTAGAGACACGACTGCACATGTTAACATGGCCATCACAGCATTCAATGTTGCTTCTACTAACTCCTCCCCACTCGGCATTGTGCTACTAGATGCTGAAAAAGCATTTGACAGAGTGGGGTGGGACTATCTTTGGGCAACCCTCAAGGAGATTAGCTTTGGGACACAATCTCTAAGAAGACTTCAACCACTTTATGATTGTCCAAATGTGAAAATAGGATATGCTAATTTAATATCCCCGAGTTTTCCAGTTTTTAAGAGGCACTCGTCAAGGGTGCCCCTTGTCTCCACTCTTATTTGCTCTCTCTATGGAGCGATTCATGAAGGCAATACAGGCTCAAGAACGCATTAAACCTTTCACCCATGGTATCCATTCTTTTAAAATTACAGCTTATGTCGACAACCTTGCAATTTACACTACTGATGTGGCAGAAGCCATGGTTGGGATTATTAAAGAAGCCGGCAATTTTGGTATGGTTTCAGGATACAAATTAAATTTGAACAAAATGCAAATTATAGTAAACCATAAAATACAGGTCCTAGTCACTGGTATCTGCCACACAGCTACTTATTTAGGCATTAAAATAACATCTAATATTAGGGATATTAAGGCACTAACGTATGATATTTTACTAAGGGATACAACAGTGCTTCTGAAAAAATGGCATAAGGTTCCCCTAAATTTGCTTGGACAAATAAACCTTATTAAAATGAATATTGTACCCAAATTTCTTTATTTATTTAGGTCTATTCCGCTGCTTATCAACAACTTATTTTTTAGAAAATTGGATGGTATTTTAGGTAGCTTCATCTGGGGCTATAAAAAAAATCATAGAGCGCTTTCCCTTTTGAAACTAACACCTATTAAAGGTGGTCTAAATTTCCCGGATTTCAAAACCTACTTGTATGCTTCTTTTCTGGGTCGAATTTGCAGCCTCTTTAATTCTAATAATCCATATTACTTTCACCAATTTATGTTAGGTCTTAAATCCATACAATTTTTAGCGAGACCCAACGATCCAAATTATTTTAAGAGAGTCAGGTTTAAGACTGCTAAAGACGCGGTTCGCATTTGGAATATTTTTAGCGATTCCGTGGGGAGAATTTGGTCTAATCAAGGTATAACCCAGTTGACGGACTTATAGGGTTCAACAGGCTTTTTAGAATTTGATACCCTTAGATTACTTTATGAACTCCCCGAAAACATGCGATTTAAATATATGCAGATTCGGGATTTTTTTATTGGTAAAATGAAACTTAAAGAAATTTCAGATTCAAAAATATGGACATGCATCTATGGGGAAAAAATAAAGCTATAATTAGTCTAGGGTATAAATGCTTCAGTCAATTTAAAACGGACGACTGCCCTAAATGGGCTCAGAAATGGGTCTCTAAATTAGGGATGTATATATCGTCAAACAACATCTCTACATTTTTTCATAATAGTAATAATTTGGTTCATTCATCCAGTTTAAAGCTTCAAGCCTATAAGACTGTATTACAATTGTACTACACTCCGCTTCAAATTTCTAAGTGGTCAGGAAATAATACTCCCTACGACCGCACAAAATGTCCAAAATGTGACCTGCTCGCGGCTGACCTGGAGCATATGATTGTTTCATGCCCTATTTTACATACATTTTGGGATAATGTGGAAAACATTCTGAAACAGAAACAATTGACACATGCTTCATTATCAGCTGAGATGATACTTCTAGGAATGCAACCAATTACTGCTCCATTTAGGGATTTGTTGTTTATTTTAATATCTTGTGCTAGATTGGTCATAGCAAGGGCATGGATTTCGGATAAACCACCTCATATAACCGAATGGTGCCGGTTGGTGAAAGAAATTTAGGATATGGAACTTTCCCTAGCTAGAATACGAGGCGATCGCTCACTTAAGAAAGTGGACACAATTTCGGGAATATTGTTTCCATGTATGAGTTGATATTTAATGATTTTTCAATAAGTGATACGCACCTACTTGTGTTTTGAATGATTTCTTCTGCTAACCGGTATATGACTAAGGGCTAGATGTAGGTAAATCTAATTTTCCGATTCATAAATACCGAATTTTACCGATTCGGTATTTATGAATCGGTAAATTAGAAGGAGGCAGATGTAGGTAATTTTGAAAACACAATTACCGAATTTGTAAGATTCGGTATTTACCGATTCGGTAAATACCGAATCGGTATTGCCCATTGATTCCTATGGGCCTTGAAGCCCATAGGAATCAATGGAAAATACCGATTCGGTATTTACCGAATCGGTAAATACCGAATCATGCAAGGGTGCAGGGGGTGTCACTTTGACACCCTCTAGCACCCCAAGTACAGGCTTGTGTGACATGTGGCACACATACATGCCCTAAGGGCATGTCTGTGTGTCACATGGCACAGGTGTGCATGCACAGATGTGCATGCACACCTGGATTCGGTATTTTACCACCCAATAGGATTGGGTGGTTAATACCGACTCCTAAAGGGCCTGTGGCACTCTGTGAAGTGCCACCTACATATTGATTTACAGAATCGGTAAATTTACCGATTCAGTATTTTACCGGTTCTGTATATTTACCGAATCGGTCAATTTACCAATTCTGTAAATCAGATGCCCCCTACATCTCAAAAGCCAAATACCAGTCGGAAACTGCCGAAATCGGCCATTTCCGAACGGTATTAAGGCTCCTACATCTGGCCCAAAATACTTTATGAATTCAGGAACTTTATGTTAATGTTCTGTATTTAGTAATGAATTACTCTTGTAATGATTGATTGCTTGTCAATAAAATTTTTTTTTTTTAAAATGAACCTCTAATAAGCTTCCCATCCTTTAGAATGTGGTACCCCTGCCACCTGATATTTAAAGGTGGCACTGGTAAAATCCACTCTGGAATTGAACACCCAGTCCACAATTCCTAAAGAAAGCAACACATATCACAATTGCAAACAAACTTCTATCTACACCATAGATGTGCAATTCTGTTGTAGAACTGGGAACCATCTGCCGCTAGTGTGAGTTACGGCTGTAATGCACGTGGAAGGAAGAGGCTAAATTGATTACTCCCACGACACACCTCTCAAAACTAGGAGTACACTGGCACATGACCAGTAGGTGGTCTACAGGTTAAATTCAGCATGACCAGCAGTAGGTGAAGCAGAGTTGGAGACAACTTGATAATCCATGATAGTGCAACATGGATGACCACCACAGTTGAATTAAGTCATATTGCAGTTGAATTCCACACCAGTACATTGTCCTCCACCTCCTATGTGCTCCACTGGGTGTAACAGAAAAATAAATCAATCAAACATAGTATGATTCCTCGACAATTTCTGTGCACCTAAGTCCTAAAAAAGGATCTATGGATACATAGAACTCTATTGCTTTCCATGCACACTGACAGGGATTTTTGAGAATCACGAAAATGTAAAAAATCCAGTAAGTCATAGGCGTTCAGATTTCTCCCTCACACCCTCTCACCTCTCTCTCCCCATCTTCTCCCATCTTTGTCCCAAACATTCCCACCTGTCTTGTTCAGGCACTTCAAAGCTACTGCAATATTGTTATTTAAATTGTCCAATACAAGTGTAACAAATATATCTTACATGGTGAAGCAGGACACAAATGAGAAGTTACCTTGCGCTCCAGAAGTAGTTAAACAAGAAAAAAGCAGGATGTAACACTAGCTTATAACAAAGACTAGCTTATATAAAGTTCACAGTGTTGCAGAAGACAGGAGCTAATACTTTTTACACTGGTTTTGCTTCTCGTTTAATAGGGAATTGCAGAGTTAAATGTGCAAAGTGTATAACATATGATGTTTTCGTTGCCTTCGCTTGTGCCTGGGAACTTGCCTTTTCCTGCCTATAAAGAGATGCTCAAAGATGTTCGCTGAATGTAATGTGCGCGTCGCTTCTGTAGGATTGCCAGTAAACCTTTTCTGCTCTTTGCAAAATTCTGCCTCCATCTGTTTTCACCATTTCGTTGTTGTCCTTGAGGGGAACCAGCTGTCTCTGCCCATTACCATTTGCGATTCATCTTTGTTTGGTTTCTATTTCCCTTAAGAATATTCTAAATCATGTTGAATTTTTTGACTCTGACTATTTTTTTTATGCAGGGTTCTTGTCCATCTTAATATATGCTACTATTTTGCAACTGCTGTTCACCCTGTTCTATCAGTTCATCTTGTTACGCAGCTTCCAGTGTTTTAAGATGGGAACATTTCCTTTACAAGAAGCATCGTGGGCAGCAGCTTTCCATTAAAAATCTGAATTTTGTCCAGTAGAAATGAATATATTTAGCTTAGGTCTCACAGAAGTAATGATATCCCCGATAGGAGCCCCTGTATTTCCAAATTGTTAACAGTGATTTCTGCTTGTTGAATTACCAAGAGAAGTTGATAATAACAAGGTAAACCAGGTGCACGTGCTCAGTTGCACACGCAATAATGCTGACAGGCAAAGTTATATAACTTTGCATCATTAAATACTGAATGGCACATAGTGAAGTGTGTTCTTGCTAATGAGCGTTTGGTTTGTAACGGCCACTACAAGGCAGCCATTTCCACGCATAACATATGGGCCGTCTGAGTTCGTGTGCGAGGTATCTGTAAGAAGGACAGCGTGGACTCCCCCCCTTCCCCACACTCTCTTCCGCCGCAGCGGATATCCGGCCCCCGGGAAATTCTAGGAGGGGCATATAGCCATCTCGCCCTGGGAGGGGCCTATGGCCGTCTCCCCCTGGGCGACCCATCCGTAGTGGGTGCCACCCCCCTGTGGGAGGGGCCAATGGCCATCTCCCCCCGGGCGCTCCCATCCATAATGGTGGGCGCCCGCCCTAGGGACCTTGAAATCACTGCTCACCGATCATGACCTTACCGCCCGACCAAAATATAAATACGACAGTTATTTTACCTACTAAGGAAAGAAAACTATGACTAAACTTGCAACAGCTCGATAAATTCACCGACTTCAACATTGCTACAAAGGGAAAAAGGTCCTAAAGCAAAGCACCATCTTTATTAAATCCATTCCTGTACATCTCTACAAAGGAAAAAAAGGGCCTACAAGCAAGTATCTAATTACATGCATACCATCGTCATACATTTAAGATGCAAGAAGTGATTGCCATACATGTCAAATAACACCGACGATATCTCTTTACTTCAGAAACTCTGCAACAAGGGGCTGGTGGGTGGGTCAAAAAGTGCAGCTTGTTCCCTTGAGGGCTCACGAGGGACGAGTGGTGCAGCCTTCAGAGCACAGGAACAAGAGGAAGCTTCATTGGATTCTCGCACTATTTATCCAGCTGTGAGAGGGCAGGGACACACCTCAAGCACGCCCATCAGTGCACGGACTTCCGGGCGGGTGTTTAGGACAACCTCTTTTTGGGCGGGAGGAGCGTGTTCCGGCCACGCCGCTTTGGGCATACCAGCCGGGACACGCCCCCGCCCACAATGGTTTCCCGGGGCTTCGGGGCACCCATCCATACGTTCGGGGGGACCGAGTGGTCTCCCCTTTCCATATGGGCCGGGATGCTCACCACCCCTCCCAACACCAATTCCCCATGGGAGGAGACAGACGCAGATTTGAACTTTTGGAAGGCGGGGGGGCCTCACGACCCCCCCAGACGTATTTATTAAAATATGAAACAAAATTTAAAACTTTAAATTAAAACGTTTCATGAATCATGTACAAATTCAACTTCAATTACATCTTGATGAAGACAGGTGTTTCAGGCTAACCTTAACAAATCTCTAATACAAAGGTTTCCTAGCCGAGTCTAGCATCCTGATAAATGCATTACATTTGAATTTGTACAACCTAACATTAAGGGCCAACGGCAAGGTCTTAACCGGTGTCAGATCCCTATCACCAACTTCCCGCCCTCGCGGTGTGAGTGGCGCATGCGCAGAGGACTTTACCCTCGCCGCCAATTGTAACTTCCCTTGTCGTGGGGGCCCCCTTTCACTCGACGCATCTTAAGGTCATCTGAGTTCGTGTGCGAGGTATCCGTAAGAAGGACAGCGTGGACTCCCCCCCTTCCCCACACTCTCTTCCGCCGGAGCGGATATCCGGCCCCCGGGAAATTCTAGGAGGGGCATATAGCCGTCTCCCCCTGGGAGGGGCCTATGGCCGTCTCCCCCTGGGCCACCCATCCGTAGTGGGTGCCACCCCCCATGGGAGGGGCCAATGGCCACCTCCCCCTGGGTGCTCCCATCCATAATGGGTGGCGCCCCCCCTAGAGACCTTGAAATCACTGCTCACCGATCATGACCTTACCGCCACAGGCCAGATAGTTGACCGACTATCTGGCCCCCCCACACCTCCTATAGGTCATGTCTCCTTAAGCCCACTAACCAAGCTACGATGTCTCCTATCAGTAAGTCATTACCCGTTCTGGACAGGTGCACCCCATCATTTGAATAACAGTGATCGCCCCTGATACACCCATGAGAAATGCTTTGGAGATGAGCAGAGCGAAACAGTTTCTCAATTTTATTGTTGACCCTCTTTACCGAGTGGTTCAACGCTGTCATAGACAAACCTCCCCGCCATATCTTCCTGGGAATCATGTGGGACCAGGCAATCGTACATCCCGGGAGCCTTTTTTGCTAACCAGCTAACTACAGACAGTATGTGCTCAACTAACACCCGTCTTCCCAGTCTCACCAAGTCATTGCCCCCTACGTGCACTATGACTACAGATGGCGGTGACCTGTGCCGCCCTAATAGTTCCTCCACAAAGCTTTGCAATCGGTCAATACAGAGGCCGCCCTTCCCATGGAAGGTCACTCTGAACCCATATTCCTCAGCTGTGTGAATCGCATCACCTGCCTTGAATTTTTCCCCGGCACGCCTCACGTATGAGTGGCCCACGACCCAGACCACTTGATCTCCATTCCGTGATCCTTTACCGCTGGTCAGCTGATGCTGGGCCGATCCCAATTTCCGCCCCGCGTCACAGGCTCGCGAAACTGTAATCCAAACAAAAGACAACAAGCGTGAGTGCATTTTATCAGTCTTTTACAACATGTGCAGTCGCACATATCTCTTGAAGCAATTCGAGGAGCAACGGCCTAATTGTTCCACCTCGTCTGCCTGCAGACCCCGAGCCGTAACTTCAGTAGCGGCCCTTATTCTAAACGAATGGGTCCCAAAATCGCACGGGTTCAAGCCCGCCGCTGCAATCGTAATCGCCAGCACCCTCTGAAATTGAACTCTTGTCAGTGGGGTGCCGTCCATATGTCTAAGCAGGGCCCCCCCCATGTTGTCGACCTTTGTTTCAGGTAGGCCTCCACATGCCTCACTGGACAACCGGGATTCCCCTGAACGTGCTGCAACACCACACTATTCCCCAGGGCCTCCTGGTCCGTTTTCAACCTGGCTATCGAGATCAGCAGAGAATCCCCTCTTACTTGGATGTGATCCCTGCGTAGACCGCCTTCCACATCTTTCTTATTCCCTGCCACAAGTTCACTCACCCGCAGGGCCCCATAAAATGCCAATGTGAAAGCTGCTCGGAATAGTATTACCTCGCTGGGTGAGGAGCATGTCTCGTCCAGTTTCGCCAGTAAGGTGGTCAATTTATCAAACCCAATCGGGTGCCTGTTATCCTGTCTGTGACCCTCCAGGCGCTGCCAGCCGCGGAGAGCCTTCTTGACTAAGAAGGAGTTTGTCGGGTCCCTTATCCCGTGGAGCTGTGCCATAAATGATATGGCGGCCTTATACCTATTGGCGGTTGCCGCCGACCGGCCTTCTTTATGAAGTGCTACCAAAAAATGGAGCAAGGACTCCTCCCACCCCCATCCATGTTCCCCTACTGGCCCCAGAAAGGCGCAGTATGAACGGAACGCCCCTTCATATGCTCTCCTCATCCTGGGCGCTAAACTGGCTGCCACAAGGTTTTGTAGTCCGGGGCACCGATCTGCCACAGTGCTTCGGGGAAAGGTGCCACCACTAGCTCCGCTGAGGGTAGACAATCCCTGAAAGCCTGCATTTTGGAACGAGAGAGTGCGTCAGCTGCATTATTTAGTACACCCGGCACATGTTTTGCCCTGAACTGTACGTTCAATCCCATGCATCGCAACACAATCTCTTTCAACAGTCGTAAGATCCATTTGCAGCGTGCTGCCTGCTGGTTAATGCACTCAACCACTGTCATGTTATCTGACCAAAACACCACCGAGCGGTCCATAAAGTCTTCTGGCCATGCCACCAGAGCCACCCAGATGGGGAATAGTTCCAGGAAACCTATGTTATTCGTCAGGCCGCTTGTTCGCCACCACGCCGGCCATGTTTGTGCCGACCACCGATTTCCGAAGATTGTACCAAACCCCACGCTGCCCGCCGAGTCGGTCCATAAGCTGAGTTCCACCGACGAGGCTGGGGGTTTGCTCCATACCACTAGGCCATTGAAGTCCGCCAAGAATGCCAGCCAAATGAGCATGTCCTGGCGAACCTCTGCCGACAGTCTTGTGCGGTGGTGCCCTTCCCTAAGGCCCACCATGGATTGCGCAATGGATCGAGAGAAAGGGCGAGCCATCGGTATCACTCTCAATACAAAGTTAAGCTGACCCGCTGTCTGTTGCAACTGGTGCAGGGTCACCTTCTCCGTCCGTAGACACTGTACCAGGGATGCCCTAAACTTGGCAACTTTCTCCGTCGGCAAACGGAAACACCCCTCCTCCGAGTCTAGTTCTATACCCAGAAACTCGAGGGAGGTAGTCGGCCCAACCGTCTTACCTGGCGCCAATGGAACCCCAAAACCCCGCATGAGCACGCAGAAGTCCTGCAATGCCCGCGCGCAGTCCCGAGTGCCCGCTGGGCCAAGAATGAGGAAATCATCCAGATAGTGCATCACATGATCATGCTCTGTGGCCTTCCTGAACACCCATTCTAAAAATGAGCTAAACATTTCAAAATAGGCACACGAAATTGAACAACCCATTGGCATGCACATATCCATGTAGTATTTCCCCTGAAACGTGAATCCCAGCAGACGCTGGTCGTGGGGGTGTACTGGGAGCAACCTGAATGCAGATTCAATGTCTGATTTAGCTAACAATGCACCGGGGCCCAGGCGATTCAACAGTACTACTGCGTCATCGAACGATGCATACTTCACCGAACATACCTCGGAATCAATCGCTTCATTTACTGAGGCCCCCCTCGGGGCCGATAGATTGTGAATGAGTCTATACTCCCCCGGGTCTTTCTTCTGAACCATTCCTAACGGGGAACACACAAAATCCACTACTGGCGGGTCGCCAAATGGTCCTGCCACTCGCCCCAAGCTAACCTCTTTTGCTATCTTTTTGGCGGCAACTGTTGGGTTGTGCTGAATAGACAACTGATTTTTACAGGAAGAGTTCCCACGAAAATTGCCCGCTCCTGAAGCCATATGAGAAGCCATCCCTCAGAGTCCCGGCGGACACATGATCAGGGTATCCGTTTAGCCAAGGGGTCAAAGCCAAGATATCTACGGGCGAAGATGTTTGCTTCCGAGGCACCGCATCAATCCTGCTTGGGGCCCCCTTTTCCTCCTGCGCCATTGGCCTTCAATCGGCAACTGGTTTCCGGGTGTGAGGAATTTCCACAGCCCGAGCATGCGTGCCGGAACCTACACGTTCCTTGGGGCCTGTTACAAGTACCTTTGTTAAAGCCCCAACACACCCCTCGCTTGCTTCCGTTCCCGCCCGACCTAGGATGGGACTCCCCCCCAGAGCTTGCCCAAAAGGGCACTGACTGCCTCTGAGGGAATACCCCGGAGCCGTTCGCGCTCGACCCTGAAGCACTCGCTGGTCCTGGCAAGAGCTGCCCATGCCAGGACACTGTATCCAAACAATCCCATGTCAAGGCCGCATTAAATTCCTTTGCTTTTCTAAAGGCCATATCATAGCCTTTCCATTCATCACCCCCATACTTCGCATGGAAATACGTGATTCTACTCTGGTAACATGCCAAGTCACTCAACACCTCTGGTGTACGTTCTCCGATAATCGCCACAAATATAGAAAAGGCCCTGATCCAGTTCATCATCGTCTCATCGACCCTGAATTCTGACATCTTGGCCCGCCATACACTGGGGTGCCAGAAATCTTTCTGGGTCTTTGCATACTCTAACTCACGATGATCAGTCAACAGCGAAAACATGTTAATGTACTTGTTTGCCCACACCATTTCTTTCGTAACCATGGGAACATGTTGAGCTAAACTTTCCCGCCTTGAGGGTACCGCGCCCTCCCCCACCATCGTTAACGATCTCTTACCGGCTTCCGCCGCGCTTCCAGCCGCGTCCGTTGTTTTCTCCTGGTTGTCAGCCGTGACGATTTACATTTACACCTTCGCCACCTGCGGGGAAACAGAAGGCACATTCGCTGTCCCGTCATCCCTTGCCTGCCGTAACTGCTCGATAATTATTCTTGGCTCTTCGGCCGGGTTTCCCGCAGCCGCAGATCCCCCCGCTCCCTTCTTTAGCCATGGTAACACTGCCGCTAACTGAAGTGCTAATTCCGGGGGCATCTGGTCATCCACCAGCGGCGTGATAACCACGGGGATAGGCAACCCCCCATCCGGTCCCGGTACCGGGCTGGTCGCTGGCACTACTGGAATTGGTGGAGTTTCTATCGGAACTGGGGCCTCGCTGGGACCCGCCTTCCCCTTCCTCTTTTTACCCTTATCCCCGAGGGTGACGTTCGGCAAGGCCGGTCCTATGACCCTCTTGGGTCGCCCGAGGGAGCATTCTGGGCCGCCACCTACTTCCTGAGGGCCGCCAAGCCGCGATCTAGCCGGTCAACTTTATTGAATTTTCGGTCCATCACCGCCACTTGGTTCACCAACGTGCGCAGCATCCTTTACATCTCGGAGCTCTTTCCGGGCTTCTTGCCAGGCATGTCTGTGATCGATCCGCACGACCTGTCCTACGGAGGCGACTCGATCTCCAACTACGCCTTGATAACTGAAAGAGAAAGACAAATATTAAAAGTTCTCAAAAAGTGCAGCTTGTTCCCTTAAGGGCTCACGAGCGACGAGTGGTGCAGCCTTCAGAGCACAGGAACAAGAGGAAGCTTCGTTGGATTCTCGCACTATTTATCCAGCTGTGAGAGGGCGGGGACCTGCCTCAAGCACGCCCATCAGTGCACGGACTTCCGGGCGGGTGTTTAGGACAACCTCTTTTTGAGCGGGAGGAGCGTGTTCCGGCCACGCCGCTTAGGGCATACCAGCCAGGAAACGCCCCCCCGCCCACAATGGTTTCCCGGGGGATCGGGGCACCCATCCATATGTTCGGGGGGACCGAGTGGTCTCCCCTTTCCATTAACAACACATGCATTACAACGCATGCGTGGTTAACACAAATAGCCTTTACCACGCATACCTTTACTACGAGATACGTAGTAAAGGCATGTGTGGTAAAGGCTATTCGTGAAAAAGGGGGCGCAGGGGTCTGCCACCGAAAAAAAAGCGGGCAAAAAGAAAAGAGGGCTTGGGGAGGGTCTACCCCCCAACAAAACGCACCTGATAAAGGCAATCAACGTCGTTAGAGGAAACAGAAAGTCTCACTTCTGTTTCCACTTAGCGACGTGCAAAATGAAAAAAAAGAACTTGAAGAACAGACGAGACAAAGTGGGAAGGTAAGGGGAATTTTAGAATAAAAAAAAATTAAGGGGTCCGAATATAGGGTAAAGTTAACAAGAGTATGCCCTTCCCATGCATACATTTACAACGAAAAAAGTTGTAAAAATATGCGTGGTAAAGGAATATTCGTTCTAAAGGTTATGCACGAGAAAGGCATTCGCGTTGTAACACATGCGTGGTAAAGGCATACGTTGCAACGGAATGCGTTGCAATATCATACAACCGTTAGTAACAGTACTTGAAGAGCACAGGGTTCCTTTTTTCCTTCACATTTCCGTCTTAGGGATTATCAGCCCTCTCTAGGTTACTGTACTAGTTTAGGATCATATGGCAGGTCTGCGTATGCCCCAAAAACCATATTGGCTCCATTGATATCTGATACTCATGCCATCCGAGAGGTTAATCGAATATGCTGCTACCGTGTCGAGGGCACACCTTCTGTACGCGTCTGCGTCAACTAATCTCAGACCCACCTATGCTGCCGGTTTACAGTAGCACTTGCTTCTCCCAAGTAAGACACAAGTTTATCCTAGTCTGTCCAAACGTGGATGCCTCAGCGCTCTGCCAACTGGCCTCAGGTTGCTTACCTGCTCTAATGTCAACACCTGCCTTGAGGTTATCACTTTCACTTCAATTTTTTCATCTGCTACCAAACTTCATCTGGTTCACAATGTGTATGGGACCATCTGAAAGCGTGCCCTATAGTGAAACATGCATTTGACAGTCATAACTTTGGGGGTCATTACGATGACGTCAAGACCACCACCGACAGCCTGTCGGTAGTGGGCTCATCGCCATCAGGACCACCTTCACCACCCACCGCATTGGGATGGCGGGAGGTGTGATGGCGGTCGGAAATACTGACTGCCACACATCCAACAGGCTTCTCGAGCCCACTAGTGCAGCAGAGGGTCTTGTAATCCTTGCATTGGTGGCGGTGCCTACTAGGCACCTTCATAGGGATTACGATGTCCATCCCCGTCAGCCTTCATGGAAAAGCTGTCTGAAAGGGACATCGGGGGCCAGCAGTGGGACCCCTTCTACCCTGTCCCTAGGCTGTGGGCACTGAGGGGCACCATAGTGCCCCCCTACATGTCTCTGCATCAGGTGGCAGTCACTGCATGGTGCCTGCCATTTAGTGCAGGGATATGTGTGGTGACCCCTGTTTGTCTTGTGACATGTGCTGCAGCCAGCAGCACACTTCGCAATACAAAAAATAGGCAATGGGACTGCCTTGGTAGCAGTCTCATCGTAATTCCTACTGTGGGACTGCCCCTTGTAGGTGGGCGGTCCTAAATAGGAAACAATGGTGGACGGACTGAAGTCCGTCCACCATCATATTTAGACTTATTATTCTCAACATCTGTGTTGGTTTACTGTTTGTTGTTGAGATGCTGCCCATAGACTGCTCTGGCTCTGACATTGCCCTAGCTATTCTATCTGGATAGAAAATGTGTCTTGTGCATTGGGCTGCTCCCCTAGTGGCAGAGTTGCTTCGCAGAGAATGAAAACCCACACACAGAAATTCTGTCTCTTAACATATTTATAACTAATTTTAAATTCCTGCTAGTAGATTTCCCACCTGATACAGCTATGTTGTTTATCCACTTGTTCTTGAACACTGTCAGCTTAAATATGATAGGAGCTTAACTTTTGGAGATTGTAACATTTAGGTAGACAGCCTTTCAAATAATCAGCTACTAAAATCCTAGAAGTGTATTTTACTCTTAATCATTATCAATTAATGTCTGGCACCACGTGCAACACAGGAACCTTCTGTGCTCACTCTGACCACATTAGATTCCTGTACACACAGAAGCTGATTTGGACTCATCGCAGAGCTGTTATTTTTTCTTTATCTAATCCTGAAGCCCTTTCCAAGGATGTTGACATTTTAAAATCCTTGGTCCAGACATAATGGGCCTGATTACAAAGACGAGGAGACCACCACCAACAGGTCTCCCCATGAACTTAACCAACATTACCGCCCGCCACATTTGGATGGCGGACAGCTGTGTGGCGGTCAAAAAGATCGACCGCCACAGATCCGTGTATCCGAGGCTGAGTAATGCCTACAATGGTGGTGGTGCCTACCAGGCACTGCTGTAGGCATTACAATGGTCCTTCCCACAAGCCCTTTCATGGCGGTAAACCCACCATGAAAAGGCTGGTGGAAAGGGTCATTGGGGGCCCCTAGCAGGACCCCCTGGCCCACAGACATGGGTCCTGGGGGGTGCCTATGGTGCCCCCTATATATCCCTGCACCATGTGGCAGGCACTGCATGGTGCCTGCCACGTTGTGCAGGGATATGTGTGGGGTGTTTCATTTGTACTGCGGCAGGTGCAGCAGAGCCCAGCACCCGCTGCAACACAAAACACTGGTGACCACCACGGTGGCGGTTGCATCCTAATTTGCCCTGTGAGACCAACGCCTTGTAGGCGGGTGGTCCCAAAAAGGAAACCATGACTTACAGACTGAGGTCTATCCGCCATTGTAATCAAGACAAGTATCTCTTGTACCTCTCTTGTACTGGACTCATCTACACCATCCCCAAATACTGATATTACATTCTGTGCCATTGTCTTTATCCATTTATCACTCTGGCTCCTGATTCTTCTATTTGTTTAAAAGCCTAAAATCTCACAGAAGATTTCACACTGACCCTTGGGTATGTGCTGAAACAAAAAAAAATCCAAGGGATCTGAGAGAAATTAAGCTCCTGGACACTGCCCGATAGTCATCCTATCAGAGGACGAGGACAACTCCTCACACCCCAGCCCTTAGTGTCAGTTCGGGAGCAAGTTCATGCCTCATCAAGAATCTCAGCTCCTACGTGACATTTGGTAGCTCATTAAAATGTTATTCTAAGGTTTTAGGCAGGCAAAGGTGACTTTTAAAAAGTGCCTTTCATAAAATATTTAACTCAATTCTGACTTTGCCAATGTATTGGACTTGTGATAAATATTTTTAAAAAAAACAAATAATTAGACTTTTGTTTGGTTCCTAAGGGGAGATAACATGATTTATTTTTAATATTAACTCTCAAAGCTTTCCCATGGGACAGTTAACCCTGCTATAGTTAAAATAGCTTAATAGGCCTTTTCACTGTCAGGACGTTTTACATTAACCTTTCCACATCCTACTCTTAAATATCAAGCACTCGACCTTATTAGCATTTAAGAACAACTTATGGGTGACATTAATATTTAATAGAAAGGTTTAGGCCTGTCTAAGGGGAATATTTTGTTGGTCAAATTTGCAGTTTAAACCTCCACAGCCAGGTGATGTTTTGCATTGTTACTTTAGTGATGGCACAATATGTGCTGCAGTCCACTAGTGACTTTTAACTTGCAGGCCCTGGGTGCACTTTGCATCCTATACTGGGAACGTACAGGTAAGTAAAGTATGCCAAATAGAACTAACACCAATGGCAACATGTTTTAGTGGTCAGAGCACATGCATTATGGCCTGGTGAGCAGAGTCCAGGTGCAGAGAGATAAAACAAAACAGCAGCATCAGTCCTCAAAAAGTTGTGGTGGTGATGCAAAAAGAGCCGGTTTGCTACACTTGCCATAAAGCTAACTGAACCAATTATCTAATTCTTACTTTCATGGGTTTCTTAAAATTCCCAGTTCAAGACATGTTGTAGTAAGGCCGTGAAAGGGCCGACATAGGCAAACAAAGAAATAACCATGTCTAGAGAATATATTTTTTTAATGGTGTTATAGGTGGGCTATAGAGCACAAATGTGTTTAATAATTATTTTTAAAAACGCTTGGCAATGAGAATCACTTAAAGTACGACATGAGAATATACATTTTTGTTTTATGCGAAGGCCAAGGTCATAGCTATCAATATTGCAGGAGGTTCAGAGGAGCTGGATTGTCCCTCCCACCTCCCCACCGGGGAAGGGGATGCTGAAGTACCAATAAAATAACAGAAAGGGTTTTACCTACCAATAGCACCAATCCCATTACCAAATAATCAGTCAGTTGGCAGTGAAGAAAGTTCAATCATTTATTAAGCAAAAAAGAATACTCTATAGAGGAGCCTCTCCAACCCTCACCCATCAGGTGTGCGGAGAAGACTGTTGGCTCGCATTCAAACATGAGGTTATATACTTTTCAGTTCAACACATATAATCACTGTAAAAGGAAAACCACCAGTTGGCCCTCGAGCTCCAGGAAAGGACCATATATGGCACACATGATTAGTTCAAAGCGTAACTACTTATTACTGGGAAGGTCAGGAGGGGTGACTCCCTTTCGTCTTGGTGCCCGGGAGGGTAGGCAGAGAGCCTCCAGGAATGTGCTTATCGCACTCAAAGCCAGATGCGACCTTGAGTCTCAGGACAGTCGAGTAGACAGCCTACGTTCAGCTGCTCCTAGTGATTCAGATTAACTGGGGCTTGACAACTGCCGGAGACTAACACTCTGATCACAGCCCATGTTCGAGCATGAGAGTGGAAAATAGCGTCTGTATGGTTCTCGGCCTACTCTGTTAGCAATAGATACGCAAAGAGCGAATAAACGTTTCCCCCCTGCAAGCGCATACAAAATATATACATATATTTTTAGCAAAAGAGGGTACGTATAGATGCATCATGCTAACATAATAAAGGTCCGATGCTCCTTATGCATGGGAAATCTATTTTTTTATCCCTCAATGCGGCCTCCATCTGATCTCCAAATATGACTGTTTTCACTACGAAAACACAGGATATTGGTACAGTTATCAATGCATGCTTTATTATCCATGGCACCTTTGCCAAACTGGAGCTTGGGGTGTGCTCCATTGCAGAGGAGGGCTACACGTGCATTACAGAAATTTATTGAAACTACAAATACATTTTGTATACATTCTTGGTAATATTATCGCAAATTAATCACTTCCAAAGATACCCCACCTCTTCTCATTTAGCTAAGATACTCTTGAATATCCTCAGGCCTCCCTGTAGGTCACTGCCAAGAAAGGTCATTTAAAAATGAAAACGGGGCATGAGCAGTGTGCAACTCAGGGTTTGCTGGACTTCTGAAAACACCATTCGCCCCCACACACCAGAAAATTAAATATAAATGCTACTAGAACGTTGTTTTTTAATATTTTAAATGGATTGCCTACACAGAAAGGTTTAAGCCATTAAACTTCAGGAAGCACCCTTACACATTTATCAACCAGCTGATGCTGGAAACACGATTTACTGATTAGGTAAGGAAGAGATTGGAGTTATTTGATTGATATGCAGGGGCTGAGTCACAAAAGTATGCAAGAGGTTTTAAAAGGGTACGTCTGCAGGACGCTTTTACGTATTTTTACAAGCAATTAATATTTGGCCCTAACGCATCTTAAATGAATATGCAATGACAATTAAACAGGACCATTTAAATACAATTAGAAGAAATTGAAAGGACTCTGCCATCTTTGCACTTTTAATACGAGCAAGTTGGATGCTTCAGGCCAATTCAAAAAGGCAAGTAAAAATATCTAAAGGTTCTTCTGTAGTACAACTTCCAATACTGATTTGTGCTATTGGGAATCTGCCACAATAATATCCTGGGACAGGTGGAACAGCAAATCACTTGGGAGGAGTGGGAAACAAAAGGAAATGGGCATATGCTGTGGTGCCTTGCAAAGTGAAGCTCCTGGAAAAGGCTATTCCACGTTTCACAGTCAGTCAGCCTTCTCACAGCCTTTACGCATCCCAGTGCTGGATCTGGCCAATACACAGCATAAAATAGAAAAACAACATAGTGTCAACATGGAGTGACAGTACACAGTGATGCCATCATAGAGTGCCAAGGCTGAATATTACTTAGTGAGATGAGCATGCACTTCACTATAACATAGCAATAGACTATAATGCTATTAGAAGATGCCACTCACTGAAGGTAGAATGTTCTAAGATAAACAGTGAGGGTCAGGTGAGCAGATGTGACGTCAATAATAATACATCTAAACTTACCAATGGGGACTGAACATGATTTTCTGTGCCTCAATATTTTGCCATGACATTTGATCAGAACAATGTTTTTGTGGCTGATATTTAAACATACAATCATTGTGATAGTTAGTATGTAAGCACTGCTGCTTCTACTGGAAATCTTTTTCGCATAGGAATGAAAGTGAATGGTGTATGATATGGTACATACATTGACGCATATGGGCTTTTTACGGGTCTGGCCATCCACAAACTGCCTGAATAGTAGGAGCACAGCTGTGGTGGTCGGGCTGCCCAGGGACCACCGCAACCACCAGGGATCTTTGGTGGCACTACAGTCTTGAGGCTACAATACACGGCGAAGCTGCTAGGGACCCACCAAGTATATCACAAGTTTCCTCACTGACACACTTTTCATGGTGGTGTGACCACCTTGAAAAGTGTGGCGGTGAGGAAACCAAGGGGGCACTCTGGTGCCTCATGCCATGGGGATGCACACGGGGGACACCACATGTGTCCCCCATGTGCATGCACACCAGTATTTGCATGGCAGGGACTGCAGCAGTCCATGCCATGCAGGTACTGCCTTTGACATTCCAAACACAAGAGATGATGGACAGAGCACTGAAACTTTTCAGACACTCACACCCAGTCACAGATCTGGGTTGAATCCATCATTGTTCTTTATCTCACTTCGCCACCTCAGTTCAGACCTAGCTATATGCAAATCAGTCTTGACCCAGTCCCTCATAGCAACAGTCCAGCCCGAACTGCCAAGCCAGATCCTGCCAACATAGGGCCAACAAAGCAAACACAAGGAGATGATGGACGGAGTGCTGAAACTTTTCAGACACTTATCCCAAGTCACAGATCTGGGTTTAATCCATCACCGTTCTGTAGCCCACTCTGCCACCCCAGTTTAGACAAGGCCATATGCAAATCAGTCTGACCCTGTGTCTCATGGGAACAGTCCAGCCCAAACTGCCAAGCCAGATCTTCCCTGGACCAGAAACAATCATCCTGGGAGCAGTCTCAGGTTAACACCCCTCATCAGCCAGGCTAGCTTGAATCCAGAAGCAGAGTGAGCAAGGGACCTGCACTAAAACCTTTCAGACACTCACCTCCAGTCACAGATCTGGGTTGAATCCATTATTGTTCTTCAGCACAGGCTACCTTGTATCCAGTGACAAAGTGAGCATTTATGTTACGGTTCCTATTTCATAAGCACCGCCCTAGGAATACCAAAGAACTGCCTGCCAGACGGAAGAAAACTCCTGATCTGCTCAGCGTTTCCTACATGGGTTTGGCAGAGTGGTAGGGGGGGTGGTCCCACTCCCACACAATCGAACTCATAAGAAGGTCCATAGTCCTTAGCTTGTTGGCACTGTTAAAATAAGCCATGTGAAAAAAGCCTTTTTTACAATAATAATTGTGCAGGTCAAATTAAAAAATGTCCTAGTTTGGAATACATGGGAATCAAAATGTAGCAAATGTCAGGGGCCTGCCTGGAAAAGCTGGAGTGAAATATTGTGAACGCCCTGCCTCTAAGGTTGGTGAAAAAAAGGATAGAAATGAAATTCATAAAGGAAGATGAAAGATTGCATGCTGTAAGTCTTTAATTGAAAGTACCGCTTAGTGAGTTTACCAGAAGAAGGATATGTTTGATAAACCCTCTTTGTTACACACTTTACAAAAAGAAGAAGGGTGCAACTGTGAGGAGCTGCCTGGGCCATGGGGTCATTTAGGGGCTCAGGATAGCCACAGACAATGCATATTAGTTCTTCTAGATTCAGGATATGCTAATATATCTGATGTGCATATCCCAAAAATGTACATGATCTGGCCGCCCTGAACCTACATTATATGTTTCTGACATGAGGAACTGATGAATCCTCTGTTCGTGCCTAGCCTTTTGCAAATGTTGACTGTTCTGAAGAGTGTCTGTTCTAAGTACTCTTGGGGGAGTGCTCCCGTTTAAAATTATAGCTTCTGGGAAGCTTCTGCTAGGAGCTTTGGTTATCCCAACCTGGTCCCTAAGCTTTGATTCTGACCCAGGAGGGTTATTTCTGCCTCTGTCTTCCTGGCCAATCATGCGAGGTCATTCAAAAATGTCTTTCTCACCCCTTTAATCACATCACATGCTATGCCTTTATCATCCAACAGCAACTAAACAAAATTCTGTTTTAAGAAATGACCTACGTAATGGTGTTTCCGAATTAATGCAATTGTAAGCCCTCAATGTAAAGCAGTATAACAGAACAATCAGGATTGGTCCCGCAATGGATTCAATCTCTCTCACCAAATCAAGCCAGGATCAGTATGGCTTGATTTTTAAGCAAATGAACCAACTGGTTTTTAATTATTACTGCTTCATATCAACCAATAGATGCAGCACAGCATGGCTTTCAAAGTCTAAATGTACAAAATCGAAATTATCTTCATCTCTGCAAAATAGACAATAAAAGCAAAAGATGTCACTGATTTCTCAGGAAATATCCCCATATGGATTTACTAAAATCATGTGTTTGTGAACGGATACAGAACTGAGATTTCGATGGTGACCGGGACAGACAGATACATCACACATTAGAATTGGCCTCATGCCCTAGACATTGCTAGTTTGCTGGTTCAACTAAAGAATTGTGGAGCTGGGTTCCACATTCTAGACTGACTCTGGAACCCTTGGCCGATGGTCTTTGTTGCCTGCTTTGTAAGTGTGGAGGAGAGAGATAAGTATTAGCCAATTATGCATTATTATTGCCCATGATGCTAAAGGAACACAGACTCCTAATCCAAATTTTAGTATATTTATTATAAATCTAAGAAAAAGTGGACATATAAACACCTCAAGACCAGAGTGAAAAGATACATGGACACTAATACAAAACCAAACCTATGAAAAAAATGTAGACAGTGTAACATGCACAGAATAACAAATTCCAGAATCAGGACACAAATGATTATAGAGACCACATCATTAGCCTTCTACATTGGCGGTTCTTAGTGAAAAGCATCCATCTGTCCCTACACTACTTCTATAGTGACTTCCCTACTTAGCATTTTACCTGGCAAGTCCCCAGAAAGGTGTTAGCACATGAAGGCTTCCTAAGAAGTGCACTCACGTTGAATACGTTGAGCAGCCTAAAACTACGGAGCTCGTTCTAGGATGCTCTCCTCTTTCCAGGTAAGGCAGAAGTGTCCAGACTGTCCCTAATCCCAATACAAAAGTCAGAAATCACAACCACAAATACATCACATGACCCCCTCATCCAGCTTGACACCTCCTTGTAGTTAACTTTCCATGAAGTAATAGTGCACATGTTTAACATGCATGAATATATGAGCCATTAATCTACCAACATTATATGAGCCTTGATATAAAAACATTCATTAGTCACTAATACACTTCACACGTATAGGATTCATCTAAAAACATACATTTACTACTTTAATTCTTTGGTTACATGGGTGAGAAAGCAATAATGGATCGCGGAAAGCTATTCATTTCTGAAAAGTAGACAAAAGTCTGAATTCAGCATGGGGACATTTGCGCAGATCCATCACGGTTTTCTTATTGAAACTAACAGTTAAAATAAAAAAAATGTAAATTAAGTTGGAAAAACAGCCAATTATGCCTACGTTTTCACCTGTAAGTTCTTGAAAGCATGGCAGATTTTTTAAAGCAATACCCTGTTATGCCTGATGGGTTCTTCTAGTTGCAGGGATATATAGGTTCAACAAGAACTTGAGTTACTCAGAGCCAATAACTGGGCTCTGCGCATTGCAATGTTTTTTCATTGTGTACCAGGTATATAGCAATTCATTTGGTAAAAATATAAAGAGTGAACATAGGTATCAAGGAAATCTTTGTATTTCCTAAATGGGAACACAATATAGAGTTTAGAAGCAGTGGTTAGTTGCACATCTCCGAAATTTTGGACACCCATACTAGCATGTGAATTAGAGAACATTTTCTGAAATTACTTCTTTTTTGCACATTGTCTTACATTTGGAAGCAAGCAATGTATAGAAATTCAATTGGTAATAACACTTGTTCTACTATTCTATGTTCCCACAAGTCACCAGATAAAAATGGTAATTGTGTGGGGAGGCCTAGTGCACGTGGCAGGAAACAGCCCAAAGCGCAACGTGGGCACATCACATTTTTCCAGTAAAAACTGACCCTTTGTTTCGTAATGTGCCTATCTGTCAATTTTGGATCCTAGCTCAGCCAGCGCCTAGGGAGACCTTGCAAACCTGTACATTAGAACTAAAACACCTAGGGAAATCCAAGTGATCATTTTACTCGGGAGACTGAGGGGAATGTTGGGTTGGAGGAAAGTTGTACCGGCGTGGTGATCCCACACAGAAATGTGAGAAAAATATGATTTTTTATGCAAAATGTAAGGTTCCCAGGGTATTTTGGGTAAGAAATCGCATAGCCACAGTTTTGTGATCGATAATTTTGAAGTCTCCACAGTTCATTTTGGGCCATTCCCTGCTGCGGGCACTATGACTACTGACACAAGTTAGGTACCATTTTTATTGGGAGACCTGCAGGAACGCTGGGTTGAAGGAAATTCGTGGCAGCCCATTGATCCCACAACTTTCCCACACAGAAATGTGAGGAAAACGTGATTTCTTAGGGTCAAGGCTGATTTGCATATGGCCATGTCTGAACTGGTGTGGTGTGGAGTGCAAAAAAACGATGGATTTAGGCCCAGATCTCTGTACTGGGGTGAATGTATGACATTGTTCTGCATTCTGTCCATCAACTGTGGTTTTTGTATTTGTCACCCCGAGTGGGATGGGTTTGCTCAGACGTGAGTCCCATGCTCTCCACACCACTGGAGTCAAGCTATCCTGGCTGAAGACCGCTGATAGCCAGAAACCGGTCCTAAGATGCTTGATTCCGGTCCAGGAAAGACATGGCTTGGCAGTTCGGGCTGGACTGTTCCCATGAGGCACAGGGTCTAGGCTGATTTGCATATGGCCATGTCTGAATTGGGGTGGTGTGGAGTGCAAAAAAACGATGGATTTAGGCCCAGATCTCTGTACTGGGGTGAATGTCTGACATTATTCTGCATTCTGTCCATCAACTGTGGTTTTTGCATTTGTCACCCCGAGTGGGATGTGTATGCTCAGACGGGAGTCCCATGCTCTCCACACCACTGGAGTCAAGCTATCCTGGCTGAAGACGGCTGATAGCCAGAAACCGGTCTTAGGATGCTTGATTCCAGTCCAGGAAAGACATGGCTTGGCAGTTCGGGCTGGACTGTTACCATGAGGCACAGGGTCAATGCTGATTTGCATATGGCCTTGTCTGAACTGGGGTGGTGTGGAGTGCAAAAAAACGATGGATTTAGGCCCAGATCTCTGTACTGGGGTGAATGTATGACATTGTTCTGCATTATGTCCATAAACTGTGGTTTTTGCAGCTGCACACACCACCAGCCAAGTGCCGTCCCTGCACACCACCAGCCAAGCAGTATCCACCCACACTGCCTCCCAAGCACCATCCATGCACACCGTCAGCCAAGCACCAGCCCATGCCCACCTCCAACCTAGCGCCAGTCCACGTACACCGCCAAGCAAGCACCAGTCTACAGACACCACTACTAAGCGCTAGTCCACAAACACACCACTAGCCAAATGAGAGTCCATACAAACCACCAGTAAATGCCAGTAGACACACAGCCAGCCATACGCCATTACACGTAGACCACCAGCAGAACTCCTGGTCACACACACACATAATCTTTCCCTGGTATGTAGTGGTTTTCATCTCTGCTTCAGAGTCAGATGAGCCAAAAAATATTGCTGATATGCCCCAAGAGACTCAAAAACTGCCGAAATGTGTCCCTAGAATAAAAAGAGGAGCAACCGTTATCTATGAGGCCACTCTCTGACATAAACATAAACATATTCCTGGTGTCAAGTGAAGTTTCTGCCCCCCTGTGGGGCAGATCGCGGGAAATAACCCCCATCTGGCCCCCAGCGGGGGCAGAAATACTGTCCAATTATTGTTTGGGGGCACTAGCATGTCCATTTAGGGCAGCCCTCACCCCTACATACAAAAAGCATAATCACAGGTGGCTAGTGGGCTTTCTGGCCCACCCGGGGGGCGGGGGGATATCAGGGGCTATTGTCTTCATCTGCCCCCAAGGTGGGCATAAATACTGTCAATTCATTTTAGGGGGTGGGAGCACTGGCCTGGCATGCCCATTTTGGGCAGACCCCACCCCTATTTGTAAAATAAAAACATATTAATTGGTGCCTAGTGGGTTTTCTACCCCCTCTGGGGGTGGCAGATCAAGGGTTATTGCCCTATCTGACCCACAGGGGGCAGAAAGACTGTCCAATTAGTAGGGGTGGGATCTGCCCAAAATCAGCATGCATGTGCCCCCATCACTATGTATAAAAAACCCATAATCCTTGGTGTTTAGGGGGCAGATCAGGTTTCCCACGGACCTCATTTTCCTCCTTGGGGGACAAAAAGACTGTGACTATTCTTTTAGGGGCTGGGGCATTGGCCTGCCCATGTTAGACAGCCCCACCCCTAAATGTACATAAATGAAATTCACTGGTGCCTATTGTGCTTTTTGCCCACCTGGGGGTCAGATGGGGGGCAGACAGACAGTTTCTAAATGTACATTTGGTTGGGGGCATGATTTTATAACAAAACCCTGGTGTCTAGTGGGCTTTCTTCCACCTGGGGGGCAGATCATGGGTAATAACCCCCATTTTCTCCCCAGGAGGGTGTTTAGGGTGTTAATACAGTTATTTTGCATTATTTTTTTTAAAAAAATTACATAATTTTTAAGGATATTTTAAATAATACTATATTTTTGTATAGTACTATTTATTTTATACTTTAAAAAACAGTTTGATATTATCATATTACATTTTTTTACTTGTTTTACATTATTTAAATATTTTTCCATTTTTTAAACATTTGAAAAAATATTACCTGGAGGTAAGTCGCAGGAAGGTGCTGCTGTTTGTCACAGCAAATAAGACATTTTTTACGTTTTTTTATAGTGCATTAATATTAGAGGAATGTAGGGAGTATTTGTAATGGTAGACATAGTGTTGTTTTGTGGTTTTTGGAAGGTGTGGTAATAGTTTTTGCAATTTGGTGTAATAGGGTTTGACCTAGGTAGAGTTTGTTTGTAATTTATTGTTATAGAATATAATAATATGTTGTTGCAGATTCTAGTGGTTAAAGGTTCGATAAAAAAGGTAAACAGTACAAGGGAAAATGGGCACCCTTGCCTGATCCCCCGATTAACATTAACTATCCCAGATAGATTAGAATTAATTATCACTTGTGCCTGAGCCCCTTGATAGATATTACAAAGCATTTTTATAACCTGGGCGGGAATCCTATATCTACCCAGACCATAAAAAAAGGGAATCCCAATTCAGTAAGTCAAATCTTTTTCTGCGTCGACCATCATGATGAGAGCTGGAATTTGATTGCTTTAAAAAAATCAAGTGCCTGCACCAAAACCCCTGTATTTGTGGCCATCAACCTCCCTGCAATGAACCCTGTCTGGTCTTCATGGATCATTTTTTGTGCTAGAGGAGTAAAACGCTGCGTCCAGATTTTCATTAAAATGTTATAGTCCGAGTTCAGTAAACTAATTGGTCTATATGAATTAATATCTCTGGGGTTCTTCCCCTTCTTTACAAAACTGACAATGATGGATTCCTTAAAATCTGTAGAAAGCAGACCACCCATGTTTACACAATTAAAAAACTCCACCATAAAAAGTGGTAATTCCTTGGCAAAAACTTTATCAAATTCTATTGGCAGCTCATTGTTACCACATGCTTTTCCTCTCGTCATTGAGGTAAGGGCTAGCTGAATTTCAGCTACTGAAATGTCAGCTTGAACCTCCTCTGTCTGACTATTTGACAGCTGCAGGAGATTGATGTCCTCAAAGTATTGTTGAATTGCCACTTGCCCCACCATATACTTAGACGCATACAACTGCGCATAATACTGCAATAACACTTTAGAAATCTTTTCCTTATCAATCACCAGGGTTCTTGTGTTAGTTTCTAATACTTTGGTAATTAGGGCCACTTCCTGTTTAGTCTTAGTGGACCATGCCAGCAGCTTGCCTACCATTTGGCTCTCTTCATAGACTCGCTGCTGGAATGTCCAGGAACTGTTAATTTCTTCTAGAATAAAAAACTCCTTTAACTCTTGCATAGCTTTTTCAAGCTGCCCTCCACTGGCTGATTTCCTCTTAAAGAGGCGTTTTTGTGGAGCAAGGCAGAATCAACCGCCGACTGGAGTTCACCTATATAGGTCCTCCGAGTTTTAGACTGAGCAGCCAAAAAGGCAACCAGTTCCCCAGGGATTGAGGCCTTGAAGGCCCCCCACACTGAAAAAAATTCTGCGGTGCCCTTATTAACCTTAAAAAAATACATTATCCATTTTCATGTATCAACTAGCCATTGTTGATTTGAAAGAAAGAGTCATTCCATCTGCCACCTGGACCTCGTTCTCCTAACCTCATCTATTTCTATTTCTACATTGACCAACAAGTTGTCTGAAAATGAATTATCCCTCATTTCTGATCCAGATTATTTCAAAGAACAAGATATTAGAAAGAAGCCATTGAGGGAAGAAGACTGAAATTGATGGGAATAACAAGTATATTCTCGTTCTTCACAATGGCCTCTATTCCATCGATCAATTCGCTGATAATCTTGTGCAATAACATCGAATAATTTTTTAGTCTTCGGCTTCAGCTGTTTTTTATTTTTATTCGAAGTATCTTTTGTCAAGTGCTATATATAATTAAAATCCTCACCAAAAATATTTTGTCCTCTCCCCCTTCTGAGTATCTCATTCATCTTTACCATAGATGTTGGGTCATCAACAGATGGGCCATAATAATTAATAAAGTTGAAAATATTCCAGTTTAAACTTGCTGTGACCCATAGCCTTCGACTATGTGGATCCTATTTGTACTTGGAGAAATTCCCAATCCACCCTGACTAAAATATTTAGCAACCCCCATTACTGCCATACCTGCTGATGCAAAAAAAACTTTAGAAAATGATTTAGGTACAAAAAGCTTTGGAGTATTTGTTTTCAAATTAGTTTCTTGAAGAAAATGAACTTGTGGTGAAAATGAAACCAACCACCTTATTATCGCTTTATACTTCTGCTTGTTCAGAACAACGTTTACATTGCCAGAAATTATCCGTCATTTAAATTTAATTTCTGAAATTCATACTTAAATATTGCATTAATCCATTCAGTACAGTGAACTGTTTACCCACCACCTCTCCCCTATGATTCTACTCATTTTCTTCGCCTACGCACCCCAAACACACCTGCTCCCAGTCCCTCCCCATAAGTAAACTTCTTGAGGAGATGGGACAATGCCCACTTCCCCATCTCCACCATACCAAAAAAACCTCTCCTGTGGGGTGCCTTGGTGCTGTACCCTGGGTGACCCTTACCCCCTGCCTCAAACTAACCCTGGCATTTACATTTAGTGGATCTTATCTACTTTACAGAGAAAAATTTCTTTCAAGAGATCCTGTGCTTTCTCTATATATGCAAACATATGGAACTTGCTCCTAACTAGCACCCTTAACTTTTACTGTTGGGCTATTGACGCCTGTGCAGCCTTTGCTTTAAAGAGACCCAGCAATTTAACAAACTCCTTTCGCCGGTGTGCGGCTGTTGCAGACATATCAGAAAAAATCTGACAGCTAGCGACATCATTGATGAAAATTGTCTCTGCTGAATAGCCTTAGATAAAATCTGTTCTTTGATGCGATAATTGGCAAAGTTAATCAGGATAGTTCGAGGTAATTTTAAATTCGGCGGAGCATGCGAGGGCACCAGATGTGCTCTTGTTATAGTGAGTTCGCTAGTAAATTCTGGGAGCACGCTCTTCTTGATGAAAGATTCAACCCATTGTAGGGGTTGCAACCCTTAACTAGCTTCTGGAACCGCTGTGAGTGGTTCTCAAGCTCCTCAAGCTTACTCTCCAGTGAAGCTTTTTCCTTAGTCACCCTGTTCACCTGCTGCTGGCCTATGGTCACTTGATCTTCAAGACGTGTGATCCTTGATTCCGCCTCTTGTATCCTACCAGTAAACTACCCACTGCCTCCTCGATCTTTGAGAAGCTTAGATGAAGGGATGCTATTTTGTTGTCTTGAGTTCTCTTGATCTCTCTTATCTCATCTAGAATGAGATTCAACATATCTTTTATATCACATTGTAAGAGAGTTCCACCTTCTTGAAATTGCATCAACGGACTGCTTTGAATTTCTTTGTTTTCTTTCTGAGACTGTACTTGGTGTCCTAAGAGGTCTGAGCCTGCTTTACTTGACATCTGAGGCTGATGTTGCGGCTGCAGAGATGACAAGCCCTGCATAAGTTGCTGAAGTTGTGGCTGCAGCAATTATGGTAATAGCAATGCCTGCGGCTGTGCCCCCCAGGTGACGCTGTTGTTCTGTTGGAGGGAGTGAGGTTCAGATTCTTTGTTAAGAATGACTGGTTGTCCCACAGAGGATTGAGCTATTTGGTAGGAGCTGATTTATGTTTTAGCGGGTAGCCCTTGTAAGAGCACTACTGGAGCCGGAGTGGCCAGGGATGTTTTAACTTTAGAAAATAGCAGATACTCTTTAGTGTTTTGGTTGTTGGAATTAACCATTTTCTCCTCTCTAGTTTTTCCTTGTGGAGAAGGAGAATTGACTTTTCTCCTTTCAGCCTCCAGAGACCTTGCACGTGAGTCATGTTCTGCCAATATTTCACCATGTGGGCTCCAAAGTCCTGGCTAGGCTCTGGCAGCTCCTCTTCTGAGCTCACAAAGCTACAGTCTATGGTAGAACCAGTTTGTGTTTTTCGATTATACTCCGCTCTTGCCACCACAGATGCTGCCTTTGCTTGAGCTGATCGCATTTTGGCTTTCAGGCCAGCAGCGGAAACCACTTTCACCGTTAGATTTGTTGCTTTTAAATGCTTTCCCATTGTCCCCCCGCTTGCACCTTCTAGTGCAGAGAGAGCTAGCTTGAGGTGGCCAAAAAACGTGGTCAGACCTTTGAAGTACCACCTTCCTCTTTATTAATTTCTTCCCTGTCAATTTAGTTGTTTCTCATCCTTTTGTACTTCCCCTCTTCACTCATTTAACTTCAATTTTATGACTTCAGAACGTGGCAACAAAGAAGGCGCAAATTTTTAATTGCAGTTCCCAGGCAGAAATCTAACAAGGGGAGGAGGGTTCCAGATTCACTGTCCGTGCTAATGAAAAATAAATGGACCCCACACCGCCACTCCTCTCTCCTTCACAGCCTCTCGCCCCTCATAGTGAACAAAAAGTCAGTCTTAATCTGTGTGACTGCCCCACAGCAAGCAATTTTGCGTGAAAGCTCACCTCTGTTCTCCTCCTCGCTGTGTTCTCCATCTCTAAGGCCCCTCAGCCATTGTCCTTGTACTGTGCCTTGAGCACGGAGCAGTCTTTTTGCCATATATGACTCCAGGCAAAGGGAGTCACAAGAAGGAACTAACATCCCAGTTCCCCATGGTCAGTGCTAACTATCAGCCCTCAGCCAAACCTCTGTAATTAAACTGCCACCTTCGGGTGTTTTCATCTGTTGGTTTTCTTTTTCTTTTCCTCCATAGGCAGGACGCCAAAAACAAAAGAGAAACAAGTCCAGTGATCCTCCTGGATCACACCACGTGCCGGCTGAACCTTGGAAAGCACTCACACGAGGCCATCATCACCTGCCGTCCATCTGAGCAGGAGCACCCTCAAGGCAGGGGGAGGAGCATACGGTCACCTAGCATCTACAGACAATGGGAATGCTGTCTGCAAATTCATCCCTATCGAACAAATATTTTAAACACAGTCATTGCAAAATTCAGACTAGACAAAGTGCTATTAATGAAGTGCTGTGCATTCAGGTCACATAAAGTGCTTTTCTTCTTATCTCCCAATAAAAATCAACTAAATCATCATACAGTGTAGCAACTCCCAAAAAAATGTTAAGTTTCATATTAAAGTGCTTTAACTCATACTTCACTCTTATGCATCAATTACTCCTGATATAAAATACTAACGTAACTGATTTGGATTCTCCATCAAATTAGTTGCTTGATTCCGACAAACATAAACAGGATCAATAAATTGTTGTGCAAATGACTACCCCTAAAGTTCATTTATCTCTACCTAACACTAAATATAAACTAAACCCTGATAAAGTGCATCATAACTATTTTGTTGCCACTTTATCACACTTTAAGTAAAGTCCGAGCACTGACCATTGCATCCCATATATGATACTGATATGGGTTTCATCATTATGCATAATTATTCTAACTTGTAAAATTGGGATCTGCTATTCCTTTAGTTTTATTTGCACTATTGCTTCTTAACCTGAGGTAATAATCCATGTGCAACAGCGATATTTAAAATACTTTTTCATGATAAAGAGCTCTGCATGTAACTCCCATAAAGTGTTTTCTTGATGTTTCCCAATAAGATTGATCTAGATATCAATTATTTAACCCCATACACTCTTTCCACTCAAATCTCCCTCCTGACCATACCTAGTCTATGCATAGTGCTATAGATAAAGTGTTGTGCTTTTAACTCACTGTTTCTTTTTTTTATTCTTAAACCCCTGTAGTCACACTTGTAAAATCCATTTTAAATGGAGTTTTACTTGGCTTTCTACTTTATTCATATGCTTCCATGAATGTGTAAATCTTTTAGTAGCACCCACCCTTTTGGCATAGGCCTCCTCAAATGGTTTTGTTCGAATTATTTTATTATGCCAATTTAAACTGGTGCTTTAGTTGTCCTCCAATTCTGTTGAATCAAAGACTGTGCCATTAGACAGGCTATTGCTATATATGCTTCATCTCCTTTAGAAAGTGAGAGGTTTTGCCTAAACCTTAATAATCCAAAAAGTGCTATATCCGCCTCTGGTTCTACTTTTCTCCAGGCCATAACTAAGGGTGAGAAACACTTTCTCCCAGAACTGGGATAACACCGCGCAGGTAAAAAAGATATGAAGCCAGCCACCCTGTCCCAATTGATGGCAGTGAATGCATATATCCTCTATTCCTGGATGCATTTTATGTAACGCTCTGGAAGTATAATTGTCATCCAGCATGATAAAAATGACATTCTTTTAAAATGTGCCACTCTTACCAAGCTGCCACTCGAGATATGAGAAAGTGCATTGTGTTTCATGAGTAATCTTATGTAGAAATCTTGTTACTATGGAGCACTCCCCTTGACTCTGTAAAGGTCTGTATCAATTTCCCACCCACCTTAGCTTTGCTCTAAAAAGAGCAGCCAATACAGATGTTAAGGCTACTAGATGGAAGGCAATATATTTTCAGCAGCAGCATAATTTGGAGATACCCTAGAAAAAAGAGTTTACACCAGACTCCACACCTAGCCTGGATCTCCTTCCAATTGTGATACCTCCCTCCTACTATTAAATAGTCCAACTCCTTAAAACCATTCCTTTAGCAAAGCCTTGTCTGGCTATTCTAGATATGAATGCACAAGCTTTTGCACTCTAAAAGCTTCAAGTACTCATATCCAGCATAATAAGTCTTCATAGAATAAAATGACCGAAGTCCTACACCACACTCTTATAGTGTCTTATTTCTAGATTTTTTGGAGAGCTTGGCGGTCTTAATAAAAACTGGAATCTGAGATCCTGCGTCATTTTATCTAGAAAGAAGCTAACCAAAGATCCCTAACTGTCAATCAAGGGAGCTAGTATATCCAAAAAAAAGCTTCATAGTAAGTAGGAACTTGGGGAAGTGCCAGCCCCCCTTGACTAATATCAAGCTGAAGCACTGAAAAGTTTCCCCTTGAAGACTTCTCACTCCAAATGAACAGACAAAAACATTGCATTTAATTCTTTAAAATAAGACATTAATATATATATTTTTTTTAAGAATATTTATTAAATTTTCAAAGGATTTTTCCAAATATTCCAACGCATGTTTACAGCACATTCCATTTTCTATGGTGATTATATATACATTTATATATACATTTCATTACTTTAAAACATAAAAGGAAAACAAAAAAAAATATTCATCCAATACTCTGATATAAAATACATGCTACCCAACCCCAAACCATATTCAGAGCAACTAATAAAGGAAAGGAAACAGACAGCTGCAAAGATTAATTATATACCACACTTTCTTATGCTATACAAGGTTTATCCTACTGTTTTTCCACCTCGTGATAGGTTGCCATATTGTATTGCCTAATGCCTTAGCCCTTCTGCCTTTCCTATCGTATATTGCTTTTTCTAGATTGTATATAGTGAGAAGGCTGGCTATCCAATCTGAGAATAGTGGGGGAGCCTTATTCAGCCAATTCCTTGCTATGCAAATGCGAAAAACTGCAATTGAAACAAAAATAAACTCTACTGGCATAGCTTCTGCCGTGTCAACCACCCCTAATATAATTAGTTCATCTCCGAGTTTAATCTTAATCCTAAGTGTTTTATCAAAAAATTCTTCAATGGCCATTTTCAAAGTAAACAATTGTGGCCATTGCGAAAACATGTGTACAATATCTGCCCCGTTCGCATTACATCGTGGGCATGTTGTTCCCGTCGTCCCACCCCACTGGGCGATTCTAGCCGGGGTATGATAAAGTGAGAACACTGTTTTGAAATGCTGTGATTGAAGGGTTGCCGAACATAACACTGTTCTACCCAAATCCAATGACTCCTGAAAAGTTTCTGAGCCTGACCCCAGTTTTTCCATCCATTTCTGCGAATATTTTGCCCTTTCATCTGGTTTGTTTTCTTTCAATTCAGCATATAATTGTCTTATCATGCATTTATTAGTTGTTTCTATATATTCCATAATTTTGCATTGTCCCATCCCTGCCGTGCCACCTTGTTTTTGTGTTAGAAAGCTCCTGGTTTGAAGATATTTAAAAAAACTATTATGCTCTAATCCAAATTTCGTTTTGAGCAACCCAAACTGTATCATATTACCCTGACTATCCAGTAGGTTCCCTATCTTCATTATGCCCTTATTATACCAATCGTACATAGTGGCATCCTTAAAGATCTCCCTCGGCAATGAGCAGTTTGTATATAGTCTTGTATAGTTGTTATATCTACCTAAACCAAATTTTTTGGCCACTCCTTTCCACACCCTATATGCCGCTTCCAAGGTCTTGAATCTCGTGTGTTTGAAATACGTGAAGTCAGTTGTATTTAAAAACCCATTCTCAGCCTCCTCACCCAATAGTATCGTATAAACATTAGCTAATCCTACGTCAGTTCCTGCTACATGTTCTGAACCTCCCCCGTCTATTAATACCCTACTATACTGTAATACTCCTGCCCAATAATAAAGCCTGAAATCCGGTGCTCCCCAACCCCCTTTTTCCCTATCTACAGTTAAGTGCCTATAGGCTCTCCTTGTTTTCCCTTTAACCCAGATAAATTTATTCGGAATCGCTTCCAACTTGTTGAACCATATATTATCAAAAAATAAGGGTATGGATCTAAATAAATACAAAACTTTAGGGAATGTTACCATTTTAATAACATTAATTCGGCCCATTAAAGTCAGGTGTAGGTTAATCATTCTTTCTGTATTTGTTTTAATTTTTTCCAATAGCGGGCTCATATTGATTTCTACTAGTCTATCTAAATCAGCTGTGATCTTCACCCCTAGGTATGTAACTTCGGGTGCTGTTCTTATATCATGATAGTTTACCCAATTGTTTTGTATTATTTGTGTTTTTCCTTTGTTTAGTGAGTAACCTGCAAATGTACCAAAGAGTGTGGCCTCTTGTTCAATTTCTATAATAGCCGACCCTGGATCTGGTGTAACAACTGCCACGTCGTCTGCGTATGCAAGCGTCTTATACACATGACCATGTAATCCAATCGGGAGAATATTTAGGTTTCCTTCTAATCTTCGCAAAAGGGGATCTAGATATAAGGCGAATAGCAATGGAGAGGCCGGGCAGCCCTGTCTTGTACCCCGCTTTATGCGTATGCCCTCCGTATACCCTCTGTTTATCCTCACCTTAGCTGTTGGGTCTAAATATAACGCTTTTATGGCCTTTATATAGCCTGTACCTATCCCAAACCATTCCAAAACTTTCCACAGATATCTCCAGGAGACCCTGTCAAAGGCCTTTTCTGCATCCAAAAAGATAGCCGAGGCAGGATCTCCTGCAGCACCCGCAGCGTCCAAAATGGTAACCATCCTCCTTGTGTGTTCCGTAGTCCCTTTACCTGGAATGAAGCTGTGCTGTGTTGTATATACCAGCCCCTCAATTACCCTGCTAAGCCTATGTGAAAGGGCCTTGGAGTATATTTTTGCATCCGCATTCATGAGCGTAATTGGCCTATATGAGCCAGGATCCAGATGCGGTTTGTTCTTTTTCAGAATAACTATAATACTTGCTCCGGCCCATGATTGTGGTATATTTTCCCCCATCTGTGCATGCCTTAAAATTTCTAACATATCAATCCCCAAAGTGTCCCAGAAAATCCTATAAAATTCTGCCGGTATTTGATCAGGTCCTGCGGCCTTCCCTGAGGGGAGTTTCATTACCGCATTATGTATTTCACCCAGTGTTAATGGTAGCTCCATAGCCTCTTTATCCTCCAAGATCAATTCTTTGTGAGGGATGCCAGCCAAGTAATCCTCTATCTCCTCGTCCCCAATTCTCAGGTCTTGATCATAAAGTTCTGAATAAAACTCCCTAAACACCTCCCTCACATCTTCCACCTTAGTTACAACATTCCCCCCTTTATTCTTAATTTCTTTGATTTCCCCGGCTGCCAGGTCTTGCCTGGTACGAACTGCTAGCATATGTCCAACCCTCTCATTAAATTCGTAGCATTTTTCCTTTTTTGCTAAATAATTACTCGCTGTTTTGTTAGCCAATCTTTCACCAGTCTCTGCCTTTTTCAACTCTATTTCTAATAAGATCTGCTCAAGGGGTTCTTGATTCATGACCGCCTGAATAAGTTGTTGTTCTAAGTTCATTAAATCCTGTAGCCTACTAGTTAAGTCCAATTTCTCTTTCTTACTCCTATGTAGGGTATAAGCCAGTGTTTCCCCCCTTACCCCTGCCTTAAATGCGTCCCAAACCATACCTGTAGCTGCCGTACCTCTATTTATCTCCCAGAATTGTCTGATCCATGCCTTCATTCTGCTGACATAATCAGGTTCTTTGAGTAACCTCCTTTCGAATGTCCAATTATATTCTTTGTGGCTGGCGTTGCAATTCTGGGAGATAGTCAACACCAGTGGGTTGTGGTCTGAGAAGACCCGAGGTAACGTTTCTATTTTCACTTCTGGTACTAAGGGACTAGAAACTAAGAAATAATCCAGTCTTGCTATACTTTTGTGAGGAGCAGAGTAGAACGTGCTACCTGTCCCTGCAGGATTATATGCTGACCAAACATCTACCAGTGCATTATTATTCATTAAATTAGCAATAGCCATTCGTGTTCTTTTCTTACGGTCTCCCTTCATCCCCCCTCCCGTCATACCCAACCCTGACAAACCATTAATATTAAAATCTCCACAAAAGATTACTGGTTCTGGCCATAGTGCCAATTTGGTGTCTAAAAGATCGAATAAGTCAGGTTCGTCTTCGTTAGAGCCATAGACAGAAACAATTGTATATCTGCCTCCAGTTGTTTCTCCCTCGACCATTACCCATCTACCTTCAAGGTCTTCCTTCTTTCTCTTTAATAGCATAAATCCTTTTTTTGCAAGAATAGCGACTCCCTTTGATTTAACATCTTGCTGTGTATGTGCTAAAACTTCATACCCTAACTGATCCATAAGATATTTATCTTTTCCTCTCACATGTGTCTCCTGAAGACAAATAACATCCAGTTTTAATAATCTACACATGGCCGCTACTTTCTGCCTTTTCCCGCCATCATTCAAACCACAAATATTAATGGTAGCAAGTCTTATTGCCATCTGATTTTGAAATAAAGCCCGCAATCACTTTCCTCTAGATTTTTTATTTCCACCTGTTTGTGCCTACATATCTTCTTACCTTGTGCTGTGCATACCCTTGGTTCCTCACCACCACCTTCCCAACCCCCCCTTCCCTCAACCCCCCCTTTCCCCCCCTCCCCTTGCTAACCCCCCCCTGTTACAGGCAAATAGGTCAATCTTGACCTATGTGTGGCTGCTCTCTACTGTAGTGTCGCCTCCTTCTCCCACCCAAGTTACTCGGATTAACATACTCAATACTCTTAGTATCTTCGTATGCGTCCTATGCTGGTTCCGATTCCCTACTCTTCCTGCCTTTCTGAGTCTCTGTAATCTCTGCGAGGTATTCGCCTGCCTTTACTTCCGAAAAGAACATTCTGGTGCGTCCCCCTGTGATCACTTTTAGCTTAGATGGATACATCAGATAGGCTTCAGAACCCTGGCGTTGGAAAGGAGTGATAAGCTGCCTGAGTTTCCACCTCCTTTCCACCGTCGTATGACAAAAGTCAGGCCTAGTAAAAAAAGTAATCCCTTCAACTGACTTTTTCCTATCTGGTCTCGCAGACTCCATAATTTCCTGCCTAGCCAAGAAATTACCAAAAAAAAACAACATTGCCCTGGGAAGCCCATTCTGATTAGTGCCTCTTCCTCCCTTCTGCGTTAGTGGGAACCTATGCGCTCTCTGTACTTCGAGTTCCCACTGCCACTGTGCCTCTGGGTATGCGTCTTTTAGTAATTTAATCATAAACCCCCTTGGGTCCTTCCCTTCCAGTCCTTCCTCTAGGCCCAAAAAGCGTAGGTTGTTCCTCCTTTGGCGATTTTCGAAATCTTCCAGCTTCCACTGTAAGTCCTCGATCACCTTTCCTTGCTCTGTTCTTACATTCTGCCAGTCCGTGACTTCATCCTCCAGTCTTCCAGTTCTCTCTTCAACTTGTTCCACCCTGCCTTCTACCTCCACATATTTCCTATTCATTTTCCTGATGCTTGCTTGTATTTTCTTAGTGTCTTGTCTCGCTCTTCTGCTTTCTAAGCGAGCCTCTAGGTGCATTTGTTTGAGCATGGAAAACATTCCATCCAAAGTCGCTTGAGGTGGAATATCAGATGCGTCTTGAGAAGCATTTAGGGGGTAATTCTCAGGTGCGTCACCCAAGTCTTGTTCCTGGTACATTTTGGCGGTGCTACCATAGTCCCAGAGCAGCTTCCTATTTGTGCTTGACGCTGCTCTGTCTATATCTCTTTCTCGCCTTATCATAGTTCTTCTTCTTTTCTTTTGTGTTTCCTTGCTTCTATGTTCACTAGAAAGAGATTCTTCTGACTCAGTTCCTGATGAGAGATCTGTAGTAATGCCCTCCTCCTCTGACCCCAACAGAGAAGAGTCTGAGCCCTCAGTCACTGAGTAAAATTTTTCCACCTCCGAGGAACGTACTCTCCTTCCTTTAGCCCCCTCTGTTGTGCGACTCTCTAAGCTTTTCATACTTCCCCAATTAGACTGTGTCATGCTATTTTTATCAGCAGGCGTGGGTGCCACATTTACTTCCATCAGCGCTTCAAGCATTAGAGCATTATTATTATTCACCGGTACAGCCAACTCCTTCAGCTGCCCATTGCTAGGCTTACCGATACTGTTTGTTGTCTCCGTATCAGCATCTCCGCCTCTGTTCACGTCCTCGCCAGCCTTCGCAGCAGTCTCCTCGCTCTGCGCGGCTCCCGCTTGAGGCGTACACGTCTGCAACCCCGGTTGCCTGGCAACTGCCGTACTTGCGTCCTCGCGGTCGGCGAGAACGGTTTCCGCGTTTACCTTCGTGCTCGGCTCTGAAGTGCATCCAGTGACCACGATTGAAGGCTGGCTTCTCCCCGCAAATGCCTCCGTAACGGTTGACTGCCGCAGGTCTCTACTAGAGACAGGTACAGTGTTCATATGTTTTGGCGCTCCGCTATCCGATTACGAGCGCCTCTGTTGTTGTGTCTGCCCTTTGGCTCCAGGAGTTCCCGCTTGTGCCGCTTGTGCCGCCAATGCTGCTTTGGAGTCTGCCTTAGAATCGGCCTTTTCCTTTTCTTTTATAGATTTCTCTCCTTTCTTGACTTGCATCTTTTGGGCAGTGTTGCTTGGTATAGTAGCTGCTGTGGCTCGCTTGCTCAGCGTGGATTTTGGGATCGCGCCAGTACGTTGCGACATCCTCAAAACTGTAGTGATACCATAAACCAGCACTTTGCTAAAATGTTCACCATAATAAAGTCTCAGGGTTGTAAGCACCTTCCGCAATACCTTGATACCAGTAGATTCTTTAGTGCCTTCTTTAATGCAGGAAACTCCTCGGAAACTCAGCATATTTTACTCATACATCCAGCCTCATAGTCCATGGGTCCAGGAGAAGGAGTAAGTGCGACTGCTCTCTACAGCAGCATAGCGGCCATCTTGCCTCCAGCCTCAAGACATTAATATTTATCAGGACATTTGAAAAAAGAAAAACACGGCCAATTAATGTAAGAGAGAGAAGTGTCCATCCATCTAGTAAGTTTTTTTATTTTTTAAGCATTGCCTCAAAATTCAATTTGGAGAGTTCTGCTTAACTATTAGTGACAAATATCGAATCGGCTCAAGGGAGCAAGCTTGCCATTGAAGATTACAAGGGAGAGTTTCGCAGCCGGTGTTAAGTAACAAGATTTCAGTTTTATTATGATTAATTTTCTATCCCCCAATTGATTCAAACTGTGCAAACTCTGTCAACATTGTTTCTATGTTCTGCTTTTCGGGTCTAAGATACAGAATAATATTGTCTACGAACAGTTTTATATTGGGCATTCCTGCTATTGGTGCTTTTATCTCCAAATTGTCCCTAATCCTAGTGGCCAGTGGTTCAATCAAAAAGGTAAACAACAAGGGGGATAAGGGACCTGCCGGGTTCCCCGATGTATATCAACCTTCCCTGCAAGGCAAGAATTTATAAAAACCTGACCCTGGGATCCATGATATAAATTCCATAACTTGTTAGTTATTTGTACAAGGAACCTCACCCTTCTAAGGCCATAAAAAAGAGCATCTCAGTTGACAAGATCGAATGCTTTTTCAGCATCGACCATCATTATTAGTGAGGGAATGTAGTTGATATTTAAAAAATCAAGTGCATGAATTAGAAACCCATTGTTTGATTACATAGATCTACCCGCCACAAATCCTGTCTGGTCCTTGTGGATCATCTTGTGCGTAACTGGGATAAATTGATTTGCCGATATTTTCCTTAAAAATTTATAGTCAACATTCAACAAGTGTGAATTGACATCTTTGGGATTCTTACCCTTCTTGAGAACGCTGACAATAGTTGATTCTTTAAAAGTTTATGGAACCTCACCTCCTGCTTTCAAGAATGGTAAAAATTCTTCTGAGAATGCTTTATAAAACTCAGTTGGAAGCCCATTGTTGCCAGTGCCACTAGCCTTCCCACAGAGCATTGAGGCAAGTGCTCTTTTGATTTCTGCTACTGTGATTTCAGCTGCTATTTCCTCTAATATTTAATTACTGCGGAAGCTTGGTATCCTGAAAGCATTGACTCATTGCCACATTGGAAGCCGTATATTTTGTTGCATACATCTTATGATAATGTTCTAAGTAAAGTTTTGCAATCTTATCCTTATCGCCAACTAAGGCCCCAGTCACTGGTTCCTGCAATTCTGTAATTAATGCGGCCTCCCGCTTAACCCTGCTTGACCAAGCCAATAATTTGACCACCATCTGGCTTTCCTCATATACATGCTGCTGAAACATTTGTGAACTATTTATCTCCTCGAAAATATAACATTCTATTTACTCCTCCTTGGCTATGGTTAATTGCTCATCTACTACTGAAGGCTGTCCCGAACAGCTATTTCTCTGCATTGAAGCTGTGTCGACAACCTATTAGAGTTCAGCTATGTGTGCCCCGAGCTTTGAACTGCAAGGTCATAAAAGCCACCATCTGCCCTATATTGTAACCCTAAAAGACCCCCATACAGAGAAGAGTGCTTTGGTGCCCTTATTCTCCTGAAAAAACACTTTAATCAATTTGTTTGTATTCTGCACACATTGGGGGTTTGAGAGGAGGAGACAATCCATCTGCTACCTAGACTTCTCCCCCCTTCTTGCCTCTATTTCAATTTTGATTTTAAACAATGAATTAGCTGAGAATGAATTAGCCCCAATTTCTGAGTTAAGACAGTTACAAGGATAAGAAATAAGAAAAAATCAATACAGGACTTGGACTGAAATCGGTGAAAATATCAAGTGAATTGTGAAATTTCCCAGTGGGCCCTGCCCCATGGATCAATTATCTAGTAATCTTGCTTCATCACAGCCAATACTTTTTTAGTCTTAGATTTCAATAGTTTTTTTGTTTTATTGGAAGTATCCCTTTCAAAAATGTTGAATAAAGTTAAAATCCTAACCTAAAATGATAGGCCACACAAACCCTCTTACCAAATCATTAATCTTTATAAAGGCTTTGGGATCATCTTCTATCGGGCATAATAATTCATCAAATTAAAAAACATCCCCTTCACCCCCGCTATACCCCAAATCCACATGCCATGGGTGTCTCTCAAGACTTGAGAGATTTCCCAATCAATCACTTCCCCAAAATAAATGGCTAGCCCCCTATTGCCAGCCCTGCAGAGGCAAAATATGCCTTAGAATAATATTTGAGGATAAACAGCTTTGGTGCATTTTTTTTTAAAATGGGTTTCCTGAAGAAATAGAATTTGAGGAGAAAGGGAAGTTATCTATCTAATGAACCCCGTCCCTGCAGTGGTAATTCCCCCACTGTGCATGGGGGTGACCACGGCGCCACGGTGCTCGTGACAAGACCAGCTCATCATGAGTCACAGTGGAGCTGTGCTCATGACGAGCTGGTCTCGTCACAACTCCACCCACTGATTAATTCACCCACACAGGCAGGGAATTAATCGCGCATGGGCGGCGCGAAGCCGTTATGACGAGACCAGCTCGTCATGAGCACAGCTCCACCGTGACTTATAACGAGCTGGTCTCGTCATGTGCACCGAAGGTGTTAATCCACTGTATTTCTGCCTATTGGACACTCCAATTACATTTACTAATAGTATACATATTTTTAGAGCCTAGAACATTTTTGGGATTGAAGCTTCTTCATAATACATTTTATGTTTTTTTTCCTCAAGATTGCCTTTCCCTCTATGATTCTGCTCTTTTTTAATTATTACTGATAAACTTACTGCCCACCCCGTATGTTCTCCCTCTTCCTCCCTACCCTTACCAACCCTTCATTTGCCCTCTTACTCTCCCAACCCCTGGCAATTGAAGAGTTGTCCACCAAACCCCTTGCCTCCCCCCCCCCCCCCGATTTACACCTATGCTTGGTGGCATGGTATTACACCCTGAGTGAACTATCCCATCCCCCTCATCACATTAATAATGAAATGATTACTGAAAAAAATTCCTCAGATTTATTATTCCTTATCCACTTTTAGGTGGCAATTTTTCGTAACAGCTCATGGACTTCATCAAGATTTGCAAACATATGAAACTTCCCTTTCACCAAAACCCGTACCTTGAATTGCTGCCTCTGCACCATGTACCATAAACAAATACAGATGCTTTGCAAATTCTTTTGGACAACGTGCAGCAGCTGCTGATATGTCGGAAAGAATATGGCAGCTGTGTACTTCACTAGTAGAAAATTGTTTCTTTTGAATGGCTCTAGTAAGTATCTGTTCTTTGACACGAAAATCTGCGAAGTTGACTAGAATTGTTCGAGGCAACTTTGAATTCAGGTATGGCTGCGCTGGTACCCTATGTGCTCTTGTAGTTGTCAGACCGCCTGTAAACTCTGGCAGTACATTCCTTTTAATGAATGCCTCAACCCATTGAAGTACTTGAGATCCTTTGCATCCTTCTGGAACCACAACCATGCGCAGGTTGAAGCCTTGTAAATGATTTTCAAGCTCCACAAGCTTACTTTCCAGTACGGTTTTCTGCTTTTCTTGCCAAAGTAGCCTGTCGCTGCATCATGTTCGTCTGATTTTTGAGCTGAGAAATCAAAGATTCAGCCTCCTACATTCTGGCCGGAAAGCTGCTGATTGCTTCTTTAATTTTTGATAGCCGATTATGTAAGGATGCTATCTTGCATGCCTGTGTTGCCATAAGCTTGTGTATTTCGTCCAATATAGGATTTAACATAGATTTAATGCCTTTTTGGGAAATTTCCACTTCTGCAGTTAGAACAGTTTTAGTAGCAGACTCCGCCTCTGGGCCTGCTTCTTCTTCCGACCACCCTTTCGGAATACTTTCTATGACCTAACCCCCAGCTCTAGCCTCCACTCCAGGCTCCATTATATCCTCTTCTGAGCTCAGGGGACTTGAGATTGCGGCTGACCCTCAACGGGATTTTTGGGAGCGCTCAGCTCTTTCTGCAGCTGACACTGCCGTCATATGAGCAGTTTGTGTTTTCGTTTTAAGGCCAACAGCAGTGTCAACATGAGCCATCATATTAGACATTTGCTTTCCCATCAGATCAAGCTCCAGGTATACTTTGTTTTATTATATCTCTCCTTTTTCCTTCCCCTTCTGTTCTTCTCTTTGATAATCCATACTAGAATTTAAATGGAGGGACCAAGCCAGCGACCCTATTACCAATGTCCACCCCAAACTTTTTTAGGTGTCCACACTTGGCATGAAAAACTTGGAGGTCCCTCCTTCTCTCACTGTATCTAATGCTTACCCCCTTTGCACTTCTTGAGGCAAACTCTTGCAGCTGACAAACAAAAAAAGAGACGGTTTTTAGATAGTTATCCAAGTGATAGCTCGATAGCAGTGGCTGTCAATATTAATATCCCTGCAGGAGACTATAGGAGATACTAGCCAGCAATGTTTTTTTAAAGTGTTCTGAGAGAGGGCGAGAGAAAAGAAAATTGTTGGGCAAATGGTGCTCGGGCAAATGGTATACACTCAGGTCTGGTCCTCAGCTAGTTCTCACCTAAATGCTCATTGACAATATGACAAAGGAGGGGGCATCACGGAGGTCCAAGCCAGCAGTAACAATAATGAAGATTCCCCCAAAAAAGAAAAAGAAATAGGCCACAATCATATTTTCCTGATGTGGGGGGTGGAAGAATCCCACTAATGTCAAATTATGTGGGATTGTCTGCACACAAAGCACCTTCCACTCTGTCAGCAAACCCTCGAGCTTTGTGATTCACTTAGTCTGCATTGCGGGACCCGTACTCAGCAGCCAGAAACAGGCAAGGCCAATTCCAGGCGGAGTACTCCCCACAAAATGCTCCAAGGGGATCACACCACAGACACGTTGCCTAAAGAATCTGGGGCATATTATCAAGGTTCTAACAAACGAAGCCGCAATCTAAAGGACATTCTTGTCCACACAAGACCACCACAAGAACAAACCTATGGGGAAACACCCCAGTCATGGGCCACTATCCATGTGGTTCATGTTCGGTCTGCTGTCTGACCCAGCCAACAAAAGAGCTACAACTTCTCCCAAACCTCAAATGGAAGATATTGAAACATACAAACTGCAACACTAGTCATGTGGTGTACATGATAACCTGCCCCTGTCAGATGAGATACATCAGAATGGCATGCAGAATAGTAAAGCAAAGGATTGGAGAGCACCGAAGCAACGTAAAATGCAAGAGAAGCACCACGAAGATGGCCAATCATTATCTGGAGAAAGGCCACACAGTGGAAGAACTCAACTGGGTTGTTTTGGAAACTTTGGAGAACAAGGACAGAAATGCAGAAAAAATCCTTTTTGAAAAGGAACAACGCTGGATCCATCGTCTGGGCACTGATTCCAAAGGCCTGAACGATAACATTCCTTGGCTGAGCCTGTTAAATTAAAAACCTCCACCGTTTCAACTGTGTCAATACAATCATATGTACAACAGAGCTCTAGACCATCAACTCAGGCATCTGTATTATCTCAATCAATCAGCATTGCTTGGGCATCTGGTTTACCTTACAGCTGACATCAGAGCCCATTCAAAAATGACTATTATGGTCCTATCATCACCAACAGATGAGAGACAGTGTAAAACACTGGTCACTATCACATAGAGGATCTTCCAACAACCTGCTTGACCGCATATAATGGATATGTCTCTATATGAGACCCTACCGCTTATTACAAAGCAGGCTATTGAACATTTTTTGTAACACGCTCGGTGCATTACACCAAATTAAACTACTTGGTAATGCTTATCAACTCACCACTCGAATTATGTTGCCCACAAAACACCTTTCAATGCATGATGAAATAGGGGTTCAGAAAAAAGACTCCCGTAGTTTGATCGAGTCTGTTTATCACTATTTTTCTAGTGTTCACAAGTTGTGCGCATATACCAGAATACTGAACTCTACTATTAGAATTCTCTTTATTAAATTCTCTTTATTAAAGCCTTTTAATACTACCAATTCTGCCCGCAAACTATCGCATAGCACGAGAATCTTTATTTCACTTTCGTCTTTTTTCACTTTCCATCACAACAGAGTTGCAAAAGGAAACCCGGGAGAGCTTCTCAGCTACTTCCCGTAATTTGACCGAGTCTGTTTATCACTAATTTCTAGTGTTCACAAATTATGCGCATTTATCAGAATACTGAACTCTACTATGAGATTCCTCTTATTAAAGTCTTTTAAATACTACCAATTTTGCCAGCAGATAACAGCATAGCACGATAGTCTTTTTTCACTTTCCATCGCAACAGAGTTGCAAAAGGAAATCCGGTAGCGCTTCTCAGCCACTTCCGGGTTACAATCGGCAGCCTCAGCGTAACGCGAAGCCCGAGGAATGGAGCATAAGGTAGACAGGGGAGATCTTGACTGCACGACTAAAACCGAAGTATTTCAAAACCGAGAACTAAAGCCTTTAACTCTTTCCTGGGTCTAGCCCCCTCGATGCCGTTGAATTACCCGAAGGAGGTGTGATTTTTTCGCACTCCAGGTATGTGCAGATCCGAATACCTAATAGTGTGACTTGTAACCCACACCCTCAGTAGCAACGTATGATCTATGAGCACGCATGCTGAAGTCGGCGTTTTTAAGGTTGTAAGCGCATAAGCACACATTTCAAGAGCGCGTTATAGTGAACACAGATTTGGTAACACAATGACCTTGCATGATCAGTAATTAGTCTACCAATACCACAATTATCATGGTATGGACACTTTTTGCATGCAACACGTTTGTGGAGAAAGAGAGAGTTTACTAAGGGGCCTGTAAAGTATTGCCAATTTTTATGTTGCCAAAAATCGATTTTGAAATAGTAGTCAAGTACTACTTTATGTGTCTCCCCTTACCCTAACCCATGTATGTCTTTCTGTCAATGTCTGTATTATTTGTTGCAAGTACATTGAGACCTGAAAAAGAAGAAACAGGTTGATAATTTCCCTTTTTCTCATACTTTTTCGCAATAATATTGTAGACTTGCACCACTCTCACATATCACGATTGGTCCTGAAGAAAGCCCATAAGTCCGAATACCGGCAGATGGGGCTGAAACATGTCGGCCATTTTTATTTTCACTAATTGCTAGCACGTTCTGAATTCTTAACATTTTCAAAGAATGCACTTCTTTAGCATTCCCCAAAAGGGGCTACCCGAATCCAGACCTAATAAAGTCAAGCATCTGGCTGTACCGGTATTTTAAACTGAACACTGTCCACGTCACTGGGCCACTACTGTTTTTAACCATAGGTAAGATCCTCCTGGTGGAGGCTGCATACCAAAAATTAACCCTATGATTATGCACACACGTGTATGAAGAGCGGAGAATCAAGATATACCGCTACCATGACTTCCCAACACGTGCATGAGGGTTTTTTATTATAGACACTTCGCTTACTTCTTGCATACCCTGGTTCATGCAGGACCAGTGATCCTTCCCCATTGATTAGTTGCATATTATCAAGGGCCTATCGATCTCCAAGAAGCAAGACACACCTGCAGATGCCTGGAGAAGAACTGGAGAAACACCAAGATACCCAAAATCTACACCACCTACAAGGACGCCATGATGGACTACCACAACCAAATCCTCAACAACTCCACCAACTACAAGCAACTCTTCAAGGTCATTCATAAATTCACCAACCCATGCTGTCAAGCAACAGACATCAACCTGTCCCAAGACCTCTGCGATAAGCGTGCAACCTACTTCCCCCTAAAGATCAAAAAACTCTCCAACAATTTCGCCGACCATCCGCCAGACACCACAGCTGACACCTTCTCCCACCACACACTAGTCGCCAGACTACACAACACATTCTGAAGGACGATTAATAACAAGTCTTCATCGAAAACCAACGGAAAGGAATACTTTACTAAACTATAAAAGTCACCACCCTCGTGCCCTCAAAGACTCTCTACCCTATTCACAGTTCCTCCGTATACGGAGGAATTGCTACTATAAACAGGACTATTTTGCAGAAGCAAAAACGTTGAGTCAAAAATTGAGACATAGAGGCTACCCACGGAAACTGGTACGTCGGGCATTGAAAAGAGCATGGTATTGCCCCAGGGACACTCTACTAGAACCCCACCCTAAGAATGTTCATGAGAAAATTACTTGTGTGACCACATTCTCGCCCGCATCTAATGCCATAAAGAAGAGTATCCTAAAGCATTGGCCAGTTCTAAATGCTGGTATACTTAACTTGGACCGACCCATGTTTGCGTTCAAGAGAGCTAAAAACATAAAAGATCATCTGGTTTGTGCTTCACTTCCTCAATCCGACACCAGAAATACTCTAGATGACATGTGGAACTTACCTACTCTGAAAGGCCATGCCAAATGTGGTCAATGTATTTCTTGTGAAACAACCATAGAAGGTAAAATATTCACCTATGGCACAATCAAATATACGAGACATCACTTTACAAACTGCAATTCACAAAATGTAGTATATGCAATTTTTTGTCCTTGCATGATGATATATATAGGACAGACCAGCCAGAAGATCAAGCTGCGAATGGGACAACATCGAAGTCGAATTCGTTGTCAAACTGCAAATGCACCACTGGTAGAACATTTCAAGGAAAAAGGGCATTCTGAAAACGACTTTACATGGACTGTAATTACACAGGTCAAGGCTCCCCCAAGAGGAGCAGACATTTCGCAAATCTTAAACAAGGAGGAGCTGCACTGGATCCTGAGAACAGACAGCATACGAAAGGGGCTCAACAGAGTTGAGGATTGGACCTCTTTGCTTTAACATAACTTTTGGGTTCCAGCCTTACTGAGCCAGTATTTCTGTAAATATGTCCTTGTCACAAAATGTATATTATGATATAATTTTAGACTGGTCACTGAGCACTTTACTTCACTTGGGTCACTTCGCCTTCACCATTCTAAGATGGCCGTCATAATCACTAGTCCGTCTTCACTTTCACCATCCGTTTTTTAACCTCGATCAATAATGGTCGTATAATTAATACCATTGACCTTGCCGGCTCCACTGAGCCGCTTTCCGCCCCGCATATTATATGCATACTGATTGTATATTGGAATCATGTTCAGCACCGAGCATATTGACCACTTCAAGATGGCCGCCAAAGTCGAGGGACTCTCAGTTTTAGTCCTCCCTTTATTATAACCACTTGGTTCCTCCAGCGGCCAGGAAGCGATCCCCGCCAGAACCCACCTGTCCTGCAATCAAGTAAAGCCCGAACTGTAAGTAATGCTCGTGCTCTCCGTGTAATCGTAGCCGAGATGGCCCCCTTCGCGCCCTAACCCATGCTTTCCCTCTGCCTCCCCAGAAACCCTATCATGGATTAAAGACTCGCCGAGAACACGAGCACTGCTCTATTACTCCAAGTAAGTTCGGCAAATGTTTCCAGGAACTCCGTCGTGTTTGCAATTCCCTCGGCTAATCTTTGTACTTCCTTCCCCTTAGTTCCCAATATAAAATTACCGGCGAAGTCGATGTGAGCAGACATTACCATAATCTCTCACACCTGGGCACAAATTGACAGATAGCCCTTGGCTCTCCACAGCTTTTAACCGCTATGACAGTACCCCCAGGATTGCTATTATGCTTACATAAGGTAATACTTAAGAACAACCCTTTTGGCATCGGGTTTGTTTAAATGAATCACATTGCGCTTAAGTTCCCTCACTGCGCCGTTTTTTGATGAAACATTGACAATTACTGCGAATCGCCACTAGCCCATTATGCCAGATCACAAGCATGTATAAAACTAAATGCGCCGAATATCACATGTTCCTCTTTTTGCATGTGCCAATAATGTGTTGTTCTTCCGGTTTTAAATGAATCACATTGCGCTGAAAGTCAATCACGAGCCCTTTCACTGCGCCGTTTTTTCATGAAATATGGACAATCACTGCAAATCGCCACTTGTCTATTATGCCAGATCCTAAGCATGTGCAAAACTAAATGCGTCGAATATCACATGTCTCTCCCTTTGCATGTGTCAAATCAAATACGTCGAAACTCACACAATTCGCTCACTGTCTGGTCTCATGAAGCCACACTGTAACAAACTGAAATTTGTCACTATTTTCTCACTGAATGGTCACAAGCATGTGCCAAGAACTCACACAGTCTATACCTGATCAATTTATAGTAATTACCACTTCGCCACAGCACTGAGAATTTTGCTGGTAGATTATGTGGACTGTAAAATGTACTTATGCCTAGTCAAGCTCTAATGATTATCTCTCTGTTTATGTTTTTCTCCTATTTTCTTCCCTTTTTTCTTTAAATGTTAATTTAACATTATGTAAATTGCCATAGGGGTAATGATATTGAAAAAACTCTCAAGACAAACTTGACACACCAGTTTTTGTCCTGATGATGATGCATGTATTTAGTAATTGCATCGAAACGCCGTCGACCTTATTGCACCATATGTTTGTTGGAATTCACATACTGTGTAAAACAATGGGTTGCTACGATTTAATTCTAGTCTGTAAAACAGATTAATAGTACAGACCGCTTTTGTGCGCTTTTACATAATTGTTTTGTCATATGTTTTGTCTTGTCCTTTGTGGGTCACAGGCTGTGCCCACTTTTGTATAAATATTATATTTACACTCTTAAACTGAAGAATTGAAAAATAAAAAAACTCTGTCCGGCTGGACAGAAGTCATATATACTATCTAGTATATGTCTATCATTCCGTTGATCCCTAAATTACTAGGGTCCTCTGTTCTGTAAAATAGACTACACAACACCAGCATAAAAGGAACAGCCCTAGCCTGGATCCGATCATTCCTCACCGGAAGAAGCCAAAGGATCAGACTGCCACCCTTCCTCTCCAATCCCACGTAAATCACCTGCGGAGTCCCAGAGGGGTCGTTTCTGAGCCTGACCCTCTTCAACATCTACATGGCCCCACTCGCTGCCGTCGTCCGACAACACAGCCTCACCGTTGTATCCTACGCTGATGACACCCAGCTTATCCTCTCCACCCATAAAAGATTCAACTTCCTGAAAGGTATACATGACATCGAAGTCTGGATGACCAACAGCTGCCTGTAGCTCAACGCAGAGAAGACAGTTGTCCTCGTCTTTGGAACCACCCCTTCAGCATGGGACAACAACTGGTGTCTGCTGCCCTCGGAGGCCCACCCACCCCCTCTGACCACGCCAAAAACTCTGCATTGTACTCGACTCATCCTTCACCATGAACCGAAAGGTCTACACCATCACCTCCAGCTGCTTCAACATCCTTCGCAAGACCTCCAAATGGAGGCCACCGGAGACAAGGAAGACAGTCACCCATGCACTCAACACCAGTAGAGTGGACTAATAAATGCATACTACGCCTGCATTTACAACGAACACATCAGCCAACACCTACGTAGACTCCACTGGCTCCCCTTGGAGAAAAGAGTCACCTTCAAAATCATCAACCACGCCAACAAAGGCCTACACAACAATGGACCCAAATACCTCAACAACAGAATCAACTTCCAGTTACCTAAAAGAGACATCTGATCTTCCACTGGCCGAATCCCCGCGCATCCACAGAGCCAGAGCAGGTGGAAGACCCTTCTCCCACATTGCATCCAAGACCTGGAACGAGCTGCCGGCAGACATCAGACACACCCCCTCCTTAAACACCTTCAGGAAGACCCTCAAAACCTGGCTCTTCGGCTAACAGTTCTGTGCCCCCCACTTCAGCACCTTGATACCCTCACAGGTAAGTATCGCACTCATAATTCGCCTGATTGATTAATTGATTGAGTTATCATCCTGTGATGATTGTTCCTCTTCTGCACTGCTTGAGGCGGTGGGGATGCGCTCTTTCACCATAGCAGAAGAGCTGCCACTGGGTGGGTGTCATCTTTTTGTGTTAGGTATGGGCGACTCACCCCCGACCCTCTTGCGCTATGCGTCCCATCTTCTCCTTATCTGGACATTGACACTGTGGCGCAATCCACTGCACTCTCTCCAAATCTGTGACTCAGCCAGCAGGAGTCTCAGTCAGGTGTGATTTCACTTGGCTGGGTACAGCAGTTGCCGCCTAGTACGCTGAAGGACCTCCTGATGCAGTTGATGCAGCAGGGTCCGCTTAGCCGTGAAGGTGCAGCGCTCATGCCACACAAGTTCACTGTAGCACAGTGGCCTGAGCCTCCACAGCGTACGGCCAGCCCAACATCATCCGGCCTGTGATGCAGGAAGACAGCACACACCGTTGGTAATCCCCTGTGTGCACCCCAGTGTAGTGGTGAATTGCAGTATGTGATGCGGACCTCACTACTTTGGTGCACAGGAGCGCCTCTACCATTAATTGCTCCAAGGGTCGCAAGGCCGTTTTCTCACATAGGTCAGCTACGTGACTCCATGCAACCTGCCAGACTTCACCACCAGGTACTGGCAATCGTGGTGCATCAATGTCTCCCGCCACGGCTCATCGACTCCTTAGCTCCTCCACATCCTTCTCCAGGCTCCAGACGCAGGTCCAGCGAGGCATCCAGGCTCCAGACGCAGGCCCGGGGAGGCATCCAGGCTCAAGACGCAGGTCCAGCGAGGCAGCCAGGCTTCAGATGCAGGTCCAGCGGGGCATCCAGGCTCCAGACGCAGGTCCAAGGATGCATACAGGCTCAAGATGCAGGTCCAGCGTGGCATCCAGGCTTCAGACGCAGGTCCAGCAGGACAGCCAGGTGCCAGGTAGGCATCCAGCCTCAAGACACAGGTCCAGTGGGGCATCCAGGCTCCAGGCGCACATCCAGGGAGGCATCCAGGCTGCAGACGCAGGTCCAGGTATAGGGAGGCATCCAGACTCAAGACGCAGGTCTAGCCGGCATCCAGGTTCTCATTCTGGTCATCCTGGATGTTGGGTGGCTTGAGGGGACTGTTGATATGTGCTGCACTTGGCTCTGGCTGCTCCAATCTACATTAAACCTTTTTTTGGGTATCTTTTCTATGGGAGGTGGACTGATCACTCATGTTGGCCTGCCTAACGTGCTTTTTTAAATCGCTAATGGGCTTTTCACCACTTTTATAACATTAACATGAGGATTTTTATTGCCGTCTCGCTAATTTTATCACCGGACATTTCAGCCGTAAGAGAAAGTATAGCCTGTTAGCGGCGTGTTGTCAATACGCCGCTAACACGCAATAATTTCCTTCAGTAGACGGCGATAAAAAAAGTCACGCTAACGGCGGTTAGCAATAATTATCACCACTTCTTGATAATATTCCACATAGTTTCCACCAGGGAACAGCTGCGGACCTCCGTCGGGATTGCAGCACCTGTACCTCTGTGTCCAGGTTGGTGATTTTCTCAGTGGCAGCTCCTGCCTGGAGGGATTCAAAGCTGCTGCCTTATCACACCTCCTGGCCAACATATTGACATTCTACGCCCCCCACCTACTCTGCGCTCTCTGCAGTAAATGCAGGGCACGGGGGTAACAGATGGCACCACTTATCGATGGGGTAATCCTTAAGGTGAGCAACTCCTCCGCTTCAGATCTATGCACCGCCAGCAAGCGTATTTTCTTAAATTTTGTAGAGGGGTGTTTTCAAAGCAGAAACACTGAACGGCACAATCCTGGTCCGCACCCCAGTGACCGCAGCTTCCATCAGCGGTCTGCACATGGAGCTGGTGTTCCAAAGGCAGAAACACTAGGGCATATTTGCAACAACGTGCGATAATTATCGCAAACCACGCTTAGCGCAATTTTTTTATCACCTCCAATCACTGGATTTTATCGCAGATATAATGCAGTATTACCAACGTTTATCTCCAAGGCAATAAAAAATCCAGCAATAGCGGCGAATCCCATCTTTAATGTGAGATTTCCAGAGATAAAAATCCTATCGCTAAGGAAAATCTTGCTGATCGGCAGGTGGGGACTTTGCCGTAGAATCCACCTCCCATTGACTATTATGGCTGTCAGGTTTTTGCCAGGTGTAAAATCCTGGCGCTAATCGCGGTTAGCGTGCTTTTTTTATCACGTCTCGGGTATTGCTAACAGGCGATAGCTGTGTGATAAATATCGCTGACATGCAAAGCGGGCCCCAAACCGTTCGCTATTGCCTGAAAGCTGTCGCTAACTGATGATAGCGACAGCTTGGTAATTGGGTGATAAAAAAATCGCTGCTTTATCGGCAAAAAGTGCTGATAGAGGGGCGATCTGGCCCTTGCTAATATGCCCCACTGTGACGTTGGATGATGGGGGTGGAGCGGGCCACTAGCGGCAGATCTTGCGGGATTGTCTGATGCCTCACTCCTACTTTACTCAAAAGATTGTATGGTTACCGAGTTGATCAATAAAATCAGAAGCCTTGCCAATTTTTGGGGTGTTCCATTCCAATACTCTCTCTGGAAACAAATTAACGCCTACTCTCAATAAAGTGTAATTAGCCTAATATTTCAAGGGTGAGAAAGAGGGATTGTCATTAGTTTGAAATTATGAGGGCATCCCATTCATGGAACAGCAAATCCCGTCCTTGGGAATGGAGTTTTTTTCTGCATAGTATTACACAAGTTTCGCAAATGTTATGGATGGGTAAACCCATGGGTAAATCCATGTAAAACTTTAAATTGGCTTTTTTTCTGGATTATAATGTTGAAGTGGCACTCATAAACCAAGCCTTTTGTATTTGTAAACTGAATTTACATATTATATTTCATATAACCGAATCTTAGGGCAGAGAGCTCCCCACTTAGAATTACACTGAGAATGGCAGACAAAGTCACAATTTAAAACAAAGATTGGCACAAAGTAAAAACGTGAGGCAAACTCAAATTCTGCCTCCGATTGACTAAATAAACGTATGCCATTTATTTTGCTCAGGCCACTGTAGTTCAGTGCACAGGTGTCAACACTGAGTGTAGGGTTCCCTCTTGCAAATGCTCCCAGGTGTCTGATCCTAATTCAGTGCGATGTGGACACGTTTTGTGTTGGAGCTCAGGGGAACAGCAGTGACTGGGTGTTGACAGGCAGGCGTCCTGTCTCCTGCCTCCAAACTAATGTGTCTGAAGTAATAGTTTCATCGGAGTGGAATGAGGAACTGATGTTTCACAAAGCTTCTTGAAACGTTGTCCTGCACGTGTCGAAGGATATCAAGTAGAAATAAATTCCTGCCTGCGAGCTGACAATGCTAAAAATACTTGAAGCAAAACTGCCTGAGAGGATAGCCTTCTATAGAGCCCCGGGCATCAGAGTGACTGATTGCGAGCTAGAGAAGTGCTGTTACTTGCGAAAAGCAAACGACCTGGTAAGATTCGCCTAAGAACCAGATCCGGTGCAACAGTACAGACATTCCTGCTGCATCTCTGCGAGGTGAGATGCACCTCAGCTCACCTGAAGGTTATCATATCACAAGCTGTATCATGTCGACGCTTTGGAGCGGACGCTATGATTCATCTTGCAGCCCTGGCCCTGCACTGCAGTTCGCATCCCTGAGCAATTAGGAGGTAATGGAAACACGCACTGCTTGCTTAAAAAGATTCCAGCGCGCATACACGTCTGGTGTCTTCGAAGTGCTAATGGCGTTCTGCGAAGGGAAGAGGGCTCCGTCTTATTGCTTTAGCGGGTTGGCAATAACGTTTCAGAGGGATCAGAACTGTCACAACTGATTTGTTGCAGTTCACGGCGTACATATAACTGTGGCTGCACCACGAGGCATCCGTAAATAGCAAAGCCTCTCGCGCAAAACATCCAACGCAGCGAGTGACAATCAACAGATTTGACAGAACAAATGTTTTGGACAAAAAAGAAAGTTTCGAAAAACCGCTTGTGGTTTTCCAAAAATGGCAGAACACTGGAGGCATGCCTAGGGAAAGAAGGGTGGGCCAGCCATTGTATTTAAGCTGTGCTATTTTAAACGTTTGTCAATACATCCCATGCTTATTTAGGAAATCCCAGCAAAGGACTGCGATGCAATACAGCCAGGGATAGGGGTGGGTAGGAATAATGAACCAATTAATACAAGAACTAAGCGGCAATCAAACCTAGATGTTGGTCAAGTTGGTGGTTACTGCAATCGTCTAATTATAGATTGTGTCAACTGGAAATCCAGCTTCCATGGCAGCCTCCCCAATTTGTCAAAAAGGAGATGTGGTGACATTTATTTTTGCGCGTTTCAGTACCCTTCACCGAATTAAATGGTCACTCTAAGGAAGTAAGGAACATTTTGACATGTGTTATATACTTCCATTTATAATAAACTTTCATGTCATCGACAAACTCGTTGGGTTTTGGATTTCTTAGTGTAGAATTAATCATCAACTGATTTGGTGCTTAGGAGTAAGTTTTTTGCTTAAAGGTTGCGTAGTACATCTCTTGTCAGTATGATAACAGATTTTGTATTGTGATTATTAGCATCACTATGTAGGCCTATATTTAACTGTCCATATACTGTGATATCAATGTCTGATCTTGAGGATACACATAGTGGATTCAAGTGCCTGTTTCTTTCGTAGTACTACAAAAGAGTTTCTACATAATGGGTTTTCCACAGTGCTAAATTAAAATGGATTAACTCAGTGGTGGGACAGGATGTGGCTATAGGAAAGGTAATAAAAAAACACACAAATGCACAACTTTGTGGGTAATCATAAACCTTTTCAATAGATATCCTACCCCACTTGCACATAAAAATGTACACCGTTTATTTATAACTTTTCAATGGCGCTAGCTAGACCAGCAGGTATCTGAGCGCTTTACATTAAGAAAGAAATACCAGAACGCAGCTTTACATACGATGCATAATATGAGAAATCGACTAACATAGTTCTGCATATTTTGCTCGACAAATAGATTCACGAGCAAGCCTAAAATAGACAAGAAAGGAGTCAGTAAGCAGAAAAGGTGTGATTAAAGTATGCAGATTCGTTTAGGACAGCCTAAATGAAAGGAGTGACTAACATATTATACAGGTGAAACAGTAAAATAGCTAACTGTCACAAACGGTCAAGTCTTGGCGAGAGTGAGCTATAGGAGCGTAGTTCGGTTGGCGTGCGTGGTAAGGTATTTGTTGACGAGATGGAGTTTCAGGTCCCTTTTAAAGCAGGAGAAGGAGGTGTTACAAAAGAGGTCTCTAGGGAGAGCGTTCCATAACTTGGGTGCATTTCCAGACAAAAGAGCGATTCTGGGTGGTTTCAGCGACGGCTCGTGGAGGGAGTTACGGTGGGGCAGGAGGGTGGGGAGGGGGAGGGGCAGGGTGGAGGTTGCTAAAAACCGGCATATGGATAATTGCAGGTAAGTAAACAATTTAATTAATAAAACGAATTTCGTAGTGCGCCTTGCATCGCAAAATGCAATGCAGTGCGAGCTACGAAATTCGTTTTATAAATTAAATTGTTTACTTACCTGCAATTATCCATATGCCGGTTTTTAGCAACCTCCACCCTGCCCCTCCCCCTCCCCACCCTCCTGTCCCACCGTAACTACCTCCACGAGCCGTCGCTGGGTGGTTTTTCTTTTCAGTTTCGGAGGACAAAGAAGAAGTGAGTTGGAGCGTCTCAGAGTTCTGGTTCTTCTAGCTGTCATATGTTTGTTGTCTACATAGTTCAGGGTGCATGTGTGGAGGGCTTTGCGTTTGATGCAGGCAGTCATGTAAATGCATCTTTTTTCAATGGGAAGCCAGCTGAGGTACTTGAGGGCTGGAGTGATGTGTTCAAATCTTTTAACACCGGTTATCAGCCGGGCCACCGTGTTCAGAACGGATCTTAGGGAGGCTAGGTGAATTTTTGGCATCCCTGTGAAGATGGCATTTCCTTAGATGATTTTGAGAGGACAAGAGATTGTACTTCTGTCTTGAAGTCATGAGGGAATGAAATGTTTACTTTTCTTGAGGTGTTTCTGTGAGAAAAGTGCTCCTCTGGCTGAGTTTTTGATGTGCTCCTTCATTGTAAAATTCCTGTCTAGGGTGAGGCCTAAGGACTTTACTGAATTAGACTGGGTAAGGGAGCAATTTAGGGCATTCAGGTTCTTGAGCCTCTCTTGGATTGGTGGTGGTTACTTGTCAGGGTGAACAGTATTAACAGGGGTGGCTCCTCTGTTAGGGGCGGAGGGGCATCGCCCCACTGCTTTCTCGCAGTGCGAGAAGCAAAAACATCAAATGGTTAAACTACCATTTTATGTTTCTGCTTCTCGCACTGTGAGAAAGCAGAAGTGCCTGGAGTACCTGGTTTGGCCGCGGGTGGGTGGGCGGACCTGCTAGAGGGCAGGGGGTGTGGCTTGCCCACTGTTGTGGGTACTGACTGTTTGGTTAGTCATAGGGCCTACCAACTCAGTTATGAACACTCTCCCTTTTTCTCTTCAAGGCTGCTGCATGCAACCTACATGGATAAAATGACCCGGGTGGGGTGCTCCCCGCTGTGCCTCACCAATCACAATGCTGCCATTGCAGCGTTGTGATTGGCTTAGGGGAGGGAGGCTACCTGTAGAAAAGCGAGCAGACTCTGCCAGGAGCAGCAGGAGCCGAGGTAGCGGCGCGTGACCCGAGTAAAAGTGAGTTTTTTTAAATTGTAGATACTGTCCCGCTTCCTAAGTGAATCCCCCCTGCGCGAACCCATGCGATTTCCCTCCCTCCCCCCACCCGCCATGCCGACTTCGTCAAATGGCTGTGTGTGCATGTGTGTAAAGAGTTGTCCTGGAGGGTGTGCATGGAGGACACACTCCTCGCCATTGCACTAGGATAATTACTCTTTAGCGTTACGCAAGCATGACATTTTTCGTGTAACCGTGATCAGTGACATCAGTAAGTAACACCCGGTAAATGCAGAGCTGCGCAGTATTTGCAGTTCTCGCCAGTGCAGCGCTACAGGTTTCTGTGCAGTGTTTCAAACAGCTCAGTAAATCTGGGCCTTTCAACAGTTTCCAACGAAGATCACATCAAAATACACAGGCCTGCCTCGCCCCCGCCCTTAGATTCATCAGCAGCTTTGACCAGAATGGCTGTCAATACTTGAACACTCGCAGCAATCAGTGCCTATTGTTAACTGTACACTGCTGAGAAAGGCTTAAAACTACTGACTTCTGCAGACGATGCTTCATAATGCAGAATTTTGACCTATTACTCTGAGTAGAGCTGCATGTAGGGTGCAAGAGCGGTGGTGTTTGATCTCTGAATACAAGATATATAAAGTGACTCCGCGCACAGTAGGTCCGGGGTGTGCAGTGATGTAAAAAAAACAGATTATATACATGCAGGTCATGTAATGACCCGTAGTAAGCGGGAGGGGTTGAAGGCAGTGGGACCGTTGGGAAGGAGTAGGTGAAGGGCGAAGGTGAGATTATGAAGCCCCTCATTCTCGATCCATGGCTGTCAGCAGCGCCTCTTTCTCTGCAGGGTGCCAAGAGAGGAAAGCTCTGCTGTAAACAAACATCCCCTTGCATTGTTCGAGGGCATTGTGCTTGAAAGTGTCACAAGAACTATCCGCACTTTGATCTGCAACCACTGAAGTCAGCGGGCTGCTGCACCTGCTGCTGCATTCTGTGTGCGCACTACCTGTCAACACGTCTAAGCTCTAGTGCAGCCTTTCATCTTTCAGTGGTTGATGAAAGAATGGCTTCTAAATGATAATGTTGCTTACTGGCAGTGCTTCGACACTACAGCTGATAATTAAAACATGAGCAATTAGCCAAGGCTCGTCCCATCAACAACCAGCGCTGGAGCAATGAAAACCTTCTCTCTTCTCCAAACAGTACCTAACAGTGGAAAGAAGAAACACGCTTGGTTTGCAAATCAATAAGCATTCTGATTTTGTAAATGTGTGCTGACAGTTTCAATAATGAGCCAGTGCACCCGATTTTCACTAATTTTGATCCCTTCATGCAAGTTGTCAGTTTTGGACTAATTTTCCGATTGCAAAACCCGTCATTGAGTGTTGTGTTACTAATTATGGTGAAAAATGTCCACTTGACTTCTTGCAAATGGTTACATTGGATATTTTCTGTATCATATGGTTCTTTGGACAAGACTCAGACAAGATAACTTATGCATGAACATAAGGAGCCCCAGGGCACCAGAGAGTCAAAATAAGCTTATAAGTCTTACCTAGTACCCTCAAATGGCTTTTCTATGGAGAATGTTGGGAAACAATATCATGGGAAGCCTTTGCTGTTAGATGCAGGCATTTTTTTACACAGAGTACTACTTGAAATGCATTAATATATTCTGCACTTTTTTTAATGGTGTTTCTTGCATAACAGCAGAACATTCATTTACGGAAATAGTGTCATCATACTGATGTACAGCACTGCACAGTCAATGAATGTATTTATTGTATAGATAAAACCATTACAAGTGTATCAGTATGTTCAAATGGGCAAAGGATAACATCAGCATATGCATACATTGTCCTCTACAGCTAATATTTAAATCGTATTGCTTTATTAAGCATCCTGCTTCCTCAAATTTTCTTGAAAATGCACCATTTGTCCACTCTTTTTCCAAATTTTTCTCAGGGGGAGAACACGTCCAAGCCCCCCCTAGGTTGTTCGGGCTCGCTCGCTATGCTCACTCCCTGCAGTGCAGTACGACAATAATTTTACCCCTCACCACTTTCAAATGTCACCAGCCGCCACTGAGTATTAATACTGTTTTGTTTGGATTCAACTTTAAGTGTTATAATATGTTATGTGATCATTTGTAGAGAGCACAAATACCAACAAAGGTGTGAAAGAAAATAGTTAAAGGGACTGTGCAGTTGTCTGATCTCTTCAGACACAGAATGGAATTTCAGTGTGCCAGACTGCAGTCTGGCAGCAGCATTTTAGATTATCTGCAGTTTGTTTAGAACTGATGGCTGAGCATTTACCAGTAGACCGTTACAATAGTCTACCTTAAACAGAACCAAGGGCGATAATATTGCCTTCCTGGCTTCAATGGGGATGAAAGGAAACAGTTTTGTTGGCATTCTGACAATGTAGAAGGATGAGGAGACTACTGAGGTTACTTGGTATTTATATGAGAGTTTGTCATCAAGTATGACCTCGAGATTTTTGGTCTTGGTGACTGGAACAGGAGGCTGACCAAGATTGTCTGGCCAGCAACGGGAGGTCCATGCAGGAGAGAGGTTGCCAAACACCATCACATCGGTCTTAGAGGAATTTAATTAGAAGCAGTGATTGGACATCCAGGTACTCACTGTCAACATACCGTCATAAAAGTTAGCTGAGAGGCAGACTTCGTCCTTATGGTCGGCAAAAACAATTTGAGTATCGTCTGCGATTGATGTAAGGCTTAAGCCAGCAGATTTAATCACTCGAGCTAGGTTACGTAGATATTAAAAAGTATTGGGCTGATGGAGGAGCCCTGTGGGACTCTGCACGTAAGAGAAAAAGGAGGGGATTCAGAATCACCCAACTTAAGTGATTGGGCTCTGTTGGCTAAGAATGATGCTAAAGGAGCTTGGCCTTGTCCCTGATGCCCTGGGAGGAGATATGGTTTATCAGGACACCATGATCAACATTATCAAAGGCTGCAGATAGATCTAGGAACACCAATGCCGCTGCACCACCCTTATCTAATGCGAACCTTATTTCCTCTGTGGCTTGATGAGCACTGTTTCAGTACTATGACTTTTCCTAAAGCCAAATTGCCTTTCATCCAACAAATTGTGGTCCTGAATGTATTGGGTCAATTGGTTATGTATAATATTTATTGCTAATTTAGCAGACAAGGGCAGATGTGCGATGGGCCAATAGTTGTTAGTGTCTTGTGGGTCGAGGTTTGACTTCTTTAATAGAGGCAAGTTGGAACCTTTTTTCCATTGAAAAGAATAGACACCATCTATAACCACAGAGTTCAAGATGTTGGCCAGAACTGGCCCAATTAGCTCAGAAAACTCCTTAAGGGTAGACGTCTGACACAGGTCCAAAGGTGATCCTGATTTAGCCGCCCTCACCAAGTTTGTTACAAGCTCTGAGGAGACAGGGGTGAACTCTCTCAGAGAGAAATTTCCTGAGGATTCTGTAAGGCAGTCTGAAGTGGTTTGAAGTAAACCAACTTTGTATTTTGGTTAGTGTGGAATTGAAGTGTAGGATGTCACTAGGTGATTTTGTTTTGTAGTAGAGTTGCGTGTCATCAGCATATAGGTGATATTAGACCCCTGCTTCATTCAGGATGATTGTAAGGGGTCCCATGAAGAGATAGAAGAGGGAAGGGGAGAGTATTCAGCCTTGGTGAACACCAAGGGTAACTTGGGTGGAGGTAGGAGATAGGTCCGAGGTTGTTGAGATCATTACTAGGGTGAGCCCCTGGTGTTTTGAGTATGGGTATGATTTGTCCTACTTGTGGGGGGTCAGATACGGAGACTTGGGGCGAGGGATGAGTTGATGATTTTGTCCAGAATGGGGTAATAATGTGGTTGAGGTATTTTACTATTGGGGATGGGAGGAGATCCGCTATGTGGGAAGTAGGCTAAGTTGGCAATTATATTGCAGACTTCTTTTTCTGCCATGAGTTTGAAGTCAGACCAATTGCGATCGTTTTTCAGTTGGGTGAGATCATGGTTGTCCTTAGTATAATTTAGGTCCATTTGGTCATTAGTAAGCATATTGGGGTATTTTAGGTGGGATGGTGAATATGTGACTTGGATTAAGGATTGATCAATTTTTGCGACTTCATCAGTGAAGAAGCTAGCCATTTCTGTGCAGCATTCATTGGTGGCTGTTATTTCATGTGGAGTTTTGAGGGAGGATTTCTTTTAACAATATTGAAGAGTTCCCTGGGTCTATTCTAATCATGGTCAAGTTGGTTGCGGAAAAAAGAGCCTTTTTCTCCAAAAAGTGCTTTTTATTTAATAGCTGAGCAGTTCTAAGTAGAGCTAGGTGCATTGTTGAGGGGTTCTGTCTCCAAGTTGTCTTCTCTCGTTGTTAAGATCAGCATTGAAACAAGATTTTGATTTGATAGGCCTGGATCGTTTTAGTTTCAGTGGAGCCACTTGATCAAGAACCTTAGTCATTGCTGTGTTAAAGTTTGTAGTGAGATTATCGACGGAGTGATTGGGAGGGTGTTGCTGTAGTTGGGCACTAATCCTGGTTTCCAGTTCAGTTAATGCGACTCTTTAGTTGTTCCTGGTCCAGTGCTTGGATTTATCAGTTAGGGCTGATTGGGATCTGATGTGGCTGGTTGGGATCTCACCCATTGACACCTGTCAATGGGTGAGATCGATCTAAGTGAGACCAGCTCATTTTGGTGATAATCGCATCAAGAGTGGATCCTTTAATGTGTGTTGGTTCATTGCAGAGTTGTTTAAGATTATTTATTTCAAGAAGGTTGGTGAGGTTCTGGACTGTGGTGTCTTCTGGGTTATTTCAGTGAATATTGAAATCGTCAAAGAACATGTCATTCGTGTCCATTAAGGTGAATCATCTAATTAGGTCAGCTAGGTCTTCTGTGAAGAGAACATAATCACCAGGAGGGTGGTAGATGGTGTGTAGGTTAATAGGAATGGAGCCTTTGACTGTAAGTTCAACTCTGAGGTACTCAAAGGTCGAGTATTCTGGGGTTCTAGACCTGCTTATCCCACCGGGATACCCGGGACCACCAGGAATGCAGCTTTCTATATAGCTCGCCAGAAGAACCCAGAGAGTCCGCCTCCCCCGTTCAGATCCGAGGCCACAGAAGTTATCTGCGGCGTACCACAAGGATCATCACTCAGCCCAACCCTCTTCAACGTCTACATGAGCCCTCTCGCAGCCATCGCACGCCAACACATCCTAAACATCATCTCCTACGCCAACGACACTCAGCTGATCCTCTCCCTCACCAACGACCCCACCACCGCCAGAGCCAGCCTTCACGAAGGGATGAAAGACGTTGCAGAGTGGATGAAGAACAGCTGTCAGAAACTGAACTCAGACAATACAGAAGTCCTCATCCCGGGATCACCGCCCTCCGCCTGGGACGACTCATGGTGGCCCCCTGCCCTGGGCACCACTCCCAAGCCAATGGACCACGCACGTAACCTGGGCTTCATCCTGCACTCCTCCCTCTCGATGACCAGACAAGTCAACGCCGTTTCGTCATCGTGCTTCAACACCCTGCGCATTATCCGCAAGATCTTCCGATGGATCCCCACCGAAACCAGGAAGACGGTAACCCAGGCACTCGTCACCAGCCGACTGGACTACGGGAACACCCTCTATGCGGGTACCACAGCCAAACTACAGAAAAGACTCCAGCGCATACAGAACGCCTCCGCACGACTCATCCTGGACATCCCCTGACACAACCACATCTCCGTCCACCTGAGAGACCTGCACTGTCTCTCCGTCAGCAAGAGGATCACTTTCAGACTCCTCACCCACGCACACAAGGCTCTCCACGACCTGGGCCCCAAGTACCTCAACAACCGCCTGACTTTCTACACGCCCACCCGCCAGCTACGATCGACCAGCCTCGCCCTCGCCGCCATTCCACGCATTTGCAGAGCCACCGCCGGAGGCAGATCCTTCTCCTACCTGGCGGCCAAGACATGGAACTCCCTCCCCATCAACCTACGGATGACCCAGGACCATCTCTCCTTCAGGAAGCAACTCAAGACCTTGCTTTTCGAGCAGTGATGGACCACTCCCCCCTCAGTGCCTTGAGACCCCTCCGGGTGAGCAGTGCGCTATACAAATTATGTGATTGATTGATTGAGAAAGCTGCATTCCTTCTTTGTGAATGATAGTTAGTCCACCCCCTGTTCTTATAGGTCTGTTGTTGCTAATGATGCTGTATCCCAGTGGGATAAGCAGGTCTAGAATGGGGGTAGAGTTGTCAGTAAGCTAGGACTCAGTGAGGAAGGCGATGTCTATTTCATCATTGAGTATAGTTTCAGAAATATCTGTAGCTTGTTGAACTACTGATCTGAAGTTGAGAAGCATGCATGAAAAAGGGCAGGGATTATCGCTGCTAGCATGTACTGTTTGAATGGAGTAAGGGAGTAGAGGGCCAGGGGATGCTTTGTAGGGTCAAGGGAGAATCTGTGTAGGGTGACAATTTGTATTTACCGGGAGAGTGTGAGCCTGTTGGCTTGATCTGACTGGAGAGGTCTCGTCTAAGATGCAAGATGTCAATGGCTAGAGCGCCAAGTTTTTGTTCCATTTGTTTCTGGAACTGGGTGAGTGAATCATTGTTGTTACCAGCCTTGAGAATAGGCAGTAACGTTACAGGTCCTGGAAACAAGTTGGAGTAAAGGTGTAAAATGGGTGGATAGTTTCTGTAAACACCTTCATGCTCCATACGGGTGTAGGAGAAGGGATTCATATTCCTGATAAAATAAATTGAGGAAAAAGTGTTAATGGTGGCAACACACATCTGTGAAAAAATGTATTCCTACAGATGAGTCACTGAGGTATAGTTGCAAGGGAAGTCCCTTCATGGAAATATATCACTTGTGTAGAATCCTCAGTGATAAGGTTTGTGATTTTATGACCGAATAAAAGTAGGAAAGCTACACATATCAGAAGAATATAGATACAATGAGTAGTTTGCATCTTTATTAAGTGTGCTGTGAATTAGCCTCAGTGTGAGAGCAAAACAGTAAATAAGCCTCGATAAATCTAGGCGTCATCTTCGATGCTGGCCTCAATTTTATGGCACATGCGACTAAAACTGCGGCTTCAGCTCATATGAAATTGAGAATGATTAGGAAAATACTACCTTTCCTACCGAACACGGCCGGGAAAACACTGGTCAGCTCACTAGTCCTGTCCTCCTTGGACTATTGTAATGCTCTATTCTTAAATGCCCAAGTCCGAGTGACAAATAAGATGCAGTCAATCCAAAATGCAGCCGCACGAATGCTGGCTGGGATCCCCAAGTTCGCACCAGTTACAAACATCATTAGGGATCTCCATTGGCTCCCGATACGCAGCCGTATCAAATTCAAATCGCTGTGTATTGTTTACAAGTCACTCAATAATCAAGGTCCCCACTTTCTCAAACAGAATCTTCTCCATCATGTCCCAACCCGATCTCTTCGTTCCTCTATTCAGAACTTCTTGGCTGTGCCTTGCACTAGAACAGTCACCTGGGGCGACAGGCGTTTCCTGGTTGCCGCCCCTAGACTCTGGAACACCCTTCCTGCACATATCCGAGCAAGTCCCTCCCTGTTCACATTCCGCAAACAGCTAAAGACGTGGTTATTTGACCAATAGCCTTGTATATCTTCTTTACCCCAGTTGCTGATCCATCCCTTAACTAGCGCCGAGACGCCCACGGGTATTCGCCGCGCTCTACAAATGTCAATAAATAAATAAATAAATAAATAAAATAAATATATAAGCATTTAATATGAATTTAGCCATGTCCTTCCATAGATGTTTTACATAGCCCTACAGACCTGGTGGTATGTGAGTGCTTGTGCAAGTGACTTCGGTATTTGGGTTAAGGTATGTCTCAAGCTGAGCCTTGAAGAGAATACAACCCCCTATCAGTTTTATGTAAAGAGGAAGCTGGGTCAAAAATGTTGACCTCAGTTGAGGTTAGGGATCTATTTGCGATATGTCCTTACATTGTTGAAGTGTAATATCTAAGTGCATTCCCATGTAAAACATATCAAACAAGAGAAATGTTCGGCACTCTATACTGCCTTGTACTAGGAGCAAGAATAATGATGCTAGAAGAGGTGTAGCATGGGAAAAGGTTGCATTTTTGATTATTTTAAGTCTCTTTGTAGACCTCTAGAAAGAGGAGCCTGGTCAAAACGAAGCCAATGATTCCTCTTGTCACAGTGACTACGATTTTATTCAGTATCCAAATTTATTAAGTGCTTCTCTTGCAACCACATCTATTTAGAGTTTAAGAAAGGATTAGAGTCCACTCTAAAGCCAAGAGTTTTCACCTTGTGCAAGATTGGGAATGCCAAGTCTAAACCATTAAAGGATTTGAATGTTTCAATGAGATTATTATGGGTGCAATCTGGTCTGAAGATCACACGATCCACCTTTACTCATTACAAAACAACCAGTTTTTACCCATCCATTCATAGATATGGGCACACTGTTTATATCATCCACTATAACTGGTTATAGTGTCTGACCACGACTCAGCTGATCACTGAACTCTCCAATAGACTGCTTCCTGGACACATGGGATGCTTAAAGCCCGCCCCCTGCTCATCAATGTAATTCCAGAACTGATTGCTTGACTACACTATCTGTTCTTACTCTAAAACTGATAGAGGCCTGCTCTTATAAGGTGTTGGATAACTGCTAACAAGACATCCCTCTGGGTCAACTACTATAATTGCAGCTCTCAGCCCAAAGTGGCAACCCCAGGTTATAGTAGTAAATTGCTCCCCCAGCTGTGCTCCCGCAGAGCGCCATCATCATGATGACCGCATGAAGGTATGAGCACGTTCTACCACACCACCAAAAATATCCTCATTGACCGCGCCTAATCAACAGTACATTGTCAAGACACACCAGCAGGGAGGATCTCGCTGGGTCTCTTCCCCTCCCTGACCTCTCTGCCATACACCCTTCCAAAGCGCGCCCCATCACAATCACCCTCCCATTGTGTAAAATAGACTCCAGACAAGAACAACTTGGCACTAATAGCTACACAATTAACTATCTGACCAACCTCTCCAAAAATGCAACAAAAGCTTTGAAACACAGACTCTTCAAAGCTAATCCTGAAACCCTTATCTCTGACCCCTACATCTGTCCAAAAAAGTTTCTATCACTAACGACCTGATCTTCTACGCTAAAAGAAGAGCTCAGTGGCGATCGATGTTCCACTCCTCACTCAAAATCTCCTCGACTAAAATGTTCCCTCATGGTCTTCGACTCTTGGCTACGACTTCTCCCACATTTAGAGCAAATGCTACAATATCTATTTACAACAATGGGACAGTTCTAATTCAGGCCTCCGATCTCAAACTAGACATATTTGATGACAGATTTGCCCTTCTGAAAGGTTTGTTTGTCACTAATGTCTCCCATACTCAACCCTGTTGCAAGACGATCCTGATCCCTCTCCAATAGGTCTCAACCTGAGGACTGCCCATCACACCTCTACCAACACACACAGGACCTTACCTCCCCCAAATTCACCCAACTTGCACCTACCAAACCATTTATCTGCCGCTAACTCAGGAGCACGGTTTATTCCCTGCTCCGACCTACTCTCCGACACCTCCCTCTCTCCCACCATTTCCCTCCTACTTCACTCCCTCATTTAACAGTCGGCTCGCCTGTGCTCCAACAGAAATCCGTCTAACCTCCCTTCCCCTAACCTCCCCTCCCCTAACCCGAACCAGATATTCTCTCCCTCATCCGATCCTACACCTCCCCGCACTCATTCATCTCAGTCCCTTCGAGATCAGCACCAGCAGCCCCACTATCTGACCCCAGCTCGAACTGTCCTAAGCAATGCTTCTCGGAACCCATCCTAAGCATCACACCCAACCCTAACAGAGCACCCAGACTCAACAACAATGCCCTAAACATTAATATTCTCATGCAGATCCCCTCCACACTGCCACCGCTCACTGACAGCTTGCACAAATCACATCGGAATTGCATGCTACTTAACTGCAGATCAGCGGTTAAACATGCTGCAGACCTTGCAGATCTCATCCTTGCCCACGAAATGGAACTCCTTATCCTCACAGAAACCTGGCTCAACGAGTCCTCTGGTCCCATCCTTGACATACTAGTCTCTCCCAGCCACAATATTATCAGACTAGACCGTGTCAGGAAAACAGGAGGTGGCATAGCCTGCATCTTCTGCAACTCTCTCCCAGCAAACAATCCTCCTCAGCTAATCTCTCTTCCTGTGAATACTTAGGAATAGGCATCACTAGTGCACACATACCCTTATGTTCCCTTCATATCTTCTACCACCCCCAGGTGACAACCTCCCTCCAATTGAACAAACTATGGAAACCACCTCCTCCAACTTGGGCCGATACTGCCCACAGACCTTCCTTGGTGACTTCAATCTCCACTGGAATGACCCGCATGAACAGGTGGTTAACACTCTCAAGAACTTGATCTAATCATTTCCAACCCCAACACCATTCATCTCGAATTTATTCTTCCCTGTGACTGGTTGGACCATCACTATATCAACTTCCTTATACTTGAAAGCTGGATCCCCAGTAGATCACAACCACTAAAACTAAAACCTTGGAAAAGATCGCTTCATAACACTAACGCTAATGAGCTCATAGCACTCTTCAATAACTCCCTTCCTCCTCCTGCAAACATGAACGACGTGCATGACCTCACTGAGCACTATAACAATGCCATGCTCTCAGCTCTGAATGCTACGGCCCCCCTACAACTGAACAGAATACCTGCCAAGGATTCCAAACCTTGGTTCAATGACAGCCTAAATGCGGACAGACGCAGCCTTAGACTAGCTGAACGCACTTGGAGATACATTCCTTCCATGGATCTTCTAAAAATACTAAGACTCAAAAGGAGTAGATACAACAAACTCATTAGAGCCACAAAACTTTCCTTCTTCAAAGCCCAACTGGAGAAAGCAAGAAATCACCCGGAACGACTATTTGAGCTGATTAAAACACAATCCATCAACGCACCCATCCATTCTCAGCACTTCCCGCGTCCGCAGCAAAACTGCAAAGCGGTTGCTGACTTCTTCCTAGAAAAGTCGAACAAGATTGAATATGATCTAAGGTCTGCTGCACTCTTACTCTCACCCCCTCCTACCTCCTCCCTCTCCATGCCCCCTCCCAGCCCGCCTGGTTTCTCTCCCAAAAACAATGCCTCTTGGAGTCAATTCACACCCCTCAATTACATTACCATCCTCAACACTCTCTCGACCATTAAACCCTCAAATCACTTTACTGACCCCCTCCCCCCAACTTCTATAAAGAAATGATAGGCTCATTAGCACCACTCTGGTCCAGGATCATCAAGGCCTCTCTTCGTCAAGGTGAGATCCCGGACTGCCTAAAGTAAGGCCTAGTGCCCCATCCTTAAAAAACCCTCGGCTGACCCTGAAGACCTGAATATTTACATACCAATAACAAACATTCCTACCCTGGCTAAACTACTGGAGAAATGTGTTCATGAACAATTGTGCAAACACATTGAGTAATGCCAGCTCCTCGACCAATTCCAATCGGGTTTCCGCACGGGCGACAGTACCGGAAAGGCCATCACTCACATAGTGGATGACGCTCTCACTTTACTGGACCAGAATGAAGCCTGCCTATTAATTCTTCTCAAACTCTCATCTGCATTCAACACTGTCAAGCATGTTAATCTTCTCCACCTCATTGAATGCAGAATGGGACTCTCTGGCACGGTCCTTAAATGGTTTGCCTCTTTCCTCAACAATAGAACACAAAGAGTCAAATCCAATCAGACTCTATCCACCCCCAGTCCCTGCATGCTTGGTGTTCCACAAGGGTCCTCACTCTCCCCCACACTCTTTAACCTTTTCCTGGAACCACTGACGGTAATCATTAAAGCCTCCAACTTCCAATATCACATGTACGCTGATGACACCCAACTGTACGTGAAAATATCCACCTCAAAGACATCAATGCTCTGAACGGAACCCTGCTCAAAACCCTAAACTGACTTACCTCCAACCATCTCAAACTAAACACCCTCAAGACAGAATTCCTCCTCATTGCACCGGCTAGGCAAACCCCCACTGTTGTGAAATATCTCTCTAATCTCACCACGCTCAACTGCACACCAGATCTCATTGAAACCACGAAATCACTGGGAATTCTGCTTGATAAGAACCTAAACATGCAAGAGCACATCAGAGCATCTACCAAAGGAGCGAACTTCCAGCTGTATATCCTTAGAAAACTCAAACCGTACCTTCCCCATGAGGATTTCAAATCGGCAGTGCAAGCACTGGTCATCTCGAAACTAGAATATGGCAGTGCTACTTTATGCAGACTGCCAAAAATCAGTTTAGCCCCCATCAGAGCTTCTCTAAATGTGGCTACGAGACTCATCACGGGTTCGAAGAAGACCAACTACATCTCGCCAGACCTGAAATCACTCAACTGGCTTCCTTTTGAGGCAAGGACCCATAGAGCTCTTCACTTTAATACCCCACTCAATCTGACAAATAATCTGGAAATTTCTGGGGGCTCCTGGTCCACAAGGAGCACCGGCACCTTGCTGCTCAAGCCAAAGAAATTCAATAAGCTTAAAACCTACAATCCTACATTCTCGGGCATTGCTCCGAGAATATGGAACGCCCTTCCAGTGGAGACAAGGCTTATTCCATCCACATTTGCCTTCAAAAAGGAATTGAAAGCACTACTAATGAACAGTTCACTGATCTAGAAGCTTTGCTAATGCCCTAATCTTCTTTCTACCCTAGCCTTCTCCCTATTTTCCACCATCATGTAATTTTGCTCTTGTTGCTCATTGACCTACTTGTACCTTGATTTGTCTCCTTGAGCTGTGTTCCTATGTCTTCTTCAACTGTATATAAAGCGCTCTGATACCCACTTGAGTCATGTTTGCGCTATATAAAACTCATAAATAATTAAATAAATAAACAATATTGTCTGGCTACTAGGTACCAGTGGCTGCATGGTGATAGTTTGCTAGATACTTGGAGTCCACAGCTTTTTTGTAAACAAAGAAATTCCACCCCTGTTTGCTTTACACATTTGTGGCTTATATGTCACTGAATAGGTCAGCTTATAATTTGGCTGCTTGCTGCTACCAATTCCTCAAAAAGGACCATTAAAATAGAATGAGGGACATTGAGGAGGAGTAGAAGTGCAGCATTTATGGAGTGAAAAATATTGCAATCCTCATTTGGTGACGAATCCCAGGGCAAATGTTAAAGATTTCATTTGTTTAGCTACCCTTGTGATTCTGAGATGTGTCAACTGTTAGGTGTCAGTTGTATAAGCAAGAGTACTGATTAGTTAGGGAGCTATTTATGGTTTGGTCTTATTTTCTTTATTCCTCTGAAAAAAATTCGAGTTACTGTTGGCTTCAAATCAAAAGCTCCTGGTCTGGACATTCCTCCTTATGTAGCTCAAGAAATCCTCTGGAATTCTTGGTAGTTTTAATTAGATTTTCTCCAAATTAGTAGGATTTAACATTTAAGATTTTAGTTATATCCTCATTTCACAGTTGCATCATATGCTACATCATGCTCCTGATGCCACCATCATTTGGAGTTTAACGGCAACCTGCTTTAAGTAGATTCAGCATAGCCCACTGCCAAAGCACCATTTATGGGGCAATATAAAGTAGTATAAATAAAATTATCTTTAACACTATCATTGGATATTACCTATGGAAATTAAGGACTGAATTCATTATTTTAATGGAAATTACAAAACAATTAGTAAACTTCGAAATATGCTTCCAAAGATTCAAGCTTCTGACTCACTGGGGCAGATTTACAACTTCTGAAGCATCTCTGCAAATCAGCAGGGATGCACCACCACGGATGCATCGCATTTACAATGGTGCAAGAAAGGGCAGATGCATGACGCATCTTGTGGCGTACGGGCGACGCATTGCTGGAGTCGCATCACAATCACGACGCAACTCTTGCAATGCACAGGGGCCACCCATACTAAGGGCTCGATTAGGATAGCGGTTTTCCCGCATCCTCCGGGCCGGCGGAAGCCACCGCCGGCCCGGAGGATGCGGGAAAACCGCTGCGGAGGCACAAAAGACCCACCGCCAAATTAGGATGGCGGTGGGTCTCAAAATCCTTCCGCAGCTTTTCCGCCACGATCGCCTTCCGACCGCAGCAGAAAAGCTCTAACATGGCTGGCGGTGTCTATCAGACACTGCAAGCCATATTAGGATAGCGTAAATCATATGCTTTTCCACGGCGGCTTTTCCGCCGTGGAAAAGCATACGGACATTGACTTCGGGGGCCCGTTGCGGGCCCCCTTGGTGACGGGGGGTGTGGGGTGCACATGGGGGGTACCTATGGTACCCCCCTGGATTTGCGTGGACAAAGCGGCAGGCACCGCGCGGTGCCTGCCGCTTTGTGCACGCAAATGCCGTGCATGCATTTTTAACATTGCGGCGGGTGCAGCTTGAAGCTGCACCCGCCGCAATGTTAAAGATTGAGGATGTGACCGCCACCCTGGCGGTCACATCCTAATCTGCACAGAGGGACCGCCGCAGCCCCTGCGGACGGTCCCTCCTACTCTAAGTCCGTCCGCCATCATAATCGGCCCCTTAATGTGGTGCATCACTCCTTATGCCTGCTTCAAGCAGGCGTAAGTGTTTGATGCAGTAGCGTCGTAAAACTGACACAGTGAAATCTTGTAGATTTCACTGTGTCAGTTTTACGGAGCTTTCCTGCGAGGGAATGCCAACCCTGCGACAGAACGCCCACATGAAACCTGATGCAGGTTTCATGTGGCGCAGGGCTTTACAACGTGACACATCTGCCTAGATGCATCACGTTGTAAATAAGTTGCAACGTGGCGCATGGTTTACGCCGTGTCATAAAAGTGACGCAACGGCAGCGTAAAAGTGTTGCAAGGGGCTTGAATATTTGCCCCACTGAATTTAGGCTAAGTGTCATTGCTAATGTTATCATTTTATTCTTATTGTGAACCGAAAAATTATTTCTAGATGTAAATATATCTCTTTAATGTAATTACAAATGTTTCAGTGTTGTTATTCAAAAACATTCACAAAGATAGTTTTAAACTTTGCTTCCCATATACATTTGTCATCTTCCAAAGTTCATTTATTGAACAGTATCAATTTTAATGCCGTATATGGTCGTTATCAATTCCTTGTGTTGCTTGCATAGCAGCAGACTATTGATTGGATTTTCGTGGGATAATTTATCCCAGAATAAGATTAAGCAGAGACTTTCTTTTATGTCCAAAACATTTATCTTGTTTATCGGCCAAACACGTCTTATTTTTCAAACGACCTTTTCTGCCTAACCATTCCATTAGAGAACTTCTCGCTTCACTCGTCTGACTGACATATGGCTCGGGACCTCAGACTGTGAGTGAGTATGTCTCTGTAAGGTGATATAAGGATTAACTTTGTTCTGCAGTCCATTGTTACCATTCATACCCTCTGCCTCCATTGATCTCACATATGAGCATAGGCACTTTTGAAATTGTATTTGGGATCTGTTGTGTTGTGTTAAACCTAACGACAACATTTAAGGTAGATAAGCTCATTTTGAAATGCTTACCATTTTAGCAGTTTGGATTTTAAACTTTAATGGCCATTGTATTGTATCTCAATTATATATTCCACTAAATGTCTCAATATTTTCATGTGTTATGCCTTCTAAGCCAATGTGGGCCCCTAGAATCTTCCAGTTCTGTTTAAAACAGCCATAATTCTCTTTCTTTATTAGGGTGCTGCTGGGACTGAAATGTTCCTCCTATGGCGATGGACGTTTACCCCTGCCACTGATTGTCCCAGCTGTGGTAATATCTGGATCTTTGGTAATGATTTGTGTTCAGGAGTGAACATATATCATGCCTGTGTGTTATGACGAGGCCTGTCTCATGGACTGTGGTCTGCTTAGACACCCAAAACAGTAACCTCAGCAGTTGTATGTCTACTGCCTTTACCTGGAGCTAAGTAGCAAAAGCGTGGAAGTGGTGCTAGGCTGTGCGTGTGCCTGTGAAAAGGTACAGCACTTTGGAGACTGCTTGCATTTGAATGCATGTGTGCGCAGATGTATGTGTGTATTTATGGGGAGCACAATGCAGGGAAGACACTGGGTTCCATTTAGAGCAACCCAGAGCTTGATGGAGGAGCAGGGAGAAGCAGAGGTATTCCCTCAGACAATATTGTGATTTAAAGCAGTCCTGATAGGTGGGTGGAACACAGATTGGAGCAAGGCTCTTCAGTGCACTTCAACAGGAGCTCTTTGATTCTGAAAGGAGGTCACTGCTCAAAGGGTCCTGGGCACATCGGAGGAAGGAGATTGGGCTAATATGAGAATAATAGTATGGCTGGAGCCCTTTCATAACCTTTCAAAGCACATATTGCTGAGTCTAACACCCAGGTGTTTGGGGCACTCAAGATTGGAGTCTGCCCTACTGTGATTGATTATTCTCTAGAGGAAGAGCACAGCAAAGGATTGGGCACTTTAAAGTGAGCAACCCCCAGAACTCGAACTTCAATTAAGAGACACTAAATCACAAGTTTGTCTGGAAATGGACTATAAAAAGGGGAGTTTCAGACTCCCAAACTGACAAACTGAAACTACATCAGTGTGGAGAACCTCAGACTGACTTGTGACTGTTGCGACCAGGAATGGTGACTAAGGGTCTTTCAGTCTTCTATGCTGGGTGAGGTACATCACACAGCTAAAAACAGGAACACTTGCCTCGAGAATATAGCAATGGCTTCTTCCCAAGACCAGTGGGCTCTGTGTGATGAATCAGATAGCTTGGAGGGAGCAAAGTCTAGTAGGGAACCCGTGACTTGGATCCCCAAAGAAGAATGTGAGATTTTGGTCTCCCACGATCAGTGCACTGATCAGGCTGCTGACCTGTGTGTCAAAGTCCAATGACCCCCTTGCCATGTGGGGGACCGTGGTGAAGAAAAAGGGTTATGGGCCTTGGCATTGCACTGTGTGAGATGGCAAGCAGTTGCCCAATACAGCTCTGTGAACCAAGGAGGAGGGACAATTTGTTTGTGCCGCCCGTGACCCCCATGTAGTGGGAGCATGGTGAAGAGAGAGGTTCATCGTATTGCATGTGCTGCTATGACCCTGTCCAAAGAAAGGGACCATGAAGGAGGTAGAGGGATATCACCCTGAACCCATGAGCAACAGATGCCTGCCCCTGGATCCCATCAGAACCTTACACAAATTCACGTCATCTGGACATAGGCAGACTGCCTAGGAGTGCCCAGGGACTCTATACTGCCACTCCACGAGAGGAGGTGAGATTGTAAAATGGACAAACTGGCTGGCGGGCCATGGTGAACTTGCTCTGAATTAATGCACTCTGTAGATCCTACTAAAGAGCCCCAGAAAGCATCTAGACATCAGCGCCTTAGTGTGGCCTAGCTTAGATGTCACCACACATGAATGGGGAATAAACATCCACCCTAAACAGGGAAGTGGGAAAGGAAAGCTGACAAGGGTAAAGCTAATGGGCTTGCTTCAAGAAGGATGTGCATACTGTTTGCAGTATGTTGTATTGTATTTTGTGTTACTACATAAGTGTTCACCTTTCACCTACCTCCCCCCACCAAGCCCTGGACTGCTCAACCTGGGAGTCAAATTCTGAAGGGGTACTTGACCCACTTGCTTAGAGCCAATAGGAGGCCTGGCCCAGGAACATCAAGAGTAATAGGCCTCAACCACCTCGGTTGGGCCCAGTAATTCCTGCTTGCCCTGGGTCCTCTTAAAAGTTTCTGAAGGAGACATACATTTAAAACACATACAACACATTTTTTGAGGAGCTTCTCATACTAATAATAAATTAAATAGAAGAACTTTCTGTAGTGTGTGACCTAGTTTCATCTTCGTTAGCCTTTTCTTAACCCATTCTAACCCATTCTTACAAAGTTTAATCCAGGCCTTCGTTTTTCCAATTGTTTATGTACATCAATGGTTGGACAATTGTTGAAACTACAATTCTATCAGGTTCTCTTCAGACATACTCCCCTGAACAATGATGACTCTGCCATTAACAGACCCAAAAAATCAAGTTGTAAATGACGAGATTGTCACCGATTTGGTCCTGCTGACTAATGCCACTCCTGGATCCATATGTAATTCAGACCATGATGCCTGCTTGAGGTCGAATTTAGGCCATTCCTATATCAGTTGCATCCAAGTCCCTCGGCTTTCAGGCAACTGATACAAAGATTGCTTATTTATGGCATGCTTTAGTCGAATCACTTGGATGAGAAGTAAAATGGGTTTTGAAAAAAATTGTCATCTGCATTGGTGAGATCTATCAAGGAGACAATATATGGAGAGGTTCCTCTCTTGCCATTATTAATGTAAAATAAAAGTTTCTAATTCTTGCACTGAACAAGAGCAAATTTTGGACTAAGGTCAGTGATTCTAGTTTCTTGAAATTTTTGACAAACTAGTACAATATAACCTTAAAATGGGGGAGAGTCGAAATACAACACAGAACAGTTCAGTGTCCATGGCACCATGTCATGAGTGACGCAATATGTGACATCATCAGCAGTGCATTGCGGGCATGCCAGTTATAGTTAGCTCAACTAACTAGAACTGGCAAATTTCTCTGGTTTTATATGAGTCAAATGTCAAACTGACTATAACGTCCCTGAAACCTATGGTTTTTTCAGTGAATTTCTAAGGTTTTTTAAATGCTAATTCCTACCTATAACATCTGTAAAACCTATGGTTTTTTCTGTGAATTTCAAAGGTTTTTTAAATGCTAATTTCATCTATACTACTATTATAAAGCAAGAACTTTGAACCTTTGAGGCGGGTAAACTCGGGAACCACAGCGCCAATCCACACACCCGATACATCATTGTAATCGTCAGGGTGTGCAGATGGACATAGGCTATATAAACTATAAAAATATGCGTTATTTAAAAAATGTACTTTAAAAAAAAAGTAGTCCCTTCGAAGTAGCGCAGGCCGCGACCTGCGTGCTGACCTCAGGAGCGCGGGGAGGAGTGGCATCCAGGAGCGCGAGGAGGAGCGGCAGACATGGCGTGGGGGAGGAGCGGTGACCAGCGGCGGACAGGCGGTGAGGACCGGCGGACAGGCAGGAGGAGCGGTGATGAGCGGCAAGGAGCGGCGGAGCGCTGAACTGAGGAGCGCGGGGAGGAGCGGCGGCTGAGGTAAGGCTCCATGGGACCCACGGACAATGTTGGGGCAGGCGGGGATTGGGGCAGGCGGGGGACGGGAAGGTGGGGGACGGGGCAGACGGGGGATGGGGCGGACGGGGGCCCGGGCTGCTGGACAATGTCGGGGCCCTGGGCTGCTGGACAATGTCGGGGCGGGCGGGGTCGGGAAAGCCTGATTGCTCCCAGACAAGGTCGGGGCGGGCTGCTAGTATTTTAATGTTTATAAAACCTATATTTTTTCTAATTGTTTTTTAATATTTTGCAACTCTATTATCCTTTTTTTAACTTTGAAAATGATGTAATGTTTTACATCTTCCCCCAAAAATATGCATATCAAACTTTTTTGGGGGTAGTCTACCAACCTCGATCAGCACACAAATCCCATCCACCACATTTAAATGATGAGCATTTTGTATCCAACATGTTTGGGATACTGCGTCCCACGTAACAACAGGTATGTATGAGATCGTGCCAGCTGCTACTGTGGTATGCGACCAGTACGCACTACCAAGCGGCACAACACGTCATGTAGGTATGGGGTGGCACGCGCTGCGCGTTCCAAATACGACTAATGCACGCTACTATGCCCTGTGTTATGTCATAGACGTACGATATCGCACTGCATAAAAACATTCCCTCGTTTTTTTTTATCTCACAACTATATCTAAATAACTTTAAAGTGTATAGGAGAGCATGCGATAATTACATTTTTTTAAACAGTTATATATTTCTAACTGTGATAAACTTATATTATAGTAAAAATATTTTCTCAAAATCACATTGGTGCGTTCTCATCACGCACTGACTGCGTGATTGCCATGCGACCATAAAAAAAACATTTCATTAGTTCATAACTTTTCCCATTGTAACAGTTCGAAAACGCCATCCATTTTAGTCAATATCTGTACTGCATTTCATGAGACACACCTCTTCTATTTAGAGAGCTTTGTTATAAACTTTTTGCAATATACACATATCTTACACTACACCCAACATGCAACCATCATTTTCATCAATGTTCATGCTCTGAAAAAGTAATCTTCCACCAGAGATAGACATTCACCTAAAAGTTACATTACCGAAATGTTCTCCAATACCAGAGGTAACATTGTTGCATACGCTGTCCACAACACAACATAATATAGTACGGCCCAGAGACAGTATCATGCACAGATAATGAACACACGGACACAGATAAATAGTGGAAGTGGGTACGGGCACATGGGCTTGACTCCTTTTTATTACCAGGGTGACATATCCAGTGACGTCTGTGCTGGATGCGTGTAGGCTGAGTGTAAACCAGCCTTCAGGGAATAGTTGCTGGTAGCATTAACTACAACAGTAATCATTGGATCACACACAGAGATTCAATGTTAAAAGAGTCGATAATTTGTGCTGCAGTAAGGTAGGGACAGTAGATGTGAAATAATACAGAAATAATTCTATCGTAAAAGAACCACAACTTGTGGTATATTGACACACAATCAATAGATCTGAAATAATACACAAAAAGATATCAAAAATTCTACATCAGTTCTAGTGCACTCACATACCCACATCAAACGCATTCAGCATGTGCACATCCAGCGATAATGCGTGCTGTAGACAGGCCGTACTAGGAGCAATATTTGTTGCTATCAACACTGCATCATCTGCAGTAGCGACTCAATCTGAATTGTGAGCACTGCTGTCTGCAGTGTTGGCCACAGAGAGCAGTCAGCAACGACCCACAGCTACGTAAGGTGACTTGAGCTCTACAGTTTGCAATGCAGGAAGCAAAAAAAATGTGTGCAGAGCCTGCAATGATGCGTATGAGTGGTGCAGACAGTACCTACTTGAGCAATGTCTTTTCCTACAGGACTACCTCATCTACAATAACGACTCGATCTCAATTGTGAACACTGCTGTCTGCAGTGTAGGCCAGAGAGAGCAGTCAGCAAGGGCCCACCGACACATGGCATTGACTTGAGCTTTACAGTTTGCAATACGTGATGCAAAAAAAATGAGTGCAAAGCCTGCAATGATGCGTATGAGTGGTGCAGACAGAGCGCACTGAAGCAATGTTTTCCTACAGGAATGCATCATCTACAATACCGACATAATGTAAGATGTGAAAACCGAAGTCTGCAGTACAGGCCAGAGAGAGCGTTCAGCAACGGCCCACAGCCATGTGGCATTGGCTTGAGCTCTACAGTTTGCAATACGCGAAGCAAAGAAAACGTGTGCGGAGCCTGCAATGATGCGTATAAGTGGTGCAGACAGAGCACACTACAGCAATCTCTTCTCTTACAGGACTGATTCATCTACAATAGCGACTCAATCTGAATTGTGAACACTACTGTCTGCATTCAAAACAATTCGAATTGGGATTTCATCTGTCTGCAGTCTACACTATTCACTGTTCCTTTTGACTTGCAAGATGAATTTGGTCATTTTACTAAACCTATAACTCATCTAAAATAACTTCTTCATGCAAGTATACTATAGCCTTATAGCCTGCCGTAGCAGGCTATACTGGCTATTAAAGGCCCTCTCCAGCATTAAAGGCCGAAGGCGAGGGCCTTTAACAAGGGAGAGGGACTTTAATAGCCATTATAGCCCAGCTCCAAAGGGCTATAAGGCTATTTGAACATTCTGCCACTAGAGGATAAAATGTTCTAACAAATAAAGCAAAGCCTTAAGAGAGGGTAAGGGGATTGGAACCCCTTCAGGCTCCCTGAAGCATTTGTCCACAGCCAGAGCTGTGAACAAAAAAACTTTGCAATGTTGGAACTCCAAGCTTATACAAGCCATTATAAGAACGGAGCTACTCAATAGTTTTCAATGGAGCTCCCAACATTCCAATGTTCTAATAAAACAATATTGTGTATGTTTCAATAGAAGTTCTGATTACTTAACTAATGGATTCTGTAATTAAACAATCACCACTCAATCTAAATTGGGAACTCTGCGATCCGCAGTCTAGACAAGATGCAGTGGTCATTAACAGCCACATACCGTTGGATTCGAAAGCACGGAGTTGGTTGCACCTGATCAGAGAGGGTACACAGAAATCATCACAGACTTTAACTTATGACATCCTCAATCATACAATCAAGACCCCATTTCATTGTTCACACCTGCTGTACCACAATATACTCCACCGACTAGTGTCAACCAAGCCCAATAATCATGGGCAGCAGTTAGCCATGGAAGCACAGAGTGTGATGCACCTCAACACACAAACTTCTGAGAAAAGCAAGCAGCAGGTAATATCGGACATCGTCCATTGTAGGATCAAGACAACGTTCCACTGTTGGGACCTAGACTTGGTTGCAGCTGGTCGAAGGGAGTACCTTCATCTCCACTCTCAGATGCAGTTCTAACATCATCCATTGTGGGATCAAGACACCGTTCCACTGTTGGGACCTAGAGTTGGTTGCAGCTGGTGGAAGGGAGTACCTCCATCTCCACTCTCAGATACAGTTCTCACATCGTCAATTGTGGGCTCAAGACACCGTTCTACTGTTGGGACCTAGAGTTGCTTGCACCTCATCGGAGGGGGTACACAGAAATCATCACAAACTTTAACTTCTGACATCCTCAATCATAGAATTAAAACCCTATTTCACTGTTTGGACCTGCTGTACCGCAGTGTATTCCAGCGATAGCAGTCAACTAAGCCCAATAACGATGTGCAGCAGTTAACTACTGAAGCACAGAGTCTGATGCACCTCAACAGAGGGAGTTCTGTGAAAAACCAGCAACAGGTAATATCAGACATCATCCATTGTGTGATCAACACACCGTTCTACTGTTTAGATCTAGAGTTTCTTACACCTAGTCAAAGGGAGTACCTTCATCTCCACTCCATACAGTTCTAGCATCGCCCACTATGGTATCAAAAACACCGTTCCACTGTTGGTACCTGTCGTACTACTGTGTTAGCAGTATACAGAGCACTCCACGGTGCTGGGCCACAGGCTGGGCGCTGGGTGCCTGTGTTGCGGTACCCAGCGTTAATCTCAGGAGCCTTGCGAGCTCACAGACCTTGGCCCAGGAGCTTCCGCCGGCACGTGATGGGCCCTCTTTCACATACGGCGGTGTGGAAAGGTGAACTATGGAGCATATATGCGTCGCAGTGGCCATTATGCTTTCTAGATACCAGCACGCTGAAGGCATCATTCATGCAGCCATCTTCGCTCATGGCATCAGCCTTGTGGCAGTGTAGGCTGCGCAGACCTGGCAGACACGTTTGCCAATCTGGAAGAGAACCACACCCAGAGAAACGTGCCTCTTCTTCAAACCCCTACGCTAGCCTTGCGTATGCCGAGCAAGCCCACTAACCTAACATTTAGGGGGGGCACGTATGCGCTACCATTCCGTAATCTTCCCTACTGACTGTACTATCATGATTGTGTCCACTGTCCACTTCACTCAATAGACCATCATTGTATGTTGACATGTACATGTCTGTGCTCTACATACTCAACTCTGTCCGGAACATCCCCTCAAGACTTTGCATTGTATACTTTTATAATCGATGATTACTTACCACCTTCGAACATACTTTGCTTCCATCTCTCCTGCATTCTGCATTGTGAGGCATGCCATGTTTAGTTTGTGTACATGACTAGCCAGGTTTCCCACAGTACTTAGTGTTGTTGTGCACATGTTGTTTGTCATGCTGTATGTGATTATATAAGGTATTGCATTTATTCACAAGCAGTGGTTTCTCCCATTTACATATCACTGTTTTAAAGAGCATACAGAAGTTTTTCTCACAGGTGAAAAGTGCGACCACAATTACTATCCAAGAATGTCCAACTACACGGCGCTTCTAAGATTACAGGCCCCTACCTTGCGTCCTTTCTTAAAAGAACGCCAACTCCCACAATCAGACTAACATTCACACAGCTTTCTAACGGCAGTTATCTGCTTCTCAATACCATGCACTCCTACGGAATGTGAGCTGGCACACCGCATGTCCTTACTGTTTCAAACACAGTAACTTCCTGTGGCAATGTCTATTCCCACCCACACAAACTAACTCCCAAACTTCAACTTGGCCTTCAATTCCTAGTTTGAAAACAGATTTCAAGAAAAAAACTAAACTAAAAGTGCTTTTGTTCAGAAAAGAAGTCTCCCTCACCTCTGCAAAAGAAATTTATCGACTGCAGATACCACGAACTTCAAGTAAAATACACTCCCTTTTAAAAACGAACCGCCAATTACACTTTGTGGATCGTTACACAATTTTCAACATGTCAAACTCAAGGTCTGGCACACTTTTTTAACAGCCTTCTAACACGCTTTCAAACTGTTCTTCTTTTAATACCAGCCTACATTCATTCGATCATCTCTGGAATAACAGGAACAGTGCCCATAATTCTCACTCTCTTTGCAGCCATCCTGCTACTAATTCTACTTCTAGAAATGGCTTCGCTCTCTGTGGTAACATCTATGTCTGACAGAATATGCCTCAACGCCAAGCTACATCAATACTGTAAAAAAAGGGAAAACTTTTCCGCTGCCTACCTCCATCTTTTATCGGAGCTAGCTACAACATAACATTTATCTACACTTATGCAATATGCATACAACCATTGTTTGATTGCAAAACTTGCCCATTTGACTGGCGAATGGATGTATGCCTTGCCAACATCCCAACAATCGCTCACGATATCCAGCAGGTAAGGCATTATCTTGAAAACCATGAACGTGAGTGTTCTGGCAGTGGAGCAATGACAAATGCAATGCAAAAAGGAAAGGCAGTGGAATGGGATTACTGCGCAGCCGCGAAAGATCTCCTGCAACGTGCAACCTTTCACAACATCGCAGATTGCCTGCCAATTCAAATTGCTGCTCCAACATTCGAGGAACATTACTGTCCCTTCAAGGATATGAATTGGATTGCTTCGCTTTTCTCGGACGATGGCAACAATAGCCTCTTGGAACATTACGCATCTCAAGTCGCTGAAGAACTTCTGGACTGGAATCTCCAAGACTTGCAAGAAACTCACGTTGTTCTTGAATGGATTTTTTTCCAACTTTTTTTACTTTTTCCTTTAAATATTTTAGAATACACATCAATCCTACTACTTTCATATAACAACTTTCTAAGTATACTCAGACATTTTAACTCTAGATTCATTACTGCCCCTTACGTCTCCATTTTAACCAGGGATCGGTGATGTATGGCCTTTGCAATATGCTATTTACCTCCTTAATTAGCCTAAACCCAACACCCATTTAGAAACCACATCTATTCTTTGTGCACATGCCTCTCTGTCTCCCTGTTATTCACAAAGCCCTTTCACACAAATTTACTCAAAGTCAATCTCTGCTCAGAACCTCACAGTAAAAATGAACTGGTTGGCACAGTGTGGTAATCGTAAACTACCTTATTTTAATTATACTATTTATTCATTAATGTCTAATAGCTATTGTGTAGGTCACATAGAACTGTAACATATAATGTGCAATTCACTGATGCAGGAGCTTCGATTTGACTACAGCAGAAGCGGTTGGAGTTTGTCTCAGCTCGATGCCTTAGCTCTCTACACAAGAATGCTTTTTTGAAACAGCTGAAGACAATAATGTATGGTTTGACTACAAAGGTACCGAATGTGCTTCTCAGAAGCACAATGTTTGTATTCATCCTCAAAGTTCCAATGTGAGTAGAACTAGTACCAATTCTGACACGCACCACATTGAATCTACTGTACTGCACAATAGATTGCTAACTATTCTACTGTTGATCATTTTCTGTTATAAAAAAGCACTTCCAAAGTACCTAAAAAGTTTAATGATTGTATTTTGCAATTTCTTTTTCATTTATTTCTTTTCTTAAAGGCTACATGTGGTAATCCTATCCTACCATTATTTTCCTTACAGAATGTAGAGTCATTCAAGTGTAACAGCTATTGCTTATGTCACATGCAACTGTAACATGTAATATGCAATTCACTGATGCAGGAGCTTACGTTTGAATGCAGCAGAAGTGGTTCAACTTTGCATCAGCTGGATGCCCTAGCTCTTGCACCAGTGGGTCCAATTATGGCACTTGAATAAAGACACTTTCTATATCATTTTCAAACTCCATCCCTTTATTACACACAGTCACTTTCTTAGCACCTCATTCCACCATTTTACTTCTTTGACATTGCAACATTCTGCATTATACTCTTCACGATTATTTCTTTATTTCTGCTTCCTAAAACACTTAATTCGAGTCTGCAGACCAGTAGGTGGTGAGTAGTTTGCTTGCCACTCCCTGTAAAGTAAAAACACACACTAACACTACTTACTCAGGTATGCTACAGCGGGCAGTATCCTACAGCCCCCATAGAACATCACTTTACAGCAATAAACTCACGACTTACACTCACAGTTTCATCCCCAAGTCTTCAGTGAGTAGTTTGCTTCCCACTCCCGCTATACTCCAAACGCCTACTAACACCACCTGCACACATATGCTACAACAGCCAGTATGCTACACCGCCCGAGCACATCAGTTTACAGCGCTCAGCTCACAGTTTAGGTGCACGGTTTCATCCCAGAGTTTAGCGGTACCTCACCTCTGCACCACCTCACTCTAGACAAAACAGCACTTTCACACCGGTAAGGGTAAATACTTCGGTTCTACCAGTATGCTACAGACCACTCAGCTCAAAGTTTAGGCATACGCTTTCATCCCCAGGTGTACCAGCACCTCACCTCACTACCATCTCACAGTGGGCAAAACAGCACTTTCACACCGGTAGGAGTAAATACTTCACTTCGGCCAGTATGCTACAGCGCCCACAGCACATCAGTTTACGGCACTCAGCTCACGGTTTAAGCACACGCTTTCATCCCCGACTTTACCGATACCTCACCTCAATACCATCTCACTCTAGGCAAAACAGCACTTTCACAACGGAAAGGGTAAATACTTTGCTTCTGCCAGGATGATACAGAGCACTCAGCTCACAGTTTAGGCACACGCTTTCATCGCCGAGTTCACTGGCCCCTCATCTCCGCACCATCTCACAATGGGCAAACAGCACTTTCACACCAGTAGGGGTAAATACTTCGCTTCCGTCAGAATGCTACAGTGCCCAGAGCGCATCAGTTTACAGCACTCAGCTCACGGCTTACAGGCACGCTTTCCTCCTGGAGTGTACCGGCACCTCACCTCAGCACCATCTGACAGTTGGCAAAACAGCATTGTCACACCAGTAGGGGTAAATACTTCACTTCACACTCCCTCTGCAGCATACCCTAACCACCCTACAGACCCCCCTTGCTCCTACCCTCCTCTTCCCCACTTTTTTCTTCCCTTTTTCCCCTTACTCGCTTCAATGGAATCACAAAATGGCGGCCAAACATTCCTAGTTGCAACCACTCGCACCGCTCGCAGCCAATCAGCAGCAAGCTCGTGCTCCTAACGCCTCAGCCAATCAGATGACAGAATTCCCAAATATCGATATCGATATCTGTAAATTCCGACATGTCTCAAAAACTACTGAACGGATTTACACCAAATAAATAAAAGCATGCTTTCTAGACCAAGACCCTTCATCCTGCCAAATTTGTAGTAATTCCATTCACCCGTTCGACCTTTAGCCTTGTCTAAAGTTTCCTGGAAATTAACATGGAGAAAACACGTTTTGGGACCCCCCTTTTTTCTCTTCCCCCCTTGACGAAACACACCCAAACTTTCCACATAAGAGCTGATATCAACAAAGAATTCGTTTTGAAAATGTTGCGAATATTCGTCAATCAGCGCTAAAGTTATTGGGAATAGAATGTTGCGATTTTCCTATGGTAACTAGGTCCAAAAACACAACCCTTTCAGGCATGGAGTGACGCATAAAATATGCAAAAATAGAAGGAGAGAACTCTGGGTAGTTCTCAAGTTTAGGTGGAAAGCAGCCTCTGTTAGAGCACTCTCAACCGCAGCGATTCTCTAGATCTGCTCACCTCAATATTTTTTTATATATATATATATATATAAAAAAGTAAAATAAAAAAATATTGGGACCTGATATCGGGGGGCCCCGACATAGGAAAAATAGTAGGCGAAGGACCAATGATAAGTTATAAAAAGCCATCGTCACTAAAAGATCATCTTGTCAAAAGTCACTTCATGTCAAAAACATTAGAAAATAGAAGCAATTGGCTAACTGATCAACAAAATGGATTTAGAAAATGTAATGTCTGTAAGGCATGCAAGATTGGCCAAAATAAAAACACCTTTGAAGAACCTGATGGGAAAAAAACAGCGATTGAAGGAAGAATCACTTGCTCCTCCACACATGTGGTATACATCATACAATGTAAATGTGGTTCATGTTATATTGGAAGCACAACCTGTGCTTTAAAAAAAGGAATACTGGAACACATCAGAACTGTGAAAAACAAGGACATGTCATACGCCACAGCCAAACATATGTCAATGTGCCAAAAAAGTGATTGGAGAGCAATGTCATAATATGGAATACATATGGTCAAATTGGATGAACGAGGAGGCAACAGACTGCGCAAATTGCGACAAATTGAATCTAAATTCATAATCAGACTTAAAACAAAAACGCCACGTGGGATGAACTTTGATGAGGAGCGTCATATACATTTAGACTAATAACTGTAATAATTGGACAATTTTCATAAATTAATACAAATATGGTATAATGGGGTACTATACCCAAATACACATATAGAAACACGCATCAAAAGTAAACTCATAATAGCTCAATGAGTACTACACCATGTAAATATTTACTCTGTAAATGATAATAATAATATGAGAATAAAACTGCTTTTGTGAGCGTAAAAATGCAGCGCGAGTAGATCAAGAGAAAATGAAATAATCAACTTAAATGATTGCGTTTATACATTGAATGTTATACATGTTGTAACTGAAATGTACAATGTAACAACTACTAGTCCTACAATGCATCTTAAACGCCAATTGGGATAAATAGTAGACATAGAAAAAAGCTCACTTACCATGAACAAAGCCTTTTATGGCTGAAACGCGTTGGTCCGAGCTGGAGAAATAAACCTGAATTGTTTAACTCAAACCCTGAGTGCCGCATCTTTTGTGAGAAATTGTGAATTGGGCCAGGATCCGGCCCCTTTACAGAGCACCCACAGCTGGGCGCCCGGAGTCGAAGGATAACTTTGGTGGGAAAAAATATATATATATATATATATATATTCCAGGAATAATCCGGTGTAGCGCAGAGCTCTCAGCCAGCTGCCAAAAACGGACTCGAACCCAAAATTCAGTGCAAAGATGATTTATTCAGCCAGAGGTATTCCCCTAGTCATCACGACGCGTTTCGCGCTTCACAGAGCGCTTGATCACATGACACAGGTAATCACCTGAAACATGTTTAAATACATTCTACCAATGCAGGTCAGACTACAGGTACAATGGAAATAGAAGAGTTAGTTCCCTAAGGACTACTCTCTTTTTGCTCTAATATCTGCTAATGCATTCAAAAATTGTAGCATAATGGGCTATATTTCAACATTAACGTTTAAATGACCAACTGCAGACATGATAAAAACGTGCGAAATAAGTGCTTGGTGATAGTAAATTAAAAGTGAGTTGAACCAAAAGTGTTTGTGATTTAAGACAAAAAAAGCAATTAAAATTCATTGTCGGTTGAAGTGCGGCATTCTTTGATGTTTAAGTTCTAGTGATAATATCAGTAAAATACTGTTATCATAGGAACCATGCTGTTATGACAAATACCCATGTGGAGCCCCACATGATCATACATTGTCAACTGATAAATGCAAACTGAAAAGTCATGGAGAGTGTTTGTAAGGTGCAAATGCAAGATAACTGGAAAAGCTTCCAGGTGTCTGAGGAAATATTCTCAATTAATTGAAACGATATTGCACAATAGGTATAGAAAAATAATCTCTGTAAAATACATGTTGTTATCCAAGTGCATATCGTCCTACCAGTAATAACATTATCATTATGAACAGTACTAGAGAAAATATAAAAACCATTCATGTAAGACCATTTATACATTATACCAAAAATAGCCCAGGGATTTAGACGACATAAAACCATACATAATTCATAAAAGAACCTATAAAAAACCTCAGAGTGGTTGTTTTTTTATATATAAAAGGCTAGAATAAATGAATATGAGTCACATGTCTAAAAATCTTCATATAAATACTAATTGATAGGTATGGTAAAAAAGTACAAAAGGACATAAATAGTCTAAAATATTTCTCTATGTTGAGGAGGCCCATACAGCACTAGAGTAAATTTTGTTATAGGCAGGTGTATAAATCCTCTGTGATATTTAAGCCTGAGGGATGCTTGGTGTTAAGCTCAATGATATATTGTGTCTCGAGGCGGCGTAGTTTGTCTTCTCTGTTGCCTCCTCTCCTACTGGCCTGTACACAATCAATCACATAGTATCTGAGGTCACTACTTCTGGAGTTGTGTTTTGACTTAAAATGCCTCGCTACAGGGTAAGTATTATCCTGGTTCCCAATTGCCCGAAGGTGCTGCAGAATTCTTTTGTGTACTGGGAGCTTGGTGCTCCCAACGTACAGCAGATTGCAGGGACATATCAACACGTAGACGGCAAATTCCGTCTTACATGTCAATAATTTGGTGATTTTGTGTTCCCTGCTATCAAAAGGGGAATGGTAGCTCTTTTTGTTGATAGCTTGTTGGCATGCTTTGCAGACTTTGCAATTGTAAAAGCCTGCATGGGTTAAGTACCAGGTTGATGCTTCCAGTACCTCAGGGCTGGTTTTGACCAGTTCATCCCTCATCGACTGCCCTCTGCTGTAAGTTATGCTGGGCCTCTTAGGGAGATCCCTCCCTATCACTGGGTCACTCAGGACCAATGGCCAGTTCTTACTGATGATTTTAGCTATCTCCTTGTGTTGGGTGTTGTACTGCACAATGAATCTGAATTCACAATTTGTAATGGTAGTATCCTCAAGAGCTGTTGTTAAAGATGAGCTACCAGCCAATAGTAGAGATCTATCTTTCTGATTAGCTTTCAAGATTGCGGCATCTATGATTTTGGGCGAATACCCCCTGGCTAAGAATCTTGTTTTGCTATCCCTTTGTGCCAGATCTAGATCTGTTTGTCTGCTGTGTATCCTTTTAAGGCGTAGCATTTCGCCGTATGGAATGCTATTTATGAGGTGCTTAATGTGAGAGCTGGTAGCGTGAAGAGTAGAGTTACCGGCTGTTGTCTTGCGGTGTAATCTTGTCTCTATCTTGCCCTGTTCTATAAACACCTCAGTATCAAGGAATGTAATGGAAGATTTGCTCATTGTTGCTGTGAACTGGAGGTTTAGGTTGTTGTCGTTAAGGTCAGAGATAAAATTTTCTGCTGATGACATATCCCCCTTCCAGATCACAAAGAGATCATCAATAAAGCGTAGCCAGGTAACTACCTGAGTCCGCATAGTTGTTGAGTGTGAGACCATGAGGACCATCTCCTCCCACCAGCCCATGTGGAGACATGCATAGCTGGGGGAGAAGCTGGCCCCCATGGCCACACCCCGCAACTGCCTGTACATCAGATTATTAAACATAAAGACGTTGTTATTCAAACACATTCTAACCATTTCTAACAACATCATCCTATGTTCAGGCATGTTGGGTAAGGATCTCTGCAAATAGTAGTCTAGAGCATTTAGTCCATCTGTATGTACGATGCTGGTATACAGCGAGCAGACGTCCAGAGCGATGAGTATGTAGTTTTCCTGCCACTGAATATTCTTTATCTTGTTCAAAAAATCACTCGTGTCGCTGACGTATGATGGGAGTTTTTTGACCTCCCCCTGCAGGAAAAAATCTACATACTGGGACATATGTTCCAAACAGCTGTTCCTAGCTGAAATGATAGGACGTCCCGGGGGATTTGTGGGGTTTTTATGAAGCTTGGGCAAAAAGTATATAGTCGGTACCACAGGGTAATCATTTAGTAGGAATTTGTGCTCCTGGTTGGTGATAAGGCCCTTTGATTTCCATTTAGAAAGGTTTTTATAGCAGTTTGAGTACATATTTTTGAGTTCTGCACTGGAAAATCTGGTATAACACATTCTGTCATTAAGTTGTAGAAGTGCTTCATTCACATACATTTCTCTCTGGAGCAACACGATGTTCCCACCCTTATCTGACGCTCTGATGATTACGTTCCGATTGCTCTGTAGTTTGGAGATCAGGGCCCTGTAGTCCGCTATTTCTTTGTTGTATTTATGTCTGCCTCTGTGTATTTTGGTATTCAGATCTTTCAATTGGTTGGTGACTTGTTCATGAAATAGATCTATTGAATCTTTGAGCATGATGGGAGTATATGTAGATTTGGCCCTAAAGCTGGTTAGAGGTTTCTTTATCCGTTGGTCCATGGGTACATTAAGACTATCACTGCCAGTCAAAGATACATCTTGTTCACTGTCGTGGGGTGTACTTGACCCCCACATTTCGGCCAATTCTCCCATTAGTGCCACTGTTGCCTGGCTGGCGCCATTATCTTCATTTGTTGGCAAAGTTGTTTGTGCATTTCCAGATTTATTCATAGTGAAATATTTTTTGAGTTTGAGTTTTCTATATATATATATATATATATTACCTACTGGCGGTCGCCAGTAGGTAGTTATAGTTAGGATTTTTTTCAATGTTAAATCTCAAAATTCTATTTGGAATAACTTTGGCACCGGTTGACGAATCTGCCTGAAAATTTCCTGAAAATGGCCTCGTGGAGCTCCGGACCTTCCCTGAAAGTTTGGGGGGGCCGAGATAAAAGGGGGGTCCCAAAACGCATTTTCCCCATGTTAATTTCCATAGGGCGGTCAATTTCACTTTTAGCCCGAACGGCTGAATGGATTTACACCAAACTTGGCAAAATTGTAGGGACTGGTAGCCCGATGTGCCTTTGCTATGTCTGAAGATATGTGCTCCAGTGGATTTTGAGTAATTTAGGTTCAAAAAAATATATATATCTATAGGCGCTCTCCGGTGCGCGCACTTGAGTGCGCTCCCGGCGCGACACGCGACTTGCGCGCAGAAAGCTGATTGGCTCTTGGGTGTCTGTAAACATTCTAAACAGTCTGGAGCGGCCGCCATCTTGTGTCTCGGTAAAATCGAGACACAAGGGGTTTGAAAAAAAAAGGGGCAAATGACCATAAGGGGGAAGAGTAGACCCCCTCTGACCCCCTAGGTTTGATGTAGGGACTAAAATAGGGTCCTGCAGGGCATTAAAAAAAAAATTTCGTTTTGCGCGGGGGAAGCGCATGGTACGCGCACCGGCGAAGCACGGGGAAAATCCAGGACCATATTTATGAAGGACTTGCGCTGTTAGTTTTGCGCCTCCTGTGCGTCAATTTTTGTGACGCACCAGCGGTGTAAAAAAATGCGCATTGTTATGCAATATTTAAAAAGTGACGCATCTATCTAGATGCGTCACTTTTTAAGTATAGTGCAACGAGGTACATTTTATTACACTGCTGGTGTTATGCGTCACTTTTCTGTGCGCACTCCTTATGACATTCCAGATGTGTCATATTTAATGTATGACGAATCATGTTGCAAGGAGTTACAGATACGTCAGTATTTCTGACATATCTGTAAACATAAAAGTGATGCGAGGCAGGTGCAAGATTTTGACGCAACAGCATCCTAAAAGTGACGCAGAGAAATCTTATAGATTTCAGTACGTCGTTATTACCAAGCTTTTTGCGGGGGAATGCCCCCTTTGCATACATTATACCTGACGCAGATATAATGTGGCGCAGAGTTTTAAAAAGTGACCCATGTACCTAGATGCGTCACTTTTTAAAAATAGCGTCAGGTATAATGCATGCAGAGGGGGTGTTCTCCCGCAAAAAGCTTTGTAATAGCGACGCAGTGAAATCTTTGAGATTTCACTGCGTCAGTTTTAGGATGCTGTTGCGTCAAAATCTTGTGCCTGCTTTACAGCAGGTGTTAGACTGAGGCAAGACCTTTCACATGCTGCTTTTTACCCATTTGAAAGGACACATTACTGGAGTTGCGTCACTTTTGTGACGCACTCCTGCAATGCGTTACTTTTGTGTTTACAGATATGTCAGAAATACTGACATATCTGTAACTCCTTGCGAATTGATTAGTCATATATTAAATATGACATATCTGGAATGTCATAAGGAGTGCGTCCAGAAAAGTGACGCATCGCTGTTTTCACGTAGCGATGCGTCACTTTTCAGAAATGAGGCCTCCAGTTTATTCACTGTGTCATAACTTTCTTTTCTAACACTCACCTTCTTTCATTCCTCCTACTTCACTTCCTTTCACCTCTCATACCTTTCTGTTCTTTCTTACTCATTCTCCTTTCAATTATCAATGCACTATATTTCACTTACTCTTCATTTTTTAAGATTATAGCTCTTTGATGAGAATTGGAGGTAGTTCTGAAAAGAACTTTTGGTTTTCTTCTTTTAACTGAACAGGAACAAAAACAGGGAATAGAAACTGCTCAACAGGAGCAAAAAGAAAAGAAAAAAATTAGGGGTGGGAAGGGCAGTGATGGTTCTCCAATGCCCGAACCATGAGCAGGACACTTTGCTCCCCATAGGTGAGGAGTTGATTGCAGTATCTGCATCTGACGACCCCATGGTTAAATGCAGGTTGAATGTTTGCTACCTGCCCCTGTGATTGTTCTCTTCCAGAAGAAGTTGCTCCTCCTGTTGATGTAGAGGCCCCATCTCTGGGAACCTCTTGTGCCAGAGCCCTGACACTTTCCCGGGCAAAATTCTGGGGGTGCCTCCTCTCCACATGGCGAATCATGGTGAAGTTGCCAAAAGAGTATTTTTTTTGGGTGTTACCCCGTGACAGGACCTGTTTGCAGATCCTGCACTCTACTTTTGGTGCATTCACCTTCTTCTGGTCTGCTGGAAACTTAAAAAATTTCCAGATGAAATGTTCTTTGACCTTCGGCTGAGGAGGCTCTTCATCAATGAAATCATTGGAGTCATCTTCACTGCTGGATGGTCTGGCAGCCATGATGAATCCAGGAATATGGAGCAGCAAAAAAGGCAGGTCTTTCAGTCACAAAAGTGAAAGAAGAAGTGAAGGAAATGGGTGGGGATTTCATTCATTGTAAAAAAAAACTGTTAGCAACCAATGAAAAGTGTTATTTTAGGGTCACATGACCCGACGCGTTTACGCTGCGCGCTCCGGAGCACTTCCGGTGCGTTTACGCAGCGCGATCGTAGGCGCTTCCGGGGCGCAAACGTGGCGCGATCGTAGGCGCTTTTGCGTGCGTTTATGCGCCGCGCATGTAGGCGCTTCCGAGGGCACTTACGTTGCGCGCCGAAGTGACGTCATCAATCTTTTATAGAAATGCATAATCATTTTCCTTATTAAAAAAAACAAATTTTATTTGTATGGTACGAAATGTTTTGCATTATTATTAACTTTTCATTCATATTTTTTTTCACGAACGACAGTTGCGCTCTGGGTGCGCTTTGAGACGAGCTCTCGGAAAAGCTTACCGGAGAGCTTAGCTGAAAGCTTCCCGGAGCGCGCACCCAGAGCGCAAAAGAAAAAAATTATATAAAAAAAATGAATACTTAAAAAAAACAGCAAATTGTAAAAAAAAAAAAAGGTTAGAAACTCGATATACAAAGGAATTAGCATTTAAAAAACCTATGAAATTCACTGAAAAAACCATAGGTTTCACACCAGTTATAGTTAGGAATTAGCATTTAAAAAACCTATGAAATTCACTGAAAAAACCATAGGTTTCACACCAGTTATAGTTAGGAATTAGCATTTAAAAAACCTATTAAATTCACTGAAAAAACCATAGGTTTCACACCAGTTATAGTTAGCTGGAAATTTTACTGATATAAAACCATTGAAATTCCCACGTTATAGTTAGATGGACTCACTATAACTTGCGCGTGCAATGCACTGCTGATGATGTCTTATTAAGCTAGTTAACCAATCAATTTTTAAAAACCATCCATTTAGACACTTATTTAAACATTTATTCTTCCATCAACTTTTACATATACATATATAAAATATATTTATTTTTCAGAAAGACACACATTCACTGGATGGTGTCATCAGTGATGTCATGAGTGATGTCACTGACCATGTCATGAGTGATGTAATATGTGACGTCATCAGCAGTGCATTGCACGCGCAAGTTATAGTGAGTCCATCTAACTATAACGTGGGAATTTCAATGGTTTTATATCAGTAAAATTTCCAGCTAACTATAACTGGTGTGAAACCTATGGTTTTTTCAGTGAATATATATATATATATATACAATTCACATCCAGAACACGATGTGTTACAATTTGGTCTTTCTTTCTGCCCAACCTCGAATTTTATTTACTCTCGAGAGCGAATTGACCTTTTCAAATTTACCCGCAAACTACGTTTGCATAAATGGAACAAACTTAAAGATAAAAATGCGGGCAAAACGATTGAGACTACCCAGCCGGCCACTGAATCGATCTGGGAAGTAGAAGCTTTGGTTGCTCTAAAGGAATTGGAATTCAATGTACCACCTGAGAGTCCCATTGTTGCTGAATCATTGGGGTTCAATCCTAGTTTGAATTGTCCTAATAACTTCAAACCTAAATCTAACTTTAATCCCGTATTGCCAGCCTGCGGTATTGACGTTTTTGAAACTTTGGTAATTGAGGATTTGAAAAAGTTGGCCAGAAAGAAAGACTGGGTATGTGACAATTTGAGCAAACATGAACGTTTGGCTGTAAAGAATTTGGAGGATGACCCTTCGATTATTATCCGACAATCGGATAAAGGAGGGAATGTTGTGGTAATGGATGTTAATAGCTATGTTGAGGAGGGTATGCGCCAACTGAACAACGTGGATTGTTATGAGGTATCATCCATTGTAAAAATTGAAAGAACGAATACTATGTACCACAACATGTTGAAGGAATGGCATAATGAGGGCCTGTTAGAATGGAATGAATATTCTTTTCTGTTGAATAGAAACCCTAAAGTGGCAGTGTTATACCTCTTGCCCAAACTGCACAAAGATTCAGTCAGGCCCCCCGGCAGGCCAATTGTTTCCTCAATTGGATCCCTCCTTGAGAACACCTCGAAATATATCGATTTCTTTCTACGTCCTTTTGTACCCTCGTATCTGAAGGACAGTAGGGACTTTATCAATAAGATCAAAAACTATGAATGGCAGGATAGCTATCTCCTCATCTCCCTCGATGTAGGCAGCCTGTACACCTCCATCAGGCATTTGGATGGTATCAATGCCTGTCGGAGGTTTTTCAAGAAACGTTCCATCTCCTTTCGAGACCATACTGATATGATTCTGAGAATGATTTTGTTTTGTCTCGAAAATAACTTCTTCATCTTTAATGAGACATATTTTAGACAGCGACAAGGGACGGCGATGGGAACTTGTTTTGCTCCCAGTTTTGCGAATCTATTCATGGCAAACTGGGAGCAACAGGTGGCAGAGACCAGCACTTTGTATCGCAGCCATGTTAAGACCTGGCTGCGTTACATTGATGATCTTTTCATCATTTGGGATGGTCCTGAAATACTGGCAGAAGACTTTATCCGTGAATTGAATTGCAATGACCTTAACCTCACCTTTGATGGTAAGATCAATAACTGTGTGATGGAGTTTCTGGATTTGAAAGTTGAGGTTGAGAAGAATAAACTCGTCACTAGGTTATACCGCAAAGCTACGGCAGGTAACACCTTGCCCCACGCTGACAGTAGCTACCCGAAGTCACTCATACGCAGTATCCCCTTTGGGGAGTTCCTCCGGGCCCGGAGAAACTGTAGTAGAGATGAGGACTTTGTAAAAGAAGGAGACATAATGAAGGAACGTTTCAAAGAACGTGGCTATAACCCACAGGTGATTGAAGCAGCTTTCACAAAGGCTAGTAACATCAGCCATGAATCGTTACTGGTACCCAAGACCGACAAACCTGAGGAACAGGAGGTTATCAGATTTATCTCTACTTACCACGCTAGTTCGTGGCAGGTACAGAAAAGTTTCAAGAAAAACTGGAATGTGTTACTCACGGAACAGACACTTAAAGAGGTTCTAGGTAGCAACCCAAGCATTACCTATCGGAAGGCTGATTCTCTGAAGGACAAGCTGAGCAAAAATGAGGTCAAGATTACATCTAGGAAGACTCAGGAAATAAAAGGCTTTTTCACTTGTTTGAAGTGTAAAGCTTGCAAGTTCAGTAATAACGTCAAATCAGTCTATTATCCCATAGAAGACAGAGAAAAACCAATCACACAATACCTCAACTGCCTCTCTGACCATGTGATATATGTATTGGTGTGTCCATGTGCCAAGAAATATGTAGGGAGCACCATGTTCCCTGCGAAAAAACGGATTCTTGAGCACATGAGGGCGATTGATAATAGGGACCAAAGTTCGCCAGTCGCCCGTCACTTTGAAGAAAAACACAAGAGCAATCGCAATCTTTTGAAGTTCTTTGTGATTGACAAGATTTCGAGCATGAGGAGGGGTGGTGACAGAATCCGCAGGTTGCGTCAGTTGGAGAGTAAATATATTCTTGACCTCGATACACGTATCCCAGGAGGTTTAAATTCTGAAGAAGAACTCAAATGGTATTTGGGAGAGTATATTGTACAATGTTCTGCCTACAATGATGCATAGTTGTGTATATTACACTGTTTGTTTTTTCGAACTCCTAGCGATGATTCTACTGTTTTTAAATCACTTCACATTGTAATTGTTTCTTAATTTACACAATTGTTTGAAGGCCGCTTGAACATGGCATTAGCAGTTCTGATGTGCCGTTCTTGTTTTTCTATAGGTGACACATATCTGTGGAGATTAGACCCCATGGGGTCATGCTTATTATTCCCCACTTGGGATTCAAAGACTTGTCTTCAATATATTGGTTGAAATAATTAATTTTGAACATGATTGACTTTGAAACTGTGTCACCTAAACTGCATATATGTTCCCCATGGGACCCTGCAAGCAGATCCATTTCCCACTTGGGACCCACATAGCCCGGTTTTCTCAGTGTCACCCATATGCACCTGATTATTATGTGCTACCTCGAATATGATTGTATTTTATTTTTATTTTTTCATGATTGAAGATGACAGCATGGATGTTTTCACTAAGAGAAATATCTTTCCCCACTTGGGTTTATTGTTTGTTTTATTAAGGTGTGGATATTCGACACACTGTTAAATTGGTGAGACTTGTAAGAGGTGTCAATATGGAAAATTGCAAGAATCAGTCAGGCGAATGGACATGTCTTTCTCTTGGGCACATTATCATTAGTACTTGACCATGCCATGATGGCCGCTGTGTTTTATTTTATGCACTGAGTCCTTTGTCTATGTTTATACATGAAGTTTTGAAAACTTTATTTAATGTTTACTTTTCTGAACACTACTCACCCTTGACCAAGGCGAGTTGTCGCTGAAACGTGTTGGGGGTTTAGTTCCTTGAACTGTGTTCCATGCTGGAATAAAATATACACCCACGAACCTTGCTGGATGGTTTAATTTGATGGTGAACATTGAATGGATTTTGAGTGCATTTTCACGCTTGTCAGCGTGTGGTGAAACGTAATATATATATATATATATATATATATGTATATATATATATATATATATATATATATATATATATATATATATATATATATATATATATATATATATATATATATATATATATATATATACATATATATCCACAAGAAACTCAAGACCAGATGTCAGGTTTCTTTTTTATTTGCTCAAGTTCGTGGAAAAGTGCATAACGCGTTTCGGGCTACTAGAGCCCTTGTTCACATGCAACCAATGTTTGTACATTTTTTATTTTTATAGTGCACACTTTCCCCAATCGCATCCGCCCCCTCAATACGTCATGTGATCATAGAAAAGCCTATATGTCCGTATAAATACATAGATACATGTTAATAAAATCACATATATACACAAGTTTGAGCCAGAAGTCTCCGGATAAATCCATCAAAATACTTGTATCTAAAGGGGGGCAAAAAAAAGGGCAAATTATAAAAAATTCTTCTTTAAATAGTTAGAATATTTATACAATGTTCAAACGGAACAAAGTCATAAATGGGTAAGATCTTGTTGTGCTATTTTTAAAGTGACAAACCATGCATGTCCAAAAAGTGCAAAAGACCAATTATGACAAATATTTTGTCTAGAGGAAGAAAAAGTGCCATTGTGCATGATAAACCAGCGTGTAAACATTTGCCTCATCATAGTATTTTCAACAATTAGGTAAGACCACATTTTGCTAAAATTAAAAACATGATAAAAGCATTTGATGATCCAAGCAAGCATAATCATAAATAAGTAAATATTATAAAAACACCCTGTGTATAAAAAATGTGTAAAAATACAGAATAAATATAGGTAATTAATTACATATATTTACAGATAGGGAATAAACCAAGAGAATTTGATAGTTTACGACTAACAGGTAACCTGACTAGACAGAATGAGAATGTAATAATTACATAGAGGGACTGTCTTTACTTATGAAAAAAGCCAAAGCAACCTCCAGGCAACAGGGAACCTGACTACCTGGAAGCAAAGATCAGTGATTAACAACCAGACCCAAAAAAAGAGAATTTTTTGACAGTATATGGGGGATTCTAAAGAAAAGTATGTAGATCCTCCGTATTATTAAGGCCATTCGGACTTTTACTATCGAATTCCAATATCATGTTGGATTCCAATTTTAAATCCCTGTTACCACCTCTTCGTAATTTCGGTATTGCCCCCACAACATAATAAGATAAACAGTTTACATCCTTATCCTCATAGCTGCTATTAAACATCCCTCCCCAGTACTGCGCTGTCCATTGGAACTAGTGCTGAATGGACGTCCAATGGTCGTGCGCAGCACTGGGGAGGTAGTGCTGCCGTCGGCCAATGCACCGAGGCAGCACTTAAGGGGTTATTATGTGTTGACTCGAAGTGGCGTGCCACTGGATAACTGGAGTCACTGTGCAGAATTGCACGCAAATGTTGCAGGATCCTGACGTGCACTTGTTTGCTGGTACTGCCGATGTAATTGAGGCCACAAGTGCACGTCAGGACATATATACCGCAAATTCAGTTTTGCATGTATATTGACCTACAATCGGGATTGCAGTCTCACTGAATGGGGTAAAGTAGTGGGTTTTATTAGTACCAAATTTACAGGCCCTGCAACTGGAGCATTTGCGAAATCCACCTGCTGTCTGCATATATATATATATATATATATATGATCTAGTTACTGGAAGCTCGGAGCTTTCATCTTCACTGAAGACAGACAACAGTGAAGAAGTAACAGCAGTCACTGAGTTTTCAGGTTCCGTCTTTCTTTCACCATCTTGATCAGAAGGCCGATGAATGAATTGCAGAAAGTGAGAAGAATCTCTGGTAGTAAATTTCCCAGGATGCTGTGCAGTCACTATTTTTCCATTGGTGCGGCATCATACGGACATCATAGTTTCTCCTTTGCATTTGGCAGGCAATCTGTCATAAACTTAATGTTGTTTGTATGTTGCCTCCTGTTGGCATAGGCTTTCATCTTTTCCTAATTAACCAAGCCCTTCATCCGAGTTGTATTCTCACTTCCTACTCATTGGTGGTCCATTGAGGTAACTTGACTGTCATTACTCTCCTGAACATCAAAGTCACAGTTTATAGGAAGGGGCTTGGTGCTCCTGAGCTCTTGTTATATTTTGTCACTTATCTTTGACAGTTAACTCGAGGGCGACCCTCATGCAAAGTACATGAAGGGGACCTTTCGCGCCCCAGACCCAGTCTGATGCTCTCAGCCCTGGGGCCTGAAAGTGGTGGAAGGGGACCCAGAGCTTTGGTGCCCCCTACACTGCAGGGGCTGCAGGGGCTTTTGTACCGCCACTGATCCGTGAGAATTTTAAATTTGACTTCTCTGATAATCACTGTAAGATATTGTTGTAGAAGTTCAGATTCATTGTCATTCTCATGTATGTCCACAAAATTCAAAGTCAGTCATCTAGATCTATTCTCAAGAACAGCTGGATTAGTTCAAGGAGCTTTCATTCTTCCTATGTTGACTTTTACTCATGTCTTTTACCAAACCTACTCCGTCCTCAACTTCCACATGATGGCTGAGGAAGAACTCCAATTTTGAATGTATGCCTTCCAACTGGACTAGATTTACAAAACTTCCTAAACACCCTACCATTCCCAGGTGGTTACACGGTGGGTTTCCTCTCTCCCACTGCATTCATGCCATTGAGCCCACCATGAAAAGCCTAGTGGAGAGGAAGCAGAGGGCCCTCCTGATGCCTCATGTCATGTGGATGCACACACAGGGGGCACAGCATGTGCTTCCCTGTGTGCATGCACCCAGGTCCCTGCACTGCACAGACTGCTGCAGTCCAGGCCATGCATGCACTACCTTTCATGTTCCCATGGCCGTATCTGTTTCATAGGCACCACCCAGGGAATGCCAATGAACCATCCACCAGTGCAGCAGAAAACTCCTGATCTGGTGGGCAAGGCATGGTAAACAACCTTTACAACGAAACATTTACAACACAAACCATTACAACGCATTGCACTGGGAGGCGCTCTAGGATAGGGAATACATTTAATTTACTATCCAACACCTTCCCTACTATCCACTGGGACTGGAGTTGGAATAGTAAATTAAACTATTCACTATCCAGCACCCCAAAGCGCTATGTGTTGTAATGGTATGCGTTGTAAAAACTGTGTTGTAACGGCATGCGTGGTAAAAGCATGCGTTGTAACATCATACATCCGCAAGGCATACACAGGTTTGAGGGTGCAGGAGCGGGACGGTCCCAATCCCATACCGCAAAACTCATACTGCAGTCCTAAGTCTCTGTGCAGGTAGGGAATTTGATTATTTTCTTTTGATCACAAGTTTTAATTATCTTGTTGAAGTTATACACAACGTCTTCATTTTGTTGACCTAGATAATATTTCCAGTGAGGTCAATGGATGATATTTTTCCAGAGAGGTAAATCAGAATACATTTGATATTGTTGAGATCTTCCTCAGATATAATTTAATATGGGTCTTGCCTTCCCAAGCCCTTATTATTTTTAATCCAAGATTGAGAACAAAATTCTTTACTAGTATCTCATCTTGACTTAGAGATATCCCTTGGGGATGGAGTGTATTGAGAGGCTGAATATGCATGAGCAATAGTGGGAGACCTCATCTTTGTTTTGCTTATCCAGGAGGTTTCGCTCTGTCAGCATGTGCTACATTGACTGTTTTTGTTGAGGGTTTTAAGAGTTTAGTGATAGGTTGAATCCAGTCTCATTTGATGTCTTGGGACTTCACAAAAAACATTTCTCTACTTTGAGGTTATTTGATATGCCATTCTTTTAAGATTAGTGAGGAAATGTTGTTGACACAGAGATTTTTCAAAGGTTTCTCTCCCATTTGGTAAAACAGAGCTAATAGTTGGCCTTAGTGCAGAGACAGAAACAAATTTATTTAGCAATACCATAGTGGCAGAAAGTTAAATCTTGGGGCATATTATTAAGGGCTGGCGATATAGTTATCGCCGCTTTAGCATTGGTTTTCGGGCGAAAAGCGGCGATAATTATATCGCACTATCAGCAAGGACACGCTAGCGCGTGATTCCATGTCTCAGCGTCCGTTTCCTTAACGCCCAGCTTTGCAACGCTAATGATATGCAAAGTGGATGTACCTAACTTAAATAACATGGATAATGTTGCTAACAAATTTTTTTCCTATTATCAATCTGCTCGCTAACTTGCGTCGCAATGATAAAAGTAGCGCTAACGCGCTTATCGCAGGTTTCATTATGCCTGCTTTGAATTTTACTTAGCCATTATATCCTATGGGAGGTGGATTATAAGGATAAGCCCACCTTGCCCTATTTACAAAGATTTTCATATCACTGTGCTTTTATTGCTGAATTTCCAGCGATAATTGCACATTTTGCCACTATCGCTGGATTTTTTATCGCATTGGACATAAGCGTTGATGATGACTCGCTATCTCTGTGATATAATCCAGCGATAGCAGGTGATAATTATACTTGCACTAGGAGCGGCCAGCGATAATTATTGCTGCCGCTTGTTAATATGCCCCCTTATTTTTAGTTGTGTTTGATCTAGTCTCAAGAGAGCACCAAATTCTTATTTCAAGTTTAACTGCTCAGGTGGCTTCTCAAACAGCTTTTGCAGCCCTTGTACTATGGAAAAGTTCCAGATCACCATAGGAAGGGTGGTCCATATGTTTTACTGGTATTTTTTAAATTATCTTTTGGATTATCAGTTTTCAGTTTTTAACGTCTTTATTTCGAAGTTTTCCTTCATAAAAGACAAGCATATAAAATACATACACAAAACACATGACTAATATATACAAATTTATACAAACAGTTAGAATTTTCAAAAATCTTGATTAAAAAACAATTAAATGACAAAGAAAGACGTTTATGCCCGTGTTAATACAGATAAAAAATATGTTAACATGATTGTCACTCAGCTATTGGCTCTTAATGCAAGTTAAAAAGAATCGTATGCCCAACCTATAGGAGCTTTTTCCTCATTTAAGAACATACCACATAAAGCCCGCATTGCTGACTGGATTGAAATGTAAGCTTCACTACTCAAACATTACAGTATTTATAAAATAAATCAAATCTATGGAGGGCTGGTAAGCTAATACCACCCCTTTCTAGCAAATCTGCTGTAGATCTTGGAAGGGGGAAGTGGGGGGTACACGGATAAAAATCATACAAATCCCAAATGGAGATGGGGCCGTCACCTTCGTGGGGCTGGGAGGATCGTAAATAGGGGACAATGTTCCTATTCCTAAATTTAACAAGGATTAGGTCCCCGGGAATGTCCTTAGGTAGTGACCCTAACCAGCCCACCCTTCTGACACTCAGGATACCTCCATCCTTATTGGGTGGCAGGGGTCTATTTTTAGCTAACCAGAAGGTGACCTTGTGTAATAGGTCCTGGTAACTCTCGGGATTCCTACATGAGGGAGCTGGTACTCCTGAGAGAACTAGCACAAAGGGGGCGGCTTCCGGAGGTAGGTCTATACGTGCTGCTCTGTTTGGCTCTGCTCTAGCAGCGGAGTAGTTTGTTAATAAGGGTATAGGGACAATTTTAGTGACCAGTGGTGGTTGTTGACTCTTAGGAGGCTGTTTTGTAGTCGTGGAATTTTTTCTTATGTTATACAAAGTTTTGTGGGCAGATCTAGTATCGATTGAAGGTAGCATGTTGGGAAGTTGTCTTTCAGCGGAAACAGTTTTTGTAGTGTCCGTCAACATAGGACCTTCAGGTACAGTTGGTGGAATGGAACAATTGGGTGTTGCCATCTTTCCTACGGGTGAGGAGTTAGCTTTAATAGCAATCTCTATACTTGTCAACCTATCCCCTAAAGAGGTAATTCGTTCTAGCAGGGGTGCTATTACAGAATTTAACAACTGTTCAAGCTGAGGCAGTAATTGCAATTGAGGCAAAGATACTTTATCAACCAAGCGTTCAGCGACCCCCCTGGATGTGATGGAGTTTATGACAGGCGTTGGGGGATCGATACAAAGTTTTTGTATTTTAGGTTGGAGTTCGTGATCATTTGTCCCGTCATGTTTCCTTTTCACACTTTGGCCCGGCAACAGCACAGTGGCCTGGATGTTGTCCTCATTGGGTGGTAGGGAAGGTTCGCAAGTTCTGTCAGAGGGAGTGTTCGTAATAAGGTCTTTTACGGGGGACGGGGATGTAATTGGAATGAACTTAGTCCCGCACAGAGCATTTAGTTCCTCCCAGTAGGACAAGTTTGGCAAACTAACGGGGGTGTGAGACGGAGATAACAATTGGCGACGGTCATCAATATCTATTTCACAGATAGTGGTAGGTGATGCATAGCTCTGAAGAAGATTTTCCATTCTCTGGCAGTAATATGGGAATTTGGTATGCCCCCTTGTGTGTCACTAATAATAAAGTATATTCAAAATAGTGTCTACATTGTGGAAGCCAATAATGTCCGTGCATAGTCTTGTAAATGGTATATATAACTATACCTTCTATTGCTGTGGAGCCAGGAAACATCGCCCGTCCCGTCCTCCTCGTGCCTCTGAGGGCCACAGAGGGCCCGCCATATGCCCGGGCTTAGCCCGGCGCCCGCCCGCGCGCGTCCCGCGACGCGGAGGGAGCGTCCTGTTAAAGTAGCGCCTCCGGGCGCGCTGTGGCCGGAAGCAGGAAGTGGCCGCAAAGCACCCTGGGAGCTGTAGTCTCAAGCCGCGAGGTGGAATGCGGCGGCGGCGAGACTACAGCGTCAGGGACCCAGGAGCAAGTGTTGCAGCGTCTGCCCGCAGGTAGGAAGCCCTCCAAGTGTTTGTCCGCCCCCGCTCCACCGAGGGAGCGTCCTGTTAAAGTAGCGCCTCCGGGCGCGCTGTGGCCGGAAGCAGGAAGTGGCCGCAAAGCACCCTGGGAGCTGTAGTCTCAAGCCGCGAGGTGGAATGCGGCGGCGGCGAGACTACAGCGTCAGGGACCCAGGAGCAAGTGTTGCAGCGTCTGCCCGCAGGTAGGAAGCCCTCCAAGTGTTTGTCCGCCCCCGCTCCACCGAGGGAGCGTCCTGTTAAAGTAGCGCCTCCGGGCGCGCTGTGGCCGGAAGCAGGAAGTGGCCGCAAAGCACCCTGGGAGCTGTAGTCTCAAGCCGCGAGGTGGAATGCGGCGGCGGCGAGACTACAGCGTCAGGGACCCAGGAGCAAGTGTTGCAGCGTCTGCCCGCAGGTAGGAAGCCCTCCAAGTGTTTGTCCGCCCCCGCTCCACCGAGGGAGCGTCCTGTTAAAGTAGCGCCTCCGGGCGCGCTGTGGCCGGAAGCAGGAAGTGGCCGCAAAGCACCCTGGGAGCTGTAGTCTCAAGCCGCGAGGTGGAATGCGGCGGCGGCGAGACTACAGCGTCAGGGACCCAGGAGCAAGTGTTGCAGCGTCTGCCCGCAGGTAGGAAGCCCTCCAAGTGTTTGTCCGCCCCCGCTCCACCGAGGGAGCGTCCTGTTAAAGTAGCGCCTCCGGGCGCGCTGTGGCCGGAAGCAGGAAGTGGCCGCAAAGCACCCTGGGAGCTGTAGTCTCAAGCCGCGAGGTGGAATGCGGCGGCGGCGAGACTACAGCGTCAGGGACCCAGGAGCAAGTGTTGCAGCGTCTGCCCGCAGGTAGGAAGCCCTCCAAGTGTTTGTCCGGATTATCAGAAGACAATGTTTATGTCATGACAGGATTCCCTAAATGTGAGCCACTCTCAAGTTCTTTCTTTTTTTTCATTATCGCACCCTACTGAAGGTATCAGAATCTTCACTCTTTAATCCTTCCTCTCTATTTACCTTTCAGGGATAGTTTTTCCCATATTCCCTGCCCTTTCTTTATTTTACTCATTTTGTACAGGTAATTCTCTTTGATTGTCATAATACCCCGACTTTTGGGTTTTTTAAGTCCTTGATGCCTTGACACCCATGGGGCTAAGTCCGCGCATATACAAGAACCGGTTCATTCAGATGAGGAGTTCCTTTTGTTGCTTCTTCCTTTCAGTATTAGCTGAGAAAGATGCCCCTTTGGTCCGAAAACAAATTCCACATTGAAGCAACAGCAATTGAGCTGTAGTCACAATGAGGGCTAAGCTCTACTTTTCTCTCAATGTAGATCCAATCACCTTCTGGATTTCTTGGCCCTCATACTCTGTCTCCCTTATCCTGCTCAGCTTGCCTGTTTCACTTTTCTTCTCAATCTTGACTGCCAATGTTGCCACCATAGGTTGGGAAAGTCAACCCGACTAAGTCAGATCTCTGCACCTCACTGGTCTGCAACGATACATATGTAGGTCACTGTTCCCTTTTGATCAAGGTTGGACAGGCCGCACCAGGCTTCGAGCATTTTCCTGGGAGGCTAGAAGGGTGGGGATGGCCGGTTTTAGTAGTGGGGTCCAGTTTTGTAGCAGTACAGCAGTTTTAAAAGCACTGCAAAGTTCCTTGTAAATTCAGCATGTTATGGAAAAAACGAAAGTGTCAAGGTAAGTTTGGTGATTATTGTACCTGCTGGACAGAGATGGAAGTTGTGCCTAGTGGCAAGTTTGACTTATCCAAGGTAGTGCAGAGGGTTTATATGCCTGCTACAAATAATGTGTACCATGCACATCAAAGAACAATATTTTATGTGTATTGCTCAGTTGGTTACTGCTATTGTCGCAATTTCTTTTGTTACAGTGCAGTTCATAAATCACAATCTTAATCTAGCACAGTGAGCTATGAGCTACAATCAAAGAGGTGCATGCAAGCTACATGGTTTAGAAAGGAAAGTTTTTTTCCCAGTCTTTCATTATCCTGATGTGGCTAAAAAAGGTTGTTTCAAAATAAATTCTTATTATTAAAGTAAACGCTAACCATTGTGTTATTTTCTGAATCATGAGTTTGTGCTTCTCCAGACTAAGCACTCTCAAAAAGTGACAACTATTACAGATGGCATGCAAATCCTACATCTTGTAGTGCCACTTGCCTTAAGTAACATTTTCTATGCACTGTTTTGCACATGTATGATTCATTGTCTCTTTATGCGTGTGTGATGTAAAGTGCTTTGGTTCCCCAACACATGTAAGAGAGGTGCTATAAAACAAATAAAAGATGTGAGAGAGGGGCTATGGAGAGATGAGATGCACTATTGGTAGGTGATAGTGAGGGAATGTGTAGTAATCTCCTTCTTATGTAATGAATCTCCCTGTCTCTGATGCTCTTGCTATGTGATGTCATTTAGAATGTTAAGGAGGTTTGTGCTTGAAGTGAGAGCAGTTAGAGAAGATGGGCTGAGCAGCCAGGAGGCCGCTCCTGGTGGGGCTTATATTAGGAACTTAGAATAAGACTTACATTGGAACTTACTAAGCTGTAACTCAAGGAATAAACTACAAGTACAAGAGCTGTCTACTGGACTTCTTTATTTCTACAGAATCATTGAAGAGCCCCAACAAAGATTGTCGTATCCTGGTGCACCGTAAGGTCATCATTTACTATGCTTTAAAAACAAATACTATGACAAATGTGTTGTAGAATGCACCATTTCTTCCCAAATTTTCTTGAGAGGAGAAACCCCCCAAAAACCCTTCCTTTGTAGTAATCAGTAAGTATAGGCGAAATGCGCGTATTCGGGGTACGTAAATTCGTGCAAATTCGCGATCCGCAAAATTTGCGAATTTGCGGATTTTGTTTTTTTGCGTGTTTGCAGTTTTTTTTGCGTATTCGCGGGCCGCTTGTAGCGCACCGAGAGCCGAAGTTACCCATGCGGTCATACATGGGAGCGGCCATCTTGTGCGCGTTGCGTATTTCCATTTCTGGGCGCTATTGGCAATCTCGAGTTGTGTGCGGCACGCTATTCCGAGTTTGCACGTTTTTTTGCGTGCTCGCGGGGGAAATATCGTGTTTTTCATTCATTGCTATGGTTCTGGGCCTGGCTTTTCTATCCTCTTTTAATCTTTGCAATCCTTTGTTTCTTTGAACTTTTTTTGCTATCTCTCTATTTGCCTAGATCTATATTTTGTGTTTTTTTTAACTTTTTGTTACTTTAATAACTACTTTTTTTTGTTTAGCTCTTTTATTTATTTATTTTTTCCCCCTATTCTTTTCTTCTTTCGCCCAGGACCATGGCAAAGGGAGCCGGCAAGTCAAAGGGGAAGGGTCCCGCACCCCGGAGCGGGCTCCCTTGCGGGCGATTGAGGGGAGTGGATATAGTGGCCAGGGAGGTTTTTACCGCGGTGGAGGTGGGCGCCCTTATATTTTTTGTTCTGCGCCACCTCCCTAAGACTGTGGCAACAGGGGGCAGGCCCGGTCAAGGGTATGGCCTCCGGGAGCGTCGCCAGCGGTGGGATAAGGTATGCCGGGCCATGCAGAGGGAGTCGGGGGTCCGGCGCACCTACGACCAAGCGACGCACCCGTGGGCCGAGGTCCTCGACCGGGAGCAGGACCTGGTCCACCTGCTAGGTGTGGAGATCCCTGGCATTGGTGAGTAGCTATTTAATAACTACTTTGTTTTCTTCTGCTCTGTGTTATACTGCTAATCTATTTTTTTCCGGAAGAGTACGAATGCTGCTGATTCGATTACATTGCAGGTAAATTAATGTTTACATAGCTTCTGTCATTGCAGTTCCTCGCCTGGTAATTTGCGTTGCTACCATGTTTACTTGTTTGCAACTTTTTGCTCATTTGAGAGCATAACTGTGTAATGCTAGAGACAGTAGAGACTCAAGTCTAGACCTTCTTTGTACTCCTGCTGCCACTAAGAAGAGATTGTGGTGGATTGATACGTTGAGTTTATTATTTATTACTTGTTATAGGACATTTGTTAGTGGTCTGCAATCATGATGACGGACTGTGTCTGTCACGTGACGTCTCTTGCTGCCTAGTGATGGCAGTCGTAGTAGAACCTTTTTGTTGAAGGTGTAGTTAGTGAATTACATAACTTTCCTATTAGACGGTCTGCAAATCCTGCAATACTGTACTATCCTCCTAATTGACCAGATCAGATAGGTCAATACATGTAGTGCAATTGTTGTTAATTTGTTTCCCCAAGATAATTTTAGATTGTGTTCAAAGAAATCAAATATTTCAAAAAAACAATTAACCATGTTGTGTTTCTTTATTTCATGATCATCAGCACCTCCCAGGGGCAAGGCGACTAGCACCATTGAGACTCCGGTGGAAGAAGGTGGACAGTCACAGGATCGGTCCCTTGCAGGCTCTTCTGCTGGCCCCAGTAAGTTGTTCTATTGTTATATTAATACTTATACTTCCCTAACTTTTACAGATCCTATTCATTACAAACTGTTTCCTAATTCTATTTTTTACAAAATAGTCTTTGATCTTTTTCTAATCTAGACTACTTTCTACATTCTTATCCTGCCTCTACCATCACTCTCTGTGCTACTACTATTTACGATTATGAGTCGGTCTGAGTAGGTAGCTAAGCTTGCCCAGTCGGCAAACGGTGTTAAACAAAACTCTGATCCAGAACAGAAGTTGAACACCCAAACCCTTCCACTCACTTACTCGTGAACAAAAACCACACAGTGTTTGTTAGTTTTAAAGTTTTATTTTCAATTAAGAAATGAAAAATTATTTCTTTATTTTTAATAGCGTAGTATTTGGAGCGAGCATTGCTGATAGATGACGTTAAAGTTTAAACAACATTCCCATGAATCAAATTGCTTTAACGTAAAAGTTAACTGACACATGAAATTATTAGAATAACTGGTCGGGAGCCCCCACCTTCTTTAAAGTACTTAAAGTACTGCTGGTGAAGACTTACTAGTAGTTGGTGAACCGTCCTGTTGGTAGAAGGGCAATGTAATCTTCTTTCTGTAATTAGAAAAATGGTGCACGTTAAGCAAGCATTCATCGATTGTCCTAAGAAGTGTAGCATTTAATGGAATAAGCATATAAAAATTTAACATCCTCCCCAAAACGTTATTTTTTTTCAATCCCAGTAATAAAAAATGTGTTATGTAAAATTTTCTTCCATTACGAGACGAAATAGGGGGTTGCGTATGGCATCTGAAAATATGACGTTTTTTCTAGACGTCACAACATCTGATGCGGCACAGATGACCACCAGTGCCGGGGCCAGCAGCGCGGAGAGGTCCAGTCTAGGGCAGATTCGGCAGCGCCACCAGGAGGAGCTGGGGGGGAAGGCTCAGCGGCGGCGGACAGTGGTAAGTTATTATACTCCTTACTTATTGAAATTTTTGAGTAGGCTCGCAAAGGAGTGTATGATGTACTGTACAGTACACTACTACAAGTACACTGTACTGTTAAAAACAGTTACTAATTTAGAACTACTTTTTGGGCTATCACAGAGAAGACAGTCAACCTTGACTTATAATAGCATTAGCGGCGGTACTTCTCGGGTAAGCAATGGCCCCCTCATCAGATGTACTTTAGGGATGTGAAGAACGAAAAGTGAAAGAAGGGTGAAATGAAGGACGAGCGAGTCTTAACATTTATGACTGTAAAGAATTGTGTGTTTGAATGCAAGTCAAGAGAAGAAGACGGTGGTTTCCAAAATATAATGAAAAGGGTGTTAGTTGGTTGTTGAGAAAAAGAAAACTTGGTACATTTGAGACATTAAGAAGAATGATAGACGAACTTTGGAAGCCTGGATGTTATCTTCTTTTTCCTCATCGATAGCAGAGGTGTATGATGTAGTAGAGCAGACGCTGAGTGGATGAAGATTGTTACTTTGAACAGCACGTCTGTGCTAGAGTAGTAAAGCTGAAGAAATCCAAATACTAGAATTTGTGATTGTTCACAAATACTCCCTGCCTTGACTAACAGTACAGTACTTTACTTTGTGAGCACAGCATCTATTGTGTATGTATTGTATAGTTGACAACATTACATCAAGTCAAGTCCCTTCCTCCGGCAATTATGGGTACCACACTCACTCACTATGTTAATAATTTTATTTCAGCTGTGTCATGGGTGGAATATCGCTGTAGTTCACTCAATCTATCAAAACAAAGCACCTACAGTCATCCATCATATAACCAAAGATCATGTGATCGGTAGGATAATGATATATGATCAGAAATGAATAATCTTCATTCTTCTTTTGTAGTAGTCAAGGCCCGAGGGGGCAGTGCGAAAGATATCATTACATTGAGCAGTAGCCCGTGATGTAATCGAGTATGGCCAGTGGCAGTGTCAACCCTATAGAAAAGTGCTTCCTATCCCCACCTGCATGTACTGCTTAAAGTACTGCGAGTCTGCGTCATCATGGCTTGTGTCTGTTTTTCTTGGGTGCAAGTTGAGTGAGCTGCCATGCCGGCTACCACAAGTTCTCGTACCAGTAATTTCTTTTGCAAAACAAGAGAAAAAAACAGAAGACTTTTTTTAGTGCTCTCTGGCTATGTATATAGTTGTGAGTCCATCCATAGTCCTGCTAGTGAAATACCTGAAACTCCCAGTAGTGTCACAGGCCTACAAAGACGGCGGAAAGATACATGCCAAAATGTTATACTGTGTTTACTACTTGCTGGTGTTACTGAGAGTCAACTTTCTGTTGAATTATTTTTACTTTATGTGAAAGACTATTGGCTACAGTATTTTTCTTTCTTTCTTTATATAGATGCTACTCCGAAAAATCTCACCAGAAAGGAGATGGCTGTCCAAGCCAGGGCCCGTAAGCTGGAGGCTATTTGTGCCGAGTATCGGCGGCTGTGGGCTCGGGAGCAGGAGGAGGAGACAGCAACCACTGAATCCTCCTCCAGTGCCCCCGTGTCTACTAGCCAGAAGCCTCCAGCCAAACGGAGCCGTGGCCCAACAACCTCCGCACAGCAGCAACACAATCAGCTGCCCCCCCCAGAGCCTGGTTAGTACGTCAGCACCGCCTCCGTAAAAGAGTGGACTACCTGGAGCGGTTGGTCGAAAAACATCAGCGCCAGCTCCGGGACCTCCGCAAAGAGCTGCGGGACGTGCAGGAACAGCTGTCCACACTACACCACCGGAGGAAGTGACTGTCCCTTGCCCTTTTTTTAAAGACTGTTGTGGGGGTGGGAATTGGGTGTTTGGGAAAGGGGACTTTTGGACTTTTGGACATTGGATGGGGTTAGGCAGGCGGGTGAGTTGGGTTAATTTATTTTAATTTTTGACTACATCAATATATTTCTTAATAATTATTTTTCATACCAAAACATTGTGTGTGGGGGTTTGGCGGTGGTTACTGGACGTTTGGTTTCTTCCAACTTACCAGCATGAATGAAACATTTAGTCCTGAAATGTACCAAGGTGCCAGTAACCGAGTTAGTGAATTCAGTAACCCTACTAGTACTTTACTAGTAGTACTGGCAGATTCTGCTCTCCTTCCAGTCCTAGCCCATTATTCTACCTCTTCAAAATGCTTATCTTACCTGTGATTCGTGTTTAAGAATAGGGGTAGCCACAGGGCTACCTGCATGGCAAATGATGATTAAGGTTGGTTGTTGATATGAATCCTTGACGGATGAAATATCATTGTTGCGCTGGTAGTAGTAGTGGTACACACTGGCAGTAGCAGCATATGAAAAAAAGGAAATTAAACATTGAGTGGCCTGAGCGTAGCATTAGAAACAGTACGATAGATAGTACGCTACAGATCAGTGCCATAAATTGTAGCCTAAGCAGTGCTAAAGTATTCTAAATATAAGTACTAGTTTCGTGGACTATGGCTACTATAAGAAATATTATGAAGGCAAAGGATACTTAAACATAAGAATTAACCATTTGATTCGTCATGTGTACGAGCATGATGCTTGATGCTCAATCCACGATGTCGCACATGACATTCCATTTGCCAACGTTTTTTTGTTGCTTAGACATTATCCTCCCCTGCAAGTGTGTGGAATTTCTTGTTGTCATTTAGTCATACCTCAATGAAAAACCACACAGCCCGGGGGAAGAGGGTTAGGGTTTTTGAAGATTGGATGGGAATGGGGGTTTTTGGGAAAAGTTTTGTGGGGAGAAGAAAAAAAAACACTGCATGAACAAACAACAATTGAGGAGAAACAAATGTTTGGATTCAAAGATATCCATAAATCTTTTAAGGGACATAAAGGTAGTGCACTACTGCATGCATGAAGTTGTTTGCTAAACGGATGGTTAGGTTACTGAAAAGTTGTACTTACTACATCTTATTAGTAAGTATGAGAAAACAATTTGACATTGACACTGGTACAGGGCTGCATTAATAAGCAATTTCACTTGCCTTTCTTCCCTTATAGAGAATAAACACTTATTATTAGTACATTAAGTTAGTTATAAAAATAGCAAAGAAACATATGAAATAACTGGAGAGATGACTTTGAAGCAGAGAACAAAGAAACGCACCTAGTCACATTTGTAGAAGTTCAAGTTTACAACAATAACATTTAAAAGATAAGGAAAAGTTAAGAGAGAATACTGTAACTTTATGTTGTAGTTGTCCTGTTGAATTGGTGAAGGTGCATGAGTCCAGCCATTCCTCTTATTCGCGATATACTCCTTCATTCCATCTTATGCTCCGTCGATCAATATTGGTGACCAGACACACTGTCCACTGGCTGCCTGATGAGTAATTGCAGATTGCGTCTGAGTTCATCGTTTGTTCCATGGCACATGGTAAAAGCCGTCCTGTAATTATTGATGGAAAAAAACAGGAAGTGAAAAAGTTAAAAAAATATAAGGTACGCTGTGTAGTGCAAAAATAACACTTTCAGTTTTCAGAGCTGACATTATTATTATATACAATCATCACTTCAAAAGTGCATAACCTGGATCTCCTTTACAAGGATAGTATTAGTAACTATGGTTGAATTCTGCGGATCCACCATGGATTTTCTTTAAAAAAAATTCAAACAAAATTAGACATTCCAAGGAGTGCTCCCAGACCCCTGAACCCAATCGGCAAAATGTAGAACACCCCCAAGTAGCCTCCTAAAAACATGCGATACTGCTACCAGGTTGAAGACCTAACTTCAAATCGTGCCAAAAAGCACTGCGCAACTAGGCCCAAACCCCCCTTTTCCACCACGGATTTTCTTCAAAACACTTGAAGTCAATATTAGACATTCCCAGGAGTGCTCCCAGACCCCTGAACCCAGTTGCAAACATGTAGAACCCCCCAATTAGCCCCCTAAAATCATGCTATAGTGCTACAGGCCTAAGTTTAAAACGTGCCAAAACGCACTCTGCAAGTAGGCCCAAACCCCCCTTTTCGACAGTCGATTTTCTTGAAAACACTTGCAATGATTATTATACATTCCCAGGAGTGCTCCCAGAACCCTAAACCCAGTTGCAAAAATCTAGAACCCCCCCCAAGCAGCCCTCCGCAGAAATGCAATTTTGGAAAAAAAAACAATTCACCTCGGATTTTCTTCAAACCCCTTGCAATCACAATTACACATTCCCAGGAGTGCTCCTAGACCACTAAACCCAGTCGCAAAAATGTAGAACACCCCCAAGTAGCCCCCAGAACAAATGCGAAAGTGCTAACCCTAACTACAAATCGTGTCAAAACGCACTCTGCAACTAAGCCCAAACCCCCCTTTTCCACCAATGATTTTCTTCAAAACACTTGCATTCAAAATTAGACATTACCAGGAGTGCTCCCAGACCCCTGAACCCATTTTCAGAAATCTAGAACACCCCCTAGTAGCCCCCTAAAAACATGCGATACTGCTACCAGGATGAACCCTAAATTCAAATTGTGCCAAAACCCACTCTGCAACTATGCCCAAACCCCCCTTTTCCACCATGGATTTTCCTCACGCCACTTGGAATCAAAATTATGCTATCCCAGCAGTGTTCCCAGGCCCCCAAACCCACCCCCAAAAATCTTGAACCCCCCCAAACAGCCCCCCAAAAACAAGCAAGTGAGCAAAAACTGAAACACTTTTTCACCATGGATTTTATCCAAAACACTTGCAACCGGTATTAGACCTTCCCAGCAATGCCCCCAGACCCCTCAACCCACCCGCAAAAAAGTAGAACACTCCCAAACAGGCCAAAAAAAAATGGAAAATTTGCGGCCTACCAGTCAAAATCACTCCAAACGCACTCTGCAGCTAGGCCCTAACTCCCCTTTCCCACCATGGATTTTCTTCATTCCACTTGCAATCAAAATTATACTATCCCAGCAGTGCTACCAGACCCCCAAACCCACCCCCAAAAATCTAGAACCCCCCCAAACCGCCCTCCAAAAACAAGCAATACTGCAAGGCCTCAGTTTAAATCGTGCCAAAACGCTGTCTGCAACTAGGCCCAAACCCCCCTTTTCCACCATAGATTTTCTTCAAACCACTTGCAATCAAAATTAGACCTTCCCAGCAGTGCTCCAAGACCCCCCAACTAACCCCCACAAATCTAGAACACCCCCAAAGAGCCCCCCAAAAACATGCAATACTGGTATATTCAAAACATGGCAAATTGCGCTGTTCACAAAAAATTGCCGTTTTCAGCCCTTCCACTACTTTTGATCCTCTTGAAACTTACCTGGACACTTTTTCCAGCGATTCCCAAGAATCTCAGCAAGGCAGAACAAAATCGAACCACTGCGCTCTTTGAAGAAGAAGAAGAAGAAGGTCTACGACTAGTTTTCACTTAGTTTTCACCCAAACACACGCGCCCGCAAAACACAAAAAAAAGGCCAAAATTCTGCCAATTCTGGACCAAATAACGCCAAAGCCCCCTAAAACCTTGCCAACATCATTATGAACAAACCTGCATCGGGCCCTGAGCCCTAGACTCAGCGGGAACCCTACCAACTTACATCCAAAAACCCTAGTAAATCGCACTGAACCCTAAACCCTTGATATGCTTTCTCTGTCTGTGACAAAGAGCCTAGGTATGCTACATCAGGATGCTTCACTCAGTGGTGCCTGCCTTGACCATCTGCATGGCCCTGCCACAAGCATGGGCCAAAAATCCGTTCCGCTCAAGAATTTGCGATTTTTCCGTAATTTTGCGAGATTCCCGAAAAACCGAAAAACAGCAAATTTCGCAAACATGACGGATGTTTGGCCCAAGCTTGAGGCAGTGCCCTGCAGACGTTCAAGGCAGGTACCCCTGAGTGAAGCAACCTGATGTAGCATACCTAGGCTCTTTGTCAGACAGACAAAGCATATCTAATTGTATGTAGCAAGCCACATAGCCCCAATTTTACATGAACTGCTGTCTGGAGTGGACTCTGCCTGACATAACAACAACAGTACACTGCCTCGCCCTCGACCACTACATACCACGAATAGACAGACATGTAGTTTTGCTGTAGTAGTTGTTGTAGACTGGTTTACCTGTTTGCCACTCACGAATTGGCCATAGTTCTTCCGTAAACTGACGCTGATGATCCATCCATCCCAGTGAGTGACTGTAAAGAAAAAATATATATAATTTAATCAATCATCATGGTATATTGGCAAGTGAGTCTACTCCAATGACATTTTGCATATTGTAAAATGCAACATTGAGGCCCCTGAATTTGATGTACAATTTGAATTAAACAAGGTAAAAAAAACAAAGTAGTAGACATGAGTTACAATTACTGTGTAAAAGATTAAATAATAATTAAGACAAGAAATATGATTCATTTCATGGACAAAAAACAAACAGCAATTGGTTTAATCAGAGCCAGACAGCCATTGCTGTCCACTGCATGCGATCTTCTCAATTATTCATTACCTGTTCTACTTTTTGTCCGCATCTTAGTTCGGAAAGTGAGGGCCCACAGGGCAGTCTCTCCTGTCAATTTCAGAAGTAACTCTGTCAGCAATCAGCAAGCATGTAGTTAGTCAGTAATTTCAGTCCCACTTGAGGGGACTCATCTATGAAAACAAAGTTTCTTTATTCTTCGTAATCCATCCATCTGCCTTGAGGGAAATGGATAGGTGGAGTCTGGAGGAGGAAGATAGAGGAGCATGATTGAGTTGTGAACTTGTGAACCTCAGGAATGCAGACTGCGGCACCTTCAAATCAATAAGGAAAATAAGATGAAGACAGTGCTGCTGATGGACTTGTTGTGAGAGTTTTGTTGTGGTAAAAGTTGCAAAACAAAGAAAGACACACATGAATAAAAGTGAATAAGGACAACAAAAAAGGAAGTCATTTTCAGGCCTCGGTGTCAGGGAAGTAGAGCTCGTCCTCAAACTCTATGAATTTAGACGGGAGTAGGTCAGATAACAGAGAAGAACTTCCGTCACCTAAGTCGGTGTCCTCTTCTTCCTGCGTGCATTCAAATATTTTGTAATCTGGTGGTATGAAGTGCTGATTCATCTTGATCAGTGTTAACCTCTCCACATTTTTGGGCAAGAGGCGGGTCCTTTTTGAAGTTACAATGGTACCAGCAGCACTGAAAACACGTTCAGAAGACACGCTTGCGAGTGGGCAAGACAAATAATTTAGAGCCAGGTTGGTGTTCAGTGGCCATAGAGGCCTTTTCCTATACCAATACAGCAATGGGTTCTGATTAACAAAGACCTCTGTTGGGTCATCCAGATAGGCCTGCACCATCGACTCAAGGTTCTCCACGGTTGCTCCACTTTGCGTACCATCTGTGGCCTTTGCAGCACTGGAACGAGCCAACCCTTGATGAGTTAGCCAATCTGCTTTCGACAATATAATGGCTGGGTCTGGTGCAGGTGAGGATGATGATACGGTTGCTGCCGGTGTCGTTAACGGCTGTGAGGGAAAGTGACTCCCTTCGGCCACAGATTCAGAAGTGGAATTGACGCCGGATGGCCTACTGTTTCAATTGTACTTCTGCCGGCTCCTTGAATTTTCTGCCGCTCTTTTTCGAACCGAGTGGCTGACACAGCTAGCCAATGTTTGTACTTTCAAACATCTGCTTCATCAAAAGGAATGAATGAACTGCTGGTCACTGCCTTTTTGTACCGTGGATCCAGAATAGTGGCACAAATGTAATATTGTTCTGTATGTATGTTTTTAAGCCTTTCATTGGCAACTAGGCGGCTTAATAACCTCTCTGTCAACTGATATGCGTCTTGCTTTTCAGCATCATCTCAGAACATTGAAGACACCGCCTTCAGTTGGTGCTCTAGCATGACCAACAATGGGATAGCTTTGCCCAAAGAACAGTCCTCCCTGATGGCTTCATGCGTGAAGACCTCAAAAGGATGAAGCATGTCTGTCAGGCTTGCAACTAGCTTCCATTCCTCCAACTCTAGCCTCATGTCTTTCATAGTAGAACCCAGTTTATAGACATAATCATTTATTACCTCCCACTGCTCAGACAGACGCTCAAGCATGTAAAAGGTTGAGTTCCAACGTGTTGCCACCTCCTGGATGAGCCCTTTGACTGGCAGTCTATGTTCATTTTGAATGCTCCTCAGCTCCTTCCGGGCCTTAAGAGAATGGCTGAAATGTTTTGCAGATTCTTCGGCAGGTGGTCAGTAACTTGCTGACTGTGGTTTCTTTTTTCAAGAAATCTTGCACCACGATGTTAATACTGTGCGCCAAACACGGCACTCTGAAATAGCCACCTTGCTGCATGGCCTTAACTATAATACTGCCATTATCCGTGGAAACATAACCAACCATGCCATTTCTTGGATGCAGCCATTCAGAGACCTTCCTATCAAACTCGTCCAAAAGGTTAGGTGCAGTATGAGTTTTCTCCATGGCAAACATGGCTAATGTTGCATGTTTCCGAGTAGCTTGAAAAAGTGTGTCGGGGTCCACACCTGCATTTGTCTTGTCTCTAACCCCTGCAAAATAGACCCAGTGTGCAGTGATGCACATGTAATTAAAGGCTTGCCAACTGGTCCACATGTCTGTTGTCAAGTGGATAGTGGGAACAGCACTCTTCTGCAAAGCTGCCCCAATCACCTACAGCACATCTTGATGTAGTGCTGGAACCGCAACTCTGGCAACATAGGACCGGCTAGGAACCTTCCATTTAGGGCAGACTGTTATCACAAATTCTAGAAAACCCACCCCTTCCCCGAAAGAAAAAGGGAGAAGGTCCAGCGCTAGCATTTTAGCCAGCTTTGCGTTATACAGACTTACCATTGGGTGGTTGCGTTCAAATGGCTCCTCCGACCAAAACATGCTTCTAATGGTGGGCTGGACCCTTTTACGTGATGATGATGATGATGCAGACTTCAAACCAGTTAGGCTCATTGATGTACTTTTTCACATTGGTATCTGTCCCAGACTCTTAGCGTGCCTCATACATGTTGCAGGGGTAGAGGGTGTGGGCGCTACCACTGCAGTGCTGCTGCCAGGGGTACTGGGTGTACCAGAAAAAATGTCGGTCGGTTCTTGACTTCCCCCCTGCACAATCAGCCCCTCGTCAGCATCAGATGCAATGTGAATGGATACATTTGGATCAGTTCTACTTTGGGCTTCCCGGATGTTCCTTAGGGGCGCACCCCACTGGATAGTGTGGTGTTATTTGAGATGACCTCTCTGGCCTCCGGTACCATAGTTGGTACCAAGCTTACCCCGACTAATTAATACTTTACAAATCGAACAAACAACCATGTTTTCCGCATTTTCGCTAACAGTAAAGAAGTCCCAAACTGGGGACTGGAGATGTCTGCTAGTGGTGGAGGTGCTACTTTGACTTTCAATGCCAGATGAAGTGGAGGATGTGCGTGGCTGAATTTGTTTCTGTTGTTCACTTACAGCACCACTACTTGAAGTCGAGCTGGATGGAGGTCCCTGCCGGCCCTTCTGACTAAAAATTATGGAAGCTGTAGGTCGTGTTGGTGTTGTAGTTAACTGAGTTGGTGGTGGTACCAGTGCCACGCCGCCCATATCCCGCTCAGCAGCTATTCGGGATAGGGTGAAAATGTCTGTCTGCTGCATGCCCACTGGGGCTGGAGTGATGACTGTGATGACTGGGTCATCGTCAGACTGTTCATCAGCAACAGAAGACACCACTTCTTGTTCGTCGTCATCACCCATAAGTCGAAGCCTTGCGGGAACCTTCCTTTTAGGCTTAGCTAGCTTTGTCGGCTCATGGCGTGACTCACTCTCAGACTGCATTGCTGGGTTCCAATCAAGATTAAGATCATCAGAATGAAGGGGGCTTGAAGAAGAACTTGTAGTAGTAGTAGTAGTAGTAGCCCTCCTTTACCTTTTTCTTGCTGGGAATCTGGAAGACAATGGATCATTATCAGGATGAGTGGCTTCCTCGGATGATAACGCTTGAATATCAATTTCCTGATGTGCCCCTACTTCTGGAGGAACAAGCTTTGTAGGCAGTTGTGCCGCTCCATGAACCTCTAGTTGCACCTCTCCATGCAACTCTCCATGCGCCTCTCCTTGAGCCTCTCCTTGCGCCTCTCCTTGCGCCTCTACTTGCGCCTCTCCTTGCCCATGTACTTGCGCTTGTACTAGTTGCACCTGTGGTTGTCGTTGTGGCTGTGGTTGTTGAACACTCGTCAGCTGAGTTACACCCTGCGTTGCTTGGATGGTACTTTCTTGTGATGAGCTAACATCACTAGTCGATGGTGATTGGGAAAGTAAAGTGGCTGCCTCAGCAGCACTTATGGTCTTGGACCTAACTTGGCGTGGTGGCACTGAGCCCAATGAAGTGGAGGTGCTGCTTCCAGCTTGGTCCCCGGCGGACACCGTTGCTGCTGCAGGCGTAGTTTTTTTTTCCCCAAAAAGGTGTTGGTGGGCACACCAGTCTCCTTGGTAGGTGGTGCCACTTGCTTCTTCTGCTCCTTCTTACTGGCAGTGGCACTGGCAACTTTTTTCGCTGAGGTGCTACGGCCACCTTTCTTTGGGCCCATCTTCTTCAGATGTCAGAACAGCAGGCCGCAGTTGCACGAGTTGCAGAGATGTATTTTCTGTGGCCACACGTGAGGTCGCGTGACGTTGTGCTGCACACACCGCTGCAGGACTTCTTCCTGGCACTGGTGATTCTCTTGTGCACCTAAAAGCAATGGAAGCCAGAGGAACATCAGTTAAACACCCCAAAAAGTCTAAAAACACACAAAAATCACCACAATCCAATGCCATCCATGCCCTCAATGATGTTTACATTTAGGACACCCCACAGAAAGACTTGGTCCATGCACCACTGAGTACCCCTGGGCCTAATGGAAGAAAGCAAGGCAAACATGGTGCAGGCCTGAGCACACTGCCTGGCTTCAAAATGGGCTCTTGACCCCCAGCCACATGGCCAGGCCCTGCCTGGACCAGACCTCAAAATGGCCCCCAGCCACATGGCTAGGCCCCAACAACACCCCAAAAAGTAAAAAAACACACAAAAATCACCACAATCCAATGCCATCCATGCCCTCAATGATGTTTACATTTAGGACACCCCACATAAAGACTTGGTCCATGCACCACTGAGTACCCCTGGGCCTAATGGAAGAAAGCAAGGCAAACATGGTGCAGGCCTGAGCACACTGCCTGGCTTCAAAATGGGACCTTGACCCCCAGCCACATGGCCATGCCCTGCCTGGACCAGGACTCAAAATGGCCCCCAGCCACATGGTCAGGCCCCAACAACAACCCCAAAAAGTCGTAAAACACACAAAAAACACCACAATCCAATGCCATCCATGCCCTCAATGGTGTTTACATTTAGGACACCCCTCAGAAAAACTTGGTCCATGCACCACTAAGTACCCCTGGGCCTAATGGAAGAAAGCAAGGCAAACTGGGTGCAGGCCTGAGTACACTGCCTGGCTTCAAAATGGGCCTTTGACCCCCAGCCACATGGCCAGGCCCCATCAACACCCCAAAAAGTCGAAAAACACACAAAATTCACCACAATCCAATGCCATCCATGCCCTCAATGATGTTTAAATTAAAGACACCTCACAGAAAGTCTTGGTCCAGGCACCACTCACTACCCCTGGGCCTACTGGCTAGTGAGGCTTTACAGGCACCCCAAAATAAAAACATAAAAATCAACATATAACAGTGAGCTAAAATTCCATGGCATAAATGAGAATTAAGTTTAAAATAAATCACAGAAACAGTTGTATCATGCACCCATGACTAACCCTGTGCCTACTGGATACTGTGGCTACCCACAAAATATATATATTTTTTTAATTGTGAAAAAAGTTTTAAAACTGTAGTTGCAGCAACTGCAATTCCCCAAACAAACAACACCAACTTACTTGTATCCAAACTCCAAAGTCCAAAAAGTGCTCAAATCAAATATCCAGCAGCAGCCACAAAAAGTAATCCTTCCAGCTCCAGATCCAAATCAAAAGTGACCAGGACATAGCCAAAGCACTGGGAGGAACCTGCTGGACAGGACCAGGAAGTTGGAGACTCTGGGGCACTTCCTTCCTCCCACCCTCGCCCCCCAAATGGACTCTTTGCACCAAAAAGTGCAGCCAAATGTGAATCTGAGGAGTTATTCTGATCAAAATCATCATTTTCAGAAGGTGTATGCTTCCTGTGCTGGATTTCTTGTGCAGAATTGCAATTTTTGTAATTTCGGGAAAGCGAGCTGTTCAAATCTCCCGCCGGAAGTCAGCTGCATGCCGCATCTACGTGTTCGGCATTGTTTACTCCCGCAATGCGTGATCGCAGGCCCTTATAACGTACTTGCGTTTTCAAACTCTTGCTGTGCAAGATGGCGAGCCGCGATGACGTAAATGCATTCGAAAAACTCTCGCGCGATCACGCAGCAAGATCCAAAATGGCGCAGCACACGCAAACCGGGAGGCAAACAACTCGGCGGACTCAGAATCACAGTAAGTCAACGCCACACGCGCGATATTGTATTTTTCAAGTGCGACCAACCAAAATAATTTTTGGGCAAATTCACGCGATTCGCGGATCGCAAATTTTGCGAACGAAACTGATTTTACCCCCACGCTTAGTAATCAGACTTGCTAGTTGCACTTGTTATGCATCGTACGGGGACTGGTCTAGACTAATGGACTGGTCTAGAAAAATGTGTCAGCTGAAGACCTCTGCCTTCCAAGGATTTCTTAACCTTTCCTTCTCTTCTTCCACTGACATCTGTTGCCAAGTTTTTGCCAGTATTTCAGTCTTGTATTCTTATTTTTCATATTCGGCATTATGTGATTATTTCGTTTGGAGTTGCTCCACAACAGCAAAGCAGAGTGCATAGCTCAGGTAGCATCCTGTCTCCCACTGAGCTTGACTTTCTGCTTCCCCAGTAAGAGGTTAACCTTCAAGCTGTGTCACTCTACTTTCATGGCTGTTGTGTTTTTGATGTAATTCTTCAATACCCATGTATTTTGCGGTATGGTTTTGTGATAGGAAGTTATTCTGATCAAAATCATCATTTTCAGAAGGTGCATGCTTTCTGTGGTGGATTTCTTGTGCAGAATTGCAATTTTTGTAATTTCTGGAAAGCGAGCTGTTCAAATCTCCCGGCGGAAGTCAGCTGCGTGCCGCATCTACGTGTTCGGCATTGTTTACTCCCGCTATGCGTGATCGCGGGCCCTTATAACGTACTCGCGTTGTCAAACTCTTGCCGTGCAAGATGGCGAGCCGCGATGACGTAATTGCATTCGAAAAACTCTCTCGCGATCACGCAGCAAGATCCAAAATGGCGCAGCACACGCAATCCGGGAGGCAAACAACTCGGCGGACTCAGAATCACAGTAAGTCAATGCCACGCGCGCGATATTGTATTTTTCAAGTGCGACCAAGCAAAATCATTTTTGGGCAAATTCACGCGGATCGCAAATTTTGCCAAAAATCCGCAAATTCCACGAACGAAACTGATTTTACCCCCACGCTTAGTAATCAGACTTGCTAGTTGCACTTGTTATGCATCGTACGGGGACTGGTCTAGACTAATGGACTGGTCTAGAAAAATGTGTCAGCTGAAGACCTCTGCCTTCCAATGATTTCTTAACCTTTCCTTCTCTTCTTCCACTGGCATCTGTTGCCAAGTTTTTGCCAGTATTTCAGTCTTGTATTCTTATTTTTCATATTCGGCATTATGTGATTATTTCGTTTGGAGTTGCTCCACAACAGCAAAGCAGAGTGCATAGCTCATGTAGCATCCTGCCTCCCACTGAGCTTGACTTTCTGCTTCCCCAGTAAGAGGTTAACCTTCACGCTGTGTCACTATACTTTCATAGCTCTTGTGTTTTTGATATAATTCTTCAATACCCATGTATTTTGCTGTATGGTTTTGTGATAGGAAGATGCTTACATTTTCCTCATTTAATCATTTAGCCAGAGTGTATAAAGGAATCCTTGACTGCCAAATACGAAAGTAGCTTCCATTTACTTAATCCATCAACAAGCCTTCAACATACATCATACTTCTGAACTATCCAGATTGTGGATTTTGGGACTCATAAAAAATTGATTGACAATGAAAAAATATCTACCAAACGAATTTCCCCAGGAAACTCCACCACTGTGCCCGCCACTTGATTTAGTTTTCCTCCGGGAATTGGAGACTTTTTCATTAAGAACAAACTACAAATTGGCACCTTATGTTCTTCATGTACCATTTAGGAGTATTTAGTACATACTACAGTCACTTATTAGTCCTCATGGAATCTCCTATATTTTAAAAGAATGCTGAAATATATTGCCTTGTTTAAATAACAAGAAAAGTATGAATCTATAGCTCTCTTTTTTTAATCATGTGGAATGAAAACATAAATTAATGTTTTTCGTCGCCCTCATACATTTCAAGACCAACATTACTGTAAGGAAAACACCCTGACCATGACCCAGTATAAACTCAGTGACTCAAATTTACTAACACAGTACACAGGTTCTCATCACAAAAGTGATGCAAACCCAGCATAGAGTGGTGTGATGGGATTTACCTTCAAACATAAATCAAGATTTGTGTTTTAACTCCGCTCAAAGTCAATCAAAGTAGCACCATGTGCTACTTTACATTACTTTGCTTCAAAGGGGTGTTCCCATGCAGCCACTCATGGGTTTTGATGCAACACCCTATCTACTAAAAAGTTTTGACAGGAACTTGCACCAAACAATTATGCCTTATCAAGGCTGGCATCAAAATTGGAGCACATTTTTAATAATCTCGATTTTTTTCCAACACTTCATGTGTGCTGCGCGCATCAAAAGTGGGAAAAGTATTAAAGCATAGTTTTTGCACTGAATGGATTCTCTTAACAGAAAACACACACCATTCAATTATGGTGTAAGGGTCTGTTCATTGGCATAAGGTGTCCTAAAGTGTGCTTGTGAAGGTAGAGAAGAAAACCGTGCCCTATTTTTATAGATACAGGCCTGTTCTGCACGCTCCCATTCATGCAATGCAGCATTAAATTGTGTGAAATGTTGGTAATCTTCCCCACTGAATAAATGCAACTGTGAGCGAGACACTACAGTATAGTTGGACACCTGTCTCTTCTTTATTTGACAACCCACTGAATTGCTTTTGGACATGTTATTTACCACATGAGTGTGAAAGGGCCGGACCCATAGGTTCTAGACTTGCTCTAGAGTCGCAATTTGATGGTTCTTTTCATAGCATGAAAGTGTAAAGGGGATAAAAGTCGTCAGGAGACCAATCAAATAGTCAATTATCTTCTTGGACACATAGTTACCACAGACTACTACTTAACATTAGTTTGATTTATTACAAATCCAAAAATAACTGAACATAAAGACACCTCAATACGAGAGTGTAGAAATACATCGTAATTAGCATGAACCCAAATCTGCATATCCAATTTAGGTGATACAACATAAGCAGTACAATTAGTTCAAGATGTAAAATGCAAAAGATCAAGAAGCAGGAGTCCAAGTTTCCCTGCATCAAGGGTTGGTGATTGAAAAGCATTAAGTCTGTCCCTACGCTAGCACTAAGATGGCATCCCTGCTTAAGCATTTCCATATGAGAAAATACAAAATGTCAGCATGTGAAGTCTTCCTAAGAAATCTCCCCACTGTCAATGGGTCGTATAGCATAAAGCTACCAAGATAGAGCTTGTTCTAAGATGCTCTCTCTCTGAAGGCAAGAAAGAAGTGGGCTATTTCCCGACTACTAACAACACATTATTCGTGTGTAACATTCCCAGGATCCAGTTCGAGCCATGTCTGCTCTGGGCACAGCCCTGAAGGTGATTTTCCATGGGACAACGGTGTTATTTCTCAGATACAATTTGTCCTTGGTTCCATGGCCTTCTCCTGTGTGAAGCACAACAATCCTTCTGTATTGACTCATGTGTCAAGACCCAAGTTCCTCTGGAGCAGTACCGTCAAATAGCCCACCTTCTGGCAGCCCCGACTCTGCCTTTATATAAATCCAGAGGTTCAGGATGGCCAGATGAGGGGAGGGAAAGGGAGGGTACTGGGGGGAGGGAGATCTGTAATGACACACCAGGAAATTATGAGAACACGATCTTCTACTTTAAGAAGCTTGGATAAAGGTGTAACATAGCCTCATTAATGACAATGATAAATACCTGTGAAAAGAAACTGTTGTAGATGTTCATACACTTCGAATCTGGAATAGTCTTTCATATGCTTATTACACTATAGGCAAACTTGAATGCACTGAAATGTTTGAATCCTAGGTTTACAATTCCACCTGAGATTTAATGCACATTCTCAGAGATTTCAAATGGAGTTGAATATCCCAGTTCCTTATCAACTCACAAACAGTCAATGTCTAAATATAAAACACCAAAGTTCCACTTGTTCGAAATATTTCCTTTCCGAAAGAGTGAGTCATCTGTCTTTATATTTCCTAAGTACCTTTCTGACTCCTCGGGTTTCAATCATTAATGTTTGGTAGTTTACCAAGAGTTCTCAAGGTTCGTTATTCAGTTGTAAGAATACGGGCATCTCAGAACAAAAAAAAAACACCCGACTTTTGTTTATCAAACATGCAAGAGATCTTACCTGAATCTCTTCACTGACATCCAGCCGGATATAAACTGACGTCGGGAACGTTATAGGCAGATTAGCGCAGAGCAGGAAACAATTGAACACTTCAGCACGAGCCCAGAATAATCCTCACCCTAGGCACTGACAGCGCTGTACGGAAACCGCGGTTGTACACAAGACCAGAGTGTACTTTACCGCATTTCAACTAAATTGGATCACGGAACAAAAGAAATGTTATTTATATAGTGCCTGACAAAACGAACAGCATGACAACTCTGGTTACTGAAAGAAATGAAATAAACATTGTGAAAACTGCAACACTCGGGCTTGACCTTAATTGAGATTGTGCATGGAGTTTTTGTGGGGGAACAATACCTGAGCATAATATCAAGCGTCTCAAAGGTGAAACTTGTGTGATAAAGGCTATTTAATGTTTCATAAATTGGAGAGATTATAACACATGACAGGCCTCACTAGAGTAGTCCTGGAATTCCTGACAAATGCCACACAATTGTAACTTCTTCTCTCTTTGCCTGGCTAGTAAGGTAAGGTAAGGTAAATTTATTATGCATAGTTAATTAAAACCAGTGCAAACATTTTACAAGAAGTTTTAAAATCTCATAAGAAAATCGATTCAATAAGTCATCATTAAAAGAGCATACTGGCTAGTAAAACAAAGACATTATTCTATCTAAAGAGAGCACTTCTTTCACCTGCAACATAAACATGAGTAAGAACAGATTCCACAGGATGCATGAAATTCAAACCGTTAATTCTAAAGTGAGAGTTTCAGGGAACTGCATTTAAGGCCTACAAATTTCAGATAACATAAGAAAGCATCTTGGGAATTTTGCGAAGTTGCCTAACAATTAGGCACTTTTAATGAATGCATTTATAACTTAATGTGAAATTATAAGATTAATGAGCACATTTAATACATGAGTGTTTGTCACAGGCGTTCTTCATGTTAATGTTTAATGCTAGTGACGTTCATTTTGCACATTAATTCTCCATGCTACTTTTTAATGGCCGAAAATACATCACATTGCACGTTAATTACACTTGATGATTCCAACACTGTATAATAAAACAACAAAAGATTATATACGGATGGGGCCTACACGTGATTATTATGCACCTCTACATACAAAACACGGTTTCCATTCTATCAAGTGCTTATCTCAGTGTTGGACAAAGAGACTGATGACAGGGGCGGCCTTAGGCATGAGCAAGCTGTGCACCTGCACAGGGCCGCCAAACCCCAGGGGCCACCACACCAATATATATCCTTAATATAATAATCCTCTGAGGATGGATACATATTTGCGTGGCGGCCCCTGGCAGGGATTTGGTGGCCTCCGGCTCTGTTCCACTTCCAAACACCCTGACCCCCCCTCTTCACTGGCCTCTGTGCTCCGCCCCGCCCGGACTCCCTCTTCTGGGGCCCCCTATCTATGCCCCCTGCCCGGGCCCGCCAGGAGCCTAGAGCCGCCCCTACTGATGACGAAGCATCCCACATTATGTGGGTAAGGGCTTCTACCACGTTTGTCTCTGTTCTTCTCAGGTTACTCTTACTGAGGAGACTTGGATTTTGTTGGTCGGCTGCTAACTCCTCTTTTTGTTGATTAGCAATAATTGGGAGGAAGAGGAACAACCTGGATATCCTAGGCGTCCTCCCATATCTCTAAGTGGATATAAACGAATGATAATCAATCAAGAGCTTAAATGTAGGACTTACAGCTTCAAAGCTACAGAGACCACCACATCATGGGTGAAAACTGGATCCTATTCCTATGTTTTATTAAATATACACATATATCTATAAAACATGAATCTTTTTGCCTCTGAGAACACGCAATCGATGGCATATGATATGCATCTTTCACGCATTTCCTTATTTTTATATGTGATGTCATTTACTGTATTGAATTAGTTCATTTAGAATAGCCAAGTTCAAAGTAAACAATCACCGCCATGCCAAAACACGTGGCCTTTTAGCAGGAGTTCCAACCCGTTTTCCAGTCTATATATTTTCATGGCCATTCATATTAAATATTAGCATTCCCGTACTTAGGATTATCTATAAAGTCTTGCAACAGGATAATCCCAGTCACCACTACAAATGACTTTCACATACCCATCAACTCTTTGCTTTAGTTTCCAGGTGGTGCCTCATACATATTTAATATTAGAAGGGTTTCCAAAATGTAAACTTTCAGTCTGTGCATTTGTCTTCGTCGCTTTTAGTCTGGTTCATGGATGTATACCTAACGTGGATATTTACAAGTGAGAAAAACACGAGTGTGCTGTGTGAGTTCTGTTAGGTGTGTGTGAGGTTTTCAGCATAGCTGGCCAGCAGCATGTTTACTCAGTGCTATTGGCTCTTTGTAGCAACTGGCATCAGACATTCGGAGGCAAACTGAGAGATGGGCGAGAAGGAGGGGAAGGCCCAAGGGCACATTTTTGTACAGAATAAAGAGAGTGAATGTCTTGACATTGCTAGATGAAAAGTGATTTATGAGGGATTTTGTGACATGTTGGAGAGCATTCTGATAGCGAGGCTTATCCACAGACTGAAAGCTCCTAGGGGATTGAGCCTAGCTGTCAATCATGTGTACATGGAATAGTCTTAGACAAAAGTAGGTGGCAGGAAAAGAAAAGACACGGAGAGCGCGTGTAGCTGTAATTTCTTGTATTTTATTTGTAGGTTTGTGATGGTGCTTCACACCCTGGATGCTTCAAGATCACAATTTGTCAAAAGAAACACTCTTCCACATCATCTCACCTGCCCTCCATCTGAAGCTATAGGAAAGCACAATCCCCCCCACCCCCCGCTTTCCTATTCAACTTCCACATAGAATCGCTTGTCCCGATGCTGCAAATTAAAGGGATCACTCACCCTGCGTGAGAATGCTGATGATGCTGAACTTTACCTTAAAATAAAACTTGGAGTTCCAGACTGAGCGTGGAGCTCAGGGTCATGAGGAAGAAGTGACAGTAGAACACTTTCGATGGTGAGTGGAGACTGGAAGTGGTGATCCAAAAAAGAACAGTGAAAAGAAGCTCGGAGGAGCCACAACACCAATAAGACCAATAAGAGTGGAATAAATGGGCCTCGACGAGGAGCTTGAAATGTATAGAAACATAAAATAAATGGCTGCCATGAACGGTCGTGGTGGCCATAATACATTATAATCAGCTGATGGGAGGACTGTGGGGCCTCTCCAGTGGCCTAATACAGACCCCCCAAGCCCCTGTGGTGCAGAGAGGGCTCCCGAAAAGCAGGGGACCCCCTCAGCGCAGTCCGCTGGCCTGAAAGCTCCTTCTTAAATCTGGAGTCGGGAACCCTCCTTGTCCCTTGTAGGGGGACCCCATCAAGTTTTTGTTACACCATAGGGACGCTCTGGGCCTGACAGTCCCTGGGGAGCATGAGCTACTAAAAGTCATCAAGAAAAGGTGGGGCCTGGTTTCCACCTCAGAATAAGTCTTCGAAATACGTTTTTTAAAGGGGGCCCAGTTATAACGTTGTAATTGGACTCTGAAGCCTTGAAGGGCAAAGCCCCCGAGATGAAGGAGTCTAGGTGGACATGACTGCTCCACTCAAAGGAGCTGTTGGGGTCTTAGAGGGCTTAGCACATGTGCCAGGGCATCAGAGAAGAGCAAAGGAACTAGTAGCAAAAGAATCTTTGTTACGTCAACACTATATAGACACCCATTTATATGCCTGTGAGCTTGAGGCAGAGAGGAGCAGTGGGCCAGGACTTTCCCTGGAATACCATTGAGTGTCTTATATACCCTACCATGATCAGAAAGTTGAGAAAAAGAGTTAGCCTACTTCAAAGGGTCTTTGTGTGTTAATACATATTGGGCCAGCGAGTTCAGATCAGATTCTGACTAGGGAAGACCCCAGCGATGGCCGCACCAAAAAAAATGGTTAAAAGAGAAAAACCACACTCAATGAAATGGACCGGTTAAGGGATTAAACTATCCACCCATGCGGAAGAAAATGCTTACCTAACTGAGTAGGGAAGTGGACGAAATAGTAGTTTTTCAGGAGACACATTTGAAGAGAGGTGTGTAGTATCCTGCTCTTCCTATTCCCTGTGTGTCTGAAATACTGATAGTGAATGATGCAAACAAGTTCTACCTGCTGTTGCTGTAACCTAAGGGTCTATCATGAAATAGAGAACATACCTTGTACCTGAATGTCTGCTGGCGACTCCCTGCCCTCTATCTAGAAAGGGAGACATGGATAAGCTGAATGAATATGCTGAATTCTAGGGACCAGACATCGAAATATGCGCCACAGACCTGAACGAAACCTGCACGGTTCCCATTTTACTGCGCATTCCATACATACAGATATATGTAGCGATAAAAGGGGATGCAAGATTGGCAACATTTTGTTTTAACCTTTATTTAAAAGTAGATATCAATACAGAAAGTATGGTAGCCACAGGAGAGGCAAATTACAAGGGGGCAGATTTACAAGCACCATGCGCCACCAGTATGTCACTTTTTGTGATGTACTGGTGGCGTATCTTACTGCTCCATATTTACAAGGACTGAAAAAGCCACCCTGCATTGCTTTTCCTGCCCTTGTACAAATGTCCTCTTTACACACAGCACTCTTCTTGAAATGGGCTTTCCATGGGTGTTGCTGTGGGTGTTCCCACGCAACAGTAAATCTAAAGGGAAGCCCAAGTGCACACCTGCTTTCACACTTTTCATCAATTGGTCCAATTCTAATCCTTTGGCGTGCAGCCCGGTGACGTGGTCTGTCCAAGTACCACTTATGATATAACTCGTCAGAAACTGGAGCGACATTACACTCCACTGGACGCACAGCACATACTACGCAATACTTCATAGATTTTTGTCCATGTTTCATGAAAATTTATTCCAAGTACTCCTTTTGTTTTTGTTTTTTTTTACATTTTCTTCATCTTTTAATCATGTCACATGTAGGGCACTTTATGTATATTAAAGTTTCTTCTGCGAAAGATAGGCCGATCCGGGCCTTTCTCTGATGCATGACAATACATAAACCATCCTCGATAGTAGATCTTATTAACCCAATGCATTTTGGGCAATTAGTAGCCCTTCTTCAGGGGTTCAATAAAAGTTTAAAACATTTACATTAGTATACATCTACACCACTGTACATCATCAAAACTTTGCAGCAAACAATTTCTACCATGTTTTACTGAAGACTGACGTTTTCCTTCTTAATGCGCTCCTAAGCGCCATCAAACAAATGTGCCCTGCGAAACTTGCAACCCCCATCATATCCCTCCCAATCTTTGCTTTAACATCTCTCCACACCCAAATGTTACTCTTATCTGCCAAGTGACCTGCCTCCGAATACCAAACCTCCATAGACATGCATCCATACCTTTATTCAAATAACATCATAAACAGTTCACTCCTCGCACCAAACAGTGTTTCCCTCGTTCCTACTGTTTAACTGTTCAAATACAGACCTGTGACTCCTCCCCCAGTTCAACCAATCCCATACCACCAACCCATTACATAATTGCAACACCCATAAGGCACTTCTCAAAAGACCCCATTCTCAACACTCCCAATTCTAACAGTCTTCCCAAACCACACTATCATATACCCCGCCCACCCTCGGCTGATGAATAAACTTCAGTTATACAAGAATGTATAAATTTCAAAACATGTGATTTAAACACTTATGTTTTATCGGCTGCGGACATGTTAAATCTTATGTCTCTACGCCACCCACAAATAAAACCTAAAGCGGTCCTAAATTTTTAGATTTCAAGAGTTCCCGTGAATTTCTAGATCAATTGTAGGCAAATAATAGTGGACCTCTGAAGAGATTGGCAAAGTCAGGTTCATGATCTATTATCTCCCATCGTTTCCTTATTATTGCTTTGATCTGGGATGCTTGTGTTGAGTATTTCAGTAAAAAGACTTCTCGTTGTTTACCTTGTTTCTTGCTCGGCCCACCATTATTTGCCCACAATCGATCTACAAATTTACGGGAACTCTTGAAATCTAAAAATACTGTTGCAACAGTGACCCATAAAGGCATGAGAAAATGCCACTATTGTGGCCCATGCAGCAATGTAATTCCGGGTGATGTGTTTATGCACTCACACACAGGCAAGCCGCTGAAACTACAACACACATCTGATTGCAATACGGAGAGAGTTATTTATGCCATCAAATGTCCCTGCGGTTTGGTCTATGTAGGGAGGACGAGCCGCAAAAATAAAACGCGGATAATAGAGCATAAAAGCAGAATCCGGATCAAAATACAACATCTCCTCTTGCCTCACATTGGTTGCAGGCCTCACACACCATACCACAATTACGCTCTACCATCTTAGAACAGATCAAAATAAGCTCAGGTACAAACATTAACACAGCATTAGCTCGAGGGGAAACTCACTGGATAAAAATGTTAGGGACAGTGACTCCGGGAGGGGTCAATGACCATTACGAAATGTTATGTTTTCTCTAATATGTATTGTATATTCATTCACATCTCATTTTGTACAGGATTTTCACTCTTTCTCATCATTTCTTTATCTCCTCCACTTTATTGTACTGTTCTTGTGCATCACATTGGTGCCGTTTCATCTCAACTTTCTATATTCTTTAGGTTGGATTTAAACTTGGAGTATGATTTCTCTTCATGACTATGTATGCACACTGGATATAGAATGGTGTCCCTTGGGGACATTCATCGTGGTATAGTAGGTATGTGTGTCCGGCTTTCTGGAAGCACGTACTCTTCACCATTAGCTTGCAGTATCTTAATCTCAGGTATTATGAGCTTGTTAGAAGTATTCCCTCGCAAACGTCAGATCTAGAGCAAACTTTTTTGCATGAAGTCAGACGCATTATAGCCTGCAATGTTGTGATGGTCTTATTGAGCCTCACTGCACATTTCCACTATAATCAAACATTCTGGCTTAGAACTACTCTTGTAGCACTCAGTGTCTGGATATCTCTGTCCATTCACTTCGGGATCGATAAAGTTTTTTTAACCTTATGCCCTGGCAATCTTTTTAACTTGGTGTGGTCCCTTTAAATGCGCACAGGATGCTGGGTGCACACGCGAACTCAGGCACAGTCGAGAGTCAGAGGCAGCTTGTAAACGGTCGGCGGTTTCACTTTTGCGGTTAAAATGGTGAGAAAAACCTTTATTGTAGCATTCAGTAAAAATACAAGTATGGGCCTACAACCGCGGGGGCCGACCGCTAGACAAATTAAAATCTCCGATTTCACAGTATGACACAGCTCATCAGCCGACAACCCAGAGGTCCGGCAGTGATTCAGGATAAAACATGTATTTGAATGCACAGCTGGGTTCCAGGATGAGACAGAGGTTTCATTTTATATTTTATAAGAGAGGATCAGGTGCCATACAATCAAACAGAATGCGGGGGACGGGGCAAGAAACAGGATATGCATGTAATAACCACTATAATGGAGAATTGGCGCCAGAGCATATAGATCGGTACAAAAGAACACACAATATACATTCCATGTTGCACCAGTACTCGGAGCCTGCCCACCCAGGAATCAGGATATCATAAGAGCATAAGCATGAAATACAAGCACACGATAAGAATCCGAATGATTCGTAGCTATTCTGATCCTTTAAGAAAGAGAGAGAAGGAAAGAAAGGCCATAGAAAATAAAAAAGGCAAAATAAAAAACCCCACTCCAACCCCCCACCCTGCACCCCTGCAAATGGCAACAGCCTAACCCCACTAGCAGCGTGCCTGTCGCCCCTACTAACTAAAACCCCAAAGGTAGGAGAAAGAACGGAGGAGGGCATATCCATGTGGGCTACCAGCCCCTTTAGACCCCCCGCCTGAAACAGCCACCCCCTATCAATAAAAGACCAGTTTAAGACAACAATATAGAAGAAATTAGAGGGTACCGTGAGACACCGCCCAGCCTCTTAGAGCAAACAGTTGCAGTTCCAACACTTATGAAAGCCACGCCAACCCTTCCCGACCCAGTCGATCTTAACCTTGGACCTTCAAAACAAGAACACGAACCCCTCCCAGTGAGACCCAAAGGCACACAAAGAAGCAATAAAGAAGAAGAGAGTCATCAGAAAGCAGCCCATGGCTACCGGCAGGCAGTGAGTCCACAGGAACTGTAGACGCAGACGAACTCTCCCTCCTAGTTGAACAGGCCCTTGTGTCGTAGCGTCACCAGGAAAGAAAAAAATTACCACAAAATGAATGGAAAGTCACAAACAAAAGTGTCCGGGAGGGGAACGCCTGACGTTATATCCAAAGTCGGTGGTGGTGGAAGGTTCAGCAATACCATGACATCCTCGGGAACACCGTCTCCCAGGGCACGATCCGATGGTTCCAATACTTGGTTCCTCACGGGGTTCTCGCACGGAGTCAAAATGGCCGCGATATGAATGACTATAGATTCCTGTTCCAACAATAAGGCTGGGTCCGGTTCCACCAGGAGCATCTCAGATAAGCGCGTGTCCAATTTGCTCAACAAAGTATCCACATGTGAGCGAAATGCCCAAAGTTCCCCCAGTATTGACCTCGGCGATGGCTCATGCACCGTTCGATCCACATTCTCATGCCCGATATCAGTCACAATCACCTCCCCGGGTGAGTCTGGCATCCTCGGGGGGACAGACAGGACCACGAACGTGCAAATGCGACGGGTGACCAGTCTTTGTCCGCAGCAACGGTCAACCCAGTTAAGGCCTCAAGTTAGAGACCCCGAACCACCAAACCCCGGCGGGCGCAAACCGGGTCCGCGGGACGGGGGCCACCACCCGCAGCTGGCAGCAAGCTGACTCACCCCTCGGTCGATGCTGAGCAATTAAAACGATCGCTGTCAATTTCGGACTGAATTAAAGCCTCCACTCCGGTCGACCGGACCCAGCCCGATTCCCTGGCCGATGTTGTTGCACTACAGCCCGGCTGTGAAAGTACTCCAGGCCCCGGCTTCACCGCTGGAGTAGGCCGCAAACTTCAACTCGATGGAACTTCATCAAACAAGCCGATAAAAGTTTCCCGATTTCACCATCGGGTGCGGAACAGTTCATGCACACAGAGACTAGGCGTAAAGTCAGGATAATGTACAGGATATTGTGGCGGGTTACGGAGGTCGGCGGAGCCGGGAGCCTAAGCAGCCATCTTGCTTGCTGACGTAGCTCCTCCCCCGGTGAGGACACTTTCAGTTTGTTATGTTGTACTGAGCATTTCGTTACAACTGCCAGAAGTAGGTAATGCAGCGTCTCACTTAGCGTTCTGTTTCTACTATTTTAGAACACGGACATTAACAGGCGTTTAACACGCTCGGGGATTAGTTCGGCACCAGCTGGGTAACTTGAAGACTACACAGTGAGGATTGCTTTTTTACGCATGAGGGCTGGTTTCTAGAATACTCGCGTTTTGCACACGTTTTTGATCATGTATTACTTTATATTCAGGACGCATTACTCGTTTTGAGCTCTGTAAGGCATACATCTAAGCAGTTCGTTTACCGTACATTCACGGGTAGGAACCGTATTGTTTTTAACTTTTCCTGCACATTACCCCACACGGTTTAGGAGTGGCACTGAGGTGTTGTCATTTCTTTGTTTCAAGTGACACATGGCAGCTTGGTAATCGCTATCTCCAAAGTGCATTTGGTCTGTATTTTCACTACTATTGTTCACTTCGAATTTCAGATGGCTCACTGATGTTTGATAGAGAGCACTGCATGAAGTTCTATGGACAAGTGGTAGGCTTGTTGTATAGTACATGAAGTCACTGAATTTAGGCTTCATAGCCATATCTTTACTTGTATAAGTTTCACTTAATAGCACACCATTTCTTCCTTTTCATATCTTTGTTATGTTATGTTATGTTAATGGGTAACTTATATAGCGCACGGCTACTCCAAGGAGTGTCCCGGCGCTTTCTGACCCATTACTGAAAAAAGAGAAGGATAACAGACATAACAGTATTATTGATTAAAAAGCCACGTTTTCAGGGCCTTTCTAAAGGCAAGCAGATTGGGGATGTGGCGGAGATCAACGGGAAGGGAGTTCCATAGTTTGGGGGCAAGATGTTTAAAAGAGCGTCCACCAATTCTGGCTTTCTTAATTGGAGGCACCATTGCCAAGCCGAGATTTTCGGACCGGAGAGATCTGGTGGGCTTGTAAAAGGAAAGCCGTTTCTGAATGTAGGAGGCCCCTACCAGATGGAGTGCCTTGTGAGCCAGTGTAAGAGCTTTGAATGTGATTCGCTTTTTAATCGGAAGCCAGTGCAGGGAGGCGAGCAACTCAGATGCTCTGGCTTGCCGGGGTAGGCCGAAGATGGCTCTAGCCGCAGAGTTTTGAACAACCTGGAGCTTGTGCAAGAGGTAATCCGGCAAGCCCAGGTAGAGGATATTTGAATAATCAAGCCTGGAGCGGATCAGAGCTTGTACTGTCATCTTCCTATGGGCAACAGGGAGCATAGGAAGGAATTTACGAATCATTTTTAGCAGACCAAAACAGGTACCTGTGAGACCTGTGATCTGTGTTTTCAAAGCGAGGGTGTTATCTATTTTGACCCCCAAGTTTTTAGCGACCGAAGAGGAGGAAGAAGGGGGGGACATGCTCACTGGCCACCATTCCTGCCAGGGCGGCTCTGCCTGACATCCGAAGAAGAGCACCTCAGATTTATCAGGGTTGCATTTGAGGCTGCTTCGCTGAAACCAGTTGAAGACAGCCCCAAGGCAACCACGGATGCTCTCCCCGTCAAATTCCATGCCCTTCTTGCAGGTGAAGAGTAGCTGGGTGTCATCGGCGTATGATATGATCTGGGCACCCATTGCCTCCGCCAGCACCGCCAATGGAGTCATGAAGATGTTAAAAAGGGTCGGGCTCAGCACCGACCCTTGTGGAACTCCGACATCCATGGGCGGAACTTCGGCGGAGTACGGGGGGGCCCAGACCACTTGTCGGCGGCCCGCTAGAGAGTGCAAATTCAATTTTTTTCTATTGTAAATGATATTTTTCTATTGGAAATGACAGTATTTTGGTTACAATGCAACTCATTCTGTTGTGGGTTTCCTGTGGAGAACACAACTGCATATTCTTAGCCCCAACGGACCTTTAACATCTATCCCCTGATGAAGGGTTCAGTTTGGACCCCTAAATGCATTGGGACCTCTCTTGTATAATCCGTTGATTGTATCATATGTTTGAAGTGGGATTCGATGTCGCACACAGAATGACTTTTGTATAGTTGAAATATGCATTGCAATTAAGTGCGTAAGAGTTTTTCTTTTGAAGATTGATAATTGATTTTACACATTGCTTATGTCAAGTGAGATGCATTATGGTATGATAAACTTACATGACGAGCGTTTGATTCTTTTCTGATCACTTAGATTAATCTACTGAGACAATTTTTTGTCTAACGCTGTGCTCCACTCAGGTTGTGGTCTTCCACAGCCCCCTTAGATCCTTTAATACATAGAGAGATTGGTGGGTCATATCTCTCCTTTAAGTGGAAGTTGCATATTAAGTTAAAATTGACTAACGTTTTGGTTTACTAAGGTTTACTGTAACAAAAACAAGGTGTGCAGAGACACTTTCCATTTGTGACTATAGGGGCAGCATTTTAATATTCACATCAACCTGGGTATTGCAGTAGGTCAATTCTCGTAACAAACAACTCGTTTTGGGCTTGTTGTACTTGACCAGGAGATTGCTTTTTGTTGCGTGGTTAGTAAATGGCGATTGCGACGAAACGTCACTGAGTTCTTCCCCCTTGGCCCCAGTAATGCTAAACATGGCTCCACCAGTAAGGTTATATACACCATGCTGTTCAATCTCGAGAAAATATCGACCAAGTACTCATGCATTTTGGGACATGTCCACCACACCAACCCACTCTCCTGTCTCCTCCTCACCATCCTGCTTCAGTGATGACCCCTACGTTGTACGTCTTGCGCGAGCAAATGCACACGCGCAAGACATACAATGTAGGAGTCATCAGTGAAGCAGGACAGTGAGGAGGAGACAAGAGAGCTGCGATGGAAAGGAGGAGGCAGCCACGGGCAGGTAAGTGCCTTTTTAAATTGTTTTAATTAATTTGAGATGGTGGAGGGGCCGGCTAAAGACACTCCTCCACAGAGTTGTAGTTTTCCCTGAACTCCACATTCGCAACGGAACGCAGAGTAGGCAAAAGTATGTAAACTCCACTGGCGGAGCATAGTTACCAGCCCAGGGTTAAAATAAATGTTCAAACAAAATGATGTGGTCTATCGTACTACCTTTACCTCTACCAATAAAGGTGGGGAGCTCCTCACTATGTTCTTTATTTACTTTGGACGTAAAAACCAGCTTGTATGTTTGGATTAAACCTGTCAAGGCTTCTCCATAGGCTGAATGCTAAAAGTGACCAGTGTGCTCTCCCTTCCCATCTACGATGCCTAAGACTCTTGACCCTCTATGTGGGCATTTTGAAATGTTAAAATCACCCGCCCAAATGATAAAAGCTGTTGCAGGAGCCCTAGTAAATATATCTATGAGAATGTGTTCCACATCTTCTATAATACCCACTGATTGGTTTACAAAAAAATTGTATTAAAAATGAATTAAGAATAAAGATTATGGTAATATTTGTCTGATATAGGGTCAGCTCCAAAATCAAATAATAAGGGCTAGATGTCAACATCTTGGGCTCAAGGTTTCTTAGAGAGATGGAAAACAGAACTAATAGGCCCCTTTACCCCCTCCCTGAATTAGATGGAGTCGCTGGGGAGCTGAAAGCATGACATGCATCATACACAATACTGTTATATGTCCAAGTCTTCTGGCAACATATAAGGTTGAAGTTTCCTATTAAAGACAGCCAGTCCTTATTGTTCGGTTTTGAGCTTATCCCTGCTATGTTCCAGGAGAGAAATTGTAAATCCTGGTAAATTTTGCATTTTAGACCCAATGGCTTCCTGGGCCAGAGTGATGCCACTTTCTGTATTAGTACATGGCAAACTCCTTTCTGAAACAAGGTGGATATATGGATCCTCTACAGGGGGCCGATTTACACCTGGGAGGATTGACCCAGCCGGATTGTCTTTGAGGTTGGCTATTTTTCCGGGATCATTGTATTGAATTTACGAGTATGCCTCTCCTAACCGCTGAGAGTTGGGCCACATGAACTAGGGATCGGGCCAGATTGACCCCTAGTGTTGACTCTTCATCCTTCTTATTTAGGGTTCTGCCAGCTTGTGCCATAAGGCTTCATACGGGTCTTGATGGTGTTTGATCTATGTTCCTCTCTTGATCTGTTGAATGGATGAGTCAATCCTGTTAATGGGAAAATTCTGTTGTAAGTTGGAATCAGAGGTGCACTCTCTGTAACTATCCAGTTTCGATGAAAACCGCCCCTTGTCTCCAGGCCCTGTGTATTAATTAAGCATGGGCGAAAAACCCCAACAGCACTACACATAGTGTAGTTTGCACTTCCTTGCTTAAGGGCCTCCTACTTGTCAAACAATGGGCGAGGTCAGTATGCCTACAATTTATCACTATGCAATATCCCACAATGGATTTCTCTTGAGACCCAATCCATTTGACTCTCGACACCAATAAAATATCAGCATAGTCCTTTAATGTGAATGCAGTATTTTGCACAAGCCAGCGGCACACTTTGTCTTTAGTTCTAAATGTGATTTCTCTTTTTGGGCTTGAAACTGTGACCAAAGTCAAAATTGCCATATATGGTGTGTATTCAGGTGGTAAATTCAAGATGTGGTGGGATTTTAAATGGTTGGAGGACTTACAAATACTGGACGGCCCCCACTTTGTTGGGGGTTATCTGTTGATTCTTCTTTTCTCAGCCCTTCTACCCAGAGCATGGCTTGGGGTTATTAACACCTGGTGGTCTTCTCCCTGGAATCTCAGATCTGTTGTTTTCAATGGTTGTGGGAGCAGTCTGCTTTCTAAGTTGAAAGCATGCCTTTGGTGGTGGCTGAATAGTTATCTTGGATGACAGATCTTTAATAACCTCTTTAAGGGGATTTATCTTTTCAATGAGAGGAGCAACAGCAGAGTGGAGAGAGAGGACTGAACCCCTTCCCAGGGGAAATTGGAATCCTCTTTATTAATATCTTGCTTCTTGGGAAAGTCTGTAGATTCTAAGGGATAGACCGTCTCAGGTATTTGTGACATGTTAGACTGCCTACTGCGAGTGGCTGTATGTGTTAGATATAAATTGGACTTTATTGAAGAATTGCTTTTCCTTTTTTTCCTCACTGAAGGTCCATATTCTTTACTATCTCCCACAAGATTAGTTGGAATTACTGTCTGTTAGACCTGGCATCACTGGCGTGAGTCTCCCTTCCATTTTGACGGGTTGCCTCCTCTGTTTTGATATGGGTACTGTGCCACTGCTAATCAGTGCCACAGTGCAAGTGCTCCCTATGTTAAATTAATTTACTAATTGGTTATTCCATGATTGGGTTATTTGATTTACCTGTCAGCCCTTAGTACAGAGGCCCATGTGTGCCCAGGGCTTGTAAATCAAATGCTGCTGGTGGGCTTGCAGTACTGGTTGTGCCACCCACAGAAGCAGCTTGTAAAATATGTCTCCGGCCATTGCAAGGCCTGTGTGCCAGTCCCTAAACCTTCCCTTTGCTTCATATTAGACACCCCTATATTAGGCCCAAGGGCAGGGTGCATTGTAAGTATAATGTAGGACATGCTCTGGTGTGTGTAGCATGTCCTAGTAGTGAATTACATCCATTTTCGTTTTTCACTATTGAAGGCTACCTGTTCTCCATAGGCTAGAATGGACAGTTAGATTATTACATTCTTATAACCCTAACTGACTCAGGACACATGGTAGAAATTTGAATTTAGTATGCTTCAACTCAGAATAATAAAATACATCTTTTAGTAAAGTTGGTTTTAATATTCTGTGTTTGCAAATACCGCTTTTAGAAAGTAGGTATTTCTTGCCTATTTGTCCAGGCCTGTCTCTGCTAGGTTGTGTATTCCTTTTCTGGGTTTGTGAGTGACAGGGCTGGGGGATTTCAGTAGACAGGCTGGGGCAGCCCGGTGGTGAATAGAGAGATCTGCATCTAGATGGGAGGGAGGAGTTGCACCTGGGACCTGAATAGGGCTTGGCCTTCCCTCTACAATGCTGGCTCCCCCTCCTGTGGCTTGTCTGATGTCTCTGTCCTGCACTGTGAAAGGAGAGAAGGAATCATGTCAACAAAGTGCTCCAGAGCTGTATCTTCCCTCCCCTGTGCTGCCTCTACCTCCTGTAGGGAGGCTGATGTCTCTGCCCTGCACAGTGAAAGCAAAAAAAGCGTCTTGTAAACAAAGTGCTCAGGAACTGGTTTAGACCAGGCAGAGGCCTCTCTGCCTTCAGAGAACAAAGGGTTTTGGGGTATAAATATGGGACCTTGACCCCAAGAAATTAGATCACTTCTGGAACAAGAAACCTTTTGCCAAGGAGAAGAACCAAGGAAGCTGCAGGAGGTTTACTGCCCCTCTGCCAGTGTGCTGTTTGCTGGGTTGGCCTACAGTGGTTGCTTCATTGCCAAGGAAAGAAGAAGGAACTTTTAAGGACTTTCATCATTTACAGAATATTCTCTAAGGGCTTGAACGGGGCTTGCCTCCTGCTGAAGTCTCAGGGACAAAAGACTTCACCTCCAGCTCCCCTCTGAATGTCCTTGCTGGGAATTCTCAACTCCAGACATTTGCGTGTCGCTGGGAGTTGGAAGCACGACGCATCGAGAAGAAGCGTGTCACCGCCGCAGCTGAAATCGTCGCATCGCCGGAGAAGCGTGCCTTCGCCACATCTCCCTGGAAGCCTGTGTTTATCGAAGCTGCCTGCTGTTGCATCACCCGAGAAGCGTGATACCATCGAGAGAGTCGCCATGGCATCACTGGAGAAGCGTGTTGCAGGGTATGTCGCGGCTCCAAAGTGCAGAGTCGTCGCAGGGCTGCCAGGGCGTCTACGCATCGTCATCGCATTGCCGCATCAAGGGCACCATCTTCTCGCATCAGAACCGGATCATCACATCGCATCAAGGCGCCATCTTGCGCACTCCAACAGGTCCACAGGCCGAGAATCTATGCATCACCTCCGCATAGGTAAGGATCACAACGCATCCCCTACTCTGCGCAAGCATTGAGGCACAAAGCATCATCTCCCCCAGATCACGGAATCAAAGCATCTCCCCTTTTGCAAGCCTTTTGTTTACTTTGCATTACGCATCCAGGTACTTTGTTGAGAACTTTGTTGCATTGATCATCAACTTGAACTAAGCAACATTTTATCATCTTTAAGCAATCTTAAGTGTAGTATTGTGGATTTTTGTCATTTATGGTCTTGTGTTAAGTCTATATAAAGAATACTTATTTTTATAAAACCTGAGTTGTTTCCATCTGTATTGTTTTCACTGTATTACTGTGTATATTCACAAATGCTTAACACACTGCCTCTGAGATAAGCCTGTCTGCTCGTGCCGAGCTACCAAGGGGGTGAGCAGGGTTTTTTTAGGAGTTTAATCCCCTTATCCTGACTTACAAGTAAGGGTCCCTAATTGGGGAAAGGTGAATACTATTGCCAACTAGAGACCCCCAGATCTAACACTGTCAATGGCCTAATATCTAAAATGGGGTCCTCCTCTCCCCCCTAAGCATGTAATTCGACAATAGCTTCTATGACCAACGCAAGATTTTGTGTTATATTAGAGCCACACTCTGCTGCTTCCACTAAGGCCACTGGGTGGGCTGGAGTCCTGTGTGTCTGGAAGATAATAGAACAAATGGTAGTGACGCTGTTAAATTATTAACATTGTCCCCAACCGGCACTTCTTTGGGACGATGTCCCCAATATTCTTCACTTTTTCTTGAAAAATTAAATAAACTATGTAAACTTTTCAATTCGAATGGCTTGTGGTTTAATTCTTCTTCATTGTTACATCACAACGGTTCCATCAACATGAATTGTGTCAATGTTCTTCTTTCCAATTTATTTACATCCATACATTGGTAAATGTGGAATCCATATGCATTTATGAATTACAATTCCCTATGCATTTCGGGACTGGGCCCTTTATCAGGGGAAATCTTTTGTCGTGTTTAAACGGAAAAATGTTCCTGCACTGGCTCCCCGTCGACAAGAGGATTACCTTCAAACTCCTCACCCACGTACACAAAGCACTCTACAACGCTGGACCAGCCTACCTTAACAGCAGACTCAGCTTCCACATCCCCACTCGCCAGCTCCCCCCCATCCAACGAATGACCTACGGAGGCAGATCCTTCTCCTACCTCACCACCAAGACCTGGAACACCCTCCCTTCCCACAAATGGCAGACCCAAGACCTACTCGCCTTCAGAAGACTCCTCAAGACCTGGCTCTTTGAGCAGTAGAAGCACCCCCTCCCCTCAGCGCCTTGAGACCCTCACGGGTAAGTAGCATGCTCTACAAGTACTCTGATTGATTGATCGATTCTTCATGTCCCGTGGACAGCACTGAATGGTGACGGTGTTCATGCCGGTTTAAAAAAGCGTGCAAGAGAACAGGCGGAAATGTGGATCCCGATAGAAACTAAAAAGGGGTCATGATGGAATGAGTGTTAGTGGTGCCCATCGTAAAATGGGTACAAGAAAGTAAAACTGAATGTGGAGTTCTGTGTAAATGGAAATGGAAACATAAGGTGACTTATGTATTATCAAACATAATACAATTTAAACATAAATGATCATTGGCATGTAATCACTGGAAGCAACTATATTCCAAGCGTTCATTAAAACCCTTTGGGTGGCAAGAGTCTAGTCTTTTAATCCAATATCCAGTGCATTTCGCGTTGTAACAGTTATTTCTTGTTGTTTGCAACCTCTTTTACTGGAACAATCTCCAAAACCAAAAATCTCAACTGGCTTACGTTAGGCTTATGGATAGAAAAATGGGCTGCCACTAGAGCTTTCATTACTTTATTTCTTTTTGTACTTTTATGCTCAGTCAGTCGCGTTTTTATTTTTTGCTTGGTCTTTCCTACGTAGGGGAGCTCGCACGGGCATTTAAGTAAATAAATGAGATTTTTTGTATCACAAGTGGCATTGGTAAACAGTTTAATGGTTGTGACTGTGGTGCGATGGATTATGCTGGTGCCTCGAATGATGTTGTTGCAGTGACCACAGTTTAAGCATGGTACAATTCCTTTATATGTGACTCCTTTTGGATGGGGTGTGGCCTCTAGTAGATCCTTGATGTTCCTGGAGCGTTGATATGCAAATAACGGTGTGTAGTTGAAAATTCTTCTGAAATATGATCTTTTTCATCTGGTAGCTTCTGGTGGAGAATTTTGACACAACAACTGGTCCGTTGCTGATGGTTTCTCTTTCATGTGAAATTAGTAGATCTTTCAAATTGTTGGCTTCTTCCCTTGCAATTGCTGTTTTAAGAATTGAGCTTGGATGTGTTCTTTCTTTGAACCTTGTAAGGATCTTGTTTTGGTTGGTGGTATATGAGTTGGGTTGTGAAGAAATTCTTTTCATCCTTAACAACTGCGAATATGGTAAATGTCTTTTTAAGGACATAGGGTGACAACTGTCAAAGTCTAAAGTGTTATTTATATCTGTTATTTTTGTAAACATGTCTGTTTCAATCATGTTGTCTTGACAGGTAACAAGAACATCAAGAAATGCAATGCTTTCCGTGCTTACGGAGTAAGTAAACTGAATGTGGTCATCTATACTGTTGATAAAGTCAGTGAATTCTCTTATTTCATCGGGGGCCCTTCCAGATGAGAAACATATCATCTATGTAGCGCCATTACTTGAGGAATTTGTCTAGCCATCTGGGATTAGCCAAGCTGTTGTCTATTTCCTGGCGGTACATGAACAGGTTTGCGTAGCTGGGGCCAGCGCAATTGCCCTTAGAAATACCAGCCAGTTGCAGGAAAAATTTGTCGTTCCATTGAAAGTAACTGTGGTACAGAGTGTATTGAATTAGTTCTAGCAAAACGATTTTTAGGTCTTGTTTAATGTCATGGTCAATCAAGAATGATTCTATCACTTCAATCCCTCTGGTATGGGGAATTGATGTGTAGAGTGCATATACATCTATAGTGCACAAGGTGATCGTCACATCTGGGTCCAAGGATATGTCATTTAGTTTGTTTAGGACGTCTGTTGTGTCACGTAGATTGGTTGTCATTTGTTTGACGATTGGTTGGAGGTGCCTATCTAGGTATTTGCCAGTGGGTTCATGAAAGGATTTCTTAGTTTATTTTAATTTTATTTTAGGAGTTTCATATAGCGCTGACCTGACCAGAGGGTATCAAAGCGCTTTACAACAGTGAGATTTAAAAATTACAATAGTAAAGGAGTCTTAAACATGGAGATTCTGGATTCAACAAGTTCTGTGGATTCATGAGGTAGTAGATGGGTCCTGAGGTAGCTTCATTGAATGCATTTTTGAGGTAGTGCAAGAGTTTAGCAGCAGCCTCGCCTTCTGGACCTATTTGTCCGGTGGCGGACTTTAGTGGATCAGTGCGATGCAGAGTCAAAGATCAACTGGATCGGGGTTGGTGTGGCGTTGGCAGCTATCCATTTTGGAGGGAGCAGTTGAGGAGGAGGGCTTTTAGGAGTTTTTTTTATTTTGTGAAGTACGGGTGGTCCTGATATCTGCTGGGATGGAATTCCAGATTTTGGGAGCGTTTCCAGCAAATGATCTGCCCGCGGTTTTTTGTTTGCATTCTTTCATGGAGATGAGAAGGAGGGAGTTGGAGCTCTTGAGGTTCCTTGTTTTGCCGGCCCTCTTTAGTTTGGCGGCCAAACTGGGAGCGATTTTAGTTTTCTTAGGGTTGGTGAGATGTGGTCATATTTCCTGATTCCGGTTACCATTCTGGCTGCCGCGTTGAGGGTTGTTTTGAGGGGAGCTAGGTGGGATTTACCAGTGCCAGTGTTTGGGTAGCTTGGGTAGCTTGTTTGAGGTCTTTGGTAGGGATGAATGGTTTAATTTTGTGGAGACGTTTTAGGTTAAGGAAGGCAGTCTTTGCGGAGTTTTTGATGTGGTGGGTCATTTCCAGTTTTGGGTTAAGGGTGATTCCCAGAGATTTTACTGAGTTAACCATGGTGGGAGTGCTGTTTAAAGGGCATGGCCTTGAAGTGGCTAAAGTCCTTCTTATCAGGACGTTCCTTTCAGGTACGGGAAAATGACAGCCACTCACCCTTCATCCCCCTCCGATGTGGAGTACCGCAGGGCTCATCCTTGAGCCCTACGTTATTCAACGTGTACATGGCCCCACTGGAGAAGAGGGTCAGCTCGTTCGGCGTGTCAGTTATTAACTACGCCGACGACACCCAGTTGGTCATAACCCTTTCACACCCCCACCAAGCCCCCTCTGATCTTCACAGCTGCCTCTCCGAAGTCGACCGATGGATGAATCTCTCATCGCTGAAGCTGAACGGGTCCAAGACCGAGATACTCCTGATGGGCCACAAGGGGCCCTCCCTGCCACTTCACCTTTGGCCTAGCTGCCTAGGTGACCCTCCCGCACCCAAGAACGAGGTCAAGAGCCTAGGTGTGTGGATCGAGAAGGACATGAGCTTTAAAACCCAGGCAAAAAGGGTGGCAGGGACATGCTTTGGTCTACTCAGAGCCTGCAGGAAGATCTTCCCCTTGCTCCCCGAAACCGCAAGGAGGCTCCTCATTCAGGGTCTAATTCTGGCAAGATTGGACTACTGTAACGCCATCTATCTATTGGGAGCTCCCGAAGCCACCCTTAACACTCTGCAGAAAGTCCAAAACGCTGCTGCCCGCCTTCTTACGGGCACACCGGCAAGATCCTCTGCCAGGCCGGCGCTTAAGTCTCTCCACTGGCTTCCAGTCAGAGAAAGGGTTGTCTTCAAGGCCCTCTGCTTGGCCCATAAAACCCTCAATAACAACGCCCCCCCCCCTTCTCAAAGAACTCCTAATTCCCTACAAGGCGGAGAGAGATCTCTGTTCTAGTGGAGAAAATCTGATCTTTCTTTCCCAGAGTCAAAAAGGCCAAGACCGGTGGCCGTCGTTTCTCGGTCCACACGGCCAATCATTGGAACCACCTACCACGGAGACTTAGGATAGAACCGAACCACCTCCAGTTCAGGAAAACTTTAAAGACTCTTCTTTTCCCGCAAACATAACTCCGTCAAACGGCTGAAACCCCTGGAGAAGCAGGTTAGCACTGGGATGCTCTCTGAGTTACTACGCGCTTTATAAAACCATTAAATAAATAAATAAATAAATAATAGAGCATCCATATCCTTGAGCCATTCTGCAATTTGTTGGTTCTCTTCCTTGTTGGAGATTAGGAGGAACTCTGTTTTGACTTGATTGAGTTTGAGGTGGTTTTGGGACAAACATTGTTGAATTTCTTTAATAGTGTTAATAAGTCTGGAAATGTCGCCTGGGGAGGTGGTTTCTAGATAGATCTGGGTGTCATCAGCGGATAGGTTGAAGGGGATCTTCGTTTTTTAGTATAGTGGTGATGGGTTGTATGTATAGGTTGAACAGTGTCGGAGAGAGCACTGAACCTTGGGGTACACCCCTGCTGACTGGGCGAAGGTCAGATGCAAAGTCTTTGATTTTCATCCTTTGCGATCGGTTTTGTAGGAAGGGTGTGAACCAACGGAGGACCGTCTCATCTGCACCAACCCTTTTCTGTAGGGCCTTGATGAGGAGCTGGTGATCAACCGTGTCGAAGGCAGCTGACAGGTTTAGGAGAATGAGTAGGCAGCAGTGATCGGTATCCAGTGACTTATGGAGATCATCTTTGATGTTGAGGATCGCCGTTTCAGTGATGTAACCTTTTCTGAAACCTGATTGGTGAGGATCAAGAAGGCTGATTTTGTCCATTTGCTGAGTCAGTTGAGAGAGTGCACATTTTTCGAGGATTTCAGATAGGAGGGGGAGATTGGAGACGGGTCTGAAGTTGCTTAGGTCTGTGCAGTCAAGGCCTGGTTTCTTAATTATTGGCGTTACTTGGCCAACTTCAAGGCAGTCAGGTATCCTTCCGGTTCTCAAGGAGCTGTTGATGATTCTGCACCAGAACAGGGCTATGGAGAGTTTGAGTTCTTTGGTCAGTTGGAAGGGTGTAGGGTTGAGGGCGTGAGAAGCGAGATTGGTGGTGGAGATTAGTTTGATAATCTCGGTTTCTGAGATGGGATTGAAGGATTTCCAGACATTAGTGTGTAGCCGGCCACTGTTTTCCATTGCAACTGGGGGTACGCCAATGCATGCAGAGTTGGCGTTGGTGTCGGTGTCTAGTGAGAGCTCAATCTTGGAGATTTTTTCTTCAAAGAAGGTGGCGAAGTTTTCACACAGTTCCTTGGAGGCCTGGGTAGAGGATACGAGGGGCTTGGAGGTTTGCTGCTTGATGATTTTGAACAGTTCGTTGGGCCTGTTTTTAGCATTGTCCAGGGCGGAGCAGAAACATTTGGAGTTTATGCTATGAATGTTGTTTTTGTATTTTCTTCTATCTGCTTTGAATTGTTCCAGTAGGCACGTGTAGGGGTTCTTTCTCCAGAGTATTACTGTGGCTCTAAGTTGTCTCCTTTCATTGTTGATGTCCATATTGAACCAGGATCTGGATGGGATGTTTCCGTTTTTTTTTGTTTCAGGGGGGCCTTCTGATCTAGAATGGATAACATTGATGTGTTGTAATGGTCTGTGAGTTCTGTTGTGGTTAGACCATCCGTGGGGATACTGAGTTGTGCATTGACTTTTTCCTTCAAGTCAGTCATGTTGACCTGGGTGAGGTTTCTGGTCCATTTAGGCTGTTTGCAGATGGGTGGTTGTAGGGTAACTGGCTGGGTGAGGTTGAAGAGGATTAAGTGGTGGTCAGACCAGTCCACGGGCAGTGTGAGTTATCGTCACTAAGTCTCGTTTGGCAATAATGAAATCAAGGATTGATCCTTTGTTATTGGTCTCTTCTCTGCAGTGTTGCGAGAGGTTTTTGTTGAGAAGTAGCTCATTCAGGTTGTGTACTAGCGGTTTGTTAATGTCATTCCAGTGAAGGTTGAGGTCACCTAGAATTAGGTCGTTCGTATCTTGAAGTGAGCAGTGGGCAATCAGGTTGGACAGGTGTTCAGTGAAAGCAGCTGAGTTGCCTGGGGGTGGTAGATAAGGTGACAGGTTCATGATTCTTTGTTGCTTGTACCAATGGTGTCAGTTAGGCATTCAAAGGGGTTTTGGCTGAAGGAGTCTGCCTCCGACATGGAGATAATGTCTCTGGGCATGATTGCTATGCCTCCTCCTCTTTGGTCTTTTCTGTCTTTGCGAGTGATTAAGAAGCCTGGGGGGACGAGAGTGTCCAGGAGAGGTACGGAGGATTCTTTGAGCCAGGTTTCAGTGATAAATGCTATGTCAATGTCATGGGTGAGGATGGATTCTGCTAGTTCGGTGGCATGTTTGATGGCTGATCTGCAGTTATTGAGCAAGCAGTTTGTGGGAGTCGTCTCTGTTATGGGAGTCTTTTTAAAGGGGCCTTAGGGATGATCGTGTGGGTGGTCTGCGGTTTAGGTGATTTTGGCAAGCCTTGGTCTCTTCCTAGCCCGGTGATCACATGTATTTTGAGGCGAGGACCGCCGCCTCACTCTCAGACAAAGGCTCACTAGTTCTTTTGGGCCTCTGATAAGTCCTGGGGAGGGGGATTTTAACCCCTTTCTGAGGGGGGACTATGGGAGCTCTCTGTTGTGAGCTGGTGGTGTAAGAGTGGGTGCGTTGATGTTGTTTGTGGGCCACGAGGTTGGCTATTATTTCTCTTAAGCCCCGGGTTATGGTTGTTATCTGGGTTTCCAGCAGGGAGAGTCCCTGCTCCGTCTCAGACTCGTTGGGATGTTGGGATTGGTCCTGAGTGGATGTGTTGGCCTTTAGGGGGGTGGGTCTCGAGGTGTTGGATAGCATAGTGGTGGCTGTGTTGCCCGTGTAGGGTCTTGGTGGAGGGAGTCTCAGAGAGTTTGGTCGCCTTGGTTTGGTTATCTTTCTCCGTGATTTGCACATGCGTTGTAAATGATGGTTTTCAAGATCTTTGGGAACTCTTCTGTTGGATTCAGGGATAATTTCATATAAAGGTCTGTGTTGTGGACATGGTCATTAACACTTTGATGATAGAACACGGAGTCCATTATAACGAGTGCACCGCCTTTGTCTGCTTTACAACATCTAATGTCTTGATTGCTGATAATTTGGTTGATGGCTTGTTTTTCTTTGATGCTGAAGTGTGTTTTTTTTTTTTCACAACAAGTTTATTGACAAAGATGAGCATATGTAATAGGATGGACCCCCACAATCGGGATGGCACCATCAAACATTCCGGTACAGTCAAGAAAATAGAATTGAGCATTCAGTCGAGGATCATTGCAACACAAGGATACAAGAAAAGATCATCTCCGTCTTTATCATCAAATTACCCACTCTTCCCCAACTCCCGGAGCCCTCCCCGGATCCCACCCTAACCCTATGCATGTGTGTATATACGGTGTCGATGAAAATTCTTAGAGTGGCAAGTGTATGTGTGGGGGAACGGGGCCATCTGGCCACAAGGAGTTAAAGATCTTCCTCTGGTTCTGCCGGGGGGTCTAGCGACAAGCCCCTATAGTCCGCCCATCTCTTCCATATCTTAAAGTGCTTACGGGGGCACCTTCGGGCTTCGAAGATGGGCTGTTCCAGACCCATGCAGAAGTCTATGCCAGCCTTCCACGCACTCAGGGGGGGGGGGGATCTCACATCCTTCCATACTCGGGCTAGGTCTCTCTTGGCTACCACCAGCCCCAGGAGGAGCAGGTGTCTCTTGTAGATATTGCCACCAACCCCCTCTAGAATATGCAGCAGACCCAGACGGTGGGTACGAGGGAGGGTCCAGCCCAGCACCTCCGATAGGCAGTCCCACACACCTCTCCAGAAGCCAACCAGCCTAGGACATGACCACATTGTGTGGAGCAACGTACCCCTCTCCACCCCACATCTCAGACAGTCTGGGGACTCTATCAGTCCCGCCTTCCACAACCGCTCACGAGTATAGTAGGCCCTGTGCAGAATTTTGAATTGTATGAGTCGAAATCTGATGGCGATGGCCGCGCCCCTCGGGGATTCCAAGGCCTCTCGCCAATCATCTTCATCCAGCTGACCAATGTCTACCTCCCAGGCCGCCTTTAGCGGGAGGAGGGTGGAGGAGCAATGGATGACCATTGTCTGGTAAATGCGTGATACTTTTTTATCTCCAAGTTCGCCCATGAAAACCTTAGCTTCAATCGGGCTGAAGTCGGGGAGTGAGTCAACGTTGGTAAGACTGGGCAGCAGCGCATGCCGGAATTGCAAATATCGAAAAAATTGAGATTGGGGCATATCAAACTCGGTGCGAAGGGCCTCGAAAGATTTGAGGGTTGTGCCGGACAATACATGGCCTAATTGCGAAATACCAATTGCGTCCCAGCCATCGAAGCCCGATAGCTTAGACAGCTCTGGTAGCAAGCCGTTACGCCACAGGGGCGTCTCCGCAGTCAGTCTGCCCCACCAGCCCATGCGACGCAGGGCCTGTCGCCACACCGCAAAAACGAGTTGTGTAACCCTCAGCAACGAACGACGCAGCCGGGGTGAGTAAAGGATGGTGTGAAGCGAATTGTCGCCCATCAAAGCACGTTCCAGGGCATTGGCTGGGTCACCAGCATTGCCATACCACCAGTCGTTCAGAATGAGGAGGTGTGTGGCTTGATAGTAGGACTGCAGATCCGACGTGGCCAGACCCCCACAGTAAGTGGACAAAAAGCACGTACGTAGCGCAACCCTGGCGGCACCTCCGGCCCACAGGAAGCGGCCCAGCAGAGAGTTAACCTGTCTAAACCATTGAGGTGGGATAGGATATGGGTGGTTCTGCAACTGGTACAATAGGCGTGGTAGCGCCACCATCTTAAAGATAGCGGAGGGCCAAAGATTGACAGGGGCATCCGAGACCAAGTCTTAACGTCCGACTGTACCCGCTCCCAGACTGGTATAAGATTATGGTCCCAGGCAGTGTCTGCCAAGGCCGAGAGAAAGACGCCTAGATATCTGAAGTGTGTTTTTTGAGTTGGTTCTTTTAAACAGGTCTTCGATTTCATTCATCGTTTCATGGGAATCAAATATTTTGTGGCTGTATATTCAAACATTGTACATTGCAATACAGTTAACATTGTTAACATTCTGCTAAAAGTGCTCGGGCTGAGATAATACAGGGCAGATGCAGATAATGGTACATAAGGCAGCGCACCATATACACCGGGCTGCATGGCGTTCACCTGTGTATTGAAGTTTACTGGTACATTACCTAGAGAGGTGAATAATGAGAACTTGACCTGGATCCCTGACATAGGCAGACTTCAAACAGAGGTGAAGTTCGATGAATTCCATGGCCACCTCTGGCTGTGTGACAAAGAGAGTTTCCGAATATAGTCAATGCGTAGATGAGCCGGAAATAATATGGCATATTTTACAGCTTTTTCACAGAGAATTGTGCTAAGTGCCATAAATGATTGCTGAACATCCTGTGCTAGTGATGTGAAGTCTTGATAAAAGGCAACAGGTGTGCCTGCAAATGTAAGATCTGGGGTGGCTGTACTTAGTAGTGTCCCTGTAATTTAATAAATGTTCAATAAGAAGTCGAAGTTTGAGAACTGCCTGTGGTTAGATTCAGCTGGGTCTACTGTGAATATACTTAAGAAAGATTAGTGGTCAAAGAAGGACTCCAAGAGATGCTCCATTAACTGTTCCATGTTTGATATATCTGTTGATTCTGATGCTCTCATTATGTGCACGTTATTATGGCGAGATTTTCCTTCCAGATCTTTTTTCGTAGTGCATAATGCTTTCAGCTCACTGGAGACGTTGATCAAAGACTCAGCTAATTCCTGTTGGGTGTCCTCCACATATACAATCCTAATTCAACTTGGGTTTGATGGCCATCCCGCATGTCAACTCTCTCCTTCAAATAGTCCATGCCATGGTTGAATGCATCTATCTTGCTGCTGATCGACCGTAGGCTTTCCTTAATGTCGCTGAGAAGTGTCACCACATCACTATCCATCGTCTCTGACACAAGGGATTCCCAATCCTCTGCATTGGACACACACTGTCCATTGTCGAATTTCAGTTTGGACTGTCTATGGTCTGCCTTGCCTACGGTGACTCTTCTGCTGGTAGGTAATTACACTCAGAAGGTGAATTTTCCCACCAGTCTGGGCTCTATCACTCTAAGCAGCATGCTGTGTCACTGGGGACACATAACACGAAGGTGCAGTATTCTAAGACTGTCGATAATATTAACACTTGGGTATGTCCGAGAGGTAACCCCCTATCTCCTACAAATTGCTTGCTGCATACAGTAGAAGTACCTCTCTCCCTGGCTGTCTGCTCGTGAGGGACTCCAATAGTCTAATATCTCAGGACACACGTGCAGCCCAATCACAACCACACCATATCACAACAGTTTTTGATCTCGGACTCGGTGTTATGTTCCCACTGCTGCCCAGATAAAGATCCCCTGGAAGCAAAACATGTCAACACTTCCCCACCGCAATCCAATATGACTGGACTGGCTGCTCGACTGTGGAACAGGGCCCAACGGATCCAGTGAATGTTAGGGGCCATCAAAGAAATGAGCCTCGCAGTTTCAGGCCCCTTACCCTCCTCTCACTGTTTGGCAAGTTGAGGGTAGGTGTAGGGAAGCAGGTGTCACCCCTGGAGGCCCACACTTCAGGCTTTGGTGACAGGTCAGTTACAAGGTAGCAGGCACAACCTTGACAGGCCCCGAGCACACTGTCACATGCTGGGCAAGTCACATCCCTAGGAGGAGCCCCCGCTCTGATATGTAGCATCCACCCATCTCACTGGCTTCAGCACACAAACACACAGTGGCCTGGGTCACCTCAGTCAGTCAGAATAGGTGTTAGCTCAGGCCACATTCCTAGGAGTGCAGAGGCAGTCAGCCACTTTCCAGATGGCTGCTGGCATGCATGGCCATCTGCTTCCCCCACCGCTGACTCCAGGGGAGGAACAGGAGCCAAGCCTCTGAAAATTAGCTCTGGGTTGCGTTTACACAACACAAATCGATGGGCCAGCAGAGCTCTAAAAGCAAGCCACTATCTTGATTTGTGGATCTCCGGCGCCCTCCAAGAGTGGAACCTCTTACATTGTGCTTGGCTAGTTTAAGATCAAAATGTGCTCATCTTGTGACTTTGACATGAATTGCTGGATTTTATAGAGGGGATTCTATAATGACAGGTAATCTTATTCAAACGGAGCAAGCTAAATTAGCTAGTTCAGAGTTAAAGGCTGCAGATATTATATAGACAGAACTATATCTATCTGAAAGGAATTACACCGTCTACTCCCATGTACACCACACATACTCTAGAGTAAATTATATTTATGCTACTTTGGAGAGATGAAGGAATGGGCCTAAGAAGTGGACCTAGAGAATGCATCTTTGATATGTGATGAAGTCCATAATGTGACACTTTGTTTTGGGTAGGGCGAGCATAACAGGAAATGGAGACTGGGCTGGTACTAGCTCCAGGATAGGGAGGTAATTCAGGGTACAATAATGCAATCCACAGAACAGAACAATATCTCGGGTTTGCCCTGGTAGATATTATGGTGTGCTCTTAACATAGTTCCTAGAGCATGGTTACTAGTGGTGTTAACTGGAGTTAAATGAAGAAAACATGTTTAGAATGAGGTCATAGAATGACTCACAGTGATCTTAAGCTCCCCAGAAGTTGTCCAATACAAGGACGAACCACAGAAAAGTCACACATTTAAGCTCATCAAATCATAGCAAACATTCTACAAGCAAAAAAGAATAGTGAAACAATTGGAGTCTGGGACATTGAGAGGGTGAGGTGATTATGAGACAGACAGAAGACATCTCTCTTCTGCAAATTTTACAAGGAGTTATATACAAATCAGAAAGAATGTTCCCAAAAAAAAGTTGAAATTCTGAATGGAATGGTTTTTCCTTAAACATACATAGCTAGAGAGGGAAGAATTGGATATACTGATAGAGACAGCTGAGTTACTGTAGAGAATACTGCAGGCGAATAGCAACTTAAAATCTAATAACACACCAGTCCCAGGTGGTACTCTGGGGAACCCGATAAGATGTCTGCACACCATTTAACAATGACATTTAAGGATGTCTTTAGAGACACTGTTTCAAGGGTGTGCTAAAACTCACGGTCGTTGAAACAGATGTAGCGTTCCTGCTCAAGAAAAATAAAAATAGCCAGCAGTGTTCTTCATATTAACCCATTGTGGTGCTGCTACATGTAAACACCAAAATATGTATGCCAATCCTGACTCTCCGGTTGTTGCAAATGTTTAATAATATCTGTCGGCCTGACGAAAAAGTATATGAAAGGACCCACAGACATCTCAGCCACCTCTTCTAAAACAATTCCAAGATACAAATAGATACATTTGAATAAATCAGTTGTCTATGCCTCTTAATATGAAGGCGATTGAAAAGCACGTTCATGAAGGTGCGGTACCATTTGGGACAGAAGAGAAAGTGTGACATATCCGAATGTACATATAACACCCAGACTTAACAAGATGTACATTGCAAATATACCTGGTTCTACAACACATCTCTTAGCTTTGGTGAATAGCAGTGTTAGACCTGTCAGTCTTAGGGTGGTTTTCCCACAAATTATTTTCCTTACTCCTCCATTTTTGTTGATCTTATTTTGTTGTATGTGACTCTGTGCACTTTACTACTGCTAACCAATACTAAAGTGTGTGGGCTCACTCCTTAAAACATGGTAGCACTGGTTTACATGTGTAAATCAAAGGAGAGAGTAAGGGAGATTAAACAGGCTATGTGTAGTGGGAACTCCTGGTCCCCTGAAAAGGTTTTTAACAACAATGGAGGAGTGCCCCCTAAATGCAAAGTATACAGTGCAGGAATTACCTCTGTATCTGGGGCATAAGGCTAAGGTTAGCGATAAGTGCCCCAACCCTTGACCGGACAATAGTTGTCCTTTTGAGAAGACCCCTCACTCACCAACCTGGTTGGTGACATGCTTCATCATTGGGGTCCCACCCCATAGGCCGAGTGCCCATAGGGTGTGCTGCGACACCTGGTTACAGTGGAGCGGGTTTTTGTTTTATTATATGTGAAAAAAATAACAGTGAAAAGATTTTTAAAATGGGACAAGACTACTCACAACAAGACTTTATTCTTGAGTGCTTTGTCCCTGTTAAAAATATGTAATGTGGCACCAGTGCCTATTTAGGAAGGCTTTGGTGTCTCGAGAAGTGTGATAAATCTAAAAATAGCGTAGTGTGCTATGTGAGTTAGTTAAAATTAGGTCTACATGTTTCAACCATTTTCAAAAATTCTACTGGTTTTCATCAGGACCATGTTTTTTTAGCGGGGTGGTACGCACACGCTAAGGCGCGTCCAGCCCTCGTTCAAAATGAAGACCACAAATTATGGTCTAGTGTTCACGAAGAATACCAAGACCTTACAACTGGAGCCAAACAAAACCTGGACAATCAGAGGGCACACAAACTGCAATAGTGAAAATGTGGTGTATTTACTAACTTGCCCCTGCAACCTACGCTACGTGGGGATGACGAGTAGAAAAATAAAAACACGTCTTGGTGAGCACAGGAGCACCATTAGGTGCAAAAAGGCCAATACCAGATTAACCGAACATTATCTGTCAGTGGGGCACAGCCCTGATGAGATCCAATTGACAATAATTGAGCAAGTTAAATCAGGAGTAAACTTTAGCCAACGCCTTTTTGAAAAGGAGCAGCGATGGGTTTACAGACTGGCTACACATACGACCGGTCTGAACGACAACATCCCATGGCACACAGTAATGGGTTAATTTCCAGTTGTATGTAGGATGTTTTTTCCTTTATGGTCATATGAAAACACAGACACTAAATATGCCCAGAAAGAATTTCTCTGACTTTATAACGCAATGATTATGGACCTTTGTACAGTCCACGGTATCAATAATGTCACCCAACTTATCTGGATACCAAATTTACAAGCTCCACCTGCCTAGCTTGTAATTCAATCCTTGTCTTGATTTAACAGTCCTTCCCTTTTGTTTTCTCCTCTTTAAGACCTTCTCCGGTCCCTTTCCAAAAAAGAAACCTTCATCTCATTTAGTAAGGTCTGTTCCCCCTCTATTTGCAGGGACACGGCTTTTCCCAGCCTCATTTACAAAGCAGTTGCCTTGACAACCGCTACAACTGAACAGAAACGTCAGACGAAAGCATCATCGGGCACCCGCCCCTGACCTTCGTTCTGATTGGCCCACGGGTAGCACCTGACCGTAGCCACGCCCTACCAGGAAGTAGCGAACCGCTTACTTCTCTACAGCGCCCTCGCTTCGGATCACTCCACGGGGCATTACAGAGTGGAAACCAAGTAGGTTTAAAGGATAGACGAGCAGAAGCCGCAAGTAAGTAAGATGGGAACAGAAGTACGATGCTTGTCATGCATCCCTGATCCATACGCTTCAAGTAGCAGGCGTAATCTTAATTGCGTATGTGCTTCTCGCTTACCGCACTTTTCAGGTGACGGACACTTGCCGTCTTGGAACACTCGCTGCCCATGAAGCACCAATTTACCGCTTCACGTGTAAGCAATGCTATTACTTTCTAAACTGTATTTTTTTACAGAACCGATCCGCGTTTTCAGGCACAATCTCATATTTAACGATCACTCTCAGTTATGCCTGGGCGTGTTGTGTGTTTGCCGCGTGAATGGTGGCGATCGCTCTTCCACACCTCCTTTCCCCTCACAGATTTTTATCACTAGCATACGAATATAGCTTCGTTTACCCCATCTACAATTGGTAAATAAGTCAGTTTCGTCCAGCACATCCACGCTGCGGTAAATACCGCCTGAGCACTGCTGTCTTCTAACATAGACAGACCAGTGGTACGACCTGACCCTGAGGTTATATTCACCACCTTAGTTCTGGTGAACCCACCCAGTGCACCATGCATTAAGTGTGTACCTTTGTGTTGTCTTTCCCGGTACGTAAACCCAACCCTATATATGTTTTTTCTCTTACAGGTTTTTTCCTGATCCAGGAGAAAAACACATTTTTACACTAGACCATAATTTGTGGTCTTTATTTTGAACGAGGGCTGGACGCGCCTTAGCGTGTGCGTACCACCCCGCTCAAAAAACACGGTCCTGACGAAAACCAGTAGAATTTTTGAAAATGGTTGAAACATGTAGACCTAATTTTAACTAGCTCACATAGCACACTACGCTATTTTTAGATTTATCACACTTCTCGAGACACCAAAGCCTTCCTAAATAGGCACTGGTGCCACATTATATATTTTTAACGGTGACAAAGCACTCAAGAATAAAGTCTTGTTGTAAGTAGTCTTGTCCCATTTTAAAACACTTTTCACTGTTATTTTTTTCACATATAATAAAACAAAAACCCGCTCCACTGTAACCAGGTGTCGCAACACACCCTATGGGCACTCGGCCTATGGGGTGGGACCCCAATGATGAAGCATGTCACCAACCAGGTTGGTGAGTGAGGGGTCTTCTCAAAAGGACAACTATTGTCCGGTCAAGGGTTGGGGCACTTATCGCTAACCTTAGCCTTATGCTCCAGATACAGAGGTAATTCCTGCACTGTATACTTTGCATTTAGGGAGCACTGGTTTACACCCAATTGAAAAATTAAATTTACTTTTAAGTCCCTAGCAAAGAGGTACCACAAGTATCCAGGACCTGTAAATTAAATGCTAGTAGTGTATCTGCAGCATTTATTGTGCCACCCACTTCTGTACCCTTTTAAACATATCTGAGGACTGCCACTGCAGACTGTGGATGCAGTTTTAAACTGCCATTTTAACGTGACGAACTAAACCTTTTGCCAGGCCTAAACCTTTCTTTTTAATACATATGGGGGCATATGTATGTAAAACCTGTTTTGCGAGTCCTTAATAGCGTTTTTTTGCGAATCACTATTATGGACCGCAAAATGGAATGTATGAAGGAATCGCAATAATAATTATGATTCCTTTATATTCCTTAATTAAGAATCGCAAATTGCGATTCGCAATTATGGAAAACGTTTCCATTCATTCCCATGGGCCTAGGAATGAATGGGAAGACATTCGCAATTTGCTAGTACCAATTAGGTACTCGCACATTGCAAATGCAATTTCAAGGGGGCAAGGGTGTCAAAAGGACACCCTGGTGCACCCCTGAAATATGTATGTGCGCACATGTGGAAGAAATACATGCCCTGTGGATAGGTATTTCCGCCACATGGCACTTTGAAAAATGAAAAAAGTGTATTAAAAAAAAATCGCAAATTACCACCAACTTTAGGTTGGTGGTAATTTGCGATTTCTTAAGCCAAAATCACACAACTTGGGTGCTTCCTACATTGCATATATGGAATTGCACTTTGCGATTCTTTAAATGCAATCGCAAAAGAGGGAATTGCAAATTGTGCGATTCCCTATTTTGGGAGAGCCTTTGAGATGATACATCCCAAAAGGCCTTTTCCCGTTCGCAAATGGGCCGATTCTGAGAATCGTCCCGTTTGCTAACAGGAAAAGGGTTTAATACATATGCCCCATAGTCACAGCTAGGTTAGGTCCTTAACAGCCCATAGGGCAGAGTGCAGTGCATTTAAAACTTTTAACCTTTACATCTCATGGCAGTCAAAAAATCTTTAATTTGTTTTTCTCTGCTGCAAGACCCACCTCTCCCGTAGGATTACACTGGTTTACCTTGTTAAATGTAATAAGTGATTACTTTTAATTAGGAACAGGTAGGGATGTTAAGTTTTGTATTTAAAGAATTGTATTGTAAACCCCTCTTTAATGGGAAAATTGGATTTTAAGTCACAATTCTGAAAATGCCACTTTTAGAAAGTTGTCATTTTCTAGACCTGACCATTTGGTGCCTGCAGTCTTTATCCTCGGTCACAGGACTAGGTGTAGCTGGCAGTTGTTTTTTTGTATTGTTTCCAGGCATTAAGACAAAGGCGGAATATGTGTTGGCAGGATTGACAATCTCTGACTTGTAAAGGGGGCAGAGCTGACATCTACCACACTTGCACATCACAAAGACTCTGCCTCAGCACACTCAGTAAAGGAGTGTGCCCCTTTTGAGTCCCCAGACAAGCTGGGTCCATGGCAGGACCATGGCAGAGAGGAAGGCAATTACAAATACCTCTGTGAATACAAACCTTCAGAACCGGTGCTTTATTCAGTGGGCCTAGCGTGGTTCCTGTATCTGGCCTGTGCTCCTTTGTGGTAAGCCTGAGCTTGTGACTTTGTCCGAGTCCAACATGACCAGATAATCACAATTGGCGCATTGTGCTTTTAGGCAATGTTTTTACTAAAGTCTTTAAAATTGCATAACTTTGATTCCACTAATTGGCTTTTTATAATTTTTGGTGTCAAATATTTGAAAAATGTTACTCTATATTTCTAAATTGTTTGAAGTGCTGCATAAATACTTTGGAAATTTCCTCCACTGAGGACTGTCCAGACACATTTGAGGAATGGAATTTCCAGACATGTGGAGCTATTATAATCCAGTATAAGCCAGTACAATTGTGAATTATTGGGGAATGGAAGGAGAGGCCTATGGCCTCTCCTGGAGTGAAATATGAACCCCAAATCCTGTTCCTGAGGTCCTGGAACCCTTGGCTGTGTCTGGCACGACTTCTCAGTCCAACCCTAAAAACCCTGAAAGCCTGAGACTTAGAAAGCCTTTTGGCTCCAAAGACATTCGGAGGACTGGGACAAACTTTCTACGCCAACTCGATCAAGGTGACCATTGCCACTGGGCTGCAGATTCAGATTTCTCCTCCTTAGACATTTTCGATGTTGACAAATCCTTTTCAGCTGGACCTGCAGATATGGCTTCCGTCCTTGTAGAGCTCTCTTCAGCTACATCCTGCAGCCTTTGCCTACTGGATTATTCCAAGCTCTAAAAAATTACTGAGTGTAAATGAAGAAATCTTGACCAGGCAAAGATGCCAAAACTATCCAGCATGCAAGAGGCCTCCCTTGGGTATGAAATGTTCCCACTCAAAGCTTTCCTGCCAAAAACCAATGGCTTCACCAGGACCACGATCAATGGATATCTGACCCTGTGAATTCCTTGTTGGCTACAGCATTCTGCCTTGCCCCGCTGAAGACTTTCAGCTTCTATTTTGTAGACTAAATACCAAAGTAAATCCTCAAACATGGATACACGCTCTATCACAGTCAACCTCAATACGCGCCTACATCCAGGTCTACTGTGACGAGTAGACCATAGTTAGTGCGTAATGTCTTTTTGCACAATTTTTATTTAAAACTTTTACATTTCATGCATCTGGTTCCCCTTAATGGATTTTTGTCATTTTGTTGCTATTTTATTAATTAAAATGTTCTTTATTTCTCTAAGTTGGTCTGGGATTCTTATTGTGTTGTGTTTTAACTCTACCACTGTTTCGGTGCTGCATAAATACTTTGCACATTGTCTCTAAGTTTTTCTCCTCTGTCATAGCTACCAGGGGTCTGATATTATGTTAATTAGATTAGGTTATTTCAGTGTCTTTAGTGGTTCACTGTGACAAGTATTGTGTTTATTACATATAGTGGGTAGTGATCCACTCAACTAATAAACTGATTCCTTCCAAAATGCATACAAGTGTATTGTCTTATAGTAGTGAACACGTTAATTTGAGGACAGATTGATTTCTTGTGTGTAATGCTGACATCGTTGAACAAAGGTATCATAAATTGATATAAAAAGGAGTATCAAATAGGGCTTATCTTTTTCAACACTGCTGTTTAACCAACCATTTCACACTTTGGGGAGACATTATGAAAAAGCAAATATTTACCTGACTTGAGTTTCTACAGAAGCTACTTATATGGTAACCTTGTCTACTTGTCATATGATGTGAAATGCATTAATCCTTAGCATTGTTTATGACTTTGATAGTTTCTTAGGTTATCATATTTACTAGAATAAAATATAGATAAGGTGTGAATATGGAAGAGGTGACAATAGTTAGAAACAGATAAGAGGTGGACAACATTAATATGGCTGCCACGTGGAAAGTCATATTCCTAAAAAAACTGCAATAAATAGTGAAGATAACCCATTACTCCTTGAGAGGCAGATCAGAGATGAAATGGTTAGATGGCAAGCAAAAATTAGGAATTGTGGAAATGTGAATATGATAGAAAATAAACCTGTACCAAAATTGTATTTTTGTCACAGGTATTGTGCATGTTAATATTCGCAGGAGCTGTTTTGCACTCATTGGGAAACTATTTAAGAATCTTGTGGAAAGGGAAGAAACCCACGTTCGCAATGCAGAGGGCACAAGAACGGCTTAAAGAAAGAGTTTTGATTTAACAAACAAAACTATTGGTAGAGCCCCGTTTAAGAGCTTATAAATAATTAGCAAAACTGGGGGAACTAGAGTCTAAAATGATGGATATAGCAAATAAAGCTAGTGCAGGAGATGAGGCAAAAAATGGACTGTTAAATTATAAATACCACAAGAGCACTTGGAGACACTTGTAGTAAAAATAACTTTGAAGCTGATGCTTGTGATAAGACGTGCATTTCAATAACACGTTCCCCCAGAGGATAAGGAGAGATGGCGAGTCTGGCTACCGAAGGGAATAGTTAGACACGATCAGGCCACTGAGAAGCTAGCGGTGGTGTCATTTAATAGTCTTAAAAGCACGTGTAATTTGAATACTTCTGATATTCAGAAAAAGAGAGGAAACGTGAAGGCAACATTACTTTAAAATATGGTCTGAGTGGATAATGTGCAATTGTGTGAGAAATGTAAAACAGCCTAGGGAACGAAAATGGAAAATGAGATCGAGGCAAATATTTATAATGAAATTCTGAGTGATAGCTTTCTATAGAATGGCCATGACTATGCAGCACAGATGCATGCAATGGAAAACATGCGGTATAAATTATTGGTGTCCTGTTCCTTTTATTTAAAGCTAACCGATGATAAATAATGATGGAAATGTGAAAGGGAAAGCTTTGCTTAGTATGTCATACTGTACCTGAACAGTGGGATGAAAGTCTGCTTAGACCACACAAGACCCCGATAAAACAAATCGCCCCCCATGAATGACTAATTATATTGATTGAATGGTTAATACAGAAAATATTACGCATCGGAACACAAGGTGGATCAAAAAATCTTAGTCAAATGGCGAAAGGTTTATTATCGCATCACTGGAAATCTACAGGAACAGGTAAAATTGAGGATTGCTTTTTAGAAATGCGCAACATGGTCACAGTGGAATTAGCTACATGCAAGTCAAGAGGAAGGAAATCCATCTTTGATAATTGACAGAACAACTGCATTGAACGTTATGTGGATCAAAGATGCTTTGATTGGCATTCTCTTTGAAGATTATATTACACACACAGTTGTCTCTGCCTCAGGTGGCAGATTACGTTCTGTCATGTAGTAATAACCGAACTCAATACCTATTAGTAGGGGAGCAGTCATGTTTGTATTTTTTTCATAATATGATAAAAAAGGCTTTTTTTTAATATGTGATGCAAATGTGCTTTTCATGATATCCGAACCTAACATACTGATGTGGTATATTTGTGCTGTAGGAAGGCTTGCATACCATATATTAAGTGTTGTGATATTGTTTTATGCACTTGTTAGGTGAACAAATTATAAAAACACAGACCCACTGACTGAACTATGAATTATCAATATTCTATCATACAGAGATGGAAGAGAAATCCTTTGAACATTAGCGTATGGCTGAGATACCCGCCACCCCCTCTCAACACAATCCCCAAGGATGGGAAGACGGAAACGGTTCTGAACTTGTGGAAGGCGGGAGGGAGTTACCCTCCCGGCTGTATTTATTAAAATATGAAACAAAATTAAAACGTTAAAATAACAGTTTCATATCATGTACAATTTCATTTACACATTACGATGTTCTTGGCTGACCTTAACACATCTCTAATACAAAGGTTCTCCTAGCCGATACTAAACATCCTGCAAATGCATTACTCAAAATTTGAAATTGTACATCCTAACATTACGGGCCAACGGCAAGGTCGTAACCGGTGTCAGATCCCCAATACCAGAACTCCCCCCTCACTTGTGAGGGGCGGTCGCACAGAGGACTGTACCTCTGTGCCAACTTCCAATTTCCCTTGTCTTAGCGGGGGCCCCCTGTTAACTCGACGCAATCTTTAGTGGTCGTCCGAGGACTTGTGTGAGGTGTCTAGAAGGTAGCGTAGACCCCCCTCCCACCCCACACAACTTACCACATCTGCCGTCGCAGATGTCCTGGCCCCGGGAAATTCCCAGGAGGGGCCCTAGCCCCTCCTCCCCAGGGAGGGGCCTATGGCCGCCTTCCCTTTCGGCGTCCCCATCCTTAGAGGGGACCGCCTCCCCGTTTGAGGGGCCAATGGCCGCCTCCCCCCGGGCGCTCCCATCCATAATGGGTGACGCCCCACCTCTAGGGATCTTCTAATTCCTGCTCACCGATCATGACCTTACCGCCACAGGCCGGATAGTTGACCGGCTATCCGGACCCCCCACAAAACTCCTACTTAAAGGTCATGGCTGCAAACTCTTTAACCAAGCTACGAGGTCTCCTATGAGTAAAGTATTCCCCACCCGGGACAAATGGACTCCATCCTCTAGATACATATGGTCCCCCCTGATACATCCATGCGGAATAGAATGCAATGTACTTGTAAGGAACAATTTACCAAGTTTGTTATTCACCTTCTTCACTGAATGATTTACAGCAGCCACAGAATTAGCCCCCCGCCACACCTTCCGTGGAATCATATGGGACCATGCAATCGTGCACCCCGGAACCCTTCTCGCCAACCAACTCACTGTGGATAGTATCAACTCGAGAAGTACTCGTCTACCAGTGGTCACCAAATCATTGCCCCCAAGATGCACTATGATTACAGATGGCGGTGACCTTGTCCGCCCTAACAAACCCTCCATAAAACTTTGTAACTGGTCAATACAGAGCCCGCCCCTTCCGTAGAAGGTCACCCTGTACCCGTATTCCCCAGCCATGTGAATCATGTCACCTGCTTTGAATACGTCTGCGGCACGCCTCACGTATGAGTGGCCCACGACCCACACCACTCTTTCCTCAGCCGGTGATCTTTGACCGCTGGTTCCCAGGTGTCGGGTCGACTGCACAGTCCGCCCCGCCTCGTAAGCTTGCGACACTGTAAACCAAACAAAAACAAGAAGCGTGAGTGCAAGACATAGGCTTCCCAACATGTGCAACCGCACATACCTTTTATAACAATTCGAGGACCAACGCCCCAACTGTTTCACTTTTTCCACACTCAGACCCCTGGCTGTAGCCTCTGTAGCAGCCCCTATCCGGAAGGAATGGGTCCCAAACTCGCACGGGTTCAAGCCCGCCGCTGCGATTGCCATCGTTAGCACCTGCTGGAACTGAAACCTAGTCAGTGGGGTGGTGTCGGCGTGCCTCAGCAAGCTTCCCCCCCATGATGCCGCCCTCTGCGCCAAATACGCCTCAACGCATGCTACCGGGCACATGGGAGATCCCGGAATCCGCTGAACCACTACGCTGTCCCCGATCGCTTTCTGATCGGTCTTGGGCCTGGCAAATGAGACTACCATTGTCTCCCCCTTAATTTGAATGTGCTCCCGGCACAGACCTCCCCCGTATCCTGCTTGTTCCTCGCTACCAGCTCGCTTACCCGCATAGCCCCATGGAACGCTAATGCAAAAGCGGCCCGGAATAGCACTGTCTCTGATTGAGATGAACATGTCGCGGGGAGTACGGACAGTAACAGGGCCAACCTTTCCAGACCTATCGGGTGCCTCATCCACTCTGCAACCCTCACGGCGTTGCCACCCACGCGGCGCCTTCTGTACCAAGAAAGACGCCGTGGAATCCTGTATGCCATGGGCCCGTGCCATGAAAGAAATGGCGGCCCGGTGCCTATTGGCCGTAGCCACTGATTTGCCTGCCTGATGTAATGATAACAAAAAGTTCAGGACATACTCTTCTTGGCCCCAAAGCTCCCCCCTAGCTGAACCCAAAAAGGACAAATAAGAACGGAACGCCCCTTCATAAGCCTTCCTTGTCCTGGGTGCTAAACTCTCTCCCACGAGGTCTTGTAGTCCGGGGCACCGAGAGACCAGAGAGCTTCGGGAAATGGTGCAGCCACCGGGTCCGCTGAGGGCAGAAAACCCCAGAAGGCCTGCATACGGGAACGAGAAAGCGCATCAGCTGCCTGATTTAACACCCCTGGCACATGTCTTGCCCTAAAGTGGACGTTTAGTCTCATACACAGCAGGACAATTTCCTTCAACAGTCTCAAGATCCATTTGCAGCGTGCTGCCTGACTATTGATACACTCAACCACGGTCATATTGTCAGACCAGAACACCACAGAGCGATCACGAAACTCCTCAGGCCATGTTTTTAAGGCCACCAGAATAGGGAACAGTTCGAGAAACCCGATGTTACCTGTCAGCCCACTCTCGTGCCACCATGCCGGCCAGGTTCGTGCTGACCAATGATTACCCAAGATGGCGCCAAAGCCCACACTCCCTGCCGAGTCAGTCCACAACCCCAGCTCCACGGAGGAGACCGCTGGTTTGTTTCACACGACACGACCGTTGAAATCCGCCAGGAATGCCAACCATATGCGCATGTCCTGGCGGACCTCTGCCGAGAGCCTTGTGCGGTGGTGCCCTTCCTTAAGGCCGACCATGGCTTGAGCAATAGAGCGGGAAAAGGGGCGAGCCATCGGTATCACTCTAAGGGCAAAATTCAGCTGACCCACAGCCTGCTGCAACTGATGCAAATTTACCTTCGTCTCGCTAATACATGTTTCAAGCGATGCCTTAAATTTCGTTACCTTTTCCTTAGGCAAACGGAAGCACCCCTCTTCGGAGTCGAGCTCTATTCCAAGAAACTCGAGCGAAGTAGCCGGGCCCACTGTCTTACCTGGTGCTAATGGCATGCCAAAGCGAGTCATGAGATCACAAAATTCATTCAAAGCCTGTGCACATTCTATGTCCCCGGCTGCCCCCAGAAATAGAAAATCATCAAGATAATGCATAACATGTGTAAACCCTGTTGTTCTTGTGAACGCCCATTGCAAAAAACTACTGAATTTCTCAAAATACGCACAAGAGATGGAGCAACCCATTGGCATACATTTATCCATGTAGTAGCGTCCTTGAAACATGAAACCAAGGAGACGCTGATCATCTGGGTGTACCGGGAGCAACCGGAACGCCGACTCAATGTCCGATTTGGCCATCAGCGCTCCGGGCCCCAGGCGATTCAACATGGCGACAGCCTCATCAAAAGATGCGTACCGCACCGAACAAACTCCCGGGTCAATCGCATCGTTCACCGAAAGACCCCTTGGAGCTGACAAATTATGTATCAACCTGAATTCCCCTGGGTCCTTTTTGGGGACCACTCCCAGAGGTGAACAAACAAAATTAGCAACTGGCGGCATGTCATATGGGCCGGCAACCCGACCTCGGGTCACCTCCTTCCCAATCTTTGCTTGTACCACCGCCGTATTCTGCAGAACCGACAGTTGGTTCCTACATTGCGCTTTACCCTGAAAATCCCCTGCCGGGATGCGGAAACCATACGAAAAACCATCTCGCAACACCCCAGCGGAGATATGATCCGGATATTCGTTCAGCCAAGGAATCATTGCCATGATATCAATCGGGGTAGGGAGAGGCGCCCCTCGGACTATTTCAGACCTGTTTGGCGCCCCCTCTACTTCCCGTATCACCAGTTTTGGCTCTGCACATGGTCTCGGAGTGCGAGGACTGCCCGCACCCTGCACATTCATGCCTAAACCTGCAAGATCCCTGCGGCCTAGTACATTTGCCTCTGTTAAAGCTCCAGCAGACCCCTTTTTTACCTGAGTTGCCATTATTCCTTGTGTGCTGATCATTGCTTGATCCTGCCCGAAAGGGCGCCCCAGACGAATGGCGGGAAAACTCGACCATGTTTCCCCCTAAAGATGGCGACTTCGCCGTGCCTGACTTCTCCATTTTCTGCCAGGAAATGGAGTCGAAACAATCCCACGTCAGGGATGAGTCGTGCTCCTTGGACTTACGAAATATGCTATCGTAACAAAACCATTGATTGCCACCATATGTTTCATAAAATTCCATGATACGTGTCTGATACACGGCTAATTCCACCAATAATTCGGGCCTACGTTCCCCCATAATTGCAGTGAACATTCCAAACGCTCTGCCCCAATTGCCTATCGATTCATCAACTCTGAAACCGGCCATCTTGGCGCGCCATACACTAGGATGCAGAAACTCTTTTTGATTTTTTACATGCTCAATCTCATAGTGATCGGTCAACAAGGAAAACATGTTCACATATTTATCAGCCCATATCCTTTCTTTTACCTCAATCGGGATATGCTGAACAACTTTTTCCCTCCTTGAAGGTACCGATCCCTCCCCCGCAATCGGCAATGGCTGCTTACCTGAACCGGCCACTGTGACCGTAGTTCCTGCCGAACCAACGCCCAATACTGGTTGTTCCACGGGAGCCTGCGGGGAAACAAAAGGAGACGGTGCCTTCGCAGCATCTTTCGATTGCCGCAACTGCTTCATTATTGCCCTGGCTTCATCAGCCGTGGCCCCCTCGTTCTCTTTGCCTAACCATGCCGCCAACTGGGCAGCCAGCTCAGGAGGCATATCCTCCCCATTCACAGGAGTGACTACCACAGGGATCGGTTGCCCCACGTCTGGGACCGGAGTCGGGGCCTCGATCGGGGTGACCGGGTGCGCAGGGGGTGCTTCGGGAACCGGGGCCTCCCCACCCGACGCTCCCTTCTTGGCCCTTCTACCTCTCCCGTTAAGGACCACTCCCGGCAATGCTGGTCCGATGACTCTCTTAGGCCCCCCGCACCATTCATTACCGCCATCTGCTTTTTCATATCTGCCATGTCCTTCATCAGCATACGAAGCATCTGATCGGTCCCGATCCTCTTTCCGACCTTCTTGCTAGGCATCGTCCGCGTATACTCCTCAAGGTCCTAGGCCAGGAAGCTCCGAACTCACTGAAAGAAGAAACACAAGATTAATTCTCAAAAATGGCTCTTCGTTCCGTCTCGAGCTCACGTGCAACGGGGAGGTGCAGCTTCAGAGCACAGGAACAAGAGGATGCTTCCTTGGCTTGTCGCTCCTTTTATCCTTCTTCGGGTGGGCGTGGACCCACCTCCAATCCGCCTCCAGGGCGTGGCTAGCGGTGTTGGTGTCTAGGACAACCCCCTCTTGGGCGGGAAAAGGCGCGCCCCGGCTACGCCGCTTCGGGCATACCAGCCGAGACTCGCCTCCCGCCCAAAATGGCTTCCCGGGGGGATCGGGGTACTCCACCATACGTTCGGGGGGACCGAGTGGTCGCCCCTTTCCATTCTTGCTTTAATTACCTGGCAATTAAAGTGTCTCCTGAGTGTAGTATGGAAAGGATGTATGTCCATATTATATGCTTCACCTCGAATTTAGTAATATAAGACTAAAAACAGGAGATCCAGAATTTGCTGTTATTCTTCCTTAGTTCTATCTCTTCATATGAACTTCTTCAACCACTCAGAATTTTTAAAGTGTTGCTTCTACCCTTAAGGGAACGTTTACAGAGGCAAAGGCGTATGAAGCCATATGTTTCTCTTATTAGTTCCAAGGTTAGGCTACAGGCTAAGGAGGCGTTCATGCTTTCCACTGATAATTTGGAGATATCTGGTGGCTGGTCCTTAACACTTGTACCTTTGGTCGAACATCTTCAGGAGGTGTGTTATTTACTTGCAACCTGTTCCATCACACCTCATTACAGGACTTATGAGGTGTGCATTTAGACGGTAGTGTTGCAGAGAATATGAATCAACTGAGGCAGGAAAGGCATTGTGTAGGCAATATGAGTCTTTTCTTCAGTCCTCCTTATCACACGGCAAAGGTTAAAGATATTGCATCAGTTTTTACTGATCAAGTTTTTAAACTGCCTTCTTACTAGGGAAATCTCGATTCCCATCATATCAAGTCTGGGATAGAGGTTTATACTCACCCCCTTGCACTCTCAGCTACACATCAGCAAGCCATTTGTTCATGTTCCCTAGCACTCATCTGTTAAGTGTAATGTCGTATTAATTCTCTCGTTGGGAATTTTGACTACTTCCCCTTGTGGAATGAGCCTGCTCTTAGCTTTCGCTGGTGATTGGGCACCACCTTAGAGTATCTGCCTGTTCAGGGAAAAGGAGTAGGTAACATGTTTTCTGTGTACTTCACTTCCATAGCGGAATAAAAGTTTAGGCATCAGGAAAAATTTCAAATGAAACTGACTTGAATAGGAAGACTCTATTTAACCAGGGATCAAACGCTGTGTAAATAGTGCTTAAGTTGGGCAGAGGCTAGAAATCCTAAATGGTTATGGATATCATGACCAGGCTTCAGGTGCACTGTCTGAAAAAGAAAAGTTACAAATGAGCATTGGCAAAGCCAATAGGCCTGGTTGTTTTGTATTGCCATGGTTTTTACCAACATGTGTTGTCAAGGTAGCAAACAACTCATTTTAATTAAAAAAATTAAAAAAATCCTAAAAGCAAAAATATTTCTTTAGTTTCAAAAAGCATACACTGTCATAGTAGTCCAGGGTACTCATTGACGGGGCCTGGCAGGTTCCCCAGTAGGAAAGATTTGCAAAACCAAAAATAAAACAAGCATTGACAAAGTGAAAATGCTGGTATCCAATGCTTGACCTATTGGTCAATACGGTGGGCTACAGCATTAGATTTATCAAACTGTTGTTCAAAGATTTGCAAGCCAAGGCATATGCAAATCTATTTCTTCCACGTGTACTACCAGGAGTAGGAAAAGTGCAAATTGCAAAAAGGATCTATGGTAGTAATATTGCCACACCGACTATGCTTCATGAGTTAAAATTAAAGTGTCCAATCTTTTGGCATTCACAAAGAAAATAACAATTTATGTTGGGTTAATGTAGAAATGTCCTTCCTTTTTCAGCCTATAATAGAGGTGACTCAACACTGTATTTCTACAGAAACTAGCTCATTTGCATGACTCTGCTAGTTTCCACAAACATTAGCATTGCACTAGACACACCTGCAGTTTAGCTGCAGATGACTGTACTTTTTACAAATGTTCTACACCCTTAATAAGCTTGTTTTAAAATAATCCTCTTCTTTTTTTCTTGGGATCTTTCTTTAATTTGTGACATGAAAATGTCAGTTACTAGCAAGTATGGTCTAGCAAGTCTGGATAATCATTAGGCTGATGTAAAAGTGCAGACCATGTCCAACACAAGTAATAAAGGTACACATAAACACAGAAATACATAAGAGCCGTGTCACCATAATACATTCCCAAGTATACTTCACCACCCGCTCCCTTTCTCATCTCCCTTGTACCATTTATCAATTTCTGCTTGACCTTTTTTTCCTTACTTATTGGCATGAGTCAAGTGCTCAGTTTGTGTGGGCAGGACCAGTACTGTCATGAGATTGCTGGAACGGAAATCAGTTGGTTTACCCTAACACAGGCAGATCCCCGCTCCCGGACTCTATAAGTCTGATGGACCTTTGCCGCTGTGTTACAGAAGATCAGGAAGAAATCATTAAAAACAGTGTAATCACAATCTCTATTCAAAGTTCAGTCAATTGTGAGAATTACGGTGTAAGTTTCCAGGGTTTTATTAATTTCCAAATCTTTTTAGTAAATCATCTTTATACAGAGTCATACATTGTATTCATTTTCATTTCAGTAAAACAATCATGAATAGAACTCGATAATAAATTTGGTTAATTTGAAATTCATAATAAAAGCATTAGGTGTATTCCGTAAACAAAATAATCCATATTCTAAGAATCGGGCGAAAAAGGTGTCTTTTAGAACCCATAAAGGGTTCCAGTTCGAGAGAGTGAGAAATCAAGCATAAAGCGCATAAATTAATTCAAAATTCAATTATCGATCAAAGCAGAACTTCCCATAAAGAAGAGTTCAGGAAACTCAGTAAAGTCTCAGAGCAGCAGGATATAAGGCAAGGAAATAGTGATCTGAAGATGGCAATAGAAAATGGCGCAATGGTGTAAACTACTCTAGGAACACGCACTATTATAGAGCGTTGAAAACGGTGTATGTTGCATCTTCTCTCCCTCTTGTTCAATTAGCTTTCAGTGCTGTCTTGGGAATAGGATCATTTCTCTTCTCACACGAATACAATAGTTCACAAACAGAAACATTAACGAGCTACTTTGAAATGAAGACTTAGATTCTTGCAGAACATTTTCTCATGTGAAAATTCTTTTCTCACAAGTCTATCTACATGTCTAACCTTATAAAATATTATCTTGTAAATTTTGCTAACAGTGATCTATGTAAACATTGGGACATCTTCATAACGAATTAAAATATTTCTGCATGACATCATACCTAAGCATGGGCGAATTTTGCGAATCTCGCGTTCGCGAATTTTGCGGATTTGCGAACTCGCAATCCGCAAAATCCGCGAATTCTCGCGAATTTGCGGATTTTTTTTTTGTGTTCGCGCGGGTTTCTGCCAGGTCGCGAGGGTTTTTGTACAATTTCGCAAACGCGAACTTACCTGTCGGGTCGCAAGTTTTGCGAACTTGTTGTTTCTACGTGTCCAGCCTGTTTGGGACACTCTTCTTCATCACTGCCACCCTCTGTCACCACATGCCACCCTCTGGCTCACCCATGCCACCCTCTGTTTCATCACAGCACCCTCTGGTTGTCCAGTGTACATTATTGTGGCAAAGCAAAGCACACCTTCCCTGCCTCAAGTGACCTGAATTAATTTGGGGCTGATTAATGTGTCACAGAATATTTTTTTAGCTGGCACCTGCTTCCTTAGTGCTTCCTGATTAGTGATCTTTTGCACTTGCTAAGTGCTTTCATTGTTGCAAAATTAGTTACAACACCTGCCCTGCCCCAACTGACAATAATGAATCAGGGGCTGATTAATGTGTCACTGGATTTGAACTTCCAGCCTGGCTCCTGCTTGTCTCCCTTAGCTGTAATTCTGGACCTTTGTGGCATATGTGTAACTATTCTGAGGGTCAGAGCAGGGTCACATAATAGTTGCAAGTAGGCAACTGAACTCTGGAGGGGCCCCTCAGGAAGCACTACAGGAAATGGCTACTAATGATGAGCTTGAACTTTTGAACCTGGTAAGTAGTTTCAGTTTTGCTAAGATCGCATTTCTGCAATTTAGCGCTTATTCGCGGGGCGCGAAGTTGAACTGGGAAGCCGCGAACTCACGCGAACAGTGCGAGCAAGCCATAAAATCCGCTGCTCGCGGATTTGCGGATTTTGCGGGAAATTCGCGAATCTCGCGTATTGCGAATTTACCGAAAATCCGCGAGCGGAACGGATTTTCCGCCCATACTTAATCATACCTTGGGAATAAAGCAAGTATGTTTAAAGAGATCACATTCAGTTTACATGCTGCATTTTATATCAATCAATCAATCATTTGTAGAGTGCACTACATACTGAGCTGAGGGGGAGCTGTTACTGTTCGAACAACCAGGTCTTGAGAAGTCTCCTGAAGGTCACCAGGTCCTGAGTCTGTCGCAGGTGGATGGGGAGGGTGTTCCATGTCTTGGCAGTGAGGTGGGAGAAAGATCTGGTGCTGGTCGTCGTTCGGTGGATGCGGGGAATGGTGGCGAGGGCGAGGTCAGCGGAGCAAAGCTGGCAGTTGGGAGTGTAGAAGGTGAGTCGTTAGTTGAGGTATGCTGGTCCAGCATCGTAGAGTGATTTGTGAGTGTGAGTGAGGAACTTGAAGGTGATCCTCTTGTTGACGGGGAGCCACTGTAGGTCCCTCAGGTGGGCAGTGATGTGGCTGTGGCGGGGGATGTCGAGGATGAGGCATACAGAGGCGTTCTGTATATGTTGGAGTCTCTTCTGAACTTTGGCTGTGGTTCCCGCGTAGAGGGTGTTGTCCAGCCTGCTAGTGACTAGGGCCTGGGTGACCGTCCTTCCTGTTCCGGTGGGGATTCATCTGTAGATCTTGCGAAGCATGCGGAGGGTGTTGAAGCAGGAGGAGGAGACGGTGTTGACTTGCTGGGTCATTGACAGTGATGAGTCCAAGATTTCCCCCAGGTTGCATGCGTTGTCTGTGGGTGTTGGTGCAGCTACCAGCAAGGCCGGCCACGAGGAGTCGTGCCAGGCGGAGGGGGTGGAGCCGAGGATGAGGACCTCCGTCTTGTCCGAGTTCAGTTTCAGGCAACTGTTCTTCATCTATTCGGCAATGTACTTCATTCCTTTGTGGAAGTTGGTTTTGGCGGCGGCAGGGTCTTTGGTGAGGGAGAGGATCAGCTGGGTGTCATCAGTGTATGAGATGATGTTGAGGTTATGAAATCAGATGATGTTGGCGAGTGGTGTCATGAAGACGTTGAAGAGGGTCGGGCTGAGGGATGATCCCTGGGGTACCCGAAGGTGATCTTTTTGGCTTTGGATCGGAATGGAGGGAGGTGGACTCTCTGAGTTCTGTCAGTGAGGAAAGAGGTGATCCAATCCAGGGCTTTGTCGGGTATCCCTGTGGTATTGAGGTGTGTGCATAGGGTGTGGTTACAGACTGTGTCGAAGGCGTCCGAGAGGTCTAGGAGGATGAGGGATGCGGTTTTGCCATTGTCCAGCAGGGTCCTGATGTCGCAGTGGCGTTGATGAAGGCCGTTTCAGTGCTGTGGTTGCTGCGGAATCCGGACTGGGACGAGTCCAAGATGTTGTTCTCTTCAAGGAATCAAGACAGTTGTCTGTTGACGATCTTCTTGATGATTTTTGCCTGGAATGGTAGCAGGGAGATGGGCCGGAAGTTTTTGAGGTCCTTAAGGACTACCTTGGGATTCTTGAGTAGGGCGTTGATCTCTGCCTGTTTCCAGCTTTCTGGGGAGCGGTGAGTCTGCGGTGTTGGCGGCTGTCGGGGGGTCTGAGTATTGAAGATGTCGTGGATGTCTATGATCTTGCGGTGGAAGAAGGTTGCTAGAGAGTCGCCGAGGCCTGCCTGGCGGAGTAACGCAATGTTACAGGGGCCAACAAATCCACTGCCGCCGTGACAGCAGTCGTCAGTTCAGCAGTGGCTACGTTAACATCTTTGGCTGAGCTAATGGCAGAAATGTGAATCAGAGGGGCAAGAGAGGCATTAGTGACCTTCCTAAAGTCTCTTCTGGGTACCAACTTACTGGGCTGTGTCCACTTAGAATTAACGGGAACCTCAGGTGGTGGAAGTTCAGGTCTCCAAGGAGGATGCAGTCTGTGCATGCCAGGGCGTTGCAGCAGACGACATCTGTGATGGAGTCGCTGAACTGTGGCCGGGGCCCGGGGGGATAAGTACAGGAGTACAGTGTGGGTGGTATTGTGATTAGTGTGGGTCTGGAAGTGCTGGTGTTCGACAGCGCTGAGGGTGTCTCCGGTGCTGGTCGAGATTCTAAGGGTGTTCCTGTGGACGATCCCAACTCCGCCGATTGATCCATTATTCTCCTAAACAACAATTTCTAATCAAACGTTTAACAGTCTTCTTTGGGTAAGTAGAAACATTTAGCAGAGTTATGTAAAAACATTTGTGCAATTTATTGGAAGAAATGAATATGATCATTGAGGGGTCAAGAACCGAACATTTTATACGTACTTCAGCAAAACTAGTCAAACTACTTTCAAGCAAAAGTAGCTTTAGCCGTAAGAGGCCTAGTGTGAGTAAATATGACTATTTGGTGCATTTTCTACATTTTAAAAGCATTTCTGTTTCATTAAAAGTTGTACGTTAATTCTTCACATTTATTTTAGCAATGTTATTTCCCATTTTATTTCAAAACACTTCTCCAAATCCCCCTTCTGATGGTTATCCTAACCATCACCACTTCACCAATGACTCTGTTAGAGCATACTTTCATCTTGAGTTAACTCTTTCTTTTCTCTTTCTTTCAAAACCTTTGGATTGTTTTGATTTTCTGTATTCTATATTAATGCAATCATTTAATGGTACTTCCCTTTCTATCTGTCGCTCATCTGTCTGCTCTTCCTTTTGTTATTGCAGGACCTACAGCCTTTGAATAAAGCAGACAAGCTCCATGAGCAAAATCCTCCTATTATTACTGACATAAAAATAGCCTTTAGAATTCCTCCTCCGGCAGTTGCAAACCAATTGCCAATTGATGTAATTCCCTTTCCAAACTTTTCTAAAATCCCAGGTTTCTCCAAAGGTTCAAACTCAGAAAATCAGAAATGTTTTTTGCAAATTCTTGTATTTTCTTACTTTCATCTGTAATATACAAGCAACAATGTTGAACTTTCTCCACCTTGCAGATGCCGCCTTTTTCTGCGAGCAAAATGTCTAATACTAAGCGATTTTGCAAAACCATGGACCCAATAGCTAGGAATTCTGTATTTACAACTAATAAAGCTCCAGAAGTGCTGGTTGTCAGCTTTTTGACAGCTGCTGAAAGCTTTAAAAGCATTTTGTTATTTATTATGACTCCTACTGGTGGTATGATTGCACCAAACATGTCTCCCACTAATTTTGTTCCATCTTCTGTGTATTTCTGTGTGAGGGTGTCATCATTAAAACATCTATACTATATACATGATACATCTTAGGAAACAATATAGCAAAATAACAAATACCCTCCCAAACAACAGATAACTGGAAATAAATGTCTTGTCCACAAATAAAATAAACTCCTAGAATGGCTGTTTCTTCTCCTTGTAAAATGTGCCCTGTATCTCCCATAATTTCAAATGGCTGTTCACAACCACTGATTCCCACATTTCTGGTTCTACTTTGTGGGTAAACCATTTTCTTTCTAAACTCATCTTCTTTCTTCCATATATTTTTCAAAACATATTCCTCCCTGTTCTTACTGTGTGAAAAGTTAGTACTTCTCCCTTCCATTTTGAAATGAATACTTTCTGCTGCACTTACCGCCTTGGTGCCCCGGGCCCTCCAAGTGCCTGTAATTAGCATCTACAGCCCATGACTAGCAGAAGGTGTTGTAGCCTCTGTCTGCCATTTCAAAACTGCCTCAGTGTCCTACTTCCCGCTATCTGCTCCTCACCCCTACTGCCATACATGAAGGAGGAGCGAATCAAGGCAGACCCAGAATGAAAAAATACATTAGCAGTCAACCAAAGAGGAAGTAAGGAGGATTTGAGGGGGCTGTGGTTACGACAGCGAGGCCAAACTTATTTTGCGTCACTTCACACACCTATCACTTGAACTGCAACAACTCACTCAATCTGTATTTCTGCCCCCCAACACCACCCTGTTTCTCTGCGGCTACCTTAAACTAAGAGATGAGGTTGCTCTGTTGCCGGTTTTATGGGTCAGGAGGTCTGCAGGGGACTCATAGTCCCGGAAATCACCAGCCGCCAGTCCAGCCCATAGAGGAGGGGCTACCACTCAATGCAGCGCTGCCACCACGCATAAAGTGCTATCTCTTCATACACAGTGCAGGATGCTCTGTTGTCGGTTTTGTGGGACAGGAGTTCTGCAGGGATTCATAGTCCAAAGAAACACCAGCCGCCGGTCCAGCCCAGAGAGTTGGGGCTATCACTCAATCCCACACTGCCAATGTGCGTAAAGCCCTATCTTTTCTTAAAGATATTGCATCAGTTTTTACTGATCAAGTTTTTAAACTGCCTTCTTACTAGGGAAATCTCGATTCCCATCATATCAAGTCTGGGATAGAGGTTTATACTCACCCCCTTGCACTCTCAGCTACACATCAGCAAGCCATTTGTTCATGTTCCCTAGCACTCATCTGTTAAGTGTAATGTCGTATTAATTCTCTCGTTGGGAATTTTGACTACTTCCCCTTGTGGAATGAGCCTGCTCTTAGCTTTCGCTGGTGATTGGGCACCACCTTAGAGTATCTGCCTGTTCAGGGAAAAGGAGTAGGTAACATGTTTTCTGTGTACTTCACTTCCATAGCGGAATAAAAGTTTAGGCATCAGGAAAAATTTCAAATGAAACTGACTTGAATAGGAAGACTCTATTTAACCAGGGATCAAACGCTGTGTAAATAGTGCTTAAGTTGGGCAGAGGCTAGAAATCCTAAATGGTTATGGATATCATGACCAGGCTTCAGGTGCACTGTCTGAAAAAGAAAAGTTACAAATGAGCATTGGCAAAGCCAATAGGCCTGGTTGTTTTGTATTGCCATGGTTTTTACCAACATGTGTTGTCAAGGTAGCAAACAACTCATTTTAATTAAAAAAATTAAAAAAATCCTAAAAGCAAAAATATTTCTTTAGTTTCAAAAAGCATACACTGTCATAGTAGTCCAGGGTACTCATTGACGGGGCCTGGCAGGTTCCCCAGTAGGAAAGATTTGCAAAACCAAAAATAAAACAAGCATTGACAAAGTGAAAATGCTGGTATCCAATGCTTGACCTATTGGTCAATACGGTGGGCTACAGCATTAGATTTATCAAACTGTTGTTCAAAGATTTGCAAGCCAAGGCATATGCAAATCTATTTCTTCCACGTGTACTACCAGGAGTAGGAAAAGTGCAAATTGCAAAAAGGATCTATGGTAGTAATATTGCCACACCGACTATGCTTCATGAGTTAAAATTAAAGTGTCCAATCTTTTGGCATTCACAAAGAAAATAACAATTTATGTTGGGTTAATGTAGAAATGTCCTTCCTTTTTCAGCCTATAATAGAGGTGACTCAACACTGTATTTCTACAGAAACTAGCTCATTTGCATGACTCTGCTAGTTTCCACAAACATTAGCATTGCACTAGACACACCTGCAGTTTAGCTGCAGATGACTGTACTTTTTACAAATGTTCTACACCCTTAATAAGCTTGTTTTAAAATAATCCTCTTCTTTTTTTCTTGGGATCTTTCTTTAATTTGTGACATGAAAATGTCAGTTACTAGCAAGTATGGTCTAGCAAGTCTGGATAATCATTAGGCTGATGTAAAAGTGCAGACCATGTCCAACACAAGTAATAAAGGTACACATAAACACAGAAATACATAAGAGCCGTGTCACCATAATACATTCCCAAGTATACTTCACCACCCGCTCCCTTTCTCATCTCCCTTGTACCATTTATCAATTTCTGCTTGACCTTTTTTTCCTTACTTATTGGCATGAGTCAAGTGCTCAGTTTGTGTGGGCAGGACCAGTACTGTCATGAGATTGCTGGAACGGAAATCAGTTGGTTTACCCTAACACAGGCAGATCCCCGCTCCCGGACTCTATAAGTCTGATGGACCTTTGCCGCTGTGTTACAGAAGATCAGGAAGAAATCATTAAAAACAGTGTAATCACAATCTCTATTCAAAGTTCAGTCAATTGTGAGAATTACGGTGTAAGTTTCCAGGGTTTTATTAATTTCCAAATCTTTTTAGTAAATCATCTTTATACAGAGTCATACATTGTATTCATTTTCATTTCAGTAAAACAATCATGAATAGAACTCGATAATAAATTTGGTTAATTTGAAATTCATAATAAAAGCATTAGGTGTATTCCGTAAACAAAATAATCCATATTCTAAGAATCGGGCGAAAAAGGTGTCTTTTAGAACCCATAAAGGGTTCCAGTTCGAGAGAGTGAGAAATCAAGCATAAAGCGCATAAATTAATTCAAAATTCAATTATCGATCAAAGCAGAACTTCCCATAAAGAAGAGTTCAGGAAACTCAGTAAAGTCTCAGAGCAGCAGGATATAAGGCAAGGAAATAGTGATCTGAAGATGGCAATAGAAAATGGCGCAATGGTGTAAACTACTCTAGGAACACGCACTATTATAGAGCGTTGAAAACGGTGTATGTTGCATCTTCTCTCCCTCTTGTTCAATTAGCTTTCAGTGCTGTCTTGGGAATAGGATCATTTCTCTTCTCACACGAATACAATAGTTCACAAACAGAAACATTAACGAGCTACTTTGAAATGAAGACTTAGATTCTTGCAGAACATTTTCTCATGTGAAAATTCTTTTCTCACAAGTCTATCTACATGTCTAACCTTATAAAATATTATCTTGTAAATTTTGCTAACAGTGATCTATGTAAACATTGGGACATCTTCATAACGAATTAAAATATTTCTGCATGACATCATACCTAAGCATGGGCGAATTTTGCGAATCTCGCGTTCGCGAATTTTGCGGATTTGCGAACTCGCAATCCGCAAAATCCGCGAATTCTCGCGAATTTGCGGATTTTTTTTTTGTGTTCGCGCGGGTTTCTGCCAGGTCGCGAGGGTTTTTGTACAATTTCGCAAACGCGAACTTACCTGTCGGGTCGCAAGTTTTGCGAACTTGTTGTTTCTACGTGTCCAGCCTGTTTGGGACACTCTTCTTCATCACTGCCACCCTCTGTCACCACATGCCACCCTCTGGCTCACCCATGCCACCCTCTGTTTCATCACAGCACCCTCTGGTTGTCCAGTGTACATTATTGTGGCAAAGCAAAGCACACCTTCCCTGCCTCAAGTGACCTGAATTAATTTGGGGCTGATTAATGTGTCACAGAATATTTTTTTAGCTGGCACCTGCTTCCTTAGTGCTTCCTGATTAGTGATCTTTTGCACTTGCTAAGTGCTTTCATTGTTGCAAAATTAGTTACAACACCTGCCCTGCCCCAACTGACAATAATGAATCAGGGGCTGATTAATGTGTCACTGGATTTGAACTTCCAGCCTGGCTCCTGCTTGTCTCCCTTAGCTGTAATTCTGGACCTTTGTGGCATATGTGTAACTATTCTGAGGGTCAGAGCAGGGTCACATAATAGTTGCAAGTAGGCAACTGAACTCTGGAGGGGCCCCTCAGGAAGCACTACAGGAAATGGCTACTAATGATGAGCTTGAACTTTTGAACCTGGTAAGTAGTTTCAGTTTTGCTAAGATCGCATTTCTGCAATTTAGCGCTTATTCGCGGGGCGCGAAGTTGAACTGGGAAGCCGCGAACTCACGCGAACAGTGCGAGCAAGCCATAAAATCCGCTGCTCGCGGATTTGCGGATTTTGCGGGAAATTCGCGAATCTCGCGTATTGCGAATTTACCGAAAATCCGCGAGCGGAACGGATTTTCCGCCCATACTTAATCATACCTTGGGAATAAAGCAAGTATGTTTAAAGAGATCACATTCAGTTTACATGCTGCATTTTATATCAATCAATCAATCATTTGTAGAGTGCACTACATACTGAGCTGAGGGGGAGCTGTTACTGTTCGAACAACCAGGTCTTGAGAAGTCTCCTGAAGGTCACCAGGTCCTGAGTCTGTCGCAGGTGGATGGGGAGGGTGTTCCATGTCTTGGCAGTGAGGTGGGAGAAAGATCTGGTGCTGGTCGTCGTTCGGTGGATGCGGGGAATGGTGGCGAGGGCGAGGTCAGCGGAGCAAAGCTGGCAGTTGGGAGTGTAGAAGGTGAGTCGTTAGTTGAGGTATGCTGGTCCAGCATCGTAGAGTGATTTGTGAGTGTGAGTGAGGAACTTGAAGGTGATCCTCTTGTTGACGGGGAGCCACTGTAGGTCCCTCAGGTGGGCAGTGATGTGGCTGTGGCGGGGGATGTCGAGGATGAGGCATACAGAGGCGTTCTGTATATGTTGGAGTCTCTTCTGAACTTTGGCTGTGGTTCCCGCGTAGAGGGTGTTGTCCAGCCTGCTAGTGACTAGGGCCTGGGTGACCGTCCTTCCTGTTCCGGTGGGGATTCATCTGTAGATCTTGCGAAGCATGCGGAGGGTGTTGAAGCAGGAGGAGGAGACGGTGTTGACTTGCTGGGTCATTGACAGTGATGAGTCCAAGATTTCCCCCAGGTTGCATGCGTTGTCTGTGGGTGTTGGTGCAGCTACCAGCAAGGCCGGCCACGAGGAGTCGTGCCAGGCGGAGGGGGTGGAGCCGAGGATGAGGACCTCCGTCTTGTCCGAGTTCAGTTTCAGGCAACTGTTCTTCATCTATTCGGCAATGTACTTCATTCCTTTGTGGAAGTTGGTTTTGGCGGCGGCAGGGTCTTTGGTGAGGGAGAGGATCAGCTGGGTGTCATCAGTGTATGAGATGATGTTGAGGTTATGAAATCAGATGATGTTGGCGAGTGGTGTCATGAAGACGTTGAAGAGGGTCGGGCTGAGGGATGATCCCTGGGGTACCCGAAGGTGATCTTTTTGGCTTTGGATCGGAATGGAGGGAGGCGGACTCTCTGAGTTCTGTCAGTGAGGAAAGAGGTGATCCAATCCAGGGCTTTGTCGGGTATCCCTGTGGTATTGAGGTGTGTGCATAGGGTGTGGTTACAGACTGTGTCGAAGGCGTCCGAGAGGTCTAGGAGGATGAGGGATGCGGTTTTGCCATTGTCCAGCAGGGTCCTGATGTCGCAGTGGCGTTGATGAAGGCCGTTTCAGTGCTGTGGTTGCTGCGGAATCCGGACTGGGACGAGTCCAAGATGTTGTTCTCTTCAAGGAATCAAGACAGTTGTCTGTTGACGATCTTCTTGATGATTTTTGCCTGGAATGGTAGCAGGGAGATGGGCCGGAAGTTTTTGAGGTCCTTAAGGACTACCTTGGGATTCTTGAGTAGGGCGTTGATCTCTGCCTGTTTCCAGCTTTCTGGGGAGCGGTGAGTCTGCGGTGTTGGCGGCTGTCGGGGGGTCTGAGTATTGAAGATGTCGTGGATGTCTATGATCTTGCGGTGGAAGAAGGTTGCTAGAGAGTCGCCGAGGCCTGCCTGGCGGAGTAACGCAATGTTACAGGGGCCAACAAATCCACTGCCGCCGTGACAGCAGTCGTCAGTTCAGCAGTGGCTACGTTAACATCTTTGGCTGAGCTAATGGCAGAAATGTGAATCAGAGGGGCAAGAGAGGCATTAGTGACCTTCCTAAAGTCTCTTCTGGGTACCAACTTACTGGGCTGTGTCCACTTAGAATTAACGGGAACCTCAGGTGGTGGAAGTTCAGGTCTCCAAGGAGGATGCAGTCTGTGCATGCCAGGGCGTTGCAGCAGACGACATCTGTGATGGAGTCGCTGAACTGTGGCCGGGGCCCGGGGGGATAAGTACAGGAGTACAGTGTGGGTGGTATTGTGATTAGTGTGGGTCTGGAAGTGCTGGTGTTCGACAGCGCTGAGGGTGTCTCCGGTGCTGGTCGAGATTCTAAGGGTGTTCCTGTGGACGATCCCAACTCCGCCGATTGATCCATTATTCTCCTAAACAACAATTTCTAATCAAACGTTTAACAGTCTTCTTTGGGTAAGTAGAAACATTTAGCAGAGTTATGTAAAAACATTTGTGCAATTTATTGGAAGAAATGAATATGATCATTGAGGGGTCAAGAACCGAACATTTTATACGTACTTCAGCAAAACTAGTCAAACTACTTTCAAGCAAAAGTAGCTTTAGCCGTAAGAGGCCTAGTGTGAGTAAATATGACTATTTGGTGCATTTTCTACATTTTAAAAGCATTTCTGTTTCATTAAAAGTTGTACGTTAATTCTTCACATTTATTTTAGCAATGTTATTTCCCATTTTATTTCAAAACACTTCTCCAAATCCCCCTTCTGATGGTTATCCTAACCATCACCACTTCACCAATGACTCTGTTAGAGCATACTTTCATCTTGAGTTAACTCTTTCTTTTCTCTTTCTTTCAAAACCTTTGGATTGTTTTGATTTTCTGTATTCTATATTAATGCAATCATTTAATGGTACTTCCCTTTCTATCTGTCGCTCATCTGTCTGCTCTTCCTTTTGTTATTGCAGGACCTACAGCCTTTGAATAAAGCAGACAAGCTCCATGAGCAAAATCCTCCTATTATTACTGACATAAAAATAGCCTTTAGAATTCCTCCTCCGGCAGTTGCAAACCAATTGCCAATTGATGTAATTCCCTTTCCAAACTTTTCTAAAATCCCAGGTTTCTCCAAAGGTTCAAACTCAGAAAATCAGAAATGTTTTTTGCAAATTCTTGTATTTTCTTACTTTCATCTGTAATATACAAGCAACAATGTTGAACTTTCTCCACCTTGCAGATGCCGCCTTTTTCTGCGAGCAAAATGTCTAATACTAAGCGATTTTGCAAAACCATGGACCCAATAGCTAGGAATTCTGTATTTACAACTAATAAAGCTCCAGAAGTGCTGGTTGTCAGCTTTTTGACAGCTGCTGAAAGCTTTAAAAGCATTTTGTTATTTATTATGACTCCTACTGGTGGTATGATTGCACCAAACATGTCTCCCACTAATTTTGTTCCATCTTCTGTGTATTTCTGTGTGAGGGTGTCATCATTAAAACATCTATACTATATACATGATACATCTTAGGAAACAATATAGCAAAATAACAAATACCCTCCCAAACAACAGATAACTGGAAATAAATGTCTTGTCCACAAATAAAATAAACTCCTAGAATGGCTGTTTCTTCTCCTTGTAAAATGTGCCCTGTATCTCCCATAATTTCAAATGGCTGTTCACAACCACTGATTCCCACATTTCTGGTTCTACTTTGTGGGTAAACCATTTTCTTTCTAAACTCATCTTCTTTCTTCCATATATTTTTCAAAACATATTCCTCCCTGTTCTTACTGTGTGAAAAGTTAGTACTTCTCCCTTCCATTTTGAAATGAATACTTTCTGCTGCACTTACCGCCTTGGTGCCCCGGGCCCTCCAAGTGCCTGTAATTAGCATCTACAGCCCATGACTAGCAGAAGGTGTTGTAGCCTCTGTCTGCCATTTCAAAACTGCCTCAGTGTCCTACTTCCCGCTATCTGCTCCTCACCCCTACTGCCATACATGAAGGAGGAGCGAATCAAGGCAGACCCAGAATGAAAAAATACATTAGCAGTCAACCAAAGAGGAAGTAAGGAGGATTTGAGGGGGCTGTGGTTACGACAGCGAGGCCAAACTTATTTTGCGTCACTTCACACACCTATCACTTGAACTGCAACAACTCACTCAATCTGTATTTCTGCCCCCCAACACCACCCTGTTTCTCTGCGGCTACCTTAAACTAAGAGATGAGGTTGCTCTGTTGCCGGTTTTATGGGTCAGGAGGTCTGCAGGGGACTCATAGTCCCGGAAATCACCAGCCGCCAGTCCAGCCCATAGAGGAGGGGCTACCACTCAATGCAGCGCTGCCACCACGCATAAAGTGCTATCTCTTCATACACAGTGCAGGATGCTCTGTTGTCGGTTTTGTGGGACAGGAGTTCTGCAGGGATTCATAGTCCAAAGAAACACCAGCCGCCGGTCCAGCCCAGAGAGTTGGGGCTATCACTCAATCCCACACTGCCAATGTGCGTAAAGCCCTATCTTTTCTCCCACAGCATGTGACACACCTGGGCCAAGGTCGGGCCCATTTGCAACCATCAGCTGCCGGAGGAGGTTGGGCTGGCCCACCCCTCATGGTTTCACCATCTGCTGCATTGCAACTTTCCTGGTGAGTTAATCTTTGAATTATACTATCTGAAAGAATGGTTGTAGCTATGTGCAAGCGCTGAGTAACCACAGAGAAGGCCAGTACCACTGTCAGTCCTCAATCTGGTACTACACTGGATTCAGTTAGTGTTGTCTCCAAGGAGATAGAACTGGCAGAGAGACATTTATCTCTCGATATTGAGGAGTGGCTTAGCCTTGCTACATCGAGTGTGGAGTCATCACCACCTGGTTCCTCTGAGGTTGTTCCTGCAAGCTACTCTGGCCTAACCATCCCTGAGTCTTTGAGTTATGCATTCTTGGTTATTTTGGACAAGGAGCCAGCTTTAGATACCCCTGACTCACTGCTTATTACTAATTTTTGTGAACCCTCTGCAAACAAAAAGAGTAAAACTATAGCTGAATCCTCCTCTGGTAATCCCAAGAACCAAGAGCCTGCTGCCTGCTCAGCTACAAATGTTTGGGAATCTGTTGGTCGTGGCTCTCCGCAGGCAGTGATAACATCAGTTACTAATCTCAACATGAGGAGAAAGGGGCCCAGACCACCTTGGGATGCTGATCTGGAACAAATCATATTGGTGTAACAGACTGTTTTCGATTTCCTCAGGGTCGGTTCGATGCTTATGAAGTCCACCCCTTGATAGCCTTAATTCTGCTTGCTTTGATAGCAGATACGTTTATGGTGATCAAGTGAGGAAAGGAAAGGAAGGGAACACCAGGGAAGGAGACCTAAACTCAGCAAAGAATAGCATCCACCTTACTTGGGGAGAAGACAACAATCCGGCTGACCGCATGAATTGTAAATTAGGATGGTCAGTATATACAGTGATAATATGTTTGGATCCCATCAGGTAATGACGCCACTCACTAAAAACATCCTTGCGGGCCAATATCTCTCTTTCAGTGCCTGTGTAATAGGATTCTGCCTCATTTTGTATTCTCGACATAAAAAACACAGGATATATTTGACCTGATGTCTTATTTCTCTGGGACAAAATGGCTTGGAGCTCTTCCTTAGATACATCTGTCTCTATCACATAAGGAATTTCTGGGTTGAGATGTGCCAAAACAGGGGCTGCGGTGAAAGCTTTCTTCAACTGACTGAACGACTGCTCTGCCTCATCTGAGCATATAAACAGAATTTATTTTCTCAAAGGCCTAGATATAGGAGCTACCATTTTGGAGAATTGGATAATAAATCTCTGGTAAAAGTTAGCAACGCCTAAAAAACATTGAACGTCTCGTACATTCGTTGGTGTGGGCAAGTCTTAAACTGCTTATATTTTACGCTTTGCCCTCTCCTGCCCTGAGGAGGAGAACATGACCCCCAAAAATTCCACTTGTGATAAATGAAACCAGCATTTACTGAGTTTGCAATACAACCCTATTCTCCCTTAATGCTTGCAACACTGAACATATATTTTATAATGAATACTTATAGTGGAAGAGTAGATCAATATATTGTCAATATATACTACTGCATACACATCCAAGAACTCTCTTAGCACATCATTCAGAAAATACTGGGACGCAGCTGGAGCATTACAAAGCAAGAGGGGCATTACTGTATACTCAAAAAGCCAATAACGTGTATGGTATGCCGTCTTCCATCCATCACCCTTCCTCATTCGAACCAGGTGATAAGCTTCTTTTAAATCCAATTTGGCAAATATTACCGCCTTCTTAACCTGATGTAAAAGAACTGGCTTTACGGGTAATGAATAACGATTCTTCACAGTAATGTTATAAAGAGCCCTAAAGTCTATGCATGTTCTTCTCTTACCATTTGTTTTCGGTATAAAAAACAGAGGTAATGAAGCTGGGGTGTTGGATGAGTGTATAAACCCATCTGCTAAATATTTGTGAATATATTGTTTCAAATGTTCACTTTAGTACCAAGTGGGAGGGATAAACCTTCCACTGGGTACTAAAGCCCCCGGCATTAAATCAATTTGGCAGTCAAATGGTTTGTGAGGAGGTAAGACTTCTGCTTGTATTTCACTGAATGCATCCTGAAAGGAATTATATTGCAGGGAAGAACTGTGTCTTTCTCTGCTGTGTTAGCTCTCCTATGACCCTGAGACTATGCCTCCACTGGATATATTTCAGTAACTAGGCAATGTTCCCTGCAAAACCAAGATTCAAAGGTGCGGCAACCTTTTTCCCAATCAATAATAGGATTATGCAATTTCAACCATGGCTGCCCAACTATAAATCTATACTGTGGGGCCTTGATGTTAAAATGTAGGGTTTCTGAATGTAACTCATCACACATATTTGTAAGTTCTTCAATGTGATACCTTGTGGGCGCTGAGGTACGTTCTCTTTCATCTACCCCCAGTACACTTTCTGGTTTATTCTTTTCCATCAATGTTATTTGTAGGTCTTGGACTACTGTTTCATCCATAAAAAGAATAGCACCTGAATCGTTCATGGCCTGAATTCTCTTGCATCCATTCTGTGTCTTTGATTGGATAGATAAAAATAAATGCTGTCTCTGGATTGTGTCTACCTCACTAAGAGAAGGGACATCATTGAAGGTCTTTCCTTCATCAACCCTTGAGCTATCTATTTTTTCGGTTTCTTTTCAAAGTTTTCTGCTAGTGTTTTAAACCTCCCATTACGATTCTTGGACTTTACTAAACACTCCTTCACATAATACACTTTCTTCCCATAATACAAGCATAGATCGTTCTTTCATCTTTGGTCTCTTTTTTCATGAGTTAATCAGGCTCTCATGGAGTCAATATCCATGTTTTCAAGGGCTAAACCTGCTCCCCCTCCTATGTTTCTATTCCTCTCAAATCTATGATGCGATCTATCCAATCTTTTTCTGTCCCCCTTTCGTTCACTCATCTGATAGTCCAATCACAATGTCAGATTCATGAAATCAGTACAAGTAGTAGGTTGTGTGTCTATCTCGGCCAACACATCTTTGAGTTTATCATGCAATCCTTGGTGAAACAAAGCACCTCTTTTCTTTTCGGGCCATTGTGTCTCTGATACTAATCTTTGAAAAGAGTTTAAATACACTACTAAATCCTTAGACCCTTGTTTTAGTTCGAGTAGTTCTCTATCTGATGAGAAGGTAGTAGGTCTGCGATCAAAAAACTTTTTCAAATTCTTTTTGAAATTCTTCCTAATCATAGAGATGGCACAGCCCATTGTGCTGCATGTCCTCACACATAATGCCACTTGTGCCTGATTGGTAGGAAAGGCCTTAGGAGACACGTACAATGTAATAACACCTGTGTCAATAAGACCTGCACCTTTGTAACATTCCGTAGAAAACGTTCTGGGGAGGCCAAAGGTGTATGTGTAGGGACCTCAATTGTAATTCAGAGGATTTAGTTCCTACTATCCAACCAAGAAGACCCACCAGCTTATCTTCCATTCTGTATATCAAATGGACTTCTCTGCATCCTATCTATTTTGCTTTGTAATGCTGCTGTTTCAGATCAAGATGCTGTCACTTCCTGATGAACCACTGCTAAAGCAACAAGCACATCGTCTAGAGTGGCCATATTGACACCAAACCAACCAAGAGGTGATATATTCTTAAGCAGAATATTCTGCAATGAACTGTGTTCGATTTCCTTGGGGTTGGTTCGATGCTCACTAAGTCCACCTCTTGATAGCCTTAATTCTGCTTGCTGTGATAGCATAGATGTTTAAAGTGATCACATGAGAGAAGGGAAGGAAGGGAACACCAGGGAAGGAGACCTGAAACACAAAGAAAGGCCATCTATATTACAATGAACATGCCACCAGGCTAATAATCTAACTCCTATAAAAAATATGGTACCTGTAAAGAAAATAATCCTTATTTCAAGTTACAAGATAAAGCAGAGATATAGTTGGAGATATAGATTCCTCATCTTAAGTTACTTCAATGAGTTTCAGCACTGAGGGGCTTATTTACAAGCCCCTTGCGCTGCAGTTGCATCGCTTTTTGTGACTCGGAGGCGGCTAAAACCACCAAGTCATATTTATGAGGCCACGCAAAGCAACCTTGCATGGCTTTGAATGTCCTCATGGTTATAGTGTGAGATAAAGCAGTGCAAATTGCTGCGTTGCTTTATTCTGCGCTAGTGAAGTGCTCCATGGGCGTTGCTGTGGCTGTTCCCATGCAACACCCATGGATTTTGACACATCTCCAATATACAAGGTCATGTAAACCTGGGGATGCACCAACACCTTACACCTCTCCAGGGGAGGCACAACAAAGAGAAATTACTTTATTTCTCCTCATTACATAGAGAAAGGAAAAAGCCTCCCAGGCCGCCTGCATGCAACAAAGGCACCCTTACACAATGGTGCAATAGTGCCTGCTTTGGCGCTCGGTAGCCGAAAAAACGTCAGTGCAGGGCAAATGAACAGGAATGCACCGTATGACATAGATGCAGAGCGTTTGGAAGGTCAGCACCTGGTAGTGGTTCCTCGGGTGAAACGCTCCCGGATAGGCGGTCACTCTTTCCGCTATCTTTCGGCTAAAATATGGAACGCCTTGCCGTCCCAGGTGGGTGGCTTAGAGTATCTCCTGGCTTTCAGAAAAGCCATCAAGACCTACCCTTTTCCTTCAAACTAGTCCTCAGTGGTGTTATGTTATGGCCTGCTGTGCTTTTGTAGAGGCAGCTGCCCTCCTTGTCAGTGACAGCGCCAGGACGCCCCTTGGCTTGGGAAGCTGAGCGCTATATAAAAATATGTAACATAACATAACATAACATTACGGCCCTTCACTTTGACGCAGGGCAGTGGTGCAAAGGTGACTTGCTGCGCTGTCCTGTGCCAAATCACCTTAAACATGCCCCTACGTTTTGTTCAAAAAGATTGACCTGGCTGCTTGGTGATGTAGTGAGTCCTGATGAAATTCGGATAACGGAGTGAAATACGTTAGGTGTGTTTACTTTCTGGATATCCTTCGAAGAAAATAAATAAAGAATTGCTTTAATAAAAGTAATAACGTTTGGATGGATTCAATTATCTAAAATGAGAGTTATTTGAATTGTTCTGGGGATATTGTTGTGCATTTGTTGCAGCTTTAACAGACAGGATGCGCCTCTCTCGTTTGCAATTGAGTGTTCGTTGGCAGCTAACGCAGGGAGGTGCTCACTGATGACATTTAATTATCAAGCACGACTGGTTTTTGTGGCATATTGCCCCACAGCCGTCTTTCGTTATTGACATAGTTAGTGCACTTTCTCAGGCAGGCAGTCAGGCAGAAATGTGCTGAGGGACATTTTAGCTGCAGCAGATCATAAGCTTGTAGTGGGAATTGAGCAAGCTTACAGGTCTTACTTACTTTTTGTTTAAAACCATAAAGATGTCATTGTTGTGACGTGGTCTGTGCTTTGAGGAGTGTCCCATGCGTGGGAAGACTTTTCGGTTGCTGCTTTCATCAGCGGGCACCCGAAAGAAAGCAACATCCAGACTTTACAGCATGCTCCTGAAGGGGAAATAGTATCATTACTCCTGACCTTATGCAGAAAATAGCATGGGCTTCATTTATGAGAAATGACGCATCGCTGTGTGAAAGCAGCGATGCGTCACTTCTCAGTGCGCACTCCTTGCATCATGATTGATGCGTCATATTTATAATATGACGCATCATGTCGCAAGGAGTTACAGATACGTCAGTATTTCTGACGTATCTGTAGGCGCAAAAGTGACGCATTGCTGGAGTGTGTCACAAAAGTGACGCAACTCCAGCAATGTGTACTTTCACATGGGTAAGTGCCATGTTGTTAGTTCCTGCGTCAGTCTTACGCCTGCCATGAAGCAGGCGTAAGATTTTGATGCATTAGCGGCCAAGAAATGGCGCAGTGAAATCTTATAGATTTCACTGCATCACTTCCATGACCCTTTCTTGCGTCAATACGCCCCCTTTGCATTCATTATACCTGGCACAGGTATAATGTGGCGCAGGGGTTTACAAAGTGACGCATCTACCTAGATGTGTCACTTTGTAAATATGGCGCAACAAGGCGCATTTTTTACGCCACTGATGCGTCACAAAAGTGACGCACCAGCGGTGTAAAATTGACGCACAGCCTCATAAAAGAGGCCCCATGCCTTTTTCCACAGGTATCTGATTTAAGATCCCTGAGCATGATTTGTAAGGTTATTGTCACTGCACGCCATTAATTCAATCCATTTTGCAGTGAATCGGGAGAATTGGTCTCCAGCAAACCTTGAAAATCACAGAACAAAGCACAGTGTTTAAAATGCACTGCTGATAGAGCAGACAATGGGGATTTTCAATAGCCCAGCGGTACAAAATCTTGAAATTATTAAAGGCTGTTATGCTATCATCCTTTATTGATCCACTCACATTTTATCTCACAGCAGCAACAACACATGGAAGGCAGATCTCTCTAACATTTTTCTCTCTAATACAACCACAGAAAGAACAGCCATTTTCGTTCTTTCGTGATGCAACTCAAAAAGATAATTAAACTGTGAAAGTGATACAAGGTGTGAGAGGTTAGTAGGTGTTTGAGGGTTCATTTTGGTCGATGATTAATATTGAAATAAATTCAGGCAGAACTTGTTTGAATATGGGAAATGTTGAGTTCAGGCTCTGATTTTAATGGGGTTTTCATTCAGAAAGAGGTGAGTTGTCTGTTTAATATAGTTATTCATATGTTGTTGGTGGTTGGTTCGTACAGTGCGGGCTGACTTGTAATGGCTGTGCATTGGTCTAAAAGACGAAAACCCAAACAATCCAAATTCACACTACGATACACTATGTTCAAAATGCATTGCTGTGGAGAAGACAACTTCACTTTTCATGATGTTTGCAATACAGGCTTAATTCAGACTATTTGTATTCTTTGCTATGCTTCTGGCAAGTCTTCTGGTTAATTTGCAATAAACATTCAAAATACAGGTAAGCCTGACTTGTTTCTTTTAATTATTATTCTGGTTAGAAGACATCATACGTCTGTTGTGGGTTTGGTCAGATAAACCAGCATTGGAGGGTGGGCTTGCTCAATCACCTTCATGTATATCTTGAACGAATGAAGCAGATCATTAAAAATGTAGGGGCATATTACCAAGCAATAGCAATAATTATCGCTATTGCTTGGTTAGAGACAAATATTTACCGCAGAGCTGCGGCGATTTTTATCGCAGATAAATATTGGTATTACCAAGGTTTATCGCAAGTGCAATAAAAATCAGCCGCAATGCATGAATATCGCTGAAAAGTCAGCGATATTCATGCATTACCGAGCTAATGCTCTTAGCCATGTTATCCACCTCCCATTGGATAACATGGCTAAGAACTGCTCAGGGCAGGTGTTAGCTTTTGGAGATATTCACGCTTAGCGCGAATATCTCCATATGTTGGTAATAGGAGATAGCGATGTTAGCGACTGTTTCCAGTCGCTAACATCTTGGCACGCCCACTTTGCATGTCATTAGTGATAAATATCACTGACATGCAAAGTGGGGTCCAAGATGGTCGCTATCTCCTACTAGCTGTCGCTAACTGGTGTTAGCGACAGCTAGGTAATAGGGAGATCATTTGATCTCCGCTTTCTTGGCTTTTAAAGCCAAAAAAGCAGAGATAAACCCCCTTGATAATATGCCCCGTAAATCCTTAGGATCCATTTCAATTGTGGTTGTCGCACTACTAGCTTTAAGTTTCGTCCCTTGTTTTTATGAGTGTACAGTGGGGTCGCCCAGTACAATAGTTATTACCCACTTAAGAATTTATCAGGCTTTGATTTGTCCAGTCCGGGCTTTGTATCCAAACATTGTGGCACTGGCACTAGTGCGTATCTTCGCTTAACTCGCGGTGTAAATGCAACAAATAGCAGTGCAAGACTGATTGCAGACTACCTGTGCTCCTCAAAAATACAATACCTAGGTAACTCATTTGATCTGTGTCAATTATAACTGAGAGGAAATATTTTTGGGGGGACATTTATTGGAAACCATGGATGAAAAGCAGATCAGTTGTCTGTTAACAAATAAAAACTTAATTGTAAACTGGGAGTTTGGCAAGTTTTTTTTGCATTTTGGAAATCCGTGTAGAGGCTACAGTTTTTTTTGTGTGTCACCTACAATGATGTTCCAAAATACAATATGGGTAAGATTGAGTTGTTTTTATTTTACCATTCCATCAAGAAGGCAAGTGTGTTGCTCTGGGGTTGACACATAAACCATTAGAGGAGGGTGAGCTTGCTTAGCTAGATAAATGCATATCTTTGAATTTAAGGGCCAGACCACACAAAACTTGAACCCATTCGATCCGTTTTAATGGGGGGTATCGAAGTGGCAGGTCAATGTTTTAGTTGTTGCTTCTATGAGTTCAGTGAGTATCCCCAGCTCCATGATTATTCCCCTTTTTTAAAGTTATCAGTCATTTAAACAACAATGGGAGGTAATTCATCTGGTGCGGGTGGTTGGGTATCCTACCGCACCAACTTAATGGGTGATACAAGGAGAGGAAATAGCAGTACAAGATTGATTGCAGATCTCCCTTAAATTGTCTATGATCCTCAAATTAGCCTTAGGTAATTTATTTGATCCATATGAATTATGACAGAAAGGAAATTGCCTTTTTAGGAAATGCATTTGCATCAATGGATGTAGAGCAGGTATGTTCTGGAGCAACAAAAAGTGTACCTTAGTGGAACTGTGAGAAGATAATTCACTTTAGAGGTCATATGAGTCCTTCCACGACACACATTAAAACGTATTCCTGCATGACTAAGCCATATATTATGTCATATCAATATAGAATCTCGGGTTTTAACTTGTGAAATTCCCATATGTTGGCTTTTGCATTTCTGGTTGAACCCCTGGTTTTTGGACCAACCTGACGGAGTTCCACCCACTGTAATGCTCAATGAAAAATGTATTTGAGCTTTAATATTCGGATCCCCTAACGATGAGACCAATAACTGTGCAGAAGTGGTATGTGGCTTTGAGCCGTTAGTATGTCAAATGTCTGCACCAGTGTGTGTGCGCATGGAAAGACTGAGAAAGGAATACTATTGTCTGACTTTCACTTGCATCAGCTCACAAGTAGCACTGTGACAGGTGGGGGACCTGACTAAATTTAATATGATTAAAGTGGTGCCCACAACTGACTATTCCATCTCATTTTGGACAGGGTGTAAATTTGTTAATGCTTTTCTGTGCACTGCAAGTGTAAATATATGTGTTGTATGCTGCCTTGCATACAGAAGTTTTGGCCTTGTTTACAAATATAAGGTGAGCATTGACATATCTGTGTCACCTATTTCATAATTTGATAGGTTTCCTTGAGACAGCCTTAATAAGACTACTGCTTCAAGCTGCTTATTTTATGAAGAAGGCTAGGCTGGAAATTCCATAATTAGAATCCTACACTCAATTTCTGACCTTGGGATGGGCTAATGCCAAGGCTCAACACAGGCAATGCCCAAACCTTCGTCACTACTTCTTTGGAATGGGACTCTTTATCCTGCGTCGGGCAAAGCAGGGCACATCGACAGAATTAGCCCAGCAAGGAAATGTGCCATAGATTTTGAGAGAGCTGCAATCTTTGACACTTCCCAGAATGCATTACAGGTGTAGGATATGCAATGGGCTGGACCTAGTCAGTAATACTAAGTCATGGAGGGATGACATTGCATCAGTGAAGAAGTGTGTCTCAATGGTTAGAGCGGCAGACCCTGATGCAGAGGTCTGGCCCGGGACCAGGGTTCAATTCCCGCCTCGGCGGCTCTTGGGCTCAATTTCCCAGGACCTGATAATTCTCGCCTCGGTGCCTATTCTAATGATGGGTCCTACTCTGCAACTCTGGGTAATAGCTTGCTTAATCTCCACAAAGGCCCCAACAATGCTAGGATGCCAGGCTTCACCTTGGGGGTGCCCAGGAGTGGGGACTTCACAGGGAAAGGCCAGCAAGGGTTCCTCAGCGGTATTCGTACAAGGGCCGAGATGCCTCATGGTGATTTGTGCGCTATACAAGTACCATTACATAACATTACATTACATCACTATGTTGGATGGTTGTACCACGAACAGAGAGAACATTCACCTCACATTTTAAGTTCCTGCATAGACTTGGAAAGATGAGAAACCGCCTAAAAGTACTGAAAAAGAACTAGCCAGATCTGATTTACTCCTTCCAGAATATGGACACTCCTGCAATTGTATCTGAAATTTATGGACTATTGCCAGGCTGCACAAACCAGTTCCCAGCCTCCCTCTAGGGACCAGTAGAGGATGGTCTTACTGGGGACTCTGAAGTAAAGGGTCCCCGGGCATCTCTGAACCGGTCCCTTTGAAGGAGCCCTAGGAGTGGGAACTAAGGACTCTTGCTGAACCACATATTCACTGAAAGTTGAGTAATGCCAGGTGGCTGGGGAGTGTAGGTAAGGAAAGTAGTCTGCTTTAAAGGACAATGGAGGTTGCTGCTTGGAAGACCTCAGATCAGAAGTCCATAACAACTGACAAGAGAACAGGTCTAGCACCCTTCAGATGAGCTGCTTCTATAGAGGTGAAAGCAGACGTTTCTGAGGCTGTAGAAGGCTGCAATAAATCCTCAAAGAGCATTATGATGCTATACTCCTACCACAAATATTGCTGTTTTTGTCTGGAAAACTCCACCAGGAGCACTATGGTTAAGATACACTGGAATATATCCTAATTAGTAGTAATGTGCAGCACTTTTCCCACTGCCGTTGGTGCTTGATGTGAGGGGAACCACATGTATAAAAATCCCAAACACAACTGCACTGGAGCACCTGAACATTATGATTCAGGTATCTCTGAGGGACTGTTGTGTGAGGTGAGTTCTTTACATGTTATCCTGTCTTTAGACGGAGGGGTCAACAGAGGATCAGGGTCCCTTGCCACTGGGGAGCCCCAGGCCATCTCCATGTGATGAGAGGTACTCAAGTGCCTCTGGAAGTGCAAGGGAACCTGTACTACATGGATTATCTGCCTTGTAAAGAGAAAAATATTGATGGTTGAGTGTTCTGAAATAATGATTTAAACCATCTGGGAGCCCTTGAATGACCCCACTGGGAGAATGACAACATTTGCGTATTGCAGAGGGACATGGGCATCTGCCATGCGAGTGGTTAAGGGCAACTGCCACAGGGGCGCACCCTCACTGCAGGGAGAAAGTGCCTTATGTCTCGATGAGGGGAGATTGCGGGTGCCTGGGAGATGGAAGACACCTGCCTCAAACTATTCACCAGGACATATGTTTTTTAAATGCCCTGATAGTGTGTAAACCCAAGTGTTGTGGTGTCAGGAGTGATTGAAAAGCAATTTGGTGCAAAAAAAGGACTGTTCATGTCAAAGACTGAAGGACTTTTATCAGTAAAAAAAACTATATGGTTGGGATTCTGTACGGTGCAAGGTATTGCTATAAATGTTATAATAAATCTGAAAAACCTCAGCCTATTACTGTGATACGCATTGCCAAAGGCAACAAGTTTGACATTATGTATACCTTTGACAAAAACAGTAAAACTGACTTTCTTTTTATAGTGATAGTCATATATGTTTATAGACCTATGTAAGTATGCTATTTTATTAGGGGAGCAGCTTGCTGGAATGCTAATTATTATTAGCATTGTCAGAGACAATGTGGACAGGATGGATTTAGAAGGGGCCTGCTCTGAACTTTAATTGGGGTACATGATTTGAACCCTTGTTATTCTAGCAGTCCCCTTTAGAAGAGGTCCAAGTGGTATTTCCATCTGCCTTCTTATAAATATTCTTAATTTTTGCATGACATTTCAGTTGTGTGTGTACCAAAGTACTTTCATTTACAAAAACAAAAAAGCTCATAAGTTTTAATAAGTGTTATTTTATGTTTTGCTGAGTTCTTAGTCTCCAAAACTAAGGACATTCTTGGGCCAGCCATGGGCTGCTCGGTCGAGTAGTTTACCAATCAGATGTTAAAACGCTACTTTGTCCCCAGTTTGATAGTCTGCGGTATGGAGGCAACAGGACACCAAAGTTGAAAGACCCAACTTGACACGATTGTGACCCAGCAACGTCTGATCTCCCTGAGACCTCTAACACGGATTTCTCACAACAAACATCTTGTTACTGCAGTTAAACTTGTACCCTGTTAAAACAAAAATAACAATTAAATAAAGGCTGAATTCAGTCAATCATTTAATGTTTTACACTGATTAGAAGCCGTGATTTTGATGCACAAACGCATGATTAGATATGATGCCGAATACGAAGGCACACAAGGGTAAAACACATGAAATATTCTATCTGAACAATCTATGCCAATCATTTGACAGAAGGTGACGTTGCCAGGATTTCTTGTGGAAAAAGAGTAAACGCAAGGTGTATGGAAGAACATGTGTTCATTAATTGCTGGCAGGCAGGGGGCTGTTAGTGCAGTCAAGTGTGTCTAGCACATTGGGAAAACAAACCTTGTAATTGAATCTTGATGCTGTGCTCGGTGTTAAGTCTGATAAGGGCTTGCCTTGGGGGCTGTTCCTATTCTTCATTCGGAGTTTCTGTTCGAAGTAAAACAGCAATAACCAACTGGTACATTTTGTGTATTGAGTAATACAATAAAGATGTATACAAAGACATCTTAATAGCATAAAAATGATTACGAAAAACAGTTTAATTGCAGCCAGTTATAGACATGGATGTTCTAACAATTTATTGATGTTACTCGTGAAACACCAGTCAAATGTTTACTTTTACAAAATATCAATTCATCTGTAAAACCGTTATCTTTTTTAAATGGACCTATGGTTTGCCTATGTTGAAAACCGCCCACATTGGTGATATCAAAGAGGCCAAGCACAGTCCAGACTTGTTGTCTATAAATTATGATTTCGCGTTTACTAAATGCACAGATCAATGTGAAAGGGAACAAAAGGTAAAGGCATCCGTCTCATTTTTATTTTATGAAGCAACCATTCTGCTTTTGGGCCTTATTATGACTCTGGCTGTCCTTCGAACAGCCGGACAGCCCTAGCTACGGTGGCTGTGTGGGCACTGCCACACCGGTTGTCCTACCACCCCATTCCAACTTGGGCTGTCGGACAGCATTGGCACACGGCAACCTACAAGAGATCAGGGAACCCTGGCCATGTTGCAGCAGTCTTGGAGGCCGCAATATGCTTGGCAGGGCCGCTGTGGCCCCGACAAGCATATTTCGAGTTTCCTCACTTCCACAATTTTCATGGCAGTGTGAAAGCCATGAAAAGTGTGGCGGTGAGGAAGCACCTCTGCACCATGGGGTGCATGCTGAGGGGCACGTGTTGTGCCCCCCTGTCTGCATGCACCCCCAGTTCCTGCAGGGCATGGACCTGATAGTCCATGCCCTGCAAAAACTGCCTTTGAAGCTCCCATTGTGGTGCTTTTTTGACCCCTTCGAATCTCACGACGAGCTCAGCTCGTCATGAGCCATGGTGCTCGCGGCTCATGACGAGCTGAGCTCGTTATGACCTTTAGAACGCTGGCACGCTGGGCTAATTCCTCTGCTGTGCGAACGTTCTAAAGAAACGGGTGTGTTGATGACGAGCTCAGCTCGTCATGAGCACACGACCACCGTTGCTCATGACGAGCTGACCTCGTCATGAACACAGGGGCGCTGTGCGCGCCCCCGGCCGCCAGCACAGCTTGGGAATTTGCCCAGCTGCGAAGGGGTTAAATGGCACCTCCGCGGAAGCGCCAAATAACTGTCTGCCAGAGACTTTAAATGGCCTGCTCTGGAGGGTGGTTTTTATGGCTTTGGCAGTCTTGGAGCAGGGCGGTGGAATGGCAGCCCTCTCCAAGACTGCCAAAGTTAAGCAAGTGACTGCCAGATTTCATATATTCAATTCCAACTAAAAAAACTGATAGTTGCTCCTGGATTTGCTTTACTGGAACAGGGCTTAGAACTTTGACTCAGGTCTGCAATTACGCATGATCAGCAGACTCATTCTAGCCTTGAGCTGATTATTCAGGTGGGTGCCATAAATAAAACGTTAAAAAATAAATACCTGCCTATGATTAGATTTGTTACTGACGTTTGTAGAACTAATAGTCACCAGATTACTTACTGGCAGACACATTACTCTAATTGTGATTTCCTAGTCCTAGGCTTTAGATTGGAGAATGCACCACTTCCATTGTAGAACGATTATTTCCATTAAAAAAAAATTCTTTGAAACACACACCTTCCCCTTCCTGAGTATCTACCCATAAAGAAAATCCTATCATAGACTCTCCCAGTAATCACTAGCCAAAGCCTAGTGAAGAACAAGGGAAGGTGGGGGAGTGTTGGCACTCTATCGCTTAAATAATCTGTGTGATAGTGGAGTCCAGTTACATGGTTATGTAAGTTGTTGACCTGAAGAATGGATGAGGCAATATATCCCTAAAGACAAGATTTAAAGCAGCATTACAAAAAATACAGTCAATAAAATAGGAAGTACGGACTCAAAAAGGAGTTTGTTATCAGCAACTTAGAAAAAAACATGGAGGTGTATTAAAGTATTAAAGTACAACACAGAAGGTAAAAATATAGTTTAGTTCAATAAATTAATCATATGACATAGAAAAACATTTGTCATGAATGCTCTCAGTGACAGAAATAGATAATAATGTGCAAAATAAACAAAATAGCCTAAGTCCAAAATGTACAGCAAAAGACCAGAAATTCAGGCAGCATCCCTAGAGGCTCTGCAAAGAGTCAGGCATGCCTCAAATTTGAGGGTCTATTATAATGAATTTAACCATGGAAAATAATGAAGGATTGCACAGTCTAGATCGGATGAGCAAATTTATCTGTGCAATAGCAAATCACACTTCAGTATTATAAATAGGGCTCCCGGTTTTATGGTATTATTTTTTTTTGACATTTCCGTCTGTATTTATCAATATTTATTTCTTGTTAACTTTATCTGTATTTATCTATATTTATTATGGGTTTGGTGAAAAACACAAAGCTGAAACTGGTATATTCCTGCATTTATTTAATCAATAAATATGCAGTCTTGCTTGAATGCCTGCCAGGTTTTAGTGCTATGAACACCTGCAGAAGATAAATTAATGCACTATATGAAAATATGCACATTTCAGCATCAGCCTTGTGCATATCCACTGCTGTTGAAACCTCTTTACTAAAATGTCTTTCTTTTTTAAGCTTCTAACCTGTCAATCCACATAGTCATTGGCTTGGCAGTCATGGCAAAGTATAGAGAATCACTCAAAAAGCACTCAATTTCCGTTTTTATCCACATTTAAAAATAAATACAGACGAGAAACTAAATGTTTTTTTGTCTGTATTTATCTGTAAAAATAAGTACAACGGAAAACAGGGAGCCTTAATTATAAACCCTCCATGTTAGCACTATTCCATTACATGAATATTGATTTGCCACATCTGACCTAATGTTATCGTAGGTAACTGAACAAATTTGTTACAACAAACAATAGAAAGACACATAGATGTTCTGTCTACAGTGAGTGAGCAGGAAAAGCCTTGCATGTGGCAAAGCTTTCCTCCAGAGTTTTGCGAAAACAACATATCATTACAAACAAACGGGCACTTATTGCTGCATGCAGTGTGAAAATGAGAAAATATAAACCCACAATGATTATTATGCGGCAGCCGCCATATTTTCAAAGGTGGAGCCAAGGCTTAGTTGAGGATTAGTTAATCAGAGGCCAGAAAAACATATTTCAAAAATCTTAGAATTTTGTTTCAATTACAATTAAATCATGTCAATATGGAAATATGATTCCATTCGGAAAATAGCTCACAGAAAATCTCCCCTCTTATGATTGCAATCATCACCAAAATCTCATTAGTACATTCATAATACAGTCTGCATCACTTTCAAAATGTGTGTCCCTGTTCTTCCAACATTCTGATGTCGTCGTAAACTTGTGCTGTGGTGTCATCTAACTCTATCAGGCCATGCTTCTTTTTAGATGTCAATGACAGCTTTCACCTAATGCCATATTGACAATTCCATATGCCTTGGTAATTTCAGGTCTCCCCTTAGAAGAACTGTCATGTTTCAGATCATCCCCACAGAGGCCTGCTGAACCAGAAGGAAAACAAACCATACCTTTCAGTTGGAAGGGTGATTTATATCTTCCGATTGCACAGCTCTTGAGTCCACTGGGAACCAAAGGTCAATCCCCACGTGTAACCTGGGGTATCTTTATTTAGAATTAGTGGATCTTGAGTAAGAAGAGGGAAGACTCTTTGCTGGTAAACTGGCGCCAACCACTATTTCAAATTCTGGTCAATTATTGGAAGGACTGGATTCTTGTAGTTGTAATTTCTCAAAGATAGATTCCACCATTGAAGAATGTGACAGGAAACTAGGTACATGTTTAATTGAGCCCAAGGGATGAAAAACAATATAGAAGTCTGAAGAATGAAAGTGGAAAAGGAATATTAGGTGAATCACTGGACATCATAATGACAAGAGTCCATCCCCACATCTGTCTGTAAATGAGCCTCAACAAATTGTAAGTACTGGGTTGAATCTGGTTTGTACTTGGCCACATTTATCAGGAATCCCATGGAAGTCAACAACCAACAGGGCTCTTGAATGGCCTTCACTATCTTATCATTCTGAGGTGAGTGGATCAACTAATTGCCCAGATAAAGTTGAAAGGCAATTCCTGGGTTGTGGAACTTGGCTACTACTGGAACCAGAACCTTGAAGAAGACTCTTAGAGCAAACATGAGTTCAACTAATACTATGAGGACAGGGCTGTAAACCTTTGAGGGCCCTATCGGAATGTGGCGATAGGCATGCTGTAGGTCCAATGCCACCAGGAATTTCCTTACCAACTTCAAAGCAATGATAGTTTCAAGTGTATCAATCTTGAAATGGATTATCTGGACAAATTGATACATTATTTTCGTATTAATGATGTGTCTGAAGCTGTGATAATATTTTGTGCAAGAAATACATGGCAATACACTCACTTGCCACACTCCTCTGAGATGCAGGTGATATAGCACTCTTGTCTATTAGAGACAGTATTTCCAACAGAAGAATGTGGTTAGTAGAGTGCTGGAATCTGGAGACAGCAAGACAAACTCTACCTTGTAACCCTCTTCTCTGCACCCCATGCATCTGTCAACTTCTCCATGCAACCTCCCACCAGACATTTCTTTGAATATCTTGATATCTGAAATAGTCAGAAATTATGAAAATCTCAAAAGAAATATCTGATGAATTCTTATTGGTACGACCCCAATATCTACCAGCAGTGGGGTCTACATTGAGCTCTCCTGTAAATGGAAGAGTCTCCTAAATGACTTCTGAAGTAGCCTAGCAAATTGAGGACAACACTATTATTTTTTCCCTAGAAATAAAGATGAAGAGCAGTTGCCTTCAGTCAAAAGTCCAAATACGATGGTTTCAAGCAACAGCAGCTACAACCAATCCTCTAAGACTGTAAAAACGAACGGTCTGTCAGGATTTTGACAAGTAATTCAAGTCAGTAAACTTTTCATGACCTACCATAGCTGAAAGTGATTAAAAAACAAACATCAGAAAGCACTGGAAGAATAAGCGAAGGCTTTCATAGTTAGACAGAGACCAGTTGAGCTATCTGTTTGGCACAGCCTGCATTCTTATTAATAGGGTAGGAGGTAAGACGTCTTCCACAACCACCAAAGAATCACATGCTAAGTGATAGAGGATTGGGTCTGTAGTCATCTTCATTTACTGGGAATGTTCTTTACAAGTATCTAGGAATCTAGGGCCTGTTTACGAGTTTGGCAGTCTCACAGCGGGCCACCAAGTCAGCGCCAGACTACGAGTTTAACCCTGGTGGGCATGCTGCTGTTTTGGTCCCACAGTGGTGCCTTTCTAATGCTCAGAGGAGAGCCATTAAAAAGCAGCACTGCAGGACCGCCACAGCACGTACCTTTACAGGGAAAAATGCACCATGTCATGAATTTCTTCCTGTGCAGGAACTGGAGGTGCAAACATGCAGGGGGACACAACATGTGTCCCTGTATTCACCCCCTGAACAGAGGTGACAGGGGCCTTTTAAGTCACCCCGGAGGTGCCGCACCACCACCTTAACCATTGCAGGCTCACCGCTGTGGGTGGGGTCGCAGTGTGGCAACTTGTAATATGCTTGGCAGTGCCGCATTGGCAAACCAGCAAATTGCGGCCTTTGACTGCTGCAACACCGCTGCAGTATCATGCATGCCACGCAGGTGCAGCGGTTCTGTGGCGGTCCAACGCCAAACTCAGAATATGCAGTCAGACTAACGGTGCGGCACTGGTAGCACCGCCACCACAGTTTCAGCGGTCTCATAATTAGGACCCTAGTCTTCTCCATATACTTCATGTACGAAACTGGGTTATTGGTTGAGTGGGCGTGATAATCCCACTCGAGCAACAACCACAATCCTTGTATTTGGAACCACAGAAGTCACTAAATGAGCTAGTGTTTAACCCTTTGGTAGCTTGGCGCAAAAGCAATCAGGTTTAACTTAGAGGTACTGCATAGAGTATGCAGCACACAAACAGTAATCAAGTGAAACCACAACACAAGAAAAATCCTAAACCATTTTAGATAGAGAACATTTTAATTAATAAAATGCACCAAAATAATTTACACCCAATTAGTTTAACCAGAGTTATGAAATTAAAGAACTTTAAGTGAAATCTAGCATCTAAAAGATCAAAGCACCAACAATGGGTATTGCATGAGATCAGGGTAAGGCCAAAAGTTAATGCTGACCACCGTGGAGTGCAGAACGGATACATGAGGTGGATTTGGTCCGGTCTCTGCTTACCATCGGACATAGAAAAGTTATTTTAGAAAAGTGTAGGAGAGGGTAGAGTTCAGTGGGGAAAGGCAGCAGGTGGTGTCTGAAGAGGCGTTGTCATCATCAGGGAGCCACTGATCAAAGTCTCAGCCATCAACGATGGCGGGAGAGCTTTGAGCAGGAAAGGTTAAATTCCAGGCCTGTCACCATTGAGCATGGTGAAGATTTTTACCTTTTGAACTGAACAACTTTTGGGATTTTCTGCTGTGAAGAAGTATATAGTAGAAGCTACTGTGAAGTCAGGCTAACTGGCCATGCACTTTGGGTGGATCAGCTTTCAGGTAGGTCCCAGTCTTCTGTTGGTTCTTCTGGCACATTTTGGTGCAAAATTTGGATGTTTCAAGTTTTAGGGATAGGCAGGAGCAGAAACTCTAAAGCTGCTTTTAAGCATTCAGGAACTGGGGCGCACAACTTGGGGAGTTCAGTTCACTTCAACGAGACCAGGTACAAGGTCTAATGTCTCAGCAGCCTATTATGTCCCTGTTGCTCAAAGAGGTGGCCAGCCAACTAGCCCTTGGATTCACCTCTGGTTGTCCTGGATTCAAGGAGATGGTCCAGTTCTCTAAGCAGCAAGGCTGGATTTCAAGATGCAGGGCAACCATCTGGTAGCAGCATGGCAGCCATTTAGGGGTCCAGGAGTCCTCTGATGTTTTCCACAGGTCCAGGAGTGTACTGAAGAGGTGTTCTGAGGGCTCAATATTTATACCTGGTGCCAGCTACCTCAACATCTGGTTCTGGGAAGTTCTTGTCTTCCCTTGTCAAGGCTCCTAGTCCGGGGTGACAAAAGACTATTGCCAGGTTCATTGTGTGTGCTGGAAGTAAGCCCTTTGAAGTGTAAGTGGTGCAGGGAATAGATCGGACACCTGCCAACATCTAGTCCCCTCTTGTCTAATGACAGCAAAAACAAATTCTAATAACATGAGGGGTAAAGGCAACATATTGGGGTAAGACCATCCCAAGGATGTCAGGTAGCTCCTTCAAAACGAGGTGTCTGCAAGTATCATTTGTGACGCGTACCCTGTCTGATATATCGGGCCCTTTGACTCCTTTGGTTTAGAGTGGCTACATTACACAATGGGATTTATTAGCTAGGAGAATTTTTCCATGTGTGAAATATTGGATTAGGAGGTGTTTAGCCAAAATATCATGTAAATAATATCGTGTTGCAGAAATATCATGTCAAGAATATCGGGACTACACATATATCATGGTAAGGAATATCAAATTTACACATATCGCTTTTAGTGTTGTTTATAATATCAATGTAAAACATATAGCTGTATCAAATAGTATTGGATACAATTTTGTTTTTATTATTAAATAGTATACAATGTATTGCATTCCTTTTTTATGTGTTTATAATTTAGTTTAATTTTTTATTTTAGATTAATTTATTTATTGAATTAGTTACATTTTGATTTACATTTTGTAATTTATTTTACATTTTGATTGATTCTTTTTAAGTAGTGGGACGTTGGGCTAAAAGAAATTAGAGAATTGAGATTTTCCAAAAAATTATATTTTAGTTTTTAAATTTAAATTATTAATTCTTAAGAATGTTTATAATTGTATAATATTTAAGATTGAGAAAATATTTAGAACAAATATAAACAAGATTTTAAATAGTTCTCCAAAGTAAAAATGTCAAGAATATTTTTATACAATGTAATTAGAAAATGTACTAATTTGTAACAAGTGTAATTATAGTTTTGTTACGTTTATAAATGGTAGAAAATATTAATTACACATTTGAAAACTGTATGATTAAATAAAACAATTTTTTTTTATTTAATTGTGTACATAAATGTTAGTAGTTTAAAGTAACAACTTCCCTAATAAGATTAGGCTGGAATGGGAATAGTAAATATTATGTATTAAGTGTCCAACACCTTCCCCAATTTAGTTTAGATCTCCTTGATCTTGCGGTGGAAGAAGGTGGCGAGGTTGTAGAGGTCTTGGAATGGGTCTGCTTTCTCAATGCTGGGTTTGGTGAATTCTATGATGACGGCGAAGCTCTTTGCTGTTGTATGTGTTGGCTTTGATGCGTTCCTCGATGGCTGCTTTATCTGTTGTTCTGATACGGTGGCGGTGTGCGGGGATGGCGGATTTGAAGGCTGCCTGGTCTGCTGTGATCTTGCTGCTCCTCCATCTTTTCTCGAGTCATCTGCAGGTGTGCCTGGACTCTTGGAGGATGAAGGAGAACCAGCTTGCTTTCTTGGAGGGCTACTTTCCTGAGGGTTTCTTGACTGGCCAGTGTATTGGCACAGAACCAGCGGTGGAGGTTGCGTGCTGAGGTATTGGCATCCGTGGAGGTCTGTGGTGGGCTCTTGCTGAGGGAGGTGGTGAGCTGGTCTTCGGTGACCTTGTTCCAACTTCTGTGAGGATGATGTAGGCGTGGAGGTTGGTGCAGTGTGACTCCCAGGTGTGGCTGACAGAGATGTTGTTGCTTGCAGAGAAGTTGGGGTCGACCATGTGTCTTGCTGAGTGGGTGGGTATTGTGACCAGTTGTTTGAGTTTTATTGTGGTGTGGTTCTCCAATGGGGAGGAGGTGTTGGGATCTTTGAGGTTGTCCAGGGGAAAATTAAGGTGAGCGATGAAGTCAGTTACAGTGTTGCTGAAGTGGGGGCACGATCTGGGAAGTCTCTATATTGTGTAGATGTGGGAAGGGGATCTAGAGTCTGCATTACCTGTGTTCCTGGGAAGGTGGAGGCCACTTACTGCGTGCTCTGCTTGTCTTCGGCAATCTTAGCCTGGGGGTACTCCCACCTAAGCATGGGCGGAAAATCCGTTCCGCTCGCGGATTTTGCGGATTTTCCGTAAATTCGCAATCCGCGAACGCTCGCAAATTTACCGAAAATCCGCAAATTCGCACGCAGTGGATTTTTTTTTCTTGGTGATACAATTTTGCGGCGTGCGGTGTAAGTTCGCAATTGCGAACATGTAGGTGTGGCGGGCAGCAGCAATCTCGCACTCCCGAAATTACAAAAATTGCAATTCTGCACAAGAAATATACTAGCAAGCAGCATAGACCTTCTGAAAATGATGATTTTTATCAGAATAACTCCTCAGGTTGACATTTGCCTGCACTTTTTTGGATTTGAGGCCTTTTGATTTTCTTTGGATAACTTTTGGATTAGAAATCAACTTTCTCATATAAGCTTGTTTGGGGCATTACAGTTGCTGTAATGCTGTTCTGCAGAAAAATGAGTTTTGCAATAGTGAAAGCATTCAGCAGGTTCAAAAGTTCAAACTCATCATTAGTAACCATTTCCTGTAGTGCTTCCTGACAAGGGCCCCTCCAGAGTTCAGTTGCTAGTTGCAACAATTGTATGACCCTGCTCTGACCCTCACAGCAGGCTCATAGAATAGCTGCAAGTAGGCCAGAAAGGTCCTGGAAAAAAAAAATGCACTGCAACAGAAAGCAAATTACAGATAAGGAAGCAGGTGCCAGACTGGAATTTTAAAACAGTGACACATTAATAAATCAACCCCAAATTAACTCATGTCAGTTAAAGCAGGCAGGTGTGCTTGCTTTTTCCCCCCATAATCTACAGTGATGATGAACCAGAGGGTGGCATTGATGTACCAGAGGGTGGCATGGGTGAAACAGAGGGTGGCAGGGGTGAAAGAGAGGGTGCTGGGAACCTGTGATGATGAACCAGACGTAGAAACAACATAATCGTGACCGTTGCGAGCCGACATGTAAGTTCGCAATTGCGAACTGGTACAAAACCCTCGCGAACTGGCAGAAATCCTTGCGAACTGGCAGAAATCCTTGCGAACACACAAAAAAAATCCGCAAATTCGCGAGAATTCGCTGATTTTGCGGATTGCGAGTTTGCAAATTCGCAAAATTCGCGAACGCCAGATTTGCAAAATTCGCCCATGCTTACTCCCATCCTGGTCCACTGCAGCTGGTGTCATTTAAGCAGAGGATGTTGCGACATATCCTCAGCGTAGTGCTGCTGGATCGGTCTAATGCTCCCAGCCTACACACTACTTAATCATATGCAAAGGCGTGCCCACAGTGGACCGCAACCCGCCTGCACCCTTCAGCGCCTGGGCGCCACCAGGGGCCAGGACCCCTGGTTCTTTCACAAGAGACACAGTTTATTATTCTTCAGCAGAGATTCTGGCTCATAGAAATACAGTTGACAAAGTCTGTTTACACTCCATCACAGTGGGTTCAGGAATGAAGGGTTGTAGGAAATGCAACTGTTTGCTTACCACAGTTACAGAGGAAAGGAAGGGGGCAAGGTATTGGAATCTGCTAATACCTCTGTACTCTGCCTGTCTCTGAACTGCAGGTCTTTTGGTAAACAAAGTTATGAAATTCATGACTTATAATGGATCAAAATGCAGCAGGATTATTTTTAGTAGAAACATGGCTCCATTAACAATCTGCACCTGATATCCTGGAAGGATTGCCTGGAGGATATGGTACTTTGAGGGTCAACGCGTCCCGGAAGAGGGGTGGGGGGCTAGCGATGAATTAAAAAAAAAGAACACCAGATAAAAATGTCTAAACTGCTGATGTCGGGTTGTGAAGCAATGCTTTTTAATATGTCTCTTAATAGCGAGTGGTCAGTTGCGGGTCTCCTCATTTATAGACCTCCGGGCCCGACTAGAGCATTATTAATGAGTTGACCGAAACAGTGCCCCCTCATGCCATCAGCTACCCTAACTTCGTAATCCTAGGGGACTTGAAGTTACATATGGACAACAAAGAAAATCGATAAATTGGTGAGATGACATTGGGACTACAGGCCTTGGGTCTATAACAGCTAGTCCTTACTTCTACGCACATCAAGGGCCATATTTTAGATAATATCTGTTTTAACAGTACTGTTGGAAATGGCCCTTTTTGCAGGGTTATTCCCAAACTCTTTGCCTTTTCTTCCTATTTGTTCCTGACTAGTTTGTGTTGGTTTTGGGACTCTGGGCACTTTACCACTACTAATCAGTGCTAAAGTGCATATGCTCTCTGTGAAAATTGTGTTATGGATTGGTGTTTCCATGATTGGGTATTTGATTAACTTTTTAGTCCCTAGTAAAGTGCACTGACTGCGAAAGGGCATGTACACCAAATGCTACTAGTGGGCCTGCAGCACTGATTGTGCCACCCACGTGAGTAGCCCTAAAAAGGTAACTCAGACCTGCCATTGCAGAGTCTGTGCACAGTTTATAACTGCCATGTTGACTTGGCGAGTGCACCCACTTTTGTGACCTAAAGATGGCAGTGAAGGAACCCCCACTGTCCATAAAAAGGAGTAAGAGAGATAAAGGTAAGGATACCTCCTCCCAAAATAAACTGTACTCACAGTAAAGTATCCTAACCTAGAATTGGCTCAAAGATAACCTTTGCAACTCCTTAGATGGTGTTCTCCGCACTGGCGGTAAGGAAAAAATTCCCTTCATTATTTAACCCTCACATTGGTGTCATGCTTCATCATCGGGTTCACCATGACTCCTAAAGGTCATGGCGGGCTCGACTGTATTTCAGGGAGCTCTTAGGAGATGTAGGCCAGGGGGACTTAAAGATAAAAATCCTACTGCACCGCCAGGTATCCCTTTATTAATGGTGGTGTAGAGGATATTAAAAACGAAAAAATGGAGGGGTCTGGACTAGGTTATGGTTCTAAGACCCTAAGAGACTGCCAACATGTTTCAGCCCAAAAATCCTGCCAAAATTGGTCCTGGGTTTTCCTAAGGGCAAATACAAGATTCCCTCCCTTGTTTTGGGTCATTAACAATATGAGATGACCTATATTTAAATTTTGAAGATGCCGAAATCTGCAGTCTTCGTGAAAATTGTTATGCAGTGAAAAACATGGCTGCTCATGCCTAGCTACCAATGGGGTAAGCAGGGGTTATTATCCTGCCTAAAGTGGTGGTTTCTGCCTGGCTTTGGCACATGCCCTAGCCTGCCAAAAATCCAATTTCTAACAAGTACTCGGGTGGAAGCATTTCCACCTGTGCCCATAGTCTCGTCTGATCATTCGATCCTCCCATTTAGGATTATGAGTCCTAGAACGGTCCCCAGTAATTTGAGACACCGACCAGAGTCCATTATGACCCGGAAATGGGCTTTACTCGCTCATTGTTCTTTCAGTGACAAATTGGCCTCAAGCACACCGGAATTAGTGGCCGACACCCAGATAGAAGACAAACAAGTCTCTTTTTGGATTAAGGAGGCAGTGGATTCTTTAATACCTCTGAAAACCCACAAGAGTGCCCGCCGAACTCCGTGAGCAGACTGGTTTTCAGATGAATTGGCATTGCTTAAAACAGAATGCAAACGACTTGAATGCTGTTGGAGGGTTAACTATCAGACTGAGAATGAGTTGAAATATTTAGAAGCACTCAAGTTCTATCACAAACAAATTAGGCAAATTGAATTTGCTAAAAATATGCCAAGGAACATCTTTAGAATTTTCAAACAACTTACTTCCTTCGATCATGTCACAGCAGTGTTACCTGCATCTGCAGACTACTGTAATTCTTGAGGAATATAGAGAAAATATATGCTACCTTTCCTGAAACCAGCAGGGACTATATCTTTGCTCCACCAAAAAGGGAAACATTGGATGAGGGAAACTTTACTTTAAATTCTCCAGAGGAAAGTGACATACTACAACTCATGTCAGTAGTCAAGTCAGGCTCCCCCTTGGATATTATTCCTACAAATATGCTAAAGGCGAGAGAAGGAAGCTATTGCACCGGCGCTCACTAATCAGCTGAAGGTGTCCTTCAGCTCAGGGCAGGTTCCAAATAATTGGAAACACGCAACGGTGGTGGCATTACTAAAGAAACCCTCTTTAGAAATCTGAGACCAGTATGACTGCATCCTTTCTTTCCAAAAATTGCAGAGACATTTCTAAATATCCAACTGACTAAGTTCATAGAACAAAAACAGGTTCTCCATGAAACTCAATCTGGCTTCAGGGCGCTTCACAGCACTGAATCGGCCTTACTTCTGGCTTCTGAGGCGCTAAAAATAGCAGCGGGTGAGGGAAGGACGGGGGCACTGATTTTGCTGGACTAGAGTGGGCTGTTTGATACGATCTCCTGCGGCCTTTTCTTGGAGCGTCTGTGGGAGGCCGGTGTCAGAGGTAACACCTGGGAATGGATTGAGCATTTATTACAGAATAGATCCTTCCAGGTCTTACAACGTCTATTTAAGTCTGAGATATGTCCTCTGTCTCGAGGATTCCACAGGGCTCTGCCCTCAATCCAACATTATTTAATGTGTATATGCTCCCACTGACAGATATTGTATGGAAACATGGGGTGAAACTGGAGTCATATGCTGATGACACTCAGTTGATTGTCACATTAGAGCAAAAGGATGCAGAGGCGGCGCCAAAATTCAAAGCCTGCCTGAGCGATCTTGCGAACTGGATGAAGTTCTGCTGTCTGCAATTAAATGCAGGCAAGACGGAGGTGATAGTGGTTGGCAAACAGCCCTCCAATTGGTCACACCTGTGGTGACCGGAGGAACGAGTACCAACCTGACTCCAAAGTCTAAGATAAACAATTTGGGAGTCTGGTTTGACAACACCTTATCATTTGCAGAGCAGAGATCAGCTGTGGAAGGAGCATGCTTTGGCATTCTAAGAATGCTGCACAAAATCTTGGTTATTATAACATTATATGCCAAAAAGACCATTGTGCAAGCCCTGGTTATAGTTTGCCTGGACTACTGCACCGTCCTCTATTTAGGGGTCACAAAAAGTAACTTGAATATTCTAAAGAAGGTCCAAATTGCAGCTCCCCGGATGATATTGAACATTCAGAGGCACACATCGGTGGGAGCAGCCTTTAGGGAACTACACTGGCTACCAGTACAAGCCAGAATTACTTTCAAAGAGAAAGGGCTGAGGTACCTGCACCTGCTACTTACTGCTAACAGACCTACCCAGAATCTTAGGTCCACGGGAACTGCTAAGTTGGTAGTGCGAAAAGTTCAAAAGGAATGTTTGGGAGGTAGATCCTTTGGCTTTCTCACAGCTAAGGCCTGGAATAACCTACCTATAGTATTGAGGATGTATCCATCTGAAGCATTGTGTCATAAAAAACTTAGAAGTTATTTCTTTCAGTCATCTCTGGGCGATTGGTGTTAAGGGCTCCTGTTGCGAATTGACTGCTTATGCCGGGACACTGGTCCCTTGGGGGGTAGGGCTCTGTTGTCATGGACTAAGATGTCTTAGCACGGGGACACTCGATTGGAGTAACCATGCGCTCTATAAACTTTAATCTAATCTAATCTAGGGTCATTTTTTAAATGTTGGTTATAGTGTTGTTTGGGGGTTTACAGTATATTTAGAAGTGTTTTATTAGTGTGTTGAACTATTTTGATATGTCACATTTTTCACATTGTGTTCCTAATCAATTATTATGTTCTGTTAAAACATGTTATGGTACTTATGTTTTGATTAAGACATTTAATGTATGTGTATACTTTGGAATTTTATGTATTGTACGTTTGGGTGCTTAATTGTTCTTTTACAGGCTGTTATCTACAAACGACGATTTTGCTTGGAATTTGGACTTTATGATTTTTTTTTATTTTGAGAAATCAGTTTTGGAGCACGTCATCACTACACGCCACACTGGGTTGCCTGAGACTTCAGCCCCCAGCCTGCCTTGCGGGTTCTCAGCTGTTAACATTGCTGTCTGCATGCCCAGAGGTGCTTCATAAGCAGCTCTGTCATCGCTACAGGTCACAAGAGGTTGCCTGAGACTTCACCCCCCGGGACTGTTGTGGCTTCTTTGCCGCCAACGTTGCTGTCAGCTCGCCAGGAGGTTCAAGTTCAAGTTTATTTTATTTGCATAGTTCGTTAAAACCATTGCAACACGAAAATATATCATTACAACCAATTTTTGTATATAAAAGCTCCTTAGTTATAGAAGCATGCAAATTCTATAAAAAAGACTGTACAGTGAAAATTCAGGTATTACAAGTCAAGTTTTCAGGCTTGCTTTAATCATAGTTGCGTGTCATGATTCTAGGATACATTACTTTGTTTATAGACGCGCAGGTAAATTTAAAAGTTAGACTTCAGCCAATATTTTGATTTCAGGCAGTTTCTTTTGGCATGCTGTCAAGAATTTTACCAAAGCGCAGTTTAATTGAGGGTCACTTGGGGCAAAGCAAGCCAGAATAGCCTGCCTCCTAGTTCGAATCCCGGGCTGGTTGAATTTGACTTTTAATATTTGTAGCCGTTCATGTGAGAGTTGGTTGCAAGAGCATAATAGATGCAGCAGGTCTTCCGATGCTGACCCGCCAGGAGGTGCTTCATAAGCAGCCCGGGGCTCCCGCAGCGTGGGAGCCTGTCATCGCTAAACGCAATAGGAGGTTGCCTGAGACTTCACTCCCCAGCCTGCCTTGCGGCTTCTTCGCCGCCAACGTTGCTGCCAGCGTGCCAGGAGGTGCTTCATAAGCAGCTCGGAGATCCCGCAGCACGGGAGCATGTCATCGCTACATGCCAGAGAGGTTTGCCTGAGACTTCACCCCCCCCAGGTTTCCTTGTGGCTTCTTCACCACCAATGTTGCCTCCAGCACGCCAGAAGGCGCTTCATAAGCAGCTCAGGTTCCCTCAGAGTGGGACAAGCCCGGGCCAAGGGCAACCCCGTCTTCAGCCAGAAAGAGGCAGGGCAGGGCCACGACAGTGGATGTCGTGTACTCCCTGATTCTCTGCCTATCTCCCCGAAGAACTCACTGATAATACGGTACTGTTATAATTGCGTAGAATCTGCTATTTCTGCCATTTCCAGATTGTTCCTCATTCAAGCATTGTTTTTATCTCATCGCCTTGCTGAACTGTCTGGAGACTGCTATTAGTGGAACTGTAGGGGAACTTGTGGAGGGAGGGCATGAGTACTACGGGGGTATTGCAATTCTTTGATGATACTGAGTGGAGTGGGCATATACTCAATGTTCTTGTTCATTCTGCTTCCAGCTTTCCATGTACCAAGGGGTCCTTCCCAAGGGTCCATAAGGTTATGGGTAAAAGGAAGGGCCAAGATAAAGTCCAGGGTGCACCCCACTCTAAAAAGTGGGGCACTGGTGCTATCTGTCATGATTCGATGGATAGGATTGAGTTTCTCCTCACTGAATGTCATGGGATAGTTAGTTCAGAAACTCCCCAGGCTTCCGCCCATTTAGTAAACCTCACTTGCATTGATATCAACTCTGGAACCCTGCAGGAACCTCTACTGTGCCTTCTCCATCAAAATAATTGGCCATACAAACCCCTTCGATGTTTAAGGACTCACAAAAAGGGAAGAGGCCTAGACGTAGTAACATTAGCTCTATGCCAGTATCAAAAACATCGCCATCCTCTAGTGACACGCAGGACCCCAATAAGGAGGTGTATGCACCCCAAATAGAGTGCCATAACAGATTTGAGGTTATTTCAGTAAGCGCCAATAGAGAAATGGTGGATGGGAGGTTTGATAAAGGTGATGAAAATAATGCTTGGTTGGCTTTACTGCAGGCTCTAAAAATCCCTTTTGAGTCTCTGAGAGATGAGGTAGCTGTTTTAAGGAAGGAGGTCAAAGATCTAGCAGGGGGGGGGGCAAGATTGATAAGCCCAATGCCTGTGAGGCCGACCTTGATCTTTCACCTACAGTTTGTAAGAGCCCATTACTCCCAGTCCATTGGCCATTAGGGGTGGAAAGAGGCGAGTCTATTCACCCTGGTCCAAGCATGTCCCACTATGACCCACTCTTAGGCTTACACCAAATTGCCTTACCTCCCAGAAAAAATACTCTGCAAGTAATGTGTATTTCAACAGGCAGATGGCCTCTCAACGAATACCCCAGGGAAGGGAGGAGGTAGGGGCGACAGTGGAGGGTATACCTCAATCCCCGGAAAGGTGATCTATTTTGTCTGTGTCCGGGTGGGCTAGTAGGAAAGGGTAAAATAATGGACAGAAGTTATACAAGATCCCAGCCACAGGATAATAATCATGTAATATATTTAACAAAAGTACCCAGACTGCCAAAGGATGGTTATGAAGACCGTGACTCAGTCAAAAACAAGGTGTCCACAGGTTTAGGGACATCTGGCACTGTTACTCAATTATAAGAGGTGATATAAAAAATGGCAAACAGGTATCAGTCCCGGGGTCAATAAAGGATGTCGTTATAGTCTCATTTTTTAGTATGGCCCCTATTCATGGTCTAATGTCAATCGATTCCCATACCATCACCATTGTTAACACCTCTATCACAATTAGATACAGACCACCGGCAGGAATGGATAAAGAGCTAGGGAGAGGAGGATCACTACCCCTAGACGAATATGTAATCCCACCTGGTCAAAACCAGGATGCGTCTGTAGCACAAGTACTTGTAGAGATGGGGGCGCCTGTTACAACTCAGGGAAGGAGTGTGCATTTGAATGTGGACTTAGGAGGAGAGGGGGTCAGCGGTCCCCCAATTTTTAGCTAGGGGGAGCGTCAGTTGTGAGCAGCAACAACCATATCTTTTCATAATACTTATCCAAGTCAACTACGAATTTTAGTCTGGAATGTGGCAGGGATATCTAAACTTTTGACTGATCCTGATTGGGGCTCTTTTGTGGACTCACACAATGTAATACTCTTTTGAGAAACGTGGCGTCTGCATACCCCATATAGAACTAGGTTCTTCACCTATGGCCTAAATGCTTCTAGGAAAGAGAAAGGAAGGCCATCAGGAGGCCTGGTAATTTTGGTCACAAATGCAGTAGGCCTAAAAATAAACTCAGTCCATGTAGATTCTCCCCATATATTAGCTATAGAGCTGAAAATAAGTAGTGTTATTAATATCAGGATCTATAATGTCTATAATAGAGTTATTCAGGGGTCTGAATATACTAATACTATCTAAGTTTTAGACCATGCACTATCCAAATCCATTGACAGTTCCCCAGCCCTGGTATGAGGGGATTTAAATTGTACCTTTGAACCTCTAGCCATGATCACCTTAGACCTGACCAATAAGTGCAATAGTGTCTGGCAGGTCCCACAGTTAGAGCTCCCCCCCCAGTTAGGTGGACAAAGAGAGGTAGCCAGGTGCTGGCCCTCTCATTGCAACACGACTTGAGAGCTACAAACGAGAGAACAAAATCTGATCAAAAGGGGAGCTAATCTTTAACAGACCTGGCTATGCAGGATTGATTATTGCCTGGTTGCACTTAGCCTTTAGCCATTAGTTTTTGACATGGCAGTGGTCAATCGCTTAGATGGTGACCATAATGCATTGACCCTGTACTTAATGAATCTGGATGTTAACCACTGTAATAGATAGTAGGGTAAAGAAGAATCTGGGAGAATTGTCCATCACAAATAATATGAGTACGATTAGATGGGACTGGGTGGAGGAACTTCCTGAGACCTTGGTATTAGCTAAATGCATAGTATGCCAGAATGTGGAGGGATGTCAAAACTCCCTAAAGATACGATCATTGAGAAGCTGACCACCAGGCACGAAACCACATTTAACGCTATTAGGGATCTATTGGACAAACCATGTAGGGAGCAGAAACAGCTGTACAGGCAGATCCAGACCAAACATGAACCCTATGATTCAGAAAAGGGGGTGGTGATGAACAGAGTGTCTGAATTAAGCAGACCACTCTTACCCAGTCCAAAGATCAGGGCTTGATCCATCACCGTTTTTTAGCTCACTGCACCATCCCAGCTCAGAACTTGGCTATATGCAAATTAGTCTGACCCTGGCCCAGTGCATCATGGGAACAGGGCAGACCAAACTACCAAGCCAATTCTTATACTGGGAAGGAAACAAGCTACCGGGGACTGGTTTCTGGCATTTCAGCCGTCTTCGGCCCGGCTTGCTTGAATCCTGATGGTGCAATGAGCTAGGGACTCACATCTGAGTATACCCTTCCACGCTTATGGTGGACAAAAATGATTCAGAAAAGGGGGTGGTGATGAACAGAGTGTCTGAATTAAGCAGACCACTCTTACCCAGTCCAAAGATCAGGGCTTGATCCATCACCGTATTTTAGCTCACTGCACCATCCCAGCTCAGAACTTGGCTATATGCAAATTATTCTGACCCTGGCCCAGTGCATCATGGGAACAGGGCAGACCAAACTACCAAACCAATTCTTATACTGGGAAGGAAACAAGCTACCGGGGACCGGTTTCTGGCATTTCAGCCGTCTTCGGCCCGGCTTGCTTGAATCCTGATGGTGCAATGAGCTAGGGACTCACATCTGAGTATACCCTTCCACGCTTATGGTGGACAAAAATGATTCAGAAAAGGGGGTGGTGATGAACAGAGTGTCTGAATTAAGCAGACCACTCTTACCCAGTCCAAAGATCAGGGCTTGATCCATCACCGTTTTTTAGCTCACTGCACCATCCCAGCTCAGAACTTGGCTATATGCAAATTAGTCTGACCCTGGCCCAGTGCATCATGGGAACAGGGCAGACCAAACTACCAAGCCAATTCTTATACTGGGAAGGAAACAAGCTACCGGGGACCGGTTTCTGGCATTTCAGCCGTCTTCGGCCCGGCTTGCTTGAATCCTGATGGTGCAATGAGCTAGGGACTCACATCTGAGTATACCCTTCCACGCTTATGGTGGACAAAAATGATTCAGAAAAGGGGGTGGTGATGAACAGAGTGTCTGAATTAAGCAGACCACTCTTACCCAGTCCAAAGATCAGGGCTTGATCCATCACCGTTTTTTAGCTCACTGCACCATCCCAGCTCAGAACTTGGCTATATGCAAATTAGTCTGACCCTGGCCCAGTGCATCATGGGAACAGGGCAGACCAAACTACCAAGCCAATTCTTATACTGGGAAGGAAACAAGCTACCGGGGACCGGTTTCTGGCATTTCAGCCGTCTTCGGCCCGGCTTGCTTGAATCCTGATGGTGCAATGAGCTAGGGACTCACATCTGAGTATACCCTTCCACGCTTATGGTGGACAAAAATGATTCAGAAAAGGGGGTGGTGATGAACAGAGTGTCTGAATTAAGCAGACCACTCTTACCCAGTCCAAAGATCAGGGCTTGATCCATCACCGTTTTTTAGCTCACTGCACCATCCCAGCTCAGAACTTGGCTATATGCAAATTAGTCTGACCCTGGCCCAGTGCATCATGGGAACAGGGCAGACCAGATGCACAGATTGGTGCTGTGGTGGTGCTGAGTGGTGCTGTGGTGATGCTGAGTGGTGCTGTGGTGATGCTGAGTGGTGCTGTGGTGGTGCTGAGTGATACTGGGATGGTGCTGAGTGGTGCTGGGGTGGTGCTGAGTGGTGCTGTGGTGGTGCTGAGTGGTGCTGTGGTGGTGCTGATTGATGATGTGGTGGTGCTGAGTGATGCTGAGTGATGCTGTGGTGGCGCTGAGTGTTGCTGTGGTGGTGCTGATTGGTGCTGTGGTGGTGCTGACTTTTGCTGTGGAGGTGCTGATTGGTGCTGTGCTGGTGCTGAATGATAATGTGGTGTTGCTGAGTGATGCTGTGGTGGCACTGAGTGATGCTGTGGTGGCGCTGAGTGGTGCTGTGGTGGTGCTGAGTGGTGCTGTGGTGGTGCTGAGTGATGCTGTGGTGGTGCTGAGTGGTGCTGTGGTGGTGCTGAGTGATGCTCTGGTGGTGCTGAGTGATTCTGTGGTGGTGCTGAGTGGTGCTGTGGTGGTGCTGAGTGATATTGTGGTGGTGCTGAGTGATGCTGTGGTGGTGCTGAGTGGTGCTGTGGTGATGCTGAGTGGTGCTGTGGTGGTGCTGAGTGGTGCTGTGGTGGTGCTGAGTGATACCGGGATGGTGCTGAGTGGTGCTGGGGTGGTGCTGAGTGGTGCTGTGGTGGTGCTGAGTGGTGCTGTGGTAGTGCTGATTGATGATGTGGTGGTGCTGAGTGATGCTGTGGTGGCGCTGAGTGTTGCTGTGGTGGTGCTGATTGGTGCTGTGCTGGTGCTGAATGATAATGTGGTGTTGCTGAGTGATGCTGTGGTGGCACTGAGTGATGCTGTGGTGGCGCTGAGTGGTGCTGTGGTGGTGCTGAGTGGTGCTGTGGTGGTGCTGAGTGATGCTGTGGTGGTGCTGAGTGGTGCTGTGGTGGTGCTGAGTGATGCTGTGGTGGTGCTGAGTGATTCTGTGGTGGTGCTGAGTGGTGCTGTGGTGGTGCTGAGTGATATTGTGGTGGTGCTGAGTGATGCTGTGGTGGTGCTGAGTGATGCTGTTTTGGCACTGAGTGGTGCTGTGGTGGTGCTGAATGGTGCTGTGGTGGTGCTGAGTGATGCTGTGGTGGTGCTGAGTGATGCAGTGGTGGTGCTGAGTGGTGCTGTAGTGGTCCGAGTGATAATGTGGTGGTGCTGAGTGATAATGTGGTGGTGCTGAGTGATGCTGGTGTAGCGCTGAGTGATGATGTGGTGATGCAGAGGGCAGAAAGGCACAAAAAGCAGTCTAACAAAGGACAGAAGGGCAGAAAAACAAGGGAAAAACGAGTCTAACAGAAGGGCACAAAAAACAGTCTAACAGGGGACAGAAGAGCAGAAAAACAAGGGAAAAACTAGTCTAACAGAGGGCAGAAGGGCACAAAAGCGAGTCTAAAAGGGGGCAGAAAGGCACAAAAACGAGTCTAACAGAGGGCAGAAGGGCACAAAAAACGAGTCTAACAGGGGGCAGAAGGGCACAGAAACAAGGGAATAACAGAGGGCAGAAGGGCACAAAAAAGGAGTCTAACAGAGGGCAGAAGGGCAGAAAAACAAGGGAAAAATGAGCCTAACAGAGGGCAGAAGGGCACAAAAAACGAGTCTAACAGGGGGCAGAAGGGCAGAAAAACAAGGGAAAAACGAGTCTAACAGAGGGCAGAAGGGCACAAAAAACGAGACTAACAGGGGGCAGAATGAATCCCGCCCTGCCTGTTTGTCCACGAAGACGCCACCTTTTTGTGCAATACCTCTACTCAACTGGAGTACTTTCTACTGTCTAATCAGTAAGTGCTCCCTCGTTGGCTAAATGTATAGGGGCAGATTTACAATAACTGGCGCATCCCCAGAGATGCGCCGCAGCGCCGCCACCCATGGTGCGCCACATTTACAATGCGGCGCACCATGGGGCAAAAACGGCACAGATGCGTCACGCATCAGTGCCGTAAAAGCAGCGCATTGCTGGAGCAGCTCCAGCAATGCTCTGAGGGGCCCTATCATCCCAATGCTGCGTCAAGCCTTGCGCCTGCTTCAAGCAGGCGCAGGGTTTTGATGCAGCATTGGCCTAAAAGTGACTGAGTGAAATCTTGTAGATTTCACTCAGCCACTTTTAGGAGGCGTTCCTGCGCAGGAACGCCCTCCCCTGCGCCAGAACGCCTCCTGATGGCGCAGGGCTTTAGAACGTGCCACATCTCTCAGATGCGCCACGTTGTTAATACCCAGCACCATGGCACATCTTTTGTGCTGCCGCTGCGTCACAAAAGTGACGCAACTGCAGCGCAAAAGAGGCGCAAGCAGCTTGTAAATCTGCCCCATAGTGCTTTTACTACACTATAGCTTTGTAAAGGGCCAGAAGATGTGTCTCCAGTGACCATGTGTGCCTGTGCCTGTGTTACAGGCACACATGGTCACTGGAGACACATCTTCTGGCCCTTTACGCAGCTGCAGTGTTGTAAAAGCATTATACATTTACCCAATGAGGGAGCAATTACTGAATTACCCAGTAGAAATTACTCCAGGGCAAATAGCAAAACAATCTGCGATTTCGTGGGAACATTCGCGAATTTGCTGATTTTTTTGCGATTTTGCGGGGAAATGCGTGAATTCGCGGAACACGAATTCACAAATTTCGCCCATGCTTACTTCGCAGATGACACCATAATATTTTCTAAATCCCATCATGGTCTGCAAAAATGTGTTTAATTCTGCAAGGAGCATGGCTTGGTATTAAACTAGGCTAAAACAAAATATATGAATTTGTTGAAGGGGAATTCCAAGTCATCAAAAAGACCAATGTATGTAGGTAATAGCCCACGAGAGCAAGTGCCTACCTACGCCTATCTGGGGATCCACAAAGCTAAATTGGGTGCCCCACATTGAAAAAGCCCAATTATTACTAATCCAGCAAACTGCTCACTTAAGTAAAATCCATAAAAAAAGTATACAGGAAAGTGGCCCCAGCATTGGAAATTTATAATACCAAAGAATTTGGGGGGGGGCCTTTATGGGGCCGAATTGTGGGGCATTGGAATCACAAAATCTCTTACTTCTGTAGAAAACTGGTTTCTCTGCTCAATGTTAAACCTTCCTACTAGTACCCCCTTGGCTTCAATGTTTTTGGACTTGGGCCAAAAACTGTTATCGCACAAAATGGGCAAGCAGTTAATGTTTTGGCACTTTCTGTGGTCCATTAATGAGCTCTCCTCATACAGAGCAGAGGTGACTGATCTCCTGAAGCGTTCCCAGGTTAACTCCATCCCGTGGGTTAGCTCCCTGAGGAACCTACTGAAGAGACTCTGGGTGGAGGAATATTGGTCCTCCCCCGAATGATTGTGCCTTATCCCAATATATAGGGTCAAAGTGATCTACCGGGATACTGTTATGGTGCAGAAGATGGCTAAACCGGTGGGCACACTCGCCCAGGATTTTATCAGTTTTAAATTCGCCCCATCTTATGAGGGAACTATTTATGACATTTTACCACCGCTGGCACAGCAATTATTTATACAATTTCGTTTTAAGACCCTACCCATTAAACTGTTCTGTAAAAAGTGGTGTAGTAAGGCCACCACAGATGATGAGTGTCCTGCATGTAAGGCTTGCTCAGAATCAATAGTCCAATTGCTAATCTATTGCCCCCATTATAGAAGCTTGTGAGGCAAGTGGATTGTGCCATTGTGTAAACTGATTGAGCCTGGTCATTACCTAGAGGTTATGAGAATTTTAGCTGCCAATACTAGTAAGGTGGTTGTCTTTTGTTTGGCCAGATTTTGGCAAGCATTATGTTTCAAACGTTTTAAATGTATTATATGAGCTGTATCCTAAGCTTTTTAATTCTTGCATTTCAAATCTTGGGCCACCTTATGGAAAATGATTTTTTACCTTGTATTATTCTAAACACTGTTGTAGATAGTAAATTATCTTTTTATTGCTTGTACCATTTTTATATTTTATGGCACTACGCACTTTATAAGATCCTTGAGTTTGAAAATAAAGTATTTGAGATAAAGTATAAACAAAATATTTTTACTTCGATTTTTTTGTGTTTCCTGGAGCAGTTCTTTTTTTAAAATACTTTTTTGAGTTTTTATGGAACTTACTGTTAGGATTTGCGCCATAAACATGGCTAATCCTCATACTGTGTATTAAAATTGACCCAATATATATAGCATGTTCCATCTTTATTTTGGTTTGCTTTATGGACTTGCACAAGTGTGAACTTTCATGCTTATTTTTTCTTCTATAAATTGCTATGGTTTGCTGTAATACTATTTTAAACATTAGGTAGTTCTTGGTATCTGAATCCATTTAGCTTGAAACAACTTGATTCAGCAGAACTAATGACAGTTAACATGTGCCTGCCACACCCGCTTTACAGTTGGCACTTTGCATTGGAAACCATGGATCAGCAGAACGAATGACAGTTAACATGGGCCTGCCACACCCGCTTTACAGTTGGAAATGTGCATTCCTGTTAAACACCCCACCCACCTGAAGCCTATAAAAGGCTTGAAAGCAGAATGAGACATACTTGCGCTCGTCTTCAGGACTCCCCACTTACCTGATTTCCTTCGAGTACCCGCCCCGCAGGCAGCATTCTTCCTCTTCGAGTCCAGTTAGTTCTTGATGGTTTCCAGGACAATGCCACAACTTCCTCCTTCGTTCCGTATAGGAAATAACTCTGACCTGCAACAAAGATAGAAAAAGCAGCGCTCTGTCAAGTAAGGCATTTCTAGTTAACAAAGCTTGAAGTGGAAGCGCGTCAAAAATGAAACAGGTACTTTTCTGTTCTATTCCAAAGGGTGATAATTGACGACTTTTACCCTCACAGAGGAATTGCTCCAAGGTGCATTAAATAATAAATTCTTTGTGTTTCAAGAGTGAGACAAATAAGACTTTTCAAAGTAAAGAGAAACAGATTAATTTCCTACTCAGAAATAAGTGGACATTTTCTGTTGAAACTTATTTTGTGTTGTATTACTTTTATTTGATGATATTCTTGAAGACTGGAAAAAGGTGTTTTGTTAGTAAGTGTTTCATAGAACATTTGAATTTCAGTTATTGGTGTGTTATGCTGAAGTTGTTCTTTTATTTCACTACAGAGAGCAGTATTATACACATGTGTTTAAGAACATCACTTTAAGCACATGATACATCTGATGATAAAAGGGGAACATTATCTCAGTTATATGTTGGGCAGCAAATTACAGTGAAAGGTATAATCTTTATCTGCAACGTGAATCAGGATACCAGTAAATGTAATCAACTAAGTAGGTAAATGAATTTTTTTTGATCTTTATCATTTGTACATAGATATTTTCCCAGAAGAATTGCTGTGTTTGCAGAGTGGTTAAGGTATCGAGATCAGCTCACAGTCTTGCCAAGATCCGAATACAGCAGAGTGTTTTCTTTCTGTTCTTTTTTATTTTGTCCCATCTCCCCCTTCCCCTGAAGATCTATTCTTGTTAAGCAGGCATCGATCGGTTTTTGGGGCTGTAGAGAACAAGCATCTCATCTCTCAAATTGAACATTCTGGATTTCAGGTGAGTAGAGACTTGACACCTACACACTTTGGATTAGTTTGAGGGAATTTGATGGGATTGTTTATAGTTTTCCATTTTTGGGGGGCTTTTTGGGATTGTTGTCTTCATTTTATTATGGATTATTATGATTTGTTACATGGAGGTGGAGAAATATCTACAGCTAAATAATGGAAAGTGTTATATAATTTTTTTTTGTGGATGGGAAATGTTATATAGTGTTTATGTTATGTTTATGTTAATATAATGTGAGGTTTTTTGGGATTATATATTGCATTTATTCACTGTGACGGTTTGCATTTGTTTTTAAGTTGATTAGTTTCTTAATAATCTACTTTTTTAAATAATTAATATGTATATTATTCAGTGTTTATTGATTTTTTGCTCTTATATAATGATTTCAAGATGGACGCTGCTGACTGAGGCCGATCCCAACTCTCCACGCAGACTCTTCCCATTCCTGAGTGAGCCGCACGGGGGCCGCGGTACCGGAGGCGGCAGCACCGGAGACCGCTGCACCAGGAACCAAGGCACTGGGAACCAAGACATCAGGGGACGCAGCACCGGGTACAGCAGCTTTGGGAGCCGCAGCTCTGAGGCACCGGGGGCTGCAGCACTGGAGACCACAGCACCGGGAGCCGCAGGGCCATGGAGGCCACGGAAGCAGCGGAAGACTTAGCCGATGCCCGGTGGAGCCGCTTGGATCGGCTCTTGTGGAGTCTGGCCCGGGTTTCCCCCAAGGCCGTATTCTACCCAGCTGGACATCGGGGCATGGATTACCGCACTCTGATGCCTCTCTCTCCGACTCTTTCGCCTTACTTTGACCTTACTCTCCTCCTGTTGATTATCCAGCCTCCGCGCATCTCCGGATCCTCCATATGGCTCCGGATAGTGTTAGATTGCTCTAAGGCATGATCTCCCCTCTTCACGGGACTTCGAGACGTCTTGGCTGATGCCTAGTGGAGCCGCTTGGTTCAGCTATTGAGGAGTCCAGCTTGGGTTCTCCCACGGCCGTCTCCTACCCAGCTGGACATCAGGGAAAGAGATTCCTCGTCCCACTGCTGCTTCTGTTCTCTCCCTCTGCTTACTGCCTTGGATCGAGTCGCCACTGATGAATGATAAGGGGGCCAGCCTTGGTGCAGCTTTGTCTTCATCGGCTGCCTACCAGTCCTCGCTGCCGCCTCACTGCCTCCCCATGCTGACTATCTACCTGGAAATGCTCCGCCTCATCCCCGACTCCTGAGACCCAAGAGAACTTTTCCTGGGTATGGGGGCGCGGGAGCCAAGGTCGGCAGATTGTCTACATCGATGCACCACTGGACCCGAGCCTGCACGCCTCCTATCCCTTCCTCCCCGCCTTTGTCTTTGGAACTACGTAACCCCCTTGACTTCTTTATTGCACTTTAAATCATGCTCCCTGGGTCACTTACATGGACTTTATGACTTTTTATCTTTTGCCCTGCCCGCCATTTTGTTGCTGTTCTCCGCCGATTCCTCTGGACCTAGACCCGCCATCGTGTTGAACCTTTGTCTTTTACCCTTTTCCCTTGTTCCCCCCTTGACGATCCACAAACGTTCTTGCTCTTTCTGATTTTCCTTTTCTCCATCCCCTCGTATTCCCACACCCTCTCTCATAACACTACTTTAGTCCTCCTCTACATTCTCTCCCCCTTTTGATTTCCCCACTTCCCCAGTTAATTTCTGTGTAACTGTCTTTTATTTTACTGTATCTTGACTGTACTCTTGTTGTTTCCATGTAATCAGTAACTTATTTAAACTCGTAACTTGCAACTCACTGTGGTGTAATCTAATGTAAAGCACTCTGATACCTACGGGTCTAGCCAGCGCTATATAAAACTCGTGAAATAAATAAAAATAAATAAAATAAATTTCACTGCTAAAATAAAATGTTCATATAATTACTATAAAAATATATATTTGGTTTATTAGTTTACAGTATGCTATAATTTTCTAGGTTTTTGTTAGGTTTAAATGTGTTTTAGAGGATCTATTTGGCTATTACTTCTAAGTACTCTAGTCCTTTGTCATTTACAAAAATTCTAGCTTTGCATTGTAGCTTTCCCAACATGTTTTTTTCTTTTGTTTGTTAAGTTTAGGGATAATTTGGGCATTAGATTGTTATATTCTTAGTTCTTGGTTTGCTTTGCTCCTTTTGTATTGCTTCGATAAATTTGTATAATGTAGGTAGAATTCTGTCTAGCATGGATTGGAAGGAATTGTGCTATACTTCCGCTACATAGCTTGTTTTGGCTTCCTTTGTCAGGGTGCTGTCATAGACATTCCACCATGGTATCTGGAATTTAGCTTGGCATCTGTGTCCTGACTGATGATGCCATGTGTCTTCGAAATAGTTCATTAGGGGACTAAGGGCCAGATTCTGAATATGGCGGTTCTATCGCCATCCTGCCACAGGTGCTGTTGGTAGAACAGCACCAAGCCAGCGACATCCCAACGGACGCATTTCAAGATTCCTGTAGGGCTGGCAGTGTGTGGATGGCAGAATACTGGCTGCGGCATGCTTCGGATCGAGAAAAGAGTTGTAAGCTGATGATGGCAATGATGCAGTGCTTCCTATCAGTCGGGTGTACTGTATCCCTTCAACGTAATGTGTTGGTGCAATAGTGCGTGCAGTGACCTAACTAAATTGGTGGGCATCACTGGAGCACCAGCTCCATTACACAAGAGACTATTTGCCCTAGAGCCAGTTTTTAAGGCTCATTACCTGCATTTCCGCCGACTCGCTCATGGCAGTGTCCCCGCCGTGTATATGTCGGCAGAAAGGCAAGTCATAGTTTGGTTGGTGATCATAATGCCATTCGCCACCACTTCCTTTCTCTCTCCGTTAATGAGACCACAGATGTTGGCGGTCACAGCGGTCTGGAAGCAGTGTTACCACCGCCAAGGTAATTGGACGGTCACACCACCAGAAACCGATGGTGATTCCCTTACTGCCAGGGGTCATAATTGGCCCCTAAGTTGTCTTCATTTTGTTGGTAGAAATGGCTTTCTATTAGTAAGTCATAGTGGTTGACTACCTTTGTGACAGAGATGTGGGCTAGGACTATCATTTTTTTATTTGGAAGGCAAATTGGCTGTTGTTGGAATATTCTACGCTTACTGTAAATTGTTGTAGGTGTCTCCATATACTTTGAATAAAGTGATGGTAACAGCCTAGTATGGCCTTACGGGGTATATTTTTTTGATAGTTTGAATAATAGCTTGGTAAAAGTCCATGATTATTTTTTGGGGTAGTTGTTATTTGTTATTTGTTTCTTGTTTTCTATAGTTTCGGAGTTCATAGTAGGTACTGCTTTATTTATTTGGGAGTACTGCATATATGGAAGGGATGTTGGTGTGTTGATATTCACCATGTAGGGTGTACATCTGAATAAATAGTTAGGGTCACATTTTAAAGGTCCCGCAAATCATTCACATTTGGGGCTGGGTACGTTTCATTAAATTATTTGCAGTGGAGAAGACTAGGAATTATTTTGATTGTCATCTAAAAGGAAGGGTTCCTCGTTATGTGTAATTGTCAAATGGTCTTGTGTTTGTATGCCTTGGTATCTTCTAGGAGCAGGTTGGGTATCTGTGGTGACTCTTTTAGTGCGTACAATTAGACATTTTAAAGTGGGAATAGATAGAAGTTGGCCTTTTATTTGTTTGGGTAGGATGTCTTTAACCCCTTCCACGCTGATGACGAACCCCAGCCGTCATGCACTACGGTGCTCGTGTGCTGATGACGGCTGGGGTTCGTCATGGCCCGCCCCTGTTCGTGTTGTTTACAGCACACCAGGGGAATCGCGGCCACATGGAAGGGGTTAAGGGTTTTGCTTGTGGGTTCCTGAGAACTAGTGCTTGCCTCTCCTATATATTTTTGAATTTCGCTGACATCCATTCCTGTCATATTTGGGCAGTGGTGTGCTCTTCAACATTAATTACACCATTTTCTTTTGTGGTTGCTCTTCTGTATCATGCATTAAAGACATTTTTAGTACATTTCCAGTTCATAGTTTCTGTTGATGCACATTCTTGGCTGTAGGTGTAGTGCAGGTTACTTAACCACTTGGATGCTAAGGCTTTTCCCGTCCTGCGCTGGCTTTCTGATTTTCCCATTATACATGACGAGTTGACCGTGTCATGAGCACAGCTCAACCGTGCATCATGACGAGTTCACCTTGTCATTAGCATGCAAGTGGTTAATAATTGCTTTCCTTTCTAGGAAGTGTTACATTTAGAGCCTTCTGTCAGTAAATCTGGTAGTAGTTTAATGATATAAACATCTCTTGTAGTTTAACTTTTGCATATTGCTTATTTATATATTTAAAAGTGCAGTTACATTTATTTTATTTGCTTACTTGTATGTTTTGTTGAGATGGTTTGCACATTTTTGCAGCCTTTCTTTTAAGTTCATTTTAACCTGAGCATGTGTTTGTTTTCTGTTGAGAGAGGGAAACAGGAATAATTTTAAATGATTTTAGTATTGCTAGTTTGTTGAGTTGTAGGCTTATTTTTGGTAGTGGTTTGGATAAGTTTCTAATTTATTTATTTTGTATACTTTTTATATGCCCAGAGCGCCACACTTCAAAATTGCAGCATAGCTGGTAGACCACATGAAAAGCAAGAACAGCTCCCTTTGGAGGGCCATGACTCCAAAGTATGTGGATTTGATGGAAAACCTGAAGAAGTTCAGCCAGAGCCCAAAGAGCCCCCCTTAGAGTAGAGTCAAACTTAACTCCCACATAGCTCTGAACAGTAATGGAATGGAAGCGAGGCACAGACTGACTAGAGAAGTGACCAAATTCCAGGGGGAAAGGCGGCATAGTATGTTTGAACACATAAGTTGTTTAGAAAATTGAATGAAACGTCCTTTGCTGAAACAGTATAAAACATGTCATTGTCATGTAGCTATGATGTGAACTGGCAGTGGTGGATTATAATGGATGATGCTTAAGCAATCACACAGTTGCATTCAAGAAAGCCAAGCTGCCCTCTTGCAGGAACTACCATGCTGCAAATGCTGGTAGGAAGTGCTTACACTACACCCAAATACCACTAGCACATCCAAATGGACAAGGGGAGGAGCCTTCGGTGAGGAGCAGCTAAAGCGAAGCTCAAAGCCAAGGATTAAGAAGAAGCACTGAATTGGGGCAAGGGCCCATGATGCATGTAACAACATCCCCTCGAGTGTGCTGAATGACAGCTCAAACCCTCATGGATCGGTCAAAGCCTATACCCACTGGAATATGGCAACTTTCAGTCCTGAGGTCTTTTAACAAAATAGCCTAATCCTATACTGGCTAGAGTCAAGTCAAACTTGGCTATCTAACAACTAAGAATGAGAACACATATAGTTGAGAGGGTACATTCACGGGTTGCTAATTTATCAAATTAAGCAAGGAGGGCAGCAAAACTCCTCACCCATATTGTCTCAGAGCGACTGGACTCTTTGAAGTCTATTCTAGTACATGTCTTATCAGAACACATATCCACACCTACTTGTAATCTTTGGGGATATCACAAGTGTTGGTTGTATTGCCATTCATTGTATATCAATGGTGACTTCTCTTCTACCTACAAACTATGTATTCCATAATGTCCCTCTTCCTACAGGGAGATAAACTGTGGTGCTGATCATCTAGCTTGCAAAGTCCTTCCACCATTCTATTACCAGCATATTTTGTGGTAATTTTCTTACAATCAAGTTCTTGCCTCTCCAAGTCTTATTTCCTCCAACAACAACTGTCATTGCACTCTCGGAGTACCCAGGCTGAATATTTCAGCTAGGTGAGCAAGGTTTTATGAGATTCATCTTAGTTTTGTATGACTCTCACCATCCTTAATCTCTCAATAGGTTTAAGATTATGTGATTCTACTGTCTCTCCAGCCACCAGACAATATGGTATCTGCAATTCCTCAGACAGCCCTATATGTTTTTGCTACTCATTAATATAGCTTGCAACAAAACGTCAGTGAAACCCCCACCACTGAAATTCATGTCTGCTCAGGAAGCATTTTGCATACCGTGCATAAGTTTGCTTGCATGAATTCATGCTCTGGAGGGTAGTTGCAATTATCCATTAATAGGGACATGTTCAAATGCCAAAATCATCTTAACACACATAAAATTGTCTGTATTAGTTGTTAAACAAACCATTGAGATATGCACTGCTTTTACGAATAAAGTTATTGTTCCTCCTTTGACCTCCATCTGGATAATTGTAGGCTGGCAGGGTAACCATTGATACCCATCATTCATGGGCCCAGCTACTGCCAGACCCAAGGACAACTGTCTGAAAGCTTTTAACGAAGTCTTAAATATTTGTCAAGGATTCAAGAATAACATATTTTTGCCTCTCCCCTCAGCTTACACAGTTCCATTTCACTCACCCCCACCATTTGTCTGAGCAGCTGTGTTCCCAGCTATAATTGGATCTTCATACCATTTGTCCATTTTCCATCCTTTCATGTGTACACACTAGATCCATGTCCTTCCTCGCACTTGCTTCTCCTTCACCACAGTACCTTGACGATACTCCTTGCTGACTGTCCCTCGCAGTTACTGATTTCTCAATGTTGCCCATCTCCTGCTCACTTCCATCACTATTTGCTCATACCCACGCAATATCTTTTTGCAACATTTGGTACCTTCTGTGTGTTGGATTCCAATGCATCCCAAATCAAGCCCTACCTGTCATTTACCTTTTTAGTAGGCATGGGCAAATTTTGCGAATTTGCAATTCGCGAAGTTGCGGATTTGCGAATTTGCAATCCGCAAAATTCGTGAATTTGCGAATTTTTTTATTTTTGCGTGTTCGCGGGTGTTCACGAGGCGCTTTGCGTGTTCGTGGGTGTTCGCGAGGCGCTTTGCAATTTCGCTGGGGTTTTTTTTTTGCCTGCTTAATCACTGCCACCCTCTCGTTTTTTATGCCCATCTGCCCTCTGTACCACTCGTTTCTGTGCCCTTCTGCCCTCTGCCCCACACATTTTTTTCCCCTTCTGCCCTCTGTCCCACTTTTGCGCCCTTCTGCCCTCAGCCCCACTTAGAATGGCGCCGGCAAGCTGCCAGCGCCATTCTAAAATAGCTAGAAATAGCTTCAACAGGAAGCACTAATAGATAAAGTAAAGCAGGTGCTCCAGTTGAAGGTCAAATTAAGTTACACAATCATTAATCACCCCAAGTTTGGGGTGATTAATGATTGTGTAACTGAATTTGAGCAGCACCTGCTTTACTTTATCTATTAGAGCTTCCTGTTGAAGCTGACTTTTTTGTAACTATTTTAGGATGGCTCTGGCAGCTTGCCGGCGCCATTCTAAAAGAGTTACAAAAGTCAGCATGAACTTTTGACCCAATCCGTTCCGCTCGCGGATTTTGCGGGAAATTCGCGTATCTCCCGGATTGCGAATTTACCGAAAATCGGCGAAATCCGCGAGCGGAACTGATTTTCCGCCCATGCTTACTTTTTAGTCAAAATTATGCTTTCATTCTATAACATAAGACATCATGAGTAAGATAAGACTTTGAGCCTTATTAGGTCTTCAGCAGTCTGACCACCGTACCGCAGAAAACACGTATGTTGCAAGACCATCTTAAGACTTAAATCTTAAAACCACCATATTCTGATTAGATTACTACCGGCCGCAATCTTGCCCTGTCTGCATACTTTTTCTCACTGAGTGAGCCTGAATCCGATGCAGTAGCCCAGCAGCACCTGCACTGTCACTCGAGCAGTGCTGGCATGCACCTAGTCATGCATGCCACACAGTGCAAGCATAACAGTGCAGGCGTAGGGCTGCACAACATGTGCCCCAGTCACATTACTAAATGGGGCCCACTTTTTCATGGCAGTTTCACAGCCGCGGGATCCAGGATCTTGGTGGTGCCGGCAATGGTATAGCAGGCTGGTTGTGTTCCGACCACTGAATTCATAAAACAGTGGTCAGACCACTAAGATTGCGGCGGTCAGACTGCAACCACGGGATTGGCGGTCTTGAGGCCGCCAAACTCGTAATAAGGTGTAAGGTAATGTATTTATAAACCATATGAATGAATAGATTTTATTGTACCAATAATTAAAATCATTATAAATAACAACGACTTTACTTCATGCAAACCATCACATCTATATAATTGCATCAATTTCCCCATAAGTAAAATGATCAACCAGAGAATTTTCAATATAATCACCGGGTACTTAGGCAAGTGACAAGTCCATTGCGGTCTAGGTTTAAACAAACCAAACGTTTTTTTTTATTTTCAATGTTGCAAACATGGGCCTGGGCCCAGTTCTCCTTTAGGGAGTTAATTGCTTACAATAACAAACTATGTGTACGAGTCTCTTTTGTCATAGCACAAAAAACGACGGCTATAACCGGCCTCTCCCTCAAGTGTGATATAAGGATGACCCCATAATAATTTGTTTAGGCCTCAAATGAGCCTTATCAAATCCATCATCTGTTTTTTTGCTAACTGTATGGTCAAAGATTTTTGTTTTGTGGCCATTTCATTTGTTTTCCTTTTCATAAACTACGTCCCTGCTCTTGCTCTGAGTATGTATCTGTAAATAAAACTATTCCTCCAAGAAAATAGTGTTTATATGTTATTTATTTCAGCTTTAGAACATGTACTTCTATGTCGAGATGTACTTCACAGTCTTAAACAATAGGCATTTGTACAACTTAAATATGTGTGCTCTTTTAATTGTGCACTACAAGCGACAACAACACAATGAGCCTTAGGAAAAGCACTGGAGGGCTGTAAAACTGCTGCACAGTGCTGCTTTCAATGTATTGTTTATGCTAGATGGTATGCAATTATCCATAAGCCTCAGTACATTAGGCTTCAATTTACTGTAACAGCGTCTCCAAACAAAATGCTCCACAATGGATCATGCTTGTGCGCCAAAATAAGCTGTTACAGGAGAGAAATTCGTTTTGCCATCTGTGCCTCCTTTAAAAAGTCGCATTTTGAAGCACTGATTTAAATTAGTGCTCATTAGCACAGGGACATTGCTTTCTCTGTAAAATGTCAGCTTTTAGAGTTTTGAAGCAGGTTCTGAGGTAATAATGTATCACTGCAAACCTAAGATTCTTGGAACTTTGCCTAGCACAGGAGAATACCAAATTATAGACATATGCTCTACTTCCTGCTGAATTCAATTTCAAGCACTTTGTAAAATATGTTACCTCTCTTTTAGTTGCTTGTAACATGTCTACTCAGTTAATGCATATACCCTTGTGTACAAGTTAGTACATGAGACATCCAATCTTCACAGTAGGCAAACTAAAAGGTAACACGGGTACCTTACGACCCACGGATGGAAAACATGTGATACAATTCCCAAAGCAGAAGTTGTCCTTCCGGACAGATTCTCCTTTGTGATTCAGACACCTTGCCAATTCAGGTGTTGGTGTGCAATTTTACGGCACTTCCCAGTCGTAATTTGTAATGATTCACAAAATGGCATTTTGCAAGAGAAAAATAGTTTTTAATTTTGCAAAATGTCTTTGATACACTGCATCCCTACATATTGCTGTCACAAAACCTATGACTTTGCAAATAGCTGGTTTTGCAGTTACTTATTGCGATAGCACATCGGACTTAAGACCCTCATTACCTCCTATTACTGTCTGCATCGCACCAGACTTTACTACATGATGAGGAGTCTCACTTTAGAAACACTCAACTTCTTTATTAATGGTGATTTTTATTTTCGCTCCATCCACCTATGGCTACGTAAGGAGGCCACTCCATCACTTTCACATCCTATTTTGTCGGATTCCATCCAGAGATGGTGGCCCAGGTTTATCAAAGGATTGCATTGCCCTTGCATCACGCAACATAATCGGTGAGTCAGATTTACCAAGCCATGCAAGTCAACCTTGCATGGCTCTGCTTGGTTTGGTAAAGTGGCTGACTTGCTTTACTCTGCGCTTGGAAGGCATTCATGTGTGAAGAGTAGGTTTTCCCAATCATCCACCCATGTATTTTGGTGCATTCACAGATTTAACAGGACAGGTAAAATACTCCAGAATGCTAAACCTTCCCAATAGAGGTGGAACAATGGGAAATATCTTTATTATTCCTAGTTTTTTTCTCTCTGCAAAACACTTAGAAATCGGAAAATGCCTCTAGGGATTGTTTTTTGTGCAGGAAGGTGTCCTCTCCTGCCCACAAACAATCCTGCCTGCAACTCAGGCACCCTTGCACCATGGTACAAGTGTGCCTGCGTTGCCTCAATGCAGCACATAGTGCCCAATTCACAGAATGAACTTAAGGCTCAATCCTAAACTTACTACTATTTTGGTATTCACAGAATGCACTTACTACTTTTGGTATTCACAGAAGTTAGGATTTTGTCTTAAGTTTGTCTTAAGACAAACTTAAGACAGACTTAAGACAGACTTAAGACATGAGGTGTGTATAAACTGGATTCTCCCATCTCCTCCTAAGGTGTCTGACTGGCTTTGCTTAGTTGATAAGTTCAGGAAATTGGATAAATCCAGAGGGTAAAGCAAATGTACGAAGTATTGGAAACTGTGGGAGAAGAATTATGTGGCAGGGTAGGAAGGGATGCCCAATGATTCCAACAAACGCGATTAAACAAATTCAAGGGGCTCATCATGGTGGTTCCATGGTGGTAAACTCAAAAAATGTGTAGGTTCTTAAGACATGGTCCTGCCTCTTTATTTAAAGGCGGACCCCTTTCCACTTAACATGAGGTGACCTTGCTTGCCATAACCACGAAGATCGCATAAATGAGGACAAAAAAAAAGTAAGAGGTCAACTTGCTGTGACCTCCACTAGTAATGTTAGATGTTTGGTGGGCCGAAGCCAAAATAGCCTCTAGCTTAGTTTGTAGGAAGGAATGAGATAAATATGGTTGGTCAGGCTTCCTCTTTGACTAGACCCTGTCAGTATGAGTGAAATTTCCAATTACTGGAGACAACAAGAGTGGGAGGGAATCGGGAGTGCTTGCAAGTTATTTTCTCATACCCATGAACTATTGCAAAAAGTCTAAGGTGACACAAGCCCTGAAATTAAAACTGAGATGCAAACTTATGAGTTGTGATTAGTTGGTCCTTGAGCTATGTGAATCTGTAAGGGACTAAAGGTTCTCTGATGTGATTCTTTAGCCTTTTGAGAGACTTTAAGCATGGTTTCCTTTAAAATACCTGGGATCAATTTCCAGAAATATCTTAGTATAAAAACACTCATTGGAAAATACACAGTCATGCTATTCCAACGGACTTTGGGGAGAATGTGACAAACGGTTATCATTTTAACACCTTCGAGTCTCATGACGAGCTCAGCTTGTCGTGAGCCACGGTTCGCGTGTGCTCATGACGAGCTCAGCTCGTCATGACCTTTAAAACGCTCGCACGCTGGGCTCATTCCCCTGCTGTGCGAACATGGGGAATTACCCCAGCTGTAAAGGGGTTAAGCTAAAATATGTGGTGATACTGTGATCTTTTCTTGATAGAGCTTGGCAGGAGAGTAAACAGTAACCTAGAACCTGAACACCTAAAACTATTTTGCTGCACCGAGCTGTGTCATTTTCAAAATGCAGGTATGAGCCATATTAACAAGAATATGGTGCATCCCGGTGCTCACCGCTCTGCTGGAGCTAAAAAAGCTGTCTAGCGCCATTGCAGGCACCCTTGCACAATGGTGTAAGGGTGTCTGCATGAGGGTCGTTGGGGCCAAGACCTCTATTGTTGAGACAAGCACGTCCCCCACACCTGGATTGCTGAGATGTGGTCGGAGGCCCCACCCCCTTTCTCAACCATTCTTCACAGGGGCCTCAATGCTCACTACTGGTTGGGTGATGAAGTCCCCTTGGCTGCTGAGGGTTGTTGGGGGCCAAAACCTCATATTTTTGCGACAAGTAAGTGTCCCACAACTGGATTGCTGAGCCGTGATTGGCAGCCCAGCCCCCATTCTCAACAAGTGTCTCGTCGTGCTCCACCACGCACATGTGCTAAAAATTCCACCCTGCTATAGAGTGCAGAGTTCATTGATAAGTCTGCGTTCACCGCAGAACACGAGTTGCCACATTCTGCCAAGGCCAAAGTCTCACCACTATCTCATGTGCATGATGCCAGTGCTCTTTTCATAGGTACCTGTCACTACGCCTTGCACTGAAAGTTTAAAGCTTCTAGTTATTGGCCGGTGAGATGCTATCAATACTGCCTTCTTAGGTAACCTTGTAGATCCCTCTTTAACTACACCCCACTTCTTTGCCCCGCTGAAGATTTTGGACTTCCATTTTTGAGACTAGGTGTACAGGTAAATATGCAACTGGTTCAAACCTAGTTTCTGTCTTTGACTTTTGCTCAATCACATTAAGCCTTAAATCGCAACTTGTTCCCAGTCTACCACAATCAGTCGACTGCGGTCGGTGCCAATCGCTTTTTGGTGTTATATTTAATTGAAGTTTTGTTGATATCTCTGATATCTATGATTGGATTTTGTCATTTTGTGTAATTTTATTTATTACAATTTAGACTATTTTTCTATTTTGGTTTTATGACTTTTATGATGGTTTGTTTTGACTTTATAACTGTTTTGGTACTGCATAACTAATGTACATTTTTCTCTAATTTAAGCCTGTCTGCTTAGTGCCATAGCTACCAGGGGTTTGAGGCTAGGTTCATCTAGAGATTTCATTATGACAAGGTTTGTCATTATTAATTGAGGTGGATAGTCACCCTCCCAATTAATAATCCAATTTCTTATATTGTTGTTCCGGGGTGGTATTGAGGACCTGTGATTTGCATTACCATTTTGACTCTTTAGTTTTAAATTGACCTTCCAAAAATGTAATTCCTACCTACCAATTGGCCACCTGTATTTTTGGAGAGCATGGCAGATCTGATTAGCATGTGCCAAGAAAGGGAGCTAAACCTGGTGAAGGCATTCAGAAGGAGAACTACCAGAAATCCCTCAGAGCCTGGCAGGAAGCATACATAAGGTAGTCCACTCTACAGGAGCAAAATGAGGAGAAGATGGATGAGGAAAATTAGGGTGGCTCTAGTGCCAAGGGCGGAAGAACAAACAGGGGTAGATGACCTGCAGTGTCTGGAGCAGGGATCATGGTGTCCTCAGGCATCTTGACCCGATCAGAGCTGGAGGATAGGCAGGCAGTGAGAGGGATGAAGCTGAAACTGGCTACTCTAGCCTTGGATGAAAATATGACCACAGCATCGATATCCCTGGAGCAGAAGAAGGCAAGCCTGTCTGCTCTATGTGATAAAAACCTAGGGCTTGATGTCAAGTTAATTTAGTGACTTTGAGGTTTCGCCCTGACAATGATTGTGATTTTTACTCAAGGAATTTAATCATCCTCCTTGACTAATAACCTACCTTCTTACATAGTGAATTACGCACATTTGTATAATGTGATCTGTTATTGGCTTTAATCTAATAACAATTCTTTGAACATATCAAGAGGACAAATACACTAGTTCTGGTTTGCAACCTCAAGAGTAGAATGCTTAATAGTTAACTATACTGACAAATCCCAGCATTTATTTTATTTGTCATCTTTGTGGGCTAATGGCTATTGACAATTTCAGTGAAGGCATTAACAACTGAAAGTGCCTGAATACATTGAAAATGCAGCCAGTTAAGCCATAGGTATAAGTAGTAGGCCTCGCAGGACATTGTAGCAACCCTTCTCTCTAAACTTTAGGCTAGGATTCAAAACCTTATTTCTAGCTACATAAGTTCACACATGTGTCTTCCTATTTGACTATAGACTCTCAAATGAGACTCACGTTTCGGCAGTGCTGGAGACTGCTTATTTGAACTTCTGGTCATTACATACGCAGCTTTTCTTGTGTGTGTTCTAGGCTCGAAACTATCCTGCTCTGATGAACATCACTCTACACAAAGCCTGTACCTGGAAAGCAACATGGAAACAACACTTGGAAGGAGAACCACTCTAAAATGGTTTTAAAAGTCAAGCATAGAGTAGATCAACATCAGTCTTTGTTTAACTTATAATAATTGGAACCAATGATTACATCTGTCTGTGTTTACCTTATAACAATTGGAACCACTGACCCCTCTTTGTTCCAGTACCAAGGACGATCGTGCTCTGCAGAGTATTCAAAGCTCTGCTGTGCAACCACAGCTTGTGTCTGTGTGACAAAGAGATTCCCAGTGGTGAGTGGACATCTCCTGAAGTCTTGCCTTACCGTAGAAAGCTGTTCATCTGACCTGAAGTGCCTAGAAGTGAACCTGCTGTCTTGGAGGCAGAACAAGCCTGTCAACCCTGCAGGTTATGTGAATGTCAAAGAAGAGCCAGAAGCAGCAAGTACTGGTGTAGTCTTTCATAGAAAGGAAGACAGAGGATATCGAGCTGTGTGTTTCAGTAGTTGGTGGTCATGAGACTCTCTGAGTGATGGTGCGAGTCTGGAAGTATGGAATCTCGACTGTTTGTGCAGCTGTAGCAAAGGATTGCCACCCCCACTCATCCTATGCTGCTGTGACCTAGAGACTGGTGCTTTTAACTTGTACCTTCACAATGTGACCAGCACACATAAGGTGACAGGAGGGTGACCATGACCAGCCCCACCTCATTGGCCCATGGAACTCCAGGTTACATGAAATTCCCGGGTGGAGGACCTCCAATGACAGTGACTTCTGCTGCTGAACCAAAACCACATCAGACCTGAAGGAGGCGGAGTCTGATTGGGACCAGTCTACACCTCTAACACAAGGAGATGATGGATGGAGCACTGAAACTTTTCAGACACTCACCCCCAGCCACAGATCTGGGTTGAATCCATCATCATTCTTTAGCTCACTACTCTACTCCAGTTCAGACCCAACTATATGCAAATCTGTCTTGATCCTGTGCCTCATGGGAACAGTTCAGCCTGAACTGCCAAGCCAAGTGTGGACAGGAAACAAGCATCTCCTTGTGTTTACCAAACTACACTTAACTGACAAGCCCCAATCAGAGCAACAACTGGTCTTGGGTTGCTTGTGTTCTGGGTCAGAGAGGGCCTGGCTTGGCAGTTTAGGCTTGACTGTTCCCATTGGAGCAGTACAAAGGCTGATTTGCATATGGCTGGGTTTAATCTGAGGTGGCATGGTGGGAAAAAAAAGCAATGGGGTGGAATGCTATGCCGAGTGATTGCCAGTGGTTGGACTTATGGCAAGCATCCTCCCATCACCTTTTGTGTGTTTGATGTACCACCATAAGTGGCCAAGGGTATGCCTTCACAAGAATGAATGAATGAATGAGTGAAGGATTTATAGAGCGCATTAAGCACCCCTGAAGAGGTCTCTCCATGCTGTAAACGGAGGTCCTGATGATGGAACAGGTGGTTCTTTGTTAAAGAGTTCTGTTTTCAGAAGTTTCCTGAACTTGAAAAAATTCAGGCACTTGCGTAAGTGGATGGGGCAAGTTCTTATATCGAGGGGCCTGGTAGGAGAAGGTTTTGCCACTGCCATGTAGTTTGTTAAACCAAGTGATATGGGTCACTTGCTCACTGTGTCACTGGTCCCAAGCTACACCCAACTAAAACCCAGAATCATCTTGGGTTTCTTTTGTTGTGGTTCAGAGAGGACCTGGCTTGGCAGTTTGGGCTTGACTTGGAGCAGTACCAAGACTGCTTTGCATAAGGCTGGGTCTGATTTGAGGTGGCATGTGGGCAAAACAAAGGATGGGTTGGAATTGGGCTCAGACACATTTTGAGTGTTTGATGTACCACCCTAAGTGGCCACGGGTACGTCCAGAAGTGGGTCCCCTATTAACTGTGCCACTGGAACCAAGCTACACCTGACTGAAAACCCCCAATCAGGGCAAAACCAGCCATGGGTTGCTTGTTTTCTTGCACAGAAATGACGTTGCTTCTTAGTTTGGGTGGGACTGTTTCCATTGGAGGAGGACCAAGACTGATTTGTATATGACTGAGTGTGATATGAGGTGGCATGGTGGGCAAAAGAACTATCGGGTTGGAATGGTATTCCAAGCAATTGCTAATTTTCATACTTATTTCAAGCATCCAATCATCCTCTTTCGTGTGTTTCATGTACCGCCCTAAGTGGGCAAGGGTATGATCAGATATGGGTCCCTTCCTCACTGTGCCACTGCAATCAAGCTTCACACAGCTGAAGAGCCCCAATCAGGGTGAAACTGTTCTTGGGTTACTTGTTGTTCGAGCAGTAGCAGACCCCTCCCCCCCCCCCCCCCCCCCAGCGCCTTGAGACCCTCTGGGTAAGTAGTGCGCTATATAAATGCAATGATTGATTGATTGATTGATTGTGTTCTGGTTCAGATGGACCTGGCTTAGCTGTTTGGGCTGGACTGTTCTCATTAGAGCAGGACCAAGACTGTTTTGCATATGGTTGAACCTGATTAGAAGTGGCAGGGTGTGCAAAAGAATGATATTTTGGAATGCTTCCTCAAGTGATTTCCAGTGGTTAGACTTATTACAAACATCGATCCATCAATTTGTGTGAGTTTGATGTACCGCCCTAACTGGCCAAGGGTATGCTCAGACCTGGGTCTCTTGCTCACTGTGCCACAAGAACAAAGATGACCTGACTGAAGAACCCCAATCAAGGTGAAACCAGTCTTGCATTGCTTGTGTTGGCAGTTTGGACTGGACTGTTCCCACTCGAGCAGGACCAAGACTGATTTGCATCTCATAAGGTCTGATCTGGGGTAGCATGGTGGGAAAAAATAACAGTGGCTGAGAATGCTGCTCAGTCAATTGCCAGCTGATGGACAAATTGCAGGTATCCACCCATCTTCTTCTGTGCATTTGATGTACCACCATAAGTGGCCAAGAACATGCCTAGACATGGGTCCTTTCCTTTGCTCACTATGCCACTGGAACCTAGCTATACCCAACTGAAGAGCGATGGTCAGGGTTAAGCTAGTTTTGTGTTGCTTGAGATGATTCAGAGAGGACCAGACTTGATAGTTTGGGCTCCACTGTTCTCATTGGAGCAGGACCAAGACTGACTTACATATGGCTGGGTTTGATCTGAGGTGGCATGGGGGCAAAAAGGCGGGGAGGTCCTCATACCAGCTCCCCCATGACTGCTCTCCTATCCAGCTTGCCAGCAGTCTGCTATCCACTGCTTCCTTAGGTTTGTACTTCCTCTACTCGCTTTCTGCTAATTTTTCTTTTTCTGCCCCCTTCTGCCCTTTTTGTGCCTCTCTCTGTTCGTTCGGCCCATTATTTTTCCTCTTTTGGCTAATTTCTGACCTATATTTTGCCTCTTTCTGTTTTTTATTTTATTTTTATTTTTTATTGTTTCACAGCATCAGATTTTATCAACATAATTTACACAATCATATACTCATTAAAAGCCCCCAAATATAAATGCCCATCTTGTGTTTCCTTGAGCCTTTAGCAGAAAACAAACTATATTCTAAATAATATATATTATACATTCTAGCCCGCCACACTTCAAAAACGGGAGCCTCAGATTGCAGCAAAGCTGCAGCAATACACAACCGGGGAACAGTCATAGCCAAAAACAATAAATAACGATGTTTATACATTGGTTTCCCAGGCTCTAACTCAGTTCCGGTACCTAACATCATAGCTGAGGTAATGCTAATAGGCATCCCAGTTATAACAGACAAGAACATTTCAATACTGCTAATATATACAGACAACTTACTACAAGTAAAAAATACATGTAAAGAATCCGCATTATCGCTCCCACAGCGAAACAACTTGCCATCGTACCTCCCACCCTATTTCGACATCTTTGCAGGTGTATAATATAAATCGAAGGCAGTTTTAAAAAACTGAGATTTCAAATTCGCTGATAGGAATGTTTCTTGAGTCATAATAATTACTTTCTCTAAAGACACCACTTGTTCACCCAGAGCATTAGCCCATTTTAGTTTATTTTTCTCCAAATCATCTACCTTTGATGACAGCAATATTTTATATAAAGCCCCCATTTTTTTCTGACGTTTAATTGATTCAACCAATTTATGGCATACTATTACCAGCTTTTTCTTACATAAAAAAATCCCAGATTTGGAGAAACTTAAAAAGCTGCATCCTGGGTACATCATATTGCCTTTGCAAAGTCTGAAAATGATGAATAAATCCCCTCCCCATCAAAAAAATCACCTATTTGCTCGATACCTTTACATCTCCAATTCCCGACCACCAAATCCCAAAAAATAGAAGGCAAAATACGTACAGCTTTAGTGGGAGTGTTATATGTTATCCCAGTTAAAGAGAATTTTGCTGAATAACTTCCCAAACCATAAAGACGGACTCCATAATCTTAAAACGAGTCCGTTTATAGTAGCCCCCGTCAACCTCCTTAAACAAACAATTTTTGACTTCTGCCCAAAGTAATACTTGAAAGATTGATGGAGCTTCTGCCGCATTACTGACCTCTTCCCCGGTGAACAATACACGTATTTTAAGCAGAAAATAGGCGTAATAATAAAATGTGAAATCTGGTATTGACCAACCACTCCTTTCTCTTGGCAGTGTCATAAACCTCATTGTTCTTCTAGGTCTACCTGGGGCCCATATATATTTGTTTGCAGTTGCTGAAGTTGCTCTTTAGTCACCTCTAAAGGGACAGATCTGAAAAAGTATAGAACCCTAGATAAAATATTCATTTTTAAAATATTGCCTCTACCCACCAACGTAAGTTGAAGTCGGGCCCATCCTGCTAAGGATTCTTTGATCTTGGGCATGATATCTATCAAATTTACTTCTACTAATTCTCTCATAGATACCCTGATTTTTATCCCTAGGTATGTTGCCTCCTTAACAGATCGTGGATCCTCAGACATCATATCATTTGTACATAATAAGTGTGTTTTTGTCTTATTTAACTTATACCCTGATACATGTCCAAATTCTTGTGCTATCCATTCTATTTCTATAACTGCTGTTGCCGGATCGCTGGTAGTGATTGCGATATCATCCGCATAAGCAAATACGGAATGCTGTATTTCCTGAACAATAAACGGTTGCACTAAGGTGCTCCTATCCAACATATTAACAAAGGGATTAATATAAATAGCAAATAATAAAGGGGAGCAGGGACAACCCTGCCGGGTTCCTCTATTTATTTCCACAGGTTCTGATACCCTACCCCCAACACAAATTGTAGCTATTGGTAATTTATATAACACCTGTAAGGCCTGAATAAATCCTTGTCCAAAACCCGCTCGATCCATGATGTTCCATAAGTAATCCCATGAGACGCATTCAAACGCTTTCTCCGCGTCTAATAATATTAGTCCCAGATCCCGTCCTTCAGCCTGAGCAACATCAAATAATGTCACAACTTTATTAATATGAGCCACAGTCCCTCGAGAGGGGATAAAACCATGCTGGTGTAGAGATACCAAAGGAGATATAACTTTTGCCAATCGATTTGCCAATATTTTGGAATAAATGTTGCCATCACAATTAAGCAATGAAATTGGTCGGTATGAACCCGGGATCTCAGGTGGTTTCCCCTTCTTTTTAAAAACTACGACGGTGGCTTCATCCCATGATTTAGGTGCATGACCGTTTTGAGTGGCACATATCGTCTCCAACAGCTCCTTCTTAAGATCATGAAAAAATACTCTATACAACTCCACGTGGAGCTTATCCGGACCAACAGCCTTCCCACTAGCTAATCCCTTAACAGCCGCCTCTAATTCATCCACCATCTAACCACTCCACCTTCTTCCGATCTAACTGTATAGATTCCCCAACGTCTGACATATTATTCACATCTCCCCTGAATCTTCGGCTGAGTATATAGCTGAATGTAAAACTGATGGAAGATAGCAAGAATTCCCCAGGGATCAGGTGCGGTTACGCCAGAGCTATCCCTAAGGCTGGTAATTCTCTGAAAGGATTCTTTCATCCGCATTCTCAGCGCGAGACATTGCCCTATCGCCTCTGCATACTCATGGCACTCCCTTTTATGGGTCAGATATTTCCTGCCATTCTCTTTATTCTAGAGTGTATTAACATTCGCCCGACATCGTGTGGTATCAGATTCCAGCCCTGTAATGTCTTTGCCATGTGCAATTCCCTGTGTTAATTTTGCCTCAGCACATATCAATTTTGCATATAGGTCCTGTGGATCTAGCTTAGCCTTCTTTTGATAATGAATACTGAAGCTCATCACTTTCCCTCTGAGACAGGCCTTAAAAGCGGTCCAAAGCACTGGGACGGAAACGGTGTCTTTGTTATTCAAGCTATCCCTAAGTCTGGTAATTCTCTGAAAGGATTCTTTCATCCGCATTCTCAGCGCAAGACATTGCCCTATCGCCTCTCCATACTCATGGCACTCCCTTTTATGGGTCAGATATTTCCTGCCATTCTCTTTATTCCAGAGTGTATTAATATTCGTCCGACATCGTGTGGTATGGGAAACATCATTTACAACGAAGGCAATACTACGCGTGACGTTTACTACGAGGCACTTACCACGTAAACGTCTTTTCCACTCGTATGCCTTCCACGACCGTCTTTACCACGCAAGTGGTATTCCTTCCAGTCGTCCAGCGTGTAAGATCTGCGTGGGCTTAGGGGGGCTGGAGGGGGTTCTCCCCCCCCCCACAAAATATCCTTCCAGTCGACCAACGTGTGTGGGTAAGGGGGGGCTGGGGGGGGGGGGGGTCTCCCCCCCAAAAAAAAACGAGCGGGTTAATAACATTAAAAAAAAGGAATTCAGTGCCTCTGACGTAAAAGGAAAGAGCCTCCCAAAAGACGTCATAATAGAAGTCCTTTTTTAATTTTGGTAGACGTGTTTTGACGCTTGTTTCCGTGGTGGATGGAAGTAAGGGCTGCTGGTGAAAGGCGTGCAGGTAAGAATATAATCTATATTAAAAATATATATATATATTTAAGCGCACATTGAAGAAAATGAATTTAAAAAACAAAGGTAATTTGTTGTTTTAAAAATCGATGTATTGGGTTATGCAGTTAGACATATTTTATTTAGCCTATCACTATCATTATGAAGATTTCAAAGACGGGACGTTAGATGTTTCTTAACGTTTTTTTTTCTCGAAGTAAAATCCTACGTTCTAAAAAGCAGCATGGTAAAGCCACTTGCGAAGTAAAATTCGTGTGGTAATGCCATGCATGGTACTTGTTAGCGTGGAATAATCATATATTCGCAATCAGATTCCAGCCCTGTAATGTCTTTGCCATGTGCAATTCCCTGTGTTAATTTTGCCTCAGCAGATATCAATTTTGCATATAGGTCCTGTGGATCTAGCTTAGCCTTCTTTTGATAATGAATACCGAAGCTCGTCACTTTCCCTCTGAGACAGGCCTTAAAAGCGGTCCAAAGTACTGGGACGGAAACTGTGTCTTTGTTATTAAAAAAAACCTCTTTAATCCATATTCTAATATGCCCCCACATGCATCAAGCATTTTCGGAGTCGCAAACGGTGCGATTCCTTAAAATCGGCTGTTTGCGATTCCAAAAATGCTTTTTCAGATGCATCATTATTTGGTGATGAAAATCGCTAATTTTGCGACTTTCCAGAATGCGATTGCATTTAAGGAATCGCAAATTTGCGATTCCTTAAATGCAATGCATCATTCTGAATTCAAATTGCGAATACAAATTTTGGAAGTGCAAATCACCACGAGGTTGAACCTCGTGGTAAATTGCGAAAAATGTTTAAAATGTTCTAATTTACATTTTAAACAATGTCATGTTACAGACACACATGTCCTTAGGACATGTGTGTGTGAAACATCCATTTAAAAATACATTTCAGGGGTGCAGGGGGGGGTCCTTTGGACCCCCCCTGCACCCATGGAATGCATCAACATTTGCGAATTCAAAATTGCGAATTCGCAATTGCCATTGATTTCTATGGGCCTTTTGGCCCATATGAATCAATGGGAATAGCGAATTCGCAATTTTGAATTCGCATAATATTTGCGATTCGGTAAAAATTGCGATTTTTACCGAATCGGAAATATTTAGCACTTTCTATGATGCATCCCGTTTTGCGAATCCATATTCGGTAAAAATCGCAAATTTGGAAACGCAAAACGGGAGTTTGATGCATGTGGGGGATGGTCCTTAAACCCATTATCAAGCAATAGTTTCCTATCTAACGTAAAGGTTCTTAAAGCACACTCAACCGAGAGTGCCAAGATTTCCAGCACTATTGGTGCATGATCAGAGGTGATCCTGGGGTATATCTGTATCTGTCCCCGACAAGTAACTCAGTAGATATAAAAAAAATAATCAAGATGAACCAATTTTTGAAAAGGGAAAGAATAAAATGTATACCCAGGTTCTGATGCGCAGGGTCTCAACGTCTTGTTTGGAAATCACAGCTCGATTCAAGGAAGCAGAAACACGCATTTCAAACCTTGAGGACGGACTTACTTGTGGCGCACAAAGCTCTGACTGAATCTCTTCGTACTATGAGAGAAGATACTCAGCCAGGTCAAGCTAACAAGCCCAGAGCGATTTAGATCTCTTTTAATAGTTTTTTAGCTACGGAGGATGTGTTCCAGTTAGCTCGACCGGATAAAAAGAGGGCGGGAAGGATTTTGAATTTTTTGTAAGGCCCGACTTTTGCCACTTTACTGTAGAGAGTAGGTCCAATTACGTCAGCTCATTTCAGCGTTTCAGGCTAAAGGGGCACAAGCATATTTACTGAACCGGCTAAACTCAAGAATATATTTCAGGATCGCACCCAGTTTTTTTCCTCAGAGGGCTTTGCAAAAGAGTATCGAAACTCTATATAGGATTTTGGTTAATACTGCTTTAAAGCAGGGCATGGGTGGGATAAACCCACTCATCAGGTGCAGGCAATTTTTTTTTTTTTATGTTTGTCGCTTCTTGGCTATCAGTGGTGGTATTTTTCATTGTGTCCTCCACTCTTGAGCGGAGGTGCAAGCAACGCCATCAGACGAATGAAAGCTTTTTTAATCTGAAGGACAATAATTCCTAAAGCCTTGTTGTTGGGGAGGGGGCAGGGCTGGGTTGTAGGGGAGACGGGGAAGGGTGGGTAGGGGGGATCAAATAAGAGGAAAACTTGACAGCATCAGATTGGGAATACTTGTTGGCAGCAGAAGAATGGTTGTTTTATTTAAAACGTTTGTTAGGCATGGCTTACAAAATGCATTTATGTTTACTCTTCTATGGCTACCAGGGGCTTGAAAATGTGTTCCTTTAATGTGTGTGGCCTCAATAATTATAATAAAAGAAAGAGGGCATCTGCGGAACTGCGTCTGATCCAACCGGATGTAATATGTATTCAAGAGACGCATATCCCTTGGGGTAAACGCTCTGTATTGACTGATTGGGATTCGTATTGCTTACAGCGTCACAGCAAACAACAATGATACGGGGGTGGCAATATTGGTTAAACCCGCTATTCAAAGCACAGGGCGTGTCTTAGCCGATAAATGTGGGAGATGGGTGATTGTGGAATGTGTCCTCGGTATTTCTAAATTCACAATCTGTACTATTTATGGGTCCAATTTTGATGTACCGTTATTTTGAGAGGAACTGAATATCGAACTTACATCATGGCCGGCTCCCTTAGGGGCATATTAGCAAGGAACCTTGTTAAAATTATCACCATTTTAGCGTCGGGAAACTCGCTAAAACGGCGATAATGGGCTTGCTAATATGTGCTATACAATTCCTATAGAAGCCCAGGTTAGATGTCCTGCACATCTAACCTGGGCTTCTATAGGATTTCTATAACGCATATTAGCAAGCCCATTATCGCCGTTTTAGCGGCAGTTTCCTGCCGCTAAAACGACGATAATTTTAATGAGGTTCCTTGCTAATATGCCCCTAAGGCCCAGATGCTGCCAGAATCTGCCCCTTTGCGACCGGTATTTTTGCATTTGGGATGCATCATCCCAAATGCAAAAATCGCAAATTAAGAATTCCCTAAATTGCGATTATTTGCATTTAAGGAATCTCAAATTGAGATTCCTTTAATGCAATGCATTAAAGTTTAAAAAATAGCGATTTCGCTAATAGGGCTCGCAAATTACCATGAAGTTCAACTTCAAGGTAATTTGCAAAAACTTATGTGCACAGATCAATTTCAGGGGTGCAAAAGGGTGTCCTTTGGACACCCCTGCACCCTTGAAATCACATTCTCATTTTGCGATTCGCTAATTGCGATTCGCAAATTGAGAATGTCTTCCCATTCATTCCTATGGGCCTCTAGGCATATAGGAATGAATGGAGAGGTATTCCTTAACCCCTCCCCTGCTGATGACGGAACCGCTCCGTCATCAGCTGCGGTGGCGCTGTGCTGATGACGGAGCGGTTCCGTCATGGCCCAGCTGCCGCGCCTGCGCGGCGCGTTCTATTGAGCGGGGCGGGCCATGGCGGAACCGCTCCGTCACGAGCACAGCTCAACCGCGGCTGGTGACAGAGCGGTTCTGTCACCAGCATGCGGCTGCCGCGCGGCCACCCCGCCCTGTTAGCGCTGCGGCGGAATAGCCGCCGCAGCGAAAGGGTTAATTGCGAGTCGCAATTAAGGAATTTTAAGAAAGCACTATTTTTAAAGTGATTTCTTTTTGCATAGCATTTTGCTATTCCTTATTAGCGATTCCTTATTTTTCGCTAATAATAACGAATCGCAAAATGGATGCTTGATGCATCTCAGGGTAAGTTCTTTGTGGTAAATAAAGAACTACAAAGGGGGAGGCAAGCTTATAAGGGACGGAAACCAAGGATGTTTCAAGCACTAGCTAATTCGGTGAAGGATTACAGGCTATCAGATGCATGGGATAGTATACAACCATCAGAACCTGGGTATACGTTTTTATTATTTTTCCTCTTTCTGCTCATTTCTGACCTGACTCTTCGATGGAGATTTTGCATCCACAGCGCCCAGATGCCCCTATGTGTGACAGTGCTGCGCTATACAAATGCTGACTGATTGTTTGAAAGAGCGATGTATTGGACCACTACCCTGAGCATTTGCTAGTGGTTTGATGTATTGTAAGCTTCCACCCATCATATTTTGTGTGTTTGGTGTCTGATTGGGAAGCACACTCTATCCCAGAATGAGGAGAGTCTGCACGTTATCATCAGTTGACCACATGCCTCGGACCTGCACATTAGATTCCCAAACTGTGATGAGATAACAAAGACTAATGTGAAATGTCATAAGCTGAACCAAACATATTATTGGCAGGTTTTCTGCATCTGAACCTCGATACAAGGTATTATAGATACTCATACTCAGAGGGGCGAACTACCCATTTAGATGATGAAGGGAACTGGATGGTAGAGGAGTGGGCAGCATTTCGAGTTCAGTAGCCCCAGTATCCAGTTCACTAAATTGAGCAGGTGCATCTTGTTCACTAAATTGAGCATGTTCAGTAATTCGTGTGCAGTATTAAGTTTTTGTGTGTAATAAAGTGCAAACGCACTGGTTTGGAGATTCAGTTGCTGTGCTGCTCGGTGATTGCTGATTTGTGAGCCAGAATACCCCCCACACTACCTCCGTGATAATCCTCTGCCTGATCACCATCGCTAATATTAAGAGTCAAGTGTTTGTTCTTAGCCTGGTTTGCAGAGCCATAGTTGGAAATGACCCTGTTACATCAAAGGCAAAAATACCCAACCCCCACGGTTGAGGCTCTGTAGCCACTGCCTGCCCTGAGACCCGCTGAACAGAGTCTGACAACATTAGGATTAAGAAATAAATGAGTTAAAACCTATAGACCAATTAAGTTAAAAAGGAATGCAAATTAATAATTAAGTTGAATCGTAATGAATAGAGCAGGACAGGTTTCAGGAGTTATAAAATTATCAAAACGTCCCCAAAGGAAAGAATAGAAAACCAAAAAGCAAGTGTAGTGCAGTGGGAGGGGGGGGGGGGGGGGTAGTTCGATTAGGTCCAAAGTGCACTCTAAAGCCAACTAATGATTAAGCAAGGTCAGGTTGCAGACACTTTATGAAGACCAGAATATGAACGATACCTGATAATGGATTGAGACTGGGTAAGCTACCAGTTTGCGTCCATCAAAGGATTCACGTTCTGACTTACAGAATCTGCCAAAGAAGCACGGCACAGGGCTGTCACCAAGCAGCTCTCCACAGATTGGGTCTCCCTGGAGCCTCCAACTTTGCAATCCTAAAAATCAAACCTGCTGAGTTAATGACTCAGTCAGGCAGTTTAGTGCCTTTTCCTGCTTTCATGATTTACTTTGGGTTTTTGTAACCTTTCTGAGACTCAAAATGTGTCAATGGGGAAAGAGTCAAAACCGGGCTGGGGAGGAAGCCACAAGGTCAGATGCTATGTTTTTGTGGTCTTGCTGGAGCCTCAAATATTGTGGCTAATCTAAGAGTGATAGCAACCAGGGAACTCACGTCTGAGAACCAACAATTAAAAAGTTTTACGTCTTCCCTGATGGTAAAATCATCCCATTCTTCGAAGGTGGCTTCCTTATCACAATGCTCAAGTAAGAAAACTGTTGTCCCCTGACGCCTCTCACATCTAAAGCCAAAGGCCCAGTTGATTTTCTTCTTTCTGTTGGATATTCTCAACTTTACTAGGAAGAGTAAAGTTTCACAGCAGCCTAGATCCTTCTCGGGAGACACAGACGCTCTTTTCCTTGTGGTACACCAGGCAATGCAGGGGTAAATCAGGGATCAGGCATCTCTAAGCTTCAGGTTTTCAAATGGCAGAGGAAATACTTCTTGTATCATTCTGTTGTCTTCTGCGCAAACATCTCTAAGACTTGGGCGTTTGTGGCAGCTCTTATAGCAGGTGCTCAGCTCACTGCAATGTTTTCTTCCACCTTCCTGGTGATTATTCAGTGGAGAAATTTCTGATTGTTTTTAAACATAGCAAGGTACCAATTTCCAGTAGTGGGTAGTCATCAATATTATTTAGGACTTAGAGATGGAAGAATAGTAGTCGACATACTAAAGACTACCTGACAACTTTGGGCCACACTAAAACTCACGTTTTCAACCAAGAATGTGTCAAGAACATTTTCTAAAAACCTCTAGAGTAAAATAAACAGCCCACCTTAAAAAAAATCCAAATACTCCTCAGATACTCACAATAGTGCTGGGAGGCGCAGGATTACATTTGCATGATTAACGCATGTATAGGCAAAGCGTGATTTACGTTGTTACATAACTTGTGCATGTTAATCCTACAATATATAATAGGTGACTGTATTCATCCATTATGAACACCACCCAAGTTAGCTTGCTGTGTAACCTAAAACAGCTATATTCTTATGTCATTTTGAATGTCATATTTACACACTTAAGGCTAAGAGACCTGCACATTTTATTTCCGTTTGGTTTGCACTTTACATGTTTTTCACTGCAGATTCTTTCGAGCTCGTGAATAGATTATTGTTATATATTCGACGGATGACAGTCAGATTCTCAGGAGAAGAAAGTGCCATGACGGGAGAGTGACGCGTAGGATGAGATTATAGTTCTCAACAGTCTGTCCAGTGTAACAGTTCAAGGACATAACGCGAGGACGTCAATTCACCTAAATGTCCATGGTAGGAGAAGTGACATCACATGCCCTTTGACACATTATGACATCACAGGAAGTGACATCACACAACCTCAGGCCTGGTGCATAACAGAAAGTGATGTTTTTGACCTTTGACTCTAATGACATAACAGGTCGTTATATCACTAAATGAAAACCAAAACAGTGCACAATTAAACAACAAAGGGGCATATTATGAAGGGGGTTTATCTCCGCTTTTTTGGCTTTAAAAGCCAAGAAAGCAGAGATAAAATTATCTCCCTATTACCTAGCTGTCGCTAACACCAGTTAGCGACAGCTAGTAGGAGATAGCGACCATCTTGGGTCCCGCCTTGCATGTCAGTAATATTTATCACTAATGACATGCAAAGTGGGCGTGCCAAGATGTTAGCGACTTGAACAGTTGCTAACATCGCTATCTCCTATTACCAACTTTTGGAGATATTCGCGCTAAGCGCAAATATCTCCAAAAGCTAACACCTGCCCAGAGCAGTTCTTAGCCATGTTATCCAATGGGAGGTGGATAACATGGCTAAGAGCATTAGCTCGGTAAAGCATGAATATCGCTGACTTTTCAGCGATATTCATGCATTTCGGCCGATTTTTATCGCTTAGGAGATAAACCTTGATAATAGCAAGGTTCCTAAGCGATTAAAATCACCACAGCTCGGCGATAAAAATATCCTAGCTAAACCAACATAGCGATAATTATCGCTAGTTGTTGGTAATATGCCCCAAAGTTACTAAAGAAGGTATGTCTATTATAGTCATTAAGTCTTAACGAATTAAAACTGCTACCATGATATGTTAGAAATGAAGAAACCACATTCCCAGAGGCAGACATAATATGCAGTCAGCCTATGGCTAATGACATCCTCATGGCCAGACATAGCCCCCATATGTCGATACACAAATACAGCTGGAGGCTTCCCTCAGGTACACATGAGTAACAGTATGGGCTGTATAACTATAGTCTTCATTCTTGATCCCAAAATAGGCACAACAAAGGCAGCAGCAGTGCAATCTATTCTCATCACACAAAGCAGATACAGAATGGGCAGCTATAATGCAAGCAATTGTGCTGAAGCCTGAGCTACTACTAGCCTATTGAACAGGACTTTCTTGCTTCATTCAATAGGCTTCCTTTCGTCAGTGGACTAGAAACCATTGTAGCGAGTGCTTCCAACCTCACCAAGCAGATCTCTCTCTCACGCGCTTTCTCTCTTGTCATCCTTTATATATAGGAGGGATGCATACATGAAGAAACTGAAAACCTTACTTTTTATTTAGGGTTAAAGGTTTTGTCTCTTAGCCAGTCAACACTTGAGGTGCAGAGCACCAAGACACTCCTTGGAGTAACAGAGCGGTATACAAATGCCCTTTATATTACATTATAAATATTCGAACAATATCACAGTGCTGCTGAAATATTACTTGGCACTGCCCCTGGTATGATGAATAACATGTTTATGAGCAAGCAGTGTTGATCTGATATACCAGAGCTTGGCTTGTTGATAGGTCTAATGTGCCAGCTTACCAGTTTACACAATTCTTCACTTAAGCACACGTTTCCACTCCTGTATTACAATGGCCCAGGTATATGAATATTTCAATGCCAGAGTCACAATGCCCTAAATAAGCATATTCAAGGAGGTTTTAGGTCTTTCCAGAATCTACAGGGCGAAACAGAAGTCACAGTGAGACGTGGCCCTTTACTGGACATCAAGCACTGGTCACCGGGTAAAGGAAGCAAGTAATCCATTTGTTATGTTTGCTCAATAAGAATCATGATCACCTTCATCAAGCTCTGATGGGAAGGAAAAAGTCTGAGTAATGGCAGTGGGACTGATCTGGTATCTATAATTAGACCACTGGGGAATGGGTTGGCAGTGTAGCATGCAAGAGAACTAGCAAGACTACAGCCTGAATTGGCTCCCAAACTCTACCTGGCTGCCAATCCTGCGGCACTACTGATATTCCACAATACCAGACCCACACACTGCTCTGCCTATGCACCTTCATCATTCTCGGTAGCACTTCTGTTAAAGCTCTGGCATCGCAAGGAATGCACTGATGATCCCTGCGTTATGCATGCATTGGGACTTGCACGCAGTTAGCTGGGTACTTTGATCTTTCCTTGAAGCACCCTCAAGATTCCAGGCGGATCCCTAAGCATAGTTTACTTTGCACCTTAACCCTACCACAGACGACACATGCTACTCCTGTTCCCCACAAACAGTTCTGCCATAGCATCACCTGTTGAATCACCTGATATTTCAATACTGGAAATGGCACACATCAGTGCTATTGCATGTCAATCCAGAACCTGATGTGCCAAAACTAGGATCAAAAATGCTCTGTCTGTGCATCTCAATCCAGGTTTGCAGTATCCATGTTATTCCATAAAAGTCCACCACATCACAATCTACACCAGCAATTAAGCACAGCAGGCGCATTAACCCTCTCAGTTTCCTATTAAGAATGGAAATGCGATGCCGAGATTTTGCACTGACCTTAGCAATACATTCATTCACCAAATAAGGAGCCTTACAATCAGCATTTTGCACATTAAAAGGTAGGATTGTCAGCTCAAGGTTTTCAGTAGATACTGCTAACTTGCTACACAAATCAATTAGAATGACCCTAACCAAAAGTCCTGCGTTTCGTAAGTAAGAGCAGTGAAATCCTTAATCTAAGAATATGTGTTTATTTAGGGTGAGTTTTACTCCATGGAAAGCTGCTGAGTTACCTAAAAACCTAGGGAGATTCCACAGATTTGTGAAAGCCACAGATTTGTAAAAAGCAGCGCAATTGTGCACTGACCTTTAGTGCCAGGAGCTTGTATCATGCTGTAAAATCAGTGTGAACCCCACAATTCAGCACGCCAGAGGGTGCTGCTTCTTTCTGCAGCTTGAGTAGTTTTTCTACTTGAGCGGCAGCTTTGCAATGAGCGAACTGCTGTGCACCCTTGACGAGAAAGCTTGCCAACAGGCAATCTAGCATTCGTTTATTCTTGCACGTGCCCACCAACTTAATGATGGCGAGCTGCGTGCGAGAAAAACTGTGCCACTCATCGGTTGGCAGAGTTTTTGATGAACTTCACAAGCAGAGCTCAGAGTGGGCAAAACTCAGCAAACTCCACCGATGGAGCAGTGTTTACCACTTACCCCTAGGGCCTCATTTTGGAAAAGTGTTGCATCGCTGCATAAAAGCAGCGATGCAACACTTCCTAATGTGCCCTCCTTGCGACATGATCAATGTTTCATATTTACTATATGACGCATCATGCCGTAAGGAATGACAGATACGTCAATATTAGTAACGTATCTGTTGACCAAAAAGTGGTGCATTGCTGAGGTCTTACAAGGGCAGTGATGAGCACCCAGGTCTGTATGGACACGTGTTGTCATAAGTAATCCTCAGTTAAATAAGAGCTTGGTAACTACCAGATCCATTGTTGCACCTTAAATATGGCACTTAATTTAAACTTTGTTTGATATTTGTCTCCACTGTCAATGACCTGGTGCTCAGTGGCTCCTAAGACCGAATCCTACCACATAGGAGAGGTATGCGCAGTGCATATCACACGGCATTGCAGAGGTTTTGACACATTGGCATCCTAGAAGAAGAGCAGTGAAATCTTATAGATTTCACTGCCCCTCTCCTACAAGGGAAACAACCATCACAATGCAACTTTTATAACGCACTACCATCACAACACAACTTTTACAACGCAAAAGGTATTACTATGCATTCTATTACAACGCATGCCATTACAACGCAGATGTTGTTACAACACATGCCTTTACAACGTAAATATTGGTAAGTATTTTAAAAAATGTTATTATTAATTTAATACCCCTCCTTTATTTAGAATTGTAATTTATACCCCCTACACTAGCCAATACTTATATTATAAATATAATACCACTCCTTTATTTAGAATTGTAATTTATACCCCCTACACTATCCAACACTTACCCTATTGTTACACCCCCCTGGAGTAAGAATTGTAATTTATACCCCCTAAACTATCCAACACTTACCCTACTGTTACACCTCCCTGGAGTAAGAATAGCATTTTATACCCCCTACACTATCCTTGACACTAATATGCACTGGTGGAATAACCATTTGACCTACATCAGTGTCTGAAGTAGCCCACAAAGCACTAGGGAGTGAAGCTAATGCAGTATCTTCTTTAACCAAACAAGATCTCTCAGTCATGGTGTAGTTGTCATTCAAAATAACACGCACTCCTTCAGAAGAACATGGTATGGTAGCCCTGAAATACTTGAGCATATCAAGACCCACAATATTGTCTGGTGTGTTCGGAGAAAGCAAAAATGGACATGGAGCAGTACACTTATCAACATGGAATGCAAGTGGTTTTGACAGTGGGCTAAGGGAAGGCATTCCATCGAACCCTATCGATGTAATGGTTGATCCAGACAGGGGAGCCCTTGGAACCAATTGTTTGGATAAGGCACTACGAGTAGCTCCTGTATCAACCAGAAACTGATCAGTAGAACCAAAAACATGTGCTGTAACATAGGGAACCCTCTGATCTACTGGAACTTCAACTGATTCCTTACCCCATCCTAGGCAATCCTATGCATAAGCAGAATCTTGAAAATCAGATGGCACATAGTCATACATTTGATTTTGGTTCCGTCTATCAAAAGTGTTATACCCATCCTGTCCACATGTATTAGCATCAAACCTGGCATGATCATTCGTGCTCCCTCTAGGCCCTGAATATCCTGACGATTTCTCATTTGTCCCCGACCACGTGGGCACTGCAGAGCAAATAGTACTGGACAATCAGAAATCCAAGGTCCAAACTTCTTGCAATACGCACACTGGTCAACAGACAAATTTGAACGAGTATAGGAAGGAAAAGACGAACCATAAGATCCACGTCCATCTCTATCATTACATCTAGAAGGCGGACCATAAGTCTGAGCCAACATAACCTTTGTTTTTAATTCTTTAGTCTTCTTATCCTCATTACCCTTTGCTTCTAATTCCTGGCGTTCATAATTCTGAGCCATAGTCAAAAGACGAACCGGAGAAGCGGTAGTCCATGAACTCTCACTGGCCTTTAGGCAACGTGCTTTTCCTGGCAAAAGGTTTGCGACATATTTATCAACAAACAGATCCCTACCCGTGTCATCTGTCAATGACTGGCCACTAAAATCGTGGAATACCTCCTCAAAGCGTGTAAAGAAATCTGAAACTGATTCATCTGCCTTTTGCTTACATGACGCTAACACAGTCCAATCTATCTTTTTAGGGGGAATAATCATCTTTAACTTAACTAATATAGCTGTAGGGAGATCTAAAATTAATTTACACGGTTTCTGTGCAGGCTCCCGCTCTACATCCATTTGTTCTAACTCTTTCCATAATGCCCCAAAAGTCGCACTATCATCAACTTTACGCACAGTTCTCCAAATGTCAGGCGACAATATCAATCCGAAAAACAAATCAATATCAGGCAAAGTCATGGTACAAGAGCAAATAGCACCCTCAACTTCCTCATAAAAAGCTGCTGGATTTTTAAGCAGATCAGGCAATGCAGTTTTAAGGGCCCTAACATCCGCTCTATTCCAAGGAGCGTAAACCCAATTATAAATAAAATAATCCTTGGAATCGGCAGAACTCTTATCATCATCATTTCCCTCGCCTCTTGAAAGAACATACAAAGGTGCGGCTTCCCGCATGGGTTTTGCATGAACTATCATAGTCTTATCTGTTCCAAAGATAGAAGCTTGCGTCATGCCGGTTTGAGATGTTTGTGCAGCTGCGTCTGCTGACTTTTTCTCCTCTCGCAAACGGACTGCCTCAACACGCAATTTAACCAAAAGCCTGATACAGTCAGCCACCTGAGAAAAGAGAAAAAGACCATCATGCATTTGCTTACAATCATTTGCTATATCAACAGGCTCCAATTCCTCCGAATATTTCCTAAACCGTTCAACAACTTTTGCGGCAAACACCTCTGTAAAATTTACTTGCTCCCTTTCCTGCCAGTTCTTCATGTCATCTAAAAGTTCAGAGGCAGAAGCAGTATTACGGACGGCTTTGCGAGCAGCAGATCTAAGCTCAGCAGAACGCGCAGTGGTCAACATGGAACGAGTTTCTCGCGCTTTGTCCTGATCTGTAGAAGATTCCTAATCGGATTTATGAGGATCGGACGGGAAAATTACGGTGGTGGTGTACAATCTAATAACTCGAAATCCTCTTGCGGTTTATTAAGGATAGGATAAAGGGGCTGCCTAACAGCGTATTGGCCAGTTACCTGTAAACGGCGCTCCCTATTCTCTCTCTCTTTCAGTTCTTTTATGTTCATGTTTTTCACCTCTAATGATTTTGCATAAATGTTCTTTCGCGGTTCTTTTTCAATCAAGGCTTGCTCACGCTTCATTCGTTCACGCACTTCTTTCTCCCACATTCGTGCACAGTCAAACATATCTTGCCTAGTCTTCCGCTTAAATATACTGAATCTTTTGCAAATCAAATGACCCATGCATAGGCCAACGCAACTCAGGATCCTTGCTAGTATATTTATTCCATAACGTGCTGTAGATTATAGAAGAAATACCATATTTAACATACATGTCCCTATTAGGCGTCCCCTCCGGGGGGTGGGACGGTTGTGCTTCATCGAGTCTCAAACTGGTACCACTACAAAAGCAACACATCCTACGAAGTGTGCTAGAAACAGGCATGCCCAAAATAGTGCAGAATATGCAGTATTATAATCAAATCTAATAAATCTAATCATGTCCTTACGGTATATTACCCTCTACCTCATAACTATTTGTTGTTGTTGTTATTACTGTTACTATAATGTATACCTGTAACTCTTTTCCCTGTTAAGCGCTCTGATACCCACGGGTCTTGTCCGCGCTATACAAAACTTTATAAATAAATAAAATAAAAATAAATAAATTATAAATAAAGTAGCGATTAATGTACTCTTCGTAAGTTGCGTCGTTCAAACAAATTTAAAACAGAGAAAAATCTCCTCATTACCTGCCTGTATAAATTGCAATTTATATATTACATACATAAAAATACAAATATTGGCCAATCATACTAATCAAAAGCCACAGTAAGTGTTACTAAACTAACTTACCAATCCAAGGCATCAAAAACCAACAGCAAGTACAGCAGAATGACTCTTACCAATCAAATTATGTCAAGGTTCCAACTGCCAAGTCCTCAAAATTGACGAAATGGTCACTGCACAGCGAATCAACAGAGGCGATCTCAGTCGAGGACCGGCATCACCTGGATTGTCAGATCAGAAAGAAAGGAAAAAAGCAGTGGTTGCCAAGACTCGGGTCTACTCAGGACAGCGATCGCGTCCAAAGCTAGATTCCAATCCTTCGTTTCGACCACTCCTTCAGGCATCCGAGTCGCCGATGAGCCCCACGTTGGAGTGCCAATTTGTAGTAGTGGGCCTCAGCAAGGCCTACCAGTGCTAGGGATTCGCCCTTCTCTGCACAGAGTCCTCAGACCATTGTATAGAAGTTGGCACAGAAACTGGAATAGAAAATACAGGATTTATTAAACCTAATGAGGTGGAACTACATTCACACAACACCCTTCGGTAATGTATGAAGTAGCACACTGAATGGAAGGAGCTTGGTCCTTTTATACCCACACAGGGCCTCAAAAGAAGGCGGTACAAATACAAGAAGAAGGTTTTTGGTACATATAAGGTCATACAGAAAATGAACAGCCAACAAGTGGCAGGAGCTAACAGTTGCTGATTGTGGTGAACGCATCCTGACAGTTACAGAATAACTAAGAAACAAAACAATTGCCAGTACTGAACTGTACTTCACAAATAATTTATTAATAGACCATCTGAATCAAACAAAAAGGTCCACTCTTCTATTGCAACATGCCTAAATGTATGATACACTTTGCAAAAAAATACTTTTTCAATGCAAGAAATTTATGCATGTGTATCCAATGAAATACAAAAATCACAATATTCACAATATATACGCTACTTAGACAACATCCTCGTAAGACACCTAAATCCACTCAATGTGCACCAACATCCATACACCTCACAATTTGGCCAAACACTAAACGCACACACTCACTCAACATTCATACAAAAATACCAGTAGGGGTCAAGTTCACAATTGCGAGACACACTACTTGGTAATGAAATGTCCTTAATCCCAATGTCAATACCGTACTAAATGAAATACATTCTTAATAAAGTGTAGATGTAAATCACTATTATGGAAAAGATGTACAATGTCAGTCTAAAACATTAACTGAACACAATTCAAACTTAATTAGGTTTGGACACGGGATAGACAAGGTTGACACGTTTCGAACCTCGCTGTTTCCAGGGTTCTCCTCAGGACCAAAATATTCTATAGAAAAAACAAAAAAGACAACATTCAGAATTGAACTACCTCCTCTCTCAAGTTTAATAAAAACACCAGAGCGCCGACCAATGTGGCCTGCCTACCTTAATTGCGAAGTGAACCAATCACCATCTTAAGTCACTATTCATGTGTCAGCACTCTGCAATAATACACAAAAAGAACAGAGAACAGACTTTTATAGTCAGCTGTCAGAGGCCGGGAATGGTTGACAAACCTAACAAGGCCATGTCAAAATGCTTACCCAAACGCTGCACACGGCAAACGTCCAATGGACTATGTATAGTTGATGCCTCGGTCTCCTGTTGAAGGAATGGACACCACAACGAGTGTTGAATACCCCACAATCCAGATATATTGTATAATCTAATTCTGTAATGTAGACATGCTCCGCGGTCCAGTTATAACACATACAAGGCTCACCGTGAATGTCTTGCATTGGACGCTTTCAGGGGCGATGAATTTAGTGTCCGCATTAATCGGAAAGTCTGTAAAAAAAGAAGACAATGGCTTGGTGAAACCGCGTAGGTCCATTGACATACTACCAATATCAATAATGTCCAAACTGCTGATGGCAAAGCTCACCTATTTTGGGAAAATCTTCATCCTTCGGCTCCGAGTTTGACCGCAGTAGTTGGTGGCCCCGCCTATGGAAAAAGTGAATTTAAAGCACGGCGTATCAGGATGTAGCAAAGCAGACACATGACTGCTCCGTTGTCATATAATCGTCTGCTGTTGGAAAATGTAGTATTCCTCACTAAAACGAGTGAGCCCGGACTTCACGTTGTCATCAAAACTATCAAAGCATCACACAAAAGTGCACTAGAAATACATTCTTTTTATTCCTCGTTATGAAAAACCGGCTAGACAAAGCTGCTCTAGGTGCGACACCATTTGTATTTATTAAAATTAAAGGAATAAGGGCAGAAATTGTCTCCCACAATACAAAACTTTATTGATTGCCCAAACAGCATGCTGTACTTAAAAAGGAAGGCTTTTGCTGGATCAGAAAAGGGGAAAAAAGGTGACCCCTCAGAGTTCCCTACGATCACAAAAAGAGAGCCTAACCAAAAGCTTGAAAATGGTCCAATCACGCTATGTATTGTCCAGCGTGGTCACATTCATGGTCTGAAAATTTCTGAAACCTCATTGAGGCCGTTAATTGCTGTGTTACATTTCATTATTAACAATACCTCACCCTGACTTAGGGGCCTATTAGGATGGCGGACGGACCTGCGTCCGTCCGCCACCCCTGAGGTGGAGGGACCGTCCGCAGGGGTAGCGGTGTTCCCTCCGGTGCAATTAGGATGTGACCGCACCCTTGGCGGTCGCATCCTCTATCTTTAACCTTGCGGCGGGTGCTGCTTGAAGCAGTACCTGCTGCAAGGTTAAAAATGCATGTTTTACATTTACATGCAAATGCATGTTTTACATTTACATGCACAAAGCGGCAGGCACCGCGCGGTGCCTGCTGCTTTGTGCATGTAAATGCTGGGGGGTACCATAGGTACCCCCCCATGTGCACCACCCACCCCCCGACACCCTGGGGGCCCACTACGGGCCCCCAAACACCAAAGACCACATGCTTTTCCACGGCTCCTTTTGAATTGTTCAAGGGCAGGATTCCCAATACTTTGTGGTGTCCTGGTTGGATGAAAATGAATAAAGGCTTGGTTGATAATAGTATAGGAGAATGGAGAGAAAGGGAGTTGGATAAACAGATGTTGAGAAAGATTTATTTTGACGAGAAGAAGTGTGTTCGATCTCAAGAGTTTAAAGTTGGTGATCTCGTTAGAATAAAAGCTCCTTTTGGTTGTAAATCATGGTCAAAATATAAAAATGTGAGACCGGTAATAAAGGTTTTCAAGAATGCCATTATAACTCAGGATGGAAGAATATGGAATAAGAGTCGTGTTGTGCCTGCTAAATCTAATATTTTGGTTTCTGATTTACCTAATGAAAATGATTCATTTAATGTCATCAATTTTTCTGCATCTATACCTTCTCCGTAAGAGAAGTATGAGGTTATGTAGTGCACCAATGTACATAAAAGATTATGTTTAATTTTTTTCTTACTTGTTTCTTATTTTCTTTCTTTTGATGCAAAGGGAGATGTGTGATGTTGTGTCTTTCTTGTAATTCCTTTCTGTATCTTTAAATCATTCTATCATATGTCATTTAGTTCCATGCTGTAATACTAGATTCTGGAATGTTGAATGTATTGGGAGTCAGTTGACTCTGAGCGTTTGTGGCTGAGGTTTGAAGAAACCTACGCTAAAGAATACTTGCTTCCAGGTCGTTTATTTACTCGATCTAAAACACCACACCTATGTTCTAGGTTAATCACACAAACTTTCATAAATATCATGCCCACACATTATATGCTCACGTAGAATAGAGAACACCTCAAGAGTGGTGAACGTGAGTTTCACCTGCCCTATAATAGTCTAATTTTAAATTACTAGGTGCTCACATAATCTAAAACTCAGTCTACTTGCACACCATTCCCAAATAAAATGATGTCAGGAATGATTACAAGAGAAAGTATCAGAAAACAACCAGTACTTTAATATGAGGTTGATGCAAAATTAAAAGACGCGCAATGGCACCTATCTACTGTGTCAAAAAGGGTAAAACACTTTTAGAACACTACTGGGGGGGGCGTGGCTTGAACGCCGTACAAGATAGCGGTTTGACCTCGGAGCTCCGTCAGCCGTCCACCGGAGCCGGCGATTTTCTCCGCATTCTCCAGGCAAATGCGAGCGCTGTCGCCAGATTCCGCCGTCGGAACATGAGGTGAGCAGGGGGAACTAACCTGCTCTCCTCGGAACCGACGGTGTCAGATTTTATCACCAGTGACGCGCTTCGCTCTTCAGCGGCCGCCATTTTCGCCAGTTTTGGCGCGCAACGTTCCCTTTCCTCAAACGCCGCTTTTCCACTGCAACATACGCAATGCGGTTCTTTCAAACACCGAACTCTTGATTTTACAGTCTCCTCTTCACCACTTTACCGCTTCATGTGTAAAGTGTGTCTATTGGCTCTGTGACAGGAAGCAACGATGTATTTTCTTCTATCCTCACTGAGCGCTATTTACTCATGTATGTTATAATACTTTCTACAACAATCTGCCACGCTGCTCCACATTGACTCTTATGTTATGCTAGCGCTTCAGTTGTTTTTCTCCCAGACATGAGGTGATATTCTTTCTCCATAATCTTCCTGATTTCTCTGAGGAGACAAAGTATATATTTTGTTGACGAACATTGTGCTAAATCTCTGCATTCCTTGACAAATTGTGGTGTCATTACACTTCTTTTTCCCGTTATTTATGGGGAAGCTTCGTAACCTCAAGCTTCCAGCCTCCAAAACCAAACCACAGCTTTCCTCAGACTCTGACTCTGCGCCTCCCGTTATGGATGACTCTGTTCCCATCAAACCAAACAATGCTCACGGCGCAATTCCTAAAACTACTACACCCAGTAAGCTTCTTCAACCTGCCTCAATAAAACGTCTGAAAAAAGACCCTCCATCTCCAGATTCCTCAGCGCATTCTGCGTCAATGGATCTTATTCTGGAGGAGCTTCGTGCACTCAAACCCTTCATGGCGGAGACGACTAAAACTCTACAATTCCTTCACGACAAATGGTCTACTTTGGAGTCGAGGGTTTTATTGGTGGAACAATCTACAGAAACTCTTCAAACTTCCTGCGCAAAAATTACACTCCTGGAAAAGGATATCTCTCTCTTGAAGCGACAGTCGGAAGAGTTGGAAAATCGCAACAGGAGGAATAACCTTCGCCTTTATAATCTTCCGGAACTTACAGAAGGATCCAATCCAACAGCTTTTTTCCAAACATTTTTGCCAAAAATTTTGGATCTTCCTTCTTCCACCTCTCTTAATATTCAACGTGCGCACCGACTTGGTCCTAAAGTCTCCACCAAGCCCAGAGGAGTCATCATGCTGTTCCTCCAGTATACTGATCTTCTTCAAGTATTATCAGCAGCAAAGACTAAAAAACAAATTATGTGGGAAGGTCGCAGGCTATACCTCTCTCAGGACGTTGCTAAAGTCACAGCTGATCGTCGAAAGCAGTTCCTTGATTTAAGACCACGTTTGAGAGACCTTGGCGCTCGTTATGGACTGCTACATCCATGCCTCTTTAAGGTGACCTACAAGGAAAGAACAACTACCTTTGAAGACCCACTCGTCCTTGAAGAGTTCCTTCGTCGTCATGAAACTGTTAACATGGACACTGCAAGACCTGTTTAACCATCTTTGTTTTACCTTGCTTTCTCAATTTGTTTCCCTCTATGTCCCCTGCCGTCACTTGTTTCTAATGCTTGTATTTCCTTGAATACCTCCTACACTTCTATATCCTACCCCTGTTGTACATTTATTCTTGTGCTCTCTTCTTATCTTATTCTTCGTATGTATTTCTAATGTTTTTTCCAATTTTTATCTTTTCACAGATCCCAACCTTTTGTCTCTCCATCCCGGTGTATCCGTACTTCCCTTCATTTGTTCCTTCGCTGGTTCCTCAGGTGTTCGACGATGTGAGTCTCCGTTGTTGATGTCGTCCTCTTCTGGCGTCGTCATCCCTCAATTCTCTTGATTTATTCGTTGTTAGTTGCGATGTTACTTCTTTCTGTACTCATCGCTCTATTTTTTCTATTACTTCTCTTTTCTCTTTCCTTACTCAATTCTTTCTCTTCTATTCCTTTACTATATCATCTCTGTTCTCTTTTGCTCTTTTTCTCTTACATTTCCTGTTTTTCGCATTTTTATTGCACTTCTCTTCAACTTCTCGTTTATCTCTTAATATATTTTACCTCATATCATTTTACTAAGGTTACAAATTCCGAGTAGTTACTTGGAATGTTAAAGGGTTAAATAACCCCATTAAGCGTCAACGCGTCCTAACCCACTTGGCACGGCTTAAGGCCGATGTAGCTCTAATACAAGAATCCCACCTTTCGGACACAGAAGCTACTAAACTTAAACGTTGCTGGGTAGGACATGTTTTTCACTCTCCTGCTTTAGGTAAGAAAAATGGTACTGTTATTTTATGTCATAAGAAGTTAAATGTTTCTGTTGTAACTCAAGAAAATGATGATAATGGCCGTTGGGTTATTACTAAGCTCCTTATTGATAAAATACCTATTGTTATCTTTAATGTTTACGCTCCTACAGGTGTTGATAAGTTATTTTGGCCTGCTATTTCTGACAAATTAGTTACTCTTAATGAACAATATGTTATTTTTGGTGGTGATTGCAACCAAGTCCTAGACCCTTTTCTTGATAGGAATTCCAAAGTTAAATTTATCCCTTCCAAGATGCATTCCCAATTTATTACCTCAATTCAAAACTATGCTCTCGTTGACATTTGGAGATTATGTAATCCTGACCTTAAAGAATACACGTTTTATTCCCCCACCCATCACTCTCAATCTCGTATCGATTATCTATTTCTCAGTAAATCCCTAACACAACTAGTCACCCATTCAGATATAGGTTCCATTTTAATCTCAGACCATGCCCCCGTTTTTGTCGATATTGACCTTATTCCCTTCTCCCCTCATTCGGGACGCTGGAGATTTAATAATTCTCTACTCCTGGACCCCACTTTCTCCACTAAATTTATAGAGTTTGCCTCTGAATTCTTTACACTAAACCACCTCCCTGAGTCTTCCTTTGTCACAGTTTGGGACTCTTTTAAAGCAGCTGCTAGAGGTTTTATCATTAATTTTGTTTCTCAAAAGAAAAAACAGTCGATTATCAAGTCAACTCAAATTTTGGATAAAATTAAGAAACTAGAATATACATATTATAACTCTACCTCTGAATCTTCACTTCGTGAACTTATCTCTGCCAAAATTGAATTTAATAAGTTTACTACTAACGCAGCTTCAAACTCCCTTCTTAAATGTAACTCCCGCTATTATGGAGGCCAAAACAAAATGGGCAAACTTCTAGCTAATTACCTAAAAATACGCAAGGAAAAAACAAAAATTGAGTCCTTACTAGATTCTGCCGGTGTTTCTCTGTTCAAAGACAAGGATATATTAGCTCAATTTGTCTCCTTTTACCAAACTTTATACACTCCTGAGTCTAACCCTGTTCCTGATGACCTTTTATCATATTTCCAGGATATCCCTTCCCCTCAATCTTCTCATGTAGATTTTCAATCCTTGGATTTGGACATTTCCCCCTCTGAAATTTCACATGCTGTTTCAATCCTTCGTAGAGGCAAAGCCCCAGGACCGGACGGTTTTACTATTGAGTTTTATAATCACTTCTCCTCCCTTTTCCTCCCTAAGCTTCTACTATTATTTCAGTCCTTTGTTCAATCAGGCTCTTCTCAGGGATCTTTTCAAGAAGCATTAATCTGTCTCATACCCAAGCCAGATAAAGATCATACGTTATGTAAAAATTATCGCCCAATTTCCCTGGTAAATACTGATTATAAAATTTTCGCCAAAATTATAGCCCTTAGACTAGACCCTCTGCTACCAGAACTTATTGGTCCGGAACAATCCGGATTCGTTAAAGGTCGCTTGTCGTCAGATAATTCTCGTGTTTTCTTTAACATTTTAAGTAAAGCTGCCTCTCTTCCCTCTCCATTGGCTGCCATTTCTCTCGTAGTAGCCTACCTTAATTGCGAAGTGAACCAATCACCATCTTAAGTCACTATTCATGTGTCAGCACTCTGCAATAATACACAAAAAGAACAGAGAACAGACTTTTATAGTCAGCTGTCAGAGGCCGGGAATGGTTGACAAACCTAACAAGGCCATGTCAAAATGCTTACCCAAACGCTGCACACGGCAAACGTCCAATGGACTATGTATAGTTGATGCCTCGGTCTCCTGTTGAAGGAATGGACACCACAACGAGTGTTGAATACCCCACAATCCAGATATATTGTATAATCTAATTCTGTAATGTAGACATGCTCCGCGGTCCAGTTATAACACATACAAGGCTCACCGTGAATGTCTTGCATTGGACGCTTTCAGGGGCGATGAATTTAGTGTCCGCATTAATCGGAAAGTCTGTAAAAAAAGAAGACAATGGCTTGGTGAAACCGCGTAGGTCCATTGACATACTACCAATATCAATAATGTCCAAACTGCTGATGGCAAAGCTCACCTATTTTGGGAAAATCTTCATCCTTCGGCTCCGAGTTTGACCGCAGTAGTTGGTGGCCCCGCCTATGGAAAAAGTGAATTTAAAGCACGGCGTATCAGGATGTAGCAAAGCAGACACATGACTGCTCCGTTGTCATATAATCGTCTGCTGTTGAAAAATGTAGTATTCCTCACTAAAACGAGTGAGCCCGGACTTCACGTTGTCATCAAAACTATCAAAGCATCACACAAAAGTGCACTAGAAATACATTCTTTTTATTCCTCGTTATGAAAAACCGGCTAGACAAAGCTGCTCTAGGTGCGACACCATTTGTATTTATTAAAATTAAAGGAATAAGGGCAGAAATTGTCTCCCACAATACAAAACTTTATTGATTGCCCAAACAGCATGCTGTACTTAAAAAGGAAGGCTTTTGCTGGATCAGAAAAGGGGAAAAAAGGTGACCCCTCAGAGTTCCCTACGATCACAAAAAGAGAGCCTAACCAAAAGCTTGAAAATGGTCCAATCACGCTATGTATTGTCCAGCGTGGTCACATTCATGGTCTGAAAATTTCTGAAACCTCATTGAGGCCGTTAATTGCTGTGTTACATTTCATTATTAACAATACCTCACCCTGACTTAGGGGCCTATTAGGATGGCGGACGGACCTGCGTCCGTCCGCCACACCTGAGGTGGAGGGACCGTCCGCAGGGGCAGCGGTGTTCCCTCCGGTGCAATTAGGATGTGACCGCCCCCTTGGCGGTCGCATCCTCTATCTTTAACCTTGCGGCGGGTGCTGCTTGAAGCAGTACCTGCTGCAAGGTTAAAAATGCATGTTTTACATTTACATGCAAATGCATGTTTTACATTTACATGCACAAAGCGGCAGGCACCGCGCGGTGCCTGCTGCTTTGTGCATGTAAATGCTGGGGGGTACCATAGGTACCCCCCCATGTGCACCACCCACCCCCCGACACCCTGGGGGCCCACTACGGGCCCCCAAACACCAAAGACCACATGCTTTTCCACGGCTCCTTTTGAATTGTTCAAGGGCAGGATTCCCAATACTTTGTGGTGTCCTGGTTGGATGAAAATGAATAAAGGCTTGGTTGATAATAGTATAGGAGAATGGAGAGAAAGGGAGTTGGATAAACAGATGTTGAGAAAGATTTATTTTGACGAGAAGAAGTGTGTTCGATCTCAAGAGTTTAAAGTTGGTGATCTCGTTAGAATAAAAGCTCCTTTTGGTTGTAAATCATGGTCAAAATATAAAAATGTGAGACCGGTAATAAAGGTTTTCAAGAATGCCATTATAACTCAGGATGGAAGAATATGGAATAAGAGTCGTGTTGTGCCTGCTAAATCTAATATTTTGGTTTCTGATTTACCTAATGAAAATGATTCATTTAATGTCATCAATTTTTCTGCATCTATACCTTCTCCGTAAGAGAAGTATGAGGTTATGTAGTGCACCAATGTACATAAAAGATTATGTTTAATTTTTTTCTTACTTGTTTCTTATTTTCTTTCTTTTGATGCAAAGGGAGATGTGTGATGTTGTGTCTTTCTTGTAATTCCTTTCTGTATCTTTAAATCATTCTATCATATGTCATTTAGTTCCATGCTGTAATGCTAGATTCTGGAATGTTGAATGTATTGCGAGTCAGTTGACTCTGAGCGTTTGTGGCTGAGGTTTGAAGAAACCTACGCTAAAGAATACTTGCTTCCAGGTCGTTTATTTACTCGATCTAAAACACCACACCTATGTTCGAGGTTAATCACACAAACTTTCATAAATATCATGCCCACACAATATATGCTCACGTAGAATAGAGAACACCTCAAGAGTGGTGAACGTGAGTTTCACCTGCACTATAATAGTCTAATTTTAAATTACTAGGTGCTCACATAATCTAAAACTCAGTCTACTTGCACACCATTCCCAAATAAAATGATGTCAGGAATGATTACAAGAGAAAGTATCAGAAAACAACCAGTACTTTAATATGAGGTTGATGCAAAATTAAAAGACGCGCAATGGCACCTATCTACTGTGTCAAAAACGGTAAAACACTTTTAGAACACTACTGGGGGGGGCGTGGCTTGAACGCCGTACAAGATGGCGGTTTGACCTCGGAGCTCCGTCAGCCGTCCACCGGAGCCGGCGATTTTCTCCGCATTCTCCAGGCAAATGCGAGCGCTGTCGCCAGATTCCGCCGTCGGAACATGAGGTGAGCAGGGGGAACTAACCTGCTCTCCTCGGAACCGACGGTGTCAGATTTTATCACCAGTGACGCGCTTCGCTCTTCAGCGGCCGCCATTTTCGCCAGTTTTGGCGCGCAACGTTCCCTTTCCTCAAACGCCGCTTTTCCACTGCAACATACGCAATGCGGTTCTTTCAAACACCGAACTCTTGATTTTACAGTCTCCTCTTCACCACTTTACCGCTTCATGTGTAAAGTGTGTCTATTGGCTCTGTGACAGGAAGCAACAATGTATTTTCTTCTATCCTCACTGAGCGCTATTTACTCATGTATGTTATAATACTTTCTACAACAATCTGCCACGCTGCTCCACATTGACTCTTATGTTATGCTAGCGCTTCAGTTGTTTTTCTCCCAGACATGAGGTGATATTCTTTCTCCATAATCTTCCTGATTTCTCTGAGGAGACAAAGTATATATTTTGTTGACGAACATTGTGCTAAATCTCTGCATTCCTTGACAAATTGTGGTGTCATTACACTTCTTTTTCCCGTTATTTATGGGGAAGCTTCGTAACCTCAAGCTTCCAGCCTCCAAAACCAAACCACAGCTTTCCTCAGACTCTGACTCTGCGCCTCCCGTTATGGATGACTCTGTTCCCATCAAACCAAACAATGCTCACGGCGCAATTCCTAAAACTACTACACCCAGTAAGCTTCTTCAACCTGCCTCAATAAAACGTCTGAAAAAAGACCCTCCATCTCCAGATTCCTCAGCGCATTCTGCGTCAATGGATCTTTTTCTGGAGGAGCTTCGTGCACTCAAACCCTTCATGGCGGAGACGACTAAAACTCTACAATTCCTTCACGACAAATGGTCTACTTTGGAGTCGAGGGTTTTATTGGTGGAACAATCTACAGAAACTCTTCAAACTTCCTGCGCAAAAATTACACTCCTGGAAAAGGATATCTCTCTCTTGAAGCGACAGTCGGAAGAGTTGGAAAATCGCAACAGGAGGAATAACCTTCGCCTTTATAATCTTCCGGAACTTACAGAAGGATCCAATCCAACAGCTTTTTTCCAAACATTTTTGCCAAAAATTTTGGATCTTCCTTCTTCCACCTCTCTTAATATTCAACGTGCGCACCGACTTGGTCCTAAAGTCTCCACCAAGCCCAGAGGAGTCATCATGCTGTTCCTCCAGTATACTGATCTTCTTCAAGTATTATCAGCAGCAAAGACTAAAAAACAAATTATGTGGGAAGGTCGCAGGCTATACCTCTCTCAGGACGTTGCTAAAGTCACAGCTGATCGTCGAAAGCAGTTCCTTGATTTAAGACCACGTTTGAGAGACCTTGGCGCTCGTTATGGACTGCTACATCCATGCCTCTTTAAGGTGACCTACAAGGAAAGAACAACTACCTTTGAAGACCCACTCGTCCTTGAAGAGTTCCTTCGTCGTCATGAAACTGTTAACATGGACACTGCAAGACCTGTTTAACCATCTTTGTTTTACCTTGCTTTCTCAATTTGTTTCCCTCTATGTCCCCTGCCGTCACTTGTTTCTAATGCTTGTATTTCCTTGAATACCTCCTACACTTCTATATCCTACCCCTGTTGTACATTTATTCTTGTGCTCTCTTCTTATCTTATTCTTCGTATGTATTTCTAATGTTTTTTCCAATTTTTATCTTTTCACAGATCCCAACCTTGTGTCTCTCCATCCCGGTGTATCCGTACTTCCCTTCATTTGTTCCTTCGCTGGTTCCTCAGGTGTTCGACAATGTGAGTCTCCGTTGTTGATGTCGTCCTCTTCTGGCGTCGTCATCCCTCAATTCTCTTGATTTATTCGTTGTTAGTTGCGATGTTACTTCTTTCTGTACTCATCGCTCTATTTTTTCTATTACTTCTCTTTTCTCTTTCCTTACTCAATTCTTTCTCTTCTATTCCTTTACTATATCATCTCTGTTCTCTTTTGCTCTTTTTCTCTTACATTTCCTGTTTTTCGCATTTTTATTGCACTTCTCTTCAACTTCTCGTTTATCTCTTAATATATTTTACCTCATATCATTTTACTAAGGTTACAAATTCCGAGTAGTTACTTGGAATGTTAAAGGGTTAAATAACCCCATTAAGCGTCAACGCGTCCTAACCCACTTGGCACGGCTTAAGGCCGATGTAGCTCTAATACAAGAATCCCACCTTTCGGACACAGAAGCTACTAAACTTAAACGTTGCTGGGTAGGACATGTTTTTCACTCTCCTGCTTTAGGTAAGAAAAATGGTACTGTTATTTTATGTCATAAGAAGTTAAATGTTTCTGTTGTAACTCAAGAAAATGATGATAATGGCCGTTGGGTTATTACTAAGCTCCTTATTGATAAAATACCTATTGTTATCTTTAATGTTTACGCTCCTACAGGTGTTGATAAGTTATTTTGGCCTGCTATTTCTGACAAATTAGTTACTCTTAATGAACAATATGTTATTTTTGGTGGTGATTGCAACCAAGTCCTAGACCCTTTTCTTGATAGGAATTCCAAAGTTAAATTTATCCCTTCCAAGATGCATTCCCAATTTATTACCTCAATTCAAAACTATGCTCTCGTTGACATTTGGAGATTATGTAATCCTGACCTTAAAGAATACACGTTTTATTCCCCCACCCATCACTCTCAATCTCGTATCGATTATCTATTTCTCAGTAAATCCCTAACACAACTAGTCACCCATTCAGATATAGGTTCCATTTTAATCTCAGACCATGCCCCCGTTTTTGTCGATATTGACCTTATTCCCTTCTCCCCTCATTCGGGACGCTGGAGATTTAATAATTCTCTACTCCTGGACCCCACTTTCTCCACTAAATTTATAGAGTTTGCCTCTGAATTCTTTACACTAAACCACCTCCCTGAGTCTTCCTTTGTCACAGTTTGGGACTCTTTTAAAGCAGCTGCTAGAGGTTTTATCATTAATTTTGTTTCTCAAAAGAAAAAACAGTCGATTATCAAGTCAACTCAAATTTTGGATAAAATTAAGAAACTAGAATATACATATTATAACTCTACCTCTGAATCTTCACTTCGTGAACTTATCTCTGCCAAAATTGAATTTAATAAGTTTACTACTAACGCAGCTTCAAACTCCCTTCTTAAATGTAACTCCCGCTATTATGGAGGCCAAAACAAAATGGGCAAACTTCTAGCTAATTACCTAAAAATACGCAAGGAAAAAACAAAAATTGAGTCCTTACTAGATTCTGCCAGTGTTTCTCTGTTCAAAGACAAGGATATATTAGCTCAATTTGTCTCCTTTTACCAAACTTTATACACTCCTGAGTCTAACCCTGTTCCTGATGACCTTTTATCATATTTCCAGGATATCCCTTCCCCTCAATCTTCTCATGTAGATTTTCAATCCTTGGATTTGGACATTTCCCCCTCTGAAATTTCACATGCTGTTTCAATCCTCCGTAGAGGCAAAGCCCCAGGACCGGACGGTTTTACTATTGAGTTTTATAATCACTTCTCCTCCCTTTTCCTCCCTAAGCTTCTACTATTATTTCAGTCCTTTGTTCAATCAGGCTCTTCTCAGGGATCTTTTCAAGAAGCATTAATCTGTCTCATACCCAAGCCAGATAAAGATCATACGTTATGTAAAAATTATCGCCCAATTTCCCTGGTAAATACTGATTATAAAATTTTCGCCAAAATGATAGCCCTTAGACTAGACCCTCTGCTACCAGAACTTATTGGTCCGGAACAATCCGGATTCGTTAAAGGTCGCTTGTCGTCAGATAATTCTCGTGTTTTCTTTAACATTTTAAGTAAAGCTGCCTCTCTTCCCTCTCCATTGGCTGCCATTTCTCTCGATGCCGAAAAGGCCTTTGATAGAATAGGCTGGGATTTTATGTTTCATGCTCTTCGTTGGTTTGGTTTTCCACCTAAATTCATTTCTTTTATTTCTTTACTTTATTCCAGTCCCCATGCCTCCATTTTCGCTAACGGTATCACTTCTGATTATTTTCTTCTTCGAAGAGGAGTCCGTCAAGGATGTCCTCTATCTCCTCTTCTATTTATCCTAGCTTTAGAGCCCTTCTTAACTAAAATTAGACGAGACCATTTCTGGTTTTCAATATGGCCCCCAACAACAAGTTAAGTTATCGGTCTACGCGGATGATATTTTATTTTACTGCTCTGATCCTCAAACAACTTTACCTTCCTTCCTTAATCAAGTATCTGCTTTCTCTCTCGTATCTGGATATAAACTTAATACGGACAAATGTGAAATACTCCCCCTGAACCCGTTATGCCACAAACCTCTATTTGACTCCTCTGGCTTTTCCTGGCAACCCTCTAAGATTAAATATTTGGGTGTCTGGTTCGCCCCTCGCCTTTCTGATACCCTCAAATTTAATTTTGAGTCTCTCTCTACTAAGATCACTACTTCTACCAAACGTTGGAATCCTCTCTTTCTTTCTTGGTGGGGACGCCTGGACTCCATAAAAATGATGCTAGCTCCTTTGGTCCTATACACCATTTCTATGACTCCTATTCACATCCCTAATCATTACTTCAAGTTAATAGATTCTATTCTGCTGAAGTTTTTATGGAAAGGAAAAAAATCTCGAATAGCTCTTTCTGTTTTAAAGAGGGATAAATCTTTGGGCGGGGTCAAATTTCCTAATTTTAAATCGTATCATACTGCCTTTTCTTTAAAACAAGCCTTACGCTGGCTCTCTTTAGATCTTCCGTATCATCCTCCACTTTGGCTAACACTAGAATCATCCTTCCTTCATCCCTATGACTTTAGTGAAGTTCTTTCCTTTTCCTCTAATGTCTCTTCTCTCCGATCTCCTATAATTTCTCGTACACGCTCCCTTCTTCAGCCCTACTTATTATCCTCTTATCCTTCTGCTTCTTCTATCCACACTCAACCTATTTGGCATAATAAACACCTTCAAATTCGCAATCGCTCTCTTTATTGGAAATCTTGGCACTCTCGTGGTTTAAAATGGATTTCTCAACTTATTTCTGATACTGATCCTCTCCCCTTTCACCTTCTTCAAACACAATTTTCACTACCTCCCTCTTCTCGTAAACAATATTTATCGCTGATCCCATCCCTTATCCAATATCTCTCTGCCCTTCCTAATACCAATTCTATTCCTATACCTCATCTTTCCATCTCTAATGCCCTTGACCAATCCCCCTCTGCTTCTTTTCTATATAAAGCTTTACAATCATCGACTGAACGCTCTAAATCTAAGGTTGAGTTGGCTTGGGAAGAAGACCTGTCTCAAAACTGGCTCCCTATCTTTTGGGATAAAATTTGGTCTAAAATTCACAGTACATCTAGAGCTGCCAATACTACCCAAACCTTATTTTTTATTTATAATCGTACATTATATACTCCCTTAATTCTATCCTCTTTCTCATTAGACACTCCTTCCACCTGTTGGTCCTGTTCTTGTCCTATAGCGGATCTTAAACACATGCTCTTTGACTGTCCTCCCATTCTTCATTTCTGGCATTTAGTTTGGTCTCAAATCCAAAAACTTTTCAACATTACTCTCCCCTTTTCCATCCTTCATATTTTTCTAGGTTCCCTTTCCCCTGATCTTTCTGGACCCCACCTCAAACTCAAACTACTCGACCTCCTGATAGCCATAGCCTTTCATCATATTACATCACATTGGAAACAGGCTAATGATGTTTCCTTCACTGCATGGTGGAACGCAGTGTGTTTTAACCATCGTCTAGACACAAATTTTGTATCCCCTATTTCCCTAGCAATTAAACGTGACCTACTATGGATCCCCCTTACCAAATATCTATCCCAGATCCCCAGACCACCTCCCATTTCTCCATTACGCAATGTCGAAGTTCAAAAACCACCATGAGTGTTTTGTCTTAATATATATGAGTTTATTGATACACACCATGTTTTCTTATTGTTACTCCTAAGATATATAATTTTAATGATTTTCCCTTATCCTCCATATTCCTAACTTCTTAAATACATATTGTTCTTTTTACGTTATTTTAATGAACAATTCCACTGTAATGTAAGAGAGATGTCGTGTTTTTTATAACTTATGATTGTTTCTTCATGTACTGCTTTTCTTCTTCATCCCTTAATAAACTTCAAACTTAAAAAAAAAAAAAGAACACTACTGGCACCCATCTGAAAGACACTGAAGAATTATTAATTCTAAGCAAATTCATGGTGTCCTATTTACGAAAGAGTAGTAAATCTGTAAAAGAAGATGTACTTTTATATGCGGTGCAGATTTAAAACTTTGTGGAACTCAGCAATTCCGATTGGAATCAGCATGGAAAGTTACACCTAGTGCATTGTTTCTATGTCGATTCAATTGGAAATCATGATTCCTAACTTTTGTTTCCATCCCCTTTGTAGAGAGTTCTTAATGGCGGAGAACTCTGTTCAGTAGGAACCGATTCCCACTTGCAAATTCACTCTTTTGTGTTTTTCTCTCAAAGTGTAAAAAACAATTCCAGTTCAGAAACCCCTTTGGTTACACCCCATCCAATTTGGGGTTGATCAGTTCTCCTTGAGTAAACTTCCAAACATTTCCAGGATGGAAAAAAGTCTGATCATAGTATGAGAATGCCAACAAATGTTTATGTTTTTTTGAGTGTTTCCAGACTTTCAAGGCAAATCATGCCTTGAAATGGCTATTTTTATACCCTTTCAGTGGATTTACACTGTGGATATCTCCACACGCTTGACAGAGAGTAGTATAAAGCTCCTTCACCATAAATATGCTTACACCTTCCAGGAATCACTTTGTGAATTCGTGGAATCTGCAGAAATGAGAAATTTGGTAGTAAAATTAAGTTAACAACCAATTTACCTTTACTAACAGGGCCCATGAATATTATGTTACAGAAATATTGTTATGAGGAATGTTAATATGAAAAACATTTTAAAGAAACCAGGCTCTCTAAAATCCACTGGAAATGTTTTGTAGTGTCATTGCACTATGTGTAGCCCATTGCTATCACTAATAATGCAAAATCAACATTATACAGTATATCACAGGGCACACAAGTAGTATGCGGAAAGTTAAAAGAGGAGGCTACCAGGGGTCCTTGTCCATGGATTTGCTTCATGTTGCCCTTGCCCAGAGTGCTTACGGCTAAAGTATGCAGCTGCTGCACAATAAAACCACAGCCACAGTCACCTTTCCACCCACATTTGGTCGTTTTTTTTTTCACTAAATCTGTGCTTTTAAAAAAAGAACAGCATCAGTGGGGTAGCTGACGTTGGTGCAGCAGGTACAGTTGCACTGTGCCCCCATTGTACTCTCATAATTGCTGTATTTATCTACCCCCATAAAATGTAATTGATCCCATTTTCCTTGCGAGGACCAGGACCCATGGCATTCTTGCTACACTACAAGGCAGCATGCAACTGAATGTATCAAGGTTCACTCAGGTTACTACCTGGCTCGTATACTGGCAAAACCACCATTTTAATGTCCGAGTGGCACAATAATTAGAAAAAAAAGTAATTTTTAACTATATCACCTTATCAGTATATAATTTAAACAGTAAATCTATACTACTATTATAAAGAGAGAACACAAACCTTTGAGCCAGGTAAACTCGAAAAATACACCACCAATCAAAACACCCAAGACATCTTTGAAAACCTGAGGGCAAGCAGAAGGACATAGGCTATTAAAAATAAAAAATATACGTTGTTTAAAAAATTTCGAAATAAAAATAAAGTACTCCCTTGCAAGTAGCACCGGCCGCGATGTCTGCGTGATGACATCATTTGCGTTTGCGCTCCCTAGCAACACTTCCGGAAATGGCGCCGAAGATCGCGACCTGCTGGGAGGACTGCCGCGGCCCTGCTTGCTGCTGGGCGAAGTGACGGCCTGTGCGGGCGGGGTGCATGGAGAGTGGCGGCCTGTGCGGGCGGGGCGCCTGGAGAGTGGCGGCCTGTGCGGGCGGGGCACCTGGAGAGTGGCGGCCTGTGCAGGCGGGGCGCCTGGAGCGGGACCGGCGGCTGAGGTAAGGATCAGCCGAGAGGGGGGGCCGGGATGGGAGGGGGCCAGGAGGGGCCGGGACGGGCCAGGGCGGGAGGGGACCGGGGGCAGAAGTGCACGCAAGCCTCAAATGCTGCCCCCAGCCCCTTTCTGCCCCAGGCAACGCTGGGGAGGGCTGCTAGTGTAATATAAAATAATGATGTTAGAATCTGTTCCTCAGCTTTCTTCATGACCTTTGACTGATAATTAAACAAAGAGAGAAAGTACATATTCAAATGAATACAGATGACTTCATAGAAAGGTCTACAAAAGTATCATGTCAGGAACGTTGCAAAATGTTAAAAAGTGAAAAGGTGGGCAGTATTTTTCTTAGGGAAAGGTGGAATCCCTAGACTACACATTATTTATAGACCAGGGTCTCCGAAGCATATCACTGACATAATATTGATCACAACAATATCGTGATACAGAAATATTATGTTAAAAATATCGATAACAAAAATATCGTATTCCTATGTTTATAAAGTTTAGTAAAAAAATGTCAAAAAGAAAATATCGTTTCACACTAATATCATTAAAAAACATACAAAAATATTAAAAATATTAAAATATATTACACTAATATAATGCAAATTAGGTACATTTGAGTAGCATTTAATACACTTTAAAATATATATAAAGATACACAGAAATTAATAGCTGTGTGTATGTTTATATATACAGATATATAATATAGCACTATCATTAACTCCTTCGGTGCTAGGCCTTTTCCCCCCGTGCTAAGCATTTATTTTGGCTTTTTGGAGTAGTTCACACTTAGGTCCCTGTACAGTTTTGTCCACATAAGATATCCATGCCAAATATGCATCCTTTTCTTCCAACAGCCTGAGGATTTTAAAGGTACCCAGGGTTTGTCGATTCTCTTGGAGGAGACACAGAAATAAGCTGAAATTTAGCTTTTTTTTTAAATGGGATAAAAGTGCTGCAGATGAAAGTGTCAGTTTTTTCCCTGAAAATGGTATCAACAAAGGGTTTGTGGTGGTGAAATCACCATCTTCCCAGCTTTCGGGGACAGGCAGAATTTTGTCAGAAAACCAACATTTTCTACAAATGGGGAGGCCGAGCGCCACACCACCAGTCAAGAGTCAGCACATGTACGCCACCAGCCAAGTGCCATCCATGCACACCACCAGCCAAGCGCCATCCACACACACTGCCAGCCAAGCCCAAACCATGCACACTGCCAGCCAAGCGCCATCCATGCACACAGTCAGCCAAGCACTATCCACGCACACTGCCAGTCAAGTGCCACCCATGCACACCACAAGAGAAGTGCCAACCTACACACACTGTCATCAAGGGCAAGCCCACACACACCCCAAGAATAGTGCAAGTCCACATACACTGCCAGCAAAATTCCAGCCAAAGATCAGTACACGCAGACCGTCAACCACACTCCAGTTCACACACACACACAAACCCTGCCTGGTTTCTAGTGGTTTTCTGCCCCAAGGGTAAATGAGACTAAACATATCACAGAAAGTGCCAAAATGTGTGCCTAAAAAAAAGGGGAGTGGCCCTTGCCCATGAGGCTTCTCCCCATGAACATATTCCTGATGCCTAATGGACTTTCTGCATCCCGGGTGCAGATTGCCTCAATCTGCCTTCAGGGGGTGCCGAAGGACTTTTTGGAGATAGAGGTCATTAGCAAGCTCATTCTGGGCAGCCCCACCCCTTGGTATAAAAAAAACATAATCCCTGGTGCCTAGTCGTCTTTCTGCCCCCCAGAGTCTCTTTCATGGACTATTGCCCCATCTGTCTCCTGTGGAGGGCAGAAAGACAGTGGCAGTTTTTTTTTGGGGGTGGGGGCCTGAGCATGCCCTTATTGGGCAGCCCCTAACCCTATATACATAAAAACAAAATCGCTGGTGCTTAGTGTGCTTTCTGCCCCCCCAGGGAGTATGTCTTACCCCAGGGGTAGATTGGGCGATATTGCCCCTATCTGTGTCTCAGGGGGGGCAGAAAGATGGTGGTAATTTTTGGGGGGTTTGGGGAATTGGCATGCCCATTTTGGGCATCCCCCACCCTTATATATATATATATATATATATAAAAAAAATAAATCCCTGTTGTCTAGTGTGCTTTCTGCCCCCCCCCCCCCCAGAGAGGCAGATCGGAGGCAATTGCTGCCATCTGCCTCCGGGGGGGGGGCAAAAAGACTGATATTTGGTAAAACATTGGGGGGGAGCAAAAGCCCTTGCCCAGGGTACTGCTGCCCTCTCCCTAGTGCCTAGTGGGTGGATCCCTGCTTAGGGATCACCCTCCTGAGACAATCCTCTAGCAGGAATGCACTAGGGAGAGGTATCATTGGAAAGAGGAGATTATCCCCCTTCTAATGATACCTCTCCCATCTGCCTTGGTGTTCAGGGGGCTGAGACAGCCCCTTGAACACTGATGCAGTGAAACTGAAATGAGATCGGCTCATTTCAGTTTCAGTTTCTCTGAAATCGACGAGGGCGCTGATTTTCATTTCAGAGAAACAATCAGAACAGCTCCCAAGGCTGTTTTAATTGAAAGAAAATCCCTCTGGTGCTTACACTAGAAGGATTTCCTGCACCATGTGTGCAGACGGCTGGGAGCTGTCCGACGTACATTAGCACTGTTGCGTCAGACGGCTCCCAGCTGTCCGACGCACCAAAGTGGTTAAAAACGCTTTTTGGCATCAACACTCCTTGCTCCATGAGCAAGGCATGTTGGTGCAGTAGGTACAGTTGCACTGTGCCCCCACTGTACTCTCATAATTGCTGTATTTATATACCCCCAAAAATGTAATCAATACCATTTTCTTTGCGAGGACCAGGACCCATGGCATTCTTGCTACACTACAAGACAGCATGCAACTGAATGTATCAAGGCTCACTCAGGTTACTACCTGGCTCGTATACTGGCATAACCACCATTTTAATGTCAGAGTGGCACAATAATTAGAAAAAAAGTAATTTTTAACCATATCACCTTATCAGTATATACTTTAAACAGTAAATGTATTATAAAATAATGACGTTAGAATCTGTTCCTCAGCTGCCTTCATGACCTTTGACTGATAATTAAACAAAGAGAGAAAGTACATATTCAAATGAATACAGATGACTTCATAGAAAGGTCTACAAACGTATCATGTCAGGAACGTTCCAAAATGTTAAAAAGTGAAAAGGTGGGCAGTATTTTTCTTGGGGAAAGGTGGAATCCCTAGACTACACATTATTTATAGACCAGGGTCTCCGAAGCATATCACTGACATAATATTGATCACAACAATATCGTGATACAGAAATATTATGTTAAAAATTTCGATAACAAAAATATCGTATTCCTATGTTTATAAAGTTTAGTAAAAAAATGTCAAAAAGAAAATATCGTTTCACACTAATATCATTAAAAAACATACAAAAATATTGAAAAATATTAAAATATATTACACTAATATAATGCAAATTAGTTATATTTGAGTAGCATTTAATACACTTTTAAATATATATAAAGATACACACAGAAATTAATAGCTGTGTGTATGTTTATATATACTGATATATAATATAGCACTATCATTAACCCCTTTGGTGCTAGGCCTTTTCCCCCGTGCTAAGCATTTTTTTGGGCTTTTTGGAGTAGTTCACACTTAGGTCCCTGTACAGTTTTGTCCACATAAGGTATCCATGCCAAATTTGCATCCTTTTCTTCCAACAGCCTGAGGATTTTAAAGGTACCCAGGGTTTGTCGATTCCCTTGGAGGAGACACAGAAATAAGCCAAAATTTAGCTTTTTTTAAAATGGGATAAAAGTGCTGCAGATGAAAGTGTCAGTTTTTCCCCTGAAAATGGTATCAACAAAGGGTTTGTGGTGGTGAAATCACCATCTTCCCAGCTTTCGGGGACAGGCAGAACTTTGTCAGAAAACCAACATTTTCTACACAGTTTTGCCATTTTACTGGGACATAGCCTATTTTTACAGTTTTTGTGCTTTCAACCTCCTTCCAGTTAGTGGTAGGAATGGGTATGAAAGCAATAATGGATCCCGGAAAGCTATACATTTCAGGAAAGTAGACACAATTCTAAATTTAGCAAGGGGTCATTTCTGCAGATCCTTTAAGGTTTTTCTAAAGTAACTAACAGTTGAAACAAAACAAATTGAGATTGAGTTGAAAAAAACAGCAATTTGTGCCAACGTTTTCACCTGTACCTTCTACTAAGTATATCAGATTTTTGAAAGCAATATACCGTTAGGTCCACTGGATCCTTTTGGTTGTGGTGATACATAGGACATGTAGGTTCGCCAAGAACCTGAGGTACCCAGAGACAATAACTGAGCTGCGCCATGCAATGGGTTTTCATTGTGTTTTTGGTATATGGCAATTCATTTGGTAAATTATAAAGAGTGCAAAATAGGTATCAAGGACACCTTTGTATTTCCAAAATAGGAACAAAATATAGAGTTTGGAAGCAGTAGGTATTTTAGGTACCCTTACTAGGATGTAAATAGAGGACATTTTTCAAAGTGACTTATTTTTTACTCATTGTCTTACATTTGGAAGGCAGAAATGCATAGGAAGTCAATAGGTAATAGCAATTGTTCTACAATTCTGTGTTCCCCTAAGTCTCCCAATAAAAATGGTACTTCACTTGTTTGGGGAGGCCGAGCGCCACACCACCAGTCAAGAGTCAGCACATGCACGCCACCAGCCAAGTGCCATCCATGCACACCACCAGCCAAGCGCCATCCACACACACTGCCAGCCAAGCCCAAACCATGCACACTGCCAGCAAAGCGCCATCCATGCACACAGTCAGCCAAGCACTATCCACGCACACTGCCAGCCAAGTGCCACCCACGCACACCACAAGACAAGTGCCAACCTACACCCACTGTCATCAAGGGCAAGCCCACACACACCTCAAGGATAGTGCAAGTCCACATACACTGCCAGCAAAATGCCAGCCAAAGATCAGTACACGCAGACCGTCAACCAAACTCCAGTTCACACACACACACAAACCCTGCCTGGTTTCTAGTGGTTTTCTGCCCCAATGGTAATGGAGACTAAACATATCACAGAAAGTGCCAAAATGTGTGCCTAAAAAAAGGGGAGTGGCCCTTGCCCATGAGGCTTCTCCCCATAAACATATTCCTGATGCCTAATGGACTTTCTGCATCCCGGGTGCAGATTGCCTCAATCTGCCTTCAGGAGGTGCAGAAGGACTTTTTGGAGATAGAGGTCATTAGCAAGCTCATTCTGGGCAGCCCCCACCCCTTGGTATAAAAAAAACATAATCCCTGGTGCCTAGTCGTCTTTCTGCCCCCCGGAGGCTCTTTCATGGACTATTGCCCCATCTGTCTACTGTGGAGGGCAGAAAGACAGTGACAGTTTTTTTTGGGGGGTGGGGGCCTGAGCATGCCCATATTGGGCAGCCCCCAACCCTATATACATAAAAACAAAATCCCTGGTGCTAAGTGTGCTTTCTGCCACCCCAGGGAGTGTGTCTCACCCCAGGGGTAGATTGGGGGCTATTGCCCCCATCTGTGTCTCAGGGGGGCAGAAAGATGGTGGTAATTTATTGGGGGTTGGGGGAATTGGCATGCCCATTTTGGGCATCCCCCACCCTTATATATATAAAATAAATCCCTGTTGTCTAGTGTGCTTTCTGCCCCCCCCCCCCCCCCCCCAGAGAGGCAGATCAGAGGCTATTGCTGCCATCTGCCTCCCGGGGGGGGGGGGGGGGGTAAAAAGACTGATATTTGGTAAAACATTGGGGGGAGCAAAAGCCCTTGCCCAGGGTACTGCTGCCCTCTCCCTAGTGCCTAGTGGGTGGATCCCTGCTTAGGGATCACCCTCCTGAGACAATCCTCTAGCAGGAATCCACTAGGGAGAGGTATCACTGGAAAGAGGAGATTATCCCCCTTCTAATGATACCTCTCCCATCTACCTTGGTGTTCAGGGGCCTGAGACAGCCCCCTTAACACTGATGCAGTGCAACTGAAATGTGATCGTCTCATTTCAGTTTCAGTTTCTCTGAAATCGACGAGGGCGCTGATCGTCATTTCAGAGAAACAATCAGAACAGCTCCTGAGGCTGTTTTAATTGAAAGAAAATCCCTCTGGTGCTTACACTAGAAGGATTTCCTGCACCATGTGTGCAGACGGCTGGGAGCTGTCCGACGTACATGAGAACTGTTGTGTCCGACGACTCCCAGCTGTCCGACGCACCAAAGTGGTAAAAAACGCTTTTCGGCATCAACACACCTTGCTCCATGAGCAAGGCATGTTGACGCCAAAACTCGATGGGTTTTTTGATGGCTTGGTACCATAATAAAAAAAATGCCCAAGCACTTTTGAATTTGTGGTTCATTCCTTATGGAAGGACGCACGCTTAGATTGTTTGTACGTGGTGATTTGGAAATTGAGACAGGGCTGCCTTGGACCATGGCGTGCACCGCGGCATTAGTGTCCCGGCTAACCCGAGGAGGCGGAAAGGAGATATATATCTATATATATATAAGATCAAGCTCCTTCGTGGAGTGAAACGCGTCATGGAGGACACTTGTCTTTTTACCTGTATGCCGAAATAAAGACTGCATTGCTTGTACACTTAATTTCGTGTGGGAGTCCGTAATTCTATGGGAGAAGCTTTCAAAGCGGTCCGTGCCTGAGTGGTTCCGTCGTGCATTGGGTGATCAGGAAGTGTTTGCATATATATATATATTGAAAAATCAAATGCTAAATATTAAATTACAAAATTAAATAAATATAATTGTTTTTACAAAAAATAAAGAAATACAATATAAAATATATATATATATATATATATATATATATATATATATATATATATATATATATATATATATATATATACATATATATATATATATATATATATAGTGTGTGATCAAGGGCTTTCGCGCCCGGAAAGCGCCACTGTTGGAACTTGGCAAATAAAGAAAAACATCTTGCTGTATGGAAGTGGTCTGTTCTCCTTCTTCGTCGGTTTTTTCAGAGCTGGAGGTGGTCTGGAGAGTTATTGGCTGGATATATATATATATATATTGACGAAATCCTCATGTTACATGAACGAATGGAAAAGCAGCACTCAGGATGATAGGAAACAATGAAGTTTTAATCACTGACGCGTGAATATATGAATATACATTTATATGCAAATAATATAAAATTCAACAAATAGAAATCATGCATATAATTAAACAATATTAACAATAAGTATTAAAGTCTGGTGTGTGAAATAGTAGGGAATGTTTTGGACCTCAGAGTGGTTACATTTTCTATTCTCACTCCAGTCTTTGCAACAGTAGAAAAAGCGTTGGACTCTGGAGGGGTCAAAATTACAATTCCCACTCCAGTCTCCAAAACATTAGGGAAAACGGTGGACTTCAGAGGGCTAAAATGTACTATTCCAACTCCAGTGTGAGCAACAATAAGGAAAGTGTTGGACTTCTGAGCGGTAACATTTACTATTCCCACTCCTGTCTGAGCAACAGTAGAGAAAATGTTGGACTCCAGAGAGATAACATTTACTATTCCCACTCCAGTCTTTTCACAGTATGGAAAGTGTTGGACTTCAGAGGGGTGCAATTAAATATTCAGACTCTAGTGTGTGCAACAGTATGGAAAGCATTGGACTTCGGACCAGTAACATTTACTATACCCATTCCAATTTGTGCAACAATAGGGAAAGCGTTGGACTCCAGAGGGGCAACATTTACTATTGCCATTCTGGTCTAAGCAACAGTAGGAAAGCGTTGGACTTCAGAGAGGTCAAATTTACTATTCCCTTTCCAGTCTGTGCAACTGTAGGGAGAGTGTTGGACTTCGGAAGGATTACATGGATTTATTACCTAATTAACTTAACCCACTATACTCCCACAAACCTACCAGCCCACAATTAAAATGTAACTAAAATAAATAAATCTAACACAATCACCATATTTCATTTATCATTAATAATGTAATAGTTAAATATTAATTCATAATTCACTTCTTGACCTATACCCCTATAAACCCAGCAGCCAGCACCTAATATATAGCTAAAAAATATAATTACTACACAATTTACAAATCAAATAATCAATAAAAAATTAATACTACATTAATAATTAATTGCTAATTCATTATTATGCAATTAACTTCCCACCATATACCCCCACAAGCCCAACAGCCCGCACCTAATATATAACTTAAAAATATAATCATTACACTATTTACTTTTGTATTAATCAAATAAATACTTAAAATTAAATTAATAATTAATTGTTAAATAATTATAATTAATCTCCCACCCTCCACCCCTACGAACCTAGCAACCCGCTACAACAATATAAATTACTATTAGCAATTACATTAAAAACGTATAAATCACTTAAAATTACAAACTATATTTCAAAATATTATTAGCAATTATACAAACAATACAAACACATACAATTAATATATATACTAACACACATAAAGGTAATTAAAAAATGCTATCTTCAGAACTATACTATTGAAAACGATATTAACAACAACGATAGTATTGAAAACGATATTACTTACCCAAAAAATCAATGTTTTTAACAATGATATTTCGGCAATGCAAGAGTTTTGTACCACATTTTTTTCTGATATTTCTGCAACTGGATATTTCTAATCCGATAATATTTTCACATACCCTCCGAAGCAGCCCCAAAGGCACACTTACTTAAATACAATATGCACTGCCACTGTTCACCTGCTGACTCCATGACACTCTTGTTGCACTTTTAAAACTGTCAAGCTCAGGGTAACGTATTTAGCAGGAATGTGCAACTTGCTGGCTTTCCTCTGTGTGCACGTCCTGGTGACATAAGGAGGAAGGAAAATTGCCACGATCTCCTGTCCCTCCCCTATACCATCAGTGGCCAATAGGAGGCATGAGGGGAGAGGTGAAAAGTAAAGGGCTAATAGTATCCTCTTCACCCACCTCTAACATCATACCAAACAGCTGAGGAAGAGCTGTTTATTTGAAGAATATAAACATATACCTTAAAGATCTGTCTTTGCTTTTCATTTTGTTTTTTTGCCACGTGATAGCTCAGAGCCAGGGGTAACAATGCCTGTGACAGTGATTGCAAACGGAAGCCAGGGGTTGCAGTAGCGATCCCTGACAATCCCTAATTGACATCTGTGACAGAGCCATGTCTTGACCATTGTGTTGCCCTGAGAAAGTGGAGAGTTTACCTGACCCCAGAGTCTGAAGTAACATGATTGGCTCCCAAGAGTGAGATCAAGTTGTAATGTTGCAAACTAGTGTTTTGTTGAATTATAATAGTGTGTGTTCCTTAGACGAGGTGCGGAGATGATTGCTGACTTTAAACTGAGAATATCCTTCTCACCTCTGCTAATCTTCACAGCTCAGGTGCAAAGAGTATTCTCTTATGGGAGATCATATTCTCTTATGGGAGATCTTCATTTGGGATTCTAAAGCTGAAGCCATACCTTATTTGCCTAATTAAATGCCCTTTTACTGCCTATACTTGCTTAATTTAAATTACGGGTTTCCCTCATAGAAGACAAATTTTGATAGCGTGTAATTGAGGGGTTGTTTTTGTCAATATTAAATTTTGGTACCTTGAAATATCAGCTTGTAATAATGATGCTTAAAACAGGGTACCTAATGATTTTATGACCTTAATTTAACTGAATTTGTCAATAAATCTTTTTAAATTACTTCAATTCTTTGTTATTTGCTGTGAAGCCTCATTAATCTTTACTGTTAGGGAAATTTATGTAATGGATTGATCTCCTAGAACTCTCTCCACCTTAGTGAAAAAAGGCCAATCCGACCAGTGGTGGGATTTGGATGATGATTACACCAGGCACTTAATTCTTAAGACTCCCCACTCCATCAGTGCTTATATAAATTTTAAGGCATAGAAAAGATATGTAGTAGGTAATGTCTAGTATTAGAAGCAAAGGTTAGATTTAATTCAGTAATTAACCTTTCACAATTAAGGGGCCGATTCTGATGCGGTAAGGAACGGCTCCGACCATCGGTTGGAGCTGTTCCGACCACATCGGACGTACCCATTCGGATTCCTTTCCAAGCAAGCTATTCCAATTGGATCGGTCAGAAGGGAGTCTGACCCGGATTTCCCAGTGGCTTCCGACAGCCTTAGAGAGCTCATCCACCATTGGAAATCCTTCAGGACTCCTCTGGCCAGCAACTTTCCAGCCGAGGGAGCACAATGGCAGTTTCCCACTGCCTTTTTGTGACGGCCTTTCTGGCACTGAAAGGCATTGGGAAACAGCTTTGCAGGCCCCCAGCAGGGCCCGGAATTAGGCTGCAGAATGGCGGCCTATGGGGCACCTATGGTGCTCCTCTGTTGATCCCTGCACCCGGTGACAGGCACCTTGGGGTGCCAGTTACAGGGTGCAGGGATGAACTGCGCCTTTGCTCTTTCAAAGAGAGCATGCATTCCATTCGGAATGCATGCTCCCATTGAAAGGTATAGGCATGGGACTGAATCTTGTTCGGTCGCATCCTACTTCCAGGACTTTAACCGATGATAGGAGGTTGTTCGGTTACAGTTCCCACCCAATGACGGACGGACCCCGGTCCGTACGACATTGGAATCGGCCCCTTAGGCTCTATTGTGATGTCGGTCGAAAAGCCCCCGACCTGTGGTCGGAAGCTTTTTGACCGACATCATAGATTTCACTTTCGACCGCCGTATTATAATGACAGTGGTCAGAAGTGAAACCGTCCGGTCATTCTTGCTGGCTTCTGACGGGCTCAAGGAGTCTGTTGGGCAGCCAGAACCGGAAAGTAATCCCTTCAAGAAGGTTCATCGCCCATCAGTATTACAATGTCTGTTTCCCACGGTCTTTTCACAGGCACGTAAACACAGAGACATATGGACAAAAGCCATCATTCTTTTCAAAGGGAAGAGCCATACCATTTTAAAAGTTTGATATTCATTCATATAGTCTTACACCTATATTTTGCATACATTTCGTTCCAAACATTTTTTACAGCACTTTGACAAGTACTCCTAGGAATCTGCATCTGTCACACATTCCCTGGTAGTACTTACATGCATATCGATTTAGGTACAATTGTGCTATGCATGTGGAAATGAGATGCTGAAATGTATCTGCTCCTATGTAACTCGTTTCTACACATGGAAACTAGTTGCCACCATAGAGATTGTCTTTTCCTGACACCAGAGTTAATGTTGGTGATTTCCCCGCCTATTATACACCATGAAGAAGTATGTGTTTCTCCACTTGGCATAAGAAAATCTGCCAGCGTTTCCAGGTTCGAAAAGTACCTGCTACATAGTCGAATATAATTCAAAGATGACACTGAAAACAGAGATTTGAGTTTTTATTTTAATTTGCCTTCTTACTTAATTAACACTACTACTATTACTAATAATTGTTTTACCTTGGTGATCCATATCACAAATCCGATGTTTCTAACTGTTGTAACTAACCATGTTAATATTACCCAATTTATGGTATTCGGTTCATCAACCTCAGAATGATGGAAGGCTGCACTGCCAAATTCTCCAGGACACCACCTTTGTCTGCGGCGAATGTTCGCTGCAAAAAGCCATCCAGTGAAAAATGCTGCACTGTGTCAGATTCTGTAGTGGCTATCCACAAACATAAAATCTAATGCAGGCAACAAAAAATGTCATTATGAAGGACTACGATTTGATTGATATTTCCTGTCAACATCTACATTATTAATGTGACAAATGTGACAAAACATGCAAACTTTACAACACAATGACACACTATATTCAAATGTCATATGTAAATGAGTTGCATGAAATGGTCAGGCATCACCTTGCTCTGTCAGCGAATGCTGAAAGATATTAGTAAGAAATCAACTAATCAGCTTGAGTTGGTGTCAACAGTGACCTAGAAAACAACACCACCAGCAAAGCCTGATGAGAAGGCATTTCTCTGTCTTGTGATAAACAAGTTTAGCATCAATATCATTCTTACTGAGGGAATCAAGATCGCACCACAGATTTTATTTGGTGTAGAGAAAATGTCCTTCTCATTTTCTTTAACGCTGTGTAGAGAAGCACAATTCTAAAATGAGTGTGGCCAATTTATGGAGATTATAATAAACTATTCGAGTAATAGTTAGAAAATCAAAAATCACTTAAAGAGCATTAACAGAAAAAAAAATAGTTAGATTTTTGGTCCAGGAAAGGCATGGCGTGGCAGTTCGTGCTGGACTGTTCCCATGAGGCACAGTGTCAGACTGATTTGCATATAGCCATGTCTGAACTGGGATGGCAGAGTGGGCTAAAGAACGGTGATGGATTAAAACCAGATCTGTTGACTGGGTGTGAGTGTTTGATTGGTTCAGATGCTCCGTCTATCACCACCCCCTTTTGTACCCCTTTGTTTGACATAAGTTGGCAGGGTATGCTCAGACGTGAGTCGCTTGCTCACTTTGTCACTGGATTCAAGCAAGCCTGGCTGAAGACGGCTGTAATGCCAGAAACCGGTCCTAGGAAGCTTGTTTCCAGTCTAGGGAAGGCATGGCTTGGCAGTTCGGGCTGGATTGTTCCCATGAGGCACAATGTCAGACTGATTTGCATATGGCCATGTCTGAACTGGGGTGGCAGAGTCGGCTAAAGAACGGGGATGGATTAAACCCAGATCTGTTAACTGGGTATGAGTGTGTGATTGGTTCAGATGCTCCGTCCATCACCACCCCCTTTTTGTACCGCTGTTAGTGATGCAATGTCATTCAGAAAGAAACTTAAAACCTTACGCTTTAAATAGACCTCTCTGATCCGTCTAACCACCTAGCAGGGTACGCGCTGGGACATTCCTTGGAGTAGCTCTGCGCTCTATAAGTGCTGTTAACATAACATGACATTTTCTAGTGAATGTTGCGGGCAGTAAAATTCCCAGCCTGAATCATATGTATAAAGATCTGTAAAAACGAGGGGCAATCTCATTGAGAAACATCTTAAATCTTGGTGTAAGCTTTAGCTTTAGGAAACGGCCAGTTAATCTACCATGGCATGATGATTGGCCTATTTACATCCTTTCATTTTCTAAAAAAAAACAGTTTCACCAATAAAATGGAGAAGAAGTAATAGATGTACGATGTTTCCAAAGTCAGACAGACCCAGAATATGTTGGGTACTTCAGCCACAGGAGTGTAGCTACTCTTCCCTGAATGCCAAGAATATCCTTCAGCCCTATCCTGTGAGCTTCCAGCTCTTTGGTTTTCTATAGCCTCAATCAATACAGAATGGGTTTTAGCATGAATTTGGCAGTAATTGGTTGCATATCAATATCCATTTAAAAAAAGACTAAAGGCATACGTTGGGGACGTTTTAATACAGCTCTCAGGAATTTGTTCTCAGCAACCCCCCTAGGGCTCTAGATTACTATAACTCCAAAGTTCATAGCCATATATTGGAGCAGCCCTGCTTGAGCTCTCCAAATTTACATAAGAGGGGACACCGGGTGGAGGGAAGCTCAATGGGGCTGCTGCCCTAAGATTAAGAAGAAATTTGGTCTTTGAAATCTGGCTGGTCCAGGAGTTACTACTAGATAAAGGAATGCCCAGGTAGTCAAAGTCTGATACCCACTCCAAATGTACTCTCTCCAATTTCACAACCCCTCTAATGTATCTCTGAGGGAGTATTGCGATAAATGTTGCTTTATTGGCATTAACAGCTAAGTAGTGATTGGTAGAGAAGAAGTTGAACCTAGCGAGAAGTGTCTTAATTCCCTTGGGAGTTTTGATAAAAGTAAAGTGTCATCAGCAAACAGTAGAGCAGGGGTTTTGTGTCACCCAGGACCGGAGAATAATTTTCGCAAAGCATAAAAAAATCAATACAACCACTTATGAATAAGAAAAATAGGGTATGGGCGAGCCCTGTCTAACCCCTTTATTGGCAGATAATTGGTCTGTGGTTTCCCAGTAGAACCCATCTGATTTGTGCATAGTAATCTTGTGGAGAGTACTATGATGTCCAAAAAAAAACCCAACAACTTTTAAGATGCTCCCGAGTCTATCTCTAGTGACCATGTCGAAGGCAGTCTTCAGATCGACAATTGCTACAAATGGACTGCCTCTTTTTATGTCAACCACTTTCCATCTCAATAGCTAGAATCTGAAAACTTGGTCAACAGTGTTCGTTTTACAACAAAATTACCTTGCTGAAAATAACAAACCAAAGCGGGGTGGGCCAGCCCAGCCTCATTCAGGCTCTGATGGGTGCAGACTGGCCTACTCTTGGCCCGTTCTTGGCCTGTTCATGCACCCAGGCACACCCCGCACTGTGAGGAAATCAAGGTGCCTTTACACAAATGCACAGCATTCTGCAGGCAGCATGCTCCTCCTCCTTTGTGGCAAGAAGCCTGCTGGGGGCCACCACAGCAGAAGAAAGATGTAGTATCTCTGGGCCCAAGTCCGTAGGAAAAACAAGGCACTTTTAAGCACTTGCACAGCGTTCCTCAGAAAGTGTGCCCCTCCTCATTTATGACAAGATGTCTGCTGGAGGATGAAGGCCTGCCAAGGAAAGGTAAGATGTGGTGTCTCTGGGCCCATGCCGCCGGGAAATCGAGGTGCTTTAAAGCCCTTGTACAGCCTTCTGCAGGCAGCGTGCCCCTCCTCCTTTGTAGCAAGGTGTCTGAGGGGGACGAAGTCCCACCTCAGTACAGTAAAGATGCAGTGTCTCTGGGTATTTTGATTTCACAATGCAAGCATCCAGGTCAGTTAGCATTGTTTGGTGAAAAACTGGGACTGAAAGTCCTGATCATTTAATTAGGATTGTCTAGATCTCACCCCAGTGGCTGCCAGGATCACCCTGCTTGGCTCATTTCAAGGATATGAGGGTATTGATCATCTTCTTAGTCATTCAATGTCATGCTGGAAGCAGTCATGTTTACCCCTGTCATCCATATCCTCATTGGGAATATGAAGGAGACAGCTTCATTATTGGTGGGGAGTGGCAGAAAGGATTTCTCAAAAGGAAGAATATTTTTTCTGTGGGAAAAGTGCAATTGTACTAAAGTAAATGTATTTTGACATATGCAAATATGCACTATGAACAGTTACATAATAGACCTGCCTTTTTATCCGTGGCATTTGGAATTGGCAAACACACATTTTCAGGAATGCTGCACTAAAAATCTTCTTGATGTAGGTTTCCAGCAGTAGTCCTGGAAATATTAGTAAGTTCTAAAAACATGTTTGAAGTAGACCCACAGGTGGGAAAACAACTATAGGAGGTGTTAGAAAATGGGCAACTGCTTGGCCTGTCTAAGCACGTACGACAATCCTAGTCAGGGTAAGTCAGTAACATATTTTAAATGTACCTCTGCTAGAATGGCACAGAGCTGTCAGGCTTAACTAAGGGGCAATGTGTAAAGTATTTGTGCACACGACAGACATTATCACAGTGAAACACCACAAAAGGACACCACTCCAGTTTAGAAAAGCTGAGAATATTTTTTATCAATAAAACAAGAGCAAAACGACAATAATCCAATAGGCTAAAGTTAAGATATGCATTTTTAAAGAATAAACTGATTTGTAATGCTTAGAAAAAAATAGTGCCAACCCGGGCAATCTGGTTGCGCTTGACCAGGGCAAATTCAAAAGTTCACGCCGACAGCGATAGAGCATGGGTCGGTTACAGGGACCAGCCTTGGCCCACTGGAAGAGCACATTGGATGCACAGATGCAGAGGACGATCCTTTCGGGGAAGGCGAGGCTGAGGGTGAGAAGCACCAAAGCATCGAGCTATGCAACATGGAAGATGCGGCGAAGCCTCAAGGTGCTGCGAAGTTCGCCGTCCATGCATCAGCGGCAAAGTGTCAGCGTCAATTTAGATGTGCTGGTTCTGGTCGGTGCAACATCATAGATGTGTGGATTTTCTGAATTGAAACAAAGAAAACTCACTTCCATGGGCCCGGAACTAGATTGGCACCACTTGGCAGAGCAGGACTCACAGTAAATGGAGGCCAGGTGCTGTCTGCAGGTTGCAGGATGGAGTCTTTGATAGCCCTGAGACTTCAGAAACAGAAATTAAACCAACAATCCCTTGGAGTTAGTTTGGTCTGTGATGTAGAGATGCAGATCCAGTCCTTCTCACTCCTAGGCAAGAAGCAGCAGGCAGCAGGCCAACACAGTAGGCAGGAAGCAGCAGGCCAATACAGCAAAGCAGTTTATAAGAGTGGCAGTCCTTCCTGGCAGCACAGCAGTCCTTCTTCTTGATAGAATGTCCTCAGTTCCAGAAAATATCTCCTTTGGTGGTGTCAGAGATCCAGTATTTATATCCAGTTGGGCCTTTGAATTAGGGAGACATCAAAGAGATGCTTTTCAAGTGCACAAGACCCTGCCGTTCCTGCCCTGGCTCCAGACTCGCTACAGGGGGGTATGCAACCTTTTGTGTAGGGACAGAACACAGCCCTTTCAGGTGTAAGTGTCAGCTCCTCATACCTATCCACTTGCTGCACTAGTAGCATTTGATTTACAGGTCCTGGCCACATGTAGGGGCAGATTTACCAGCCCCTTGCAACATCTTTACGACACAGTTGCGTCACTTCTGAGATGAAGGGGCGTTGTAAACAATGGGCCACTCTGCAACATATTTACAATGTGACGCATCTAGAGAGATGGGTCACGTTGTCAAGCCCTACGCTACATTATATCTGCATCAGGTATAATGTATGCCAGGTAGACGTTCCATCACAAGGAAGCCTCGTAAAAGTGACGCAGTGAAATCTACCAGATTTCACTGAGTCACTTTTACGACCTGCTGCATCAAAACTTTATGCCTGCTTGCAGCAGGCGTAGGGGTGACACAGCATAGCAAGTATAGGCCGCCCCTGAGCAGTGCTGGAGTTGGGTCACGCTGGCGACACGACTCCAGCACTGTGTCACCTTTATGCTGACAGATGCGTCACGCATCTGTCTATCCTTGTGCCACAGTGCGCCGCATTGTAAATGCGGCGCATCCATGGTGGTGCAAGGTTTTTTTACGTCACGCAAGATTACAGGCGCATCCCTGCTAATATGCAGGGATGCGCCATATATTGTAAATATGCCCCATGTGCACGTTACTGAGCACTTAATAATTAAATCAAATATGCCAGTTGTGGATAAACCGATGTTACCATGTTTTAGGTAACGAGCACATGCACTTTATTAATGGTTAGCAGTGGTAAAATGCCCAGATTCCTAAAGCCAGCATAAAAATGAAGTAGCAAAAACAGGAGGTCAGAAGGCAAAAGTCATGGAAAACCATACCAAGGATGACAGGTCTAACAGGAAAATAGAACATTTTCTTGGAAATCAAGCCCATGGAATCTGGGATAGTTTCAGAACATTAATGATGAAGGACATTACTTATGTCTTATTTAGATTAACAAATGGACTTCAGCCTAAATTTAGAATAAACACAGATTTGCAATACAAAGATTCCCCTTCTTTGAATTTATTTTATAAAAGATTCTCAAATTCTACCAGACATGAGTTGCTTTTTCGAGTGCAACATATTGTTGCAAGAACATCAAATCTAGGATTATATATGACTTAAATCTCAAGGGATGTGTGACAAAGACATTGGCTACCTTATATAATGAACATGTACTGTTAGACAAAATAAAAATAATTGTTTATCTCACACAATATTCTGTCAAGGAAAAAGCTAAAGATATGAGAAATACTACACGACTTTAGAGTACCCAGTTCAAATAAACTGTAGAGAATCATAACTGCAAGTTCTGGTTATCATCACAATCCACGACAAATGCTACAATGTTAATGGGACCACAGCAATGAAAATATTCCTATTAGTTTGAAATGTATTCATTTGTAATATATATGTTTTAGTGCTCATGTAGAAAAGATGTGAAGGTAAGAATAGACTAAAGAAGGGCCTCATTTATGAGGACTTGCACCTCTGTTGCGTCACTGTTTTGTGACACTGCAGCAGCGTAAACAATGTGCCCTATTTACAAAGTGACGCATCCAGGCAGATGCATCACATTATAAAGCCCTGTGTTACATTATACCTGTTGCGTCACTGTTTTGTGACACTGCAGCAGCGTAAACAATGTGCCCTATTTACAAAGTGACGCATCCAGGCAGATGCATCACATTATAAAGCCCTGTGTTACATTATACCTGTGTCTAAAGCCTCGTAGAAGTGCTGCGGTGAAATCTATGATATTTCACTATGCCACTCCTACGACTTGATTCAGTCTCATTCGTAACACCTGCTTCAAGCAGGCGTAAGGAGTGACGCAGGTCCTTTTACATGGGACTCACCCCATGTGTGAATGACGCATTGCAGGAGTTGCACCAGTTTATCGACTCACTCCAGCAAAGCATCATTACTGTGCCACCGGATACGTCAGGATTCCTGACTTATCTGTGCATTCCTTGCAACATGGAGCACTGTACCTAGTACATCCATTGTGTCACAAGGATGGCACTATTAAAAGTGTTGCATAGCTGTTTTTCCCCAGCAATGCAACACTTTTCATAAATGAGGACCAGCAGTATATACAAGTGCCAAAAATGATTAGGCAATCAGGAGCAAAGCCAATCAATGTAATTGTAAGGCTCAACTGTTTGCTTGATGTGTGTTAATTTCCACTCAGGGAGAAGGATCCATGGGTCTTTTTTAGTACAGAGCAAACTAGAGCCCAGAAATCACCCAATGCAGCGCAGAGTAAAGTTGCTGCACTGCTTTGTGTGAACAGGAGAGATTAAAGCAGTGCTGCATCTTCTAAGATGTTGTGCTGCTCTGCTCTTTCCTGAGCTGGTACACTTTTAGCTGTCATGTGCCAATGCAGAGACCCTTATTTCAGGTTTGCATTGTATAAGAAGTGTAAATGGATGCAAAGTGTTTGTAAATGTGGGCCTCTGTAAGCATCTGATGACCCCCCCCCAAGTCATCACTTACAAAACTAATCTTGATTGACAATTGGGCAGGCCGATATCAAATCAATAATATTAATGTGGAATTCTGCTCCAACAGAAAATGGGTCATTTGCATACATTACAGCGACTACAACATATAAGTAATTTTCTTGGATTATAAAGCTACTTATACATTTATGTGATGGTCTTCTGCAGGTTATTTGGATTTGGTACTTTAAAGTCACGCAGTATCTCTGTTTGTTTAGAAAAGTCCTTGCCAGAATAATTGTTTGGATGAATAATAGATTTGTAATATTATTGTTGGACCTGGCCCTTTTTGGCAGGTTCACCCCGAAACTTTTTGCTTTTTCCTAGCCTGTTTCTGTGACCTGGTGTTGTGGATTTTAGGCCTCTGTGCACTTTTTCACTGTGGTACAGTGTAAAGTGCGTGAGCTCTCTGTGTGTGTGGTGAGAGTCACCTGCCCTCCCATAGGAATGCATGGGGAATATGTGTGACCATGGTAGTTCCTGATGTGTGGGGAGTGCAGGGTCGAGTTTGGTATGTGCGAACTCATGAGATTGAATGCTGCATAATGATGTATGCGGCATGAATGTGTCTAGTGTGGAAGTGCCACTTCTAGAAGTTGGCATGTTTGTGTAATTTGTGTCTGGCGTGTGATTGGCTGGAGCCTGGCTCCAGGAGTCTGGATGGGTCTGCCCAGTGGTGAGTGTTGAGATTAGCATGCTGATGTGAGGGGAGGGGTGCACCTGGGCCTGAATAGGGCTGGGTTTTCCCTCCACAATGCTGGCTCCACCCCCTGTGGTGCGTCTGATGTCCCTAGCCTGGCCAGTGAAAGGAGTTCCCTATAACCAGTTGTAGCTGGTTCTCACATTGCCTGCACCCTGCTAGACAAAGGATTTTACTGTATAAAAAGGGGCTGTGTCCCCTTACAAAATGGTCTTCTTTCTGACTTGAATCCTGCCAGGGGCGTGCTGCTGCTTGAGCCCAGGGGAAGGCTTGCCTCCCTGGGCCCTGCCTCCCTGGGCCCTGCCCAGCCCCTGGATAACAGTTATTTAATGTCAAGGTGTGCTATTAAATGCAAACAAGTAATGTCATGCACGAAAAACATGAATGTTTGTAACAAGTTGCAGGATTTAGACAGAAGTGCTTGTGTGAGATACTCTCAAGGTGTGCAAGTAAATGTAAACAATTAATGTCGTGCACGAAAAACATGAAGATGTGTGTAACAAGTTGTAGGATTTAGACAGGAGTGCTTGTGGGATACTATAAAGAAATATTAAACTCTGAATTAGATGGAAGCCTGATTTGAGGTTTTTACATTTCCATGCTTACAAAAATATCTGTAGAGGCTTTGTTTTTCATTCAGAGTGAAGGGATGAGGTAAAATAGATGCACATTTCTGAAGTAGTGAAAAATCCTCCAATTTGTGGACACTCTTTTAAACCCATGGAAGAGTACACTTATTTCTTCCACTAGAGGGAGAGTATCACAGTGGAAAATGGGTTTGCACTTATAAACTGCTGTGGCAATATCTTACCACTTAGACATTCTAAGGTTCAGTGAGGATCAGTTCACGTATACGCTATACATCGTCAGTGCTCCCACATGAACCCTGGAGGTCTACTGCGGCCATCATTCTAGAATTATAATCCACTGTGATAATAGCAAATTGTAGGAAAGTAGGATCTGCTGATTATGGTTACCTCTACTTTTTGCTTAATGTTACACTGTTTTTGACTAGTCAGACTGGGATCCTGATATTCAGGACCCCAGGCTATCTGCTTTATCCTTAAAATGTTTTGCATGTACTTAGGTACATTCCAGATTGGATACTGGGGTACCCTTGCCAGTCCCTAGTATATGGTAGACATGTACCCATGGAATAGGTACCCCAGAGGCCTCCCATGAGCTGAAGCATGCATTATGCCACCCATGAGAGGCCATGCAAAATGGAACTACAGGCCTGCCATTGCAGGCTGTGTAAGATGGTACATGCACCACTTACTTTAGATATAGGTTTACTATATCTTTAGGTCACTACACTTAGTCAGTCACCCCTCTAGCAGGCCTTGAACGTCCTAAAGCAAGGTGCTGGGTTTTACGTGTGAAGGTGCCCATGGATGAGCAGCTTCTCAGCCTTGCTCTGCAAGCCTTCGGAGAACTTCCTACCGGGTTGTCGGTGACGCAGCCAGACATATAGGTAGAGGTGCTTTATATGCTCGCGTAAAATGCTATCTCGAAAACTGCTGCTACAAAACATGTCGTGTTTGGTATCAAACACCTTGGAATCATACCTCCACACTGGTAAATGGTGTGGGAGGTATGATTCTACCCTCCTGAAGCAAGCTTCATGGTGTCACTGGTCTTTCCGGTACCAGCCTTCTCGACCCGGGCAGCATAATGTGGTTGCTGCCAACCATAGACACATTTCTGCCGTCCTGCTGCTGAGCCAAGCTCAAGCAGGGGAAGGCACGACAATAGACATCCTGTCATAGGGAGGTGTGACCACCTCCCAGGCAGGATTTAGTGTATTAGGGCTGGGTGAGTGTACTTCCAAAGTGCCTGAAAGTCTGCATCTGGGGAACACTTGGTGTCCCTGTGCATAGTCCAGTTCAAACCAGTCCTGGGAGCTGTTCGCTCCTGCTCTGGCATAAAACTGGACAAAGGACAGGGGAGTATCCTCCCCACAGTCCTGGCCCTCCCCTAGGAGGGTCCCCTGAATCTGTCCAATCCTCTCCCATGGGTACAAAAGGGCTAACCTGGCTGTATGACCCCAGATTTGACATGGACAAGATTCTGATCAAGAAATCACTGACCTTCTACCGTCTGGACACTCTGGAGTCGCGGGACTTCGACTTGGCCCGACTCTGTCTCCCCCTCCGTCCAAAGCATTGTCTGTGCCCATGCACCATGCAGACTCCATGCAGGACCTGTGGAGCATCAAGGACAACTGAAGTGTCTCCCTTGGGGTAAAGGAGTAACTCCCCTGCAATCGCAGGCTCCGTAATGCAACTGACCAGTCTGCTGATCCTGAGCTCCTACAGACTCCGAAGGCTCCAGCAACACTGTTGTGTGGCGATTTAGATACTGTATATAGATTTCTTGATTCATGCCCTTACATAGGTACAATTCACATTGTCCTTATTTAGGCATAGAAATCCAGCCCTTATTTAGGCATTGCTCATGCTAACCAAATACAGGCATGGTCAACTACATCCGTCAATCTACGTCACAACGAGTTCTTGGAAAACCAGACTCTTAAGCCTTTAGGACTTCCCCTTGCCTGGATATTGATTTCTCGAAGAACTCATTTATTATGTATGAACATCTTTTCCTTAGGGTATCATTCATGACGTTCTTATGCCCGGCTTGTACGTCAATACTGGCATTCCTAAACACCTTTAAGGTATGAATATATACCTTCACTTGCCATGGCAAATTACGGTTCGGCTCCCTACTTGCACAACACAGCTCACCACAGCAAGTTCGGAAGTAAGTCAAGTCCCCACCTGACGCACTGACCAGACGCTGTCATCTTCCTCGCCGAGCATCCAGCTCCAGTGTTTCTGACTTCCCTTGAGGGGTGTTAGAGATCGTATGACAAGTGTAGGTTAACCTTCAAGGCTTGTTCACCACTATCCATACTGAAGTTCATCTCCAGTCTTGCAAGCAGAACTTTGAAGCAGCACGCCCTAGACAATAGTGACTCTGTCACTGATGTCACAGAATCCTTGAGAAGGGCCAGCTCTAGGGCGGTGCAACCAGTGTGACCGCATTGGGTGCTGACTTTAGGTGGTGGCATCATGTTTGCAAGTATATTATGGTTTTAAAAACGCTTGCTGCCTCCTTCCTGGCCTCCAGCAATTTTCGGCAACAATACAAATGTCATGATGACTCTCGTGATTAATGTTCTTCCTAGAGAGAGATCAGAATTATGTCTAGTGGAAGCTTTGAATCATGGGAAGGTAGCTCAGAGGGTTAATGTACAGGCTGCAAAGAATATGCACCATGCAGATCACAAAGTGCACATAATGTAAATAGGTCAGTGGGTACTGCTTTTGTCAGAGAGATCCTTTTGTTACTTGCAGTTTATAAGTTAAAATCCTAGCTTAGAACAGTGAGCTATTAACTGTCATCTAGGAGCTGCATACAAACTGCAAGGTATAAATGAGAGCGTAATGCCCGTCCCCCCCCCCCCCCCAGGTCTTTGATTATCCTAATGTCCCAAAAAGTGTTCTTTTGGACAGAAATCTATTCTGATTATTAAGGAGAAACCCCAACCATGGTATTATGTTTTAAATTCCGGGTATTGTGTTTCTCCAGACCAATCACTATAAAACTATACGGGCTACTAGTAAGCATGGGCGGAAAATCCGTTACGCTCGCGGATTTTGCGGATTTTCGGTAAATTCGCAATCCGCGAACTCCCGCAAATTTACAGAGAATTCGCAAATCCGCGAGCGGCGGATTTTTCCGGGGGCAAAAGTTCAAAAGTTGAAGCCTGGCCTGTTGTAACTATTTTAGGATGGCGCCGGCAAGCTGCCAGCGCCATCCTAAAATAGTTACTAAGTTAGCTTCAACAGGAAGCTCTAATAGATAAAATAAAGCAGGTGCTCGATTTTATCTATTAGAGCTTCCTGTTGAAGCTAACTTAGTAACTATTTCAGGATGGCGCTGGCAGCTTGCCGGCGCCATCCTAAAATATTTACCATGCCCTTCCTGTGACTTCTTCACAATCTACCGTGGAAAATCAGCTGTGATGCTGGATAAAGGCTTTTGCATCCGTGACTTTCACGAGCGCAATACCCGTGCTGTTTCTGTGACCAGGAGCTTATTTATTTCTCTTCATCTGCTGAACTGATCTTTCTCTGACCTTTTATACACACTATGTGAACTCACATGGTAGCCCTGCCCGTTTGGCCCAGCCCACACACTTGCGGTTTGCACCGTCTTCCCGCCATTCACCCACTATGATGGACAGCACACTCAAGGGACCCCTGTGCCCTTCGGGGCGATTGCATAGTAACACACACATGGTCGCTCGAACTAGTTGATGCTCAAATTCAGTGACTCATTCATTAGCCCCAAAACAATCATGAGCGTCTTCGAGGCGGGACAGGTGTGCCTCTTCCCAAATCTACTGTGGAAAATCAGCTGTGATGCTGGGTAGAGGCCTTGACTTTCATGAGCGCAATCCCCGTGCTGTTCCTGTGACCAGGAGCTTCTTTCTCTTCATATTATTGTGTTTGCATGGGTTGCTGCAAGTTCGCACGCGTTTTGTACAATTTCGCAATTTGCGAAATTGTACAAAACCCTCGCAAACTTGCAGAAACCCGTGCGAACATAAAAAAATAAAAATCCGCAAATTCGCGAGAATTCGCGGATTTTGCGGATTGCGAGTTCGCAAATCCGCAAAATCCGCGAACGCGAGATCCGCAAAATTCGCCCATGCTTAGCTACTAGTATGGTTGTCATGTGGCTCCTACACCTTGTAGTCCTTAGTCATATGTAACATTTTCTATACAGTGATTTACACACATAATCATTGTCTCTGTGTAATGTGTGTGATGTAAAGTGTTCTGACACCCTACAATGGTATGAGTGGCGCTGTAAATCAAATTAAATGCATCTGAGAAAGATTGGTTTTGGAGACTTGGGGGGGCACAGTTAAAGGGTGGTAGTGAGGGAATCCATGGCAGAGGTGGACATTGGGGGGGCACTAACAAACATTAATGCACAGGACACCACCAGTGCTATGGCTGGCCCTGCCCTTGAGGCCAGTCTACCTCACCCATAGGTACCTCTATTTGCCTTGTTTCAACAGTAGTAGCTGCAAATCACCAGGGATCGGCAATGCAGGATTTGCACGTAAACCAAACTATGTTCACAAACTTCACAGTCTCCCTGCTTCATTTACAATCACTTTTAACATGTGCTGCCTGCTGTGGAGCCATTGGAATGAATTATGCAGCAAAGGATGACAAAATGATGCCGTAATGTTAACTAAATTATGCATTAAAAATAAGGCTGCAGCATAATGAAGTATATTTCAGATATTTTATTATTTTGACGTGTGTACACATGCTAACAGTCTCTGGAAAGATTTTGCCTTATTAGTACCAGTGTAACATACAAACGCAGCAGTGAGAAAGATGACCAGTCAACCTTTGCAATAGGCCATCCACTCCGCAGCAACACAAGTCAAATTGAGCAACAAACAATTTATTGGTTTAAATGGTCAGATCATGCAGCAGTTCTTGCATTATGAGGCAACTATTGCAGAGCCATAATTTTAGAGAAAATATTTGTAAACTAGAATATTTTGCCATTCATGTTTGAACTGCTGTTGTGGAAAAAGGGAGAAGTGCTGATGACAGGAAACTCCATGGCTCGGAGACCAATGGCTTGTGTTTCCACATTTTATCGTATTTGGTACATTCTGTGATTAGAAGCATATCCCACTTTGTGAATATATTTTAATGTCAATAACTCATTATAACCTTAAATAATCATGTGTATCCATTGGTTGATTAAACTGGGCAGTGAAATGCCAAACAAATACTAAAAATTGGGATGTTTGCGCATTCTGGCCACACCTCTGGCTCCACCCACAGATCCAATCCTTGGGCTATTCCCGCCCTCTGATTCTCCGCCCACTGTTCTCCTACTTTTTTCCCCCACTTCGACCATTGTTTAAGACTCAGCATCCCTGGACCTGTGATGTGCCGCTGCTGCGGGCTCCGCTTTTCCACACATTTACTGCGCAGGGCTTCCGCACAAGGGACTGGCCATTATTGTATCCCTAAACATGTGCATGTTGTCAGTTTGACATTGACTACATGTAGAGGGACTCTAGGTTTCTTTTCAAAAATATAGCTAACATTTGGACCTTTACATTTTATTTTGTATAAATTAATTGAATGTGTGTAAAATATTGCAATGCCTGGGGAATTCTAGTAAATGGGGCACCCCTTGGCGAATCACTAACGTGTGTGATTGCTGTATTATTTATTAATCACTTTGACGATGTGCTTTAACTTTGGATAACATTTATCATGAATTCTAGCGCCAAGAAGCCAATATTGGTAAGTATGTGCACTACAAATAATCCCTAACATACACTGTGCATACAGTATATTTAATCTGGTGCTTTAATCATAGGCTGTTTTAAAGTATTCGGTGCTGAAGACAGCCTTGATTGGTGTTGGATCGAGGACCCGGAAGTCTGCACACCTAGCAGACAGAGATAAAGCAGCTTGTCAGAAAGTTTAGCATTTTCCCTACAGGTGGTGTTTGCTGGCCTGTGGCAGGGTCAGTCACATGTCCTGGATTCCTGTCATTTAATTGAGTCTATCCCAGTTCTGCGCCCCAGTGTTTCTTGTGCCCCACATGGTACACATCATGTCGGAGGATGGTGATTACGTTAACATTTTGCCCCCCCCTGGAAAAAAGTCTGCGGACGCCCATGAAACTGACATGTTAGAAACTAACCACTTACAAACATGTGTAAATGATTGCAACTTAGTGATCCGAATCATTTCCAGTCAATGCGGATTTATCTACTTAACTTTTAATGAAGGTGAAAGAGTACCAATTGCATACATATCACATTTGTGCACACAAGAAGAAATGAAATGTACCTCTACAGAATAAATTCTGACAGTAGTTCAAACAGCTGTAGCAAAAGAGAGAGCCCTAGCACAGGGAAAACACATTATGGTCATATGTCCTGTACCAGCCTTAGAGGCAGTGACAAAAGCGAGCATTCTGAATGCAAAAGCTTTACATCCAAGATGGATACAATGGGTTAGTTCTCTTGCTGCACCTGATGTTCAATATGTTTCTGATCTTTATTTAAAAACACAAGCATTCCTGCAATACAAACACAAATGTTCTCTGCCTACTGAAATTCTACCTCTAGACCAGTATGAATGTATAATTTATACTGACGGATCTCCACAACTCGCTATGGGGGTGAGCAAGCTAATAGTACAGCATGCACAATCGTTAAAGGTTGCATGCGCGATGGCAAATTCAGACCAATGGTCAGAAAAACACAATCTCTAGGAGATTGTACAGCTCAGCGAGCTGAACTACAAGCATTCATAATGGCACTTGAAAATACGGATCGCGAATTCCCCACACTCACAGTGTGCAATTCTTTTTACTGTGTTCAGTCTTACAATGAATATTTAAACAACAAAGAAACCTAGGGGTCTAGAGGAGAAACTATCTGTCATAATGGTTTGAACAATACCTAAATGACTAACAAGTGATTAGAGAAAGTGGGACAACATTAACAAATACAATGGCTGCAGTGATTAGTGAGTAGAACCCAAAAGGTAGTATCAAAAGGATTCCCATCAACAACTTGCGATGATCAATATTATCATTTGGTCATCCATCCCAGGTAATGAAGTCTCTTGATCATTGAGACAATTTTCTTACCTAGTACCATGGCTGGGTCACTACCCATAAGCACTTATTGACCACGTAGTGTCAAGATGATGGGTTGTAGTGCAGTGCAAAAAAATATTAAAGGTGGTGAATGATAAAACAGGTTAGAGGACAGAAGAGAAAAATTTATTGAGAATATGCCCTCTTCCTGATTAAAAACAAAAGTCATTTATGTATTGTTCAAACCATTATGACAGATTGAGATAGTTTCTCCTCTAGACCCCTAGGTTTCTTTGTTGTTTACATATTGTTCAGGGGGTGTAAACCTAGGCTAGGTCTTTAAATTCGCTCAGACCCTTTCTCTATCCGTATGTTGTGGTATTACAATGAATATTTACAGAATTGGCTTCAAAACGGTTTCAAAGATGCAAAAGGTGGCACAATCAAGCATAAAATGCTTTGGGAACAAGTAGTTCAGTTGCAAAACGGACTACAAAACACTCATTGATACACACTCTGAGTCATCAACGTGATGGCGTTCACGTTGAAGGGAATTCAGTGGCTGATGAAGCCGCAATAGGGTTGTGCAAACGGCTCCTTTAGCTGCAATCACTCGTTCAACAATGAAAATAGACAGTGAAATAACACTGGCTGTCAATGCTTCAAGCAAAGGCAGCGGTGCAGCGTTACCTAAAAAGTTTTCACTCAAATACTCATAGATAATAGATGCGAACAGCGTTCTGTTTGCTTGAATCCCTGGAGTGGGGGAAAAGGTCATTCCAAACACCGAACGAAGAGCAGCTTTGATTTATTAAGCACATCTGGGAGAAGGTCTGATACATCAGGGGATCTCTACAACCACATAACTTTAAAGGAGATGTACTGGTGGCCAGGGATGAATGCACATATTCACATCTTCATCGTTAACTGCATAGACTGCAATAAAGATCGCAGTACTGAACGCCTTCAGATACCTGACTACAGCATAGCCAGTTCAGTACAGACACCATTGTCAGACATCATGAGACAATCTACATGCAGACGTCCTTTTGGACGCATACAGTCCCACAAACAATAAATCAAGGTTCCTTTGGATGTGGCCTCAGCGCTCGGCTGACGCTCGGCTGACGCTCAAACTGTTATAAAAGATTTGCGAGTCTTTATCGGCACATACGCAATAGGCACACTACACTCTGACCAGGGCCCTGCGTCTAGCTCTCGAGCTTACAAAGAAGCAATGGCCAGTTTGGGTGTTGAAGTGCGGTATTCTTCTCCATTCCATCCTGAGAGAAATTCTGTTGTGGAAAGAAAAAAACAGGACATAAAGCAGTCTATGACAACTTGGGTATTAGGTTTGTGTGATGATTATGTCAAACATCTTTATGGGGTTCAATGTGTTTTAAACAATTTGCCAAGAAGTTCTCTGGGGGGTGTCACTTCATATGAGGTCCTATTTGGGAGACAAATGTTGGTTCCGAAACTTGATTGTCAAGGAACAATGGTGGAAAATAAGATTGTTTGGCTGTTTTACAGGACTTAAATGAACTAAAATCTAAACAAGCGACGTGTTCCTGAAGCCAACCCCCACTGCGGATAAACCAGCCGTCCGAGCAAGGCCTGTCTGGATCCCAAAGCTTGGGGATCTAGTCAGAGAAAAGATTGCGGACAAGAAGGAATTTGGGCCTTCATACAGACAACCAGTACCTGTCCTAGCATTCCACGGATCAAGAACAGTACTACTACCGCCCCTTGCTGGTAAAAAGGAGAGAAGATTTGTGTCCATCGACCTGATCAAACCACACTATGTGGTTGATACTAAGCAGTAGGCCAAGTGGACTGCGAAAATGTAGCAGACACACTCCTCTAGCTACAATCCAAGAGGTTTAAACTGAGATCTCATCACCTTTGAAGATTCTGCAGTGAGAAAAGAAGGACTAACCAACAAAGCTTTGGAACTCGTTGCTCTTCAGACCCAAATAACAGTTTGTCCTGATACACCTGTCTACAATGAAGTAACAAGTGATCAAGTGGTTCCAGCGATTTCAACGAATCCGGATGCAATTCCAACCATTGACAGAACTGCCTCTGGCAATTTCATTAACTTTGATACGTTTTCTGAGGATTCCAGCAAATCTGAAACAACACCAACAAAAAGAACTTTCAAGGAACAAGCAGCAGACTTTTTTCATCACCTGGAAAAGACTCATATGGTTTCACCATGGATTGAACTTTGGATTGTGTTCAGAATATTTTACTTTCTACTTTAGTTAGCTCAGATAATAGCTCTGGGAATGCTGATAAATGGAAGATATATTCAAATGGACACAGCAATTAAAAAGATGAACTTACTTCTCCGCCACACAAATCATCCCATCGAGAAACAAGAGACTAGTCAGCAGTGAACCTCACAGCCGTTCCTATACAAGATGGAGTAGTTCGGGACAGAACTGAATATGACATTTTTGACCCGTCGGAGCTTTTGAAGATTCCACACTTATTTAAAGTTTCATTAAGTGACTTTATTACCTCTAGTACCTTTTCTGATTATTGGGACTTCGAGACTGTTAATAACATGATGTCTGATCTAGAGATGTGTGCAGTATTCACAAATCATGAATAGTTAGAGGGTTCATCAGGCTATGAACAAATGTATGGTTATAACCATTATGGTCCTCATTTTCTGCACAAATCTGCAATGCCTAGAAATATATATATATATCTATATATATGTCCAAAGGTCGTAGTCAAAATCCTGCTTTCCGCAGAACAACGAAAGAAGCGAAGACCACAAAGTAAGTGCAGTTTCTCAGCGTGGTTTATTCAGTGCAAAAAATCCAAGCCTGCAATATCGCCATGACGCGTTTCACCTCGTAAAGAGGCTTGCTCACACAAAGTGTCATGAACACAAACGAGGGTTTTTAAAGTGCAAATACATAATTAATCACACCTGTGCAAATTGCATTTTTTTCTCCCAATCCTGACAATTCATGGAAAGTGAAGACAAACTTTATCTTTCTAAGTTTGAATAGAGGGCATAGTGCCCAAGGGGTTCAAATGTGCAAAAACGCAATGTTTTAAAATGGTCATAATTATTATACAAGTATAAATAAATTGCATTATATATACATATATACAAGGCTACAAAAATATAGATCTTCATTGGGCTATAAATATAATGCTATGGCCCCAAATATTTCATATATGTACACAATGATTAAGAAAACAAAAAGGTCTTTTAAAAAACCAAAGTTGGCAAATTCAAACGACCATATTTTCATATATATACATCCACATAATTATTTCAATATATATAGCACATTTAATTTAAAGAACCCTTATTCATCATCACTGGGCATGTCCGCCCTCATTTCTATAAAGAAATACATGAAAGAAAGAAATTGTGCCCAAGTGGGCATATTCAAAGCAATCTCACAAGGTGTTTGAATTGAAAACATTCACTTTATAACAACCTCTTTTAGTTACTGTATAGCAGGAGAAATGTTTATGGAGTGAAATTAGTGAATCTATACTAATGGTTAAAAACATGCTACAGTTAACAGCAGGTAGCAGGGTCAGTTAAAAGAAAACCAAGAAATGGTACAGGGGGAAATTGCTATTTACATCCAGACAACACTGAGTATATGCATACTAGAGGGGAAGATTGTATTTCAGTTAATTAGAGGCAGGTGTAAAGGTCCTCGCTATTGTTAAGACCTCCCGGGCTTTTGGTGTTGAATTCAAGAATGAATCTGGTTTCCAGGAGACGCAATTTTGCGTCCCGGTTACCCCCTCTTTTCAGAGGCAACACTGTATCAACCAAGAAGTACTGTAGGCTACTGGGATCACTCCCATGTACAGCCTCAAAGTGTCTAGCCACTGGGTAGGCCTGATCCTTCCCGGAAATTGCCCTTAAGTGCTGTAAAATGCGCTTGTGTGCAGGTGGGCGAGTACTTCCAACATATTGCAATCCACAAGGGCATTGCAAGACATAGACAACATATTCTGTCTTGCAAGTTAATCTTTTGTTAATGATAAAGGGCTTATCCGAGAAAGGACGTTGGACCTGGGTTTTGTTAATCCCGTGGCGACAGGCCTTACATGTGAGACACTTTTTGAAGCCAGTGATGTTGTCTATCCAGGACTTAGTGGGTTCTAACATGTTGTTGACTAGTGCACTAGCAAGGCTAGGGGATTTGCGAAACGTTACACTTGGTTTGTCCGGTACCAGGTCCCCTATAATAGGGTCACCCTTAACCAGGTTCCAATTTTTGTTCAGGATCTTTCTAATTTGGAAGTGCTGGTTGCTGTAGGTCACAATGGCTCTAGATGTAATACGCTCATTGTTGTCCCCTTCCGTATTGGGTTTGGTCTTGGGCATGAGTGCATCTATTCTCGAGATATCCCTAGTACGTCTGATGGCTCCTTCTATCAGAGTACTGCTGTATCCTCTCTGTAGGAATCTCGCTTTGCTAGCTTGTTGGGCCAGGTTACACTCCAAATCAGAACTGCAAATTCTCCGCAGTCTCAGCATCTCCCCGTAGGGGATGCTGCGTATCAGATGTTGGGGATGCTGACTGCTGGCATGTAGGACCGTATTTCCGGCAGTCGCCTTCCTATGCAATCTAGTGTGTAAAGCTCCCTCCTTGATATACACCTCCACATCAAGGAAAGTGACCTTTTCCTTATCGATGTGTGATGTAAATTTCAGGTTCAGATCATTTACATTCAATAAATTCGCAAATTCAGTAGCCTCATCATGTGTATATATATATATTACCTACTGGCGGTCGCCAGTAGGTATATATAGTTAGGATTTTTTCTCTATGGGATTTTTGAAAATTCCATGTCTAATAACTTTGGCGTTTGTGGACGGAATTGGCTGAAATTTTCAGGAAAATGGAACATTTTGTTTCTGAGCAGCCCCTGACAATTTGGGGGGGTTTTATCAAGGGGGGGCCGAGAAAAAAGGGGGGTCCCAAAACGTGTTTTTCCCATGTTAATTTCCATAGGGCGGTTGGCCTCACTTTTAGCTCGAACGGCTGAATGGATTTGCACGAAACTTGGCAAAATTGTAGGGACTGTTAGCCCGATGTGCCTTTGCTAGGTCTCAATATATGTGCTCCAGTGGATTTTGAGTAATTTAGGTTCAAAAAAAGATATATATCTGGGCGGAGCCTAACCACACATCTGATCTGATTGGCTGTCAGCACTTCATCCAAGAAGTGTTGGCAGCCATCTTGGGACCAATATACATGATAGCACCTCATTAAAAAGCATTGTAGTTAATAGAGGGTTTTAGGACTTTAGTTACATTATAAATCATTTGTTGATGGTACCATACTCGTTTTAGGAATTGTGGTGGGTTCTAAGGTGATTTTACCATGTGAAAAAACCTTCTGCTGTGATATCATGAATATTGTTTGAAAGAAAACTAATATCTCATGATTTTCCCACAGTGGTTTGGAAGGGGATCTATAAGCTAAACTGAAAGCATATTTTCTGTAAATTCACATTATCTTTCTCAGTCATGTGAAAATGAAGTCTGACATTCTCAGTAAAACATGTACATCCAACAAGGACAGAGACTGTCAGTTGATTCCTTTGTGTTCTACTGCAGCCTCCTAGAGTGTTCTAAAGAACAACTAGAGCGCTAACAGTCCTACTTATTACAAAGGTATGGCACACCTGAAGCCATCTTGATTGGAATAAAGTGGTGACTCTTAAAACATTTAATTTAAAAAGAAACAACATGAGGGGGTATATTTTGCCATAGAAAGTCTGATTAGTGCTGCAGAATGAAAAATTAGGGCACATTTTGAGTGACTTCTCAAATCCTTTTCTATTTCATTAAAACATTCTGACATGCAGTCTCCCAAAATGGCCACCAGAGACAAAAGAGCCCAAATGTAGCCCAAATATCACCCAGATGTAGCCCAAGTATAGCCCAATGACAGAATGTCCCAGAGTGTTCTAAAGAACAACTAGAGCGCTAACAGTCCTACTTATTACAAAGGTATAGCACACCTGGAGCCATTGTGATGGGAATAAAGTGGTAACTCTTAAAACTTTTAATTTAAAAAGGAACAAAATGAGGGAGTATATTATGCAATAGAAGGTATTATTAGTGCTGCAGAAAGAAAAATTAGGGCACATTTTGAGTGACTTTTCAAATCCTCTTCTATTTCATTAAAAAATTCTGACATGCAGTCTCCCAAAATGGCCACCAGAGACAAAAGAGCTCAAATGTAGCCCAAATATCACCCAGATGTAGCCCAAGTATAGCCCAATGACAGAATGTCCCAGAGTGTTCTAAAGAACAACTAGAGCGCTAACAGTCCTACTTATTACAAAGGTATAGCACACCTGGAGCCATCGTGATGGGAATAAAGTGGTAACTCTTAAAACTTTTAATTTAAAAAGGAACAAAATGAGGGAGTATATTATGCAATAGAAGGTATTATTAGCGCTGCAGAAAGAAAAATTAGGGCACATTTTGAGTGACTTTTCAAATCCTCTTCTATTTCATTAAAAAATTCTGACATGCAGTCTCCCAAAATGGCCACCAGAGACAAAAGAGCCCAAATGTAGCCCAAATATCACCCAGATGTAGCCCAAGTATAGCCCAATGACAGAATGTCCCAGAGTGTTCTAAAGAACAACTAGAGCGCTAACAGTCTTACTTATGACAAAAGTATGGCACACCAGAAGCCATCTTGATTGGAATGAAGTGGTAAGTCTGAAAACACTCAATTTAAAAAGGAACAACAAGAGGGGGTTAATTTTGCCATAGAAAGTATGATTAGTGCTTCAGAAAGAAAAATTAGGGATCATTTTGAGTGACTTCTCAAATCCTCTTCTATTTCATTAAAAAAATTCTGACATGCAGACTGAAACATGCACTTTGAATACCAGCAGCAGACGTCCCTGGTGAGCAGTAGCTTTACTACAGTGATCTAATGTGCAACTAGAGTGCTAACATTCAGAATTTATGGCAAATGTGTGACACATCTGAATGCCTTTTTGATGGAACCAAAGTAAACAAGCATTGAAAATGCAATAGATCTCGCCCTCGTTTAAGTTAAAGCCATTCTGTTTGTAATGAGGTGGCTTTTTAGCTTTGCTTTTATTAGTGTTTTTTCAACTTTCATGTAAATAACATGCATCTGTATGCATATAAGTATATGTATGCATGCATTTATGTTTGTATTTATATAGATATACAGATGATATATGTTTATATATGTATGTATATATATATTCACTGAAAAAACCATAGGCTATAGACCATATATAGTTAGGAATTAGCATTTACAAAACCTCGAAAATTCACTGAGAAAACCATAGGTTATAGACCATATATAGTTAGGAATTAGCATTTACAAAACCTTGAAAATTCACTGAAAAAACCATAGGTTATAGACCATATATAGTTAGGAATTCGCATTTACAAAACCTTATTTTACTCACACAAAACCATTGAAATTCCATATATAGTTAGTTGCACTAACTATATATTGCGCACCCGCAATCCACTGCTGATGATGTCACATATTACATCATTCATGACATGGTCAGTGACATCACTGATGACATCACTGATGACATCTCAAATGACATCACTGATGACATCACTGATGACAACATCCAGTGACTGTATGTTTCTGTAAAGTTAAAATATGTCTTACATATTGAAGAATGAGTGGATGTATAAGTGTCTGGATGAAGGATTTAGTAGGTGCATGACTGACTGTATGAGTGAGTGATTAAATGTGTCTCACTGAGTGCATGGGTTAGTGACTAAACTGTCTTAATTTGTGCATCATTATGTCTGTTGTTCTGTAAACTGTTGCATGTGTTGATAAGTAGCTATATGAGTAACTATATGGGTTATTGATTGGTTGCCCAAGTATTTGTATGGGAGACTGAGTGTGTGTGTGGGTGGCTGGGAGGTGTATGACTCTGTGCATAGATGTGTGAGCAGTTGATTCACTAGATGTATGGTTTCAAAAGTGCATGTGGAAACAGCTGTATGGGCGGTTGACTGTGTGCATGAGTGTATTGGTGAGTGAATGGATATCTCAGTGCTACATGTCAAAGTAAGTACATATGTAAAACACAGTACATGTGAGAGTTGACATATATAAGTAACTGTGCATAAGAGCCAGTGAATGTGTGAGTGGATGTATGGATCATTGTGAACTTGTATCAGGGATTGTATAAGAGAGTAAATATGTGTTAGTATATGTTTGAATAAGTAAAGTTTGTATAACTGTATAGTTGAGGAAATGGAGGTGTGATTGATTCTTTGCATGACTGACAAGGTGTGTGAGTAACTCCATGGATGAGTGACAGTCTGTGAGTGTCTGTTTACACTGATTGTATCTAAGGTTATATTAGAGTATGAAGAGGTTCATCGTATTATCATATGAATGATATCATCAGTGATGTGATCAGTAATGTCAAATGAGATGTCATCAGTGATGTCATCAGTGATGTCATTTGAGATGTCATCAGTGATGTCATTTGAGATGTCATCAGTGATGTCATCAGTGATGTCACTGACCATGTCATGAATGATGTAATATGTGACATCATCAGCAGTGGATTGCGGGTGCGCGATATATAGTTAGTGCAACTAACTATATATGGAATTTCAATGGTTTTGTGTGAGTAAAATAAGGTTTTGTAAATGCGAATTCCTAACTATATATGGTCTATAACCTATGGTTTTTTCAGTGAATATATATATATATATATATATATATATATATATATATATATATATATATATATATATATATATATATATATATATATATATATATATATATATATTTATATGTATAACCAAAGGGAACATTGTCCTACACATCCAAAGGAGAGCTCAAAAACTCTTGCGAAGAAGTTTCCATATTTTTCAGGGTTCAATGTATCCAATGCAGAAACATTTTACTTTAGAAATGTTTACAAAACAGGAATGAAAAGTATGTTAACCAATACAAAACAGATTTATTCCTCAGCCTTTATTGCCCAACTGTCTAGACAGGGTTTTGACTTTTGGAAAGACAACATTGAGACAAAATTTGTCTGGGGCACAAAAGATTGGCAAGTGCAGGGGGTAGAAGGTTTGTTTAAAGCCTGTATCATCCCAGAGCAAATTATGTTTTTGAATGACCCTGTCCAACAAATGTCTTGCCTTGGGTTAGCCAAGATCAAGGACATTAACACACCGACCATACCTATACCTGCAAGTAATAGCACTACATGGGGGGACATCGACGTACATAATATTTTGCATCACAACAGATCAGATCCAGATTGGAACAAATGGTTGCTCTGGCCCATAGACACAAACAACTGTCAAGATCGATTCCTGAACAAAACACAGAGTTTTAATATCAATAAGCCAGACCCAAGATATGTTCATAAACAGCATCCTGGGGAAATGACAACATACAGTGTAGGGAAGTTATGCCTTGATTGGCTACAGAAATCTAGACTACAGGATGTAAAACAACACTTATATTTACTTAAAGAAGGTGCAGACCTTAGGGAATGAATTCTTGTGAGGAGCAAGAAAACTGCGTCAAAAACGTTTCGTATATGCCAGTATCTATGCTGCATATAACGAAATATGGAAGAGTACCGAAGCAGAGACTGCAGAATGAATACGAGAAATTTATCATAATAATTTAGAGAAATCTCTCTCGGTAGTAGACAATGGGTTAACGATTCTGTCATCCAGGATATATTCATTGGAAAGCATTGTGTCTTCTGACATAGACATCATGGAACAAGACTTAGTCATGTTGCAACATGGCCAGTCTCAGTTACGTTCTATCATGCTATTAGGCTGGACTCTAGAAAACTTGCATGCAGGCTATGGCCTTGGCGTTTAATCAAAACTACGTCACTGTTTTCAGAATTCAATCTCACTGATGAACAGATCAAACTGGCACAAAGGTGGGCAGACTATACAGTGCTGAGCAATGAAAAACTGGGAAAATTACCATTCACAGTGGCAGAGAAACCATCTGCTGAGTAGATCATGCATGATAAAATTACTCTGCTGGTTACAATTTTTCATTTTCTGTACTGCCTAAAACTCATACCAGCAGGCAAATATGAAAGGTTGGTTAAAGAATACATCAAGACATCTTGGGATTTACCATACACACATGGATGTTGGAGTGGGTGACGTGAAGTGTTTCTTAGCGGTACACACTGTGAAAACACACTAAGCGGTTCTCTCCTTTGTCAGGGTATTATTTACACGGGGTCTGCGATGGTTCCACTATCAACTTATCCTGTCACCTGCAAGGCTCACCAGCTGCAGTGATTGTTCCAATTTTTGGACAACTTTCCAATGGACGTTACCTCATGTTGAACGATCACAGCTGTTGTGGCATGTTGCCAGTTATCCCATATCTAGTGACTATTATATCCAGGGTCACTTGCTGTATGCAAGTATTGTTTCCACAAGCCAAGACACCCAGGGAGTCGCTGTTATGGCCTTCACTGAACAACTCTTCTATACAAATTGATACCCTAAGCAGAATGAAAGCCATTCTTTTGCAACAAACAGTGCCACTGACCTCGGCCAAAGAAACCTATGATCTACAAGTTGCAAGGACTTCTGCCGAGATGCATGCACTTTTGAATACAAACTGTCCTATACATTTCTCAGAAATGTTAGGTCGTATCTTAAACATGGCTCATACAAGAGGTATTGTACATGTATTTAAGAACGTGTGTCCAGACTGTTAGCACCTTTGCAAGCAGTGCTCGGAAAAATTCCAAACTTTGTGCACTCTTTGTTTGGTGGACTGCCGCTCCTTTTAGCACTCATTGCAGGGATCCTATTTTTGCTCCTACTTCTATGATATGGCAAGCCAAAGCACCAGCGACACCCAATTCACTGTGGAGAGAGCTCTGCTGGAGATGAAGTGTCGTGAGTGCATTGTCCACATTTTGGGTTTACATAGTCTACGAGAATTAAATACCACTTGGTTTTTGTCATTCAGACCAATCTGGCAAGATTGCATCTTACCTGTTCTACACTGCCTGCTTTGCGGTGAAGAATGCGTGTTAGACATCTGTCTAACACTCCTGTCAGTCATGCCTATGGATGTCAATACTCTCCTCGACCCTGTAACGGCCCATGCTCTGTGTTGTCCCCAGCGGCTACCAATCCTGATGATGGCATTCATTGAGATCTCACAGACGCAAATTGCAACTGCTGAGGTACGAGAGGAAGCAACAGGCACGCAGGTAACATCCGATACGAATTTTGCTGATGCGACCAATGCTGAAGGCGATAGTTCACATCTTAGTGTGGTTAATCTTCTAAACGAGGCATTCTAACTTTCACCTACAATGGTAGATGACTTTTTGTCTACAGAAATAGAAGATTTCATGTTTTCTCCAAGCCCAAACACTGACTTTTGATTTGGCACACAGTGTACTGAGACTCTGAATCTTACTTTCATTTTTCAAAACAAGGTACTAACTTTGGAACTTTTTCCTATGATTAATTTTTTTTCTCCAAATTTGTATTTTTTATTTTTGGCACAAGCTTGTCCACAACAAATTGATTTATGTTATCTAACATGAAATGGCTTTTGCCATTTTTCTTCTGTATTTAGGAGCCATTTTATAACATGTATATATATTTATGATTCATTCATGTAACATTCAAACGTTTACATATGCTTAGAATGAAACATTGCTTTAATATGTACAGCACCAATGCATTTTTATGCTTACAATCAGTTCTATTGCATTTTTTACAATGTATTTGAGACACGTTTTAGCACTTCATGTGTAGCTATATTTTAGATATGTTTAACATGTTTAGGATTTAGTAATGTCGTTCATACGAAAGTGGAGTGGGTGTTGTGTGTCGATTCAGATACCGTATATAGCTTTCCCGATTCATGCCCTTATATAGGTACAATTCACTTTGCCCCTATTTAGGCATAGAAATCCAGCCCTTATTTAGGCATTGCTCATGCGAACCAAATACAGGCATGGTCAACTACATCCGTCCATCTACGTCACAACAAGTTCTTGGAAAACCAGACTCTTAAGCCTTTAGGACTTCCTCTTGCCTGGATATTGATTTCTCCAAGAACTCATTGATCATGCATGAACATCTATTCCTTAGGGGTTCATTCGTGACGTTCTTATGCCCGGCTTGTATGTCAATACTGGCATTCCTAAACACCTTCAAGGTATAAATATAACTTCACTTGCCATGGCAAATCACGGTTCGGCTCCCTACTTGCACGTCGCGGCTCACCATGGCAAGTTCGGAAGTAAGTCAAATCCCCTTTAACGCACTGACCAGACGCTGTCATCCTCCTCACCGAGACTCAGGCTCCAGTGTTTCTGACTCCCCTTGCGGGCTGTATGAGATTGTGTCCCAGAAGAGATAGCAACCTCTCTCATTCTAAGGTATGGAGCAGACTAGAATCTAAAGAAACATTTGGCAACTCTTGGCAAAACTAAACTTTAGCTAAAACTAGACTATAACTAAAACAACCCCTTCTTCTTCCCTCGTACTACACTTAGGTTAGGTACACTGGGGTAGAACTATTTTAGAAGCATCAGATGAGTATTTTAGCCTGTATTATTTATGTATGTATTTTTATGAATATATGTTATAGCTACAAGCCATGCTATTGCAGTATTATGTTATCTTACTGCTAATGCTGTAAGTATTATACTTTGCATTCTGTCTTACGATTGTAGCAGTTCACATCTCTTGCATAAGAAATAAGACTGTTCAATAAACCCTTTTATTGAAACTCCCATCTCTCTATTTCTGTGCAACTCTGGAGAAACGAAGCATGCACGATTGACTGAGTGAAACTGCATTCTATTGTTTCCACGATTCTGAGATTGTTCCAATTCTAAGGGAAACAAAGTTGTCATGTTTATGCGGTTGTCAGAGACTAATCCCTTCTTGTTTATTTGAGAAGTTTCTAGTGACCTCTGAGTTAGCTAGCACACACAAGTAATTAAGTTTGATGTACTTGATAGAGACATACTGACCTCAGTCCTATGTCAAATCTATAGTGTATATTATTCCAATGTGCATAGCCTATCAGGGATAGCGGAAATACACTTCAACACAGGAGGTGGGTTCCTATGTTCCTTGAGGTTGAGCTGCCCTCTCACTGAGTTTGAGGCCAGTATCCCTCGTGGGGACAGGATAACTTGAACTCCTGTGCACCTTGTACTTTGGCAATTGCATATGCTTATTGGTATTCCCCAACTAAATGTATTGAGCTATTGATTGTCCCAGCCTCTGCGCATATTTCATACAAAGGGCTTTGGCCTCCTCACACTCTGTGCCCTACAAGCTGGTACTTTGTGAAACTGCTAGAGGTCCCCTTGCAACTCCTATGCCTCAGGCCTGTGGGTCCATTTGAGGGACAATACATATTTTCTTGGGCTCCCCTAGTTGCTCCAGGCCTGCCCTGAATCCCCTTGCTGTGGTGAGTCTCCTGGTCCTTGCTGGGCCAGACCGTAACCTTCCTCGACCTTCTTCGTGTGTTGTCGCTGCCAAGGCTTGTTGGTGCTCCCACCGGCCACCGACCACTCAGCACTCGACATCCTTCATGGGACAGCTGGTATCTGGCTCCTGGCCATCCTTGACATCTCCTGGTCCTTGTGGCTGAAGGAGTCAAGGTTCTCTATCGTCACACCTGAAGCACCTGACATCGGTGGGCATTCGTCTACTGAGCCCCTGGTCACTGCTGAGCGACCCAGACTCTCTCCCCTCTGCTTTCAGGTTCCTTCCTTTAAAAATCCACCTCTGGTTTTCACCGGACACTTTTCTTCTTTTCAGCAGTGGCATTTCTTTGAAGGCTCCTGTTGAGAACAACTGTGGTTTCTGACGTCACTTTGACCCTATGCATCCAGCTTCCCTGGGATAGGTATCTCTGGTACTATGGTATCCACAAGTGGGGTGGCTCTCCAACCTTCTGAGTTCCAAAGGATTTCTTTGTAATCCTCTGGGAAGGGTTCTTATACACTAAAACTGCCACCGTGACTCTCCCATTGAATTGTACGTCGCAAGCCATTGTGTTCTCACACTGCACCCGTCCTCCATGAATTATCTTATCACAGCCACCAAGTGTACTATGTACCCTGTTAGAAATTAGGTTGTTGGTTTACCAGGGTATGAGCCCATGTCAGACAGCAACCACAATCCTAGTTAGGGTGAGAGGCAGGCAAACCCTAATTTTAAGCCATGCTCACCCTCAGGTAGCTTAGCACAGAGCAGTCAGGCAAAACTTAGAGGCAATGTGTAAAGTATTTGTACAAGATTTCAAATAGCAAAACACAATACAAAAAGATCACACACCAGGTTTAGAAAACTAGAGTAGACTTTAAAAAATAAAACAAGATAAAATTATATAAACCCAATTAGTGGAACTGGAGATATTGAATTTCAAAGATTTGAAGCAATATAGCGTCAAGAATCAAAAAGGGTTTTGGGGATATCTGGAAATGCCAAACTTGAACATAGTCACAAGTCAGGCTGACTGGAATGGAGCACTGGCTGGCTACAGGGACCCAGTTAGGCCTGCTGAACAAATTACCTTAATTCCTAGTTGTGGTGCATTGTGTGGACCCGCATCAAAGATGAGTTGCGCAGGTGACGAATTGCATCTGTTCTAAGATACGACAAGGCTACAGTGCGTGGCATTCATGCACGGATGTCAAAGATCATGTTGACGGGGATTGCGATGCAAAGTCTGGTGTCCAAGATGCAATGTGCAGCGCTGGTTTCTATGAGCAATGAAGCAGCAATGCAGAGTTTTGGAGGTGTTGTTGAGTCTGAAGTCGATGAGGAATGCGAGGAGCTTGCGCCCCGAAAAGCATAATGTAGTGGCAGTTCTTAAGGCGATGCATTGGTCCCAAGATGCTGGAGACGATGGCTATGGCAGCATTTGGGAGGGCTCCAATCCATACAACAGTTGCGATGCATCGGTTTTGGTCGGGGATGCGCTGCTCAACTGCAGAGATGCATTGGCTGTGCTCGGGATGCGTTGCTCAGCAGAGAAGTTGCATCAGTTCCACTGGCAAGCACCTTAGACCCACTTCTAAGCATCCAAGACTGGGGTGGCATTACTTGGCATGGTAGATTCACAGACAGAGGTGTGGGGGTTGGAAGTCTTTTATGTCACTGAAACTACAGATCAGGAGGCCAGCCAACTACCCCTGGAGTCATTCTGGCTGTTGGGGGCAAATGATGCATCACCAGTCCTCTCACCAAGGTAGGAGGTCAACAGGCCAGCATAGCAAAGCAGAAGTCAAACAGAACAGCAGTGTAGCTGAGTGGTAGTGCTTAGCTGCACAGCAGTCCTCCTTACTGGTAGAGTATCCCACTGGTCCACAAGTGTACGGAAGTGGTGGTGTTTGAGGTCCAGTTCTTATACCTAGTGGTCCTTTGAAGTGGGGGAGACTTCATAGACAGTGCACAGAGATCCTGCTTTCCTGCCCTGGCTCCTAGCTCACTACAGGGGAGTATGCAACCCTTTCTGTGGGAACAAGACACAACTTATTCAAGTTTAAGTGAGGCTGGGTCCAGCTCCTCCCTTCCATCATGCCAGGATGGCCCATCAACTCACACCTAAGCTCCCATTAAGCGTCACTCTTTAGGAGGAATACACAAAGCCCAGCTGTCACCCACCCCAGACATGTGACCAGAGACAGGCAGCTGACACCAAATTGCTTAATTTAGAAAATTCTTGCTTTCTAAAAGTACAAGGAGATGATGGACAGAGCGCTGAAACGTTTCAGACACTCACCCCAAGTCACAGATCTGGGTTGAATCCATCATTATTCTTTAGCTCACTTCGCCACAGTTATATGCAAATCAGTCTTGACCTTATCTTGATCTTGTGCCTCATGGGAACAGTCCAGCCCGAACTGCCAAGCCATGTCTTTCCTGGACTGGACACATGCATCCAGGAAATGGTTTTGGGATAACAGCCCTCATCAGCCAGGCTAGCTTGAATCAGTGGCAAAGTGAGCAAGGGACCCACTTCTGGGCATACCCTAACATCTTAGGGCAAATATAGAAAACACAAGGAGATGATGGACGGAGCGCTGAAACTTTTCAGGCACTCATCCCCAGTCACATCATCATTCTTTAGCTTATTTCGCCACCTCAGTTCAGACCCAGATATATGCAAATCAGTCTCGATGCTGTGCCTCAAGGGAACAGTCTAGCCTGAACTGCCAATCCACGGCTTTCCTGAACCGGAAACAAGCATCCTGCGACCGGTTTCTGGGTAACACCCTTCATTAGCCACATGCACTGGTTAGCAGTGGTAAGGTGCCAATATTAAGGCCAACACAAACAAATTCAGCAAAAAGTAGGAAGAGAAAGTGAAAGGTTTGGGGGTGACCATGCAGAGAGGGCCATTTTTCAACATACCCCAAAAGACAAATATTTAAAATTGCCATGTGAGCACATTCTCACATCAGAATATCACTCTGAGACACAAGCACCCATATATGTACAATATTGAAAGTGCAGATAATGACGTTTGGACATGTAAAACTATATAGGCACGATTCACAAAGGTAAATTATACTTTTGTTTAAGTTTACATTTTTGAGTACATTTAAAACTTTCTGGCATTCACAAACTGCACTTTTGTAGTAGCTTAACATTTTGCAGTAATATACACTTTTGTAGCATGTCGAATGCTACACATGGCCAACCACTGGCACTGCAACACCCTCTCATGGAAAATAATGTGGGTAAGAAATAATGTTAAAATGAATTACATTATTTAACATAGTTAAATATATAAATGAATATATATTCATGCTAAAAAATATATAAATAGTACATATTTATTACTAAATTAGAAAATATTTATTAACAAATCAGATGGCTCTTGGATGAGGCCTGCTAAAGCCCTTGATTTTGGTGGGGAAAACTCAAAGGGACAGAATTTAAATGTCATGCCTACCAAAATCCTCTTACTGGGTGAATACTTTTATGCCTTTATCCGGTAAAACGTTCTACCATCAGCCTCACTCCAGCAGAGGCCGCCATCAGAGTCTAGTCCAGGTCCAGTTGCTACTGGTCAGATGGTCACTCTAGGAAAAAAGCCAAAATGCAGCTTGTTGTGTACCTGTATCCACACAGGTCAGCAAGTGACCCTTTGTGTCCATTTTCAGACCTGGGTGCAAGTAAGAGCTTGTCCAGTTCTGTCCTTTTACAGTTACAGACGTGTTCTGATGAGCTTGCTATGAGGTGCCACTTTTTCAGAATTGAATCGCCAATAGGGTGCGATTACTCCTAAACACTCCCTGACCATAGTGAGAAACGTCCCGGAGTACAAACCTTCCCACTTTTGCAGCACACCCTGTTTGACTTACTGCAAACTATCAGAGTACTATTCTAAAAAACCTCTTTTTATTAACAATTTAATTACGAACCTATACAGAACACAGTTGTTCACTGGCAACCCCATCAATCTCATTGACATTTTAACATCCGAATTCCGAACAGAGCACTGTTCTAGGTCAAATCCTTCTGTCTGGGTACAAGGACTACTTAAAGGTGGCTTATTTAAAATTTAAAAGGAGGACTTTCCCTGTAACATTTTTTGTTTTGCCTGAAGGTTTAAAAGCTTCAGCGGTCAGGCCAAAAGCCATGTTTTTCATTGTCAGCCTACTGGATGGCGCAAGATATGCTGCAGTTCACAGGTGACATTTAACGTTTCATTTAACGTTTCAAGCCCTTGTTGTATTTTCCTGCACGATATACTATCATCTTAATAGAAAATGATATATGACTAATGGGGATTAGCCAATGTTACTATTTTTTTAGAGGTCAGAGCATGTAAACTGTGAACAGGATACCAGTACCTCAGTGTTCATAGTTCAAACACCAGCAATACCAGACAACAAAATAGGAGTGAGAACTCACAAAGGGGTATTTTCTAACATAAAGTACTTAATGAGTTAATATTACAAAATAGATGGCTGTCAAATACAATGCATTTTGTAATGGTTCTTATAAGTGTGTATAAACAGGCAAACATTTGTCCCTAACCATAGAACTAGATGGATTTCCTACAGCTGCTGATGGAATGCTAACTGCCATTAAGAACTAAGTAGCAATGCAATTGGTCCATTCAATAGTTGGTAAGGGCCAATCTACTGTTAAAATGTCATTTAGCATATCAGAACATGGCAAAGGCCCTACTTTATAGTTTAGTGGATGTGATACTCTATTACAAATGTGACAGGTCTCCCGTCAACCATTATGTCATTGCACTATATCTTATTCCACTTTTAATACAGCAGATGGAATATCTATCACATTTGTGACAAAGCATCCGAACAGTCAAACTAATTCCTGCCCTAAATCTGTGAAAAACTCACAATGTGCTCAAGACATTCACTGCAACTGTATTAGTAGAGTATAGGGATTGCATTAGTAGAGTTTAGTCCCTAACACAGCCAAAATAATGTTCTAGACCTCTTCCACTTTATAGGAGCCCAGCCATGATAAAAGTGTTTCTAGTCTTACTAAATGCCAAAAAATAACGTCTCAATTTGCGATCCCCTTTGCTCTTCAGGTCTAATCCGAATGGTCAAACTTCTTTTGTTTGGTGCCAATACGTTTTCTATCAACTCTCTTAAAGCAAAAACCTCCCACACAGTGTTACTGACTAATAACAGAAGTAATGAATGGTGTGTCCACCTACCACACTGCTGCGAGCGCGCTGGACTACGCTGTGCTTTTTTAATCTCCCTTCGTTTTCTATTTGGGTTACCTTTTGTGTTTAACTTACCCCTGTTTTTATCCTGGTTGCTTGTAGCCTGTGCCCCGCTCCCCTTACTGCATTTAAAAAGTGCACCTCTGTGCCTCCAAAGCACCACCACTTTGGTGGGTCCGGGTCCTGGGATTCCATTTCGGGCGCCATCTTTGTTTGGGGCTTGTTTTTCGGCGGCGGCCGCCATCTTTGAGCGGACTCGCGCGCCAAGGGCTCACTGGAGAGCCTATTTAAAGTCGCTCCCTCACGCGCAGCGTGATGCGCAGGTGGACGCCTTCGCTTAGCCTGAGACGTGCCGGAGTCCTGCCCGTCTGCGCCCGTCAGCGTCCCGGAGGCGGCGGGGCGGCGGAGGAATCCGGTCAGGCGTGTGCGAGGATGATTCACTATACCTCGGCGACGCTTCGCGCCATGCGTACCACATCTAGCTTGTGTCACTCAGTATTTCCCGGTCGTCACAAGGGCAAACGGCGTTGCCCGGCATGCGGCTGGTCGCCCACTGGGGCTCCGGTCAGCGTCCTCAGGACAACCGAGGCGCACGCAAAACATCTTTGTCTGCTGCTTAATACAAGGTCGGTGGGATGTCATGCCCTGCATATTTACGATCTTCTTGTCAGGGAAAACCCTCTATGTCTGCTTTTGACCGAAACTTGGTTGGGAGAGGCGTCCAATCCGGATATCTTTACTGCTATCCCTTCAACCTATAACATCTTCCGCCAAGATGGAGCTAAGGGAAGGGGGGGGCGGAGTTGCTGTGGTGGTGAGGAAGAACATTTCTTGCTCAGCTCTTCCCGTGAATTCCATCGAGGGCTCTGAATCCCTTGGTTTTATGCTGAGACTATCTCCGGGTCAAGCGCTTAAAGGACTGTTGGTCTACAGGCCACCTGGCCCGGTGGGTTCCTTCTGGGAGGACCTACAGACAGCCATTTCGGAGCTGGTGCTGTCTGCTCAGCACTCTTTGCTGGCAGGCGATTTCAATTTTCATCTTGATGTCACGGAGGATCCGGATGGGGTTAAATTGCTGGATATAACATCTCCGCTCGGCTTGGCACCGTTTGTGTCAGGGCCTACACATGAGAAAGGGCACACCCTCGATCAAGTGTTCTCTTCAGTCCCAATTGTTGACATTGAAATGCGGCCGGTGCTCTGTTCGGATCACAGGCTGATTGGGTTTTCCGTGTTGGTGAATGGGCGGTCTGACACCTGCGCCCCCACGGTGCCCAGGTCAGCCTCGAGAGCATTGCACAGAGTGACCCCTGCTATGCTGGAGCAGGCGCTCACGGAACACCCTTGTCATCTCTCGGGGGATCCGGAAAGAGACACTGAGGCTCTGCAGCGATGGCTGACTGAGAGGTTGGACGATCTTGCCCCAAGGGTAACACCTCGGTCCACGGCGATACGGCAATCTGCGCTGTGGTTTACGGAGGCCCTGCGTGTGGCTCGCAGCCAATGTAAGGTTGCTGAGCGTGCCTGGCGCCTTCAATATGATAGGGAGGCTAAACTCGCCTATAGGTCGGCTGTGAAGGCCTATCACCGCGACATTCTTGGTGCCAAGCGGGAATACCTTGCCAGGAGGATTGAGGCGTCGGCGAACTCCTGTAAGGAGATCTTCACGATTGTGAAGGAGTTCACGTCCCCTAGCTCCCACTCACCCCCGCCAGTATCATCTGATGCGTGGGCGTGTGATCTTGCCACTTTTTTCACCGACAAGATCAAGGCAATTCAGGCCTCCTTCTCGGAGAGCTCGGAGGAGGGTTGCTGTGGCCTCGGGGCAGGACTTGAAACGTCGTCCGTGTCTACGGCAGTACTGGCGGACTTTCCACCTGTCTCCAGTGATGCGTCCCGGATTCTGCTGGCCAGCCTTAAATCTGGCTCGCCACTCGACCCCTGCCCCGCCAAATTTTTGGCCGGGATGGCGGCAGTGGTGAACCCTCTGGTCAACCCGATCCTCAATGCCTCCCTGAGGGAAGGGAGTGTCCCACGCACCTGGAAAAGGGCGATGGTGATCCCCCTCCTGAAAAAGCCTGGTCTTGATGCCGAGGTTCTGGCCAATTATAGGCCAATTTCACTGCTCCCGGCTTTGGCCAAGATCACTGAGAAACATGTCCATGGCGTCTTGTCGAGCTTCTTAGAATCCAACAATTTGCTCCATCCATCCCAATCCGCTTTCCGTCCGAATTTCAGCACGGAAACGGCGTTGGTGGAGGTCTCCGAGATCATCAGGGAGACCTTGGATGTGGGTGGCAAGGCCATATTAGTCATGTTGGACCTGTCGGTGGCCTTCGACACCGTCCCCCACGAGGCGCTTCTCGCCAGGCTTTATGACATCGGCCTAAGGGGGACGGTGTTCAGATGGTTTACATCCTTTCTGGAGGGCCGCCGCCAGACGGTCTGGGTTTCCCAGAGCTCCGCCGAGATGCCGCCATTGGGAGTCGGGGTTCCACAGGGTGCTGTGTTGAGCCCGCCGTTGTTTAACATCTTTATGTCCCCTCTGGCAGCTGCGGTGGAGGCTTACGGAGCCCAGATCGTGTCCTACGCCGACGACACGCAACTCCTCTTCACATGTGGCAAAGATCAGCCATTTGATGGGGAGAGAATTCGGGACTGCCTAGACATGGTCTTTGGGTGGTTCCATCGGAATAGTCTGAAGGCCAACTCCAGTAAGTCGGAGGTTCTATTTTTCGGCTGTACCATCGATCCTGAGTGGCGGCAATGGTGGCCGGCTGCCATGTGTCCCCCGGCACAATCCTCCTTGGTGGCCAAGAACCTTGGTGTTAAGCTGGATAACAAGCTCTCATTGAGAGCGCACGTTCTTGGCCTGTCCGGCACTTGTTTCGGCATTCTGAAAATGCTCCGCAAATTTCTTCCTCTATTATCTGCGGAGCACAGGCGGATTACGGTGCAGGCGCTCATCGGATCTAGGCTGGACTATGCCAATGCCCTTTTCTTAGGCCTTCCTGATTACTTGGTCCAGCGTTTGCAGGTGGCACAGAACTCTGCAGCCCGTGTGATTTTTGGTCTGCATAGACGAACACGGGCTTCTGGGCTGCTGCAGACGCTTCATTGGCTGCCGATCCGGAAACGGATTATGTTCAAATCCCTGACGCTGGTGCACAAAGCTCTGTTTGGCTCAGGCACGGGATATCTGCTGAAGAGATTGGCTTTCTATCGCCCTGCTCGCTCACTGCGTTCTGAATCCCTTTTCACTGCTGTGGTCCCGCGTGTGAGGAAGGACCGCATTGGGGGGCGCTCTTTTAGCCTCAAGGCCCCCCAGCTGTGGAATTCGCTCCCACTGGCACTTCGCAGTACCCCCAATCTGCTTCAATTCAGAAAAAATTTGAAGACTTGGCTTTTTAGTCTTTCTGTTTAGGCGGGTTTTCTCTTCTTTGGAATCTGTTTTTCTTGTTATGTTGTTCTACACCTCAGCCTGTGGAAAGCGCCGGGACACTCTTTTAGAGTAGCCGAGCGCTATACAAACGCATTTTAACATAACATAACAAAATGGCCACACTTTTCAATGTGTTGGGATATATTGCCAACATATTTAAAATTAAGAAGCACAACATTTGATCCTTATTACAAATATTTTTCTGTCCCGTGAGGTTGGAAAAATGCTAAATCCTCCCATAGTCTTAGATATGGAATGTACCTTCCCCTGGCTCAGGATACTGAGAAAATTACTAAGGCATGAACATCTCAGGTAGAAGGGTTGTTTTTAGCACCTCTGGTGTTGCACCTACTCTGGAGCAATAAAAGGCTTAGGCAGAGAGAAAGGAAAAGAAGGCCAATGAAGGGGTGAGTGATTCTTGAAATTGTCACACAGCTTAAGCTTTGTGGTGTTCTTTTTCCAGAAGATTGTTTATTCTTATTGAAGCCCAGCCCTAGCAAGGTGTGAAATAAAGGACGATGACACAGAACAAGAAAAGGAAGTGACGAAACGCGTCGGCTGTGCCACTTTCAACAAGTGACCTTTTCTTTTACAAAACCTTTTTGCTATTTGAATAAAGGAAATTCTGGAAGAACACTGCTGTTTAGGAATAGATTATAAATTTGCTTTCCCTGTTTATTGAGAAGTGGTGCACCTGTACTTTTGTTTAAAATTGTTGAGTTCCGTTAGGAATAACATTGTGACAGTGGGTGTGATACAGTCTGCACACATATCATCATGAGTTTAGATGAGGTCATAATAATGGAGGGATAGCTAGTCAGATGCTACCGATTGTAGGGCTCCACTGTCGGGCGCTTTGTTTTTACAGAAAAGGAAGTGCTAGCTTGTTTTGCCTGTGTAATTCATGGCCAGTCTCACACACACGCACATATGTAAACACGCACACTAATGTCTGATTTTGTAGTCTCTCTCTCTTTATTGGCAGATGCGATTTCCTTATTGGGATTTAATTTGGATACAGCTCAAGTTGCATCACTTAATGTGTTTAGAATGTTTACATTGTTTTATCTCACTAGTACATAGACTTCAAAAATGTCTATTTCCCATTCATAATGAATCCTGCACCCAAAGAACTTAGCTTGTTTATGGACAGAGCTCTACTACTGGGCCTGATTGCCTTGAATGTACCTTGAAGATCTGCTACTGTTTCTGTTGACACGAATCCCTAGAGTAGAGAACACATTCAAATCTCTACACCTAATGAAGATGCACAATAATTGTGAGCTACCGCTGCTGAAAGAGGTTTCTGGATTCAAAGTGGTAGGTGGAAGACTTGAAATCCCTTTAAAGTGCAGAGTACAAGATATATGCCAACCCTGAATTCATAGAAAATGTAATGCTCAGCAGCGGTGCGTCCATTGGGGCGTAGGGGCGTAGCCCTACCAGCCACCATGGACCCGCATTGCGGCTGCCGGCCAATCTTCTGAATCAAATACATTACAACAGATCAGCCGCCGCCGGGGATTGCACAGGGGGGGTGGCCTGCTGCAGCTTGAGTGACAGTCCACACACAGGCTGCAGCAGACCGTCCTGCTGGGGAACTTACAGTGCGCATGCTTGGGAAAGTTGAGAACTTTCCCAAGCATGCGCACTGTAAGTTCCCCAGCGCGACCCAGGGGTGCTTGTTTGCTGCCACAGCCCGGGTTTCCAAAGGGTGACAGGGTGAGCAGCAAATGTGCCTCCCTAGCCAATCCTGGCGCTGCTCCAGCGCCAGGATTGGCTGAGGACGGAGGGCGGGGTTTCCGCTCCAGTGAAGGCGCCAAGGTCCCAGAACTTAGAAGATGCAGGCGGCGCTGATCGGCGGTCAGGTAAGTTTTCCATTCTTTAAACTAATTCCACGGTCCTCCCTCCCACTCCCCGCAATTGTCTTTCTTATATATTTGATATCTGTCTCTCTCATTATAAATTATATTTCTTGTGGCGTTAATAATGGGATCAGAGGCCTTATTTTTGGACATTTTTGTAGTGTAGCTCAGCTCTGTCAATCTGTTGTATATGTATTCCTCCAGTGAGCATCAGCCCTGACCCCAGTGGGCTGACTTTAGCGCTTCTCCAGTTGTATAATAGACTTGTGCTTTACTCATGGAATGTAATATTTTTGGGAACACAGACTTAACATTGCCAATGTTTATAGATAAAATTTAATGGAAAAAACCCCCCACAAAAAGCGACAGAACAAAAAATGTTCCCGAACAACCTGGGCATGAGCTAAAAGGTAACAATATTTACAGTTTCATTTTTTTTCTTACCAGACACTAGGAGACACTGTGTTATAGATATCTCAATGTTTTTGAAAGTTAGTAAACAATTTTTTAGACACTGCCAATATGCAGGAACTGTGAAGCTGTGTACTGTGTGTAGTTGTGACATATTTAAATTCGTGAATGGGAACACTTGGAGTACTCTGTCGGCCTCACATTCCTAACACTTTCATTTTAGTGGCAATATAATTTAATAATCAAAAACAAAACAACTGGAACTTATAACAGCTTCTTTTGGATGATTAAAATGAAGCCGATTTTTGAAAGATGACTTTAGAACTCACCTTGCATCTCACCTCGTTGGAAGAAGACTTCACACCAATTAAAGATGTTTTAATTCTGATGAAAGCGTGTTCATGTTTCAATGCCAAGAGTTAGCCAACTGCATACTAGGTGTGTTTGCAAGTCAGGAAGCCAATGACTTAAAACTTTTGAGGATTTGATTTTCCGCGAAAGATATGCAAAGAAAAGGTTTTTGAAAATAATCTACCCGGGTTAATTTGTATTGCAAATGAGGCGAGAGTCTTGGTACGAAACTGTTGAAATATGATGCAAATATGTGTTCAGCTGCTTAACACTTCGTTTTTCTGCTGTCAGAATTCTGCATGTAGGATTTATTAATTTGTATTTACCCAGGACAATACCAAAGAGTATTTCCAGCAAATCTATGCAAGCCTAGAAGCGCCCCAAATCGAGGCAGTCAGAATAACAAATGACAGACAGCTATGCCAAAAGTGGCTTTTCATCTCAAAATTCTCTTGTCCATAAGGCCCCTCGTTTTAATTAAAGCACATAATCCTGAGAAAGACATACACCACCTACACCAGGCAGGCATTGTGAAAAGATGTGAATCACATGCACAGAGAAGAACGTGTCTTTATAATAGAATGATATAGGAATTCATCTGGCCATCTCCTCACTCTCACTGCCCTCATTTAACCAATATTCTGGATTCATGATTGAAGCAATTTAAAACAAGGGACACTTACATTTTTAGTGGGCTTTGCTGGTCTTTTAAATAGTGTTAATGTTCTTAATACATACACTCAAGTAAAATATATTATTAGGTCCAACACTACTGAAATTCGGAAATTATGCAAAATTAAGGCTGTGTTGTTATGCAGTTATTTCTGTAAAGTAACGCACAAGCAATAGAAAAAGATCGATGTGCTTGTCTCCATGCAAACTAGGATGAACTTATGGCGGACTCATATACCTGCATTTATGTTTGTCTGTTGTATAATTCCATCATTTCATAACAGATGTTAATTTGTAAATGTTGCTGAAATAGTCTGCATGCAAGGCTCATTTTATAAAATATTGTGGACGGGCAATTAACTTGTAAAATATTGCAGAGGCTGCCTGCTCTAAGTTGCTCAAACCTCTAGCATTAACTTAAGTTAGAATGAAGGATAACTACTTTGCAAGGGCAAAGGAGGCATCAATGTGCATAGAGTGAGGCCTGTCTCTAGTATTGGTCACACAACTTAAGAGAGCCCTGCATAGAACCCAGCACTGCTGCAATAAGTATCTGCACACCCAAAGCAGAAGTGCCTTCAGCAGCTACAAACTACACCGGAGCTCTCCAAACGTGAACAACATGCAGAATTAAGTCAAAAATGTAAAAACTAACAATGTACGCGTGCAAACCTTTCGTGGGAAGGCAAGAGGGTGCCTGAATCTTTAGACAGATAGAGAATAGAAAGAGGTCCTGGGCACAAGATTAAGACCAATATGCTGATTCCCATGCGGACGTCCAGAGCCTGTCCCTGATATTCCTATGCCCTCGTGAGACCTCATCCCGCTGTTCAGAGGTGGTCTGACCCAGTTGCACAGACACCAAATTGCAGGATTTTACCTTCCACTCTGATAAAGTGCTGGGATACCGTTTTTGGGGGGGGTTCAGTGTTGAAAATTCCAAACACCTGCAACTGTGGGTTTGAATGTTCTCTCTTTAATTTGTTTTTATTAGTGACTTGTTCTCGGTCTTCCTTCTGACTTGACTCGCCACGCTGCTAAAATGTGGTGTTTCGTTCTCTGTTTTGATTCATAATTGTCAGTTTTATTGCTTCAGCTTTACCGTCATCTTATGTGGGCAGTTGCTTTTAATCGGCACTTCGCAGTCCCTTTACGTGGTGACGGAAAGACACTTACAGAGAAAAGGGAAGGTCTCCTGAAAATCATTCTCAGGGGATAGTGGTGACCCCGTTTCAGCACTTTTCCCTGTAGCGTCGAATCACCGGTAGGAGGTACGGATATCGTTCTTTAGCTGAAGCTGAGCCCTTGTTTGTTGCGTCACAGGTGAGGTCCAACAGAGTACAGTTGGTAGTCCAGGCATTTTCTTTTTAAGCTGTGCAGTCTAACAGCCTCGTGGTGTTCACTCAGGAGAGTTTGGTGTTTTGCAAACTCGACCCAAAGGTTTTGGTGGGTATTATCTGTGCACCCACCCTGGCTACATTACACTTGCTCAGAGGTTTGTAAGCACCACAAGGCGGAGCGATTTTGCCCGAATCACAGGATCTATTAGAGCTGGCACTGAGACTCGAACAGCACTTAGTGCTTTTTTGACTTTTTTCACGGACCTCCAGTTAGCCATGTGTGCTACATGTATACATATTTTCACTGAATAGAGCTATAGTCTGTACATAAATATGTATACATGTAGCACACGACACAATGTGAAACGGAGACTCAAGTGTTGTTCGAGTCTTAGCTTCGCTCTCTGTTGATTAAGATAATTTAAAGGCTTACTGACAAAATGTGTTTGAGCTGGCAGCATCTTTATTTCACATTTTTCATAACAATTTGGAAGGAATGTAGACGTCACTAGAATTCAATAGTAATCTCTCGAAGCTCGAACAATGTTTCTTCAGTGCCTGGACTGTGTGTATGTGATAGGACTGTACCATCTTCTGCGCATGATAAAAGAGCTCTGCATATGGCGTGCGAACAGCATAAATATTGAAGGCTGCAGTCTGGGAAAGCTAGGAGATTTGATTGTATGAAAGCTTGTGAAGGTGTTTGGCATTTGTCTAAATCGGTGAACCCTTGATTGTCACAACCCAATACTCTGTAAATTGCTAGTTTTATTGTTGGGAAGTCAAATTGTGAGCTGGATGTGTTCCTCCCTGGTGATTGCAGCCTGCTGGAGTGTGTAGAGTTAAAATAAAGGGAAAGGCGAAAGCTGGTCTGAAGTGACATTCACATTTGGAGTAATTAAGTTGCTTTTTTGTGAGCTTTTAAGCCTTTTAATTGCTAATTGGTGATCTGACAGTCAAAGTGTTTATTTACAGCTGCCAAGACTTCAGATTGCTTACTTGTAACAGTTCCAGAGTTTTGTGTACTTATGTCCACTTGTACAAGTGCCTCACTCCAGAAACTGTTGAATGTTTTTAATGCAGTAAGGTATGGGGCAGTTCTGATGTACCAAGTCAGACCCAGACCAGTCCCCACAGTTGCTCCGGATTAAGGGACATTGTCATGTCATCTCAGGCGCGATGTAAAGACTCCCAGTGAGCTGAGGACTCTTTTTGCTCAAGAACCAACTAGCTGGAGACCCTTGTGATTGTTTAAAGATTTAAGATCAGCCTGTAACTCAGTCTTGAGCTGGGTGGGTGACCTCGATTACAAAGTGGCTGTGCCAGATGTCCCATTATGACCCCTTTTGCCTGTCTCCCCTTCAGGCGCACAGGGCATCAAACTGGGGGGTGCTCAACCCTGCCAAAAAACTGAGTGGTGACCCTAAGAGCACAGCTGCCATCCTATCAGGGGTGGGATGCTTTGGTGTGCTGGTCTGGTTTTCTGGGTGCATTGGCTCAAGTTTTTCCCATGTAATTGATTGGGTGTCTTGGTAAGTTGCTTTTATGTGAATGTCTGACTTATGACTGTGCATTCCTTTCAGTGTGCACTTGCTTCAGTTTACTTTTTGAGTCACTGTCTAGTTTGCTGAAAGTATTGCTTTCATTTTTCTTTCATTCAACTGTTTGACTTGCTTGGTGCTTTTATGTTGGTGCCTGCATGCTGAGGTGTACTCTTCTTCAGTTTAAATGTATGTGACTGGCCTGTTGACTAGCACCCTGCTTTCAAAGTAAAGGTTCACAGGTTCACACTTGCTTTAGTTTACTTTTGTATGGTTGACTGCATGCACTGTTTTGCTGGATGCATTGCTTTAAGTTACTACTTGATGCATTGCTTTCAGTTTGCTTTCAAGTAATTGCCTCTCATTTTCCCAATGCTTTGTGAAGGCTGTTTCCCAACTGCTGTGCAACTTCTTCTACTCTTAGAGCTGAGATTTTCATGAAAGTCTTATAGTCTGAATTCAGCACCTGAGCGTAATAGGACGGAATGTATGAAGCTCTGTGTGGTTATACTGAATAAGCTGCTACCTATGTTATGCCATCTATTAATGTAATAACTGCACTTTCCCAATTGCTTCATTAATCTTCCTGCTTTCTCAAATTTGCTTGAAAATGCATGATTTTTCCTCCTTTTTACAAAATTTTCTTTATAGTCTGAATTCAGCACCTGAGCGTAATAGAATGTATGAAGCTCTGTGGTTATACTGAATAAGCTGCTACCTATGTTATGCCATCTATTAATATAATAACTGCACTTTCACAATTGCTTTATTAATCTTCCTGCTTTCTCAAATTTGCTTGAAAATGCATGATTTTTCTTCTTTCTTTCAAAATTTTCTTGGGGGGGGGCGTAATCCCCCCAAACCCCCCTTTTGGGGTTCTGGCTCACTCGCTGCGCTCGCTCGCTATGGTGCTGTATGCACATCACTTTGCGCCCCACCACTTTCAAATGTCACCCACCGCCCCTGGTAATGCTGCAGGTAATCAAAACCTGTGACATGCTTCCATATGTTTAAGTCAGTGTTTCCCTGCATGCTCATTGTGGAGTGAAAATGCCTTCCATGTAGTATGTTCTCATAAGGTTAAAATGTGTAATGCTCGATACGTGACAGACAAGGCCAAGAGTAGTTGCAAGTGAGTCCAGCACTGACCTACTAGCTGTGAGAACAGATGATCAAGATGGCAGGGTGCTAATTTGTGAGAGGTGGTGCTTTGGTGTGTGATTGATATTGCATGGGGTGGTCTTATATTGTAGCTGGTGGACTTTCAAGGTGCAGAATAGGTTATTGTAGAGTACTAGATTTGGTAGTGTGCTTTATAGTTTAGTTCTCTGTGGTTAATATGTACTTATTGGTCATGTTTGATGTGGCAATGGCAGAGATGTAAATTAAGCAATCATGAGGTGTTTTGTTGGGTGTTGGATAAAAGGATGTCCAGCATTACAGTGGTAATTGAGACACATTATGCCAGGTAGGGGTGTGCTGTGACTGTGGGGTGGATGGTGGTAAATTCGAATATGTTTCATGCTATTTGGTGATGACTTGTATATGTCGGTGTGCTATAATGTGAGATGGTGTGTTGTTTGAATCTTGCCCTTTAGTGTCATGCTCTTTACTGTGTATGGCAGGGTCTGAGAGATTTAGTATGTTGCAGAATGGGAGTGGAATACATGGCTTTATGATTAGATGAAGGATCACAGTTGTAACCTGACATTAGGCAGTCATATGTGGGGGATCTTTTTGTGGTGAGCTGAAGAACACTATTGCAAGGTATCACACAGAATGGTAGCTGGCTTGGTGTGTCTTTGTTCCTGCATCTGGACTCAATTATGTACAACAAACCTGCGAGCAGAGTTGCCTAGCACTTGTATCATGCACATCTGCATCTTCTCAATTACTTATTGGCGCTTTCGTATCTAACATCTAAGGAGTTCAGCACTTGAGGTGGTAATTATAATTTAGGAGATATGCAGATCAGGATTTCAAGACCTCAGTCTCTCCAAAGCCTATCTTGGACACACAGGGTCACTAACTGTCAACATTTACTCCATTGCTTAAATCCCCGATAACATACCAATGAGTGTGGGGTTTCAGTTCACTTGAACCTGCCACACGATGTGACCAACAGAGAACGGAAAAAGACATGGTGGCAGTGGGGAGGGCAAGGTTGCCCTCAATGGGGAGGGGCAAGAGAGCATGCTGAGTGGTTAGGGCTAAGGAACTGTGGGAATAACTGATTGTAATTCATAGAGAAATAGCAGTGTGCCCTCGAATTAGAGACAAAAGAACCACTTTAGAAGTGGGGGTGGGGGCAAGACTGCCACTGCATTTGGAAAACAAGTTTAAGGTTTTTGTTTTTAGAGGTTAGGCAGGGAGTTATGATTTCACAATCCACACCCTCAATGGCTATGGTATTATGGTATCCAGGTGACCTAGCTCAATGGTCGGATAGTGGGCATTTTTGGAGCAGAGAGGAAAAAGGGTGAGAATGTGGTGTCCTCAATATGAAGTTGGCTAAAAGATCTAGCCTGGGTGTCTGGGATAATCTGGCAGTAGGGAGAGAAAGAGACTTGAAGACTAGGGGGCATATTTACAATAGTTTTACATAGGGCAGTAACACAATAAGTCTAGCTCCACTGTCCTATGTAAAAAAAAAGGGCGTGAATGTGCTGTATCTACAAGATATGGTGCATTCCTGTCCTTTTGCCAGCACTCAAATTGCAGCAGAGCACCTACGCAGGCACCCTTGCACCACTGTGCATGGGTGTCTGTGTTGTTGCTATGATTGGTTTTGTGTAGGAAGGGACACCTTCCTGCACAAAAACAATCAAAGGAGGCATTGTCCACGTTCTATGTGTGCTGCAGAATGCAACGCATGGAGGAAGAAGGTTTGGCACTGCCTCAGATTTACACTATGGGACATATTTAAAATGGGATTTTGTCACCGAAACATCACTTTATTCGATGTTCCAGAGGCGCAATGCCCTGCTCCATATTGACAAATATTGCATGGCTTAACGCTGCTTTGCAAATATGGTACCCTTTCATGCAGTTTTCCGCATGAAAGGGGCGAGCAATTGTTGTCGATGTGGGCTTTCCACTTCAATACTCGTTGCTTTTTGACTCTGCCCCAAATTTACAAGGATGTGTAAGTGTGAGGCAGAGCCAACATCTAAAGCATGCATAAGCAGGAGTTAGATTGGCACTACGGGGAGAAATACTTTTATTTCTCCACTTCTTTGCTCTTCTATATGTGCATTCTACAGCACACAAAGAAAGAACAAATCACCAGATTGTTTATATGCAGGAAGGTGTCCCTTCCTGCATATAACCAATCATTCCCTGCAGCACAGACACTCTTGCACCATGGGTCAAGAGTGCCCATGTTGCAGGAAATCATCCCTGCAATGCAGGCACCCTTGCACTATGGTGCGAGATTGCCGGTGTTGGCGCTAGGCAGTTATTTAAACACAGGAGGGTGCCTTATTTTAGTGAATACGGCGCATCCCTGTATTTTTATAAATGATGAAGCGAGGTGCTTCAAAATTTGCTGCAACACCACACTATTTCCTTGTGAATATACTCCTATGTTGTAAATCTGGGGCAGGGTAAAAAACCATGGGTGTTCTGTCAGAACACCAACAGCAACACCCATGGTGCGCTCCTTCCACTCAGAGTAAGGCCTTACTCCATATTTACAAGGCCATGAAAAGCCATGCAGGGTGATTGTGTGCACACTGCGCCTCCAGAGCGTCACAAAAGTGATGCTCCTGTGGCGTAAAAGTTCTGCAGGGGCATTGTAATAAGTGTGCTGTACTCAAAGGGTCAAGAGGAAGACACTGGGCCCGATTCACAGAACTAACTTAAGACAAAATCCTAAACTTACTACTTTTGGTATTCACAGAAGTTAGGATGTTGTCTTAAGACAGACTTAAGACAGACCTAAGTTAGGATTCTGTCTTAAGTCTGTCTTAAGTCTGTCTTAAGACAAAATCCTAATGTCTGTGAATACCAAAAGTAGTAAATTTAGGATTTTGTCTTAAGTTAGGTCTGTGAATCAGCCCCACTGCCATTAAATTGTACAGAGACAAGGGTGCCTAGGCATTAAAACGAGGTTTATTATTACCTGAAAAATAAATATTTTAAATCCTTGCAGAAATGTTCCCCTTCAGTTCAAATTAATACTCGTGTGACATTTTCGTGATTTTTGTGGTTATTTTTCCTCAATTGCTGCTGTTTTTACATTCCATGACAAGAAATGACTCTTGGTCACCTAGGAAGAGAAGCAAATTAAAAAAATAACTTTCACCTTGCTGAGAGTTGCAAAAAACACGATCCTTTCGAAACACAAAGGCAGTGGAAAGGCTTTATAATAGCCGACCCATGGAATGCAACACAATACATTCAGAAAGTACACGGAAGAAAGTCGGGCTATTACAGATATTTCGTAATGTGTTGTGAGATCATGGAGTGCAGCCTCTTGAGAATAGCCCACTGAGAATGCAGCGATGCGTGTACCACACATTGCAGAGATTCAGATAATGTCTCAGTGGAAAATAGATTAAAAATAGGCATTGGTTCAGATTCCCTGAACTTTAAAGCTGCGACAAAAACAACAAAAAAAAGCAAAACAGCAAAGCGATCCGCTGAGAGAAGAGGGAGACTGCTTAAGGGGGATTGGGCGCATCTACAAACTGTTACAAGTGACATTTTCTTAAACATTGCAACAGCCATTGGAGCACAATTACTGCACAATTACTGCACACGTTCTGCACAACTACATATTAAGAAGGGAAAATGTGGTTTCTACAAAAGAGGTTTCTGCTTATAAAACAAATTGTCACTGAGAAACATTTTTTAAAAAGGCGCTGATAAATATATGAAAGTCATGCAACTAGAGCGGGAGTTATAAGTAATCTGTAGAAATGCTTTCTAACCGGAAGCCAAAAATTCAGTGCACAATTGAAGTTCTCGATTGCTGCAGCAATAATGGCAACACCTGAACTTTGCCCTTATAGAATGTACTACCATGGTGCCTATCACGTGCAGATATGTCATGAAAATTTATTGTTTGGAAAAGGTGACTTAAATTTGTATGTATCTCTAATCTCTACAAGATATATGAAATGCAGTGATAGTTTGAAACCATTCTTCTGAAATACTGTGCAGTTCTCTCAAAGATTAGTGAGACGGAGAAGGGCAGCCCGGGGATCCCGCATGCCAGTTAAGTGGTTTTACAATTATTTTCTATAATGTTTAATTTCCTTTTATAATGGGGCGAGGGTGGGGGCGGGGGCTGGCCAACTCCGCTCTTTTGCGGAGTGTGCTGAGATTTGCCTTCCCCCGTTCTCAGCGAAACATGGAGAAGGCAAATCTCGGCGAACTCCGCGGGTGGAGCGGAGATATCCGCCTGGGGTCAATCTTCATGGTCAGCTTGTTATCCAAATGATGCCTAGGTTCCTAGCGTGGTCAATGGGGGTGAGAGTAGGTCCAAGTTCTGAAGGCCAAAAACATGTGTCCCATGGGGAGCTTTTGTTTCTGAAAATCAGTACCTCTGTCGCGTCCATGATGAGTTTCAGGCAATTGTCCTTCATCCAGTTGGTGACGTCTGTCATGCAGCTGTTGAAGTTGGTTTTGGTGGTGTCTTCGGATTGGGAGGGGGTGAGTTGTGTGTTATCAGCATAGGATATAATGTTGAGTCTGTCAGTGTTGGCGATGCTGGCCAGATGTGTTATAAATGTTTTGAAGAGGGTGGAGATGAGCGAGGATCCTCTACAGATGATTTATTCAGGGGTGAAGCGGGGAGGTGGACTTTTTGCGTTCTTCCGGTTTGGGAAGAGTTGATCCATCTGGGAGTAGCTCCTTGGATGCCTATGTTTTGCTGCCTTGTGATGGGTTATGGTGAGAGACCATATCGAAGGCTGCCAAGATGTCTAGGAGAATCAGAGCTGCAGTCTCTCCTTGATCGAGTAGGGCTCAGATGTCGCCAGTAGCCACTGTTGGTGCTGTGGTTGCTGCATAATCTGGATGGGGAGGAATCAAGCAGGAGGTTCAGTTCCATATGTGAGGAGAGTTGTTGGTTGATGGCTTTTTGTAATACTTTGGTCAGGAACAGGAGCATGTAGATCGGTCAGTGCATTTCCAGTCCTAGCAAAGGTGGCCATGTCAGATGTATGTGATGACAGTGGGGTCCCTGTGCTGCTTGAAGAAGTTGGAGGCCTCGGGCTGGGGTTTGAAGATTATGTAGATGTTGGCACAATTGTTGTGGAAGAACTTTGCAAAGTTATTGCAGAGTTGTTGTATTTGCGTGTGATTTTATGTGCTTTTCTCGTTTTATTTAGCTAAAACCAAATAAATATTTTTATTGAATAGTGGTGGTAAGTCTCTTTCCATTTTGAAAATGAACTGCTGTATTTGTTATGTTTTTCCTTCCTTGGTTTTAAGTTCTAAGCTTGGTCCCCAATCTATTTTACCAAATGATGATTCTGTCTGTGCCCTGCTGCCAATTACATTTATGGGTAGAACAGGCATATTGTTGAGTGCCCAAAATCCACCCATAACAACAACACCTTCCATCTCATCCTACCCTGTCGGTATTTGTGGGAACAGTTGGGTACGGAGTAAATTAGCCAGATTAGTTTAGGTGTTTTCTAGATTTAGGGATAAGTAGGCCAGATGGGGGTGTTACAAATAACAGCTGGGAAAGAGACAGAGTGTGTTAGGTATGTTTTAGGGTTTAGGGAGGGGGTAGGCCAGTTGTGGGTGGTGGTGAGTATGTTTTTTTAATAAATAGTTTTTCTAAATTTATATTCAAAATGAGTTTTAATTTTCTTTAATAGACATCTTTTACCCTACTAGACACAGGCATTACTGTTTAAAATAAAATTAGCATCCACATTAACTAAAGCAGGAAGCTTCATCTATATATCACATACCTATTCGAGGCTGAGACCTACACCTGTCCAGTACCAAAGACATTATTCAGCTGTATCTGGCATTGTTGTTCTCTCTCCCTGAACTCCCTTAACAGGCTAGCACCTCCAGTCCAGTCCATCTTCCTGCTATAAGACTTGAAAAACTGATCATGCCCAGTCCTCACCCCCCCTTAATGGCGTCATGTTACTTGATCAACACAATGCTATCATCAGAAATAGTTACTTGTATAGTGCCCTACCATTTGCACCCTTCACTAAATTAAAAGTACTTACTTTAGAAGTACATAAAGGTGTCACATTTTATGTAGTACCAAAGTCAACCTTGACACAAACCTCTCTCTCCTTCGGGTTCTGAGGACTACTTTGCTTACCTGAGTAGAATAAGTGTTGTCTTATACACTCCCCAATTGACCCATTTGTACCTTGATGCAGTAGTACCTTGATGCAGGGTAATTTCTAAAGGAATTTACTTCAGGTGGTGGTCCTAAAAGAGAAGACGTCACAGGAAAAGTATCTTATTGTGAATGAACCTGATGAATCAGACAAAGGATTCGTATTCTGTAACAGGAAGCTAAATCACTGAGTGTGTACAAAGGGCAAGACAGAGACCACTGAAAAGGAATATACTGTATAGAGGTATATATATATATATATATATATATATATATATATATATATATATATATATATATATATATATATACTAAAGTGAGCATAATGAAGAATCCATTGGTGTATGGATAGTTGAAAAAAGTGCACACTATCTATTCTTGGTAATCCTTTGTTGTAATTTAATATTGGCACAATGATGTCCCTTTTTGCCAAGGTAGCAGGGTTGATATGGACAGATTTGCAATTAATGTTTTAACCTCCACCTTCAACAGTTGCCATTCCTTTAACCATTCACCATCCAGCTCACCAAGTGCAAGATCTGTTGTAAATTAACAACAAAACAGATCACACAATTTGGGGGAAGAGGGTTATGGATTTCATGAACGGATGAGATGGGGGGAATAAGGGAAAGGTGAGAGCTAGATAAGCACACCATTCAACAAGTCCATAAGCATACTGCTCTGTCGTGGAAGGAAATCACAGTTCAGTTAGACAATCTAAACCTTTTCTCAAACTCTAGACTGCCAAGTTAGCTATTCCTCTTCTGCGCTTGAAAAATGCTAAATAGAGAATACTCACACAGTAAACAAAATATCATAAAAGAAAAATTACACTGTATTGAAATGGAGCATTCTTCTGGCATTTTGCATCTTTAATACTGTACTGATCCCCAGAGCCGACGCACCATGGAGTTTATGTGCAGAAGAGAAGGCCTGTGGAATGCAAAACAAGGACAATATTGAAAAGCCAATTTAAGCAGGGGACATGAGGAGTCACAGAACAGAGTATAGGCTTGTGCAGTGGTATTGTATTAAAAACCAATCTCATGCCAATTCAAAACTAACAGACAACTAGATGCATGCACCCCGCTGTTGGAAAGTGGATTATTAGTAGTGGCAGATATGCAGTTATCACTGGCAACAATGCCACGGACACGATATAGGGCTCAGAATAGGGCTTAGAAAATTATTCACATGCTCAACCCTTGGTAGCTTGGCTCCGAGCAGGCAGGCTTAACTTCAAAGACAGGTATGTAAATGTTAGAACTGGGGGTCTCTAGTTGGCAGGGGTAGGTACCACTGTCCAAATAGGGATCTTTGCGTCTAGTCAGGTTAAAGAGGAAACACTCTTTAGATAACCTCTGCTCACCCCCTTAGTAGCTTGGCACAAGCAGTCAGGCTTATTAAAGGCAATGTGTAAATTATTTGTACCAACTCTCACAGTAACACAGTGAAAACACCACAAACAGACTCCACAAAAATTTGGAAAAATAAAGGTATTTAATCTAAACTACACAAGACCAAAACATAAAAATCCAACATACACAGTTCAAGAATATGATTGCGAAAGAGTTCTTAAAGTAATCCACAGTTGCGTGAAAAGTTCACAGTTGCGTCACGTTTAGCCAACAGTACCTTTAAGTGCGACAAAGGTCCAAAGCAGAAGCTGGTACGATGGAAAACAAGTGATGCGTTGCTCCTGAGACCACGTTAGGCGTTGGTGACAGTCCTGCTGCAGTAGCGGGCGTGTTGCGACGAGTCCGGTCTTTATGGGGAGGAAGGCGATGACTTGTATGAATTCCAGTGCGTGGGTTCCGTAGGAAGTTTGGTTTCGCAAAGGCATGATGCGATGATCTGTGGGGGCTGCGATGATCTCCTGGGCGATGATGCATGATCCAGCCGCAATCTTCCTCTCGCAGCTCCTCGATGTGATGACTCTGCGACGATGTTCGCAGCAACGTGATGCGGTCCGCAAGCAGGTGGTGCGGTGATCTCACCCAGCTATGACAGGCTCTGCGACGATGCTCCCAGCGATGGTGATCTTCCCACAAACGAAGGATGCGACGTCTCCGGCTGCGGCAACAGGTGCTGCGATGATCTCAGCCTTCATAGCGGCCGGAATTTCCTCGCTCTGTCGGGGATGCGCTCCACAAGTGAGCGATGCAATAACTTCTATGAAGCAAAGTCTCTCAAATCTTGGTTTCCACCTTCCCAGCACAGGTACAACTTCCAGAGGCACCACAACTGGCCCAAGAACTCTAGGAAGGACAGAACTCTCTCATCAGAGCTCAGGGAAGCTGGGGGTGAAGTCCTTTTGTTCCTGGGACTTCAAAACAGGGAGCCAGCTCACAACAGGCCCTTGGAGATTCCTTCAAGTAAGGGGACAAAGCAACAACAAAGTCCTTCCCCTCTCCTAGGCAGCAAAGCAGCTGCAGGTCAGTCCAGCATCACACAGTAGGGCAGTCCTTCTTCTTCAGTCTTCCAGCTTTCTCCTTGGCAGAGGTTCCTTCTTGTTTCCAGAATGATCTAATTTTCTGTAGTCTGGGGTCCTGTACTTATACCCCTAAAAGACTTTGGGGCATATTATCAAGGGGGTTTATCTCCGCTTTTTTGGGTTTAAAAGCCAAGAAAGCGGAGATAAAATGATCTCCCTATTACCTAGCTGTCGCTAACACCAGTTAGCGACAGCTAGTAGGAGATAGCGACCGTCTTGGGCCCCGCTTTGCATGTCAGTGATATTTATCACTAATGACATGCAAAGTGGGCGTGCCAAGATGTTAGCGACTGGAAACAGTCGCTAACATCGCTATCTCCTATTACCAACTTTTGGAGATATTCGCGCTAAGCGCTATTATCTCCAAAAGCTAACACCTGCCCCTGAGCAGTTCTTAGCCATGTTATCCAATGGTACGTGGATAACATGGCTAAGAGCATTAGCTCGGTAATGCATGAATATCGCTGACTTTTCAGCGATATTCATTCATTTCGACCGATTTTTATCGCTTAGGAGATAAACCTTGATAATAGCAAGGTTTCTAAGCGATAAAAATCGCCGCAGCTCGGCTATAAAAATATTGCCACTAAGCCAACATAGCGATAATTATCGCTAGTTGTTGGTAATATGCCCTTTTATTCCCTTTGTGTAGGGGGGCTCTGAGACCGGTCAGAACCAGTTCTGGGTGTTCCTTGAGCACTTTGTTTTCCTGGCCTCTCCCTTCCATTCAGAGAGAGGGGCAGGGTTGGTAGCCGACCAGCAGTAGGTGGAGCTGCATTGTGGAGGGAAAGCACAGCCCTGGAGCACTTTGTTGACATGATTCCTTCTCTCCTTTCACAGTGCAGGGCAGAGACATCAGACGAACCACAGGGGGTGGAGCCAGCACTGTGGGGGGCAGGGACAGTCCTATTCAGGTCCCAGGTGCTATCCCCTCCCACCACTCAAGATGCAGAATCAGTCATTCAGCCTAGGGCTGACTCATTTAGCCTCATGGGGACTCCCCAGCTCCTGTCACTCTCAAACCAGACAGTAAATTCACAAACAGGTTAAGGCACACAGAAAGGTCAGACAAGAGAACAGCCACTTTCTAAAAGTGCTGTTCTCAAACACAGGATTTAAAACCAACCTTTCCTAAAAGATGTGTTATTAAATTCTGAGTTCAGGGATACTAGACTTTTATGTCCTATCTTGCTCCTATGGGAAGATATGCTGGTAGCCACAGTAGCCAGCATTCCCCATGATAGCCTATGGGGCAAGATAGCCTTACAATAGTGAAAAAACGAAAATGGCTGTAATTCACTACCAGAGCACGTCACCTGCACCAGTACATGCTCTACCTTTCACATACACTGCACCCTGCCCAAGGGGGTACCTTGGGCCTTCCATAGGGGTGACCAATGTGTACAGAAAGGGAACGGTTAGGCCTGGTCAGTGGGGACACTGACCAGGAGGACATGGCAGTTCACAGACTGCACACAGACACTGTGATGGCAGGCCTGAGACACCATTTTAGGGCTACCTTTGTGAGTGGCACAATCAGTGCTGCAGGCCTACTAGTAGCATTTGAATCACCAGCCCTGGCACACTCAGTGCACTTTACTAGGGACGTCTTGGTAATACAAATATGCCAATCATGGATAACCAATCACAATAACAATTTACACAGAGAGCATATGCACTTTAGCACTGATCAGCAGTGGTAAAGTGCCCAGAGTCCTATTGCCAACTGCCACAGGTCAGGAAAAAACAAGGGAGGAAGAAGCAAAAAGTTTGGGGATAACCCTGTGAAAGGGCCATTTCCAACAGTAAATCATTTAAAAACACCAATTCAGTAAATAATTAAGACAACAGAACACAATAAAAATCCAAAACCAATTTACAGAAAATAGGAAATATTGCTATCTTTAAAATGACATCAAAATGAACAAAATCCACTGTAGGGAACCAGAGATATGATTTTTAAAATAGTAGACACTTTCTAGTGCTTAGACGCTGACAGGGACAAATTCATATTTAGCAATTGTTCTGGAGGATTTCTCACCAGATGTCGTGCAGCCTCCTCCAGCAGGTTTAATCCTGTTATGACCTCCTTCCCGAAGTTCCTCTTGCTCGGCCAAAGTGTCCAAAACACAATCCAAGGGTATGAAATTTCCAAAAGGGTCCTTGAAAGTTTGGGACTTCAGTTCCCGCAATCCACTTGGACAAAACCCTTACAAATCCACTGGTAGTACTCTAGAATGAGAATTCTTTGTGTTGATGGTTCAGATGAGCTTTGTTAACCTGTAGTTTGCAGGAAGGCCACTCATTTTGTCCTTTTGAAGCAGGTTTGATCTAAAGGGCTTTAGTTTCAGATGGTGCAAAAAGAGCAATCTTCAGAGAGCAGGGTCTGGTGAATACACATCAAACTCCTCATCATGGGCCCTTCTGGTTCTCTTAGGTTTCAAAAAGCAGAACTGAGAGACACTGCCCCTCACAGATACTTATTCAGTGTCCTGTGGGGCCAAGCAAGAGGGCACCCCTGTCCAATGAGGTGCAGTGCAACACCCCAGATCATGACCACTTCCTCTAAAGTGAGGCAAAAGGACATCCCAGACAACACTATTATTCCAAAATTCAATATGTCAAAATGTTCAGTAGGTAGAGGAGAGCTGACTAAACACACCCCAGGGATGGCTAATCTCCATAGTCTCTCCCACATGCATCTGCTCATTCCTTCCTTAAGCCTAGCATCTGCCCTGGTTCAAGGAGGAGAGTTGTAAATGAACTGGTGTCTTTAGTATTTCTCCTTCTCCCTTGAAGAACATTATTTACTACCCCTCCTCCTGGCTCTAGCATTCCTATGCCCAGCAACCTCTCCTCCCTGAAAGGCTTCCTAACCCCAGGGGTCGGTTATCAACGCTTCAGAGCAGCCAGGCTAATTCACTTTTCTCTGACCAATCAGGGCAGAGCACTACAGGGTTGAATTTTGGCTTACAAACAAGAAGATCCTCCTGATCTGCCTACCGTATTACTCTTGACATGTGAGCCCATCTATGCTTTGACTCTTGTTGGGCTTGCTTGGTTGGTGTGGTGTTCCCTAGCCTTGTTGTATACTTTGAGGAATGCCCATTTTGTTTATCTTTGTTGTTGCTATTGGGCATCCATTTTGTCCTCTGGTCATGGAAACTGAAGAGGGGTGTCCCCCCTCCCCCGTCTCTATACTCGGCTGGGCATAGAAAGAGAAATGGCTGGCTCCACCCTCTGCGTTGGGTGGCTGTAGGAGAGTAGGGTCTGCTATCCTATGGTCACCCCAAATTTTTGCTTTTTGCTTCACTGGTTTCTGACTTAATGTGGCTGTGGGCCTGCTAATCAGACCCACAGCCTGCTGTTCTCTCTCTAAATTGATGCCAATGCACTTTAGGTGCATTACGAATTGGAACTGGTTCACCTTATGAGCCCCTGTAATAGTGCACCCTAGGTGCCCAGGGCATAGGTGTATCCAAGGCCTACCAGGGGCTGCAGCACGTATTGTGCCACCCCTGGCCTGGCCTCCATATTTGACACAACTGGCTGATCACTCAGCTGGGGTAAGTCGGTGTAACCACCTCTTACTTAGGTACAGTATGTCTGTGCCTAACCCTAAACTGGACACATATGTTCCTATCAGCCACTCCTATGGAAGGCCTCATCAATCCTGGAGGCAGAGTGCTTGGAAATATGTGAGATGGTGCTCTGGCATGAGCTGAGCCTGTCTGCAGCTGTCGGGAACAACTCCCTAAGCTGTTCCGGGATATTGCCATACCATATACTCTTAAGTGCATTATAATCCTCGCGGTTAAATGCTATCTTTGGTTTGGCTTTATCAAAACATGTCGAGTAAGGTGTCATACGAATTGGAATACTATCCCCTCGCCAATTCTGGCGACGGGGATAGCATTCCACCCTTCTAGAGGGACACGACATGTGTGTAGCCTTAACCCCGGTTAAAGTTAAACAGAGCCTCAGCTTCACAAAATGGACGCTGCCACCACAGACACAAGTCTGGCCTCCTGCTGCTGACCGAAACTCGGCAGATGGTGGCCTGGACAAAGGGTTTCCTGCCTTGGGAGGTGCGAGCACCACCCCAGACAGGATTTTGTGTATTAGGTAGGACAGGGCTGAATAGAATCAGACATGCCCGGGGCACACAAGGTGTCCCCGTGCATAGGCCAGTCCAAACCGGTTCTGGGGCCTTCCAGCCCCAGTCCTGGCGCGGAGCTGGACAAAGGAAAGGGGGTGTAACCGCCCCCCTTCCTGGTTCCTCCCAGAGGAGGGACCTAGTAGGTGATCCACCCCCAGTTTGGGAATAAGAGGGGGAGCAGTGCCATTGCACAGCAGATCATCCCGAAATCAACTTTAAACAAGAAGAAGACTGGACTTCGACATTCTGCTGCACAGAAGACTGAAGAGAATCTCCCTTGTGGCCTAGGAGTGGCCACCCTGTGAACACAGGTACCAACCAGCAACTCGACGTCTGCTTTGCCGCCGCCTCCCGCCGGAGACCGAGCCCAGAGCCCGACAAGAACCAGACTCCCAGACCTCTCAGAGCCCGATCCACAGTCCCTGCGAAGAAGGGACCCGTGGAGGCACCGAGTGACGTGGGACCGGACCTCTTGGAAGACACTCGAAAAGCTGACTGCGCAGCTTCTGAGGTATCCTCGACGTTGTGCTTTGGGGATTGAGAACCCCCACCACCGAGCAGCCCTTGCACCGAAGATCAGCCCTCCAGCATCTCCACGATCTGCGTGGGGCCCCTTTGCATTGTGCCACTCGACGCGCCATCCCGGCCACTAGCCACGTGGTCAGCGGCCATCTTGGCGACGAACCCGAAGATTTAAACAGCAGGTCTGGTTGCTCCAGACCTACCCATGCTCCTGTGAAAAGGAGCACCCGCTCTGACCTTGCTGGTCCGAGTGAACAGCATCTTTCAACTTCTGCGTGGCTTGCATTTGCCAAGGCCTGTTTGCTCCGATCAGGTCGCCGACACCGCCAACAGCGAGAAGCCTACGTGGGACAGCTCGTGACCGACTCCTGGACGTCCTCGACCCCGGGTATCCACGTGGCTACAGAAAGAAGCTACCTGACAACGCCTGTTTGCACCCGACATCGCCTGGTTCCAATCTGGTTCCACGGTAGTCACTGGCTAGTGACTTTGAACATTGTCCCCTCTGCTTTCAGGTCTTCACATCTTCAGATCCACCCTTGGATCCACCGGAACTCTTCTCATCGAGCCGCCTGCAGCATCTTCAGCTCCAAGCACCATCGACCAGCGTGACGAAACCCGACACATCTTCGACCCTGTGCACCCGCTTCCTGTGGGTGAGGTAACTCAGCTCCGCCGGTGCTCCTGCACTGGTACACATCCCAAGGGCCTGTGTTTTAAGTTTCAGCTCCGTAGGTCACTCGGAAGGTTCCTAACTTTCTAACTTTGTGCTTTTTACGCACCATAGACTTTGTATTGAGAAGTGCGTGCACTTTGAACACTGCACCCGAGTCCCGTGGGCCTTTCCCGACTTAGTTAACTCCAGTCTCGAATAGCTCCAGCGATTCCCAAGGCCCTAGGCCTCTTCACTTTCCTCTAGGTATCTCTTATACCACTTTCTTAGTATATGGTTTAGGTGGCCCCTAGGGCTCATCCATATTGTGCAACTTTTGTGTATTTTAAACTGTCTTGTGATTTAACGCTTGTGCTTCTGTGCTCATAAAGAGTCCAGGGGATTTTATAGTTAATAAATCAATATATATTTTCAATATATATCTGTGTGGTGTCCCTTTCATTTGGTATTCAAGGGGGTTGTGTATGGTAATACAGCTGGCTTCACATGCCTTTCAGAGTTTAGCCTAAGACTGCTTTGTCCACGTTACCACTAGGATAACTGGTCTACAAGGTTGAATTACAACCATCATCATAAGGGTTGCTTGGCATGGTACAAAGTGATCACTAGAATTAGTGAGCATTATATACCAGGCCAACTTCTCACATTGGTGAGCAGCGGATTGGGATCTGAGCTTGCTGTTGTTTTACCATTACAATCTTTGAGATTATCATTTGAAAGATAATACAGGTACCTGCTAGGTACATATAAAACAAGACTAGTATACTTAAGTTCTACTGAACTTAGTTGTTGTAGAGCAAAGGGAGTAGCACACCCTAGCTACAACTACTAGATAGGTTTAGTAGGTAAACACCAGTGTAGGTAGATTGCAACACATCCACCCACACTATAGCAATGTCTGGAGCAGAGGGGTCCAGTGGACTTACTCCTGTTGAGAGTGACCCTCCAAGGGCACCATCCAAATTTGCTATTTTTTCCTTTAAGGAATTAAGACAGCTTTGTGTCTTAAGGGGTCTGAAGACAGGGCCTTCTCCTACTACAGACCACCTAAGAGAGCTCTTAGACCAGTCTGAGACTCTAAAGCCCTCCAAGGCAAACCCCACAGGGGATGCTGAAGGAGGCCATCCTTCAGAGGATGACACTGTAGACACCCCTACCCCTATCATCCTAGTAGATGAGGAAGCCTCCACCACTGGAGCTCCTCAAGTAGATGTAGAGGAAGAGGAAGAAGAAGAGGAGGAGGAGGTGGAAAGCAGTGAGTCAGATGATGACAGAGATAGTCAGGTGCTGGTCAGTAGACTGAACCAGGCTAACTTAAGTCAACTTGGGAATGAATCAGGTAACAACCCATTCAGACCCCCAGGTGGACTTAACCAGGGCCATAGGAGGAGAAGGCATCACTCAGGTGAATCCAATACCTCCCATGTCTCTAGAGGCTCTCATGGTCACTCCAGAAAGGAGATGACTAGCCCTCAGAGAAGGGAACATGAGGCCAAGATGAGAGAGGCTGAGCTTAGGATCCAGAGGCAAGAGTTAGAGGTTGCCCTGGCTAAGGAGAAACTTGCTAGAGCAAGACAGCCTAGAGAGAGTGGGGTAATAGAACCCACTGGTGGCAGCAATATCCACAAGGATAAAGACAGGTCTTTTGATAATAGAAACCTGAGTAAGATTGTGCCCCCCTACAAAGCTGGGGATGATATCCATAAATGGATTACTGCAATGGAGAGAGCCTGCAGAGTACAGCAGATCCCTCAGGAGCAGTGGGCAGCAATCTTGTGGCTCTCCTTTGAAGGTAGAGGCCGAGACAGACTCCTCACAGTTAGTGATGGGGATTCTAGAAACTACCTGGTCCTGAAGAGTGCTCTGATTGATGGGTTAGGCTTAACCACTGAACAGTACAGGTTAATGTTCAGAGATACCCAGAAGACACAGACTCAGGACTGGTCTGAATTTGTTGAGTGTGCCACTAAGGCTCTGGAGGGATGGTTGCTGGGAAGCAAGGTTACAGACTATGAAGGATTATATGATTTGCTGATGAGAGAACAAATTTTAAATAATTGTCAGAACCAGCAGTTGCATCAACATTTGGTTGACTCAGATTTGACCTCTCCCCAAGAATTGGGAAAGAGGGCAGATAAATGGGTAAGAACCAGAGTTAAGCAAAAGAACCAGAACCAGAACCAGGGTGGTGACCAGAAGAAAACAGACCAGAAGGGTGGGGAGCAGAAAGCTAAAGACCAGAAGTCTTCAACAGGGCCCCAAACTGAGACAGAGGGTGGGTCCCAAACTTCCAAGAAGAAGAAGAAAGAAGGTCAGAAGAAACCCTGGTGTAAAACTTGTAAGAACACCTCTCACTGGACAAGTGAGTGTAAAAAGGGTGGAGCCCCCAGCACTGCAGCCCCTAAGGCACCTGCACCCACTAGTACAATTAGCAGTGTTGGTCCTCAAGCCAAGGGATTAGTGGGAATCACTTTGGGAACTGAAGGAGATTCTGACCTAGTCAGAACCCTTACACAGGCTGTTCTGGTTTGTGAAGGGGACATAGATTTGACCCCTGACATAAGTCCCAGTAACCTGGGCAAATACAGACAGACACCTTTGATTAACAACAAAGTGGCTCAAGCTTACAGGGACACATGTGCCAGTGTCACTATGGTGACACCTAACTTTGTGGACCCTGGACAATACATGCCAGGCGATGATTACCTGGTGACCAATGCCAGCAATGTCACTACTACACATAGTGTGGCACTTGTTAACTTTTCCTGGGGAGGGGTAACTGGCCTAAAGAAAGTTGTGGTTAGTGCTGATCTCCCAGTAGAATGTTTGTTGGGCAATGACCTGGAGAACTCTCTATGGTCAGAAGTTGAGTACAGGACTCATGCAGAGATGTTAGGGATATCATCACATGTCCTTGCTGTGACCAGGTCACAGGCCAAAAAGTGCCTCTCTGAACCTCAGGTCTTGGATCCTGGAACAATGGACCAAGTACCTCCCAAGAAGAAGAACAGGAGGGTTAAGGCTGCGCCTTCCCAACTGCCTACAAGTGAGGATCAGGCTTCACAGGAAACTGATCTTGAGACCCCTGAAGGAACTGTCCCTGAAGAACTTGAACCTGATCAGGTTGAGTTTCTGGGGACAGGGGGACCTTCTAGGGCAGACTTGGGGCAGGCTCAGTTAACCTGTCCTTCTCTTGAACCCCTCAGACAGCAGGCTGCTGCTGAGGCTGCTGGGAATGCTCAAGGTGCCCATAAAGTATATTGGGACGATGGACTCCTTTATTCAGAGGCTAGAGACCCCAAGCCTGGTGCTACCAGGAGGTTGGTTATACCTCTGCAATTTAGGGGCTTCCTACTCACCTTGGCCCATGATATTCCTTTAGCAGGACACCTAGGCCAGAACAAGACTTGGGACAGGCTTGTCCCTCACTTTCACTGGCCTCACATGTCTGAAGACACCAAGGAGTTTTGTCGCTCCTGTGAAACCTGCCAAGCCAGTGGTAAAGCAGGTGGAACAACAAAGGCCCCCCTGATACCACTACCTGTGGTGGGGGTTCCCTTTGAGAGAGTGGGGATTGATATTGTTGGTCCAATGGATCCCCCTACAGCATCTGGGCACAGATTCATACTGGTGGTAGTGGATCATGCCACCAGGTACCCAGAGGCAATTCCCCTTAGGACCACAACAGCTCCTGTTGTGGCCAGGGCCTTACTTGGAGTTTTCTCCAGAGTGGGGTTTCCTAAGGAGGTAATATCCGATAGAGGTACCAACTTCATGTCTGGATATTTGACAGCTATGTGGAAGGAATGTGGTGTAAACTACAAGTTCACCACTCCTTATCACCCACAATGCAATGGGCTTGTTGAGAGATTTAACAAGACCCTAAAGGGCATGATTAAAGGATTACCTGAAAAGCTCAGGCGAAGATGGGACATCCTTCTGCCCTGCCTTTTGTTCGCTTACAGAGAGGTCCCTCAAAAGGGGGTTGGCTTCAGCCCCTTTGAATTGTTGTTTGGGCACCCTGTAAGAGGACCCCTGTGTCTTGTGAAGGAAGGATGGGAGTTACCTCTCAAAAAGCCTAAACAGGACATAGTGGACTATGTACTTGGTCTCCGCTCCAGGATGGCAGAGTACATGGAAAAGGCATCCAAAAACCTTGAGGCTAGCCAAGAATTACAAAAAGCTTGGCATGACCAAAAGGCTGTCCTTGTTGAATTTCAGCCTGGACAGAAGGTATGGGTGTTGGAGCCAGTGGCCCCAGCAGCACTCCAAGACAAATGGTCTGGACCCCATACAGTTCTGGAAAAGAAGGGAGAGGTTACCTACTTGGTGGACCTAGGAACTCCCAGGAGCCCCCACAGGGTGCTCCATGTGAACAGATTGAAGGCATATGTCAGCAGGGCAGACATGGGCTTGCTCATGGCTACAGATGAGGGACAGGAGGAAGAGAGTGACCCTCTCCCAGACCTGCTCACTCAAAACCCTGAGGATGGCTCAGTTGATGGTGTGGCCTTAGGTGGCAGCCTCACTGAACATCAGCAACATGACTGCAGACAAGTTCTACAGGCATACAGGCATATGTTCTCATTGACACCCAGTCAGACTAACTGGTGTACACATGTGGTGGACACTGGTGACAGTCTTCCTGTAAAGAGCAAAATTTACAGGCAACCTGACCACGTCAGGGACTGTATAAAGACTGAGGTGCAAAAGATGCTGGAATTAGGTGTCATTGAGCCTTCAGAGAGCCCCTGGGCTAGCCCAGTGGTTCTGGTCCCCAAACCTCACACCAAAGATGGCAAGAGAGAGATGAGGTTCTGTGTGGACTACAGAGGACTCAATGCTGTCACCAGGACAGATGCACACCCTATTCCAAGGGCAGATGAGCTCATTGACAAGTTGGCTTCTGCCAAATATTTGAGCACATTTGACTTGACAGCTGGCTACTGGCAAATCAGGTTAGCTGAGGAGTCTAAAGCCAAGACAGCATTTTCTACCCCTAGTGGGCATTATCAGTTTGTGGTGATGCCCTTTGGTTTGAAAAATGCACCTGCCACCTTCCAAAGGTTGGTGAACCAAGTCCTCACTGGGTTGGATGACTTTTGTGCAGCTTATCTGGACGATATTGCTGTCTTTAGCTCCACCTGGGAGGATCACCTGATCCACCTGAAGGAAGTGCTTGAGGCTCTGCAGAAGGCAGGCCTCACTATCAAGGCAACAAAGTGCCAGATAGGGCAGAGCAAGGTTGTATACCTGGGCCACCTTGTAGGTGGAGGCCAAGTTCAACCACTGGAGAGTAAGATCCAGACCATCAAGGACTGGTCCCCTCCAACTACCCAGACTCAGGTCAGAGCTTTCTTGGGCCTGACTGGGTACTACAGGAAGTTTGTTAAGAACTATGGGTCCATTGTGACTCCTCTTAATGATCTGACATCCAAGAAGATGCCCAAAAAGGTTCAGTGGACAGAAATCTGTCAAAAGGCATTTGATGACCTGAAGAAGGCCATGTGCTCTGCACCTATCCTGAAGAGTCCTGACTACTCAAGAGAGTTCATTGTCCAAACAGATGCTTCTGAGTTGGGAGTGGGAGCAGTGCTTTCACAGCTTAATGTAGATGGCCAGGACCAGCCCATTGCTTTCATTAGCAGAAGGCTGACCCCCAGAGAGAAACGTTGGTCAGCTATAGAGAGGGAGGCCTTTGCTGTGGTGTGGGCCCTGAAGAAGTTGAGACCATACTTATTTGGCACTCACTTCAAGATTCAGACCGACCATAAGCCCCTCCTATGGCTTAATCAGATGAAGGGTGAAAACCCCAAACTACTCAGGTGGTCCATTTCCCTACAGGGGATGGACTTTACAGTGGAGCACCGCCCAGGGACTGACCATGGCAACGCAGATGGTCTCTCCAGGTACTTCCACTTAGAACATGAAGACACAACTGGTCAAGGTTAGTCTAATGTCCCTGCGTTTGGGGGGGGTTATGTAGGAGAGTAGGGTCTGCTATCCTATGGTCACCCCAAATTTTTGCTTTTTGCTTCACTGGTTTCTGACTTAATGTGGCTGTGGGCCTGCTAATCAGACCCACAGCCTGCTGTTCTCTCTCTAAATTGATGCCAATGCACTTTAGGTGCATTACGAATTGGAACTGGTTCACCTTATGAGCCCCTGTAATAGTGCACCCTAGGTGCCCAGGGCATAGGTGTATCCAAGGCCTACCAGGGGCTGCAGCACGTATTGTGCCACCCCTGGCCTGGCCTCCATATTTGACACAACTGGCTGATCACTCAGCTGGGGTAAGTCGGTGTAACCACCTCTTACTTAGGTACAGTATGTCTGTGCCTAACCCTAAACTGGACACATATGTTCCTATCAGCCACTCCTATGGAAGGCCTCATCAATCCTGGAGGCAGAGTGCTTGGAAATATGTGAGATGGTGCTCTGGCATGAGCTGAGCCTGTCTGCAGTTGTCGGGAACAACTCCCTAAGCTGTTCCGGGATATTGCCATACCATATACTCTTAAGTGCATTATAATCCTCGCGGTTAAATGCTATCTTTGGTTTGGCTTTATCAAAACATGTCGAGTAAGGTGTCATACGAATTGGAATACTATCCCCTCGCCAATTCTGGCGACGGGGATAGCATTCCACCCTTCTAGAGGGACACGACATGTGTGTAGCCTTAACCCCGGTTAAAGTTAAACAGAGCCTCAGCTTCACAAAATGGACGCTGCCACCACAGACACAAGTCTGGCCTCCTGCTGCTGACCGAAACTCGGCAGATGGTGGCCTGGACAAAGGGTTTCCTGCCTTGGGAGGTGCGAGCACCACCCCAGACAGGATTTTGTGTATTAGGTAGGACAGGGCTGAATAGAATCAGACATGCCCGGGGCACACAAGGTGTCCCCGTGCATAGGCCAGTCCAAACCGGTTCTGGGGCCTTCCAGCCCCAGTCCTGGCGCGGAGCTGGACAAAGGAAAGGGGGTGTAACCGCCCCCCTTCCTGGTTCCTCCCAGAGGAGGGACCTAGTAGGTGATCCACCCCCAGTTTGGGAATAAGAGGGGGAGCAGTGCCATTGCACAGCAGATCATCCCGAAATCAACTTTAAACAAGAAGAAGACTGGACTTCGACATTCTGCTGCACAGAAGACTGAAGAGAATCTCCCTTGTGGCCTAGGAGTGGCCACCCTGTGAACACAGGTACCAACCAGCAACTCGACGTCTGCTTTGCCGCCGCCTCCCGCCGGAGACCGAGCCCAGAGCCCGACAAGAACCAGACTCCCAGACCTCTCAGAGCCCGATCCACAGTCCCTGCGAAGAAGGGACCCGTGGAGGCACCGAGTGACGTGGGACCGGACCTCTTGGAAGACACTCGAAAAGCTGACTGCGCAGCTTCTGAGGTATCCTCGACGTTGTGCTTTGGAGATTGAGAACCCCCACCACCGAGCAGCCCTTGCACCGAAGATCAGCCCTCCAGCATCTCCACGATCTGCGTGGGGCCCCTTTGCATTGTGCCACTCGACGCGCCATCCCGGCCACTAGCCACGTGGTCAGCGGCCATCTTGGCGACGAACCCAAAGATTTAAACAGCAGGTCTGGTTGCTCCAGACCTACCCAAGCTCCTGTGAAAAGGAGCACCCGCTCTGACCTTGCTGGTCCGAGTGAACAGCATCTTTCAACTTCTGCGTGGCTTGCATTTGCCAAGGCCTGTTTGCTCCGATCAGGTCGCCGACACCGCCAACAGCGAGAAGCCTACGTGGGACAGCTCGTGACCGACTCCTGGACGTCCTCGACCCCGGGTATCCACGTGGCTACAGAAAGAAGCTACCCGACAACGCCTGTTTGCACCCAACATCGCCTGGTTCCAATCTGGTTCCACGGTAGTCACTGGCTAGTGACTTTGAACATTGTCCCCTCTGCTTTCAGGTCTTCACATCTTCAGATCCACCCTTGGATCCACCGGAACTCTTCTCATCGAGCCGCCTGCAGCATCTTCAGCTCCAAGCACCATCGACCAGCGTGACGAAACCCGACACATCTTCGACCCTGTGCACCCGCTTCCTGTGGGTGAGGTAACTCAGCTCCGCCGGTGCTCCTGCACTGGTACACATCCCAAGGGCCTGTGTTTTAAGTTTCAGCTCCGTAGGTCACTCGGAAGGTTCCTAACTTTCTAACTTTGTGCTTTTTACGCACCATAGACTTTGTATTGAGAAGTGCGTGCACTTTGAACACTGCACCCGAGTCCCGTGGGCCTTTCCCGACTTAGTTAACTCCAGTCTCGAATAGCTCCAGCGATTCCCAAGGCCCTAGGCCTCTTCACTTTCCTCTAGGTATCTCTTATACCACTTTCTTAGTATATGGTTTAGGTGGCCCCTAGGGCTCATCCATATTGTGCAACTTTTGTGTATTTTAAACTGTCTTGTGATTTAACGCTTGTGCTTCTGTGCTCATAAAGAGTCCAGGGGATTTTATAGTTAATAAATCAATATATATTTTCAATATATATCTGTGTGGTGTCCCTTTCATTTGGTATTCAAGGGGGTTGTGTATGGTAATACAGCTGGCTTCACATGCCTTTCAGAGTTTAGCCTAAGACTGCTTTGTCCACGTTACCACTAGGATAACTGGTCTACAAGGTTGAATTACAACCATCATCATAAGGGTTGCTTGGCATGGTACAAAGTGATCACTAGAATTAGTGAGCATTATATACCAGGCCAACTTCTCACAGTGGCCATCTTGGAGTGGACATGTTGACATCCCACACATCTGGTTCAGGAATTCTCCTCTTAACACCATCCATGTTCTACTGATAAGACATTACTATCGGCCAATAGGATAATTGCAGCCTGGCATATGTACCACCAAGGATATCAAACACTCTTGGCATTTGAGTGGTCCCTCATGATCTTGCACTAAATGCCATGCGCTTAATACCTACTGGAATCATATCAATTTCTCCATTGTTGGAGGGGCCTCGCTTAGTCGGCCCTATGTCCTCATATATTGAGGTGGTTGTTGTAAAAAAAATAGAAGTACGGACCTCTGGCGCAGATTAAGTAGATTCCCTTATTTAAGTTGTTTAAAGAAGTTAAGAGGAAAGCCCCACCAGGAGCAGCTGCCCTGCTGCTCAGCCCTTACTCAACTGACACTCACGGACATCCAACATTCCATTCATCCCACATTCCACACCACACACATTCTAGCTGAGCAGCAGGTACACTTAAGTTACGACAGTCTATTAGAGGTAGGGAAGGTGAGAACACAAAGGAAGGGATACTGACACCAAGTAGCCATATTGAAGGAAGCAAGAAATATACAGCAGTGGTTATTTCCTTTAAGGTCGTGAAATGTTTGCCTGAACTGCCTTCCATATAAAGATGTATTCCCATCTCAAGCACTACCTCCAAGTAATCGTGGCCTGGCTTCCTGTCTTTTAGTCCTGGATAGTCTGGTCACTTGGGTCTTGGTATTCCCCAATGAACCAGATTGCTCGTTGCTAGCTAAGTTGATTCTACTGCACACCCCTACCTCACCACAGGAAACTCTTCGTCTGATTTTACGCTGAACTCCCTCGCCACGTACACTACCTTTGTCCTGACTCCTGGAATACCTTTTGCCCCTTGGGCTGGGGCCGGCATCTGACTAGAATCCTGGCTTACCTATGCCTCCTTCGTTTGAAAACATGTTGTGTAGTTTTTTAAACCTAAGGCTCCACATGCTCCTAAATTGCCCTAGCCCATCCAGACTTCATATTGTATAGAATTTTTTCTTTGGATGCATACTCCTGTATTGGTATTTGAGCTTCTAAATCACATTTTATCCTTATTGCTCCACATACACAGTATCTATCCTGCCTCTTCGTGATCACGTAATATTTACCATTTGACATTACCCACAGCAAGGCAATATGGGCCAGATGTAGGTAGCCAAATACCGGTCGGTAACGGCCGAAATTCAGTAATTTCAGCCGTTACCGACCGGTATTTGGAAAATGAGATGTAGAAGTCAAAAGTCTACTGATTCAGTAAATATGAGTCGGTATTTTACCGAATCAGAATTTACAGATTTCTTATTTACCAAATTCTTATTTACCGAATCCGTAAATAATAAATGGTAAAAAATGTCTATGGAGACGTAGGAAACCAAAGAAATACTGAATTCTAAGAAATTTGGTATTTAAGAGTCAGTATTTACCATGTATTGAAAGCAGGTGGTAACCAGGTGCAGGCTATAAAATAAGGCCCCAAAATGCAACCGTGTAACCAGAATGGCGGCATTCTACGTAATAGCAAGGTGGCCACGGCTATAGGCAGCAGGAGAGAGGGTATGGAGAAGGGAGGAGCAAGTGTACAGGCAGAGGATAACACTCTTCCAACTGACTGAGCCAGAGATACTGCAAAGGTACAGGCTACACCCCCAAACCATCCTGGACTTGATCAGGGACTTGCACCCACTCCTGGAGCAGCCAAAACACCAAGGGCGCATGCCATCCCACCCCATGTGCAGGTGCTGTGTAGCCTACACCTGCTTGCCTCTGGGAGTTACCAGAGTGTGATTACTGCAGTAGGTGGTGTGTACCAGAGCTACCTGTCCTGTTTCTTTAGGAAGTTCCTTGAGGTCATGATGCAGAGAATGCTATAAATAGCTTCAACAGGAAGCACTAATAGATAAAGTAAAGCAGGTGCTCCAGTTGAAGGTCAAATTAAGTTACACAATCATTAATCACCCCAAGTTTGGGGTGATTAATGATTGTGTAACTGAATTTGAGCAGCACCTGCTTTACTTTATCTATTAGAGCTTCCTGTTGAAGCTGACTTTTGTAACTATTTTAGAATGGCTCTGGCGGCTTGCCGGCGCCATTCTAAAAGAGTTACAAAAGTCAGCTTGAACTTTTGACCCAATTCGTTCCGTTCGCGGATTTTGCGGGAAATTCGCGAATCTCGCGGATTGCGAATTTACCGAAAATCCGTGAAATCCGCGAGCGGAACGGATTTTCCGCCCATGCCTACTGCTAGGTAAATGACTGCGACACACCCTGATAGTTATAGCAGATGAATGTATCATGAGTATGCAACTAATGGCACTCTCTTTTCCACCTAGGCGATAGCGCATATGCCCTGCGTTCCTTTGTGCTTACCCCCTACCTCAATCCATCTACCAGGAGTGAGAGGCGTTACAATGTGGCACACAGATCAACTTGCAATGTTGTTGAACGCACATTTGGACTCTTTAAAAGCAGGTTCCGCTGCCTCCACAAGAGCAGAGGTGCACGCCAGTACACTCCAATTATCTGCTGCAAAATGATAGCGACCTGTGCCATGCAGCACAATCTTGCCACCAAGGAAGGCACAGAGGTGGAGATCCCACATCATGAGGACATTGATGATGACACAGAACAGGCAGAGTCCTATGCAACAGGAGCAGCACCAGCTACAGATGGGAGACTGAGACGGGCAGAGATCACATGCCGATATTTCTAAGTAAGTAAGGAGACACAGACAGGCTTAGTATTTGAAGTACGTAGTTTAATAGTCACTACCGCACTTCACTGACACAACACCAGGGCACTACAATGTCTGTATTCCACACTGGGTCGTCACAGTTTCCCTCACCGTGACCTGTCCTGTGGGTTGAGGGCATCATTAATGTTTGCGCCCACGCACTACAGTGCGGGATGCACGAGGCTGGGCGTCACCGGTTGCAGTGGTGCCTGGGTCAGCAGATTGCCTCCAGCTGCTCCTTCGAATGTCAGAAGCAGGAGTGCTCGAGCCACTCCTGCTGGTGGAGTCTTCTGTGTCCCGACACCTGTGTCTCCAGCAGTGGCTGCCTGTTGTGTGAACAAAAGCTCCATGGCAGAGGTGACTCTCCCCATCCCCCTCGACAAATCAGTGCAGCATTGCACAATGCCATCCTGCATGTTGATAAAGCGCCGGCATAGCAGGGAGGTTGCTGCAGCAAGCGGTTCATGGCTTTAGTCTGTTGGCGCATGTACTGACGATCCCTGTGCCTCTCGGAGTGGTCACTGTCTAGTTTGTTGCAGAGAGCGCTCATGGTCTGTGTCATATCCCTCATTCCCTTTGCCATGGACTGCATGCACTCTGTCATTGCGCCAATCCCCCGGTCTCTGTTGGACATCCTGCTATTTAAAGTGCGCACTTGTCTATGAACTGCTGAAATGCCCTTTGCTTGCAGGCGCTGGACTTTAACCATGGTGGACTCAAGACCACAGAAGACCCCCTCTCCATCCTCGCATTCGCCTCTCCCCAGTGCCCTTCGGCCCCGGACACCGGCCCACACAGCTCCAGACGAAGTCTGCTGCCCAGCGTTGTCAGCCTGAGATGGAGTTGTTGGTGTGACACCAACCACATCTTCCTCATCTGATGTCTCAAGAATCCTGAGAGGGGGCACATCATGCCCTTCCCAGCACAGATGACTCTGAGGTTGGTGTGGGGGAGAGCGCTGGTGGTTCAAACTGTTCTGTTCTGACCCCAACAGCAGAGGTGACAGAGGCTGTGGTGTGCTGGGTCGCTCCGGTGCAGTGGCTGCCTGCGCTGTGGGTGTGTTTTGAAGCACCGTGCTTGGACCTGCTTTATTGGTTGTTTTGTCACTCCTCTCCGTTGCCGGTGCCCTCTCCTCCCTTTCCTGCACTGTACTGCGCAATGACTCTCCTGTGGACAGATATGGACATTGGGTCAGTGGTGTTGTTCACCTGTGTGTTGTTATTAAATCACATTCCTATCACACAATTGCCTAGTCCTCAACAGCTTTTGTATGTACTGTGTGGCATGCCTTGCTGATTTCTATGTTGACTGCATTGATGTATGTTCCTATAACTACGTCCCCCATGATGCATTGCTGGAAATAACTAAAACCAGTTCTGGAGTGTGATGCAGACAACCGCATTGGGGAAGGGAATCTGGGAAAAGGGTGGGGATTGAAGTGAATGCATCTTACCTTTCTTTTTCCCAGCTCTAGCTGAGCTGTCAGCATCCCCAATCCCATGGATACTTTCAGGCTCCAGGGTAGATTCCACCAGCTGCTCCAGGTCTGTCAGTCTTGGTGCTCTGTTCCTCCCTCCACCTGTGGCTCCGGCTTCTTTCCTCTGTGCAGCAATTTTTTTTTGGTAATGATCCGCAGATCATACCACCTTTTTTTGATGTCTTCTATGTCTCTGTGTATGACTCCAATGGCATTTACCTTGGACTGGATCTCCAGCCAGGTGTTCCTTTTGGCTGACTCTGCTACATGCAGAGACTGCAGGCCAAACAGCTGTGTTCATGCTGGTGGATTATTTCTGTACCACTCTTTTTGCCTCTTTATGTTACCTCCCTCTATTGTCTTGGCTTTTTAACAGGGTTTTAACGCTCCCTCATTTCTCCTGCCCTATGATTTTTAACTTTAGTCTGCTAACCATCATTCTTGAAATACCATTTGTGACACCTTCCTAGTACGGACCTCTCGGGAGCTTACTCTAGTCACTAACTTTCCCTCCGTTCCCCCTTTTTATTCCTCCCCCTCACTTCTCCCTTTCCCTATTTCCCTTCCCCACAGTTTTCCCTCTCTCCTGGACTGCTTTAGTGGAATAACTTTTCCCTCCCTCACTCACCCCCACACTAAACTGGATGCGCCTATCATAGACACGGCCCAAACTCTTGAACCATCCTTTACCCCACTAACTGCTCCAAACATGCTAGGAAAAACTTTAAACACAAACTACTAATTTTTCACCAAGAAACGCTATGTGTATATAACTACCTCAGTCTTGCATCGATTATAAAAAACAACTACATCTTCTACTCCAAACGCCCCTCTAAATGGGAAAGCATCTTCCTCCACCACCTCCCTATCATGAAGTCATGCAAAATCCCATTTGGTTTGAAACTGTCTACTATCCCTTCACCTGCTTTTCTTGGTGAAATTGATATCTCCATTTTCAAATCAGGAAACATCCTCATTCACGCCTCTGAAAAACATCTCACCATCTTTGAACACCATTTTAGCACCTTATCCTACCTATTCTTGATACCTTCCTCTGACCCTTTAGCCTCCCAATCACAGGCTGACCCTATGCCTCCTCTTTCTACTACTCTAACCCCGCCTCATACAGACACTGAACACACCATGGAAGTCTCCCTAGCACAGACTCTCAATCTCCCTCCCGCGTTATCAACTTTCCCTCCTACTGATTCACCAACGGCCTACTCAACCACCCAAACTCTCTCTCCTCCTCTTGAGCCTCCAACACTTCACACCAGTTCCCCCCTTCTATCTTCTTCTCCCTCCCAGCCCCCTAAATGTGACCCCCTATGACTCAATTACTTACTCAAACTTCTTCCTCCCTAATTGACCTTCCCCTCCTTAACCAGGATGTTAACTATCCTCACTCTCCCCGAGCACCCTTTCCTTCTCTTGACTCCCTTCAGACTCCAGTGAATGCCTTGTCCCACCTCACTTCCCTCCCTTCGTCCATCAATCTGAACACCCCTCACCAACCCCCACCTGGGCTCCCACCCTCACCCCAGACCTCTTGTCCTGACTAACACAGAACATCCTCCAAGTCCCCCCGACCTCCCAGCCTCCGTCCCATTCTCTCGTATACCCCAGATGCATTTTAATATAGAACTCCATCTTGCTGACCAATCGTTTGAACTCACCTCACTCAGAAAAGATGTTAACTCCCACTCCTCACTTAATTGCCCCAATCATTCTATTTCCCTGTGTGCTGAACAAACCAACACTACATTTCCCCAGCAATGGGATTCTACCCCCTCTGTAACGATACACTTAGAACATTCCATGCCTCGAACCACCTCCCCGCCTCTGATCTCCCTGACCTCTGTAATCCTTTCCCCCCTACTCTTTGACTACTGACCCTCTGATCCCGCAGGCACCCATCCCGGTAATCCTTAGGACTAGCGGAAATCCCGCTTCCCCAGCTTCACCCAGACTGCCCCTGCAATTTACCACTATCCACACCTGCTCCCTCTTACAATCAACTCTACACCCCTTACCTGCATGCTGGTTAACTGTCTCTCGGCTGTCCAACACATGATTGAAATTTCGGAAACCATCCTTAGTGAAACCATTGACATTGCATTTCTAACTGAAACTTTGTTTAAAGATCACTCTTCTTCCATTCTTGATATGCTCTCTCCCCCTGGCTACTCCATCATCAGAAAAGATAGACCTGTCAGAATTGGAGGCGGTCTAGCAATAATCTCTAAAAACGAACTCCAACTCTCACCTGTCCAGAACTCCGATCATTCTACTTTTGAATACCTCATACCGGAACTTAAAGTGCAGGGCTCCCCTCCAAGTCAACTATGCAATATCTACCATCCTCCTAGTGACACTCTTCCTTTTGTAGAGGAATTGTCTGACCTTCTTACCCAATCCTCAATTTCCAATTCTAAAAACCTCTTCCTCAGAGATTTTAACCTTCATTGGAACAAAAGGGATGATCCTATGGTTAACCTCTTCACTGATCTACTTTATATCAATGACCTGAAACAACTCTGCCACTCTCCTACTCACTCCAAAGCAGCCTCTCTCGTCGCTATCATTACAAGCAGTGATCTGGCCTCCCTTTCCTCCATAGTTCCCATCGTCTGGTCAGACCATCACCTCATCCTTTTCACAATCACTAACACTGTGCTACCCCCTCCACCCAAAACCATCCATCAGATTAAATTAACTAGGAATCGTCATTTTATTTCCTCAGGTGAACTTGATACCAAAGTAAAAGCGCAACTTCGACTCTCTCCTCCCTCCCAAAATGCTAATGACCTCACCAAACACTTTAAAAAATCCACCGTTGAGGTCCTTGACCAAATTGCCCCAGCCAGACTAAAACCACAGAAAAACTCCTCCTCCAAATCCTGGTTCAATGCAGATCTCAACAATGAGAGGCGCGCACTTAGATCGACTGAACGTATATGGAGGCAAAACCCTTCCGTCTCTAATCTCTCTCTCTTCAGATCCGCTAGGTCCAATTATAAAAAACACATCCTCAATGCTAAGACATCTTTCTACCACTCCCAACTCAACCGGCCAAAAACAGACCTAGGGAACTCTTCAGCATTGTTAAAAACCAAACATCCTCTGCACCCCCAAGGTGATTTCCATCACTGGGAGATACGAAGAAATTGCCAAATACTTCTCAGAAAAAATCTCTGAAATTGCTCAATTCTTCGCCTTAACTTCCCTCCCTCTTTGCCTACTTCCCTCCCTTGACATTTCTTCCAATTCTCCTTCACTCTGAACGATTATTCATGACTCCTCATCGCTTCCTCTTGTCATCCCTATTCTTGAACCCATCCACACCATACTTGAGCATAAAAATACTGCTTTTTGGCACAACTTCCATCCAGTCACTGAACTTGAGGTCCTTAACGTCATTACCAGACTTAAACCATCATCTCACAGCAAAGACCCTTTCCCTTCCAAACTTGTCCAAGATCTAAAACATATCATTGCCCCCTATTGGACCTCTATGAACAACTCCTCCTTTACCTCGGTTTGTGTCCCTGCTTTCCTCCAACTGGGACGAGTCCCACCCATCCTCAAAAATCCTGCTGGTGACCCTAATGACATAAAAAACCTTTGTCTAACCTTCCTCTTCTCTCAAAAGCCCTTGAAAAATGTGCCCTGCTCCAACTAGATAGACACATTGATTTATTCAATCTTTTAGACTCTTCAGAAAGGGCTGTAATACGGAAACGGCCATGCTAAATATAATTAACGATCTACATCATGCCCTCAACAAAGGCAAGTCCTCCCTTCTCATTCTCTGTGATCTCTCTGCTGCTTTCAACACGGTTAACCACTCTACTCTACTTAACACACTTAAAGATCGTTTTAGCCTCAACGGTTCGTTCCTCAAATGGTTCACCTCCTCTTTCTAACACAGAACCGTGAAAATAAAAATGTGCAAATGCCTTTCGTAACCCATGCCATCTCCCTAGGGGTCTCCCAGGGCTCTATCCGCTCCCCCTCTCTATTTAACCTCTTCATTGAACCCCTCACCCCAATCCTTAAACAAGCGGGAATCAATTACCACTTATACCCCGATGACACCCAACTTTACAATGAGATTCAATTCCACTCGGACATTGTTCACCTCAATGATGCCTTGAGTAAGATTCAATCCTGGTTCCACTACAACCACTTCACACTCAATCCAAAAAAGACTGAAATCATTATTTTCTCCCCTAAGAACAACTCGCTCCCCATTCTATCCTGGATATCTTACCTAACCACACTCAACTGCTCTCTCACTATATTAAACTCAGTTAAATCCCTCGGTTTTAATATTGAGCAGAACTTTACTCTTATCCTGCACATACAAAACTCGCCCTAAAGCGCTCTCTTCACTCTCCATCACCTAAAGAAATTAGAACCCTTCATTCCTGCAGATGACTTTAAATAGTCGTCCACTGGCTGGTCTTGTCGAAAATCGACTATGGTAACGCCATCCTCTCTGCAACCCCTAAAGTCCACCTAGCCCCAATCAAATCTGTTCTGAACCTGGCTGCTAGGTTCATTACCAACCTCAATGGTTTGATCACATCTCCCCTGCCCTTAAAACACTCAATTGGCTTCCCGTCGAAGGAAGAACTTCCTACAAGACAGCTTGCATCACACACAAAGGCCTGCATCAACGCTCCCTGCAGTACCTCTCAGATAAACTTCACAAAGCTGGCTGCTCTAGAGCATTGAGGAGCTCCAACACTCTGGCCCTTGTCCCTCCTCTGTTAAACAAGAAATCCACACAATCACGCTCCTTTATTGGAAACACGCCTAACATCTGGAACTCCCTCCCTAAAGAACTTTTTTGTAACCCCTCTTACGTCAGCTTAATAAAAGAACTCAAACTTCTCCTTCTCAACAAATACTGGGGTCCTTAATCGCTCCCTCAGGTAGACATCCCACCCCAACCTCCTACTGTTTAAGGATCTCCCCCCTTTTTTGATCCCTGACTCCCTCTTTCCTTCCCCTCTCACATCTTCCTTTATCAACTAACTTCTCCCACTAACCTTTCCCATAGGACCTGCTTCGTCCCACTTGGTATTGCCTTAACCTCCCCTCCTCAGCCTCTCCCCATTCCCATACCCTACCCCTGCTTCTCCATCCTTTCCTTCCCACGCTAGGCTAATCTCTCAGGACTTGCTGTGGCCCATTGCAATATCTGTAATTAGATCGTGTAAAACTTTAGTTGTTTTTTACTGTCTGTATTGGTTTTGAGTACTGCCTCATTGTAATTTTGTTAAATTGCAAATAATACCCATGCAAAGCACCCTCGGGTCCAGCCAGTGCTACAATAAACCTTTTAAACAAATAAATAAGTTTTAATAACTTCTTGTGTGTACATTTTAAAAGAAACTCAATAATCGCATATTGTTGGATTTATTCTTGCCATTAAACTGAGTCCTTTATTCCTAGTTTAATGGCTTTTCTTTCTCCAGTCATTAACTAATAACCTCTTCCAATGTTAACCTATGGGCTGGGGATCTGCAATTAAAAAATAAACTGTGTAGTTGTTCTAATTCCAGGGCCTATAAAACAGGTTTTATAAGGACCCTGAATATATAAAATATGGCGTATCCTCATGCCACAGTGTTTCTAGCACTGAAGTCGATTTTGGTTAGCACTTTACCACAATGTAGGGAGTGAAATATGCAATATAAAAACCTTTTTATAAGGATTCTTCTGAACCCCCACACCTAGGACACCTAGGTGAGACCCTGGGGGTACCTACCATGCCTAAATATTGGAGTTTGTCCAATTTTAAGTGCCCCAAACACCAAAGTAGAATTTGGGTACACTGTGCATTTTAAAAGCAGTCCTGCGACACAGGGCTGCTTTTAAACTGACCTCAGTCTCCAGCATTGCACACATGCAAGTGCAGAAAAGGCTGCTGGCCTCTAAACTGCCCTACCCTATTCTATGATAGCAGTTTAAAGGTAGTTTCAATCCCCTACCCTAATATTTACTAGGGCTTTATGTGGGAGGTCATTCAAATCACAGGGGTACCCTAACCTAGAGTGTCCACTAGTGTATGTAGGTGTTTTCACTGTATTCCAAGTGTCTCTTTCAGCATACCGCTAGCCCTGGGCTTGGTTAGGCAGAGCCCAAGGTCAGTCAGTGTCAGTTACCATCAGTACCAGTCAGCAAAAAGTTAGGGGGTGTCCAGGGCACAGAATGACTTTGCAACACCAGCTCATCACCAAAATAATAAAAACATTTGGCTGTGTCCTTCATGTGACATATACAAACCACAACCACTTGATTAGAGCTTGCGATGTAAGCCACTCGTATGCATTTTCCTAATCAACACAACTCTCTCCTGCACACAAGCCTCCCCTTATCCTCTTGTTTCTTATGGAAGTAGATGGGAAGAGGTTTTTCTTCCGGCTGCTGTTAATGGTACTTTAACATTTCATCCAAAAAGAGTTTTTCTTGTTGAATAAGAAAATACAAAAAAACCTAAGTTTTAGTCTAGTCTAGGTAAACTGAATGATTTCTGAATCACCTAGCTGTACTAACTATATTTCGCGCACCCGCAATCCACTGCTGATGATGTCACATATTACATCATTCGTGACATGGTCAGTGACATCACTAATGGGTGTAAGAAAAGGAGGTATCCCCAACTAGAGTTCCTAAATCGGGATCACTGGAATGTTGAGAGGGACGAATATTTAGGAACATGTGTTTTAGATGGCCACAGACTGACAACAAAGGTTACTGACAGCAAAAATTACTGACTATGGATAGACAATACACTGGAGCATATCATAAAAAGGATACTTTATTCAACAATATAATTATTGGTGATCTGGTTTTTTGACATTCATTGCCGATCCAACATTGATTCTCATAGTGTGTATTTTATGCTAATTGTGCATCACGGTACATTTTAGTATAAATATAAATTTCATAAATAAGTTCAAGTAGTACAAAAAATAATAATCATATATATACACAAGGATAATTGTTGATCAGAAAAACATGGCTAAATTACCTTTAGCCATGTTTTTCTGATTTGGACAGTTTGGAATGTTGACAGTCGACTGCCAGCCAATCAGAAACTCGCTCGCGCATGTAAGGGTACGCACACGTACGCGTACCATACACGTACCGTACGCGTACGGTGCGCGTACGGTGAGCACATATAGATATATAATTTGCTCTATGGAAAATAACATGGGGTCCCAAAACACGTTTTGGGACCCCCTTTTCAGCCCCTGCTTGACGAATGCCCCCGAAACTTTCAGGGAAGGAGCGGAGCGGAGCTGGCCAAAATTCTGGAAAATTACACACAGATTCCTCAATCGGTGCCAAAGTTATTCCCTATAGAATCTTGAGCGCATATAGATATATAATTTGCTCAAATTCAATTTTATCAACAACTACTGGAGGGATTTTCACCAAATATAGAAAAGGCACTACTGCATACCTGTCCCTACCATTTTGCCAAGTTTGGTGTAATTCCGTTCAGCCGTTCGGGTTGTAGCCGTGTCTAAAGGTCCCATAGAAAATGCCATTTGAAAAATTTCAAATTCAATTTTCTCAAGAACTACTGGAGGGATTTTCACCAAACATAGCAAAGGCACATATGCATACCAGGCCCTACCATTTTGCCAAGTTTGGCGTAATTCCATTCAGCCGTTCGGGCTGTAGCCGTGTCTGAATGTCCCTATGGAAAATAACATGAGGAAAACACGTTTTGGGACCCCCTTTTCAGCCCCTGCTTGACGAATCCCCCCGAAACTTTCAGGGAAGGTGCGGAGCAGAGCTGGCCAAAATTCTGGAAAATTACACACAGATTCCTCAATCGGCGCTAAAGTTATTCCCAATAGAATGTTGAGCGCATATAGATATATAATTTGCTCAAATTCAATTTTATCAACAACTACTGGAGGGATTTTCACCAAATATAGAAAAGGCACTACTGCATACCTGTCCCTACCATTTTGCCAAGTTTGGTGTAATTCCGTTCAGCCGTTCGGGTTGTAGCCGTGCCTAAAGGTCCCATAGAAAATGCCATTTGAAAAATTTCAAATTCAATTTTCTCAAGAACTACTGGAGGGATTTTCACCAAACATAGCAAAGGCACATCTGCATACCAGGCCCTACCATTTTGCCAAGTTTGGTGTAATTCCATTCAGCCGTTTTGGGACCCCTCTTTTTTCTCGACCCCCGCTTGACGTATCCCCCCGAAACTCTCAGGGAAGGGGCGGAGCGGAGCGCATCAATTTTGAGGAAAATTACACGCAGATTCCTCAATCGGCGGCAAAGTTATTCCCAATAGAATGTTGGGGATTTCCTATGGTAACTAGGTCCTAACTATATATACCTACTGGCGACCACCAGTAGGTAATATATATATATATATATATATATATATATATATATATATATATATATATATATATATATATATATATATATATATATATATATATATATATATATCCTGAACTCCGTTCTACTACAAGCTCGCGCAGCTCGCACAGGCAGCAGGCAGACTACGGACACGGACCTCGAGGTACTTCACAGATTTTATTCAGCAGAAAGAGTCACAGACGTTTCGGCTCAGCGGAGCCTTGATCACATGACAGCGATTGCAATGCAAGGTACACCTTTTAAAGTGAAAGCAAGTGGTCAACTGAAATCACCTGTGCAAACTTACAAGTAGACATAAAAGACATACTATGCAATGCACCCTCTGAATAGATGTAAAATACATTTGTAAAAATCCATACATTTTATGTGCTATACAGATTCAATGTTCACTGTGACATCAATTACAAATGTAGTTCATTTTGAAAATCATTGTAAAATACATGTATCCATCTGGAAAATTCGTCCAAAAGAAACCCTATTTACAAGTCAATTTACAAGTCAATATAACTCCTTCCATATATCTCTAGTTGTTTGTAAACTTAGTTTTTAGTTTTGATTTCAAATTTAGGGACCTCAGATTGATGGAAAAATCCCTATAAAGTGCTATGTGCTATCATTGTAAAGTGCAAATCGTGCTTGAAAGTGCCTTGTTCCGACAAAATGTGCAAAATTAGCAATATTTGTGCAAATACGCATATTACAATATTCCTCGGTCCTAATCAGTATTTCTTATAGAAAATACAAGTTTACAATTCTACTATATTCGAAGAAGGAAGAGAATTAGTTTGACAATTTCTATTGACATTCAACAGATTGCATTGCAGTTTCTTCTTTCAAAACGGATTTTAAATTTCACATAGATCACATGAATCATTAATTAAAGCTACTGAATGGGTGCCCTAGTTGCCGTGTCTCAATGCTATTTGTTATGGAACGAGTGAAAATTATAATTCGGGTCAAAAGACCCAAAACCCAAAACCAAAAAATAAAATTAAATAATGAAAAAAAACCCATGTTAAGAAATCCTTGAAATGTACTTCATCTTATTGATTCTTAACCAGGTTAAAAAACAGTGCACAGTGAAAAATAATAACTATTGCATAAAGTGTTCTTAAAGCAGCATAACAATTCCAAATAGATTCATGATAATTGGTGTATGCTCGCAGCCCCCTCTGGATCTGTCCTAGCCTTCTCCCAGCTGGGTGATTGCCATGGACATTATCCACGTGGGGGAGAGCGTACCATCCTGATAACTTAAGTCCTTTAGAGCAAACAAGTGTGGAGGTCCTCTGTCACATTAAGCCCATTGGGCACCTTAGTATTGAGCAGGAGAATGTATTGTGTTTACAGCTTTCTAAGTCTGGTTTCCCTATCTCCACCCCTTTTAGTATTGATGACCGAATCGATAACCCAGTATCTAAGACCACTGTTGTTACTTTGATGATGGTCCTTGAAATGGCGAGCTACTGGATATGTGCTGTCCACATTGGTTATGGCTCGCAAATATTGTAAAATGCGTTTATGGACAGCGTTCCTAGTACTGCCCACATACTGTAAACCGCAAGGACATCGCAAAACATATATTGCGTATTCTGTCTTGCATGTTAATACTTGGGTTATCAACCGTTCTTTCCCTGTAAATCCATCTTTGTATGTTTTTGTGTTCTCACCATGGGTGCATGCTTTACAAACTTTACAGTTGTAAAAGCCTCTATTCCTTTGCCACCACTCAGTTTTGGTAAAGGGATCCGGGTTAGTCTTAACAATGTGATCCCTCAAAGAGGGGGCTCTGCTGAAGGTTAGAGATATAGACTTTGGCAAACTATTGCCTATCACATTGTCCCTAAGTACAATGGGCCAGTGCTTATTCACTATTTTTCTGATTTGATGGTGTTGCTTAGTGAATCCTGTTATTAGTCTAAAGCACTCAGGCTCAATTTTGCCAGGTTTAGATGTATCTTGCCTGGTAGGCTCCCTGTCTGCTTTTCTGATTAGGAGCTCCTCTCTACTCACATTCATGGATTTCTGTACAGCTTTGTCAATCAATTTTTTGGAGTATCCTCTTTCAAGGAATCTGTTCCTGCTCTCAATTTGTGCCTGCTCCAGATCCACGGGGTTGCTGCATATGCGTCTTAATCGCAACATCTCCCCATATGGGATACTGGAGATAAGATGTACTGGGTGGGCGCTAGCAGCATGTAAAATGCTGTTACCAGCTGTCTTTTTTCTATAGACCCTAGATTCCAAACGACCCCCCTTGATGTAGAGCTCAGCATCTAGAAAGGTAACTTTTTCCTGACTCAAAGTCGCAGTAAATCTGAGATTGAGGTGATTGTCATTAATGTCCTCAATAAATTTAAGGGCTTCTTCATGACTTCCTCTCCATATGACGAACAAATCGTCTATAAAGCAGAACCATGCCACAAGATTGTTCCTGATGTTATGCTGGTACCCAAAGCCGAGGACCAGCTCCTCCCAAGCTCCCATATGCAAACATGCGTAGCTTGGAGAGAAGCTGGCCCCCATTGCTACCCCCTGTTTCTGGCGGTACAACTGTTGATTAAATAAAAACACATTGTTGGTAAGACAGAAATTTAACATGTCCAACAACATTTTAGTGTGTTTTTCATTGCCTGGTTCCCTTCTGGATAAGTAATAACGTATTGCATCAAGACCATCACTATGTGAGATACTGGTGTATAATGCTGTTACATCCAGTGCTATCAGCCAATCTCCCTCCTGAACCTGTACTTCCTTGATGTTAACTAGAAAATCCCCTGTATCACGTATATATGACCCCAATTGCTGGACATAACTTTGCAAAAAATAATCAATATAAATTGAGGTAAGTTCCAGAAGGCTCCCCCGTGCTGATATTATTGGCCTTCCAGGTGGATGGTTAGGGTCCTTATGTATTTTGGGTATGAAATACAAAATAGGGGTGACAGGGTGTTCAACATTCAAATAGTTAAATTCAGTGTCAGTGATGAGTTTGGCTGACAGCCACTTACATAGCTTGCGGTGATATTCTTCTTTGATGGTCAAGAGCTCACGGTTGTTAATCTTCTTGTAGCATAAATGGTCATTCAATTGGCTGTAAGCCTCTTTGTCATAGTTTGTTTTTGTCATGAGGACAACATTTCCCCCTTTATCACTGCTTCTGATTACCACATTTTTTTCTTTGTTCAGTTTGTCAGTCAATGCCTTATATTGCTGTAGCTGAGCTGAATATCTGCGCTTTGTGCCTCCCGTCTGGATTTGTAATTTCTTTAAATCAGCTACAACATTTTCCTGGAAAATATCTATGTTGTCTCTTAGTAGGATAGGATAAAATGTTGAAGGAGCTCTGAATTGAGTGGTCGTTGACATTCTGTTACCACTCCCATCTATCCCCTTGTTAGTTTCACTGGTGTTAGGGGTTACATCATATCCCATTCCTTCAGTCTCCCAAAGCTCCCTTAGGATCCGAGTCCCTTGCGATGCTTCGGGTTGTTCAATCTCGACTGTTGGTTCTATATCTGATATTGCTCCATCCTTGTTTTTTATGGCATAAAATTTGCGTAGCTTAAGCTTCCTGACGGCTTTATACACATTGCATCTCGTGTTTGCATAGTCAAAATCGCATGGTGGTGCGTAAGAAAGGCCAAGTTTGAGAATGTTCTCTTCATTCTCCGTGAGTGTTAATTCAGTAAGGTTGACAACAGTGCGGTTGGTGGACACTTTTACTCCTGTTGAGGGGCATTGGTTCGCCCTGTTCCACCTCCTCTCTTCTTTTGAGATCCTCTTTTTTGCCACCCGCGACCTCTGGCGGCGCCTGTAGTTTGCCCTGTGTTTTCTTGACTGCCCCTTGCATGGGACCTTAGGGTGTTCCGCCTGTCCTGGCCTAAAAAAACAATCTCCTGGCCTGGTGTGAGCTTTGGTTGGTTCGCCGCTTCCGCCTGTCTGCGGCGGTCTGCTTCAGAGTCAGTATCTGGGTCAGAGCTGACTGTGGCATTTGAGGATTCACTCGTTCTGTTGGCTCCCATAGTTGCGGAACTGGTATGGCTAGGGGGGTTCTTTGCTTTTGTTTGTTGTTGTTGCTTGGGGCCACCCCTGCGCAGATTGTCAAATTTACGCGCAAAAGTAAAAATCTGGCCAAGTTCATAATCATTCCTATCTCTCTGGAATTTATATGATTTTCTTGCCACAATTTTTGCCTCCTCTTTCTTTAGACGCTCTTGCATGATTTTAGATAGTCTGTTTTTTTCATCCTCTTCCCCCAAGCCATCAATTTCCTCTTGTAAATCCGCTATTTCTGTAAGGAGTTTGGCTCTATCTATATCTGCGTACTTGATAAGTACTTGCACCTGACGTCGCAATGCTTCCAGATTAATTTCTGCCCACTCTTTCATCAGGTCGGCGTTTGGATTCTCATAGGTGGGGGCTGTTAATATTCTTAAACCCCGTGGGATGCGATTCACCTCAATATAACGCTGCAGTGATTTCGACTCCCACCACTTAGCTTGCTCTTGAAATGACTTTTTTTCTAATAACCTGAAAAGTTCTTTAATTTTGGTTGTGCTGCTGCCACTAGCTTCAGTGTTCTTTTTCCCTTGTATATTAGTCGGGATAGGGGTGTCGTCGGAAAACATTGATGCAGCTAATGTCTCCCGCTCCCTTACGCTGTCACCCGACATCTTTCTGCAATATTCAAAAACTATGCTGGTGCCGTCTAGCAGTCCGTTTTAAAATACCGGCAGTCTAAACTTGCTCCCAGACTTGTCCTCTCTCCTTTCCCAGCCGTGTCAGTGTATAATGAGCTTACTTGATTAAGCGTCCTTGTTCCTCGGGGCCGCAATCCTTAATCACTGTTGCAACTCGAGCCCGAGTCGCGTGCAGCCTTGGGCGCTTGAAAATCCTTCGCTCTGTACTCCGGTCGATTACCGGAAGCTGGGGGTCAGACGCCGTACTCCTTCCGGAGCTTGTTATTTCCCTGAAGGAATTCGATTCAATGCGTCGACCAATTCTTAAGGAGGGTCCCGTGTTAAGCCAGGACGAATCCCACTGGCTATATGTCCTGAACTCCGTTCGACTACAAGCTCGCGCAGCTCGCACAGGCAGCAGGCAGACTCCGGACACGGACCTCGAGGTACTTCACAGATTTTATTCAGCAGAAAGAGTCACAGACGTTTCGGCTCAGCGGAGCCTTGATCACATGACAGCGATTGCAATGCAAGGTACACCTTTTAAATTGAAAGCAAGTGGTCAACTGAAATCACCTGTGCAAACTTACAAGTAGACATAAAAGACATACTATGCAATGCACCCTCTGAATAGATGTAAAATACATTTGTAAAAATCCATACATTTTATATGCTATACAGATTCAATGTTCACTGTGACATCAATTACAAATGTAGTTCATTTTTTAAAAACTCTGTCATTCTTTTTTCCTCATAGTACGCTCCCCGGTCCGCTCTCCGGTGCGCGTACTACTTCCCCCGCGCAAAAAGAAAAAAATATATATATTTTAAATGCTTCGCGGGGCCCTTTTATAGCCCCCACATCAAACCTAGGGGGTCAGAGGGGGTCTATCCTTGACGCCTTATGGTCATTTCCCCCTTTGTTTTAGCCACCTCATGTGTCTCGATTTTACCGAGACACAAGATGGCGGCCGCTCCGGACTGTTTTGAATGTTTACAGACACCCAAGAGCCAATCAGATTTCCGTGCGCACCTCGCGCTTACAGATATATATATTTTTTTGAACCTAAATTACTCAAAATCCACTGGAGCACATATCTTGAGACATAGCAAAGGCACATCGGGCTACCAGTCCCTACAATTTTGCCAAATTTGTTTGAAATCCATTCAGCCGTTCGGGCTAAAAGTGAAATCGACCGCCCTATGGAAATTAACATGGGGAAAACGCGTTTTGGGACCCCCCTTTTATATCGGCCCCCGCTTGACGAATCCCCTCCAAACTTTCAGGGAAGGACCGGAACGCCGTGAGGCCATTTTGAGGAAATTTTCAGTCAGATTCGTCAACCGGCGCCAACGTTATTCCAAATAGAATTTTGAGATTTAACATTGAAAAAAATCCTAACTATAACTACCTACTGGCAACCGCCAGTAGGTTATATATATATATATATATATATATATATATATATATATATATATATATATATATATATATATATATATATATATATATATATATATATATATATATATATATAATGAAGTATTATGGTTCTACTTCAGAAGTACTATTCTACCAAAATCAAAAAATTGAATAACATGATTTTACAAATATAGTGTACTAAAGTGTTATTTGGTGTTTAGCATAGCTAAATATGCACAAAAAGTCTACAGAGAATTGCGATAAAACATACAAATTACTATGCTACTTAAAAAAAAATCTGCAATTCTCCCTAGACTGTGATAAAAATGTATAGAAAATTATGAATACAATTCGCTATTACCACTTAAAAAAGTGGTAGTAGTAGATAATGAACAACACCACCTAATACTTACCCATGTCTACGACCTTAACCCAGAACACAGCCAAACACAGAAAGCAGCAATTTTATGATAAAAACGAAATTTTTCCCTGTTCCTTTGGAAAAAATCAGACATTAGTGAATTACATACTGACTTCTCAACTGCAAGCACAGCAGTATACCTCCTACTTACCATGGTGTACTGCTGCACAATGAATAAGTCATTTTTTAAAACTTATAACTTGAATATTACTTACACTATTCACACAGACTAACAAAATCACCATTTGTACCTCATAATGTAAATTCCTGCCACATTACCCTTACATCCGTTTTCAGATTTTCACACTATGGATTGACCATAACCGACCGGCCATCGGTTGTGGTCTGACCGACATCTGCCCATGCGGTCCTACTGCCGCATCACGATGCGGCGGTCAGAGGCATCAGGCAGAGGGACTGACTGGTGCTGTTCTGGTTGGCTCAAGGAACCCAGCGTCCCCCAACAGTTGGAATGTATTTCCTACAATAAGGGCGGTTCCTACTCAGGCACTGCCGTAGGGATTACGATGTCCCTTTCAGTCTGCCTTTCTATGGCAGTCCAACTGCCATAGAAAGGCAGACAGAATCCGACTTTGGGGGCCCCTAGCAGGGCAGACTAAATCTCTGCAACATGTGTAAGGCACCACTTGGTGCCTGCCACACGGTGCAGGGTTGTTTAAAAAGTGCATGTTTACTATTGCTGCTTGTTCTGTGGCCCGCAGCACAAGCCACACTAGTAAACATATAGTTTATGACCGCTGTGAAGGTGGAGTAGTAAAGTTATGTCTCCTAACTTTAGTACTCCTAAACTGAGATCAATCCTAACTTTAAGACTTTCGGTATTCACAGAAGGCATTTAGGAGTCCTAAAGTTAGGACTCCTAACTTCTGTGAATACCGAAATGAGTAAGTGCCTTCTGTGAATACCAAAATGAGTAAGTACCTTCTGTGAATACCAAAATGGTAGCAAGTTTAGAATTTTTTCTTAAGTTAGTTCTGTGAATCGGGCCCAATAAGAGGAAATAGCGAGGATAAGTAAAAGTAATTTCTCCTTGTTATACCTTACCTTGGAATGTGTAGAATTTTGATGCATTCCCAAGTTTACAAGCCTTTGTAAATTTTGGTATGCACCAAAACTCATAGGTGGATGCATGGGAACACCCATGCCCTACCCATGGATCACCTCCCAAGTTGAACTGCAGCATAACGCAGTGCAAGTAGCTGCCTTGAGTTACATTTCTTTACAAAAGCATGCAAAGCCACGTAAATCAGGCCTTGATTGGCTGTGTAAATATTACTAAAGACTTTGCATTATCCCCACGTCACCTTGTGTGACGCAAGGCCAACGCTTCATTAATATGGGCCTTAATGTTAACATGTGCTTACAATTAATCAAGAAAGGGGGGATTGAGGACTTTGTAGAGGTCCAGCATACATGCCCAAATGAAGTCAAACACTAAAGGTATGCAGTTCCTAACTGAGCAAAGGGAGTAAGGTCCGCTAAGTGGTGGAATGTCCTCACTTAATAGCGGGAGGAAGGGGAATTCCTCCTTTATGGAATTAGGCCCCTCATACACCCAGCCAGCTTGGTGTCATGCTTTATCATAGGGCTTGCTCCTCGTCAGGTCGGCGCTGCAATACCTGACGGGCTCCCTATTTGGGGCTCTCTGGCGGAGATCTTTTATTCCATGCCGGTTGGTGCCGTGGGTGTGAGGGGCCTAAAGGTGTAGATGTGTGAAGTAAGTGTCAATGGACTATGCAGGGATAAAATAGGAAATGGAAGTCCAGACAAATCAAATTTAATGAATATGGCTTCCAACCTGGTTGAAAGATATATAAATGTGGCTCACTCCTGATGTGATGTGTCAGGATATCGCGCTCTACAATGTGATCAACATGTTTCTTGCCTTAATGTCGTATTAACTTACGGCAATTCATTGGGACCTAGAAACAGTCTATATACACTTTTGTGGTTTTCTAGTCAAAGACCCGTGATAAACCACAAAAAGTACCTCAAATGTGGTACCTGTAATTATGATGGCCAACCTAGTGAGATAAAATCAAGAAAATTAGACAACAGCAAGAGATAAATGCAGTTCAATCTATAACCCATGTGTCCCCTACATGATTCACCGTGCACTGTGCACACAGAGAAGTTAAAACATGGGTGGTATAATCATCGTGCCCAAACATGCGTCACACAGTTGTGACATGCTCTAGAGAAATAGAAATGCTGAATAAAATGTCGGGTATATTATCATGTAATATAATGGTAGCTGAAACTGGCAGACTCACCCAAGGTAGGTTGGTGACTCACACCTTCGACTCCCAGCAGGTTTAGACACCTGGTAGTTCCAGTGTCCTACAAAGGGGGGGTTCAAAAGAGGTACAGAGTATTTTTATGAAGAGAAAAGGAAAAGGTCACTTACACCTCGTGGTACGGGGAATGGATCTGCGTAGATGGGTAAAAATTCCCAACTGAAAAAAACAACTGTCAAATGAGGGTTTAGGGGACTGGATTTACCGACCTATCAAGCTCATACCCCTTATGAACTATGCTACAACAACAAAGCAAAAGAAGTAGCCACAAAGAAGAGTCACAGTGGTGTGTGACTCTTCTTTGTGGCTACTTCTTTTGCTCAACTTTCCAGACCTTCAAGCTTCTTTGTTGTTGTAAAAATTCCCAACAGCATCACTCATTAAAAGGCAGTAGGCAGGTTAAAGAATGGGCCAAGCACAGAGGATGCCATAGGCCCCCACGAGCTCCAGATTAAAGAACCGTATCGAGAACAACCCACCCACTCCCAATACCACTAGGTGCCATGCTCCGAAGTCCGAGCACCCAGTATCCATGGATGGCGGAACCGAGCTGGCTGCATCCTCATTGTGCAGGGGTCCTACTAATGCAATGCAGCCCCTGGCAGTCCAAGGTGTGTCCGCTGCCTCGTTAAATACCAGGCATAAACTCACCTCTTTCAAGTGAGTCCGAGAAATAAAACTACAATTATTTCCATCGCAGATGCTCTGTATACAATAGGGAGCTGGTACTTATGTGTCTCCAACTGCGGAGTTGTCAGTGGACCTACCCAAACATTGCCAGGGCGGGCAGTACTGGCTATCTTCCTCCTGGCTAAGAAGTAGCTCTGGTTGCTGACAGCAAGTAGCCGGGGTGACCAATAAGTACGGGTTGGTGCACTGGAATGCCAACCCTCATGCTGACATCAAAAAGTGGCAGACATTTTGGGAAAACGGAGTTACGTTCTGGCGCGGGCCAAATGAGTTATTTGTATCAATTCCAACCAGAGATAAAATGGTGGAAATGCCATGCTGGGTTTAACTTCCCCCATTGACCTGGTGAGTGGGCAGTAAAAATTAGTTCCTGAGGTCGGGTGAATGAAGAGTGTCCCACTAATTGGCATGGATACAATTGTATAAGGCTAAACTGGGACAAACAATTGATCAGGGTTTTGCACTATACTGTCAACCCTTGTACTGACCGAAGTCAGTGGGCACCATATTGGTGCGGGTTGGTGCACTGGAATGCCAACCCCCATGCTGACATCAAAAAGTGGCAGACATTTCGGGAAAACAGAGTTACGTTCTGGTGCTGGGCCAAATGAGTTATTTGTATCAATTCCAACCAGAGATAAAATGGTGGAAATGCCATGCTGGGATTAACTACTCCCATTGACCTGGTGAGTGGGCAGTAAAAATTAGTTCCTGAGGTCGGGTGAATGAAGAGTGTCCCACTAATTGGCATGGATACAATTGTATAAGGCTAAACGGGGACAAACAATTGATCAGGGTTTTGCACTATACTGTCAACTCTGTTACTGACCGAAGTCAGTGGGCACCATATTGGTGCGGGTTGGTGCACTGGAATGCCAACCCCCATGCTGACATCAAAAAGTGGCAGACATTTCGGGAAAACAGAGTTACGTTCTGGCGCTGGGCCAAATGAGTTATTTGTATCAATTCCAACCAGAGATAAAATGGTGGAAATGCCATGCTGGGATTAACTACTCCCATTGACCTGGTGAGTGGGCAGTAAAAATTAGTTCCTGAGGTCGGGTGAATGAAGAGTGTCCCACTAATTGGCATGGATACAATTGTATACGGCTAAACGGGGACAAACAATTGATCAGGGTTTTGCACTATACTGTCAACCCTTGTACTGACCGAAGTCAGTGGGCACCATATTGGGAGAACGGCATGTGGTTATCCAAAAATGTTGATGCGTCGGTGTAAAATAACTGCCAGAGATCAGCTGATGTTCGTGCCCCGCTGGTTTGCGTTAGCAATGCTATTGATAATGGGGAAAACAAATGGGCCCATGGATCCGGCTCAGCCCTGCTGCCAAGACCACAGGCTTCTCCTGTGTGTTAAAAAGGGGGTGACTGAGCCCCATGTACGAGAGGCAATCAATGGTACTTCATCTATGCTGTGGTCTGGTCTGTTGCTTAGTGAAGGGCTCTCTCGGGTGGCACCTCCCAGGTGGGGTATAAAGATGCTGCTAAAGGCTCTGGTACTGTATGTGTGTGTGACTGGATAGAAAGGTACATAGACCCAGTGTTAGACCTGACGTCATTGGCGCAAGTCTCCCGTCCATTTTTGACAGATTGCCTCCCCTGTTTTGATATGCTTTTGCTGGGTTTATGCGTTGGGCACTGTGTCACTGCTAATCAGTGCCACAGTGCAAGTGCTCCCTATGTTAAATTATTGTACTAATTGATTATTTAATGATTGGGTTTTTTGATTTATCTGTCAGCCCCTAGTACGGTGCACTATGTGTGCCCAGGGCTTGTAAATCAAATGCTGCTGGTTGGCTTGCAGCACTGGTTGTGCCACCCACAGAAGCAGCTTGTAAAGTGTGTCTCCATTGCAAGGCCTGTGTGCAGTCTATCACTGCCATGTCGACTTGGCCAAGTGCACCCACTTGTCAGTCCCTAAACCTGCCCTTTGCTTCATATTAGACACCCCTATTGTAGGCCCAAGGGCAGGGTGCATTGTAAGTATAAGGTAGGACATGCTCTGATGTGTATAGCGTGTTCTAAAAGTGAATTACAGCCATTTTCGTTTTTCACTATTGAAGGCTACCTGTTCTCATAGGCCAGAATGGGCAGTTAGATTATTAAATTCTTATAATCCTAACTGACTCAAGGAACATTGTAGAAATTCGAATTTAGTATTCCTGAACTCAAAATAATAAAATACATCTTTTAGTAAAGTTGGTTTTAATATTATGTGTTTGAAAATTCCACTTTTAGAAAGTCAGTATTTTCTTGCCTAAATATCCAGGCCTGCCTCTGCTATTTTGTGTATTCCTTGTCTGGGTTTGTGAGTGACAGGGCTGGGGAATTCCAGGAGACAGGCTGAATAGAGAGATCTGCATTTAGATGGGAGGGAGGAGTTGCACCTGGGACATTAATAGGGCTGGGCCCTCCCTCTACAATGCTGGCTCCACCCCCTGTGGCTTGTCTGATGTCTCTGCCATGCACTATGAAAGGAGAGGAGCAATCATGTCAATAGAGTGCTCCAGAGCTGTATCTTCCCTCCCCTGTGCTGGCTCCACCTCCTGTGAGGCAGTGAATATCTCCGCCTTGCACAGTGAAAGGAAGAAGAGAGTCATGTAAACAAAGTGCTTAGGAACTGGTTTGGATTATGCAGAGGCATCTCTGCCTTTAGAGAACAAAGGATATAAATATTGGGATCCTGATCCACAGTAATTCGATCACTTCTGAACAAGAAACCTTTCTGCCAAGGAGAAGAACCAAGGAAGCTGCAGGAGTTTGGACTGCCCCTCTGCCAGTGTGCTGTTTGCTGGATTGGCCTGCAGCGGTTGCTTCATTGCCAAGGGAAAGAAGAAGGAACTTTGTAAGGACCTTCCTCTACAGAATATTCTCTAAGGGCTTGAACTGTGCTTGCCTCCTGCTGAAGTCTCTGGGACAAAAGACTTCACCTCCAGCTCCCCCTGAATTTCCTTGCTGGGAATTCTGACTCCAGACACTTGCATGCCGCTGGGAGCTGGAAGTGTGGCGCATCGAGAAGAAGCGTGTCGCCGCCGCAGCGGACATCATCGCAAAGCCGGAGAAGCGAGCCTTCGCCGCATCTCCCTGGAAGCGTGTGTTCATCGAAGCTGCCTGCTGTCCCATCACCGGAGAAGCATGACCCCATCGAGAGAGTCGCCATCGCATCACCGGAGAAGCGTTTTGCAAGGCCTGTCGCGGCTCCAAAGTACAGAGTTGTTGCAAGGCTGCCAGGGCGTCATTGACTCGTCATCGTAACTCCGCATCAAGGGCGCCATCTTCTCGCATCGCAACCGGATCACAGCATCGCATCAAGGCGCAGCGCAACGGGCCCACAGGCTGAAAATCTAGCATTACCTCCGCACCGGTAAGGCTCACAACGAATCCCCTACTCTGCGTGAGCATTGAGTCAGGACGCAACCGTTCCCCTGGGTCACGGAACAGACGCATCTCCCCTTTTGCGAGCCTTTTGTTCACTTTGCGTTACGCATCCAGGTACTTTGTTGAGAACTTTGTCGCATTTACCATCAACTTGAACTAAGCAACTTTAATCATCTTTAAGTCAACTTTTAGTATAGTATTGTGGATTTTTGTTGTTGTGGTCTTGTGTTAAGTCTATATAAAGAATACTTATTTTTATAAAACCTGTGTTGTGTCCATCTGTAGTGTTTTCCCTGTATTACTGTGTATATTCACAAATGCTTAACACACCGCCTCTGAGATAAGCCTGTCTGCTCGTGCCAAGTTACCAAGGGGGTGAGCAGGGGTTATTAAGGACTGTAATCCCCATATCCTGACTTAGAAGTAAGGGTTCCTATTTGGACAAAGATGAATACCATTGCCAACTAGAGACCCCAAGATCTAACATTGGTGGTCAGCGGTGAGAATTTGGACTTTGCATTTGTCTTTCATATACAGTGATTGGTGTACATTACTAGTGAGTGCAGACCAAACGTGACCACATACTTTTTTTAGACTCCTTTTTCCTTGGACTGTTAGTTTTTCCTGTAAACTCCCACTTTTTACTACAATGAGTAAACCAGCATCGGTTGCACCTATGGAGCTTGATTTTGAGGAAAAGATGTTGGAAACCTACACTGTGAAATAGCTCAAGTACCTCTGCAGAAAATTGAAAGCTGCTACACCAGGCATTTATAAAAAGGAAGACTACCAAAAGGCGCTGAGGGCCTGGGTAGAAGCAAGAAATGTCCCTGATCTTGTGGTGGAGCCAGTTGGGGATGCAGATGGGCAAATTGATGGGCCAGAGTTTCCAGCTAGGGGAGGGGTGCCGTCCCCACCTGGCAGCAGCATCTCTTCCAAGGACATGCCCCCCAGACAATTGGAAGACAGGGAGAGAAATAGGGCACTGAAGCTGGAGTTGGCTAAGCTTAAAATAGAGAGTCTGAGGGAAACTGAGAATAATAGTTTGTCCTTGGAAAGGGAGAGAATGAGAATAGAGCATGAGAGGATGTTGAGGGAGTTAGAGATCAAGGCCAAGGGCTTAGAGATCAATCCTTCTGGTGGCAGTGCACCATCTGTGCCTTCAGAAGGTAGAGTGGATATTCCCAAGGATATCATCAAATATTTCCGCAAGAATGAAGATATTGGGCAGTGGTTTGCAGACTATGAGATAGCAATGTTGGCCCACTGGGTCCTTGAGAAGGATAGGGGAGCGAGGTTGTGGGGCCGCTTCCTGACTGAGGAGAGGGATACTTTGTTAGACCTATCCAGTGAGCATAGGATGTCTTATCACCACAGGAAGGTAGCACTGATGACAAGGTATGGGTTAACTTCAGAACTCTACAGACAGAGGTTCAGGAATTGTAAGAAACTGGAGGGAACCACTTGGGTAGAATATGTGTCTTTCTTTTGCAGAGCTATGGATGGTTCGGTGAGGGGTATTAATGTTGATCATTTTCAAGCGCTCTATGATTTGATTGCTAGGGAGCATTTGTCTGCTAATTGTTTCCCAGAGCTACGCCAGCACCTTATTGATAGCAAGTTGACTAACCCTAGAAAGCTTGCTGAAAGGGCGGATCGCTGGGTCAGTACCAGGGTCCCCAAGGGTCTTGTGGGAGACTCCGCCAAAGGTGGGCAGGGTCCCCAGCAGAAGAGTGGGGGGACAAGGGTAAACAGAGGGAGTTCCAAAAAGGTCCCCAAAGGAATTCCCAAGGGAACCAGGATAAGGCTTCCCAGCCTTCCCCTAAGAAGAAGTCAGTACCCCGACAGATAAACCTGTTCTTAGGGGGCCTGTTACCTGATTTCAGTGTAAGCAGGAGGGACACCATTGGTATGATCCCCAGTGTCCTCAAAAGGGTCAGTATGTGCCACCCCGTGAACCACCCCGTCAGATGGCCAGTGTAGCCCTGGGTGGGGAGGAGATGGATGCCCAAGTGGGTGGGGTCCTTCAGAAATGTCCCTTGTCTCATTAGGAGACTTTGAGATGGTCCCTAAAACTCAGCTACCTGATAACACTAAAAACTACAGGCAGTGGGTGACCATCAATGGCCATAGAGTGGAGGCTCTGAGAGACACAGGAGCAAGTGTGACAGCTGTCAAGTGTCACTTGGTGTCTGAAGAGCAGGTAGTCCCTCATGCATTCTTCCCAGTTGTTGCTGCTGACAACACAGAAAGCCATTGCAAAGTGGCTCAAGTTCCCTTTGAATGGGGGGGGGGGGTCTCTGGCACTTTTCAAGTAGCTTTGAGGCCATCCATGCCTGTTGTCTGTTAGGCAATGATTTGGAAAGTTCCCCTTGGGCTATGGTAGAGAGGAAGGCGCATTTAGAGATGTTGGGTCTGCCTGAGTGGGCATGTGTGACCACTCGGTCTATGGCAGCTAAGGGTGTTCAAGAGACCCTGGAGCCTGAAAGTATGGCCCAGGTACCTGCCTTGAAGAGAAGAGGTAGGGGGCACGGGAAACCAGCCCCCATTGTTCCCATGGTCCAGGAGGAGGCAGACCTTGAGGGGGATGCCCTGGAACCTACAGGGGAGCAAGTTTATGAACTGGGGAAACTACCTGAGCTGACACATTGGCAGCAAGAAGGGGGTCTCTCCAGGGAGGTATTTTGTGAAGAGCAGCAGAAGTGCCCTTCTCTTGTGATTTTGAGGCAACAGGTCACAAACCAGGCAGCAGGTGATCAGTCTGGATCACTTTGGATCTACTGGGAGAATGGTCTCTTGTATAGCGAGCCTAAGGTTGCTGAGCCTGTGTCAGCCCGTGTGCTGGTGGTACCCCAGTGCTTCAGAGCCTTCCTACTGGGTTTGGCTCATGATGTTCCTTTAGCTGGTCGTCTGGGGCAGAACAAGACATTTGAAAGGCTTGTCTCCCACTTTTATTGGCCCCAGATGCGGAAGAGTTCAGATACTCATTGTAGGACCTGTGGAAAGAGTGGAAGGAAGCACAAGGCCCCTCTCCAACCTTTCCCCGTAGTCAGTACCCCCTTTGAACGGGTGGGTATTGACATTGTGGGGCCACTGGACCCCAAGGCAGCAATGGGTAACAGGTTTCTCATGGTCTTGGTGGACCATGCTACCCCGTACCCGGAAGCCATTCTGCTCAGGACAGTGATGATCCCAGTGGTGGAACGTGCACTGATGGGGATCTTCTCCCATGTGGGGTTCCCCAGAGAGGTGGTGTCTGACCGAGGTACAAACTTCATTTCTAATTATATGAAGTCTCTGTGAAAGGAGTGTGGTATTACCTACAAGTTCACCACTCCTTACCACCCACAAGGTAATTGGCTGGTTAAAAGATTCAACCGGACCCTCAAAGGTATGATCATGGGTCATGAAGAACCAATGAGGCGTAAGTGGGACGTCCCCTTGCCATGCCTTCTGTTTGCCTACCGTGAGGTGCCACAAAAGTCTCTAGGGTTCAGTCCCTTTGAGCTTTTGTACGGTCACCCGGTAAGAGGACCCTTGAGTTTGGTCAAGGAAGGCTGGGAGCAATCTCCCAGGAAACCTCCCCAGGATGTATATAGCTACATGTTGGCCTTCAGGAACCAGACTTGGTGTTTCAGAGATCTCGCTCAGGCAAATCTGGGAGCCAGCCAGGAGGAAATGAAACGGTGGTACGATCAGAATGCCACTCTGATTGAGCTTCAGCCTGGACAGAAAGTTTGGGTCATGGCCCCTGTGGAGCCTTGTGCGCCCCAAGGCAGGTGGACTGGTCATTATGAGGTGGTGGAGGGCAAGAGTGATGTCACATAACTGGTGATCTTGCAGACTCCCAGGAACCCCTTGCCGGTCCTGCATGTGAACCGCCTGAAGCCCCACCTAGAAAGGTCCGAAGTGGGCATGCTCCTAGCGACAGATGATGGAATGGAGGAGGAGACCGAGCCTCTTCCTGACCTCCTGTCTGCAACAGAGCAAGTGGGTCAGTGGATGGTGTCAGGTTTCTGCCACACTGACCCCTGATCAGCAGCAAGATTGTTGCCAGCTGTTGGGGCAATTCTCTGATCTGTTTTCCTTGGTTTCTGATGTCACAGAGTGGTGCGTCCATGATGTGGATACTGGAGACAGTCCTCCTGTGAAGCACAAGGCTTACAGAGGGACTGACAAGGTTAGAGCTTACATTATGGAGTAAGTCTCCAAGATGTTTGCTTTAGGGCTCATTAAGTCTTCCAACAGTCCTTGGGCCAGCCCAGTGGTCTTGGTCCCAAAGGCTGCCTCACCCCGTACCACACCCGAACTCCGGTTCTGTGTGGACTACAGAGGGCTCAATTCAGTCACCAGGACTGATGCACACCCCATCCCCAGAGCTGATGAGCTCATTGATCGGTTAGGGGCTGCACGGCACCTTAGCACGTTCGATTTGACGTCTGGGTACTGGCAGATCACCCTGACTTATGGGGCTAAGGAGAGGTCAGCATTCTCCACACCAGATGGGCACTACCAAATCCGGGTTATGCCTTTTGGGATGAAGAATGCACCTGCCACCTTTCAGAGGTTGGTCAACCAGGTGTTGGCTGGGCTGGAGGTAAGTATGGGCAAATTTTGTGGATCTGCGGTCCGCAAATTCGCGCAAAATCGCAAAAAAATCTGCAAATTCACACATTTTCCAGTGAAATCACAGATTGTTTTGCGACTTGCACTGGAGTACTTTTTACTGGCTAATCCAGTAAGTGCTACCTCGTTGGGTAAATGTACAGTGCTTTTCCTACACTGCAGCTGCGTAAAGGGCCAGAAGATTTGTCTCTACTGACCATGTGTGCCTGTAACTTTGCCACTGTGCCAAAAGGCGCTGAGGTCCCTTGAGTGAGCTGTCCATCATAGTTGGGAAAGGGCGTGAATACGTTTGATACGGCTAGTGTGTGGTGCGGGGCCAAGCGAGCAGGGCTTCTAGGCGTGTCAACATGCCTCTTGTGTATAAAGGATCAGAGAGCGAGCAGGGCAGCTGGTGAGGAGAAAGCAGCCTCCTGGTCACAGGAACTACACGGGGATTGCGCTCGAGAAACTCAGGGATTCAAAGACCTCCCTCGAGTATTACAGCTAATTTTCGACAGCAGAGACGGGGATAAAGCACACTTGCCCACCCTCGACCGTGCTCACTAATGTTTTGGGCTGATTAAAACGTTACTGAATTTGAGCTTCAACTCGGGCACCTGCTATATCTGTAAGTGCTTCCTGTTGAGGTTTAATTTTTGTGACAGGAGCCTCATGCCATAATGAATCCTGCCCTGCATAGTTATCCACGAAGATGCCACCGTTTTGTGCAATACCTCTACTCCACTGAAGTACTTTTACTGGCTAATCAGTAAGTGCTACCTCGTTGGGTAAATGTATAGTGCTTTTCCTACACTGCAGCTGCGTAAAGGGCCAGACGATTTGTCTCAACTGACCATGTGTGCCTGTAACTTTGCCACCGCGCCAAAAGGCGCCGAGGTCCCTTGAGTGAGCTGTCCATCATAGTTTGGAAAGGGCGGAAAGACGTTTGATATCGCTAGTGTGTGCTGCGGGGCTTCTATGCGTGTCAACATGCCTCTTGTGTATAAAGGGTTAGAGAGCAAGCAGGGCAGCAGGTGAGGAGAAAGCAGCCTCCTGGTCACAGGAACTACACGGGGTTGCTCTCGAGAAACTCATGGATGCAAAGACCCGGGCCTTCTATGCGTGTTGTTCACATGCCTCTTGTGTATAAAGGGTCAGAGAGCGAGCAGGGCAGCAGGTGAGAAGAAAGCAGCCTCCTGGTCACAGGAACTACACAGGGGTTGTGCTCGAGAAACTCAGGGATTCAAAGACCTCCCTCGAGTATTACAGCTAATTTTCAACTGCAGATATGGGGTTAAAGCACACTTGCCCAGCCTCGACCGTGCTCACTAATGTTTTGGGCTGATTAAAACGTTACTGAATTTGAGCTTCAACTCGAGCACCTGCTTTATTTATATCTGTATGTGCTTCCTGTTGAGGTTTAATTCTTGGCCCAAAGGAAGCACTTACAGAGTAAAGGCAGGTGCCCGAGTTGAAGCTAACTATGTAACCATTTTAGAATGGCGCTGGCAAGCTGCCAGAGTTGCTTACTTGCAAGTTACAACTCTGGCAGCTTGCCAGCGCCATTCTAAAATGGTTACAAAGTTAGCTTTTTTCAACTTGAGCACCTGCCTTAACTGAAATTAGCCCGCAAGGGGATTTGCGGATTTTTCGCCAATTTCGCGAGATTCGCAGATCACGAAATTGCCGAAAATCCTCAAATTCCGCAAGCGGAACGGATTTTCCACCCATATTTAGCTGGAGGATTTCAGTGCCGCCTACCTGGATGACATTGCAGTGTTCAGCGCCTGTAAAGAAGAACACTTGCAGCACCTCCGGGAAGAGTTGATGGCACTGCGCGAGGCAGGCCTCAAGATCAAGGCGAGTAAGTGCCAGATCAGGCAGGGTTCCGTGGTTTACTTGGGTCACCAGGTAGGAAGCGGCCAGGTGGCGCCCCTATAACCCAAGATTATTACCATCCTGGCATGGGAACCCCCAAAGACTCAGACACAGGTGAGTACTACAGGAGGCTTGTCAAGGGGTTTGGCAACATTGTTGCACCTTTGACTGAGCTGACTTCCAGGAAGCAGCCCAAGAAAGTGAACTGGACTGATACCTGTCAGAAGGCTTTTGACTCCATGAAGACTGCCATTTGCTCAGCACCCGTGCTTCAGGCGCCGAACTTCTCAAAAGAATTCATTGTACAGAAAGACACTTCAAAGCATGGTGTGGTGGCTGTTATATGACAGATTAATGAAGAGGGCCTAGACCAACCTGTAGCCTTCATCAGTATCAGGCTACTTCCATGGGACCAGAGGTGGAGTGCAATTGAGCGTGAGGCATTTGCTATGGTCTGGGCGCTGAGGAAGTTGAGATCATACTTGTTTGTGACTCACTTCTGGGTTTAGACCGACCACAGGCCCCACAGATGGCTGATGCAGATGAGGGGTGAGAACCCAAAGTTGTTGAGGTGGTCCATTTCCCTGCAGGGTATGGACTCTACAGTGGAACAACGCCCTGGTACAGAACACACCAACGCTGATGGTCTGTCCAGATTTTTCCGCCTTAGTGAAGAGAACTCCCAAGGGGAAGGGTAGTTCTCCCCACATTTTAACTTGAGGGGACACGTGTTAGACCTGATGTCATTGGTGTGAGTCTCCCTTCCATTTTTGATGGATCTCCTCCTCTCTTTTGATATGTTTTTGCTGGTTTTATGCTTTGGGCACTGTGCCACTGCTAATCAGTGCCACAGTGCAGGTGCTCCCTATGTTAAATTAATGTACTAATTGGTTATTCCATGATCGGGTTATTTGATTTATCTGTCAGCCCCTAGTACAGTGCACCATGTGTGCCCATTTAATTTAATTTAATTGCGGGTTTATATAGCGCTAGGAATCGACTCCCGGAGGAGTATCTCCACGCTTCGACCGCTGGGGAACCCATCCTGGCTCACCCTGAGAGATGGTCCCTAATGGGTATCTCTAAGGTGCGACCAAGCATCCCTGGCGGTCTGGGGGGGGCCATTGTGAAGATGAGGCAAGCTAATGCCCAAAGTTGCTGAGTGTGGTCCCTGACTGGAGTAGGCACCGAGGCGAGAATTATCGAGCCCGTTGACCATGGTCCACGACCCTGCCGCGTCGGGAATCGAACCCTGGTCCTGGGCCGTCCTATGCTTACGGGTCTGCCGCCTCTAACCAGTGAGCCACACCACTCCACAGGTCTTGTTAATCAAAAGCTGCTGGTGGGCTTGCAGCCCTGGTTGTGCCACCCACAGAAGCAGCTTGTAAAGTGTGTCTCAGGCCTGCCATTGCATGGCCTATGTGCAGTCTAGCACTGCCATGTCAACGGGACCAAGTGCACCCAATTGCCAGTCCCTAAACCTTCCCTTTGCTTCATATTAGACACCCCTATGGTAGACCCAAGGGCCGGGTACAGTGTAAGTATAAGGTAGGACATGCTCTGATATTTGTAGCATGTTCTAATAGTGAATTACAGCCATTTTCATTTTTCACTATTGGAGGCTACCTGTTCTCATAGGCCATAATGGGCAGTTAGATTATTACATTCTTATAATCCTAACTGACTCGGGTAACATGGTAGAAATTCGAATTTATTAAATGCCTGAACTCAGAATAATAAAATACATCTTTTAGTAAAGTTGGTTTCAATATTCTGTGTTTGAAAATACCACTTTTAGAAAAGTCAGTATTTTCTTGCCTAACTATCCAGGCCTGCCTCTGCTAGGTTGTGTATTCCTTGTCTGGGTTTTTGAGTGACAGGGTTGGGGAATTCCAGGAGACAGGCTGGGGCAACCCAGTGGTGAACAGAGAGATCTGCATCTAGATGGGAGGGAGGAGTTGCACCTAGGACCTTAATATGGCTGGGCCTTCCCTCTACAATGCTGACTCCACCCCCTGTGGCTTGTCTGATGTCTCTGCCCTGCACTGCTGTGAAAGGAGAGGAGGTATCTTGTCAACAGAGTGCTCCAGAGCAGCATCTTCCCTCCCCTGTGCTGGCTCCACCTTCTGTGGGGCGGCTGATGTCTCTGCCCTGCACAGTGAAAGAAAGAAGAGAGTAATGTAATCAAAGTGCTCAGGAACTGGTTTGGACTATGCAGAGGCCTTCCTGCCTTCAGAGAACAAATAATTTTGGGGTATAAATATTGGGACCCTGATCCCAAGAAATTAGATCACTTCTGGACAAGAAAGCTTTCTGCCAAGGAGAAGAACCAAGGAAGCTGCAGGAGTTTGGACTGCCCCTCTGCCAGTGTGCTGTTTGCTGGGTTGGCCTGCAGTGGTTGGTTCATTGCTAAGGGAAAGGAGAAGGAACTTTGTAAGGACTTTCATCTACAGAATATTCTCCAAGGGATTGAACTGTGCTTGCCTCCAGCTGATGTCTCAGGGACAAAAGACTTCACCTCCAGCTCCCCCTGAATTTCCTTGCTGGGAATTCTGACTCCAGACACTTGCCTGCCGCTGGAAGCGCGATGCATCGAGAAGAAGCATGTCGCCGGCGCAGCTGAAATCATAGCAACGCTGGAGAAGCGAGCCTTCGCCGCATCTCCCTGGAAGCGTGTGTTCATTGAAGCTGCCTGCTGTTGCATTACCGGAGAAGCGTGACGCCATCGAGAGACTCGCCATCGCATCACCAGAAGGCGTGTCGCAGGGCCTGTTGCCTCTCCAAAGTACAGAGTCGTCGCAAGGCTGCCAGGGCATCATCGTATCGCCGCATCAATGGCGCCATCTTCTCGTATCGCAACTGGATCATCGCATCCCATTAAGGCGCCATCTTGCGCACCACAACGGGCCTGCCGGCCGAGAATCTACGCATCACCTCCGCACTGGTAAGGCTCACGACGAGTCCCCTACTCTGCGCAAGCATTGAGGCAGGAAGCAACCGTGTCCCCGGGTCACGGAACCGACGCATCTCCCCTTTTGCGTGCCTTTTGTTCAGTTTGCGTTACGCATCCATGTACTTTGTTGAGACCTTTGTCGCATTTGCCGTCAACTTGAACTAAGCAACTTAAATCATCTTTAAATCAACTTTTAGTATAGTTTTGTGGATTTTTGTCATTGTGGTCTTGTGTTAAGTCTAGATAAAGAATACTTATTTTTATAAAACCTGTGTTGTGTCTATCTGTATTGTTTTCCCTGTTTTACTGTGTATATTCACAAATGCTTAACACAACGCCTCTGAGATAAGCCTGTCTGCTCGTGCCAAGCTACCAAGGGGGTGAGCAGGGGTTATTAAGGAGTTTAATCCCCTTATCCTGACTTAGTAGTAAGGGTCCCTATTTGGGCAAAGGTGAATACCATTGCCAACTAGAGACCCCCAGATCTAACACCCAGTTATCTCTGATAAATGTAGTATAATCTCCAATGGGCTGAAAGCTGTTCAGTGCCCACCACGGTATGTCCTCATTGAGCCCCTGTTTGTCAGTTGCTAGACGGTGGACCCACCTTTGTTCAGTCCTCAACAGAGCTCCTTTGGTCTTTTTTTAGGTTGAGCCTCGAGGATAACCCAGTGTAACATGTCTAGTGAGTGTCTTGCTTGGTCAGAGTGTGTGCACATCCTGGTGTTAACTCTGAGGCCCCTGATGTTACTCCTATGTTCTGTGATGCGTGTTTTGATCATCCTAGTAGTCATGCTAAAGTAACGAAGGTTACAAGGGCAGGTGATCATCTATATACAATTGACAGTATTATAGTTGTGGATTTTCTTAGCTGCCATTTGAACGTGTTGGAAAAGACTATTTCTTTGGTCAACTCAGTAAGGGGACAGACAGTACAGGATTCACATGGGTAATGCCCCATCCCAGGTGGAAGATCCCAGAGAAGTGCCTGTGGGTTTACAATCGGAGTTTTGGGTCTCGTACGTATAAGCATGTCTTTGAGATTACTCGTGCGCTTGAATGCAAACCTCGGTGTATGCACGTTAAGTGAGCCAGTTGTTAGGATACCCCAATATTTTTTATGATGTTCCTGATCCTGTTGGAGTCAGGGGTGTAGGTGGTGACTCAAGTAAGGACCTCAGTGAAATCTTTGTGTTTGGTTTCTAGTAGGGCTTCGCGGTTATTGTTCCTAGCCCTAACCCCATTAGCTACACCGAATGAAGCATAGCTGGGTGACTGTGCCCAGATGCGATGGCTATTTATATATTTTTCCCATTTTCTCGTGTTGTTCCTTACAACAATTACTTATTAACAAATTAAGCACTGCTTTCCTGGATTAGGGCAGGAGTTTTTATCCATATTTTATTTAGCTAGAGCTGTAAACGGCCTGTATCCAGTGGTGGGTCACCCGATAGTTTAGGATTTAGATGATTGAAAGTTGGACTTAATGAAGATTAGATGAACACAATTGCGTCATCATGTATGCACTGAGTTCAAAATTAAATGAAGTATGCACCAGCTTTTCAACTTAACTTTCACAATCTGCATTGCTCCTTTTAACTGAAGCTCTGTGATCTGGACAGGAACTTGCCAAAGCTGTGTAAAATGTATGTTGGTAAAGCCCGTGCGCACTTCGCACCTGTGCGAATCATTACACCTGGAATGCTGCCCGTCGGTTCACTGTGTCCTAACCCATATCCTGTCTTTACTGAAGGTTAGTGAAGCTCTCAGCCGCAGGGCATGAGTTCTTAAAAGATAAATGCGTTAATGGACTAATCTCTGAGCAAATGCCTATTAGAAACACAGCATCCGGATAATTTCAGAGATAACAATGGTGTTTCTGTTTCGGAATGCCATTAGCTACGAAATTGCACCTTGAATAAAATTTGCTTCTATACTATAATTGAGATTTGATTCTTTAATTATTTTAAGCAGTGGGAACTCGGGAGGGGCCAATTGATGTGGCTGAAGCCCAATCCTCTGAGTAATTGTGAGTGTGGCGCGTTGTGGGCAATCCTCGTGGCTCCTGGCCCTAGTTACAGTTTTTAATAATGTGCAGTGGAAACAACTTCTTCTTAGATCCGAACCTATATTTCTATTTTGCAAAATTGATAGTAACACCCGCAAGTGCGAAATTCCTAAAAATCCTAGGGCCTCATTTATGAGAAATGACGCATCGCTGCTTGAAAGCAGCTATACGTCACTTCTCAGTGCGCACTACTTACGACATACCTGATGCGTCATATTTAATGTATGATGCATCATGTCGCAAGGAGTTACAGATACATCAGTATTTCTGACGTAGCTGTAAGCGCAAAAGTGATGCATTGGTAGAGTGTGTCACAAAAGTGACGCAACTCCAGCAATGTGTCCTTTTACATGGGGCAAGCCCCATGTGAAAGGGCCGCTGTCAGTCTTACGCCTGCTGTGAGGCAGGCGCAAGATTTTGACGTAATGGCGTCCTAGAAGTGACGCTGTGAAATCTCATAGATTTCACTGCGTCACTTCTACGAAGCTTTTTGCGGGGGAACGCCCCCCCCTGCACACATTATACCTGACGCAGGTATAATGTAGCGCAGGGGTTTACAAAGTGACGCATCTGCTTAGCTGCTAGCCCTGATCTTTTGACTGGGTGAGAGCTTTCTGCTTAATTCAGAGACTCTGTCCCTCACCACCCCTTTTTGTAAATATTTTTGTCCACCCTAAGCGTGGAAGGGTATTCTCAGATGTGAGACCCTTGCTCATTGCACCATCAGGATTCAAGCAAACCGGGCCGAAGACGGCTGTAATGCCAGAAACCGGTCCCCGGGAGCTTGTTTCCTTCCCAGTGTAAGAATTGGCTTCTGTAGTTTGGTTTGTCCTGTTCCCATCATGCACTGGGACAGGAACAGACTAATTTGCATACAGCCAGGTTCTGAAACTGGGATGGTGCAGTGAGCTAAAAAACGGTGTTGGATCTAGCCCTGATCTTTTGACTGGGTGAGAGCTTTCTGCTTAATTCAGAGACTCTGTCCCTCACCACCCCTTGTTGTAAATATCTACTCAGGACAGCAACCATTGGACTAGCTGCTGCTGGAACTGCAGTAATGTTAATCCTATTCATACACTCCCTCGGCTCCAACAAAAACACAGTCCGACTCGAGTGACACAGTGTAAAATGGCTTCCATCCTCTCCAATTGCCACTGCAGACACACAGCGGGAAGCCGTCTCAGGTCGAGTCTGTGCAGACTCAATTCCTTGGCTTCCCCCCTGCCACACCCTTTCCCAACTCATCACAGGACGGGTCCCACCACGCCCTGTAATGATGTGGAAAGGGTAGGGTGACAAGCTCTCAGCTGTCAGATTTCCCCGAATTAAAGCTTTGACTGCATTGATTTGCATTGTTATTTAATGGACCCAGCTGAGCATCTATTGTCTACCAAATTTGAGAAAAGAAACTAATGACTGAATTTCCATGGAAGATTGAAAATTAAGATCTCTCCTTTCTTTCTTCCAAAGCAATGTTTGCCGGCAAAAATGTAAAATGAGTTCGATTTGATATGCATATTTCAGTCAGGGGTCGCTTCTTCCATTATTAAGTCCACAAAAAGAAAATTTCAAAAGCATTTCACGTCCAAGGCCTGCAAATGTTGCTTCTATTTCCATTTAATTCTTAATAGTTACTATACAATGCTTCATACCAGAACATTTTGAGACAAAAAAGTCCATGCGCATTCCCATACACTATAGTTCATTTTATAATAGAGCAATTTTTGAAAACTGAAAATGGAGAGTAATGTCAGAAATGATAAGGTATAAAAGCATTCCCGAGATTGCCTGTTCTTTCGTGCATGGCTAATTAATCTTAATGCGTGACTACACCGAACACGGTTTGCAGACAGCAAACTCGTTTTTTTGCAACCTGATGTGCACGGTTCATAATTGAAATTGGAAGTGTTGTCAATTTAGCCCTCCTTTTCTGTCAAAGATGATCAGGGAAAGAAGAATACAGTCAATATTCTATTGTTAAAAAAGTAAGGCTTAACTAAAAGTAAGGCAGTTCCTCTAAAATTACCTCTTTGAAATCGCATAAGGAGAAGAAATAACAATTTTGTTTCGGCAATGTGATGCTGCTGTATCTTCTAAACACGTCTCATCAATTATTACTACACCACAAATTGACTGCATATTTGAGTGTCAGCTTAGAGAGAAAGTAAGGAAGTGCTGGGCGCCATGGCGGTCCCTGCAGTATTTATAAGGAAGCCGAAGTGTAGCTTTTTAAACTCCAAGTGGAAGACAGAGGGTTTAGGAATGAATCTTCGGATTGATTTCTCACAGGTCATCTGTAAAATGCATTTACGCCTTCCTTTCGTCAGCCCCATTAGACACATGGGGCTGTACATGAGTGACCTGTAAACCATTTTGACGGGCAGAGGCTATGAAGAAAAAGCACCTGCCACGCAAAATGTTCTGTTATTATTCACCCAGACAGTGTCTACAGGTTTGATTTAATGCAGAAATGTTTTTGGAATTTTGTTGACGCACAAAATGCGAGGGACGGTGTGAACACGACACATCACAGAGGCTTTCCTTTTCCATTATGTCAGTTGCCAGCAACTGCCTAACTCATAGTTTAAAGTGAAACAGAAAACGATCCAGAGGTTCCCTGCACGCCGCCTCAGGTCTCTGGTAGCTCTTTTAACAAGCATTTGCAATGCAGTAGGTCTCGCATTTATGCGAGTTTAAGCTAATGGCATTGTAAATGACAATGCCTTTTATTTATTTTTTTAAAATCGAAAACAAAAATGAAAGGCATTGTCATTTGCAATGTCAATAACTCAAACTTGCATAAAACCGAGACCTATTGCATTGCAAATGCTTGTTTAGTTAAAAGCACCTGCCTTTCACCACCACAGAGCCAAGCCTCACGTGACGTGGCTGGCTCTAGCCCCACCTGTGCCCCTCACACAGAAGAAAACAGCAAATGCATTAAATAACCAAGATAGGCCGCTAAAGTGAGCGGACCATGATGCAGCAAATTAATTAAATAAACAAGCACGGCTGCTAAAGAGAAAGCGGATCATAAACAAATAAACGAAATAGTGCTCTTAGCCTTGATAATGCAGGCCGTGTAGCATGACCAGTAAAAGTCCCAGTCCTTATGGGCATAAACACATTTTCCCCACGTTCCCTTATCCTTGTGGTAGCAGACACCCACGGGCATTTGACCGAGTTTTGACGTGTTTTCTCTCCAGATGCCCGGGTGTCTGTTCCTCCTCCCTGCGGTTCCCATGAAGTGATCGACTTCAAGAGCATATGTAAGCCTGATTTCTCCCCTATTGTGTTTATTTCATTTTACCTTTTTGTCGCTATCCTTCTTACAGTAATCAGGGCCGGCGCTAGGCATGGGCAGTGTGTGCAGCTGCCCAGGGCCTCGCGCTCGGCTGCAAGACAGGGGGCCACCACAGCTTCTCTGTGAAAGGCCACACTTTCACAGATTGCCCATCTTCTCCTGCTGGGCCCCCTCCCCGCACAATCACAATACAATACACATGCAAGGCTGGAGTCGACCTTGCTGATCGCAGCGTGTTGGCATTCCTGGAGGGGTGCAGGGGTGGGGGGGAAGGCAGAGCAGCCAGCCAGCATCACAGTGTCAGGGGCGGAGCAGCACCTCTGTTAAGTACCGGCCATTCCCTGTCTGCATTTAGTTGCCAGGTGACGGAAGGCCCCCTTTGTTTTCAGGACCAGCCGGACACAGGTAAGGGAGGTGGGTGAGGGGAGGAGGGAGCAGCCAGATCAACTGGCTTTTGTTAACTTAATGTAAGTAGAACTGCCAGTGCTAGGGCAGTGTTTTACAAATTGACTCACAGCTTCAAAGGCCCAGGGAAGGGGGCCGCCTTTCCCTGTGCCTCTAAGCACCATAGAAAGCTGCAAGGTACAGGTGTGGGGGCCCCCTTTCTCTGGGCCTCTAAGCACTATAGAAAGCTGCAAGGTCCAGGTGTGGGGGCCCCCTTTCCCTGGGCCTCTAAGCACTATAGAAAGCTGCAAGGTCCAGGTGTGGGGACCCCCTTTCCCTGGGCCACTAAGCACTATAGAAAGCTGCAAGGTCCAGGTGTGGGGGCCCCTTTCCCTGGGCTATGTAGCCAGTACTACTTTATTTGTTCTCCAGTGAAATGAATCCAAAAAATAAAAACAGTTGCTGGAAAGGTCGTCTTTTTTCTGACATTTTTCTCTTCCAACCTGCAGCATTGGGATGGAGAGAAATAAAAGGTTCAAAATGTAAGTTTCTCCCAGTGGGGCAGTATGGTGTTCAGTGAAGGAGAGGATGTGGCACTATGGTCAGAGCTGCCAAATTTGGAACTGGGGAACCAGGTTCAGCCTTCATGACCAGTCCACCAGACCACTCTACTAAGAGAGCACATTTAGTAGGCCCCGAAAGACTTTAGAAGAATGGTGTCTGAGCACCAGCAGGTGGACCATAGCGGTGGCAAGTGTGGGTTAAACTTGAAGGCCTGTCCATTACAACCCTTATTGAAGCTCAACTTGAGTCTTTTGGGCAGGCCTTCGAAGCAGCACACCCTAGTGACTGTCATTGAGGTCATAGGACCATTGAGCAGGAAGGCTCTAGGGCGGTTCGACCTATGAGATCGCACTGAGTGCTGACTTTGGGTGGGGGAGTCATGATTGCGAGTATATTATGTTTCTAAAAGCACGTGTTGCCTCCTTCCTGGCCTCCAACAATTTTGGCCACAATAAAATTGTCATGAATACTCCGATGATTAATGTTCTTCATAGAGAGAGATGGAGTTTTGTCAAGTGGAAGTTTTGACTTCTTTAAAAGGTAGCGCAGAGGGTTAATGTGCCTGCTGCAAAGAACATGTAACATGCAGATCCCTAAATCCACATAATTTAAATAGGCCAATGGGTTACTGCTTTTGTCAGAGAGATGCTATTGTTACTTGCAGTTTATAAGTCAAAATCCTAACATTGAACAATGAGCTATTAACTGTCATAAGAGCTGCATGCAAACTACAAGGTATAAATTACAGCGTTATGGTTTTTTCCCCAGTCTTTGATTATCCCAATGTTGCAAAAAGGGTTAATTTGGACAGAAATCAATTCTAGTTATTAAACAGAACCCTGAACCATGGTATTACATTCTAAATTCAGAGTTTGTGTTTTTCCAGATCGATCACTAATACCCCATACTGCCTACTAGTATGATTGTAATGTGACTCCTAGTCCTTTGTCTTATGTAACATTACCTATTGTGATTTACACACGTAGGATTGATTGTCTCCATGTAATGTGTGATATAAAGTTCTCTGACACCCTACACTGGTATCAGCGGCTCTGTAAATCAAATTAAATGTATCTGAGAGAGAGTGTGGTTATGGAGACTTGAGTGGCACTGTTAAAGGGTGGTAGTGAGGGAATCCATGGCAGAGTCATTGAGGGTCACCAACATTGTCGCACAGGGCTCCACCAGCGCTAAAGGGGGCCACTTCTACTTCCTACAGTTCTACCACCAAATCAAAAACGTTAATTTGACAACCCTTTGAATCTGAAGTTTACCTTCAAGTCAATGTATGTTTTAGCAGTGGTCTTGGTTGTTTCAAGACTTTTTTTATTTATGTACAATCTTTATTTGTTTGCATTGGTGTCTTGTAATTTTGTTCTAGGCGTTGTGTATTTGCACTTAACATAATTCTGGCGAGTAAAGATCCCACACACAAAAAAATTGTCCTACATCTCTTAGCATGTGTATGTGGGATACTGGTGAGAGGATTTATGTTAAAACAAATTAAGAAGTATTAATGTGTTCCTAAGGTAGCACAATAATGGCACAGAAAGATAAGGGAGCCTTTTCAAATTTGCAATTATTTCCATGGTGTGAGAGATTTTCTCTTGTGTCATTTTATATTTTGAATGATCCCGCCCCTCATTACCTCAACAGGATCTCCCCCCTTTATGAGGCAGAACTGGAAATTGAATCTTGCACTCATCTGGAAACAATCAGTTAACGAGGAGTAAATAATATACATTTTTGTGAGAACTGCACCTAGCTTTTCCATCCAATGTGACAAATGTAATCCATTTAATACAGTTTTAAAATATATGGACTTATTTTATATGTATATTTATCTTTTTGTCCATGTTACTGGTATCCAAGTTAGGTCTCTTCGGGATGCCAAATAAGATCAATTGTGCTGAGATGTCAATTTCAGTGATGTCACTTCTTGTGATGTTACCAAGGGCGGCACCTCCACTCGGGCGGAGGAGCATCGCCTTGCTGCTTTCTCACAGTGCGAGAAGCAGAAACACAAAATTCTAAAACTCCCATTTTATGTTTCTGCTTGTCGCAATGCAAGAAAGCAGAAGTGTTTGGTTGGGGGTGGGCGGGTCTGCTTTAGGGCAGGGGAGGAGTCCCTTGCCCACTGCTAAGGGCGCTGACTGTTTGGTCGGCCCTCCGGGCCGACCAAACCAGTCATGGGCACTGCACCCTACATGGAGAAAAAGGCCTCCCCATAGGCGCCTGGCTGGTCGGCGTATCGACCAATCACAATGCTGCCATTGCAGCCTTGTGATTGGCTTGGGGAAAGGAGGCTGCCTGCTTCCTGTTCCTGCCAGAGGCAGGAAAGCAGGAGAGCAGGTCAGGAGCTGAGACTACTACGATACCTGGGTAGGTAAGTTTATTTATTTTTTTAATTACCCACAGCCCCTCGCGCCGAACCCCTACGAGACCCCCCACCCGTGCATCATGCCGGCCGCGACTGGATGTTACATACAAATTAGGGGGGGCCTCACATCTTCCCTTTCGCCCGGGGCCCCAGAAGTTCTAGGACCGGCCCTGACAATAAGGGATGTGTATATTCACTAAAGAGCTTTTCCTAAGTATTGAGTCGACCGGTAACAGACTTTAGAGCTGTTTAAGAAAATGCATCTGATTGATTTGTGTACATACCCTAAAGGGAGGGTTCATTGTATCGCGTGACTTGCACAATTTACGTTGTATTGGGACACGATATAGCTTTAAGCACTTTACCATGAGTGGGCATTCATATTTATAAAGAGACACATTACTAATATGTTCTGTGATATCTTGGTCTAGTTGTTATTTCGTGTGTGATGACATGTTTTTATCCATAGTACTTTAGCATGGCTTTTCATTCTCCAGTATGTTTGCCAGTAACCTGCATTATGTTTTGTAGATGAGTCTACGACCAAGATATAAGTATGGTTCTCCTTTTTTTCCCCCTTTTTTGCAGGCTCTTATGGTCTACTAATGTACTCGAGACCACCTTGGTATAACCGTGAGTGATACTTGTTTTTAGATGTATAAATAGCAATGAAATGTATGTTTTTTAAGATTTATGTCTATATTGTATGGTTATGATTATGCCATGTTTCTGTATGATTTTTAATTGTCTACATTAAAGTTTTGACTATTTTTGAATTTTCCTTTCCTACCTTTAGTTTTTACTGTCATTTGATATTACTTGTTTTGCCACTGTTATTGACTGCCTAGGGTGTTCACTCACATAACCGTGAGTTGTACCACACACAATTGTTCCAGAGGTTAGGGTGTGCCTTAGCGGGCGCATCCCACGGTGGAACTTGTTATAGGTCCTGAGGAATGCTTTGCTAATGGCATTTAGAAGCAGAAACATGTTGACCATTTTTTAACACTCAAATCGGATGTCACTACCTACTTTAAAGAACATAGGGCCAAATGTAGGCAAATACTATTTACCTATTCTTAAATACCGAATCATACCGATTCGGTATTTAAGAATAGGTAAATAGTATGTAGGTAATTTTTTGGAAAATTTTACTGATTCGTTAAAATTCGATATTTACCAAAGCGGTATTTACCAATTTGGTAATTGCCATTCATTCCTATGGGCCTGGAGGCCCAGAGCAATGAATGTCAATTACCGAATCGGTAAATACCGATTCGGTAAAAGGGGGAAAACATTGAAGGGTGGCAGGGTGTCACTTTGACACCCTGTTGCACCCCTCAATTGTGTATCGGTGCACATGTTGCAGACATATATGCCCTAAGGGCATGTATGTCTGCAACATGGCACTGTTGGAAAAGCAAAAAAAATGTTTTTTAAAGGTTTTTATTATTTACCACCAACTTGTAGTTGGTGGTAAAAAACCAATCCTTAACTGAGGAATGCACTAACTTGAGTACTCCCTACATCCTGGATTCGGTAATTTACCGAATCGGTATGTTAAAATTCTGTATTTTACCGAATCCTTAAATTGCTGATTCGGTAAAATACCGAATCCTACAAAAATGCCACCTACATCTAAAAAGCCCAATACCGGTCGGTAACGGCCGAAATTCGGTAATTTCGGCCGTTACCGACCGGTATTGGGTGACCTACATCTGGCCCTAGATTACATCTGTTTCACTTTATTTTAATGGTTTTTGGTCAGCCTGTAATAAAATAGTTGACAGGCCAGTACCAATCACCTTTTAAACTCACTTTTCACTTGCATCACCTTTACACATACGCTTTTGAAACATCCTGCTCCGCTGTAAACCAGGCGTAGAAGCACACCAGGAAGACATTAGGCTTCCCTGGTGGAACCCTTTGATGAAGCATGTCATCGACTAGGTCAATGAGTGAGGGTTCTTTTACAAACACTGTTTTTTTGTCTTGTGCTTTTTAGTATAACCTTTCTTTTGGTTGTACTAAAAATTACTCTTTCGTTGTTACATATACATAAACAAATTGAGACAAGGCGGTACCAAGGAGGGACTAAAAAGCCTATTCACAAATCAGAAGCCAGCATTTAATCAATCAGGTAATTGTACACGCTACTCAACCGTGAGGATCTCAAGGTGCTGAGGGGGGAGTCGGGTCTGCCGTACTCTTTAGTATTGAATCTGTTTTTATTGAGTAACAACAGCAGTGATCCAACCCCTAAGTGCCTACAACCCTGTGGCATATTTAACACAGCATGCCGCCTACAATCCAGTCGGGCCCACCGCATCTGAAAAGGGAGAAGGAAGGGATAGGAACTATGATGCGAGTCAAAGATAAGTATGCACACACGCTGGATAGAGAGAGTCTAGTGCCTGGGGGAGAGTTCCACTATGGTCCGTAGGCTCTGAGATATGCTCCATATTAAAACAGTAAAAAGAAGAATGGCAAAACCCAAGGAAACTCCACAAAAAAACCCAACCCCCCCTCCACCCCTTCCCCTCGGTGAGCTTTGATATAAGGCGATGCACGCGCGACAGCACCTGAGTTATAGTGCTGAAGAAGGAGGGCCCCCGCAGAGCTAGAAGGGACAGCCACTGACAGGACCATGTCTTATGTGGTGAGTGCAGCAGTGTCGGGCACCAACCTCAAAAGGCGGAGATATTGTGGGCATGTCAACTCACAATATTCTGCAGAGAGGATACATAGGAAAGGTGTCCAAAGTTTAGGATAGTCCTCGTTCTTCCCCACCGCTACCATGGAGAGCCTGTCCATCCCTAACAAATTCCACAGTTGACGGAGCCAATGTGTGTGGTCAGGGACTTTATCGGTTCTCCACTGTGCTAAGAGCACTCTTTGCGCAGCATTCAATGCTAATGCAATCTGCCGTCCCCTAAGCGAGCGCAAGGGTAAAGTAAGCGTATTGGGAAGGCCCAGGAGCATATACATGGGAAGGCGGGGGATGGAAGTATTGAAAGATGCGTCAATGTCATCCAAGATGCATTCCCAGTATTTGGTGAGCTTGGGGCAATGCCAAAGTAGGTGCACCAGTGACCCAGGACTCCCAAACCCACACCTGCAGAGACCCAAAAATTGACACTGCCACTTAGCAAGCCATTCAGGGGTATAGTACCAGTAAGTAGCAATCGTATAAACTGTCTCTGTGTGACTAGATGAGTAAGTTGTATGGTGCACAAGGTAGAAAATGTCCTCCCATTTCTTGTCCGACAATGCGCACCCCAGCTACACCTCCCAGCGCTTCTGACCAGCCGTGCGCACCCTCAGGGTTGCGGCATTAAGGAAGGAATAGAGATCAGAGATAAGACTCTTATCGTCTTTCTTAGTTAGTAACCACTGCTCAAATGGTTTCATGGGCCGATGAGCTAGGGGGCGCGTCTCAGAGGCCGTGACCCAATGAATCATCTGGGAGTGTAAGTAAATGTCCAAGGCAGTTAGATTGTAATCCGTCCGCAGTTCCTTGAAGGGAATGAAGCCCTTAATTTGGTATAAGTGATCTATGCACTTACAACCTTCCACCACCAAATGTGTCGCCGCTTTAATGCTCATCCCCGGTGGAAAAGCAGGGTTCAAAAGTAGCAGAGTTAGGGGAGAGGGGAAGTGGTCAAGTCGGTTCACTTGTGACCTTGTCCCGTGCTAGCATCCTGGATAGTGTGACCAGAGAGGAGTAAAGCCCCCATGCACAAGCTGACCTCGGCAGCCAGGTATCACGCCAGATATGGTGACCAGCCACGGTTTGGTCCATAAAGACCCAGTATTTCTCCGTCAAGGGACGGTTCCATTCAACGATATAGCGGATGAGGGATGCAAGGTAGTATCGGGTAATATTAGGGAGAGCTAAGCCTCCATGTTTCTTTGCCCTGTAAAGTTGGGAGCGTGACAGTCGCTGAGAAATTGGGCCGTAAACAAAGCTCTCACTAGCCTTCTGTATTTGGCCCAGGACAGTCAGCGGGGGTGCCAACGGCAGAGTTTGGAACAGGAAGAGCATGCATGGTAGAACATTCATTTTGATTGCGACTAACCTGCCAAACCACGTCATAGGCAAGCGACGCTACTGTTGAAGGTCCACGCGGAGGCGGGAGAGCAGGTCAGAGTAATTCACCTCCGCCATTTTAACAGACCCTTGTGGAGAGTCAGACCTAGGTAGGGAAGCCCTTCAGCCACCCACTCAAAAGGAAAACAAACCCGGAGGGCATCCGCTGTGTGATGGCTGGCAGTGACGTTTAGGACCTGGGACTTTTGCGTGGTAATTTTAAAGCCTGAAAAACGACTGAACGTCTGCAGATTCTGCAAGATTGCCGGCATGGTGGTTAGGGAATGAGCAATCGAAAAAAATAATGCCATCAGCGTACAAGCTAATGAGATGGTGATCCCGACCAAAAGGAATACCCTGCGCAAGAGGGTTGTCCTGGAGGCGCTGGGCCAGAGGCTCCATGTATAATGCAAAGAGCAGGGGGGAGAGGGGGTCGCCCTGCCTGGTCCCTCACCCCACCTCAAAGTACTCTAAGAGCGCACCATTGACTCGCATTGCGGCTTGCGGGCATTGTATACACTCATTATCCAACTTTGGGATCTAGGCCCCAGTCCAAAACATTCCAGAGCGTCAAAGAGATACGGCCAACGCACGCCATCAAAGGCCTTTTCCGCGTCGATCGCCAGTAAAAAGGGCCTCCTATTTAGAACGTTGGACCTTATCAATCAGGTGACAAAGACGCTTAGTGGCGTGCGTAGGTGTGGCGCAGCGGGGAGGGTGACTGACTCCAGAACCCGGGGGCTCGTGGTTTTATCCACGGCTCCGGCAGCAGATTAGCCCAGCACCATGTGACTCTGGGAAATAGCTTGCTTAATCTTCCCAACGGCCCCCAGCGCCTAGAGACCCTTACGGGTGATTGTTCGCGCTTTACAAATGTGAATTATTATTATTATTATTGTCTCTGCTTTGCCGCCCCGGAATAAAGCCGGACTGGTCCGGATCGACCAAGCCAGGCATATGGGGTTTTAGTCGGTGTACTAAGATACTAGAGAACAGCTTGGCATCGACGTTCAATAACGAAATTGGCCGGTAAGAGCTGCATGATTCCGGGTCTTTGCCCGGCTTGTAAATGACAGTGATAGTTGCTTGTAGCCTGGAGGGGGCAAGGGATCCCGTGTCCGAAAAAGAATTAAAAAGTCGGGTGAGCAGAGAGGCAAGTTCGGCACAAAAAGTTTAGTAAAAATACCGCCAAAGCCATCTAGCCCTGGAGCCTTTTGCAACTTCAATCTAGAAATCGCGGAGATTACTTCCTCGACGTGTACAGGTGCGCCAAGAGCTGAGGCTTCAGCCTCGGGCAGGGGCGTCACTGCTGCATCACCCAAATACTCAGAAGGATCCGGGCTCAGGGAGGAATCCGCCGCATACAGTTTTCGATAAAAAGAACGGAAGTACGTGCAGGCGCCAGCGCAGGGTAGGGGAGGATGCGGCGGGGGAATGCGTAATGCTAAGGTAATGTGCGCATGATCAGAGAGATCTAGCTTAAATCGTGGAGTCTGTGACCATGGCCCATGCAGCTGGCGTGACAAGGAAGTGGTCAAGGCATGCATATGTCTTGTGGGCGGCTGAGTAGTAGGAGTAGTCGGTCTCATTAGGGTGCAAGCAGTGCCAGGCGTCCTTCATCCAAACCTCCCGAAGCCATTCCCCGCCCGCTGCAGTTAGGGCGCCAGCATTACTTAAGCGCAAGCCAGATCGGTCGAGGTCACCATTTATCACAAGGTTGAGGTCACCCCCAATGACAACTGTGTGATCCGGGGAGTGCAGTACTGCTGCGCAAGTTTCTAACAAAAACTTCTCAGGGTGGTCATTAGGGAAGTAGATGGAAGCCACAGTACAAGATGCGGACCCCACCCGCAGTTGCAGCGCAAGAAGTCGCCCCTTGATTTCAGAAACCGTCCCCACTACAGTACCCCTAAAGTGTTTGGCCACAAGGATGGCTACTCCTCCCTTCTTACTAAAGGCAAAGGACCAACATTGGTATGGGAAGTGCCTGTGCCGCATACGGTGTGCATCTGCTTGCAAGAGGTGAGTCTCCTGGATAAGGAGTACATCGCCCCCTGAGTGCTCCAATAAGGACAGAACTGCCCTCGGCTTGACTGGGTTATTTAGGCCTCGGGCATTAAGACTCACAATTTTAAGATCCAGAGGGAAAGGTGGAACACTGGGAGGTGAAGCAAGCGCACGTGCCGGTTGCAACTAGAGGAAGGGACATGGGGGCCCAAGCGCGCAGGCAGCGGGTGCAGCAGCAGTGAAAGAGCTCACTGAGGAGACAACCCACCCAAACCCAACACGTACGAAAAATAATAAACACAGAACATGACGAAAGTCCGTCAGCATGCAATATGAAGAAGTTGGCCAGGACCAAGGCAGCAAACATGACAAACATATGCCCCAGCAGTCCACGTTCAGGGGGGCGTGGTAAGAAAGTCACCCACACAGCAGGGTACACCCCTACCTTGACTTCATCAAGGAGCCAGGAATGGTACCGGCTCCTGTTGGTTAAGCGTTTTATCCTGGAGTCCTCAGTGTTGGTTATGTAATATTTCGATACCAGGTACGAATATAACTTACAACAAAGGCAGTCATTGAGGGGCCTCAGTGCCACACTACGCGCTTTACCAATAAAACGTAATATAACGTCATGCATGTTAGGCTACATCGCACAAACACACCATGCTAGCCCTTTAGGGTCCTTATGAAGAGTGTGTACACACTTCAGGAACCTCTGTCCTTGGATAACCCTTATGAGTGAGTGGGCTGCCTTGCCTGGTGAGCTGAGCAAGCTGCTCTGCACAGAATCAGATTTATTTTAGCAAGCTGCTTTTTGTCAAAATCTGTCTTGGGTCAGGCTGAGTTGTGCCAGGACATCTGGGCTGCAGGCTGTGCTGTAGAGGAACCTGGAGTAGATGAGCAGGTGTGGTTTTGGTGACTACCAGTGACGTGACCAGACTGCGATTTAATAATCTCCTGGGAACATGTTACTTTGAATGACAGAATTTTCTTGCTCAAATAGTGGTATGGTTAGCCATTTGACTTTTTGGTGAGAATTCATCTTTACCAGGCAGTTCACCTGCAGATTTTGGTTTGGTTAAGCTTGTTGACTCTTTTTCATTTTGTTGGTATCAATTCTCTCGCCAACAGCTCCTAGTTTGATAAGTTGCTTGACTCTGTTTCAAAAAGAAATATTGTTTTAGTAGTTGCTGCACCTGTAAATTGTAGTTTACTTAGCCTGTCTGACTAAGTTTGTGAAACAGGTTTTGGAAAGAATCACAGCTGCCGTTTTTGTTTACTTAGGCAGTCTGTCGTTTGGGTTAGGATTGGTTTTGGGGCTTAGCACTGCATCTACAGACTGGTTTGGTTATGATGGTTGGCTTTGGAGTTTGATGTGGTTTTAGAAGATAGCATACCAGCAGAATTTAGCTGGGATACATTGGTTGCGTCTTCTTGTTATTCTGTATTTCCTTCTCAGTATAACTCTTGGGTGAGAATTATTTTTCAGTTGGTTGTGAACCTCAGATGCCAGTTTGGTTAAGCCAGTTAGGTTTCATTTTGTGTGTAGCATGCGGTTTTGTGTATGCGGTTGACCCTGCTTTTAGAAGCTGCAGGTTCTATTGTGGCAGATTTCTGTTTGTTAAGTGAGATGACTACTCCTTGGCCAGAATCTACTTTTTAAATATTGTGTTCTAGGTTGGCAATGTCTTTGATTGTTTCATGTCAGCTGTATTCCAGCACGGTCCCTACTTTCTCAAGGTAATGCTTTGTAGCTTACGAAATCCCAATATGACAAAATACTTCATGCAAACCAGGGCCATTAAATACAAGCTCTGGGTAATATTCCCAGGCCTAAAGATAGTGAGGCCATCCAAAGCATGTCAACCAGGTGGGAAACATCCTTTACAACAAGGTTTTTACCACACAGTGCCTTTAACACGCACTTTACCACACATGGTCAGTTGAGGTAACTGTGTGTGTGTGTGTCTGCGTGTCTGGGCGTGTGTGTGTGTGTGTGTTACAGGTGAATATCAATGTATGCATAGTGTCTCATACCAGCTATAAATGCTCCCACAGTCATCACCTCATCCCAGGTCCCCTCGGTACCTGGACTCCCAGGTCCCCTCGGGACCTGGACTCATCCCAGGTCCCCTCGGTTAGACCTGTACGGTTGATGCAACAACTGATATTTTTTATGAAATGCACCTTGTCTTGCTGGTATGAGAAGACGTGGCAACACTAGGTGCCTGTACGGATGATGTCCAACTCTGGTGCAGTGACTATGTGGTGAGCCCTGATGAAACTGCCAATAGACTCAGTAGGCAGTGAAACATGTCGGCCACAGGTAATGGTACGCTAGTCTAAGCTACCAGCCCTTTTAGCTCCTCAGCCTACATCTGGTCCCCAATAAAGTTATATTGGTGTAGCTGTGGATTTTAATCATTACTCTATAAGTCACACCAAGACTCTACACTTGGTTTTTCTTGTGCACCTTAATGTTTTTCCTTGAACTTTCTGTTTATAAGTTTTGCGTTGGACACCGATTTCTTTCTCTTCCGACAAAGAGAGGTGACCGATGATGAGAAAGGGGTGAGAGTCGGTACCATCAGCCAGCAACCCCGATGGTGTGCGCCCGCGAGGTACCTCTCTTTGTCACCACATATTTTTTGGACAGAATGTTTGCCATAGATGTGTGAGTGGTCTGTTCCTTTTAGAACGGACAGTACGGGTACTGTCAAATTGTAATATGTATGTGCTTGAGCCTCTTAAACTAAATTTGAGATTACACTACCAGTAATGTAGTGTTGGACTGTCGGGCATTACCTGACCCACAGCTACATAGAGAGTGGTTCAGTGGTACTGATGTCAAATAATAAGTATATTGACATAGGATATGCATGCAAAATCTAGCCCAGTAGAGCAAGTTGTATCCAGTCCTTGGTGCCGGGATTTGTTGTGATTGTATGGAATATAGCTGGCCTATCTAGGAATCTCAGGGATACTGTTTGGTGTACTTACACTGATGATTATGATGTAATTCTCCTGCAGGAGACCTGGGCCTTAGATATTCCACATAGGCTTGGCTATAAAACCTTCTACCACAAAGCTACCCCTTCAGTAAGAGGAAGAGCGTCTGGGGGGCTAGTGATCTGGATAAAAATCTCTCTGGAAATTGAAGTTACCCCTCTCTCTATTTCATGCCAGGACCTACTAGGGGTAAAGATGGTGACACAAGATAAAGAAACTATATACTTAATAAATGTATATAATAGGCCAAATTCCCTAAACAAGGAATCTAAGGTGATCGAGTATTTGGGCTCTTATCTTGACACACTAGGTCCCAACGCACAAGTGATTGTAGGTGGGGATTTTAATTGTAAATTTGAGCCAGTACTGGGCCTTGATAATCTATTTGATGAACAAGATAGACCTAATGATATCCCTGCTCTAGATAGTACTGGGGGAAACTGGGGAAGGCTTGGGCCCTGTCACTGACCGGCCTGGGCCACTATTACTTAGAACAACAAAACAATGGCCGGACAGTATTGAATTAGCGTCAAAGTACACAGACCTAGTGTAGTAAATCACTGGGTTGGACAACCATTTGTATTGATTGACTTATTTTTTATATAAAATATTTTATGCAAGAAATTCTTTGGCATCAAAAGATACACCACAACATTCATAAATATACAAAAACAAATTCAGTGGACTGAACGGAAATTGTCAAAACAGTGCAAGAAACAAAGAAATTGTCATACATAAATAACATGGACAACTGTGAAAAGGCCTCAAATTAATCACTTTACAGAGGCTCCAATCCTGGATATGAAATGGACAAGGGGAATGTTATGTTTAAAAAGAAAACCTCCTTGTTACAACCATCACAAGATACACAATAGATACCACATCAGGTGCTTAGGCTAGGAACAACATAGGAACAGTTAAACAATTCCAAAGTGGGTTTTGGTTGACTCCTAGCGTGCCCTAATAATTTTGTATCTCGGAGGTGAGAACGTCGACGCGTTTCGAACCCAATACCATTCGACGGGTTCTCCTCAGGACAGGGACTGGGGGGTCGTTGTCACTGTGAAACAATTAAGACACTGTGTAAGCGAGGAATTTTTAATTAGCTCATCGCGTGGACTCATCCACTTAAAAATCAAAAAAGTACCTTATTTGTGAGACGGGGGGGTCACTCCCTGCAGGAGGAATGAAATACGAGATTTACATTAGATACAGTCTACCTATGTTGTGGGTGTGCTGTGCACGAGTTGTAACATAAGATCAAAGCGTACCTTGACAGAGAGCGAAGTTGCCGTTGAACAAGGACGTAGTGCCGGCCGTGATCTATTTCTCGGTGTGTAGATCTAGAATCTGGGGGGAGGGTTGGAACTTAGTATTTCTCTTATGGCCAAGATAATGCACTTGTAAAACGCAGAGTAGGTGAAGGAAATCCTACCTTTTTTAACGTGGCGATTTATTCAAATTAAGCGCGTGGGAGGCGGCGGCCGCCGCACGGGCTGGCGTGCTGTTAAAGAAAAGGGGGCACACGTTAAGACTTACATTAAACCACGATCATCCTAATGTCAGTCTTAACGTGTGCCCCCTTTTCTTTAACAGCACGCCAGCCCGTGCGGCAGCCGCCGCCTCCCACGCGCTTAATTTGAATAAATCGCCACGTTAAAAAAGGTAGGATTTCCTTCACCTACTCTGCGTTTTACAAGTGCATTATCTTGGCCATAAGAGAAATACTAAGTTCCAACCCTCCCCCCAGATTCTAGATCTACACACCGAGAAATAGATCACGGCCGGCACTACGTCCTTGTTCAGCGGCAACTTCGCCCTCTGTCAAGGTACGCTTTGATCTTATGTTACAACTCGTGCACAGCACATCCACAACATAGGTAGACTGTATCTAATGTAAATCTCGTATTTCATTCCTCCTGCAGGGAGTGACCCCCCGTCTCACAAATAAGGTACTTTTTTGATTTTTAAGTGGATGAGTCCACGCGATGAGCTAATTAAAAATTCCTCGCTTACACAGTGTCTTAATTGTTTCACAGTGACAACGACCCCCCAGTCCCTGTCCTGAGGAGAACCCGTCGAATGGTATTGGGTTCGAAACGCGTCGACGTTCTCACCTCCGAGATACAAAATTATTAGGGCACGCTAGGATTCAACCAAAACCCACTTTGGAATTGTTTAACTGTTCCTATGTTGTTCCTAGCCTAAGCAGCTGATGTGGTATCTATTGTGTATCTTGTGATGGTTGTAACAAGGAGGTTTTCTTTTTAAACATAACATTCCCCTTGTCCATTTCATATCCAGGATTGGAGCCTCTGTAAAGTGATTAATTTGAGGCCTTTTCACAGTTGTCCATGTTATTTATGTATGACAATTTCTTTGTTTCTTGCACTGTTTTGAGAATTTCCGTTCAGTCCACTGAATTTGTTTTTGTATATTTACGAATGTTGTGGTGTATCTTTTGATGCCAAAGAATTTCTTGCATAAAATATTTTATATAAAAAATAAGTCAATCAATACAAATGGTTGTCCAACCCAGTGATTTACTACACTAGGTCTGTGTACTTTGACGCTAATTCAATACTGTCCGGCCATTGTTTTGTTGTTCTAAGTAATAGTGGCCCAGGCCGGTCAGTGACAGGGCCCAAGCCTTCCCCAGTTTCCCCTTGTTCCAGAACGGGTCGTTACCCGTACGGCTTTAAGTCACAAGCAATTTATTGTTCACTTTGCATTCATTGCATCCAGGTTTCCTGGTTTATAACATGGCAGATAAAGACACACTGTCATTCAGTGAGGAACACATTGACAAGCTCCTCGCGGACTCAACACTTTTCACAACGGTCACGCTGAGCGGCACGGCTAAGCAGCAGAACGTAGCAGACAAACTCTTAAGATTGCAAAAAAAGCACATCAGGACAGAACTACACGGCCAATTTTTATTGGCAAACCTAAGAGCTGGAACCATTCCCTGGGGATTGCAAATCAAAAACGTTCCAGTCATTTTCACTGACGACCCCGTCTACAAGAAGGGATTTAGCTGCATCAGCACGAAGTGCAGCAGAGATCTCATGGTACACACAGTGGAAACGGCACACAGAATCTGCCAAAAGGAAATTCAAGAGATGGAAGAACAACTCAAAATCATCAAGGATAACCATACGGAATCAGAGGCTAAACTTCTCCTTGAGAAAATTGAAAAAGAACTAACAACATTCAAGGACAACACCATAAACTTCAAAACTTCGAAGTTTGAGAAAGATAAAAAATCATTCAATCTAGAAACAGTGTATCCGTATCTAAAAGAAGACTTCTATACTCGCTCTGAATCCACTAGATAATTAAACACCTACCAGGGGAGATCCAAGAGAAGATTCCTCACATTCTCTGAAACTTCTTCAGACGCTTCAGTTGAATCAGACCCAGGTGAAGGATCATCCAACAAAAACCAACAAAAGAGGCCTTTTTTAGGGCAGGGCCAGCAACAACAGAGGACCAAATTCAAACCGCCACAATGGGAAATGAGCACACGCAAGCGGAACTACAAGTCGTAAAGGATTCCTCCATTATTAACATCTCCAACAAGACTCTGACCAAAGCAGAGGAAGATCTGCTGCAATTGGGCCTTTCATTTGTACCTGACACCCGAATAGATTTCACCAAAGTGAAACTAGAAATCATTGAATTCTTCAGAAAAATTCGTCTGAAATGGTTCTTCAGAGAATCGACAAACCAACCACAATTGGAAGTTTCGGGCCTTAGAAATAAGTCTACCTTCTGCCCCCCAAGTAATAACATGGCAAAAAACATCATCACTTTCGAGCAAAAAGTTCTGTCCTCACTGAATGTGTTGGAGAAGAAGAAACGATTTACACCAGCCAATCTCTCGAAAGATCAAAGACAAGCCATCATGACCCTCAAAAACCAACAAGATGTGGCCATCAGACCAGCTGACAAGGGAGGGGCAGTGGTCCTATGGTCGAAGGAACTTTATAAAGCAGAAGGCAGAAGTCATGTCTACAACCTGAACTGGTATCGCCGCATCACACAGGACCCGACGGCGGAAATAACCTTTGAAATAACATGACTAGTGAAGGAAGCAAAAGAACAAGAAATCCTTGGTCCAAAGGAAGCTGAATTTTTGGTGAAACGCTACCCCAGAACTCCACACCTGTACTTTCTCCCTAAAGTACATAAAGACCCCAAGACGCCACCGGGTCGACCGATAGTATCGGGATGCGATTCAGTGTTGGAGCCTATTTCCAAATTTGTGGACGTGTTCCTGAAAGAATTCATCACGAAGGTACCATCGTACCTTCGCGACACTATGGACTTCATCAACAAAGTGGAAGGTTTGGATTTTGACCCAAATACTCAACTTCTGGTCACAATGGACGTTTCGTCCTTATATACTCAAATCCCGCAACAAGACGGAGTTGATGTGATCGAAATGTACTTGGACACCAGACCACGTCCTCACAGAGTACCAACCGAGCTGATTGTCAACTTCGCGGCCCTTGCTCTAAAAAAGAATTTCTTTATGTTTGAAGAAGAAATGTTCCTACAAATCAAAGGATCAGCAATGGGGTGCCCGTTCGCACCCGAGATGGCAATACTGAACATGGCCCAGTATGAGGAGAGGTTCGTTTATAACAACAACCCGTACAAAGCCCACATTGGGCAATGGATGAGGTACATAGACGACGTGTGGTGTATCTGGAATGGTACACCACAAACTCTAGAAGAGTTTCATGACTGGTTGAATAACAGAAGTCCAGATATAAAGTTCAGCCTGTCGTATGACTGCCAAGTGATGCCATTTCTGGATGTCGAGATCAAAGCTACACCTGATGGTCTCCAGTCGACCTTATACCAGAAAAAAACCGACAAGAACAATTCGCTTCACTACAGAAGCTACCATCCTAAGACCCTGAAGAACAACCTCCCCTATGGACAGTTCCTTAGGGTGAGAAGGAATTGTTCAAGAACCGAAGATTTCAACATCCATGGCGAAGCCCTTACGAACAAACTGAGAGAGAGAGGATACCCGGAGAAACTCGTCAAACACTCCATGAAGAGGGCGAGGTGGACACCCCGAGAACACCTACTCCAGAAAAGGGTCAAGTCACAAACAGATCGGATGGTATGCGTGTCTACATTTGGACCACACACAAATCCAGTACAAAAAATCATTCGGAATAACTGGCATCTCGTGGAGGAAATCATCCCAGATATCGGCAAGCCCTTGTTCGCATTGAAGAAAAACCGAAGTATAGGACAACAAATCTCATCCACCAGGGGTGCCATCAAAAAAGAGACACAAAGCACACTATTTAATATGGGTCCAGTGAAAGGTCACCACAAATGTGGAACTTGTTCAGTCTGCGGCTTGACGATCGAAGGAACTCATTTCACCGATGGAACAAAACACTGGCGCCATGAGGACTTTACAAATTGCAAAACGAAATATGCAGTGTATGCCATAACCTGTCCATGCGGCAAAATTTATATAGGGAAGACGAACTTTCACGTCCTCTGGCTAGGGTAGGCCTTAGCGTGCCTATACCACCGAGGTACACAATTACATGGTCCTGACGAATGCCCAGTAACACACGTACACTTAAAGGGCAGAAACATGTTGACCCCGTTGTAAATCGTAAGGGGAAAACACCCAACACACTAGTTGGTACATTTCCCGACACATACCTTTTAACTAATACCCAGCTAACCACGGAATAAAGTTTTTGTGTGGTAAGCGCTGCTGGTATTTTTTAATATAACTCACTTTTTTCACATTCTGTCACAAAAAAAACCCCGCTCCGCAGTAATCTGGCGTCGCAGCACACCAGGGAGACATTCGGTTTCTCCTGGTGGGCCCAATGATGAAGCATGTCACCACCCAGGGTGGTGAGTGAGGGCTTAAAAAGAATCCCTGGGAAATTCCTATTCAGGTAGATTTAAACTTTCCTTGTCTCTGTGCTGGACACCTGTACCCTTCAGAGGGCACTCTTTTGTTGTTTATTACTACCTCGTGGGGGACCGAGAGTGTCCTTTCCCTCTCTCTCTTGTTGTTGTTATTGTTCTAGCAGCGCGCAGCTGTGAGAGTTTCAAAACTTTTCCCTAGGTGACGTCATTACGTCATCCTTTTAAAACATGGCAAATTTCGGTCTCACCTATACAGAACAAGAGGTGGACGAACGTCTAGCTGATCCTAACCTTTTTGCAGACCCAGGAATATCCCAAGCTATTTCCCACACAGCTGAATGGGAGAAACTCACTGAGCAGAAACGAGATCGCATCAGAACTATTCTTCATGGCACCATCTTGAAACACTATTTGGCATCTAACACTGCACCTAAGGGACTAATAGTAACCAATGCCCCGCGAATATTCCTCAACGACGCCACATTCCGGAAAGAATGGGCAATGATTGCCTGGCACTGCACCCGTGATTGGCTGGTGCTCATTATAAAAACAGCTCTCCGTCTATCTGAAGCACTTATGGTTGAAATCCAGCAAACAGAATCACATTTCAAAGCCACAATTACCGGTTACAAAAAAAAGCTGGAGGAAATCAATAAAGAGATGACGGATTATAAAGAATCTCTTATGCAGTCCAAAATAACAAAATTCCAGAAAGATCTAAAAAAATTTGAATTCAAGACAGTTTACCCCTACTCGGAACCTGAGTACGTACCACCTCGGAGGGATTCGAACAAGTCAGATGACACTGACAGCGATTCCTCCAATAGCAGCAACTCAAGCAACCACTCGAACAAACAGAGAGGACGCAGAGGTGGAAGGGGAAGGGCGAATTTTCATAACCCACCACCCGGCTGGGCACAGTTCGGACCGCCAGGTAATGGTCCACCACCCTTCATGTTCCCGCAGCATGCTCCTTTTCCCCTAATGGGATGGAACCCCTACATGCAGCCCCATTACCCCCAACACCATCAACAACAGACGCCTTTTTTAGAGAGAGGCGGGAGGGGAAGGGGAAGGAGAAGAGGCAACAACCACAACAACCAGAACCAACGAGTAACCTGGCAAACAGAGGACCGAGTGGGCGACCATACCCGGAGCAAAACAGTGACACCGAGCACCAGTGGTCAAGGAGTCTAATTACCAACTTATCCGACAGATCTCTCAGTCAAGTGGAAGAGAGAGTCTTAGAAAGAGGATTGGGCTTTGTCCCCACCGCGAGACCGGATAAGTTTAAACTCCATTGCGAGTTAGCCGAGTTTTTCCGCAAACTCAAGTTGAAAGCCTTTTTCGAAGCCAGGACAGAAACTGAAACTGAACCTCCAGCTTTTGATACCAATTTCAGGTTGAAGTCGACTTTCGTTCCACCGCCTCACAGCATCCCAGCAGAAATAATAGCTTTTGAACAGGCGGTCTTTAATGACATGGAATCACTACCATTACCGACCACATTCAAAAATTTCTCAGCAGTAGAATTCCAAGCATTGGAGCAATTGAAAAAAGACAAGAGCATAACAATCAAACCAGCAGACAAAGGGGGAGGGATAGTGATACAAAACACCCCTGATTACGACAAAGCTTGTCGCACCCTCTTGGACAATAGAGTTAACTATAAACGGTTAACTACAGACCCTACTTCAGAATTGAAAGAACGTATCACCAATCTCGTTAAAGAAGCAGAAGAGAATGGCCAGATTTCAAAACATGAAGCGGCATTCCTCACTGGGAGCGGGAGCGTTGTTCCGTATTTCTATACCCTACCAAAAACCCATAAAAACATCAATCCACCGCCTGGAAGACCAATTGTCTCCGGGATCGGTTCTGTCCTTGAACCGCTCTCGACTTTTTGTGATTTCTACCTGAAACCATTGGTACAGAATACCCAAACGTACCTTAAAGACACCAAAAACCTCCTACAACTGCTAGGCCAAGTGACCTTTTCGGAGAATTCAATCATCCTTGTCACACTCGATATAGAGAGTCTCTATACGAGCATTCCGCAAGACGACACCCTCAGTGTCATGGAGAGAGCCCTAGAATCCATCGAATGGAACTATGTAACCCCTAAGGAGTTTCTAGTCCAGTGTGCCACAATGGCCCTTAAAGAAAATTATTTTGAATATCAAGGGGAGCTCTATTTACAAAGTACCGGAACATCTATGGGCAGTACTTTTGCTCCGAGCATAGCTGGATTGTATGTCTATGACTTTGAGGTCAAACACATTCTGCCCGCAGACAACCCTTTCCTTCCATCAATTGCCTTATGGAAAAGGTATATTGATGATATACTTTTAATTTGGAAAGGGGATGAAGACATCCTAAAAACATTCTTGACCTGGATAAACACCCGAGACCCATATCTCAAGTTTACCAACAACTACAGTAAAGAAAGAGTTGTTTTCCTTGATGTCAACATTTCTGTGAGTGGGACCACCTTGAAAACTACTACCCACTACAAACCAACGGCTAAAAACAATCTTCTAGAATTTTCTAGCTTTCACCCAAGACCGTTGAGAGAAAATTTGCCATATGGGCAATATCTCCGAATACGGAGAAACTGTACGGACATCAGAGATTACAAATCTCAGGCCTCCGATTTGACAAAAAAACTACAAAAACGTGGCTATCCAAAAAAGATCCTGGAAAAAGGGAACAAACGCGCCAGGAACCAACCACGAGAGGCCTTACTGGAAGAGAATATCAGAGCTCCAACTGAAATACCTTTAACATGCGTAACAACCTACAGCTCTATCTCAGATGCGATGAAGAAATCTGTCAATAAACACTGGAGAATCATAAACAGCAATAAAAGAAATTGGGAAAAACCACTTTTTTCTTTTAAAAAAGGCACCAGCCTTAAAGACTCTTTGGTTCATACACGCCCGAAGGTCGAGATTTCTACCTCCGGTACTAGATCCATCACTGAAGCATGGGGTTTGCCACCAGTGACAGGGCACTTCCCATGTGCCAACTGCAGTGTATGTCACCTCACCACGCATACTAAGGAACTGTCACTCGAACCGGGGAGAACATGGACACAGAAGAATCACACTAACTGCAACTCGACTAACGTCGTTTATATGATAACATGTCCGTGTTCCAAAAGGTACATCGGGATGACAACACGCAAAATCAGACAAAGAATCTGCGAACATCGCAGTAATATAAGGTGTCATAAGTCTGCAACCAAAATGAGCGAACACTTTCTCCAGCAACACCACACGCCCAATGATCTCAGATGGACAATAATCGAGCAAGTAACCACGGAGAGAAATACCACCAACATTCTCTTCGAAAAAGAGCAACGATGGGTCTATAGGTTAGGCACCCACATCAATGGGTTAAACGACCAGATCCCATGGTCATCTGTTCTGAAACGATAATCTGTCTCGATTCTGTGTCCCATCACTCGTGACCTCTTTCAAGGTTCTGACGCTCAAAACTCTGACTCTCTATGTCTCGATGAGTTTCCCCCCCCCCTTTTCTCTGTGTGTTCAGAGTCCACCAACGGTTGGTCTTTGACAAACTCCCTGTCAGTGTAAGATACTTAAACTAATCACTCACGATGACGACACAAATGTTTGTGGGTTTGACGTTTTGACTACCTGGACTTCTGACACACACGCGTCCAATCGATCACCATGACAACGCGAGGGCTTGTATTCCAAGACTCGTTCTCGTGCGTGCTTGCGATTGGGCACACCCCCATCCTCAGACACGCCTACCTCCCCGGGGAGCAACGCCCAACTTTGCGCGCTTTACCCGAGAGAGAGTATTTCTATGCCATTCACTATCCGAACACCCATCCACGGGGTCCGGTTCGAGGAGAGCGCTAGGTGCCTAGCGGGTGTTTGGCGTTGCGGGCGTAAGGATCTCTGCTTATACCACCAGGCCCTGCCTAACACTAAGCTAAGTATCCCCAATATCGCTCAAATCGCTAAAGTAAGTCTGTGTCCTTTCACTCCTTTAGGGTGTGCCACTGTCGCCACCACCCCCCTCCCGAGACCCATGAGGTGTGGATCTTTTAACATACAAGTGAGAAATTTGCCATTTTTATTCTTTTATTCCTTTTAATTTGTAGACACTGGTTGAACCACTAGGGTCCAACATAGTCACCAGTCCAACTTTTTGGGCGCATTGATCATTTTAGCACGAATGGTACGTCTGTCTGTGTTGCGACCGTTCTTTGTGCTGATAAGCTGGATGCCCTGTGACAGCCTGGCCTCCACCGCTTCAGGCTTAAACATACCTATAAAACTCACCTTGGGCACTCTTCTCATCCTTAGTCCAAGCACAGAGCTCCGTATACAGTTATAGCAGAAAGACGCTCCAGTCCACCCAGTAACCTTTACGTTTTGTCTTTTCATGTGTGTTTGTCAATCTTTTGCAGACCACAGGTTCGAATAAAATTTTAACTCGAACCCTCTTTTTGGTTTGTTCTTTTTGCACCCTTTTTCGACACATAAATCTGTCTTTTAACTTTCACGTCCTCTGGCTAGGGTAGGCCTTAGCGTGCCTATACCACCGAGGTACACAATTACATGGTCCTGACGAATGCCCAGTAACACACGTACACTTAAAGGGCAGAAACATGTTGACCCCGTTGTAAATCGTAAGGGGAAAACACCCAACACACTAGTTGGTACATTTCCCGACACATACCTTTTAACTAATACCCAGCTAACCACGGAATAAAGTTTTTGTGTGGTAAGCGCTGCTGGTATTTTTTAATATAACTCACTTTTTTCACATTCTGTCACAAAAAAACCCCGCTCCGCAGTAACCTGGCGTTGCAGCACACCAGGGAGACATTCGGTTTCTCCTGGTGGGCCCAATGATGAAGCATGTCACCACCCAGGGTGGTGAGTGAGGGCTTAAAAAGAATCCCTGGGAAATTCCTATTCAGGTAGATTTAAACTTTCCTTGTCTCTGTGCTGGACACCTGTACCCTTCAGTGGGCACTCTTTTGTTGTTTATTAATAAGACACAAGAAGTGCGCCAGCGGATAATCCAACATAAATCCCGTATCAACAACAAAGTGCTCACTGCGCCTCTGGTTTCGCACTTTCTGAAAAAAGATCATGCCGCAAACGATCTCAAGTGGACCATCCTGGCAAGCATAAAGAATGTCCCGGGTTCCGGAGGGGACCCTGATGCAAGACTGGCACAGAAAGAGGCGTACCTCATCCTGAAATTCGACACCGCAGTGTCAGGTTTGAACGATCTGAATGAACTCAGCAATCTATAAATTATCTGTCTGTTCGCTCTGTTAGTCTGCTTAGGCCGTTGCTACTCTCGTGACCGTATCGTACCTAACAACGGGATTATGAGATCAACCCATATACAAGTCCCATGTAGACGATCTACCAGTCTTGTGCTGCGCACCCCCTGTCACTTTTTTTTAGAAAAAACTTCAAATCCCACAATGCACCGGGACCACAGGTTGTTTAAATACAGGGAGACACGCCCCCTCCAGCAACAAGCTGTCTCTCAGAAGTCATTGTGTGCCGGACCGTTGCAGCTCGTATTCTCTGCCGAGAAGTAAGTCATCCGCTTGGGATATGCATCCCCTTTTCGGACGTACATTAAACCACGATCATCCTAATGTCAGTCTTAACGTGTGCCCCCTTTTCTTTAACAGCACGCCAGCCCGTGCGGCGGCCGCCGCCTCCCACGCGCTTAATTTGAATAAATCGCCACGTTAAAAAAGGTAGGATTTCCTTCACCTACTCTGCGTTTTACAAGTGCATTATCTTGGCCATAAGAGAAATACTAAGTTCCAACCCTCCCCCCAGATTCTAGATCTACACACCGAGAAATAGATCACGGCCGGCACTACGTCCTTGTTCAGCGGCAACTTCGCCCTCTGTCAAGGTACGCTTTGATCTTATGTTACAACTCGTGCACAGCACATCCACAACATAGGTAGACTGTATCTAATGTAAATCTCGTATTTCATTCCTCCTGCAGGGAGTGACCCCCCCGTCTCACAAATAAGGTACTTTTTTGATTTTTAAGTGGATGAGTCCACGCGATGAGCTAATTAAAAATTCCTCGCTTACACAGTGTCTTAATTGTTTCACAGTGACAACGACCCCCCAGTCCCTGTCCTGAGGAGAACCCGTCGAATGGTATTGGGTTCGAAACGCGTCGACGTTCTCACCTCCGAGATACAAAATTATTAGGGCACGCTAGGATTCAACCAAAACCCACTTTGGAATTGTTTAACTGTTCCTATGTTGTTCCTAGCCTAAGCACCTGATGTGGTATCTATTGTGTATCTTGTGATGGTTGTAACAGGGAGGTTTTCTTTTTAAACATAACATTCCCCTTGTCCATTTCATATCCAGGATTGGAGCCTCTGTAAAGTGATTAATTTGAGGCCTTTTCACAGTTGTCCATGTTATTTATGTATGACAATTTCTTTGTTTCTTGCACTGTTTTGACAATTTCCGTTCAGTCCACTGAATTTGTTTTTGTATATTTATGAATGTTGTGGTGTATCTTTTGATGCCAAAGAATTTCTTGCATAAAATATTTTATATAAAAAATAAGTCAATCAATACAAATGGTTGTCCAACCCAGTGATTTACTACACTAGGTCTGTGTACTTTGACGCTAATTCAATACTGTCCGGCCATTGTTTTGTTGTTCTAGATAGTACTGGGGCAGTTAAAAGCACAGTGGCAGCAATTCAGATTTTACAGTTAACTGTGGGACATGACTTAAGGGCCTGTAATGGCCGTTTTCAAGCAGATAACCCCTCAGCTCCAACATATTGTAAAGGCAACTCCAAGTCGCATATAGATTTTATATTGGTTTCCATAAGTCTATGGTATTTAATCATTGAATTTAAAGTAGACTTTAGGACAGGGAGCGACCACCTCCCGCTTCAACTAAATTTAGATTCTCAGCCTTTTACATCTAAAATAGCTGTAGACACTGTAGTAAATAGTACTGATGGTGGACTCCAGGTAACAAATAACAGGGGTGCCCTGAAATGGCCTTACATTTTAGCTAAAGAAACAACGCTGGTAAATATTTATAATACCTTTTCATTCATTGCCGCATCCTGCCAGAATATCTCATTAGGCACCCACGGTGTACTAGATATGCACTACCAATTGATTGAGGCTTTAACACCTCTTCTCAGTAAAAGTTATGCTAAGGACAAGAACTCAAATTGCAGTCATTCAGTCTCAGGCAACCTTTGGTACAACAAAGAATGCTGTCTAGCTAAGTCTCGCCTGATTCAGGCAGTTAAAACTAAGAACCCACAGGGTATAAGAGACAGCAGGCATGCGTATAATAAGATTCTAATACAGACTAAAAAAGCATGGGATGAGACAATCTGGGAGAATATCTTAACTGCTGCCAAAATGAGAGATCAGGGCACTTTCTGGTGCTTAATATTTAAGGGGAATAAGACCGGCAGATCATCTAAGGATCTTTACTTAGATGAAAAAACTTGGTGCGACCACTTCCCTAAATTATACTCTCAAAATGAAGTGGGTTTGTGTATAGAAGAACAAGAGGTCGATCTAGCCCCTAGCACAGTTTCCTTACATTTTAGTTTAGAGGAAACTACCCAGGCACTACAGGCCATTAACCCAGGTAAAGCCCCAGGACCTGATAAGATCCCTGGGGATCTTCTAACACATGATACGGACGTTTGGGGGCCTTATATTAACTTTTTATGCAATTCTATAGTGGCAGGTACGCCAATCCCTGAGACTTGGAAAGGGGCAGAAATTGTTACAATTTTTAAAAAAGGGGATCGTTATGACCCAGCCAATTACTGCCCAATTAGTTTAATTGACCTTTTACAGAAAGTTTTTGCCAGACATATTTTAAATAGACTTTTAGGATGGATGGATGAGTCACAGATACTGACTAAATTCCAGGCAGGGTTTAGATAAAAAATCAGCACTGTAGACCAAGTATTCAGGTTCACATGTATTTGCTGGAAATACATTAACATAAGGAAGGGTAGTTTGTACGTTGCTTTTATGGATTTGAGGGCCGCTTTCGACCTCGTCCCTCGCTCCCTTCTGTGGGATACATTAAGGAAATTGGGGGTCCCAGGCAAACCTCTTCTAGAACTAATCAGACTCCATACAGGGAATTACGCCAAAGTGAGATGGGGCAAGGGAGGAGAAGTTACAAAGGCCATACCAGTGAGAAGGGGCGTGCGTCAAGGATGCGTGCTGGCACCTACGCTCTTCTCACTGTATGTGAATGACATACCCACATATTTGGGGGATTGTAGCCATGACTTCCCGAAATTGTGCGATGAAGCAATCACGGCATTACTTTTTGCCGATGACACTAGCCTCATCTCACAGACCCCGAAGGGACTCCAAAATTTGGTGAACGCATTTTATTGTTATTGTGTGGGAAAGGGACTAGAAATTAACTCATCCAAAACTAAATATATGTCCATAAACCCGCAAAAATCATTCAAGAAAAATTTGACCCTAAATAAGCAAAAATTGGAATATGTGGGGAGTTTTAATTATTTAGGTATTATGCTGGATAGTAACCTCTCATGGAAGGGGCAATTAGATAAAAGTAGACTATCCCTTAAACAAAATTTGTTGCCTATCTTAAACGTACATGGTGGGAGTCACTCTAAGGCTATTACACCAGCATTGGAAGTATTTAAAGCAAAGGCCCAATCAGCGGCACTTTACGGTGCTGAGGTTTGGGGGCCATCCTGCAAAAGGAACTTTGAACGGGATGAAAATAACTTCATACGTAGGTTACTCAAAATACCGATTAGAACTCCCCTAGTCCCAGTGTTTCTGGATATTGATATAAAACACACAGAATATCAAGCTATTTTAAGGCTGTTACTTTACTGGGTAAGGTTATGGACTACTCCGGAGTTGCTTAACTACAGAAGTGGTATAATAGAAATCATGCAGTTTGATGAGTATAAGAATATAGCATGGATAAAACATATTTCATTTTGGTGTATTAGGCTAGGGCTTTCCCATTTTTGGGAAGAGCCCCAGAGCATGACACCTATCTGCAAAAAGTTTTTAAAGTCCACCTTTTGGTCATACATTAAAAATGAAATATTACATAGCTCAACAACTGGTACCTTAACTCAGAAGTTTTTGATTGTAAAGGATAGTGCTTCCTTCGAACCCTTTATGAACGAGATAGGACCACCATTAGCAAAATCCCTATATCTGCAATTTAGATACGGGGTCCTTCAGACGAATGCAAATACATGTAGGTGGGGGGGCAATAAAGAGACTGACCTCTGCACCCTTTGTTCGCAAAAGGCAAAAGAGGATGATGTTCATCTACTCTTCTTTTGCCCGGTCTATAAGTCCCCCAGGACTCGATGGATAAGATCCTTATGTAAAAATATGGGCGTTAGGACATACAAAGAAGCTGAACGAATAATTAAGTCCAACACTTCACAACTGGTAGTGTTCTGTACAAGTAGGTTCCTATTTAATGTTTATCTGATTAGGAAGAAGCTTGGCCTTAAGATATAGTGTATCTAACCAGACTCTAGTTTCCTCCACTTTGTTTAATTTTGTATATTGTATTTATTTAAGTAATATATTCAAATGTTTTATAGCCTGGCTTTTAAAAAACTATTATTTTAGCTTATGTATGCAATGAGATTGCTGGTTTTATGACGGTAATTGTAAATAATTGTAAATAATTGGAAAACTGTAAATATGGAAAATTGTAAATTTCTCTCCTTCCACCTTATTGTTCCCTGTCTATGTAGATATTATGTGTAAAAGGTACTGAGGATATCTCCTTGTAAAATGTTTTATTTCTTTTGTCTTGCTTTTATGGCTAAGTAAAGCCGAAATAAAGTTGAAACAAACAAACAAACAAAAAGAATGTGTTATCCAGTTTGTTAGAAAAAGCATTAGCAAAGAAACAACAACAAACACTTGGTAACCTCTGCTGCATTGCACAGAGAGAAAATGCAGCATTGTCAAAGCCAACTAATCTGGCCATGACAAGATTGCTACTTTTTTCAAATGTATTTATTGCTTGTAAACATATACATTAGATATGAAAAGTAGAAAAATAAAATTCTATCATCTGCTTATGAAGTGCATAAGTGCTTATGTTTGAAAAATAATCCAGTAAAAAATGACCCATTGCAAAAAAACATAAATGCATCAAGTTAAAGTAGAAACAAATGCAGGGATTGACCGATCAGCTATGACACTGAGAGGCACCCCCGCGCCTAGAGGAGGGGGGCCTTTAGTGGGAATTCCGGGCCTGGAGGAACGGTTTAGTTTCACCAGGATTAGTCAAGCAGAGAGTTTCAAAGTAATCTGAGACGCCAGGGAGGTGTGTCTGCGATCCCTCCCCATAGGTGATGAAAATGCGGCTCCCGAGGGAGTAGCCCTCTTTGTCTTCTTGCCTCTGGGGGTTGCCGGAAAGGCGCATCCGGAGCAGTTGCAGTGGACTGATAGGCCCGGCGGCGCTGGTGGAGATTCTCAAGGTGAGGGGCCTCACGTCATAGCGAGGAAATTAGAGGGCATATAGTGTTATTACAGGGTAATAGCGGGAATGAAGGCTGAAATGTATCCAGGGTGTTGAGAACATGTGGCTGTTGAGCACTTGGAAGTTGAGCGGGAAAGCCCGCGGGACATTGCTGGCAGGGACAGAGCACTTTTAAAGGGAGCGGGAAAGCCCACGAGACATCAGGGCGGGTAATGGTTATGAGGACCGCGGGGTGCGAGATCGTTACTGGCACACATGACTGGTTAATGAGGTGGGGGGCACGGTGACGCAGGAGCAGTGAGTTATGGTGTTTGACTCTGTGTTGCAGGGATTGGCAATGCCTTCCACGAGGGGGGGCTTTTATGTATTTTCGATGAAGGAGTCGGATCGCAGGGGGAAAGTAAAGGTAGTGCTGTACCGGGAGCCCACAAACCTTTCAAGCGGTCGTCATGGTGATGCCTAATTGAGGCATGCCTAGAATTCATTGAAATTGATAGGGTGGTGCTGCGAAGCCTTTAGCCCGGGCGATTGCTAGTTTAACAATGCTGAGTGTGTTTACCGCGCGTCAAAGCAGGGGCAGGGCCGGTTCGGTGATCTGGTGAAGGGGGTTCAGAAGAGGTGTAAATCCTCAGGGGAAGTAGATGACCTCTTGCGAGGGGGCGCAAAAAGTATTATGATATTGAGTTGCGGTGATCCTGACCAACTTGGATACATAATTGATGCAAAAGGGGCTCGACAATTATTTTATATGTGTACAGGGGCATGACCGAGTGGCATAGCAGCAGGCAAGCATGCTAGCATGTCTCCGGGGGCATGAAGCTTGATAAGATACCGATCACACCAAAGAGAAGGGATGATTTGAAGGACACAGCATGGTATGCTATTGGTTTGGGGGGGTGCAGGATACCCCGGGGTACTCGGCCAGTAGGTATGCTGAGCATCCCGTGGAGAGGGCAACGTTTTCAATGATAGTTGCATGTGGCATGGTGCGAGGTATTGATGCATGATATACGGGGACACTAGGGCTGTAAGTATCTCTATTGCCCGATCCAAGGGGGCGTGGCATGTGCATAAAGAAGGACGCACGCTGGTGCAAGGCCTGTCAGAAGGGCCAGAAGGGCTGGGGTCAGTCTTTCATTTTCTTTATTTTCTTAGTAGTCAGGATGCCACCGAAGCGGACACGAGGGCAAGGAGGCCCCAGCGTCAACAGATGATTTTGGTTCTTTGGCGGCATTATGGGAGGTCACAAAAAAAGGAGGCATTGATTGGGCACTGAAGACTCTGTCTCAGGATGCAGGAACAAGCTTACAGCAGGAGCTTTCCTTGCCAAAACGCATACGGCGGACGCCTATTCGCTTTAAGGACATGCATCAGTGGAAGATCAAGCAGGTCCCGGACTCGCGAACGAACCTTCCAGGTGAGGCGATGGCAGTGGGCCAGCCCCTGGTAGTCACAGACAATATGCAGGTGGCTAGTGTTCACGCACAAACTGGCCCAGCGGAAGGCGGGTTGTCCCCTAGTGGGAGCTTACACAGAGTGTGGTACCGGTCGCAGTGCCAGCGGGCGGGGCTGGTAGTCAGGCAAATTCGGCTACGTACGAGGAGGGGGGGTCTGCGTTAAGTGCTACAGCGCAGGTCTGATGGAAACCATACAGGCCCCGGTGCCAGTAGTGGCGACACAAGGTGTGGGATGGCTCAAGTGTGGGTCCAGTTAGGGGGAGTACTACAATCGCCTACGGTGGTGGATACCACGGCTCAAGACCCGGTAAATAACGCCGGGGCTGCAGGGGTGGTGCTTGTTATGGTGACACTGTCGGGCCTCCCAGTGACAGTGGCGTCGGCTCACACCCCCCCTTTACCCATCCCGGTGTTGTACGGTTCCGCATCATTGGCAGTGTCACTATCAGCTAGTATAACTTGGCACGTGCCAGCGGAGACAGTGGAGAGGATCTTTAAGGGGGAGTATGTGGATGTTTTTGATTTGATTAATGCAGGTGTGGTCTCTGGGAAAACCAGAACGGGCAAAGACGGCAACTGAAACAGAAGAAGGTTTGGGTGAAATGGTTGTTAAAGAACTGGGTGACTGGTGTTGCTATTTATGCAGCAATTATGGTAGGCCGGGTCCCTACATTTGCGGTTCAGTTGTTAAGCTCCATGTCATTGATTCATGGGGCAGCTTCGGAATTTCAGGGGACGGCCTGGTTGCAATATGGCACAAAATTCAGGCAAATGAAAGCGGTGAGGTAGTGTAGGACCAGCGGGAGATTAATATATGGCATGGGGAGTTTTATTCTGCCGTTCCAGTCAGCAAGCCCATGAATTCCTTTTGAGGAGACAGGGGAGCGGGGGACAAGAAGCAAGCGTGTTGGAAATACAACAGGAATGAATGTAATAGAGCAGCAGCATGTAAGTTTAAGCACATTTTTTCCTTCTGTGGGATGCTCGGGCACCTGGAGATTAAGTGTTACAAAAAAGGGGAAAAGCCCAAGGAGCAGCGCCCCCCTGCTATTGCTCAACCAGAGGGCCACCCACCCAAGAACTTCAAGAGCTTGCCTACCCCTATATGCCTGCATGTATTAGCCTGCCTGCTCGCCAGATATGAGAGGGGGGGAAGAAACTTAATTTTTGTATGAAGCTTTTAAATGTGGTTTTCATATCCTGTCTACCGCAGTGCCCCCTGCAGTTCCCCGGTGCAATCAGCTGTTGTGCAAAAAAAAACAAAGGTGACTTGGAAAAAATTGTGAAAGAGATAGCGCTGGGTAGGGTGGCGGGGCCATTCCAACAGTTGCAGAGGCAGGACTTGGTCTGTTCACCACTGGGACTGGTACCAAAGAAGAAAGTGGGTATATACAGCCTGATACACAATATATCAAGTCCATTAGGCATGTCAGTCAAGGAAGGGTTGGATCCAGAATTGTGTACGGTGCGCTACACCACTTTTGACTTGGCGATTCAAAAACTGCAGAGGCTGAGTAGGGGTGCGCTGATGGCTAAGTCAGATTTTGAGTCCGCTTTTCGCCTCTTGCCGGTGCACCCGGATGACACTAAGGCCAGATGTAGGTAAATCCCATTTAACGATTTTGAAATACCGAATTTTACCTATTCGGTATTTCAAAATCGGTAAATGGGATTAGGTACCAACATCTGGATTTTTTACCGATACCTTGAAAATCGGTATTTACCGATTCGGTAAATACTGAATCGGTATTTGCTATTGAATCCTATGGGCCTTGAAGCCCATAGGATTCAATTCAAATACAGATTCGGTATTTACCGAATCGGTAAATACTGAATTTATCAAGGGTGCAGGGGGTGTCACTTTGACACCCTCTAGCACCCCCAAAACGGGCATGTGTGCAATGTGGGACACAGACATGCCCTAAGGGCACGTCTGTCTGTCACATGGCACATGTGTACATGCACAGGTGTGCATGTACACAGGAATCGGTATTTTACAATGGATTCGTATTCCATGGTAAAATACCGATTCTGAAAGGCATGTGCCAATGGAAAATTGGCTACCCACATTGCATTTTCGGTAATTTTACCGAATCGGTAATTATTACCGAATCGGTAAATTTACCGATTCGGTAATAATACCGAATCAGTAAAATTACCGAATATGTGCCCCTACATCTCCATAGCCCTTTACCGATCGGAAACGGTGAAAATCGGTATTTTCGGCCGATTCCGATCGGTAAAGGGCTACCTACATCTGGCCCCATGTTGCTAGGCTTCACTTTTGATGGCAATTTCGTTATGGATCTATGTATGCCTATGGGTTGTTCCGTTGCATGTGCAGCATTCGAAACATTTAGTTGTTTTGTGGAATGGTGAGTGCGGCTGGCCAATCAGTGCCCCAATGCTGCAGTCTGAGGTGAGTGGAAGCAAAATGTGAATGTCACTTGAACACATCAATAAATACGTATGACTCACCGAAAGGTACACCTTGACGACATAGCTGTATTTTTTTTCTTATTATGAATTTGTTGAAAGACCCGACTTTAGCGAGAGAGTTAACAAAGCTCGAGGTCAGACTTAAAAATAGGAAAACCCTCCATAGGGAACGGTTGCACATCATGTATGAATAACATGGCTGTGCTCGGATCCTCGGATAGTATCCCATGCTTTATCAATGGCAGTTACAATCAATGGATGACAAATGTGAACTTATCAATATATTAATGGCGAGTACAAGAATCGTGACTTAAGGGGCCTGACTGTGTACCCTTATTTATGTATGGATAGTATATGCTCCATCAAACAGCTTCAGCTGTTGTTGTTGCTTCTGAAAATGTAATTATAGTTAAAACATATAATATGCCAGCCTACAATTAGGACAGACTTTTTTTCTCAAGAATGACAGCCACACATGGAGAACGGCTCTAATTCTAGAAAAGTTTTTGAATTGTTTTTGCTGTTGCTGTTCCTGCTGTAACAGGATTGATCAATATCAACCTTGTTGATAGTAAAAACTGAGACATGTGACAGAAGATGGATCAATGTCCCGAATGCCCACAGTGCACTAATGCACTTTTGGCAACTTTTAGCAATTGCAGACTAATTGAATTTGCTTTATTTTAAATATATTACCAAAAGCACCGCAACACTTCAAAATACCTAAATACTCGGTATCAAATAACTCAACACTCTACCCTTTCAACCTGTCTGCTGTCAGTCTAATGGATCACACTGAGCCTGATTTATCAATAAGGACAGCTAGAGTCAGAGGTCTTCACAGCACACGTGTACTATTCAGAGCCTATGAAAAGTTACAATCCAACTGACAGAATGAAAACACATGGCCTTCATAGAGGTAATATCCATTTAATGGAAGACTGCCTCAGATCACCTGCCGAAATTCCATGTGCTGCATGAATGTTGGCAGCTGCTCGGATACCCAGCAGGACGTGCAGATCTCAGATGGCATGTGGACCTGCCAGAACCCTTTGTTTTATTTCATGCTCATTAACAACCCAGAGATGGCTTCCTCAGAGAGACATTTGGTGGGTGGAAGGCAGGGTCACAAGCCTGGAGGTACATGAAACAGCGATTTGACATGTTGACAATCGGTGTTGAAATAGCTGTTTGTGAAAACACATCTCCTATACGGTTAAATGAATATAATTCATGCAGTCTCACACTTGTACATCTATGTACACACGTGCCATCGAAAATGGATAGATTTATCCCACTACTTTCAATGTTGTGTGCATTGCCCAAGCGTACAACAGATGCTTAACAGCATGGTTTCGCAATTGTAATTTAATGGGATAGAAAATGTTGCCAACTCCGGATATCTGTAATGGTCTGTGGGGTGTTGAAGGGATGAAAATATCTAGTTATCAGCTGGGAAACAGAATTGCATGGCAAAACGGGGGACCCTCACTGTTCTCACGGTTCATTTATCCTTTCATCATCGATGAATAACACTTTCAAAATCTTCGTCATCATTGTGGAATTCATTAATCGATTATGACTAAATAAAGTAGATGTATCTAATTAGCATAAGGGATAATGCTTCAATGTACCAATTTCTGCCACCCACCAGAAATCCATCGCCAAAATATTGGGAAGGACACCGATCATGTCCCCACTCAATTCTAGACTTGTATCATCTCAGTCATCCTTCTATTATATCTAGCACCAGAACATAATGCATGTTTAGGTCTACAATATTTTAACACACACTCTCTCCCATCATCAAGAACAACAAGACTTGAGAGAGTTGTATCTGTATTGCTGAGTGTCAGAAACAGAGTGAAAATACAAAAGAAGAAAAATCCCACACCAATTTATAAAACGAAAAAAAAAGAACAGCATTTAATCAATAAATCAAGAGCAAAACAACAAAAATCCTATCAGCAAAAACGGAGATATGCAATATTAAAGATTTACGTGAAAATAGTGCCAAAAAGAACAAAATGCATACTGTGGTTATCTGATCGCGGCGGACCAGACGAAGGCACATGTTTAGGCCGGCTACAGGCACCCAATTAGGCCCGTTAAACAAGAGAACCTTAAATCATGGTTGTGAAGAGATGTAAAGTCCGATGTCAAGGATGCACGAGGTCTGGGTGAGGAGGTATATCCCACAGTGGCAGTTCTGAGGAACAGCGAACTGTGATGTGAATTCCTTGAGTGGAGATGTGTGGGCAGTGGTGGATCCGATGTGCTGTGTTGAGAGAGGCGATGTCCTTGCAGGGAGATGTGTCGACTACGATGAGCTGCAATAGATGATGCAAAGTCCTTGTGTCTGGGAAGTTTGTGCAGCAGAGGCAAAGTATCATTTCCAAGTGTGAGGTGTCCATCAACAAAGGTGATGCACTAGTTCTGAGGGAAATGTGCTGCACCACATTAGAGATATGTTGGTTCTACTGGATCCGCAAACGGGCTGGCAGAGCACCTTCAGGCCCTCTTCCAAGTGTCCAGGACTGGAGTGGCACCACTTGGGATGGCAGTACTCACAGATGGCAGAGTCTAGGTGCTGGATTCAAAGTTGTTTGAAGTCTGTTGTCTCCCTAAGACTTCTGAGCAGGAGGCAGTCAACTAGCTCTTATGGTCACTCAGGGATCCTGGGTTTATGGATGCATTACCAGGTTTTCTCACCCAGGCAAGAGGGAAGCAGGGTCACAGATCTGCACAACTGGGCAGCAGTCCTTTAGAGCAATAGTTCAGCACAGTGGCCGAATCGTGTGATATGCAAGTGTGGTAGATGACAGCTCCTCCCTCTCGATAATTCAGAGTGGCACATCCTGCCAACACCTATCTTCCCTTTATCTCACTGTCTTGGAGCAACATACAAAGATCAACTGCCAGCTGCACCTAGTCAGGCACCAAATTGTTAGGACTAGAAAATATCATTTTCAGAATTGTAACTAAAATCCAACTTTGCTATTAAAGATGGCTTTTAATTACTATTAATTAGGCCCAATCTCAACCTATCTACCTGCTCCCAATCAGACATTACAGCTTAGTATGGGCACACGACATGCAGACCCAGCTTTGCGGAGGGGCTTGGAATTGGACACTTTCCTTAGTGGACATATCCTCACTAACGTCATGGATCTGGGTTCATCCACCCCAAATCAGCGGGCACTGACGTTCTGAGGAAGGGATAGTGCTTCAACGATTGATTTTATTTTTGTTTCCCCTTGCCTCGCAGATCGCCTTTTGGCCGCAGAGGTTTCTGTAACAGATTTTGGGGACCATAACACCCTGACAGTGGTACTAAGATTAACATCCCGGCCCGTGTATTCTATCTTTCAAGGGGCTAGGGATATAACTCCATCGACAGATAAACTTAGATTAAAGTGGAGGGGGGTTGACAGTGGTAAAATAATCAAGACTGTTGGAAGGGCATTCGAATTTAATTACTTCATGCCTATCAACCAGAGTTTCTCGCTCATGTGTAATCAAAGATTTTATCAAACTCTGTTCGGTGATTAGATCCCTTTTATCAGTGCCACTCCATCAGGATGAAAAAGAACCAAGATGGTTCGATCATAACTGTTTGGAGGCCAACAGGAGACTGCGTAAGGCTATAACTGCTAAACCTAGATGCAGGGTAGACATAAGGCTAGGAAAGTGCCATGAATGAGCGGAAGGGTACTCTCCTGAGTGAGCGCTGGGAAGCTCTTTCAGAGCCAGTTAGGGGAAAGAATGGCAACTTATTTTGGTCCGCAGTCAGAGATCTACGTAACATGGGCCAACAATTAACACCAGTTAGCTGTACCATCTCCAGTAGCTCATGGGAGAATCACTTCTCTAAAATCTACGCTACGCTGTTGCATGGCTTAGACCACTTTGTGCAGGGTCACTTATGCTGCCTACAGATAACGCTGTTGGAGGTAGAAGAGGCGATTGCACAGAGCCTTGGTAATAAGGCTCCTGGTCCAGACGGGCTGCCCATAGCCATAATAAAGTGGAAACCAGAATTTTGGGCCCCAGGCCTTTTGAATGTTTTTAACAGTTTACCCCAAGACTCCATGCCTGATACATAGGCTACGAGCATTATTGTTCCAATCTATAAAAAGGGGGATGGATCAGAGCCAATTAATTATAGGCCGATTTCTTTGCTTAACAACACCTTAAAGATTTTGGGTCATGTTATCTATAATAGGATTTTAGATTGGACGGAGGAAAGTGGCATATTAGACCCTGGTCAACTGGGTTTTAGAAGCAGGGTCGGCACAATAGAACAGTGTTTGAACCTTAATTTGGTTATTAATAAATACAGCACCTCTCGATCTTTGTCAGGATTTCAGGTGTTGCGCCTACAATGCTGTGTGTGCTAGTTCATAGGTCCATGCGCTATAGAAAGGCAAGAAAACAAGTATTGACTACATCTCCCAGACTCCTCGGCGGAGGAGAGGTATTATTGGTATGCACGATACGCTTCCTGTTGCGTGTAATTCTTTGGGACTTCAGTCGTTGCCTGCTCGTAGGAAAGATCCCTGCACGTCACCTTGATTCCCGGCTTCAAATGACGAGAAGCTGCCGTCTGGTTCCCCGACTCGAGGTAGGACCGGGGCTCTCTCTTTCTAACTCATCTGCTACGGAGCACGCTGCCTTCCGTCGCGCTGCCTTGTGGAGAGTATTTCCGTCTTTTGGCACTGGAACGGAGCGCGGTAGTGTAAGCTACGCGTTGCCGTTCTGCTCCTTTCTTAGAAGTGATAATATAACTTTTAGGAGCATATTTGGATTCTACTTTTCTGGGCATTTCTAATTTCTGTGAATACATACAGGAAAGCGTAGCGCCGTAGTGGTCTCAACTATGCGCTACAGTGTGGTTCAATTCTTGCCTAAACAGTATTTGAGGAAGCGGAGTGCTTGGTATATGGTCTCCTCATTACCGTGTTCCTTATTCCAGGATCTATTGTTCCGCACTGAGATAGTGCTGTTCCTTCGTTGTGGTTTTCCATTTCCATATGTACTGGAACCTTGTACTGATTGAAATAAGAGAAGTCTTTATCTCTAACATTATCAGAGCGTAGTGTTGTGGTTCTTGCTCCCTACACATCACCGTTTCTGTAAAGCGAGGTGGCTACGATTGTTTTTCTTTCTTCTCCTCAAAAAGGATCAATTTGCTTTTCATTTTCTATCTGGAACTATTACCAGAATCCTTTTTACAACGCAATCCTCTTACTCTTGTCATGGTATGCTGGAGGGTTGTCTTCATATTACACAGGTGTAGGGCATATGTGTTTATGTGTGAATTCTGAGTATTGTTTATGTTTCACTAGGCGAAACAAAGTCAAGACTGGTGGTGAATGAGGAGGACTTCAACTGAAGTTTATGTTTCCTTCTTTAGCAGGTATATTAGATCATCTAGTGAGACCATACGAGAGTAGCCTGATATTATATGCTTTGTTTCTAAGTGTATGCTTTGTCGTTTCAGGTTTTCCCCTTTTCCCTGCTGTCCCTTCCCTTTCCCTTCCCTTTTTTCCCTCGCCTAATGGCTCAAATACTCTGTGTATTTACAACTAGAGTGTTTGTGACGTTTGGAGGAGGACCATTATATACTACAACCGGATTCTGTGGAGCCAACCCTGACAAGCTTCCCCTATTTATTTAGCGTTTATGGACCTATCATATGCTTTTGATTTAGTTAATAGGTCCAAACTCTAGTCTATTGTGTTGGATTATGGTCTGGATCAATCCTAGGTAAATTTTTTGGTATTTTTGCATACTGATCTTAAGGCACAAGTAAGGATAGGCATGGGAGGGGAGGTGTCAGGCCCAAATAAGGTAGGAAGGGGAGTCAGACAGGGATGCGTTTTAGCACTCCTGCTTTTTATTATTTATATCAATGGATTGAGTAACTCCCTCAAACAGTCAACCCCAGACGTCCCAACGATTAACGACAAACTACTACCTGTACTCCTTTACGCGGACGATGCGGTCTTAATGGGCTGCACCCCGAATTCCCTGCGTATCCTTGTTAAAAGCTTTGTAGAGTACATGAACGGGCTGGATTTACGCGTACATTTTAAAAAGTCATTTATTATGTCATGCGGACCAGGGAAACACCAACTCAATTCTATATTGATAGAGAATGATAGACTAATTTCTACCCATACCTTCGCATATTTGGGGATTGCCTTTGCTGAAAATGGCTCGTGGACTTGGCATTTGGCCCACTCCACGAGCAAATTCTCAAAGGCCATCAGTTCTATTTTAAGTCTTCCACATCCGAAGAAAACAGGTGCTACTGAAGCAATTTTAAGGATTTTTAAATTGCAATGCGTCCCAATAGCTACGTATGGGGCAGAGATATGGGGTTTGGAGAAGAATGGGTGCATCCAGCAGGAAGAAAATCGGTTTTGTAGAAAGCTGCTGGGCACACCGATTTCTACCTCTCAGTATATTTGCCATAAGGAACTTAACTTACATTTTATTTGCGATTTTATTAGTCCCCGACCTGTGTTATTTTGGCACTCAGTTTGGAGGAACAAATCTGCTACTCTAGCTCAAGAATTTATAACTGATTGCCTCAAGTGCGAGAGAGGACTGGATATTCCCTGGCTCTTTGGGTCTTTAAAAGCTTGTGCAGTATTGACAAAGGTAGCCTCTTTTTAGACCCATTTATTACATAAGAATGATTTGAAGAAAGCACTTTACGCACTTTATAACACAGAAAGGGTCAGGGAAGAATCTAAGAAAACTACAGTCCTTAGTTACATGAGCAGAGAATTGCATAGGTATCCTCTACTAATATATCTCACCCTGCCAATGGTAAACTGGGAAAGAAGCCTTTTATTTCGACTGAGGGAGGGAACTGTAAGATTCTTGTTAAGTTTCCCTCTTATCAGATGCTGCTTTCTCTGGACATTGAAGAAATAATTTTCCGCACTAGCACTTTCTTGAGAACTGCCACCCGGGCGCGCAAAATGATGGACAATCCCTGAATTCCCTTTCGTTCAGTAATTTGTAAAATTTGTCTGCTGTCTATTACGATCTATCATATTTTAATAAGGATTTTATAATTATTGTAAATCTGTGTATGTGCTTTTTTGAATTCTTGGAATTTGAATAAAGATCTATGAAATTAATGAAATGAATGAATAGTAAATGTAATAAGGCAACTCAAATGGTATTCTATGAGGGAGGTAGGCCTTGCACTAGTGAAAAGATGAATTTAAGAGTTTTTCACAATCAGGACATGTAAAACTGAAAAGCACGTGTCCTACTTTTTAAATACACTGCACCCTGCCCTCTGGCTTGTTCAGGGTCTACCATAGAGGTGATCTATTTGTATCAAAAGGAAGGTTTGGGCCTGGAAAAAGGTTTATTTTACTGGGTCAAAATGACACTTTAGAATTGCACACACAAGCTTCAAGGGCTCTTTAAATAGGTAACACAATCAGGGCTACAGGACCACTGGTAGAATTTTTATTATAGGCTGTGTGCACATACAGTACTACTTTACTGGGCACTTAAATGTAAATAAAATAGGAAAATTAGGTGTAAGGACATTCTACCATGTTTTAAGGAGAGGGCACACGTAATTTAGCAAGGGTTAGCAGTGGTAAAGTGCACAGAGTCCTAAAGCTAGCAAAACAGGAGGGTTAAAGACAAAAAGTTAGCCAAGGATGCAAGGTCTAAAACTGAGGGACACTCACTAACTTTTTAAATTGTTAAATTGTGTGTGTCTTATAAAGCGCACTTCTACCCGCACCGCAGGCCTCGTAGCGCTATAGACCGCTGGGGAACCCGTCCTGGCTTTCCCTGTGAGATAGTCCCTCCTGGGAGTCTCCAAGGTGAAACCAGGCATCCCCGGCGTTTGTGAGGGGCCGTTGTGGAGATGAGGCAAGCTAATGCCCAGAGTTGCCGAGTGTGATCTCTGGTTGGAGTAGGCACCGATGCGAGAATTATCGAGTCCGCTGATCCTGGTCCGAGACCCTGCCGCGTCGGGAATCGAACCCTGGTCCCGGGCCGTTCTCTGCTCTGGGGTCTGCCGCCTCTAACCAGTGAGCCACTCCACTAACTGGATTAAAATTTAGGGTTATAATCAAGCAATCCATTACAGAAGCACCCCATACAGTCTGTCTGAAAATAGGTTTCACAGTCATCTATGTGACTGTGTCTCCCCCAGAGGGAGTGGCACTAGTATTTACATACATGATTACTAAACCTACCCATGGCATTTGTGACTTGAATACCAAGAAATAAAAAGAGCACAATAAGCGATAAGCATTTGTTCCTATTTTTGCTCTTGAGCAGCTGACTGTTAAAGAAGGGGCTGCAGAAGTTTCAGCAGGTTCTTCTTCATTATAAATCGTATGTGAGCACAATTAATGGTCACATTATTGAAGGTGGGATCTACTCATTTGAATGGGGACATAACTGCTATCCAAATTATTAATTTAATTGCCAATCCACAATCTTCCTACTAATAAAGCACGTTCTTGGGAAAAAAGCCTTCTGAGACACATGCTATGTGCACAAAATGAGAAATGGCACCTCTGACACCCTTCGTCACCTCTTTACAGTAAGTTACAGCCACAGACTGATTCCTGTCTACCTTGTTGAAGGTAGCCATTCGATTCCTAAGGCAGTCTTGGGGTGCCCTGCACAAACACTTCCGGTGCAACAAAATCATAAGTATATGCATTCGGTCGCTGTTGGATCTGGCACTTTCAGTGAGGTCACCACAGATTTTTGCCTTTTATCTTCCTGTGCTGAACCTTTCTTTGAGTCCTGAAGATGGTTCCTAATTACACTTCCAAGAATGGGTGCAGACTGTGAATGACTCCATCCTGGTGCAGTTTTTAGGGCTCTCTTAATGGTTAGGAGTTCCCACTGAGTTGAATACAAAATAAATGGTGAATTTGTCCTCATGTTTCAGTGCTGCAAACTTATTTTGTTCACTTGAGCATGCATAAGGCGCACTGTTTTATTTGTAAAGTGCGGAGCTTTGATCAGCACTGTTTCACCCTATGCGAGTCTCATTGGTGCAGCGCTTCACCACATTGCCCATTGGTAATCCAGACATAAAAGTCATGTCAGAACTGTTGACAGAGTGGTGACCAAACATAGGGCATGGTTATGATATTGGCGGTCCAGGAGCTGTGGCTGTTGGGAGAAAGCCACCAAGCCAGTGGAACCCTGACTGCCACATCACAATGTTACCGCAGGGCTGGCAGTTTTGTGGCAGCGCAGTCATGGTGGAGGTATGCTGCAAATCCAGGAAAGAGTCGCAGCCAATGCCGGCAATGCTGCAATGCATCTGGGTGGTCGTGCGCACTGTTTCCCTGCACCACAGCATGGGGGCACACATAGGTGTCACAAAGAAGATGTCTCCGGGGCACACGCACCCTGGAGATATGAATTCACCCCAAAATCTGCCTTTCTGCCAATCGCTTCACGTGTCCGCGCCAAGGAAAACTTGGCAAAAAGGAAAGTCGCAATAGGCCAGCACCACCTCCATTGCCCACGGCTATCCATGCCGTCTCTGCTGTGTAAGGTCAGTTCTCATCAGAGGCTGCGGTTTGGAGGCAGTATTGCGGTGGTCTCACTGCAAAACTTGAGATTGGGCAGTCTGATCGCTACGGTGGCAACAGGACAGTTGGACTGCCAAAGTGGGTACGGCGGCCCCAGTACCACTGTGCTTGTAATCTGGCCCATAGTCATTGAAAAGACTAATATCAGAATAAAATGGCTTAGTTTGTGATATTTTACTTCTTGTTAATATGGTTAATATGTGGACTGTATAATATGTTATAGAACCCTGTATTATTGTGTAGTCCGGCATGTTGAGTATAAAACTTTTCATTCCAGAACTAAGCACAGAATATTTGGCTAGGATTCCACAATCATGATTGATATAGCCATATATACCTACATTCGTGTATATTGAACATATATTTCAAATGTGCAGAAGAACCTCACCCTCTAATTTCCAGCTCTCACTAGACTCAGAAACCTCAAAAAAACATGCAAAAAACTAAAACTCACATGGCGTAAAGACTGGGCAGCGAATAATAAAGAGGCATACCGATCCGCTATGAGGCTTTACAAAACCGCTCTGAAAAAGGCCTTTTTCGGAGAGAGAATTAAAACCTCTTCAAACTCATCCCGGGAAACCTTTAAAGTAGTCAAAGAACGGGGAGGAGCTTCGCGGGCGACCAAGATGGCCGCGTAAGCTCGGAGCTCCGTGGACCGTCCGACCCACCGCAACTATCCTGCCTGAAATCCTGGTCCACATTGGTGGAATTGTAATGCTGGTGGCCTGCTGAGGTGGGGACTGCAATCGTCTTCCGAATCGGTGGATCCTGAGCAAAGTTACGTCGAGCTGAACTCCGCTCCGTGACGGTGCCATTGTCCCTCCGGACTTCGTCACTTCGCACGATTGGACTGCGTAGTGCCCGCCTGCCGACTTCGTTGGTGAAGTAACTGCGCTCCTGCTTGAGCCTTCGGCACCCTGGTCTTGCCTTCGTGATCCGTCTGCCTCTCGGCTGTGGACCCAGACCTGTTGCCACCTCGCCTTTGTTCTCACGTACCCATCATGGCGGGCAGAGGTGATCCGGACAGGGCATCGAATAAAGGTGGTCGGGGCAAGTCGCAAACGCAGAACAATCGCATGGAGCGATATGTGAATCTCAAATCGCCACCTACATCTGGGGCCGTCTCTAAAGGGACCCCATCGACGAGCCCGCCGGATGGATCGGACCCCACCCTCGTGGACATTATGGGTGCCATTACTAGCCTCCGTGCCGACATGCAGCAACAGCACGAGACCCTGACTCATAAAGTGGACTCCATGGCGGTTGATATCACCCTCATTAGGGCCGACTTGGGCAAGACCAACGAGCGTGTGAAGGCTCTCGACATCAAGACCGCCAGCCTAACCTCGGACGTTTCCGAGCTACAGACTGAGGTCCGCAACCTGCGGACGACCGCTGATCTATTCTCAAGGCGGCTGGAGGACTTTGAGGGGCGAGCCAGGCGGCAGAACGTCCGCATAGTAGGGGTACCGGAGGGATCCGAGAATGACGCAGCTGACCTATTTGTGGAGGACTTGGTTAAGACTCATTTGGCGCCCTCTGGACTGAGTAATTTTTTCTCAGTGGAGCGTGCCCACCGTGTACCGGGGGGCCCGCCGAAAACGGGAGCGTCGCCGCGACCGATTGTGGCGCGCCTCCTCAACTTCAGAGACCGAGACGCGATCCTCCAAGCATCCAGATCGCATGGACCACTTCACTACCAGAATGCGGAGGTGCACTTTTATCCGGACTTCACCAGGATGGTGCAGCGTCAGCACCTGAGCTACGCGGGGGTGAAGAGACGCCTCAGAGACTTGGGTCTCAAGTACTCCATGATGTTCCCTGCGAAACTCCGTGTTGAACACAAGGGACGTGCCCTCTTTTTTGACTATCCTGAAAATGTCAGTGAATGGCTGGACACTGTTTCGCCTGCTCGTGACGAGCAAGAGGATGAAGTTGGAGGCGCCTCGGGCGGAGCAGAGCGGCAAGACTGAACTAGGAGCTGATGCTACCCCCGCCTCGAATGACCGCCGGACTTGTGCTTTGTTACTTAATGATCTCTCCTTCATTTACATGGTGGGTGGCGGGACGATTTCACGGGGATTCCTTACTCCTCTGGGTCTTTCGTAGAGTAGTTAATGGGGCGACAGGCACACTGCTGGTTGGGGGGCTTTTTAGTCTACTGCAGGGGTGCAGGGTGGGGGGTTTGTTGGGTGCAGTTATTTTGTGTGTTGTTTTTTCCATTCTTTCTCTTGTGTGGCAATGGGACATTGGTGCTCCTGAACTGTTTTTGATGCGGGTGTCTTTGGGCATTGGGTGGGGCCGGCAGTGGGGGGATGGGGGGTAGGATGTTAAGAATTCTCAGTTGGAATGTTAACGGGTTGGGTGACCGAATCAAGAGAGGGGTGGTGATACAACTGATTAAACGGCACATGCCAGATATTGTCCTTCTTCAGGAGACGCACTTGGTGGGCAACGCTTGTAAAGCTCTGAATTGTAAGGGTTACAAAATGGTGGCACACTCGGGGTTCTCTTCCGGCTCCCGGGGGGCGGGCATCCTCGTGCGCGCGTCCCTTCCCCTGGAGATAGAGACCACCTTGATTGATGACAGGGGGCGGTACGCCGCCGTGGCTGGTAGATGGGAAGGGCGTTCCCTCACGTTGTTTTCTGTGTACGTCCCCCCGGGGCTCCAATCTAGTACCTTTCAAGACCTTGGTGGTGCCATCTTGTCTATGCCGGCTGGCCGGTTGATAGTGGGGGGTGACTTTAATTCAGTTTGCTCTGGTCTGCTTGATCGCCAACCGCCCCGCGACCTACGTAGCCCGCAGATGTGGCTGCCATCCTTTCTCGAGTCCATGGGTCTGGTAGACGGGTGGCGACTTCTGCATCCCACGCTCCGTCAATTTTCTTTCCTATCGGGTGCACACGGTAGTCTTTCTCGCATCGACTATGTCCTCACATTGGCTTCGGACGCACTGGCCATTTCCGAAGCCCGCTTTCTGGCGCGGGGCATTTCTGATCACTCCCCGTTATGGGTCTCCTTTGACTTTGGGGTGGTCCTGTCGGAACGACCGGCAGTGGTCAATCCGTGGTATTTCCGGAACTTCAAGACCCGCTCCCTCCTGGCCAAAGCCATTGATCTTTACTTCTCCGAGAACGTGGGCTCGGTGAGGTCGGCCGTTACACTCTGGGAAGCCTTCAAGACGGTGCTCCGTGGCGAGGCCCAGGCGCTCATCGCTGAGACCCGCCGGACTAGGGATTCTGACATGCTGGTTGTTGAGCAGGAGGTCCTGCGACTCGAGGCCCAGCTGGGGCCCGAGCCGGACCCCTCTGTCCTGCATACCCTCTCGCTGAAACAAGCGGAGTACCATGCCTTGGCCACGAATGCCGCCCTCGCTCTGGCCAAGGAACAGCGAGGCCGCATCTACGACGTGGGCGATAAGGCCGGGAAGCTGCTGGCTTGGTTAGACAGAAGGGAGATGGCCAGCCGTGTGGTACCCGAACTCCTCGGAGATGACGGTGTGGTCCTTACGGACCCTAGTGCTATCGTTGACTCATTCGCTGGCTACTTTCAGGGGGTCTATGAGTCTGCCTCGGACTTTTCAGAGGTGGACTCATCGGCCTTCCTCTCGGATATTGACCTACCCTGCCTTTCCGAGGAAGAGAGAGCGGACCTGGATAGAGACATCACCGCTGACGAGATTGACCTTGCGATCCGCTCCCTACGGACCGGAAAGGCCTCCGGGCCTAACGGCATACCGGTGGAACTGTATAAAATCCGCTCGGACGCGGTCTCCCCGCACCTCCGTAAAATGTTCTTGGAGTCCTTTGAGAGAGGCTGTCTCCCCCTGGATCAACGACTAGCTACCATCGTGGTCATCCACAAGGAGGGTAAGCCGCGGGACGTCTGTCGATCGTACCGTCCTATCTCTCTCCTTAACGTGGAGCCCAAGGTCCTCACCAAGCTGCTCGCCAACCGATTGATTGGCGTCATTAGCGACCTCGTGCACCCCGACCAGTCGGGATTCATCCCCCACCGAAACACTGCCCTCAATTTGCGACGCCTCCATGGTGTCATGGCCAGGGCCCACACTCTCGAAGAGCCGGCTGTCCTGGCGTCTCTCGACGCCACTATGGCCTTCGACTCGCTCGAATGGCCATACCTCTGGGCAGTGCTGACCAAACTCGGGTTCGGACCCGTCTTTGTGAGCTGGGTGAAGCTCTTGTATGCGGACCCGATGGCTAATGTTATGGTCAACGGTCGCCTGTCGGCGCCATTCCCCCTACGTCGGGGTACTAGACAGGGTTGCCCCCTGTCGCCCCTTCTGTTTGCCTTGGCCCTTGAACCGCTTGCAGCTTTACTGCGTGTGCATCCTGACCTGCGAGGCATTACATGGGCCCCTGGCTTCGAAGACAGGGTCTCCCTGTACGCCGATGATATCCTGCTTTATCTGACTTCCCCCTGCAGGTCTCTCATTGTGGCCTGTGATGTGATCAGACTTTTCGGGCGGTACTCTGGCCTGATTATCAACTGGGCCAAGTCCTCCCTATATGTCCTCAAGGGGGATACTCCACGTCTCCCCAGAGGCTGCAGGATTCAGATTGCCACGCGCAGCTTCAAGTACCTGGGCGTCTACATCTCTGGTAATCCCAAGTTGAGGCATGATAACAATCTACTCCCTCCTCTTCAGCGGTTACGGCGTGATGTGGACAGCTGGCGTAAACTGCCGCTCTCCCTTCTTGGCCGTGCCGCTCTATTCAAGATGATGGCCCTGCCCAGGTTCCTATACGCGCTCCAAAACGCTCAGGACCCGGTCCCGGCACGCTACTTTCGTGATCTTGAAGGCCTTCTCCGGACCCTCCTCTGGGAGGGTCGGCCCGCGTTGCCTTTCACAAACTCACACTCCCCTGGTACGACGGTGGAATCGCCCTTCCAGATGTGCGCCGCTACTATTGGTCTTCGCAACTAGCTGCCCTCAACCACGGCTTCTATGGCCCAGTGGGGAGCCCCGGCTATGCCATGGATAGATGGCTGATGGGCGATGGTAACTATTATCGGGCCCTATACTCGAAGTCTTTTGACCGACGGTTGACGGGCCCCACCCGTACGGCGGTCCGCACCTGGCGGGCGGTTACTAAGGCACAAGGGTGGCAGGGCAGACTCACGAGGTTCACTCCCCTCTTTGATTCGGACATCCTGGGTAGACTATGGCACACCAAGGGATTTGATAAGTGGGACCTTATCGGCATCAGCAGGATTGATGATATGCTCTCCAGGGGCTCAATTAAGACCTTCCCCCAGTTACAGACCGAATACCAGCTGGGCGCGACGGAGTTTTTTCGCCACGCTCAACTGCGACACGCGCTGCTCTCGGCCTCTCCGCCGGACGGCGTCATTCCTGAGAGCTCCCCTCTGGAAGACAGGATACTAGATGGGCACATGCCGGACAGCGCAATCTCCCTCTCCTATAAAAATTAATCAATGTGCGCACGGACCTCCTACTTAGTTTGAGAGACCAGTGGGTGGCGGATGGCCTTGAACTGGACGAGGAGGATTGGCAGAGCGCAGTTTCCTCCCCTAAGGAGGTTGCCATTTCTTCCCGTCTTCGCCTCGTGCAATTTAAGATCCTGCACCGGGTGTATATGACAGGACCCCGATTAATGCGCATGGGTTTCTCGCCTGACGGTCTCTGTCGTAGGGGCTGTGGAGCTCTTGCCACTTTCTTGCACATCCTTTGGGACTGCCCGGTGATCGCATCCTACTGGAGAAGAGTGCACCGCGTTATGGAGGAGGTGACTGGCGTGGCTGCTCCTGCTGAAGCCCGTCGATGCCTTCTGAACGTATGGGAGCCTTCCGATCACAACGTTGCGCAGACTAGGTGGGTTACCCTTGGGAACATGGTAGCTAAGAGGGACATAGCCCAGAGGTGGGGTGCGTCCGAGGTCCCCCTGCTGGTACAGTGGAAGGCCAACATGGACTGGTGCATGTTCAGGGAGAAGACTGTCTATGTGGCCAGAGGGAGACCTCGAACTTGGACTAAAATTTGGGGAGCATGGAATGCGTACAGGGGAGATGTGTGCTTACCGCCTGAATCAGTCAGCCTGCATGATAATATGTCTCCCTAGCCTGTGACGCCAACTGAGCTCTATTGTACTGTATTCTCCTGTCACCTTCCCCCTCCCTCCTCCTTCCCATTCTGCAACCTATCCTTGATGCACGTTTCCCTGCCTTTTCCCCTACCCATCCCCGACACCCAGCGTCACACTATTCCCACTGCCACTTTCGCGCCCGCGGGCGCCTTGTTGTTGTATTCATCTTAATATAAAATCAACCTTCGATGACTATGTCTTAATTGTTTGACACTATTTCTCTCCTGTTATTCCTGCTGCCTTGCCTCCGGGATGTCAGGCTGAATAGCTGTGTGTTCTGATTTCAATAAAGGTTTTCAAAAAAAAAAAAAAAAAAATAGTCAAAGAACTTCTTAAGGTACCCCCCCACCCCCAAATAGGCAGGAGAGCTCTGAATCAAGATGTAACCAATTAGCGGACTTTTTCGACAGTCTACCACATAGTGTGCCTATTCCAGATTCCTATGACCACTTTGTCCCTTTTCCCGGCCTTTTCCTGGATTCCTTTACTCACATATCCAGGGAAGATTTCTGCAAAGTCCTGTCCGCTATGAAAAGTGGCTCCCCGGCTGATCCCGCGCCTATGTATATTCTCAAACGGATTTCAGATACAATTGCCCCCTTAGCAACTGAACTTGTAAATGCCTCCATCACCCATGGTGTGGTCCCCCCTAGTTGGAAGCAGGCCAGGGTAAAGGCCCTCCTAAAAAAAACAGGGCTTGATCCTTCTGATCTGGCCAACTTCTGCCCAATATCGTTGTTACCAGGCCTCAGTAAAATCACGGAAAAAAAGGTTAACCAGCAGCTTTCCTTCTTTTTGGAAAATAACAAACTGCTACGTAATTCCCAAACAGGCTTTCGGCCGGGACAGGGCACCGACTCAGACCTGATAGCAGTGGCGGAAGAGGCAAGGTGCATCTCGGATTCAGGGGGATCTGTGGTTGCAATCCTCCTGGATCTAAGTGCAGCTTTTGACACAGTGGACCATGGAATTTTAATTCAGTGCCTCGCTAGAGTAGGAGTATCAGGCATGGCCTTGCAATGGCTCTCATCTTTCATGAGCAATCGATCTTTTCAGATCTGGGAAGGCTGCGCACTCTCTAAATCTATCCTCCTCCAGTGTGGAGTGCCTCAGGGCTCCTCATTGAGCCATCCCTACCCTTTTCAACGTTTATATGGCCCAACTGGAGGATGTGGTTAACTTTTTTGGGATCAAAATAGTTACCTACGCAGACGACACCCAACTAGTCGTCTCGCTATCCCAACAAGATAGGTGCTCAGAAAATCTATTTGCTTGCCTTTCAGGAATACATTCCTGGATGACCAACTCTCGGCTCAAACTGAATGGTGCCAAAACTGAGCTGATGCTCCTGGGCCACCAACTAACATCCCTACCTAAGTCCATCTGGCCTCCCTGCATGGGTGATATTCCCGCCCCGAAAGATGAAATTAAAAGCCTAGGAGTATGGTTCGAGAAAGACCTGACTTTCAGGACGCAAGCAAAGAAAACAGCAGGTATATGCTATGGCCTACTTCGTTCTGTGCGGAAGGTTCTTCTTCTCTTGCCTTTTCAGTCTAGGAAGCTGTTAATCCAGGGGCTAATATTATCTAGACTGGATTACAGCAATGCCCTGTTCCTGGCAGCACCTGAAGCCACCATCAACACGCTCCAATGTGTTCAGAATTCGGCAGCCAGACTGCTTACCGGCTCCTCAATAAGATCTTCGGCTAAGCCGGCACTGAGATCTCTTCACTGGCTGCTGATTCGCGAAAGAATAACATTTAAATCTCTTTGCATAACCCACAAGCTACTTCAGGGGAGTGGACCCCCTATCCTTAGAAATCTGATTCGCCCCTAAAAGTCCTCTCGGACTCTCCGTTCTGACCTTGGAAACTTGGCTACTGTCCACAGAGTGAGGAAGGTGCGCTCTAGGGGACGTCGATTCTCGGTTAATGCGGCAACACTTTGGAATGCCCTTCCGGCAATGATTCTAACTGAATTCAGCTATCTGAAGTTTCGGAAGCTGCTTAAAACTTTTCTTTTTCCCAATGAGCCCTGATTTATGGTACCCTCTTCAGTTTTTGCCCTTTGTTCTGCAGCGCTGGGACGCTTTCGGGCAGCCATGCGCTTTATAAATCAAATTTCATTTCATTTTGTTTCATTGCATCTGTGCATCACTAAAAGTCAGTGCAACATTTTAGAGGACTGGTGGTGTTAATCGTACATTGTACAAACGTTTTCTAGAAGATGTTTTTTCTGATTTCAGCACCTAACTAAAATCACCCAATAAAGGTGGGTGAAATATCAGGTAAGAAACAATTCTGCATTTATGCATTGAAGCTAAAGTGAGTCGCATAAAGAGGGAATGGGCAATTTACAGCATTGGGCAGCATGTGTGCATTAGGCTTTAAATATTGCACTAAAATGAGAAAAGGTGAGATTTTGTTGAAAAGGTGTGTGGCATGGTACTAGAAAGGGGCCGGAGACTATGTCGAGGTAAATACATTTTTATTTTTGTTAAGGTTTTTTTATATCATGTTGTAAGTCTGTCCCTCTGAAATCTCCCGGGATCCGTGGTGGCTTAAGGCACAGTCCTTGCTTCCTTGGAAACTATACTGGAACCGTCTTCTTGGGTCACTCAGGGCTCCGGGAAGTCTTTTGGGCTCGGATGCCGTCCGGACAAACCCCGTGCAGAGAGAAAGAAACAGACTGTCAGGAACGTGACTCTCTATCTACGTGCCCAAAGGGAAACCGGGGAAGTGACAGGGACACCAGTGCTACTGTGCTGTACAATGAAAACAGTTCTTAGTGCTTCGGTGAGTCCGTATTAGTGAGGGAGGGTATAATTACACTAGGAGAGGGAGGTATACTATTGCGGCCGCTCGGGTAGGCAAACAAGCGGTATCACAGAGCTGAAGAACCCCATCTCCCTACCCACCCCGCAAAATGCAGCCGTACCTGCTGCAGCCACACTCCTCCCTCAGGAGTGTGGCACGGCGCTCCCCTGATCCGTTGGCCTCCTGGCTTTCTCCCTTCGTCCTCTCGTCATGGTCCATACAATAACGCTCCTTCTTTCTCTTCTCCGCTCCACCCGCCTGCGCTCGATTCCTCAGGGGTGACGTCACACGCCAAGCACTCTCCTTCCTGGTTTTTAGCCACTCCAAAACACACGTCGTCATCTAGGGGCGGAGTTTCGTTCTCCCTGATCCGCCAGTTAAAGGAGCAGGCCTCCTCCTGTTCCTCCGGTACTGACCATGGGCTGGCTTTGTCACTTTTCCGTTCATTCTGGTAATGGGGCAGAGAGGGAGGGGATGTCAGATTAACACTCCACCAGTCAGTAACGGGAGGTTATTTTCCTACCTGCACAGGCACTGTGTTACATTCCTCCCTGCCTGGTTTCTGCCGATTGGGAAGAATGGAGTTCCTAGATAGGAAATCAGCATTGCTATTCTAAGGGCCCTTTCTGTGTTGGATAGTAAAAGAAAATGGTTGTAGGAAGAGGCACCACCTGAGAATTCGTGGATTATGGGCTTTGGTTCTATACATCCACTGTAGTGGGGCATGGTCTGTGTATAATACAAAAGGTTTGTCTTCAAGGTAGTACCTTAATTTGTCTACTGCCCACCGTATCGCAAGGCATTCCCTTTCTATTGTGGGGTATTTACATTCCAGAGGATGTAGTTTCCAACTAATGTATAGGACCGAATGTTCTAGCCCGTCCTCTCCTATTTGGGTTAATACAGCACCCAACCCCGTATTGGAGGCGTCTGTTGCTAAAGAAAAAGGTTTGTCGAAGTTAGGAGGAACCAGTACTGGACTTGTGGTTATGGCCACTTTTAGATCCTGAATGACCTGTTTGGCTTCTTCAGGGGGGTTTATAATGGTGGAGGTCTTGACTTCCTTTTTCAATAGGTCGGTGAGAGGACTAGCCAAGACAGCAGAATTGTCTAGGAACCTTCTATAATATCCTTTAAGGCCTAGGAAGGCATGTATCTCTCTTTTTGTTTTGGGAAAGGGAGTGTTCATTATGGCCTTTACTTTTTCCTCTTGCGGGGCTATGACCCCCTCCCCTAACATGTACCCTAGGTATTTAACTTTGGAATAGGCAGCTCTGGACTTTTGGGCGTTTATGTGTAATCCTGCTTTATTGTAAGGCTCTCAGAATAGTAGTTACATGCCTCAAGTGATCTGACCAGGTGTTGCTAAAAATAACAATGTCGTCCAGATAGACGGAACAGTAGGCGGAAAATGGATGAAGGATGGTGTTCATTAACCTCTGAAATGTTGCGGGTGGCCCATGTAGCCCAAAGGGAAGGACGTTAAATTCAAATAAACCGTCTTCAGTAGAAACGGCGGACTTACGCTTATCGTCTTCCCTAAGGGGTACCTGCGAGTACCCCTTTGTAAGATCTAGCGTTGTGATGAATTTGGCTTCTCCTATTCGTTCTATTAAATCATCCACTCTGGGAATGGGGTATGCATCGAATGTGGAAATATTGTTTAAAGCTCGGAAGTCCATGCAGAACCTGGTTGTTCCATCTGGTTTAGGAATCATTACTATGGGTGACGAGCCGTTGCTCCTAGATGGACGGATCACGCCCAATTTGAGCATGTCTTGTACTTCCCTTTTTACATCCTGTCTTCTAGCGGCTGGAATCCTGTATGCTTTTTGTTTCACACATTTTCCTGCTTCTGTTTCGATTTTATGTTCTATCAAATGAGTTCGGCCGGGTAGGTCAGAAAACATTTGAGAAAAGGGTTGTAATGTGGTTTTAAGTTCTGTCTTCAAGAGATCTGGGAGGTTCTTGTTTATCAGTAACTGGTCTAAGGTGCTTTGGTTTGTCCCAGTATGGAGACCGAACTGGGCTACCTTTGGTAACGGACCTATCCATTTTTTTAATAGATTTATATGAAAAGTCTGACGTCGTGAAGGGGATATCTGAACCATATAGGTCATTTTCCCAATGGTGTCTATGATCGGATATGGGCCTAGCCATTCACTCCTAAATTTATTTGTGGAGGAGGGTAGTAAAACTAAGACCCAATCTCCTTTTTTCAGTGTTCTCCACTTCTTTCCCCTGTCATAATATTTTTTTGTCTGGTCTGACTGTTTTCCAAATTAGAATAGGCCAGGTCTCTCAATTTTATGAGCTTGGACTTAAACTGTTGGGTATAATCTAGCAGGGTTTTCTGTTCAAGGGTTTTCTCTTGTTCCCAAGCATCTTTGGGGATTTCTAATAGGGATCGAGGTTGTCTACGGTACAGCAATTCAAATGCTGAACAACCTAAACTACTTTGTACTTGGGTCCTCAGGACATAAAGCGCTAAGGGAAGTACCAGTCTTTGTGTTCAACAGATAGCATTTTCTTCAAGGTTGTTTTCAAAGTGCGATTATACCTCTCGACCAACCCATCTGTTTGTGGGTGGTAAGCTGAGGTTTTTATGTGGCTCAAGTCTAGTAATTTACATACTTCCTTTATTAAATGGGACGCAAAAGGGGTCCCCTGGTCTGTCAAAATGTCCTTTGGAAACCCGACCCTCGAGAACAATTCAATCAACTTTTCGGCTATGTTCTTGGCATTAGGGGCCCTGAAAGCAAAGGCTTCCGGAAATCTAGTTGTGTAGTCCACTATTACTAGTGCATAGGAATGTGCCTTTGAAGTGCGGGGCAGAGGCCCTATGATGTCCATGCCTACCCTTTCGAAGGGGTTCCCCAATATGGGGAGAGGTTGTAAGGGGACAACAGGAGTCTTATGCATATTTCTTTTCGGACATATGTCACATTTCTTACAGTACACCTCAGCTTCTTTATATATTCCTGGCCAATAAAAATGTTTTAACAGGTGTTGTCTAGTTTTTTCAGCACCAGAGTGACCTGCCGTTAGGTGGGTGTGGGCATAAAATAAAATTTGTTCTCGGAAGTCCTTTGGAACTAATAGTTGTAAGGAATCCGAGGGCTTACTTAGCCTATGCAGGAGATCATTTTTAATCAGGAATTTAGGGTTGAAGGTTATTTATTGTGATGAATATTTAAAATCTTACAACATAGCACATATAAAAGAAACTTTTAAAATATATGTTACAAGATAAAATCGCATAAAATTATCATTGCAGGACCTTTACAGACAATTAAGTTTTAGTAGTTACGTCTTCGAGTTTCCTTTTAACCAGCAGCAGGAACTTTACGAATGGTGCGTTTAGAGCAATATCGTTTGAGTCCATACACTTAATCTGCCTGCATGTCCGTATGCCGCGTGTTTTTAGAGGAAACTTGAGCATTGATTTTCTCTCTTGCAGGAGTGCAGGGCAGATACACAGGAGATGTTGAATGTCTTCTTCGACCATGTTACATAGTCTACATTTCGTTTGAGATTCTTGAAATTCCCATGGCGGAAGGTGACATAGGCCTTGCAGGAATCCAAATCTCGCTTTAATGAGCACCTGCTTATTTTTTTCCATCCACGGGGGTTTTCAGATATTGTTGTATCTCCTTCTTTTTATAGCCATTTAGCACCGTCCAGGCATGTTTTCTGTTGGTAAGGGTAGCCTGGTCCTATAGAATGGATAGATAGTCTGCAGTTTTATTAATGATTTTCTCAAATGAAGACTTGGTTATGTTCATTTCCCATATCATCATAACCCCAAATTCGTTAATCGCATCTCTAAGGTAAAGAGCTGCACTAGAGTTAGTGTCCTTCTTTATTTCTCTCCATAGGAGCAATGATATCTCATTTTGATGGTCACTTTTTATTTGGTTCCAAACTTTAATAAAGTGGCCTTGGCTTGCAACATGTTGATTTGTTAGGTCAAACTCCATCCTTACTTGTGCTGGGGAAGCGTTCACTGGGAGATGGAAAAGCGCTCGGTATACTCTGGTTATAATTTTATTCAAAGTATCACTATCTTTACCCATTAGTGCTTCACTCCCATATGTAATAGTGGGTAAGAGTTTTGCACCAACAATGCTCAGGAGAGGACCATAGGTCAGGCTAGGGAGAGACTTTTGCACAGTTCTAAATGCAGCAATTAATGTGTTTGCTTTCCTTTTAGCGTCAGCTTTTTGAAGATGGTAATTGCCCTTTGCATCGAATAATACCCCTAGGTATTTGTAGACCTCAACTTTATTTACTTTTTTGTTTTATCTTTGCGTTTTTAGCAACTACCATAATCTGAGTTTTGGTCTCGTTTATGACCAGTCCATTCTCTCTTGAGTAGGTATAGGTCCTTTTCAGTAAACGCTGAAGGCCCACTTTTGTGTGACTCATAAGTATGACATTGTCCGCATACATCAAACTTGTGAACCATATATCCGCTATTTTTGGCGGATGGGCGTTTTCTTTGTCCAATAATCCTGGTAGGTCAGCAAGAAACAAATTAAAAAGAAGGGGGGCTAAAACACAACCCTGCTTCAATCCTTCATTTGCTGGGATCTCAGTAGATAGGGTGTGCCTGTCACCCATCCTCACCCTCACCCATGTCTCTGAGTATAGAAGGCGAACTAACTTGAGCAGTGAAACCGGAATTTTCATTTTTTCTAGTTTTTCCCAGAGTAATTTTCTGTTTACGCTGTCAAATGCCGATTTAAAATCTGTAAAGCAAAGATATAAAGGTTGTTTTAATCTAAGCGATTTGTTCATAAGTAAGGTGAGAATCATTATATTAGTAGTAGTTCCTAGTCCTTGAATAAAGCCTGTTTGGTTTAAACGATTCAGAAAAGGGGGTGGTGATGAACAGAGTGTCTGAATTAAGCAGACCACTCTTACCCAGTCCAAAGATCAGGGCTTGATCCATCACCGTTATTTATCTCACTGCACCATCCCAGCTCAGAACCTTGCTATATGCAAATCAGTCTGTCCCTGGCCCAGTGCATCATGGGAACAGGGCAGACTAAACTACCAAGCCAATTCTTCACCAGAAAGGAGACAAACTACCGGGGACCGGTAGCTTGTTTCCTTCCCAGTATAAGAATTGGCTTGGTAGTTTGGTCTGCCCTGTTCCCATGATGCACTGGGCCAGGGGCAGACTAATTTGCATATAGCCAAGTTCTGAGCTGGGATGGTGCAGTGAGCTGAAAAACGGTGATGGATCAAGCCCTGATCTTTGGACTGGGTAAGAGTGGTCTGCTTAATTCAGACACTCTGTTCATCACCACCCCCTTTTCTGAATCATGTTTGGTTTAAAGGCATTCTTTTTTCTTCCGTCACCCAGTCAGTTAGTTTAGTTAGTATTAATCTGGCAAATAGCTTGGCATCCGAGTCCTGCAATGTTATCAACCTGTAATTTTGCGGCAGTGCCCAATTTCCTTTTTTAAAGATTGGTGTTATTAGGGATCCACGCCATGACTTAATACACTTTCCAGTCAACACAACTTCTAAGTACAACTTCTGTAGGATTGTTGCCCATAGATCTGGATTTTCTTTCAAAAGCGCAAATGGAATTCTATTTGGTCCTGGAGCGCCGTTCTTCTGTCGTTTTATAAGTTTAATTAGCTCTTCTTTTTCTATGGGAAATTGCATATCTGTATCAGTATCTTGGAAGGTAAAGTCATTCTCATTGTCAGTTTTACCCCCCTGTTGCATTTCCATTGAAGAAGTGTGTATAAGTGCTTGATTCAAATGTCTCCTCAGGAACTTGACCCATTCCTGCTCAGTAAAGGGGGATGAGACTACTTGCTTGTTGGGTCTAGCAAGGCCATTGATAATATACCAAAAGTCTCTTGAGTTCTTCAGTTTACTGGCGTGGAATATTCTTGCCCAGATAGCTTGTTTTGCTTTGTTTTTCTCGCTCCATATTAGTTTCTTCAGATTCTGGTTTAATAACTTTAGATTTCCAATATTTTCCGTTTTTAGATACGGTTTTTTGCTTAGTCTGATAATCCTATTTCGTTCTTTCTTTAGTGATCTTATTGTATGTGGGAGGTTTAAATTTGCTTTGTTTTCCTTCTTCTGGTCATTCCCATATTTAGACCTTTTTTTCCTGTTTGCCCTTGTTTTGTAGTCAACTTCCCAGTCAGGTCTACCCATTGTTCAATTGCTGTTTTTGTTGCAGTATCTTTCATGCATTTTTCCACAAACTTTTCCACTTGATCATTCATTTCATCTTTATTACTTAAATTCCAGATCAGTTTGTTATAGTTAATAGTACCGCAATGCCCTTGGACCGTCTGATAGGTCTTTTTCATAGTTATTCCAATATCCATTAGTATTGACTGCTGGGCATGATCACTCTCGTTTACTTTTGTTAGTTGGTATGAGGTGATGCTTTGGAGAATATATAGGGTTGTCATGATGTAGTCAATCCTGGATTTTGTCTTGTGCCCAAAATAACTGTATCTTGGTGGGACATCCGTTTTTACTCTACAGTTAAGTGTTCGAAGACCCATAGCTTCCATATCCTTTACAAATTTCTGACCCATTTTTCTTTTATTGGAGTTATTTTCAATCACTAGATCCTGTTCAGGTATTAACCATTGATGGTTTTGCAGTTGCGTGGCTTCATCTCTTAAGTGTAGAGACATTAAATTGAGGTTAAAGTCCCCGGTAATCAGAAAATCTGCTATCGGGTCCTCGAGCATTCTATTAATTAGTACATTGTTCAGCGTACCACATATTTTCTCCCTACTCTTATTAGTGGGCAATATATAAACTGTAATCAAATATATTGTTCTAGGTTTTTGATTATTTATTTTGTAGGTAAGTTTGACCATCAGAGTGTTCGACTCATCTATTTCCACTTGCTCATGGTCAATGTGCAACGCATTAGAAATGAAGATAGCCTGCCCCCCACTGGCTCGCCCGAACTTTTGCTCTTTTTTTGCGTTTTCATAGTAACCAGCATAACCATGTAGCATAAATGGGTTAGATTCCCATGTTTCCTGCAGCACTACGATATCAGGGTTTCCCACTATAGAGTCTATATATGCGTTGTGAATTTTCCCCCTCAATCCGTTAATGTTCCATGAACATAAACTTATTATTTCTTTGTTTATGCTATTAGCTCCTATTTGTAATGGACTACTGTATCATTGTATCTTATTACTATGGAGTGCCAAGTTGATCCATTTTTCATTTATTTCTGTGTTTCTTTCTACCTCTTTTTGCAAGGTGGGACATTCATTTTTTTCTGGTGATCTGCCAAGTGCATTTTTTAGGACTGATACGGTCTTTGTCCCTACTTTTTTTTGTTTCAGTGGATTATCAGCTTCTATAAAAGGGGTAGGGTAAACGTCTGGGATTTGTTTGGTGAGTATTATTCCCCAGGTTTTAAATGTCTTATGCTTCTTCATTATCTGGTCAGCTATGGATGTTGATGATAGTGAGATTAAGGTTGCGGTCTGGCTACTCTGATCATCCTCCATAAATTGTACAGATATAGGGGCCGATTATGATCGCGGACGGACTTGCCTCCGTCCGCGATCATTGAGGAGGAGGGGATGTCCGCATGGGCTGCGGAGTCCCCTCCTGTGCGATTAGGATGTGACCGCCAGGGTGGCGGTCACATCCTCTATTTTTAACATTGCGGCAGGTGCGGCTTCAAGCTGCACCCGCGGCAATGTTAAAAATGCACGCATTGCATTTGCATGCAGAAAGAGGCAGGCACCGCGCGGTGCCTGCCGCTTTCTGCATACAAATGCAGGGGGTACCATAGGTACCCCCCATGTGCACCCCCCACCCCCCCTTCACCTAGGGGGCTCACAACAGGCCCCCGAAGTGAAGTTACACATGCTTTTCTACGGCGGAAAAGCCGCCGCGGAAAAGCATGTTTGCAGGCACATACTAATCTGGCGGACGGTGTCTGAGAGACACCGTCACCAGATTAGTGCTTTTCCTCCGCGGTTGTAAGCCAACCGCGGAGGAAAAGCTGCGGACGGAAACCAGGACCCACCAGCCATCCTAATGTGGCGGTGGGTCTTTGGTGGGTCCGCTGCGGATTTTCCGCATCCTCCGTGCCGGCGGTGGCTTCCGCCGGCCCGGAGGATGCGGAAAATCCGCAATCATAATGAGCCCCTAAATGTCATTACTTACAATGTTATTGAGTGAAGGTATAAATTTGAAAAGTCGCAGTAAATTCCCTCGATTAAGAATGTCATGTCTTCCTCTAGAGCGGAATTCTGGTGTAAATTTAACTTTCTCACTAATTTCAGTAGTATGTTGAGATGCGGCCTCATTTTTCTTACTTTGTTTCGTTGTATAGCTTACTGTTTTATTCCCATCCACACTTTTAATCTGCAAATGGTCACGTTCGGATGTTATATCAAGGCTACTTTCTGCCCTTCTCTCTATTAGGACGATGTATTTTTTTGTATCTTCCTTCATACCTGCCTTGAGATGAGGAATCATTGCTTCCGTCTCTTTAATACAGATGATTCCATTTGTTGTATCAGAGTTATAAGTAATTCGGTCTCTTTCTTCTTTTTTTTGGGTTTCATCCAGTTTCGGTTCCATTTGCAGACTCTCTGGCATACTGTTTATTACTCGTACTTCCACTACTCTATTTTCTTCCCAAACCGGGATTTGTGATTCGTTTATTTTGTCAGATTTTATTGAACTACAATCATTTAGTGTTTTTTTTCCGAAGATAGGGAAGAAGTTGTTAGATCCGGAGCTAGGTAATTTGAGGTCCTCAGGTGGTTTACTTGTAATATTCAGCTTCGGTTTCTCATTTTTTCTTGCTTTGCGGAGTTTTTTCTTCTGGCGTTTTGTCATCGTAGTGAAACCATCTGACTCAGTGTCATTCAGATTTTGGTCATTTTTGGAGACTTTACACGTAGCTTCACACAGGATTTCATTATCCAGTTGATCCTTTGCCTGTGAGTTAAGTAAGTTAGCTGTATCATCAGAGTGCCTTATTAGTTGTCGTGGTTCTGTGGGATTAGAGTTGTCCGTACCAACCCCAGGTGTAATTCTTTCCATTCCCATCATACTGGCGATGTTCGTTTTAGAGTTATCCTTACTATGATGGATGGTTCTTTTAGCGTCGTCTATTATGCTTGTTAATACTGCAGGTAGGGATGATAGCTTGTCCATGATAGGCACATAAATGCAGTCAGAAGATGTTTTTTCATTATCTCTTTGTGCTCTGATTATCAGATCATTTAATTGGGCCAGTTTGTTGTCAATCCCAGCCACATTGTTTGCCATCATTTTTAGAAGGTCAATTTGTATATCCATTTTATTTGATTGGTAATGAAGGGCTTCTAGCGAAAGGGTTGATGTTTGGTAGAAAATATCCCAGGGTTTGACTGCACCCGGGTTTTTAGCTCCTATTTCTAATGTTTCATACTTGGATTGATCAGCTCCCACGGGGTCTATCGTTTGTTCCCTAGTTTCAACTGTGTTACCACCGTTGTCAGCCGATTCTTTGGGTATGTTATTAGTCTGAGTGCTCCCTTGGGGTTCGTGATGATGATCTGGGTATATTTCAGTTTCCTCAGAGATAGTGCCCGACTTTTTAATTATCTCAACGTTGACTTCAAAAGGGATCCTTTGTGTTGTTTGCCCTGCTTGCTCAGTCCTATCTTGGCAGTCTTGTTGGTTGGATTTCATAGATTGCGACAGCAGTTTATTTGCGGTGATGACATCCAGGTTAGACGTTACAGACATATTAGTTTCTTTTGTCGTTGCTATATAGCAATTTCTCAAATCTTTTGAGGGTTCTTCCTGAGTTTTCAACGGCTGTTGGGCTCCAGTTTGTGTTTCTAGGACCACAGATTCATTTTCATTCCAGATATATTCTATTTGGTCCCATTCTTTTATTACTTTGTTGTTTTGGGACTGATTTAGGGCCTCAGTATTAGTATTAGTATTAATAGGTTTCATGGGTGTTTGTAATTTGTCCTTGTTTATTTCCATTGTCATTGACATCATACCACCCGCAGGATCCTTCAAAAATTTGTCTGGTATTTTACCAGATTTCTCGAACATCCGTGCAATCGGGGATATAAGAGATTGGTTCTGACCTGTAGTGTTTATTTTTAGTTTTTTTGCTACATTTGATTGCTGCAGTTTTTTTGTACGTTTAGTTGCTGTTCCCACAGTCCTTACCTTTCCTGATCTCATGTCTAGGGCTGTGCCTTTGGTTATTTATTTGCTTTTGCTCCTTTTGGGTACGATTTTGGTACGTTATAGCACTCCAGCACAGACTTTATACTCCCCTCTTATAGAGACAAGTCTAGAACCTAAGAATTCCAAACTTCTCAGTGCGCTCCCAAGCCTGTCTACTCCTTTTGGGCTCTGGCACCCTACCGCTTGCTGATCCACATGACAGGTTAAACAGAGCAAGGAGCAGCTGCCGTCAGGGGGCAGCACTGCAGTGAGGGCGGAGGCGGAGTAAGGGCAGATTAGGGTGAATACAAATCCACAGAGCCTAAATGGTGTGTTGTGTGTTGTCCGAAAACCCCAAAAGTTCCAGTCTAATCATAATTTAATCGTGACCTTTCCTGATTACTCCTGGGTAAGGGCTATGGGCTATGGATGTGAGGTTTTCCGCCTTGCCCCACGAACCTTTAACCCATTAACCCAATAACCCAGAGGTAGGAACTATATATGTAAGATGAACCCCCTACCTCTTCAGATGTGGTTTTGGTCACGCAACTTGCAGTCCGTAGTCCGTGGTCTGATCCTGGAGTAAGGCAAAGGCAAAAATGCCAGGCTCCCCTCCCCTGCTTGGCAATGTTGTTTTCACAGCGCTTTGATAGCACCCACACCAACCAGCAGGCAGCAGCAGTCTAACGGGACTCCAACCGATCCCCTTTTCACTTCTTGCAAAGTTCTAGGCTACAGGTTACTGAAGAGCAGGCTTGCACCAGCACAGGCGGAGGCAGAGGGGCGCTGTTATCTCAGCGCTCAGCCTCAAGACTCGGCTCAAGCAGCGCTCGCACCTGCTCATGCCCGCCCTTGCCTGCTCCTCCCACACTCTGCCGGACTCTGACGGACTCTCTCCAGACTCTCTCCGATGTACCAGCCACGGCGTGAAACGAAGTGCACAGGCAGACCAACAGAGGGCAGTCTGTTGAGCCCGATGAGTTCCAACGTCCCGGCGCTTATGCCCCGTATGGTCCGTATGCTCCGCTGCTGCTCCGCTGCTGCTCCGCTACAGCCTCCTTGATGGGTACAATGACGGGGGGCCGGACGAGAGCAGGAGCTTCGGACTACTATACAATACTATTTATACTATTTATACAGCTTTCAGGTTTTAGCAGGTCTTAACTCCTCGCAAAAACGGCGTGGTGCTCCACCAAATGCTCCAAATGCCGTTCTCCCAGCGGTTCTCCCAGCGCCAGACTCCAACCAGGAACAGCAGCTGTCTGGGATTGGTAAGGTACTAGAGGCAGGAAGCCTGCAATGCAGGAATGCAGGAATGAGGGAGCTCCATGTTGTCAGCGTCTAAAATGGTCTTCAGAAATTCAGCTGCTTCAGACTCCCGCAGCACCACCATGCGGCAACCGAGGCTCTCGCGGCTCTAGCGCTCCCAGTTCTTGCGTAGCACTCGTGGCAGCCGTACACAGTTTTTTCCAGAGCCGCTGAGACACAGGGATACTGCTTCCCCCCCCCCGCAGTGCTCCGAGCCGCTTTTTACGCGTCTCACCGCTTCTCTCTGGCTCCAGTTCCGGCTTCTAGAGCTCTACGGCTCCAAGGCACCAAGACTCTTTGGCTCTTTGGCTCTTTGACTCTACGGCTCTCAGACCGCCGCAGACCCGCCAGTACACCCGGGTATACCCGGGTACACCCAGAGCCTCTCGCCGGAGCTTCTCGCTTCACCTCTCCTCTCCTCGTGGTTGCTCGTCAGGAATTTAGGGAATGTTTGACTAGGAAGAGTTTGTGCCATGTGCGCCATTTCCCAAGCGTTAAATAGGGTTGAATCGTTGGCTTGTGCAAAGTGGAAACTACGATCTAGGAGCCAAGGCTCTGTAGTCAACATGGCAGGGCTGGGGTTTAACTTTTCGGTTTGTGGTCAGTAAGTTCTCTCTGGAACAGGGCCAAAAAATCTGGGTTATCTACCCCTATAATGAGATCTTCTGGAAGAGAGTCTACTGCTCCTACTCTCACTGAAAATGGTGTTCTCCCTGTGGGTGTTATCGTGATGTGGGCCAAGGGATAGGGCTTTACGCCCCCATGTACACACCTAATGTAGACTAATGAGTTGGAAATGATCAGCTGGGGAAATACTAATTTCTTTTGGATGACTGACTGTCTACACCCCGAATACAACAGTCCCTTTATATGTCTTTGGTTGACCTTTACCCTTACATAGAAAGATGGCCCCATCTCCGCTATGTACATCACAGCTTTAGGTATGTACCCCACCTCCATTGGTTCTTCGGGGGGCTTTCCTCGGGGACAAAGGCCCCACTCTCCAAACTCGAAGCACTGCGGACCCTTGAACATGGGTTCCACCCTAACTGGTTTAATCTTTTGAGGCTCTGGACCAACTTTGAGCTTCTTCTCCGGTTTTGGCACCGATGGTCATGGTACCTTTGTGACTTTTTCTTGGTCCCAAGGCAACGATCTAGGTTGAGCTCTAGAATAGTTGGTGGACATCTCTACTGCTTGTGGAGCAGTAAGGCATGAATGTTGCTTTAGCCTACGTTGGGTACTGTACGGTAACGCTTCCATGAACTGCTCCAAGTAAATGCTCGTCATTATTTCTTCCTTTGTCTGACTTTAAGGTTTAAGCCACTTATCGGCGGCCATTTTCAGCCTTAGATATAGGGTCTTGGGGTTCTCGCCTTGTATTCCCTTTTCCTTTCAGAACCTCACCCGATACGCCTCGGCGTCTAGCCCTATGTGGTCAAGTATGACTTATTTTATCTCGGGGTAAAGAGTGTTTCCAGTGGCATTGGCCACTTGGTATGCGGCCTGGGCTTCTCCAGTTAGCAAGGGGGCTAGAAAGAAGGGCCACTTTTCCTCAGGCCATCCACAGGCCCTAGCTGCCCTTTCGAAGTTAGTCAAAAAGGCGTCCGGATCCTCCCCTGCATTATACTTTTGTAAGGATATGCCGGAAGGGAGAGTAGGGGGTCTTCTTTGGTCAGCGCTAGGTAGGTTGCTGGGATTTTGAACAGCTTTGTTTAAGCCTCTAGTTGAGCCGTGATGGTATTTTTGAATACCTCCCTGTCTGCATGGCTGAATTCATTTGGCATTCTAACGCCCATTCTAGTTTTCTTGCCCCTTTATAAGGTATTGAAATAATTGGTCCATCTTCTGTTGCGGGATGGAAGTGGTGGATCCCACTTCTGACTCCAGATGTGGCGTGGTACCAGAAAGGGGCGGGAGACTATGTCGAGGTAAGTATGGTTTTATTTTTGTTACGTTTTTTTATATTGTGTTGTAAGTCTGTCCCTCTGAAATCCCCCGGGATCCGTGGTGGCTTAAGGCACAGTCCTTGCTCCCTTAGAAACTATACTGGAACTGTCTTCTTGGGTCACTCAGGGCTCTGGGAAGTCTTCTGGGCTCGGATGCCATTCGGACACACCCCGTGCAGAGAGAAAGAAACAGACTGTCAGGAACGTGACTCTCTATCTACATGCCCAAAGAGAAACTGGGGAAGGGACGGGGACACCAGTGCCACTGTGCTGTACAATGAAAACAGTTCTTAGTCCTTCGGTGTGTCGGTATTAGTGAGGGAGCGTATAATTACACTAGGAGAGGGAAGTGTACTGTTGCGGCTGCTCAGGTAGGCAAACAAGCGTTATCACGGAGCTGAAGAACCCGGTCTCCCAACCCACCCCGCAAAACGCTGCAGTTCCTGCTGCAGCAACACTCCTCCCTCTGAAATGTGGCACGGCGCTCTGCTGATCCATTGGCCTCCTGGCTTTCTCCCTTCATCCTCTCGTCTCGGTCCATACGATAACGCTCCTTCCTTCTCTTCTCCGCTCCAACCGCCTGCGCTCGATTCCTCAGGGGTGATGTCACACGCCAAACACTCTTCTTCCTGGTTTTTAGCCACTCCAAAACACACGTCGTCATCTAGGGGCGGAGTTTCGTTCTCCCTGATCCGCCAGTTAATGGAGCAGGCCTCCTCCTGTTCTTCCGGTACCGACCATGGGCTGGGAGGGAGGGAGGGGATGTCAGATCAACACTTCACCAGTCAGTAATCGGAGGTTATTTTCCTACCTGCACAGGCACCGTGTTACAAGGTGATATTACAAGATTGCAACTACAATGTGCTTAGAGAATACCAGCATTCTGTCAGTTCTGTGTGAATGTCCGTACAGCCAGAATTTCCTTCACACTGATGCTGAAGGACTGTTTGCTCTGCTAAAGGCACATGGTAGTGAATCTTGCCACATATGATGTGTTTTGGGAATGTCAGAAGGCGTAGCGTTGAAATGAAGCATACTCTCTTCTCGACTCTCAGCTCTTAACTAGCCCATGATTAGTTAGAATACAAATTAAGGGGCATATTATCAAGGTGGCAGAAATGAAATTGTCGCCGCTTTAGCGTCCGTTTTCGGCTGCTAAGCGGTGATAATTTCATCGCCCTATTAGCAAGCTGTCGCTAACATTAGTTAGCGACAGCTTTTAGGTGATAGCGAGCGGTTTGGGGCCCGCTTTGCATGTCAGTGATATTTATCACTAATGACATGCAAAGTGGGCGTACCCAACCTGTCGCTAACATCGCTATCGCCTATTATCAATACAAGCGCGAATATCTCCAAAAGCTAACGCCTGCTCAGATCAGTTCTTATTCCATTATATCCAATAGGAGGTGAATATTATGGTTACCCTATTGGCGTTAATGCGTGAATATCTCTGTATTCTCAGCGATATTCACGCATTTCGCCGCTATCTCCGGATATTGTATTGCTTTAGAGATAAATGTTGCTAATAGCACGTTATCTCTGCGATAATATCTGGCGATGCTTGGCGATAAAAAAAAACTTGCTAAGCCCATTTAGCAATAAATATCGCTAGTTGTTGGTAATATGCCCCTAAATCTCGTGCATTCATTTATTCATGCAGAATTGAGGGCCATATTAGCAAGAACCTCGTTAAAATTATCGCTGTTTTAGCAGCAGGAAACAGCCGCTAAAACGGCGATAATTAGCTTGCTAATATGTGTTAGATGTTCTGCACATCTAACCTGGGCTTCTATTGGAATTCTATAACATATTAGCAAACCCATTGTCGCCGTTTTAGCGGCAGTTTCCTGCCGCTAAAACAGCGATAATTTTAACAAGGTTCTTGCTAATATGCCCCCGAGATTTCCTCTGGCCCAATCACGCGCATACTATCTTGATGTAATGTTTCTTCTGTACTACTATTCTCCAATTTGAATGCCTTATGTTTCCATGGTTTCTCATTAAGGAATGGTGGGGTTGTTAGTTGTTACGCATCTCTCAGGATACACAGATATTGTACACATTACAAATTCTTCTAAAAGCTACTAGTTACTACTTCGGGTTACACGACACAGAGTCAGCAACAACCAATTACTGTTTACCTTTGAATGTTTTACTTCTTTTCTATGTAATATTTAAATGAATGCTAGGTTGTAACATAATTGAAGCGCGTGCATTTATATGCAGAAAACAAAAGACCCCATGTGCAGTAGTAAATGAGAAGCCATGGCTTGCAGGATTGGTGATTGTCGATCTAATGTCACTGTCGCTAAGATTTTTCATAAATAACTTGTTATTTTCTTTGCGAGAGAAAATAATAGAAACACGATAGAAAATAATAGAAACACAAATATCCTGGGGGCAATGGCTTTATATTCGAATATCATAGTAACCTAATTATACACTTGATCCTATGACATCTACAAACTATGGATGAGGCAAAATTGAAGGCGTCATTTGTAAATTTAATGAAGGAAGATTACACAGCCAATGTTTACTCTAGGATAGTTCACGAATACACACAAGCATTAAATGCCTGTGCACATACCTTTTTTATGCACAACTACATGTTGTATTTTGCTTAGATTAGTATATAGACAAGAACACTTTGAATATTGTTACTAAAATTTTGATATAATTCTTTCAAAATGTTCCTTGCAAAAGAGTGTGAACCATTAACCTCAAGAAAAAAAAATGGATACAGCTTGGCAATATTTTAGACCATTCATACCTATAGACATGTTAGGGCACTTAACAACAATTTAACTTGCTTAATGAGACCATTGTAAAATACATTTATGATGGCATTAGAATAAAGGAGGGCAAACATTTTACATTGCAAAAATAAATGGGAAGATATTTTGAACAACATTTGGAAGAAAGAAGATTAATACAGACAGAAAATTATCTATTCTAAACTAAAATTAGAAGGAAGAGGAAAAGGCAAAATATATGCATGCAGAATAAAAAAATACAATTTAGAGCAAGACCTGTAGGAATTAGTAATTGTGAAGAGACATTCAAAATAAGGGAGATTCATTGAAGTTTTACAATAAGAAGAGGAAGTCATTCTAGGAGTTTCTTTTGTTTTTGGATAGGATGCTTATATTACCGGCTGATTGGGAGGGTATTTGCTATTTAGCTTTGCTGTTTCCTAAGATGTATCACATAAATAGTACAGCTGCTATGACACTAACACCATCACTTCGACATATACATAGTATACGTGATGGAAAACAATAAGTTGGAAACAATATTAGGGCAATCATACCACCACTGGGAGTTGTTTTAAATGATGACAGTAATGGGTTAATTGGCAACCAGTACGTCTGGAGCCTGTACTAGCTGTTAATACAGAATGTGTGGGGTTTGGGCCAATAGTTTTACAAAATTGAAAGCTCAGCATTGCTGTCATACATATCTGGTGACTAGAGAATATTGCATTCCTGTGAGGAGTCAAGGAGTGAACTCTTTCTCATGGGCACATGGGAAGCTGATTGGTTACCTGATGAAAGAAGAAACAGTATGATCTTGCAACATTGATTTGTTAGATTTGGCCATAATAATGCATGTTCCTAGAGTAGTTTGCTCTTATGCAACCGTGCACTCACGCTCACTTTCTATTTAATGGCCAAAACCTTCCTGCCGAAGACTCTATTGAGTTTATTGACCTTCTCTCAAGGAGAAGCTTGGCTTAGATCGATTATTGATTTATTGAGCTGAGTTTTGATGCCGCACTCCCATCCCTATAGCACAACCCCTCAGTCTGTCTACAGCGCTCGGACGCCTCCGGGTAGCCATCGCGCTCTACAAATCCTCATTCCATTCCATTCCAAGCTTTAGGCTTGATTTTTACCAAATTCAGAACTCTTTATGAGTCTCTGAGACTGGTACCATTTTTCTTCCCATGTTTAGAACAGGGATGTATTTCCCTCATGGAATGCTCTGTAGGCATATTATTTTGATATATTGATTACTTACTGATCTCTAATTAGATCCCGACGACTGAGATGAATGAATCTAATTTGTGACTTTAATAAAGATGATTTACCCAGATTTTTAATAAATTAAACCCTTAAACTCATACCAAATTCTCTTCATTGACTGTAATAGATTGGAAAATATAATAAGAATCTATTGTGATGTACATCTCCTGATTAACCGCTATCAACTTCAAAGATCCATCGACTAAGAGAGAAAAAAATAATGGAGTGGGGTCTAGCCCTGATGATGGTAAACTGAAAACATTAATAGAAGCTATCCCTGCTCCAGCACCAGGAAGGCCTGGACGGCATTTGGATGCAACTTGGCATTGGCCTCAGTGAAGCTCTCTATGTGTCTAAAAGCTGGACCTACTTTGGTGGACCTGCTGTCCAGTTGGATACGACCTTCAATTTAAAATTGATGTATTCTTCTCACTGGTGATTCCGGTCTCCCACCAGTTCATTAGAGGCAAAGTTGGCAAAATGTTTCTAAGTCCCAGCACTTGTATTTTGGACCAGAGGAGTACAGTCCCAGCACACTATGAACCTGGACCTGGGCCTGGGGGGCACCACTAGGAGATTGTGATTTATTTTGACAGAGGCCACGCATATTTTGAACTGGTCAGCTGGGCAGTTTCTGTGAAAGGCCTCTGGATGCTTGTTGTATTCCTGTAGCCATCTGACCCTTGGATGCACTTTTCTGGTGCAAGCTAAGCAGGTCCGGTCTTCCTTTAGTATTCACACAGCAAGGCTGTCCTTATTTAGATATTTTACTGGTCCAATACTGTTCTAAAGAGATGTCTGTGGGGTCTACATTTATGCTGAGTCCTACCCTTTGTGCGAAAGGCAACTCTTTGTTCTCCCCCGAACCAGTTTTATGCAGTTCCCCTTTTCAACTACATTTGAAGCCAGCCTGACAAAGACAAAAGGGTGGTAGGCCTATGGAGTGAGCTAAATTTGACAATGATAGGATAGGCCTCCTTCGAAACTTAGAAAGGGGCTTAGCACACCCCCAGGACATCCGGTCCAGTAAAGAAAAACAGCTTCCCACATCCAAACCCCTAGGTCCACTATCTGGGAGAAATCCACTTCTCACTACAGGGGAGCATTCAAATGTGGTAGACCTCATCCCCTCTGCAGGGTCACAGTCAAACCTTTTCCATGTTACCCTCCACTTTTTCCTAAATTTGTTTGTGTTGGCCCTAGGACTCTGTGCATTTTACCACTGCTAACCAATACTAACATGCTGTTGCTCACTTACCTAAACATGGTTTGACTGGCTTACACCTGATTGATATATTTAATTTTCTAATAACTCCCTTGTACAGTGTCATACAATATACAGCCTGTAAATTAAAAGTTACTAGTGGGCCTGCAGCACATTCTGCCTCCCACGTAAGTAGCCCCTTAAAACATGTCCCAGGCCTGCATTGCATTCTGAATGCAGTTTTAAACTGCAAATTCGACTTGGCGATACAACCATTTTCCCATGCATTAAACTGCCCTTTTAATGCATATAAATCAACCCTTAAGGTAGGCCCTGAGCCTTCCACTGGGCAGGGTGCATGATAATTAAAATGTCAGGCATGTACATTTAAGCTTTACATGTCCTGGTAGTGAAAAACCTTAAATTATTTTTTCACTTTTTCACTACTGTGAGGCCTAGCTGTCCCATCGGATAACATTTAATAAGTACTTTTTTTATTGAGGACAGATTAGTATTTCATGCTTGGTATCTATGAAATTGTAATTAAAAATCCTCTTTAATGACCAAGTCAGATTTAAGTTTGTGAACTCCTTCGAAAAAGGCACACAATGGAGGGATAAGGTGTGTCTAAATGGCCATCTGCTGGCAGGCTGGGAGGTAGAGCTGAGCACAGCCCCACTTGCTACTGAATAGTTACGCTCTGCCTTCATAGAAAGGACTTGTCACTTCCACATTGTCACTGTGGCCAGCTTGGAACCAGGGCAGGGAAGTCAGGAAATTCCATGCACTTCAAAGAACTTTTCTAAAACCTTTTCCCACCTTTCCAGAGGAAGGGTACCAGTGTATAAAAATAGGACCTTCAGAGACACTCTTTAGTTCACTACAGCAGCTAATCCTGTTCAGTGGTCCTGCATCAAAGTGATAACCAAGCCCCTGGAAATGTAGCCCTATGCCTCATCACTCTTGATATTTTTGAGTTCCAAAAAGAGCCTAAGTATGATCATTGAAATCTTCAATGCAGCTTTGACCCAAGGCTCACCAATGACGACACTCCCGCCTCAAACACAGCCTGTAGCCATGCCCCACTGAACTTTACCTTCTCTAAATATTTTTTTAAAAAAAGATTCTTCGACCTACGAAGGTAAGCGCTGATCAGGCCCAAACAATTTCTTGTAACCAACTGCGCTTTATCACAGTCGGCCATATTTTTTAACTTTGGCTTGGTCTCGTGCAACTAGATGTCTGCGGTTGGCTCTTAGATCTTTAGGTGCTTATTGTAAGTAAAAAAGTTAAAAATTCATAACTCAGAGCCTACTGATTGAATTTTTGTCATTTGTATGTCAAATAATGTATTGAAATTCACTCTATTTAAATTATTGTGAGATTTTTCTGGGATTGTGTTTACACTTTATTACGGTTTGTGCTGCATAAATGCTTCACACATTGCCTCTAAGTTAATCCCGACTGTTTTTTGTGCCAAGCCAACCAAAGTTTAGCACAGGTTAATTTTGAAACTTTTGTGGTTCTATCATGCAGAGGATTGTGGGCTGTGGCCGACACCCCAGTAAACCAACAACTCAACTTCTCGCAATATGACACTGGCAGAAAGGCCCTTTGGTTTTAAGCACGAAAAAACTATTTTCATACACTGACTTTTCCTTAATAGTAATATAAAACCCAACTTTCCATTAAGTCAGATTTTAAATTACTTTTAAAATGGGTACTTGAATCATTTTTCTAACTGTCAACAAACTGAAATAACACATTATAAATTGTTACAATTTAACCTAGTGTTTGCTTTTTTTTGACACTATTGAAAACGACTTTGGAGTTTGTAACTGCTAGGACTTAAATTTCGACATGCACCCTGCTCTGCTCTATTAGGTAATAAGGCTTACCATAAAGGTCACTTAAAGTTATTAAAAAGGAAGTTTTAGATCTGTTAAAATGGCTATTTTAACAGGCAGAATATTGTTCAGTGCATATATATTACATATTTACTGTATATATTTAATTAATGTATTCTTAATATATATGTATTATTTATTACTTTGAAACATTATTAGATACTTTTAAATATGTTTATTTTATTTATTAGTCTTATAGACTTAATTTTACATTTATATATTAAAAAAAACGATATTTTTAACATCGATATTTTTGACATCGATATTTTTTTTTCGATATTTTTGTACTTACCATGTTGTAGATAGGATGTCGATATTTTTGCCCTCGATATTGTTGACTCGATATTCTTGTAGGTCGATATTGCTGTAGTCGAAATTCTGTCAGTGATTTGCTCTGCATATACACGTGCTATTATGGATAAGGAATGCTCCGAAATTTGGAACGGATACTGATGAAACAGTATTGACTTTCATCAAACAGTATGTTACATTCCAAGAGAAGGAGGAGAAAAAAGCTTGAGACAACAAGTTTTACGTTCCCAAATTCACCCTTGTAGAAAGTACTACAGAAAAGTACTACAGACGAAAATCCAAGTCTAAAGGAACATTTTATACCAAGTGTCGGTTTGGATTCCCACATCCAGTCATTTCCAAAGGATGAGTAAATTCTTTTTTGTCTGCTGTAAGGCATACAATAACTCGGACATCTCCCAAGAATACGTACAACTTAAAAATAACAGAACAGCCAAAGTATATTAATGACTACAATCCAATATTTTGAAAATGTGAAAAGCAAACATGGACATTTAATATGTTGTGGATAACTCAATTGCCGTTGCACTCTATGTTACATCATATATGAAGAAATTAGAAAAGACAGAGATGAAAGAAATGTGGGAAGAAATTTCACAAGAGAAGAGCCTCAGAAAAACAATTGTACAGCTTCAGCTTGAAAAATCTTTCTCACAGAAAAATTGGATCCTATGAATGTTTGGATCGCTTGTGCTCTTCCAGTTTATATCCAAAGTCATGAGGAGTCATTTGGGTAAGTGTAGGTCTTGTCTGCACACGAAATAGAGTGTTGAAAACATTAGAAGAAATTGAATACTTAGGGGCAGATTTACAAGCCCCACGTGCCATATTTAAGCTGCCGTTGCATCACTTCTGTGAGGCAGCAGTAACATAAACCATGCACCACGTTGTGCCTTTTTTACAACGTGATGCATCTAGGGAGATGCGTCGAGTTGTAAAGCCCAGCGCCACATGAAATTAGGCTTCATGTGGGCGTTCTGGCGCAGGGTGTGCATTCAGTCGCAGGAACACCTCGTGAAAGTGATGCAGTGAAATCTACAAGATTTCACGGAGTCACTTTTACGTCCATGCTACGTCCATATATTGGATTTTAATGCCCTTGCACACCTTTTCAGGTGTCATGCTTCATCATCTGGGCTGCTCCTCATTGGGTCGGCGGTGCAATACCCAACGGGCACCCTATAATAGGGGCGCTTTCTCAGAGATCTTTTTCCAATCGCCATTTCGTGAAGTGGGTGTGAGGGGCCAGAGATGTGTAGATGTATATGATGCTTAAGTGATTTAAAATAGGATTGGGAGTACCAGTGAGATCATACTTTATTCTTAAGGTCTCCTGCCCTAAGTAAAAACAAACAATAGGGCGCTCCCCCAAGCTTACTGTCTTGGTTTCAGCGTCCCTATTGGAGAATGAAGGTCAACCTGTTTCTCGCTCAGTGTCTATTCTATGTGCGATTCGTCAGGACTGAAATAGTGAAAACTATCTACACTTTATAGTTGGTGACGTGGATTCATACGCACTTCACCCGTGTATCTACATATTTTGGTGAACCTGTAGAATCTGGAACCACCTGTAAAAGAAGACAAAGCGTGACATCGTTCAGCTTGGGATGATACACATATGCATATATAATAACGATTCCCTTGTGACTCTGATTTCTTATCTTATCTTTATTAGTGAAGGGGGACTGCAATTGCAATGATGACTCTAAAAACAGTTTAAAACAGATTAAAACAGTGCCACATGTTGAGTGTCCACAGTGACCTAATGTGAACTACAGCCTTAGTGGCAGCTGTAATGAGCAGCAAAGGTACAACCATTCGGGCTCACCCAATTCTGTAGACTAACCAGGCTTCAACAGTACCCGGTAGGTCAGACATGAGACTCTCTCATGTACTAAGCTGGATCAAGGGAGCCAAATAACAGGCGGGAAGAGGGGGCTCATATCAGAATTTGCATCAGTGTCATATGCGTCTTTGTAATCACCCAGGCAAATGGTCACCTGCCAGAGACAGCAACCAAACATACTCAAAATGCTTGCAGCTTTCTATTCACTTGTTCAAGTTTGTGTGGTGTTTGTTGATGCAGTGGAATACCTCAACATTTCCTCAAGCACAGTGTCTGGCCTTGTGTATTCTTGAATGATCTTACAAAATGTTAACCAACCCCCACTGGGATTTCATGGGTGAGTCAGGTCAGGAAAGGGTGTGTGAGGGCATTAAAATACAATATATAGACTCCAAACGTTGAACCCTCAAGGTCAAGTTGGTAGTGTTTCCTTGATTCTGATATCTAACCACTGAGGAACAACATAAACTCTATTTCTGATGTCAATGACCATGTCATGAATGATGTAATACGTGATATCCTCAGCAGTGCATTGCGGGGGCGCGAGATATAGTTAGCTCAACTAATTATAACGGCCGAATTTCTCTGGTTTTGTACGAGTAAAATGTCCAACTAACTATAACGTCGCTGAAACTTGTGGTTTTTACAATGACTTTCAAAGGTTTTTAAATGCTAATCTCCAACTATAACGTCCCTGAAATCTATGGTTTTTTCAGTGAATATATATAAATACGAACTGAGATAAAAACCGTGAAAGCAACATATCAGATCTACTATACAAAACTATCGACGTGGCGCAAGAAGGACCTGATAAGTGATGAGGAATTCAAATATTTGAGGAATGATAATCCCATTATTCCAACAATCTATTTTATTCCAAAGATTCATAAGGATAGCAAAAAAACTCCAGGTCGCTCCATCATCAGTGCCCGTGGTAGCTTACTTGAAAATACTTCTGTTTATGTTGACTTTTTTCTTCAAGGTTTTGTAAAAGCATTGCCGTCATATGTGCGAGATACAAGTGACTTTATTAACAAAATCAAAGACATTACATGGAGTCCAAATCTTTTACTTATCACACTTGACGTATCAGCACTGTATACAAGTATTCTACATGAGGATGGCATTATAGCAATACAGTACTATTTGGCGCAGCGATCTCATATTTATCAAGAACATAGTGAAATGTTAATTGCTATGATCAAATTTTGTTTACACAAAAACATGTTTATGTTTAATAACTTGCTGTTTCAACAGATTTAGGGAGTAGCAATGGGGACCAGCTTCTCCTCTAGTTATGCCTGCCTGCATATGGGCAGATGGGAGGAGCTGGTCCTTAAGACACAATTCGCAGAGATTATGGAGAACAAGGTGAAAGTATGGCTGCGCTTCATCGATGATTTCTTTATAGTGTGGCAAGGCACAAAAGATGAAGCAGAACAGTTCATAACTCAGATCAATCAAAACTTCATGAATCTCAAATTTACAGCCAATATTAGCGAAACTAGTGTGAACTTTCTTGATACTCAGGTCTTTGTTGAAAATAACATGTTAGAGACCAGGCTTTACCGCAAAAAAACGGTGGGTAACTCGGTATTACATGCCACAAGTGCCCACCCACGCCATTTGATAAACAGCATTCCTTATGGCGAAATGCTTAGACTTAAGTGCATCTGCAGTACCAACAGTGAATTAGTAGCAGCTCAAGAACAAAGTAAGCAGCGCTTTCTAAGCAGAGGTTACTCGTGCAAAATTGTGGAACAAGCAATCGTAAACATAAATTCACTAAACCGCAATGTTTTGCTAGGAGCCAACGCATGTCATGAACACCCAGTAGTGACCCTAAAGGTAAGACATTGACTACTCCAGAATTTCGCCTAATCATGGGTTATAGCAGCCAGCACAAAGAAATTTAAAAAATAGTACAAACAAGCTGGCCTCTAGTTCTTAATGACCGCGTAATAGGACCCCTGCTTCCGCGGAGGGTGTCCATTAGGCATAGTAGGGTTCCGTCGATGAGGGATTGCTTGGTAGAATCAAATCCTGAAATTATGGCCAATACCTCCTGACTCCTAACACACAAGGGATTTATCCGCAGCAAAACATGCAAGGCATGCACTGAATGGGACAGCCATTCCTTACTTGCGATTAGCAATTAGCGAATCGCAAATAAGGAAGCAGTAGAAATCGCTAAAAATATTGTGTTTTCTACATGCATCGAGTCTTTAATAGCGATTCCTTAAAAATCGCTATTAAGGACTCGCGACACAGGACTTTGATGAATCTGGGGGATTGTGAAGACATTTGCACATACCAGGAAGGGATAAAATCCTGCTATTTTAGCTTGATTTAAATAGGTTTTTTATATAATCATAATATTATATAGTTTATATTTATTATAACTTAGTATTTAACATTTGATATTTAATACTTAATATTTAATACTTAATATTTTTAAATGATATATTTATGTGTATATTTTCTCTTACAAACCTTGGTGTAGGTTGCGTCCAATTAAAAATGGCATTTGGAGCATTATTTTCTCATCAAGGCAATATTAGGATTGTACCCGCCTGCTATCAAATAACACTAGGGGTTTATGAATTTGAGCTGAATGTTTGTACACACCACGTGTCATCATAAGTAGGATGTAATGCACTTTAATTTATGTAAATAAGCGGAGATCCGCTGCCACAGTCATGTACCTGATCAATTGAAATCCAAGAAATTCAATACACATGCAAAAATGTTTCTCTTTTTATAGATGTATTTATATATTTATATATTTACTAATTGATCTATATTTAGGTTGTTCATTTCTAGTTAGGAACAATATATTATTGATGAGTTGCTTGAATTGCATGAGACAAGTTTTGATGCTAGCATATATCAATCAAATGATAAAAACAAGTTCCTTGTTTCATTTCACTTTTGCACTTTAACTCATTATCACACTATATTCACATAATAGGTTTTTAGTTCAGGTGATCTGTACTGTAGTATTTTATCCTGACATAACAAAAACAGTTTGTGTTCGAATACATACAAAATGAAAATGTTAACCAATGAAATTGAAAAATGTTCATTATTGAAGCATACTATTTTAGTGTGATTGAATCGCAAATGGTGGTAATTTTTGATGTAACAGATATTCACCCAAACTACTTTAGAGTGTCAGCAATATGTTTTCTACTTCTATCGTAGGCTAGATCCCGTGAAAAAATTGTGTGCACTGTCACTTTAAAAGCACAACCCTGAGCAACCATAATTTGTCGCGTGAGCAAGCGGCTGTGTGCTGCGAAACCCGTCTTGGTCGGGAAAATAAAATCATCTTGAGCACTTACTTTGGGTCTGTGTCCAGTGTTGCGGCGAGTGGCGCTCAATATAGCGTGAGTCAGCAATTTGGATTCTTTGTATATATATATATATATATATATATATATATATATGAAAACAAAGTCCTGCGAGTGTGGCTCCCCACACGTTATCCTCCTCAGGTACAGATCTCTCGACACCAATGATGATATTTCAAAGTGGTTTTATTTTTCCCTCTCCATCAGTATGACGTGTTTCGGCCGTTAAAAACAGTAGGTATATATATATATATATATATATATATATATATATATATATATATATATATATATATATATATATATATATATATATATATATATATATATATATATATATATATATATATATATATATATATATATATATATATATATATATCACAATAGTACCTCCTCCCTCGAGAAAGATCACCACGGACACCTCACATGGATTGCAGAAATTTTAATCATCCAACTGCACAGCTGTGCAGTTGGATGATTAAAATTTCTGCAATCCATGTGATGTGTCCGTGGTGATCTTTCTCGAGGGAGGAGGTACTATTGTGATAGTTTTCAGGGCTTCCGGTGCCCTGACCACGGACCGCCCGTCAGACGGCTTCTTCCATACCGGAGCTGTGTTGCTGAATATATATATATATATATATATATATATATATATATATATATATATATATATATATATATATATATATATATATATATATATATATATATATATATATATATATATATATTCTCACTGAAAAAACCATAGGTTTCAGGCACTATATAGTTATGAAGTAGCATTTAAAAAACCTTAAAAATTAACTAAAAAAACTATAAGTTTTAGAGGTGTTATAGTTAGCTGCACATTTCACTCATACAAAACCATTGGAATTGCTCCTATATAGTTAGTTGTACTAACTATATTTCGCGCACCCGCAATCTACTGCTGATGATGTCACATATTACATCATTCATGACATGGTCAGTGACATCACTGATGACATCTTAAATGACATCACTGATGACATCATCCAGTGAATGTGGTTTGCTTCATTATTTAAATATGCATTATATATATAGCAATTTGCATTGAAGAATGAGTGGATATATAAAAATAAATATTTGGATGGAGGATTTAGTAGCAGTGTAATTGACTGTTTACTTGACCAATTTATAGTGTCTCACTAAATATAGTGGATAGTGACTAAACTGTTTGAGTATCTGTATCTTTTTGTCAGTTGTTGTGTAAACTGGTTCTCCAGTTGGTTACTAGCTATGTGAAAGTCTATATTAGTTATTGATTATTTAACTGAGTATTTGTATGGGAGATTGAATGTGTGTGTGGTTCGGTGGGGGGGTGTATGACTGCCCAAAGATGTGTGAATAGTTGATTCACTAGATATATGAAGTTAAAACTACATGTTCTAACAGTTGTTTGGGTGAGTGAATATCTTTATGGGTGTGGTGATGAGCAAATATATTTCTCAATGGTACATGTCCATATTGTATATAAATAAGCATACATAAGACTCAATGATTGTGTGAGTGACTGTATGGATAACTTTATACTTGTAATAATGATTTTATAATTCACTAAGTATGACTTACTATCTAAATGAATAGATGAAGTTGTGTTTTTATAAGTGTGTAGCTAAGTAAATATGTAAGTATGATCCATTGTTTGCATAAGTGAGTAGGATGACTTCATATGTGAATAGGATGTGTGCTGGTGTGTGATGTCGATTTAGGTGTATAAGTATTTTTGATAGTGTTCTATTGTTCATTGACAGCATGTATGAGTGAATCTACAGGTAAGTGATTAGATGTGTGTATACATCTATGAATCACTGAGGTGGTTTTTAGATACTTGTATTGCTGTAACAATGGATTCAAATATGATACTCTGTATTTTACAAAGAGTGATGAAAGATATGACCAGTGTATGAAAAGGTGTATGTGATTGTCACATGGATGATATCATCAGTGATGCCATCAGTGATGTCATTTGAGATGTCATCAGTGATGTCACTGACCCTGTCATGAAGGATGTAATATGTGACATCATCAGCAGTGGATTGTGGGTGCGCAAAATATAGTTAGTACAACTAACTATATAGGAGCAATTTCAATGGTTTTGTATGAGTGAAATGTCCAGCTAACTATAACACCCCTAAAACCTATAGTTTTTTGAGTGAATTCTAAAGGTTTTTAAATGCTAATTCCTAACTATATAGGGCCTGAAACCTATGGTTTTTTCAGTGAATTTCAAAGGTTTTTTAAATGCTAATTCCTAACTATATAAGGCCTGAAACCTATGGTTTTTTCAGTGAATTTGCAAGGTTTTTTAAATGCTAATTCCTAACTATATAAGGCCTGAAACCTATGTTTTTTTCAGTGAATTTCAAAGGTTTTTTTTAATGCTAATTCCTAACTATATAAGACCTGAAAGCCCACCAGGAATCTCCAGTATGCGCCAGGGGATTGCATTGCAGAGAGGTGTAATGAAGCCACGCCCCTTTTTACACCTCTCTGCAATGCAGCCCCCGTGCATGTTTGAAGAGGGGAACTAATTCCCCTTGCATCCTGGGGGCCCCTGGGGGCCAACTAGCCCACCTGGAACCTCCAGTATGCGCCAGGGGGCTGCATTGCAGAGGTGTAATGAGGCTATGCCCCTTGTTACACCTCTCTGCAATGCAGCCCCCTGGCGCTTTGCAGAGGGGGAACCAATTCCCGTTGCATACTGGGGGTCCCTGGGTGCCAACTAGCCCAACAGGAGCCTCCAGTATGCGCCAGGGGGCGGCATTGCAGAGAGGTGTAATGAGGCCACACCCTTTTTTACACCTCTCTGCAACGCAGCCCCCGTGCATGTTTGAAGAGGGGGAACTAATTCCCCTTGCATACTGGGGGTCCCTGGGGGCCAACTAGCCCACCTGGAACCTCCAGTATGCGCCAGGGGGCTGCATTGCACAGAGGTGTAATGAGGCTATGCCCCTTTTTACACCTCTCTGCAGCGCAGGGCACTGGCGCGTTTGCAGAGGGGGGACTAATTTCCCTTGCATACTGGGGGTCCCTGGGTCATATCTGCCCAAACGCCGATATTCCGAACGATTGAAAATGACTTTTCTTGAGAAACATTTGTATTTGGATTATCATGTCCTATACTTTGGAATTTTTGAAAGACTGACTTTGAGGATGCTGTAAATTACTCAAGTCTGCCCAAATTGTGTGGGTAAAATTGATACCTAGTCACTTTGAATAAGAATGTACTTGCGTCTCGTCTAACATTTGGAAGAAATATCTAGTTATATGACAACAGGATACCAACATAACTTGAAGGAAATAAGAACGCCCTGAAGAAGTTCTGTTGTACAGAACGAAACGCGTCGGCTGGCTGTGGTACATAAACTTAAGGAAAATAAAAGCATTTGAATATACACCAAGATTCAGCGCTTCAATAAGGACTCTAAGTGATATGATTTGATTGGACTTATTGTGCAAGTGGTGCCTTGCCAAACTTTGGAATATTCTCCACTACTCTCTACTACTTACTCTCTACTACCCCACTACTCTCTAATACTCACTCTCTACTACTCATTCTCTACTACTCTACTACTCTCTACTACTCTCGCTCTACTACTCACTCTCTACTACTCTCTACTACTCACTCTCTACTATTCTCTCTCTACTACTCACTCTTTACTACTCACTCTCTACTACTCTCTACTACTCACTCTCTACTACTCTCTACTACTCACTCTCTACTACTCTCTCTCTATTAGTCTCTACTACTCACTCTCTACTACTCCCTCCACTACTCACTCTCTACTACTGTCTACTACTCACTCTCTACTACTCTCTACTACTCACTGTCTACTACTCTACTATTCCCTCTCTCTGCTACTCACTCTCTACTACTCTCTACTACTCACTCTCTACTACTCACTCTCTACTACTCTCTACTACTCACTCTTTACTACTCTCTACTACTCACTCTCTACTGCTCTCTACTACTCACTCTACTACTTACTCTCTACTACTCTCTACTACTCACTCTCTACTACTCACTGTCTACTACTCTACTATTCTCTCTCTCTGCTACTCACTCTCTACTACTCTCTACTACTCACTCTCTACTACTCTCTACTACTCACTCTTTACTACTCTCTACTACTCACTCTCTACTGCTCTCTACTACTCACTCTACTACTTACTCTCTACTACTCTCTACTACTCACTCTCTACTACTCACTCTCTACTACTCTCTACTACTCACTCTACTCTTCACTCTACTAATCTCTATTACTCACTCTCTGCTACTCTCTCTACTGATCTCTACTACTCTCTACTACTCACTCTCAACTCTATTACTCACTCTCTACCTCTCCACTTCTCTCTCTACTAGTCTCTACCTCTCTACCTCTACCTCTCTACCTCTACCTCTCTACCTCTCTCTACACGCACACATATACACACACATATATATATATGCGTATATATGCATATGCATTTATATATATGTATGTGTATATATATACATACATATATAAACATATATAATCTGCATATCTATATAAATACAAATATAAATGCATGCATACATATACATATATGCATACATATGCATGCTATTTACATGAAAGTTTTAAAAACACTAATAAAAGCAAAGCTATACTTGGGCTACATCTGGGTGATATTTGGGCTACATTTGGGCTCTTTTGTCTCTGGTGGCCATCTTGGGAGACTGCATGTCAGAATTTTTTTAAGAAATTGAAGAGGAATTGAGAAATCACTGAAAATGTGCCCTAAATTTTCTTTCTGCAGCACTAATCATACTTTCTATGGCAAAATATACCCCCTCATTTTGTTCCTTTTTAAATTAAATGTTTTAAGAGTTACCACTTTATTCCAATCAAGATGGCTTCAGGTGTGCCATACCTTTTTAATAAGTAGGACTGTTAGCGCTCTAGTTGTTCTTTAGAACACTCTGGGACATTCTGTCATTGGGCTATACTTGGGCTACATCTGGGTGATATTTGGGCTACATTTGGGCTCTTTTGTCTCTGGTGGTCATCTTGGGAGACTGCATGTCAGAATGTTGTAATGAAATAGAAGAGGATTTGAGAAGTCACTCAAAATGTGCCCTAATTTTTCTTTCTAAAGCACTAATCATACTTTCTATGGCAAAATGAACCCGCTCATTTTGTTCCTTTTTAAATTAAATGTTTTCAGACTTACCACTTCATTCCAATCAAGATGGCTTCTGCTGTGCCATACTTTTGTCATAAGTAAGGCTGTTAGCGCTCTAGTTGTTCTTTAGAACACTCTGGGGCATTCTGTCATTGGGCTATACTTGGGCTACAAATGGGTGATATTTGGGCTACATTTGGGCTCTTTTGTCTCTGGTGGCCATCTTTGGAGACTGCATGTCAGACTTTTTTAATGAAATAGAAGAGGATTTGAGAAGTCACTCCAAATGTGCCCTAATTTTTCTTTCTGCAGCACTAATCATACTTTCTATGGCAAAATATGCCCCTCATTTTGTTCCTTTTTAAATTAAATGTTTTAAGAGTTACCACTTAATTCCAATCAAGATGGCTTAAGGTGTGCCATACATTTGTAATAAGTAGGACTGTTAGTGCTCTAGTTGTTCTTTAGAACACTCTAGGAGGCTGCAGTAGAACACAAAGGAATAAACTGACAGTCTCTGTCCTTGTTGGATGTACATGTTTTACTGAGAATGTCAGACTTCATTCTCACAAGACTGAGAAAGATAATGTGAATTTACAGAAATTATGCTTTCAGTTTAGCTTATAGATCCCCTTTCAAACCACTGTGGGAAAAGCATGAGATAATAGTTTTCTTTCAAACATGAGTCATGATATCCCAGCAGAAGGCTTTTTCACATGGTAAAATCACCTTAGAACACACCACAATTCCTAAAATGAGTATGGTACCATAAACAAATGATTTATAATGTAACTAAAGTCCTAAAACCCTCTATTAACTACAATGCTTTTTAATGAGGTGCTATCATGTATATTGGTCCCAAGATGGCTGCCAACACTTCTTGGATGAATTGCTGACAGCCAATCATATCTCACGATGAGATGTGCGGTTAGGCTCTGCCCAGATATATATGTGTTTTTGAAGTAAATTTTCGAAAAAACCACTGGAGCAATTTTCACCAATTATAGCAAAGGCACATCTGCATACCAGTCCCTACAATTTTGCAAAATTTGGCGTAATTCCGTTCAGCGGTTCGGGCTGCAGCCGTGTCAGAACGTCCTATGGAAATTAACATGGGGAAAACACGTTTTGGGACCCCCCCTTTTTTCTCAGCCCCCACTTCACGAATCCCCCCGAAACTTTCAGGGAAGGAGCGGAGCAGAGCTGGCCAAAACTTTGGAAAATTACACGCAGATTCCTCAACCGGAACCAAAGTTATTCCCAATAGAATGTTGCGGATTTCCTATGGTTGCTAGGTCCTAACTATATATACCTACTGGCTACTGGATATTTCAGCGACATGCCTGAGCCGCGAAGGTCAGCCCTGGGGCTTTTCCAGCCCCCCACGGAGACGCTTACAATGCCACAATGTGGGAGCAAGGAGCGTTTGTTGGGGATAATGGACAGCTGCGGAGTTGTGATGTGACTCTGCATACCCCACTGTGGTTTCACCTCTTCATCAACAGTGTGCTCCAAGGCAGACCACTCACTGAAGGAGGACAGGACATCACACTACAGGTACCATGAAGCCCTGCGACTGGCAATGCCCACTAGGGCGGGTACTTGTGCCGTGGTTTTGCCTAAAGAATGCCTGCCTTGCAGCTTGAGTCAGTGCCTCTGAAGAAGTAGCAATACGAAACGCGTCAGGCTGACTTTTCATTGAATTTGCTGTATTTGCATCCATTTCGCAAGCTGCATCCTGACAAAGAATTAAAAGCTGAAATCTTTACCTTGCTCGTGGGCCCCTCTTTCTTCCAGGCAAACTTGGTTTTGAATATATATATATATATATATATATATATATATATATATATATATATATATATATATATATATATATATATATATAAGTTTTACAGCAAAAAACACGTTCTGCAAGTGCACTCCGCTCCGATAAAAATATCCACGTAGAGATGCAAGTAAGAATTAATTTATTCCAGCATGTTTAAATTGAGAGATGGAACAAACCCAACGCGTTTCAGCGATCACCTCACCCTCACCTTGATCACGGGTGATTAATGCATGGAACTCAGTACCTTAAATAAAGTTGCTACGAAAGCGAAGTGCATGACATCACAGTGTGAACAAAATAAACAAAGGACTATAGGTCAACACATCAATGTAGCGGCCATTTGTAAACATATCATATGTACAACTGCTGGCTCAATGGAGATATCTTGTGTTTAGATCAGCTTACAATGAAGGCAAATAATACATTCTCCCTGGTCAGAAAAATAAAAGCGCCCAATAGAACACAATTTCTCTATGGAGAACGAAACAATTTAGTAAATTCATTGAGTGTGTAATTAATGACCAATTATATGTTAGGCCAGACCTCGTCATTCCAAAACGTAATAATGCAATCAATGATGGCAAATAAATTATATATATGCCCAATTAAACTGTAAAAGTGCTGTCCCAAGTGGGAAATTGCAATAAACACGGCAAATGAAACAATAAATGCGAGCTCTTAGAAAATGCATCCAAATACATATTCCCAGTGGAAAGGTCAGCAAGGTCTGCAATGTAGCCAAAATCATAGGTAATATCTATATGCACACAGTCCCAATGAAGAAATAGCAAAAGACCACAGTAATTTTTAAGTCAATATAGCACCCTCTTGTTGCTTCAGCCCCAGTGGGTATGGTCATTTGAAATTCTCCACATAGAAGCCTTCAAGCTTGCATGACCTGGACATAAAGAGAAAAATAACGCCTGTAAGAACCGACCTATATAATTCCAAATGTGGCCTTGGTTTGAATGTTGACATATATCACATAGTGAGAAATATATATATAATTAGTGAATTAAAAACATCAGAGCTCCAACAGCTGCAGAAGGCTCAGAGACACATATATCTACATATATCATACAGAATTGATAGCATTGCCACTAATTGATCAAACCAAAGGGAAGAAGTGTAACTAAAAGAAAATACTTAATCTCCCAGGTGCCAGACCAATTCTTCTTCTGAATTCAACCCAGATGGAATTCTGGTATCTAGGTCTAGGATGTATCTACTCTCCATTTGACGTAACTTTCGGATTCTGTCACCACTTCTCTTGTTCGGGGGAATTCTATTGCTAACAAAGAACTTCAGAAAGTTCCGATTGCTGTTGTGTAGTTCTTCAAAATGTCTGGCAACTAGTGAATGTTGGTCCTTGTTTTGGATTGCCCGCATGTGTTCGAGAACACGTTTCTTTGCCGGAAACATGGTGCTACCCACATATTTCTTCGCACACGGGCAGACCAAAACATACACACAGTAGTCAGACAGACAGGAGAGATGTTTTGAGGTTCCGTGACGATTTGAACCCGTGTTTTCAATATTGTCGGAAATACATAATATTAGTATCAGTGAACCGCAAATGATCCATTTAGCATATCCTGGTGTTTTCGCTACGCTACGAGCAAGAGCACTCCTTTTATAAACACATTTCTGATCTACCCACGGCATCCATCTTAGATCATGGCCGCCATTTTGTGTTTCTTGCCCTCACATACGCAATAACCTCTGATCACTTCATTTCAATTAAGGACACGTAGCCTTAGCCGGAGATTCACCTCTTTCATGACACGTGCACCTTAAACCAGATCACGCTGTAGTTGCATGACTCGACAAAGACTACCTCCTCTGCCCGAGGCCAGTCCTGCTAAGCTGGTCTTCGTGTCCATTGTCCTGATCACGATTAGGCGGCCGAAGCCGGTAGCCTTGCCCATTTACAACCCACAAACATCTCTTATCCCGCTTTTCTATCTTCCACACCTGGCTCCGTTTCTTTCTTTCTGAATCTTTATTAGGGGGAGGTAACGAAATTTACGATGAGGCGGTCCAGCTCTTGAATGCAATATTGACAAGGGATTGTGATGAACTAGTGGGAACCCCTCTTCGTAGATGTTTTGTAACAGATTTTATCAACGGTTCCTGTGTACGCCAAATATTTATTGTTTATGACACAAAGGTTTTGGGAATGTACCAACATGTGAAGAATTCGCCTGAAGGCCAAAAACTAGTATATAAGGAGCAACCCTCTTTGTACAAATTGAACAGGCTCCTAGTTACTGCCCATGCGTAGTTTCTGTGACTTCTGTGTCCCTGCAGTAATAAACCTTTGGTCTTTGACGCCACCATCGAGAAGCCCGTGTTTCTGTTCATTTGTGCACCAAGGCAGGTGGAACTCCGGGGTCTTTGGGTGTTGTTCCCTGACACCTCTGGACGGAACCAAAAAGTCCAGAACTCCAATTGGCGCCCAATGTGGGGCGACGTCATTCGGTACCGGTCCAAAAGCCTGAAGAGTTCAAGAGGCTTCGTGTGAAGATTCCTGAGGGAGGCGCCCCACTTCATCGATCCCGGCATATCGCAAAAGTGGCCCGAAGTTCTCTTACACGAGGGTTCCCGTTCAAGACGGCTGCAGTGGGCCGTTACCTTGACCGTCGCCCTGTCTTGGACCCGAGGTGCAGTCCTTAGTACAGCGAAACGTGATGGGTTTCTCCTTGGTGACGTCTTCAGTGCCTCAGTTAAGTATTTAGTGGTTGCTAGCTGGTTACTTTGTGAGGGTTGTTAAAATCCTTTTTGGTTCTTGGTTTGGTTTGGTTTCGTAAGATTATCACTGGTTGTTCTGGTTACGATAATCTATTTGGTTTAGTTTGGGTATCGATACATCAGTTCGTTTTGGTAGGCCTAAGTTCTTGGTTCAAGTGCACATATCTGTTTCGTGTTTGTTTGTTTTGTGTTCCGGACTGAAAAATGGTAAGTCGGAGAAACTGTATGTTGTCATGCTTTGGTTGCAACCGTGACTCACGATTGGAGGACTCATGTCTGGTTCCTCCGATTGGGACTCCCCTATATGATTTGTATTGTAAGCATGGTGTGGGTCCTATATCTTATAATGAGGTATGGGTCCGATACACTGAGAAAGATGGTGTCCTTAGTTGGCCACTGCATGGTAGTTTTGAACCCGAAATTCTCGACAATTTAGAAGCGAAATTGTTTAGGAAGAAAGCCCGGCCGGCAATGTTTGATTCTTTCCGTTACTGGCGAAAAGAATCCAAACAGAGAGAAATGAAGAGGTTAAAGAAAGAACAGAAAGAGCCAGAAGAGTTGACTCTAGAACAAGCAACTAAGCAGTTGCCGGATAACGAGTGTGAGAAAGCTATAGAGGTGGCCATTAGAGAGCACAATTTAGCGATTGACAAGTGCTATCCTGCCTTGCCATCTAAAACAGCTAAGATACTGGAAGATTCTGAAAACGATCCTCTGCTGTCTTATTTGTTACGGTCACCTCCACCGTATGCACAAGGTGCTATGGCCCAATTTGTGCCAAATGTTCAACTGCCGGTTGCTGGACAACCTGATGTTCCTGCTCCTGTCCCTCAGAATCAAGCTCCCGTACCTCCTGTGGTCAATGTAAATGTTCCTACGGCTCCTCCTCTTCCTGGGTTGCCGACTTCTATACCTGTATCTGTCTCGCTCGCATCTACTAATCCACAAACTATTTTTCTCGATACTCCTACTGTTCCATTATCTGTTCCTACCTCTACTGTGTTTTCTGCGTCTGCGAGTATGTTGACTCCACTTTCTGTTCGTCGGAGAATCACTGATTCTGTGTCTAATATGCTGTCTCCTTTCTATAAAACCCTAATCAAGACTCCTACTTCTGACTCTGTTCAGAGACGTAGTCAGCTTCCAAGTACTGAGGAACGGGGAATTTTAGATTCCACGGCTCTCAGATGGATTTCGAAGAGTAGGAGATATAGTACGAGAGATGTGCTAGAAACCTTTATGCAGTGGAAAGAACCAACGCAACGGTATGTCTTTGACGAGATGTGCTCGTTGTTACGTGAGGAGATAGAAGAAGACGATGTTGAATCAAATTTAGAAGACTTAATTAAGGTCCAGAAAGAGTTTGCTGCTGGAATGATAGTAGGCGATAATATAGAAGAAGCGATGGAACTGATTTTAAGTTACAGGAGTGATCCATCACTTCGTTCACCGCGAGATTTAGAGAAAAGTAAGACGAAGCTAAGTCGCCAATATCCAATGAGGGAGGTTCCTCCAATTTGGCGCGATGCTGTACAAGCTGATGCAGTCCGTGGTATTGCAGCCGCTCCGGCCCAATTCCAAAGGGTGTGGATACACATTCCGTGGAAACGAGCTGAAGTGCTAGCAGTGAAGCAGGCCTTGCCAGATCCGCGTAAGAATCCTGCTGGATACTATAAAGAATTAACACAGACAGTTGAGGCTTGTATAATGAACTTAGCGGACATCGATATGTTATTTGGCAATGTAGTTCCGCAACCAGTGTGGGCTAAAATTCGTAGAGAGGATCATCAAGTTGCCTTAGGTGGTGATTGGGCAGCTATCACTGCAGCGGATGGTCAGCAAGTAGGTGGTGCAAAACCCGAACCTTTAATTGCTAATCTTCCAGGTAGAATAATAGACTTAATGAAGACTCTGATGCCTGCATTGCGTGTTAATTGGGACAAGTTATCCGCATGCAAGCAGAAGAAAGACGAAAGTGTCTCCGACTTCTTCACGAGGTTCGAAGAGACTTTTGTAGATCACAGTGGTCAGGATATGAGCACAGAAGGAGGACAGAGACTGTTTGTCGATAAATTTGTGCATAATTTGTTACCTGAGTTATGCAATAAATTAAAAGATTCAGAGAGTGCGTGGGCTGTTTCTACAACTGCGCAAATACTCGCAACTGCGCAGTATTACGAAAATAGGGATAAAGAGGAAAAGGAGAAATCAGAAAAGAAAACGAAAGACTTAAAGACTAAAGTTCTTTTGCAACAGGCGTATCCGCCTCGCATGAATCAGACTAATACGCAACAGGGTTCGTATCAAAGGACAGATTATAGTACATCGAGACCTCAATATCAGTGGAACCAATGTGCGTACTGTAAGAAAGAGGGTCACTATAAAAATGAATGTCCGATCTTAGCGCAAAATAATGCAGCAGCAGCTCAGAGAGGTCGTGGTGGTTTTGTGCAGAATTCTAGAGGTCGAGGGCGAGGTACTATGCCTCCACAAACGAATGATCGTCCTTCCAATCACTTTGATCAACGAAATGGCCAATCTACTCAGCAAAATAGATCTCAACAATATCTTGTTGAAGATTATTGTGAAGTGGATGAGGGATTTCAGCAAAGTGGGTACTAGGACAGCCATGGACAGAGAGAGGGAGTAGTATCAGTTCCAGTGGATCAGAGTGGGCCTTATGTCGCAGTAGCAACATCAGGTGTAGTCGAACCGTTTCTGTTGGATACTGGTGCCGCAAAAAGTTCTATTATTCATGCGAAACTCCCTGGCGCACCTTTGTCCGGCTCAACAAATGTTTCTGTAGGTTTTTCAGGCGCCCCTGTTTACAACCCGATATCTGGTCCTTTGTCTATTTCTGTTGGACCGTGTCACTTGAAAGCACCCCTGATTTTGACGACGGGTTGTAATGAAAATCTGCTTGGTTTAGACTTGTTAAAACGACTATATGCGACATTGTACTGTTCTCCGGAAGGAGTACAGCTTACATTGGGTAAAAATATCACTTCTCCGATGTACTTGTCAATGGATGCACTCCCACCAGAGCTGCGTTCACTCCCTGATTCTCTTTGGGCGACTGGTCCTAATGATGTAGGCCTCTTAGAAATACCACCATATGTAGTAACTTTGAAAGCAAATGTAAAATTTCCAAGAATTCCGCAATACAAAATATCTAGTGAAGGTGAGCGTGCACTTTTATTGATTGTGCAAGATTTGATTAAGAAAGGTGTGGTTGAAGAAACTAGAGGAAATGTCTGTAACAGTCCGGTATTACCAATCTTGAAACAAACTGATCCTACAAAGCCTCCAGTGTATAGGTTTGTTATCGACCTTAGGGAAGTTAATAAGATTGTAATTCCACAGTTTCCTGTAGTTCCAGACATTACTGCCTTGTTAACATTAATTCCTGCTACAGCTACTTGGTTCTCAGTCATCGACTTGAAGAATGCCTTTTTCAGCATTCCAATAGCCGAGGAAAGCAGAGATATTTTCGGCTTCTGTCTAGGAGGTCGAAGTTTCAGATTCAAACGCGCTCCACAAGGCTATTGTGAGAGCCCATCTATTTACAGTCAAGCATTAAAAAGCCAGTTAGACTCCTTTGTCCTTCCTCCAGGTTCTGCCCTAGTACAGTATGTAGATGATCTTCTAGTGGCTGCCGATGACAAGGAAACTTGCAAAGCAGCTATGATTTCATTATTGCATTATCTGTCTAATTTGAATCATAAGGTGTCACCTTCGAAAATGCAATACTGCTGCCAAGAAGTGACCTACCTAGGTCATCTCTTGTCAAAGGAGGGAAGGAAGTTGACCCCAGAAAGAATAAAAGCAATTACGCAGATGAGTGTTCCACGCACACAGAGAGAGGTACGTGCCTTCCTAGGTATTACCTCTTACTGTAGGCAGTGGATCCCAAATTTTTCTCTCTTAGCAAAACCGTTGGTAGCTTTGACTGGGAAAAATGTTCCGAGTCCGGTGCCATGGTCTGATGAATGTCAAGAAAGTTTTACTGAATTACGAAAAGCATTGTGTTCAGCTCCTGTATTGGGTACACCTGATTACAGTAAACCATTCACGCTCTATGTTCATGAGAGAGAAGGTTGCGCGTTAAGTGTTCTGACACAGAAGTTTGGTGATAAACAACGCCCTTGTGCGTATTTTTCATCAACATTAGATCCGGTAGCTAGAGCGTTACCTAGTTGTTTGAGAGCTACAGCGGCAGCTGCGGCTTCCATTCGACAATCTGCTGGTTTGGTGATGAACAACATGCTAGTGGTCATGGTTCCTCATGCAGTGGATACACTCATGAATCGAACGAAGACACAACACCTTACCAGTGCGAGACTATCTGGTTATGAGCTGACATTACTAGCGAGTCATATTCAGATCAAAAGATGTAATGTATTGAATCCAGCAACGCTGTTGCCGACTGATCAAGAGTCGAGTGATTCCGAACCACATGATTGTTGTTTTAAAACGGAGGAAGAGACAAAAGGACGCATTGACTTGAAGGATACTCCATTATCCGATCCAGATGGCACGCTGTATGTGGACGGGTCATGTTTTAAATTGGAGAATGGTGATGTGACTGCTGCCTACGCAGTAACGACTTTGAAGACGATTGTGGAGACTGCAAGAGTGAGTCAGAATTCTGCCCAAGCTGCAGAATTAATAGCTCTAACAAGAGCGTGTGTTTTAGCTAAGGGAAAGAGAGTGAATGTTTTTACAGATAGTCAGTACGCATTTGGCGTGGCCCATAGTTTTGGCCGTTTGTGGAGAGAAAGAGGTTTCATTACGTCTCATGGGACTAAGATTCAACATGGTCAGCTAGTTAACGACTTGTTGGAATCTCTAACCTTGCCGACTGAAGTTGCGATTGTAAAGTGCAGTGCTCATAAAGCAATCACGGATGATGTAGGTCGCGGGAATGCTTTTTCTGATGAAACTGCTAAACAGACAGCTAGAGACACGATGAGCAGAATGTATGTTGCTACGTCTGCAAGATGGATTGCTGAGTCTGGAATGTGTGAGGATACTATGGAAAGTGTGAAAGAGATTCAGAAAGAAGCAACTGAGGAGGAAAAACGTGTATGGAAAGAAAGTACGGGCAAATTGGATTCGAATGGGTGTTGGATCGATTTGACAGAACAGCAGCGTTGGATGTTGCCTGATGCGTATGTGCTTGCAGTTGTGACGATGGCGCATGGAGTAGCGCATATAAGTTCTAAAGGAATCTGTAAAATGTTGGCTCCAGTCTGGAAGAATGATGGAATCAGTAAGTGTGCAGAGAGAGTGGTGAAAAATTGTATGGTATGCCTGATGCATAATCCTGGCAAGGGAACTCCAACTCCAGCTGGTCACTTCGCTCCTCCTTCCTGCCCCTTTGAAGTGATTCAGTTAGACTTCATTCACATGGATCGCTGTAATAATTTGAAATATGTCCTGGTGGTAGTTTGTGCTTTTTCCAGGTGGATTGAAGCATATCCACTAAAGGACAATACTGCCCTATCGACTGCCAAGATTCTTCTCAAAGAATATTTCCCTAGGTATGGAATGCCACGGATTGTATGGTCAGATAACGGAAGTGAGTTTATAGGGAAAGTTATGCAGAGTGTGTGTGCCGGCCTAGGTTTGAAACAAAAGTTCCACAGTGCGAACCATCCCCAGTCTGCTGGTTTAGTGGAGGGTTACAATGGCACCCCCAATCTGAAACTAGCTAAAATACAAGCATCCACAGGTTTAGCCTGGCCAGACGCACTTCCTTTGGCGTTGTTATCAACGAGAGCAACTGTACATTCTAGAGTGGGGCTTAGCCCTTATGAAATAGTTTTTGGCCGTCCGGCAAATATTTGGGGTGTGCCGAGGCCTAAGGAGTTTTGTTCTCTAGAATATCCTATGTTGATAGACTACCTGTACGACTTGACTGCTAAATTGAGTCTTATTCACCAACAGGTTTTCGATGCTTTACCAAAGCCTCCGGAGAGTCCAGGGCATCAGCTGAAACCAGGAGATCTGGTGGTTATCAGGAATTTCGCAAGGACGAAGAACCTTCAGCCGAGATTCGTCGGCCCCTTCCAAGTCCTGCTCGTAACAAGAACAGCAGTTCGTGTGGCAGGACGCAAGCATTGGGTGCATGCATCCCATGTAAAGCGTGTGCCTTTGCCACTTCCTTACGACGACTGGGTGAAGAAGGGAATTGGTTCCTCCGAATTTGAAAGCACGCCAAAATTCATCCCTTTCAGCGATGCCGAATTAATAACTGACACTCCAAGCTCTGACTCTCCTTCAGAAAAGACTCCTTTGAACACTGAACATTTGTCCCTTGCATCAGAAAACAATCTGTCATCTGCGAACTTGAACACTGCAACAGCTACCAGTGAAACGCTATTTGTCGATCAGACAGTACCTGCGAAGCAAAGATATAATTTACGAAACCGTAAAATGGACAAATAAAGCAGGCAACTGCCTATTGTGATATTTTGAAATATTGAACTTTTGCCTTCAGCCAGGAAGTTTGCTATTATTTTGTTGTTTTAAAATTGCCTTGCCGTCTGGGTAGCCGTAGGGTCGTGGCTGTGTGCCTAGTTGGATTTGCAGGGGTCTGACACAAGGTCGATCTTTCTGTTGGTTCTGGGAACTCCCAGGGCTGATAGAGGCATTTTCATCTACGTACACATCATCAGTGGTCGCGAGCGGATTGTAGAAGATGGAGCTTCCTGCGCTGCAACGAGAAAATGTGATTTATGTTCGCAGAAACAGACTTTATAGAATCCTTCACAGCAAATGCTTTTTGATGCAATGTGCCATTACATTCTTGATTGTTCTGATAACGTTGGTGGGTGGAATCGTTTTCAGTATAAATTTGATTTTTGTGCCAGTTACTGCAGTACCTCCCCTTGATCCTGCTATTTCTACTGTTTCTTCTATACACTCTTTTCATTCGTTTCCCGAACATGAGCAAGCCCGACGCTCAGAGTTCATTAACAACACTTTTGTACAGCTCTTGCATCAACACCAACTGGTAGTTAACACTACAGACTGCTGGGTGTGTGGCTTGATACCCCACACTATGGATAAAGGTATTCCTTATCTGGTTTTGCCTTTCAGCTACAATGGATCATTTCAGGCCCTTCAAACCATCTTTGCTTATGCCCTTGAAACCTATCCTCCACGTCCACCACGTTCCACTAAATATAACTCTGCCAACAAAGCTTTAGGCCAGGGAATTATTGACATGATCAAGGACGTCAATAATACTCCATCATACCCTAGAGACGAACTGCGAGTATATTTAAGTTGGAACACTTCAGAGTATCGCCTCAGTTTAGGAGAAAGCAAGCGTAAAAGCTCAACTCCAATCTGGGTCGTACCTCATCGAGGTCAGGTCTGTTTGCAAGGTAATGGGAGGAATCCGAGAGCTCAGCTAGGGAGGAGTGAGTGCGTAGAGACTTACGTGTTTCCGGCTAACTCTTCCCCTGTCTTTCTTACTGCTAGGGGTACCTACTTCATCTGTCGAGACAGAGCTTATACATGGTTGCCTGCCGACTTCTCAGGATCATGCTATATTGCTCGATTGTTGCCTCCAACATACACTGCTTCATCTGATTACCACAGAACCAGAGTAGCGAGAGGTGTCTTCAGCAAGGAAGATACTGCTGGTCAGGAAGCTGGAGACTTCTTCAAAGGCTTCCTTCCGTTCTGGGGGCCTATGGCCAATAGTAGAAACATACGTCAGCTAACACGGGTAGTTGAATCTACTATTACCGAAACTGCTGGTGCCCTTAGCAATTTGACAGCTGAGCTTCAGGCGGATAGACTCATGACGTTGCAGAACCGTATGGTTCTAGACGTTATCCTTGCAGATCGAGGTGGGGTATGCAGAATGATCCAATCGAGCTGCTGTGTCTTTATTCCTAATAATGCTCCAACAGTCTATGAGGCGATCTCTAAGCTACACAAGATTTCCGACTCTATTCACGTAGACAAGGGAAACTGGTCCTTCATGGAGTGGTTTTGGACTCTGATCTCAGCGTGGGGATGGAAGGTTCTAATGGTCATTGGTGTCATCTTAGTATTCCTGTTCTCATGTTGCCTGATTATCCAGTGTGGTCCTGCTCTGTGTAGTCTTTGTGCTGCAAACTGTTTTAGAAAACCACCTGCGTTTGGAGAAAAGGCACGAGAAAGGATGATGATACAACAGCATGTCACTGACCTGATGAGCATAGAATTAGATTCTGACATAGACTGAGTAATTGCCTATGTAAGGGCAAAAGGAGGGTCTGAGGTTCCGTGACGATTTGAACCCGTGTTTTCAATATTGTCGGAAATACATAATATTAGTATCAGTGAACCGCAAATGATCCATTTAGCATATCCTGGTGTTTTCGCTACGCTACGAGCAAGAGCACTCCTTTTATAAACACATTTCTGATCTACCCACGGCATCCATCTTAGATCATGGCCGCCATTTTGTGTTTCTTGCCCTCACATACGCAATAACCTCTGATCACTTCATTTCAATTAAGGACACGTAGCCTTAGCCGGAGATTCACCTCTTTCATGACACGTGCACCTTAAACCAGATCACGCTGTAGTTGCATGACTCGACAAAGACTACCTCCTCTGCCCGAGGCCAGTCCTGCTAAGCTGGTCTTCGTGTCCATTGTCCTGATCACGATTAGGCGGCCAAAGCCGGTAGCCTTGCCCATTTACAACCCACAAACATCTCTTATCCTGCTTTTCTATCTTCCACGCCTGGCTCCGTTTCTTTCTTTCTGAATCTTTATTAGGGGGAGGTAACGAAATTTACGATGAGGCGGTCCAGCTCTTGAATGCAATATTGACAAGGGATTGTGATGAACTAGTGGGAACCCCTCTTCGTAGATGTTTTGTAACAGATTTTATCAACGGTTCCTGTGTACGCCAAATATTTATTGTTTATGACACAAAGGTTTTGGGAATGTACCAACATGTGAAGAATTCGCCTGAAGGCCAAAAACTAGTATATAAGGAGCAACCCTCTTTGTACAAATTGAACAGGCTCCTAGTTACTGCCCATGCGTAGTTTCTGTGACTTCTGTGTCCCTGCAGTAATAAACCTTTGGTCTTTGACGCCACCATCGAGAAGCCCGTGTTTCTGTTCATTTGTGCACCAAGGCAGGTGGAACTCCGGGGTCTTTGGGTGTTGTTCCCTGACACCTCTGGACGGAACCAAAAAGTCCAGAACTCCAGTTTGCTGATGTTCTTTTCAGTTTCTTCTACAGGATAGAGAACTTTTTTGACATTGGAACTGAACTTGCAGGCCTTACATGTCATACAAGTAAAGAAACCTTGTATATCAGATTTCTTCTGTACTGCCTTGCTGATATCATTCTTGCTAAGTCTCGTCCTTAGTGAGTCTGCTCTACGAAATGTGACCTTCGGATTGTTGTCCAAAACTTCATCAAGAGTAGGCTCAGTTCTAAGAACTTTCCAATGTTTTTTCAAACATCTCTGTACCTGCCAAGAATTGGTATGATAAGTAGATACAAATCTGATTGTATCATTATCATTAGTGGATGTGGTTTTCAATTTCGGAGTAAGTAGGTCAGCATGGGGGATCCTACTGGCTTTCAAAAATGCCTCTTTGATTATGTTAGGTTGATAGCCTCTTTCCAAGAAGCGTTCTGTCATACATTTACCTTCATCAATGAAATCTTGTTCCTGGCTGCAATTCCTTCGAGCCCGAAGGAATTCGCCAAAGGGTATACTGCGTATGAGAGATTTGGGGTGGCTACTGTCTGCATGAAGCAGAGTGTTCCCAGCGGTGGTTTTTCTAAACAGTTTGGTTACAAGTTTGTCATTTGACACTCTGATAGATAAATCCAAAAATTCTGTTTCACACTCGTTTATTTTGCCTTCCAATTTCAGATTAAGTTTGTTCTGATTCAGAGTGTGGATGAACTGTTCTGCCAGTGTCCGAGGTCCATCCCAAATGATAAACAAATCATCAATATATCGCAGCCATAATATGACATGGCTGCGATATACCGATTGAGTCCTTTGTACCTGCTGCTCCCAGCTCGCCATGAATAGATTAGCGAAACTGGGAACAAAACAAGTTCCCATCGCAGTCCCTTGTCGTTGTCTATAGTAAGCATCATTGAAGACAAAGAAATTATTCTCCAGACAGAAAGCCATCATCTGAAGAAGCATCTCTGTATGGTTCAAGAATGATATAGACCTAGTACTCAAAAATTGTCGGCAAGCCTGCATACCGTCTGCATGTCTTATTGAAGTATAAAGACTGCAGACATCTAAGGTGATAAGTAGATAGCTGCTTTTCCATTGGATATCCTTTACTTTGTTCATAAAGTCCCTACTGTCTTTTAGGTAGGAGGGGAGTTGTTCTACAAAGGGACGTAGAAAAAAGTCTATGCATTTGGAAGTTCTTTCCAACAGCGAGCCCATAGAGGAGACAATTGGTCTTCCTGGGGGCTTGAGAGGGTCCTTATGAAGCTTGGGTAGCAAATATAGAATAGCTACCTTGGGTTCTGATTTAATAGGAAAGAATATTCATCCCATTCTAATGGACCTGTTGTATGCCAATTTTTTAACATTTCATAGTACCTGGTGTTGGATTCTTCAATAACATTGAGAGTGGTTGTCTTGTAACACTCTGCACAGTTTAATTGGCGCATACCCTCTAATACATAGTCTTTCGTATCTAAAATAACAACATTCCCCCCTTTATCCGACTGGTGGATGACAATTGAGAGATCACATTCCAAAGCACGTATTGCCAAACGTTCAGGTTTACTGAGATTGTCATTGGCCCAACTTTTCTTTTTTGCCAAACTTTTTAAGTCATGTACCATAAGGGTTTCAAAAGTGTCAATGCTGCAAGCTGGTAAGATTGGATTGAAATTAGATTTTGGCTTGAAGGAATTGGGGTAATTCAAATTTGTCTCAAAACCCAAAGTGGTTGCATTTATCGTTCCCTCTTCCAAATCACCAAATTCCAATTACTTTAGGGCAATAAGGGCTTCGATCTCCCCAATAGTTTCACATGCCGGAAGGGCCGTGTTGGTTTCTCGTATGGTGCCCTTAACTTTCAGTTTATGCCATTTGTGTAACCTCAGTTTTCTGGTAAACTTGAACAGATCAATACGTTCTTGAGAATAGGAGAAGTTGGAGGTAGGACAGAGGGAAAGATCAAATTGCAAGACATCTTGTTCAATACTGGAAAGTAAGCGTGAGGATAGATTTACCACGTTCATTTGGTTCATTTTCCTCTTCTTTTTTGCCCCCGTGTTTCCACTCCCATTGGGGTTGTGTTCACCTTGCCGCCTTCCACCTCTCCTGACTTGCTTTTGGAGTTTGTGGCATTTCCTCCATCTTTGCCTCCTCCTCTGCCTCTTCCTCGAAATCCCGTCCCCCTTCCGCGTCTCCGATCTATCTGCCAGTTTTGTTGCTGAGCTGATAGGTTCATCATTCGGAATTCCTCCCAAAAATTTGGCGGCTTTGGAGGGTTTTTGTTGACAGGGGTAGTACCCTCCTCTCTATTCTCAGAAGTTGTACCATCCTCTGAGATATCACTTTCACTGACTTCGCCATCTCCTTCCCGGCCGACATGTACTGCATCCAGATTAGCTTGTAGGCCCTTTCTTTTCATATTGTCGTATTTACGACCAAATGTGAAAATTCTACCCGACTGGTAGTCGATATATTAATATATAGTGAATAAAGTCAGATTGAGATACTACCATCCTGGAGTGTAGAGTTTTTTCATGTTTTTGCTTTGATGAAGCAAATTATTTGAGGGTTAGTCCACCCGTGACACCGGCACCAATAATATAGGAGGGGGTGCATTGGGCAGTCTCCAATGGCTTATCAAAGCCCTGGGGACTGCTACTTCCTCAGGGCACTTTTTATTATGTATGTGGGTGGGTCCACTGGTCCTACCCATTGACCTTGTGACCGTTACCTCCCTGAGATAAATTACAAAAATATGTGGGGCGTCATTGACCCCTCTGCCCCAGGGACTGCCGCCTCCCCAGAGCTAATCACAATAAAATGGGGGCCTCCAGACCTTCCTGCCTCGGGGACCACCACCTCCCTGGGGCTTTGTATTTTTATCTTGTGGGGCCTCACAGATCGCCCTGGGCTCCAGGGACCTCCATCTTGCCAGGGAAAAACTTTAAAATGAGAGGGGTCCATGTGACCACTCCTCTATGGCCCTTCATGGCCCAGGGAACACCACCTCCCCAGGGCAGGCCCTAAAAGAAGAGTAGAGCCATGGATGACCCCGGAGACCGGCAAACCCCAGGGCCGGATACAGCAAATTCCTGGGGTGCCCACCCGAGGACATTGCAGCTTGCTAAGGCTTGTGGCGGAGCACTGCTCCTACCAAGCCATAGCAAAATGAGCTCTGCTGTCAGCACGCAAGAGCAGAAAATGCTCTTGCTCACTGTCTGTTTCCATGCCCACTGTCAAGCGAGCAGAGAAACAGACTTAGACTTTGAGGTCCAGTGAGCTGCATGTTAGCAGCTCCCTGGGTCCCAAAGCAATGCTGGCTACCGCAGGAGGCAGGGAGCCAGCAGCGACCACGGGGGCCTTTAGGCTCCCTCTGCAGTCCCCAATGTTTAAAAAGTTGGTGCCCCGGGATGGACATGGGCACCCACACTGCAGACTGGGCTCCTGGACTTGGCTCCCCGCGGCCAAAATCAGCCTGGCAGGGGACTGTAAGGCCCTCTCTCTTATTTCTATTATAAAACTACAACGAAATGAACAGGCTCCAGGGGATGGGATCCCTGGGCCGAAAAAGGTTGAGAAGTGGGGCTGCGCAGCGCCTCTGCCTTTTTAAAAATAAATAAAATCATTTTAAATACAAAAGGGCAGGCCCTGAGGAATGGATGGGGTTTAAGGACCTACAATTTTCGAGGGAAGGGGCCTACTCAGCCCCCCTTCCTAAAAAGTAGAAAAATCTAAATTAAAAAAAAAACTGGCAACTCGCCAGAGGATGCGCCCTCTTTCTCCACCAGTCTGCAAATGCACCCCCTGGTGTGCTACAGGTTTGGGGATGAAGTCACCTTGGCTACTGAAGGTTTTTCATGGGCCTACAAGGCCTCCTGTTACCTCGAGTAAGCACAACACAATGGCATTGATGGGAGGTGGTCAGAGTCCATGTCCCCCTTTTTCTGGCTTAGAGACCTGGAGGTCAGGGTATTTCTACGCTGACCCCTTTTCTTTTTGTTTAAATTTTTTGTGGAACTTAGCTCATGCCAAGATGGCTAGAACTACATAGTGACATGGGCCAGTAGGTAGTTACAGTTAGGACTAAAGCTTCCATAGGAAACTTGTTTTGTTAACAACTGCTGTTGGTTTTTTTTATTAAAAAAAATATACAAACAAAAGGAACAGGTCCCAGGGGATGAGATCCCCAGGGCTGAAAAAGGCCATGTGGTCCCCCTGCCCGGGACCGATTTTGGCCCTAGGGATCCCATCCCCCGGGCCCAGCCATTGTTTTTTTTTAAAGGGAGGGAAGCTGATCGGCCCTCATCCCGGGTCATCTTCTGGCATGGGGACCCCATTCCCCGGGGCATGGCCTCTCGCTGGGGGATGTCATGTCGCCATGCCTGTCCTGTCCACTTTCCAAGGTCAGGCATGGCAGGAAAGGGAAGGGGAGGAGCTGGGACGGGAACAGTAGTACGCTCCTGTGCTTGGAGAATAAAGATGCATTTAATAAGCAGCCAGTGTCCCGTGTATGTTTGGTTCAAAATACGAAAACTGGTGACGAGGGTGGGATGCGGAGTCACCCCCCTTTACCTACTACCTCCTGCAGTGCCCAGGTTAAGCGAACAAAGAAAGCGCTGCCACCAACTAAGATCGGAGCATTTAGGCTATCGGAAAGTGTGAGTGACAGCCAGCAAGCGGAGGCGGCCCACGATAGAGAGGCACGCCGAAAATCCGGAATTTAAGAAAAATCTTCCTTCCACGGACAGCTGCTACATGAAGCTAGGGGTAAGCCAAGAAAAAATACCCTTCTAGAAGATGGAATAACACATGCATGAGTCCTCATGGTGGCCATTTTGAAGTCAGGCATGCGCCATTGACTAAGCCTGGTCCCAACGCGGCGGCCATTTTAAAGTCATGCACCCCACATAAAAACTCCAAAAGCGATATGAAGACTCGTAGACGACACAGAGGCCTGCCGGAGTCACGTTGCACCCCACCATGTCAAATACTGTCTCCTCGCAACAAGCTGTACCTGGCCCGGCAGAAGCTGCTCCACCGCCAGGGCCATTACCCATGGGGGTATCTTACCTGCATCCTCTCAAGCTGCCGCGGACGGGCGCAGACGGGCTTGACTTGAGCCGAAGTCGCGCTCAAGTCAAGCCCGTCTGCGCCCGTCCGCGGCAGCCCGGGGCTCGGGGCCATAACCCCTGGTCAAAAACACAAATACTCCGCTGCTTCGCTGCTATCATTAAGACCCTCTGACAGCGCTAGCTTCCCCCCACCCGCCCACATTTTAAAGCGTGCCGCCACGCATGGTATCTTAAAACCTGAGTTCGGACTCGCAAAAGTCCATAAGCCCACACTCTGGTCTGCCCCCTCGTCTCCACCCATGCCTCTGACTACTCTCAAATGTCTGTACCTAAACACCAGGTCCATGGTAAAACACTACCTGGACATCTTCCTTCTGCTCCACGCCGAACAACCAGATCTTTTATGTCTATCTGAGACTTGGTTAAATGAGGCATCCTTACCTGACATCTTGGCGGCAGTCCCTGCTGAGTACTACATACTGCATGTTGACAGGCCACTAGGTAAAAGGGGCGGAGGGGTCGCTGCGATCATTCGCAAAAACCTTAAAGCCTCCCTCTTACCTTCCTGTGATCTGATTGGCTTAGACAATTTAATTTTTAAAATGGATTTGGACACGGGATCACTTCTTGTAATCCTCATATATCGGCCCCCTCAACACATGCCCACTTTTGTTGCATCCCTAGCGGGACAACTTGCCCCCCTAATTATCTCCCATGACAAAACTGTACTATTGGGGGATTTTAATCTTTGGCTGGACTCTGTGGAATCTAACTCTCAGGCAGCCACACTGAAAGAGTCTTTTTTGGACCTCAATCTCATTCAACACATTCACCTCCCTACCCATGAGAAAGGACATAGCCTTGACCAAATTTGGTCCCAGAACATCTCTCTGGCAGTGAATTCCATCTTGCCGTGCATTTGGTCGGACCATTTCCTGATCAACTTTAGCATTTCCATCGCAAAAAACAACAAACCTAAGTCACATCAAGGTGGGAAGGCAAGAATGTGGAAGAATGTAGTTATTTCAGCATTCCTTGATTCATTAACCTCTACCTCTCCATCACTTGATCAGGACATCGATGAATCAGAAGTAGCTTTTACTGAGTGGCTGCTTCTTGCAGCTGATGCTCATGCACCCTATATCGACTTCTCCCGCTCTCGCCCCAATGACGCTCACAGATGGTACACACCTCACCTGAAAAGCCTTAAACTTAAGGCTCGTCAAATGGAGCGTAAGTGGCGTGTAGCCTATTTAGAAGACGACAGGGTCAATTTTCGCAGAGCTCGTAGGGACTACCAAAATCTTATTCTTAAATGCAAAACTGACTACTTTTCAGACAAAATCTCTAAAGCTCAAAATAAGTCAAAAGAGCTATTCAATATTGTGGAGAATCTTTGCTCTAACGATAGAACTTCTCTTCCGATAGTCCCCACCCAAGAACTCTGTAACACACTGAACTTTTTTTCCATGATAAAATCTGCTCTATCAAGCAAAGTATCCCCATCACTCAGTGTCCTCTTGTGTCTGATGACACACTGCGCAACCCTACCACCTTAGATTCCTTTCCCCTCATAGATCAGACTAAACTACCTAAACTTCTCACCAAAGTCAAAACAGGTTCCCCCGATGACATTTGTCCCCCTTACATCTTGAAAGAAGTGGGCACCTATCTTCCTGAGTGTCTACTTTCTTTAATGAACGGATCTCTCTCACAGGGTAAAGTTCCATGTGGTCTGAAAAAAGCTCTTCTTGTCCCCCTCCTAAAAAAGGCAGGAGCAAACCCATTAGATCCTATCAACTACCGACCTATATCGCTGCTGCCATACTGTGCGAAACTGTTGGAGTCACATGTCTGTGAAAGCATCTCCAGCTTTTTGGAAAAAACCGAGTACTTGGCACCTAATCAAGCAGGGTTTCGTCCCTGCCATTCCACCGAGGCGGTCATCCTCTCGGTGCTAAACACTCTAAGGCGGAACGCAGACGCAGGAACCCATCAGGCACTTGTGCTTTTGGACCTCTCTGCTGCATTCGACACGGTCGACCACACCATCTTGGTCGACCGTGTCGAACAGGCAGGTCTCAGGGGTCCTGCATTGAGCTGGATCCGCTCTTTTCTCACGGGCCGCACTCAATCGATCAGATTGGGCTCTTTCTCTGCCCCCATCCTACCTACCACCTGTGGGGTACCACAAGGCTCCTCATTGTCCCCCCTGCTCTTTAATGTGTACCTACGCCCTCTTCTGCACTCGCTCCGTAATGCTAATGTAACCATCTTCAACTATGCGGATGACTTGCAGCTCATCTTTCCTCTTAACACCCAGGACTCAGTGGTTGAATTCCAAAGAACTATGTCCCACATACTGAGTTGGATGAGCTGCAGCCATCTGAAGCTCAATCCGGGCAAGACCGAGTTGTTCTTGCCCGGACAGAGCTCGCTTAGTTGAAACTCCAGCTTCTGGCCCATCAGTATGGGAGTCCCCCCATCTAAATCAACGGTGGTCAAGAGCCTAGGTATCCTTATCAGCGAGGATCTCTCGCTAAAAAGACAGGTTGGAGCGGTGGTATCCTCCAGCATCTTCCAACTGCAGAAAATAAAAAAAATCGCTCGTTTTTTTCCCCTGCAGCTCTCACACAGATTGTCATCTCCTTGGTTCTGTCCAGGCTTGACTTCTCCAACAGTCTCTATCTCGGCCTGCAAATTGGAGAGCTAAAACGTCTCCAGCTTGTCCAGAACCAAGCCGCCAGGCTTCTTCTGAATATACCTAGGAGGCAATCTATCAGACCTGGCCTTAAACAGCTCCACTGGTTGCCAGTTGAGCAGCGTGTGGCCTTCAAGGCCGGGTGCATACTGTTCAGGTCTTTGAATAACTCTGGCCCTCTATTCATCAGAGATCTATTCAAAAAATACTGCCCTTCCCGTCATCTTCGTTCGACCTATAAATCACTCCTGATCGTACCCCCATTTAAAAGGAAACGCCTTGGAGGCAGCTGTTTCGACCACCTCGCTGCAGGTTTTTGGAACTCTCTCCCCCTCCACATTAAACTCAACGATAACATCCTCAGTTTCAGACATTCTCTGAAAACCTGGCTTTTCACTCAAGCTCACTACTGATAGCACTGCTTTTTTTATTATCTGCCTGCTTGGTTCATTTTCTATAGCGCCATGAAGCCTCCGGGCGTACGAGTGCTCAATAAATTCCCAATTAACATTAACATTAACATTAACATTAACATCTGGAAATAGCATAGGCCACAAGTGGAATAGTTGGCTTGAGGACTTTATGAAGGGGTCACAAGTCTGTGACTCTGACCAACGACTTATAGCCCTAGGAAAGCTAATAGGCAAGGATGTCGGACAAATTATTAAAGATCTTCCCCCAGCTAGTGCTGTTTCCTATTTTCAAATTCTTAAAATCACTTGGGGAGAGGCATTAGACTGGCTAACTCTCTTCACATAAATGATTGAGTCTTGCTGTTTTTAATTAACCTTTTTGTTAAAATTTGAAAAATTATAGAATGAGATGATGGTCTAATTTGGTTACCACTTTGTACTACTTTTTTATCCTACACTGGATATCTTGGTTAACTGTTGTAATATTTAAACACAGTTAGGTTTTTTGTTTGCATAAATGTAACTGTATGCATTATGTTTACATAGGGGTCTTTGTTACATGCAATACTCATCGTCCTGAAGATGGTCTGACGGATTTACGCCACAAAAGACCGAAATGTCGACTTTACCATCTATTCCCCCAATATTCAATGTATTTAAGTGAGTGTTATTTGTATCAGGAGAAATGTCACTTCTTTGATTCTGTTGGAATAGATGTTTTTATTCATGAGTTGTAGGAAAATTTGCACAAACCTCTGTACCATGATTTATTGCTGAATGAATTTTCTCCTGATTGTACCCTTCTCAATCTGATTTACATAAAATATTCATTTGTATGTTTACAAAAAGATATCCCGTGGGTTTTCTTTTTTTTCCTACTAAATTGATTGAATATCTAAAATTGTTAATTTTGGCTCAAGATCTAATTGGTCAACAATGGCACAGACGTGGGAAAGATAACCACTTTGAAGCCGCCTGTTAAACCCATCGCAAGGAGATGAGACAGACCAAGCAGAACAGAGGGTCATGTCACCACGTGATGGACATACAAGGATGAAGAGATCACTCAACGCGTTCATCAAGATCCAGTACACAATCACACAGCTCACACCGATCCCAGCGGTCAATGTCCAGAGAATCGTCCTCCCTCACTCCTATATCACAAGACAGTGAAGGGTATGTGTGTATGGTGTCAGTCCCAGACAGACTGAAGAAGTATCCGCGACAACACATACGAATGGGAAGCCATTCTGCCAAATTTGTGCCGCCGAATACCACAGTATGAATTCCAAACCGAAACTGTAGCCAGCCGCAGTAAGGGTCTACACATCGATGTCCAGGGAACCACTGCCATGTCTAGGACAATTCCGCACAACACTGACATTTAAAGACAGAAAAAAAATTACGCGCAAATCCACATGATTGAAGGCCCTAAAACCGCAGACTGCCTTCTCAGTTTACCAACCACAGAACGCCTGAAGCTTGTCCAGATCCTGTACAAAGTGGATAGCTCGCCAGACATTGTCAACAAGTTCCCAAAGCAGTTCAAGGACATAGAAAAACTAGCCCACTTCAAGGTCAAGCTGCATATCAATGAGCAAGTGACACCAGTGGCACAACATCACAGGAAGGAGCCATTTCACCTACAGCAAGCGGTAGATGATGAACTCCAAGACTTACTAAAGACAGACATCATAGAGATATCAATCAATCAATCAATCAATCAATCAATCAATCAGGAGTTTGTTAAAGCGCAACTACTCACCAGTAAGGGTCTCAAGGCTCTAGGGGTGGGGGGGGGGGGGGTGGGGGTGCAGGTTCCATTCTAGGGGAGGGGGTCTGTCGAAGAGCCAGGTTTTGAGGTTTCTTGCGAAGATGGGGAGAGATGTTATCTCTCTGAGGTGGAGCGGAAGGGCGTTCCATGCTTTGGCCGTGAGGAAGGAGAAGGAGCGGCCTCCCGATCTGGTCTTTCTGGTGCGGGGGACCTCGGCGTAGGAGAGCTGGGCTGATCGTAGGGTCCTTTGGGGTGCGTGGAATTTGAGCCGGCTGTTCAGGTATGCCGGTCCGGTGCCGTGGAGGGCCTTGTGTGCGTGGGTGAGCATCTTAAAGGTGATTCTCGCCTCGACTGGGAGCCAGTGGAGTGTGCGCAGGTGCTGGGAGATGTGGCAGTGTTTTGGCAGGTTGAGGACCAGTCTTGCGGCGGCGTTCTGGATGTTCTGTAGCTTGCGGATGAGGTTTTTGTTTATTCCGGCGTAGAGTGCATTGCCGTAGTCGAGTCTACTGGTGACCAGGACGTGAGTGACTGTCTTTCGGTGTTCGAGGGGCATCCATTTGAAGGTCTTACAAAGGAGGCAGAGGGTGTGGAAGCAGGAAGATGAGACAGAGTTGATCTGGCGGTCCATTTTGAGCTTGGAGTCCAGGATGATTCCCAGGTTGCGTGCGTGGTCTGTGGGGGTTGGCGGGTTTCCGAGGGCGGTGGGCCACCAGGTGTCGCTCCAGGCGTCGGTGTTTGGGCCCATGATGAGTACTTCTGTTTTGTTGGTGTTTAGTTGTAGGCAGCTGTTTTTCATCCATTTGGCGATGGCTTCCATGCCTTCTCGAAAGTTGCGTCTGGCGGTGTTGAGCTCGTTGGATAGGGAGAGGATGAGCTTAGTGTCGTCTGCGTATGACACAATGTTGAGTCCGTAGGTTCTGACAATGGGGGCAAGTGGAGCCATGTAGACGTTGAAGAGCGTCGGGCTGAGGGAGGAGCCCTGGGGGACTCCGCAGGTGGTAGGTGTGGGGTCTGAGAGGAAAGGGGGAGTCTGACCCGTTGCATCCTGCCGGAGAGGAAGGAGCAGATCCAGTCGAGGGCCTTGTCCTGGATTCCTGCGTCGTAGAGTCTGCGTATTAGGGTGCGGTGGGAGACTGTGTTGAACGCCACTGATAGGTCTAGGAGGATGAGGGCTACTGTTTCTCCTTTGTCCAGTAGGGTGCGGATGTCGTCTGTTGCGGTGAGGAGGGCGGTTTCCGTACTGTGGTTTTTTCTGAAGCCAGATTGGGAGGAGTCGAGGATGTTGTGTTCTTCAATGAATGTGGCGAGTTGGCTGATGGCTTTCTCTATGACTTTCGCTAGGAAAGGGAGCAGGGAGATGGGTCTGTAGTTTTGAGGTCGGTGGGGTCCGCTGAGGGTTTCTTCAGGAGGGGGTTGACCTCGGCGTGTTTCCAGTCGTCGGGGAACAAGGCGGTCACCAGGGAGCGGTTGATGGTGTGGCAGAGCATGGGTGCAATGGTGTCAGCGGCTCTGTTGAAGATGTGGTGGGGGCAGGGGTTACGTGGGGGCCCCTGAGTGGATTGACTTCATTGTCTTCAGTGTGTCTTTGGTGGTGAGGGCTGTCCAGTCATCAATCGCTGGTTTCCGGGTGTCTGGGGTGGTTGGTGAGGGTTCAGTGTGTTGGTTGTCTTCGTAGAAGTTGTCGTAGATGCTCTTGATTTTGTGGTGGAAAAAGGTGCTGAGTTTGTCGCAGAGGTCTTGTGAGGGAGGGATGTCGGTAGACTCGCTGGTGGGTTGGGCAAAATCCTTGATGATGCTGAAGAGTTCCTTGCTGTTGGGTGCGTGGGTGGAGATTCTGTCTTCAATCGCTTTTTTCCTCGTTTCTCTGATGAGTTGATGGTGAGCGTTGGTGACGGCTCTGAAGTTGTTGTGGGCTTTTGTGGATTTGGTGTTTCTCCAGGCCTTTTCGAGGCGGTGGCATGTGCGCCTGGACTCTCGAAGTTTGGTGGTAAACCATCTGGCTTTCTTGGCACCGGTATTGTTGTTTTTCTTGAGGGGGGCTATGGTGTTGGTGCTGTCCAAGATCCATCTATGCAGGGTTCGGGCTGCGGTGTTCGGGTCGTCGTTTTCCGCGATGGTTGGGGTGGAGTTGTTGAGTGAGGAGATGAGCTGGTCGTCGGTGATTTTGGTCCAGTTTCTTTGTGGAATCAGATGCTGGTGTCTGTGGATGGTGGGTGTTCTGAAGGTGAAGTGGACGCAACGATGGTCGGTCCATGGGAGTTTGGTGGTGTGGCTGAAGGTGATGGAGTTTCCTGTAGTGAAGAGGGGGTCGAGGGTGTGTCCTGCTGAGTGCGTGGGCTCCGTCACAATCTGGCAGAGTCCAATGTTGTGGAGGTTGTCCAGGAGCCATGTGGTGTTGGGGTCCAGTTGATTGTCGAGGTGGAAGTTGAGGTCTCCCAGCAGGGTGTAGTTGGTGGATGCTATGGCCTGCGGGGAGATAATGTCTGTGATGGAGTTGGCGAAGGGTCCGTGGGGTCCAGGGGGTCGGTAGATGAGTGTTCCTCGGAGGGCGGCAGTGGGGCTGGCCAGTATCTTGAAGTGAAGGTGTTCCATCAGTTCTGTGGACTCGTCAGGGAGTGTGCTCAGGCGGAGGCTGGATTTGTGGACAATGGCGATTCCTCCTCCTGGGTGGGTGGGGCGGTCCTTCCTGTAGATCTTGTATCCTTGGGGGATGGCGATGGCGATGTCCGGTCCTGAGGTGGCGTTGGTCCAGGTTTCGGTGAAGAATGCTACGTCCGGGGTGGTGCTGTCGAGGAGATCCCAGATTTCTGTGGCGTGTTTGTGGAGGGATCGGACGTTGAGGAGGATGCATTGCAGGGTCTTTGGTTTGGTTGTGTTCTTGTGGGCGGGTTGTGCTGGATCCGTGTTCTTGGCGGTGCTGCAGGTGTGCCGGCAGCGGTGACAGCTGAAGGGTCCATGGGTGTCGGCTGGTGATGCTAGCTTGCAGTTGTTGTTGCAGCCTGGGTTGAGTGCGTGGAGTTCTGCTGGGTCGTAGCATTGGTGGGGCGGAGGTCCAGGGTTCCTGGGGTGCTGGTCGCGGACGGGTCGCGGATGGGCGCAGACGTGCTTGCCTTTGACTCGCCTTCGGTGTACCAGCAGCGCGCCCGCAGCAAGCGGCCACGCACGGGAGCGGGGAGAGGAGCTGGATTGGGCCATTTGCGCTGGGGGGGAGGGCCCGCGGTGGCAGCAGCGGCGGGGATAGGTAAAGGAAGGAAAGAAGAGATAAAGAAAAAAGGGAAAAAAGGCAGAAATAAGGCACAAAAGAGCAGAGATGCAGAAAAAGGCAGAAAGGTGAAAGATGGAAAGGGTAGAAAAACGAGTGAAAATGAGTGAAGGAGCGGAGGGAGAGAAAGGGAAAATGGGCAGAAATAAGGCACAAAAGAGCAGAGGTGCAGAAAGGTGAAAGATAGAAAGGGTAGAAAAACGAGTGAAAACGAGTGAAGGAGCAGAGGGAGAGAAAGGGAAAATGGGCAGAAATAAGGCACAAAAGAACAGAGATGCAGAAAGGTGCAGAAAGGTGAAAGATAGAAAGGGTAGAAAAACGAGTGAAGGAGCAGAGTGAGAGAAAGGAGACAGAGGTCCACTGGACCACCAGGGATGAGGTGCAGGGAAACCTGCGGGTGGAGGAGGGCCTCGATCACTAACACTCAAGAGTGCAGGGGCAGGGGCACCTCACTTAATGGTGGAGTCAGTGGTCTTGTACTGGAACCACTCCAAGGTTGTCGCCAGTAGTAGTTGTGCCTAAGAGAGGTCAAGACAACAACGTACGCCTATGTGTGGATATGCAAGCTCCTAACACAGCCATCGAAAGGGAGCGGCACCCTGGACCACACATCAGCGACATGATCACAAGCCTGAATAGAGCTACAGCCTTTTCGAAACTGGACCTCAACAAGAGGTACCACCAACTTGAGTTGTATGAAAAATTGAGATACATCACTACTTTCACCACACACCAAGGACTTTTCAGATATAAGCGCCTCAACTTCAGGATCTCATCAGCCGCCACGATCTTTCAGGAGGCGAGTAATACAGGAGAACCCAAATGCATTCAACAACAGCGATGATATTTTAGTGTTCTGAGAGGCACAGAAAGATCACAACAAAGCGCTGCACCAAGTGTGTCATGCACTCCTTAACGCCAATCTCACACTTAACCAAGACAAATGTGAGTTTCACAAATCGACTCTCAAATTCTACGGCCACATCTTTTCAAAACAGAGTATGAGGTCTGACCCCGAAAAGGTATCAGCACTATCAGACACCCCACAGCCACATGATGTTAGCGACATCCGCTCGTTCCTGGGCATGGCCAGTTATTGCACCCGCTACATGCAACTATCAGTTACCCACTACGAGAACTGACTCGACAAGGACAAAGCTTCCAGTGGTCAACCAAGTTTGAACAAACCAGTTGGTTTGGGGGCGATTCTAGCACAATACAGTGACGAAGACGACCAACGCCACATTGTTGCATACGCCAGTCACAGCCTCACAGACACAGAAAAAGCTAATTCCCAATCGGAAAAAGAGAGCCTGGCTGTGGTGTGGCATGTGAGCCCTTTCACCTCTTCGTATATGGCAAGCACTTCACACTCATCACTGATCACCAGGCACTGACAACTATTTTTGGGAGCCCCTGAGCGAAGATGCCTCCACAGATCAAAGGATGGGGAATCCCCTTGCAAGATGACACCTATACCATTATTCACAAACCGAGGAGGGCAGATTACATCTTGTGGCATCCACAAGCTCTGACTCAAGCGAGTCACTCAGTAGCCAAAGAATATCTCTGCTTCATCATTGACCAGGTCTGCCCACTTGCCATTCCACTAGAAGCCATCATCGAAGCATCTGCTAAAGACACCCTGCTCCAAAACATCATGCATCGTGTCCGCACCGACTCGTGGAGACACCTGGAAGAGCCGAAGACGAGTGACTCAATCAACACTCAAGAACTCATGGTATTCAAACATGTCCAGGACGAACTCTCCATCAGTGCTAGGAGCCTGTTACTACGAGACTGGAGGATCATCATTCCTGACCAATTGAGACAAAGAACTGTCAACCTGGCACACAAAGAACACCAAGGAGTGGTAACCATGAAGAAAGCGCTGTGAGAGCATGTCTGGTTCCCTTCCCTTGACCAGATGGTAGAGACTACGCTTCAAACTGCCCACACAGTCAACTGGTGGGGCGATAAGAAGCACATGCCCCCTTGAAGATGTCGGACCTCCCAGACAGCGTATGGCAACAAGTAGCCGTTGACTTCTTTGGCCCGCTTAAGTCGGGAAAGTACATCGTTGTCATCATGGATGAATACTCTCGATTCCCCATCACCCACCAGAGCTTCTATACTAAAGCGCCCACTGTCATACCTATCATCGATAAATCATTTGCCGCATGGGGAATCCCCACGGTGGTGAAGACTGAAATGGACCACTTTTTAATGGACAAGAATTTGCGGATTTCACTAGACACCTGAATTTCAAACACCGAAAGATCACTCCCTTGTGGCCCTAAGCCCAAGGAATTCATGGCCACAATAAAAAAGACAATGCAACGAGCTGAATTAGCCCATTGTGACATTTAGCCAGTGCAAAATGAAGTACTACGGGCATACAGGACCACGCCACACAGCACCACAAATCAATGTCCCACCACTCTGATGCTCGGGCGAATCCCGCGCACCCATATACCGACCCCAGATGCTGTCGCACAATACAAAATAACGACCTCAGATCATGAGACCCTGGTAGAACTAGAATGGTCCAAGAAAGCAAAAATGGAAGAATACCAGACCACTGCAGACATGCCAAGACGTCTGAAATCCGAGGAGACTGGGCACTAGTGAGGCAAGAAAGGAGAACCAAGGCGGACAGCCGTTATTATGCCCATCCACTGCAAGTAATGAGGAAGAATGGACCATGGTTACAGCTGAGCCTGGAACCAAGTGTACGACGAGAAATATGTCACATTTCAAAAAAAGTGACCCAACAGCCTGTGCTCAGGCCTGAAACCCTGACTGGGACACAGACGTGTCAAGTCAAGAAGAAAGCGGTCATGAAGAACCTAGACTAGTGTCGGAGGCCTGTGACTTGAGAGAGGAATGTCCCTTCAGCCGATCACGAACCAGCCGACCACGAAGAGATTCGGAGACCATGGTGCAAGGATGCTTGCGTTATGGGGAGATTGTTTTTGTGCAGGAAGGGGCACCTTCCTGCACAAAAACAATCTCTAAAAGGCATTTTTCTCTTTCAATGCGTACTGTAGAATGCAGCACATATTAAAAGAGGAAAAAACAAGGAGAAATTAAAACATTTCTCTTTGTATCGCCTTGCTACGCCTCCACTGGGATTCATCGTAAATCTGGAAATGTGTCTGTTCCATGGGTGTTGCGTGGGAATGTTGTAAATCAACAGCGATTAGGTTAAGCATTAGCAGAAGACATGCTGTATTTGACCATTTTCGTAGCAAATGAACCGACTACATTTTGTATTCGTAGTGGCCATTTTGTATGCCATACATCGCCATGTGCTCATCATGTGTTTTGTCCTACCTCCTGTCCTTTGTAGGTCAGCGCATGCCCAGTAAAGTGCCCAGTAAAGTTCACATATGTTCCTAATTAGTAACAGATAGGAATGTGCCTTTAGGGGTCTCAAGAACCGTTAACTCCACCCATGTATTGATTGTGTTCAGAAATGTCCTTATATGGTCGTAAAACTGCTCTTCTATTTTGTACCGCCTTCTTTTGAGCCCCCTCATTGTGTATAAAAGGGGCTGTGTGCTTTAGTTTGGTGTGCTACTCTATACAATACTGAAGGGTCTTGTGTGGACTGTAGTACCACCTTTAAAGGTTTAATAAACTATGCTTTTGTATTTTCCAGTTTCTGCGCCAACTTCTTCCTATTGTCTGAGGACTCTGTGCAGAGAAGGGCGAACCCCTTGCACTAGTAGGCCTTGCTGAGGCTTGCTTACTTCAATTGGCGCCCGACACGTGGGCTCATTGGCGACTCGGATGCCCGAAGGAGTGGTTGTGACGAAGGATTGAAATCTCGCTGCAGACGCGATCGCATGCCAGAGGAGACCCGAGTCTTGGCATCCAAGGCCTTGTTCCTTTCTTTCCGATCTGACCATCCAGGTGGTGCTGGTCCTCGACTGAGATCTCTTCTGTTGGCTTGCTGTGCAGTGACCATTTGGTCGACTTTAGAACTTGGCAGTTGGAATCTGAACGCCCTGTGATTGGTAAGAACCGTTGTATGGTACTTGCTGTGGGTTTTGGAAGCCTGAGATTGGCAAGGCAGATTTAAGATACGCTTGCTGTGGCAATTTTGGTTTGGTATGACTAGTCATGATATGTATGTGTAAGTGAAATATATGAGTTGCAACACATATAGGCAGGTAATGAGGAGATTTTTCTCTAAAAATTGCGATTTTGATTTGAACGGCACAACGTATTACAGATACTTTAAGTGCTACTTTGATTATAATACTGCATATTTTGCACTATTTTTGGCATGCCTGCTTTTAGCGCACTTCGTAGGATGTGCTGCTTTTGCGGAAATAACCGGTTAAGACTTGAGGAATCGCAACCGGCTCCCCCAGAGGGGACGCCTAATAGGGAGATGTATATAAAACATGGTCTTTCTTCTATAATGTGCAGCACATTGTGGAGGAAATGCACGTGAAAGGATCCTGAGTTATGTTGGCCAATGTATGGGTCGTTTGATATGCGAAAGATTGAGTATGTGGAACAGTGTATGTTCAAGGGGAAATCCAAGACAAGACATGTTTGAATGTGTGCGAATGTGGGTGAAAGAAGTACGTGAGCGTGAGAAACTAGAGCAAGCGCTGATTAAGAAAGAGCAATGGAAGAATGTGTATGAAAAAGCACAAGAATTAAGGAAGAAAGAAGTGAAAGAATTGGAACAGAGACAGGAGAAGGAGCGCAGATTACAGATATCTGGCCAATTTGCTGTTCGGCAACCTCTTTATCCTGTCCTTAATAAATCACAAGATGATTTTTCATTGCTAGATCGTCCCCCGCCTCTGTATGCCGTTCCGTCCGCTCCATCAGACGAAGACGACGATTCCAGGGCAGATCGAACGAAACCAGATAATCGCTCGATGCTGTCGGCTGAACGTGTGGCAGAACTTAGAAAGACTGCTTGTCAAGCACTTTGTGATTCTGTTACTGTTTCTAATATCTTAGATAGTTTACAGGAGTGGCAGGACAGAGAGCGAATATATTTTACTGAGCACTTTGCTGAAGAAGTTGTTGACATGTTTCGGAAAGTTTCTGGTGTTTTAGAACCTGATGATGTAGCAGCCGATTGTGAGCAAATACGTAATGGGCTTCTTACTCTCCCCCAGGTGGCTGATACAATAAGACGGTTGTTCAAACTACAAACTGAGGCGCTTCGTATGCGAGAGGAGAAACGCAAAACAGATGCAGATGCACGGACGGATTCGCTCGGCAGGAAACAATCATCTATCTTTGGAACAGATAAGACCGCAACAGTGCATGCAAAGCCTATGCGAGAGGCCGCGCCTTTATACGTTCCCCCTAATGGAGCGGGTACAAGTGATGATAAGTTTTCTGTAGATGCTAAAGGTTATTTTATTTATTATTGGGTGTATACTCCCTGGACGAGGGCAGATGTCATTGCACTTAAAGCTGCATTGCCTGACCCGCGGAAAAATCCAGCCGCTTTCTATGAAGAAGTTGAGGGAGCCATAAATTCCTGTACCATGACATTAGCTGATATCGATTTATTTTTCGGGCTAATATTACCGCCTGATATGTAGAGATCCGTGCATAAAGTTGATGATTGTGCAGCATATGGGGCATTATAGAAGGAGATAGAGAGGGAAGATGAGGATAGGGAACCAGCGAAAAAGCCCTGTCAGTTGATTTTGGATCTTCCTGTTGCAATATTAACTAAGTTAAAAACTATTATTCCCCCTAAAAAGATTGATAGGACTATTTTAGCATCGTGTAAGCAAAAGACAGATGAATAGGTTTCCGATTTCTTTACGCGTTTCAAGGAAGCATTTCATGATTTTAGTGGCCATTCGCTAACGGACGAAATGGGCCGAAATTTGTTTGTAGATAAATATGTTACGAATCTATTACCAGGAGTGGCTAGCTATTTAAAAGCTTGTGAAAGCTCTTGGACTACCTTGTCTCCGCATCCCTCCTGACGATGGCTCAATATTATGAGCGTCAGGAATTAGAAGCGAAGGGTAGTGAGGATAAAAACTCTAAGGAATTAAAAATAAAGGTTATGTTATCTCAGGTTTATGGTTCGCCTCCTAGAGGTAACGATAGAGGCGGATGAGGATTTTATGGTTCCTCTTACACTCAATGCTCGTATTGTAGGAAATTTGGCCATTGGGCAGATGAGTGTCTATTGTTGCGCTCACAACGCTATGTCCGTGGTCGAGGACCAATGAGAAATCGCGCTGGATATTCAGGACTCAGAGGCAACACGACCGATCACGCTAGGTTTGATTCTAATGTGCGGGTACAAAATGGGTTCAATACTTTTGATAGGCGCAACCAATACCAGATGTCTGATTATGTGCAGCCTGATTTACATGATTCCGCTTATGCATAGGATTGCATTGGATGGGGTAAGGAATCAGTTGAAGTTCCAGTAGATCAGAGGGGTCCTTATGTTACAGCACATGTTTTGGGTTCTACTGATCAGTTTCTGGTTGATACAGGAGCTACTCGTAGCGCTCTGTCTAAACAATTGATTCCGAGGTCTCCCCTGTCTGGCTTAACGATCACATTGATAGGATTCAATGGAAAACCTTCCCTTAGCCCATTATCACAACCACTTGTTTTTCATATTGATACATTTTCTGCTCCATGCCCGTTTTTGCTTTCCCCAAATACACCAGATAATATTGTGGGTCTTGATATGCTCAAGTATTTCAGAGCCACAATAAGATTTTCCCCTGAAGGAGTACGTGTGATTTTGAATGATAATTACCCAGTGATGGAAAGAGTTTGTTTTGTTAAAGAAGACACTGCATTAGCTTCTCTACCTGAAACTTTGTGGGCTACTTCAGATACTGATGTGGGACAGATGGATATTCCACCAGTGCATATTAGTGTAAAGGAGGGAGCTGTGTTACCACGTTTGCCTCAATATAGAATTACACAGGAGGGTGAGGAAGCACTCACACAAATTGTACAAGATCTTATTGAAGTTGGGGTTGTTAAAGAATTTCCATTTAATGTATGTAACAGTCCGATTCTCCCAATTTTGAAGAAAGACACTGATACTAGGATTTATCGATTTATAATTGACCTACGGGAGGTGAATAAGATAGTGGAGCCACAATACCCAGGGGTTTCTGACATCACAACACTTCTTACTTTAGTTCCACCTACTGCAACTACGTTCTCTGTTATAGACTTGAAGAACGCTTTCTTTTCGATCCCTATTCATCCTGATAGCCGATATCTGTTCGGTTTCACTTTGAATAATCGATCATATAGATTTTATTGAGTTCCTCAAGGCTATACTGAGAGTCCTAGTATTTACAGTCAAGCAATAAAAAGACAACTTGATTCTTTTGTTCTGCCCGAAGGTGTGACGCTCATACAATATGTCGATGATATCTTGTTGGCAGCCGATACCCCTGAACAATGTGAACAATGCACTGTGTCCTTGCTTTTTTTTCTTGCTTCACATCATCACAAAGTATTGAAAATTAAATTGCAGTATTGTAGACCAAAGGTAACCTACTTATGTCACCTTTTGTCTAAGGAGGGGCATGCACTCACATCGGATCGCATTCAGGCAATTTTAGAGACACCAGTACCTTCTACACAGAAAGAAGTTCAAGCATTTTTAGGTCTTACTTCCTTTTGTAGGCAATGGATATTGGGATTTTCATACATTGTTAAGCTTTTGTTAGCACTTTTGACAAAAGACACTCCAATACCCCTGCTATGGACAGATGAATGTGAGAATGCTTTTCGACAGTTACGACAAGCCCTTTGTTCAGCACCAGTGTTAGGTACTCCAAATTACACGGAGCCCTTTACATTGTGTGTACACGAGAGAGATGGATGTGCATTGTCCGTTTTAGTACAGACACATGGTGATAAGCAACGCCCTTGTGCATATTTTTCAGCAGTACTTGATCCTGTGGCTCGAGCGTTGCCTGGATGTTTTCGCTCGGTTGCAGCAACAGCTGTGTCAATACGCCAGAGTGAAGGGATAGTCTTATCAGATAAGCTGTTGGTGCTGGTACCTCATGCTGTTGATGTCCTTTTGAATCAAACAAAGACGCAGCATTTAACTAGTTCTCGTCTGACAGGATATGAGCTGACGCTGTTAGCTCCTCATATTACACTGAAGAGATGTGCAACAATAAATCCAGCCACGTTGTTGCCATTTCCGGCGACTCAGCCTGAGGCGCAAGAAAGACTTGATTGCATTTTCCTGACTGAGGAGCAGACAAAGGGTCGTATTGATTTGCAAGATACGCCCCTTCCAGATGTAGATGGAGAACTGTGGGTTGATGGGTCCTGTCTGAAGTTACCGGATGGTACAACTTCAGCCGCATATGCAATTACTACGCTTCACACAATAGTGGAGACAGCTCGCATACCACAGAAGTCAGCTCAAGCAGCATTACTAATATCTTTGACACGAGCATGTGAGCTTAGTACAGGTTTGCGTGTGAACATTTATACAGATAGCCGCTATGCTTTTAGAGTGGTGCATAATTTTGGCCTGCTCTGGAAGGAAAGAGGTTTTCTTACATCACACGGGATGCAGATAATGCACGGAGAACTAGTGCATATTCTTTTGATGCATTAACATATCCAAAGGAAATAGCTATAGTGAAATGTAGTGCGCATAAGAAAGTGACTGATAAGGTGGGACAAGGAAATGCTTTTGTAGATCGAGTGGCACGTGAGACTGCGATGCAGCCTGACACTACTTCTATGTATGTAGTGAAGTCACAAGCTGAGCGGGGGCACGATGTTAGGAAAGAAGTATTAGAGATACAGAGGACCGCTTCTGACAAAGAACGGGAGCAATGGTCGAAGGATGCAGAGTTGGATGATGAAGGTTGTTGGCGAAAAAAACAGACGGATAGATGGAAGTTGCCTATAGCTTTTGTACAACCTATGGTTCAGATGGCACATGGGCTAGCACATGTTGGAGCTTCAACAATAGTGAAATTGCTTACGCAAGTTTGGGAGCATCCAGAAATTGCTAGCACAGCTAAGAGAGTAGTACAGTCCTGCATAATTTGCCTGCAATTCAATCCTGGAAAAGGGACACGAACTCCAGCAGAGATGGTTTGCTACACCAACTGCACCTTTTGAAGTTTTGCAGATGGATTATATTCAGCTTGAACGCTGCAATAATCTGAAGTATGTCTTGGTGGTGGTATGTGCCTTCAGTAAATGGATTGAGGCGTACCCTACAAAGGACAATACTGCAATTACTACGGCAAAGGTACTTTTGAAGGAATTTTTCCCTCGCTGTGGTGTTTGTAGATTTTTGTGGAGTGATAACGGACCTCATTTTATAGGGGATGTTATCAAGTATGTCCTGAAAGGATTAGGGATTAAACAGAAGTTTCATGCAGTGTTCCACCCACAATCAGCAGGATTGGTGGAAAGATACAATGCTACTCTGAAGCTGAAATTAGCCAAGATACAGGCTTCTACTTCGCTGACTTGGCCAGATGCGTTGCCACTGGCATTGTTGTCTATTAGATCAGTGCCTCATTCTTGGACAGGTCTCACCCCTTATGAGATCCTGTTTGGTAGGCCCATGAATATCTGGGGAATTCCTAAACCAAGTTCTGTGTATGATGTACCTTGTGTCTTAATGAATGACTATTTGGCGCAGGTAACTGATAACTTGGTTTCTATTCATCAACAGGTTTGGGAAGCACTCCCTGACAGATCTACAGGTGAAGGCCATGAACTCCGACCCGGTGACCATGTTATAATTAAGGTCTTTGAGAGGTCGAGCAGTTTGGAACCGAGGTGGCGTGGACCAGAGCAAGTGCTACTCGCCACGAGCACAGCAGTTCGAGTCACAAACCGGAAAAATTGGATCCACAGCACCCATTGTCGGTGAGTACTTCCTACCTTGGTGGAGCCTGCTGTGTTGACCGACCACCGAGAGGTTCTGACTGTTGAGAAAGGCTGTGCTGTGACACCTGACGGATATGACGAGTTCTTCCTGGACCAGACAATCCCTGGAGCAACGAGATATAATTTGAGACCGAGAAAAGAGTCTGCAGTGCTTGTGAAAGTTGTCAGAGCATTCCCTGGGTTAGTGAAACTGAGAGCCGATGTGGCAAGGGGGGGTGATCAGCCCTGCATTAGAGTAGTGACACCTGTCTTGGCCCATGGTGAAAAAATCAACAGCTGCCCAGGGGTAAGAGCTCTGACAAGTACTTTAGTTTCAGGAAGAATTGTTTTGTGCTTTGTCAAAATGGAAAAGAAGAAGATTTTTTGTGCTGTAGGGTTTATTGTTGTCTTGGTGATCAACAATAACATGGACTGTTGAGGGTAAAACTCCTGCTCGTGAGTTGTTTGTTGTTACTACACCGACACCTGAGGAGCATTATTTCATTATGCTCCCATATCAAGAATTGAAACATCGACAATCCTATCTTAATAACACTTTTATTCAGATGCTACATCATACCCACATTGCTACAAATGCCATGAACTGTTGGATTTGTGGGATGATGCCTGCATCAAAAGAAAGTAGGTGCGCCGTTTATACCTCTTCCTTTCTCGCATAATGGCTCCTGGTGAGTCTGGTATACCCTGCTTTTTGCAACTAGGAAGCCTACAGTGGGCAGACTGCTTTTCGGCTGAATAAAGAGTGTCATCAAGACAAAGATGGGTATCCCCAAGCGAATGGAACTAAATGGGAATGGAAGGAATATCGACCGGACAATATTTCAACGCCATATATCTTCACCCAACACAAGGAACTTTATTGAAAGTGAACATTTTGTTATTTCTGTTACTCAAGCACAAGCAGAATTATGTGTACAGAGCATTGGACATATTCCTGTTGGCATCAGTGATTGTATTACTGTTTTGAATATAGATGGATTAAATAATAGCACCTTTTTAGCTTCACATAACACCTATTTTGTGTGTGGAAATCATGGATATTATCGATTGCCAGCTGGGTGGACAGGTGTTTATTATGTGTCATTTTTGTTGCCCCCTGTATTTCTGGCACCCCCATTGTATCATCAAGAACTTAAATTATTCAACAATATTACTGTAAATCGTTATAAGAGGACCTTGAATACTGTTGATGTAGATCAAACTGATACTAGCCTGCAACAATACGTAGATTTTAATTTAGGATTGTTCTTCTTTGTGGGTGCTGCATTAAATAGAAGAAAAGTGCGACGAATAACTAGAGTTGTAGAAGCTGTTACAGATCAAGCAGCTGTAGCCCTAGGAAACCTCACTGAAGAATTAAAAATTGCTAGAATTGTTGCTTTACAGAAACGAATGGTTCTAGATGTTATGTTAGCAGATAGAGGTGGTGCATGTCGCATTATAGGTAGTAGTTGTTGTGTGTTCATCCCAGATCATACACCATCAGTGTATAAAGCGATCAATAAACTCCATAAGATCTCTGCAGACCTCCATACAGAGAATGGTACGTGGACTTTTGCAGGATGGTTCTGGACTCTAATTTCTGCCTGGGGCTGGAAAGTACTGACTGCTCTATGTATAGTAACTGCAATAGTCTTCACATGTTGTGTGTGTATCCAGTGTAGTCCGATTATATGTTTTATGTGTTTTACTGCTTGCATACCGACCAAAAGAAATGTTGCAGAAGTCAAAATGCAGAATAATTTGAACAAGGAGATAGCTGATATGATGGTCATTGATATAAGGAATGAGTATCTAGCTTATCCTAGGAAGTTGAATGTCTTCAGCTAATGCTGAAAGTGTTGTCTGTTGTAAATCAACAGCAATTAGGTTAAGCATTAGCAAAAGACATGCTGTAATTGACCATTTTCAAAGCAAATGAACCGACTCCATTTTGTATTCGTTGCAGCCATTTTGTATGCTTTACATCGCCATGTGCTCATCATGTGCTTTGTCCTACCTCCTTGTTAACTGCGCCTGAAATATGCCCAGCAACAGGCTATTATTAACGCCCTTTGTATGTCAGCGTATGCCCAGTAAAGTTAACATATGTTCTTAATTAGTAACAGATAGGAATGTGCCTTTAGGGGTCTCAAGAACTGTTAACTCCACCCATGTATCGATTGTATTCAGAAAATGTCTTTATATGGTCGTAAAACTGCTCTTGTATTCTGTACCGCCTTCTTTTGAGCCCCCTCATTGTGTATAAAAGGGGCCATGTGCTTTAGTTCGGTGTGCTACTCTATACAATACTGAAGGGTGTTGTGTGGACTGTAGTACCACCTTTAAAGGTTTAATAAACTATGCTTTTGTATTTTCCAGTTTCTGTGCCAACTTCTTGCTATGGTCTGAGGACTCTGTACAGACTCTGACCTGACTCTGGTCGGTGACGGTCGCTCCACCCGCCGCGCGTCTATCCGTGAGTGTGCCCGGCCCCCCTACCTGCCTGCTCCTGCTCGCTACCAGTGCTTGTCTCTTCTCTTGTGCTTGTTCGCTTCTCGCCCTCTTTCTCACCCTCCTCAACTCCCTGCTTGCTACCACTGCTTGTTTCTTTCTCTTGTGCTTGTTTCACTTCTCGCAGTCTTTCTTGCCCTCCCCGCTCCCTGCCGCTGCTCCCCTGTGGCCCGCCCTCCCTTTTGCCTTCTGTACCCGATCCCCTCCCCGTGCCACCCCGCTCCCGCCTCCCAGCTGCTCCTCCCTCCCACTCCGCCCCTCCCACTACACCACTTATGGCGCGGTCCCCGCGTGCGCGCAGCGTTCACGTGCAGCGGGCGCACCCATTGCGCGCCAACAGCGCACCAAAGCAAGCCCGTCTGCGCCCGTCCGCGCCTAGACCGCGCCCAGCGCCAGGACCCCTGGCCCCCGCAGAAGCCAGCCCACCCGCCGCACCTACGACGCCGCCACACCAACACCGGCCGGATCCCCGGCTGCTACCGAGCCACCCCAAGACTCACCCACGGACCCTTCACCTGCCAATCCTGCAAATTCTCCTGATTCCGGACCCGTACCGCACCTGCCATACCGAGCACCAGCAGCAACCACCTGAAGTGCATCCTGCTCAACACCCGCTCCGTCCACAGACACGCCGTGGAACTCTGGAACCTGCTCGACACCACATCTCCAGACGTCGCCTTCCTCACGGAAACATAGATGAACGCCTCCTCAGCGCCCGACATCGCCATCGCCATCCCGGACGGATACAAGATCACCCGGAAGGACCGCGTCAACCAGACAGGAGGAGGCATCGCCATCGTCCACAAGAACACCATCCGCATCACGACCAACTCCGACGACACCCTCTCAGCCGCCGAACATCTTCACTTCCAGATACACACCGACCCCAAGACCACATTCAGAGGCACCCTCATCTACAGACCCCCAGGACCTTGCACACAATTCAGCAAAGACATCGCAGACTTCATCAGCCCGCACGCCCTCGCCTCCTCCGACTACATCCTCCTAGGGGACCTCAACTTCCACCTGGAGAACAACGACAACAACACCACCACCCTGCTGAACAACCTCGCCAACCTCAGACTCAAGCAACTGGTGAACACCCCGACCCACTACGCCGGACACACGCTGGACCCAATCTTCTCCTCCAGCAAGTACATCTCCTTCAGCCACTCCACCGGACTCCACTGGACAGACCACAGCTGCGTCCACTTCAGCTTCAGAAGAACCACGACTCACCACCACCTGCAACAGGTTCCCTGCAGGAACTGGAACAAGATCACCACCGACCAGCTCACCACATCTCTGAAACGGAACCCTCCCGCCAGCTCAACGGACCCCAACCAAGCAGCCAACAACCTCGCACAGTGGATCACCAACTCCGCTGACGACCTCGCACCCCTGAAAAACCATCCCAGCAGGCCCGGCAGCAAGAAAGCCTCCTGGTTCAACGACGACCTCAAAAAATCCAAGAAGAACTGCTGCACCCTCGAGAAAGCCTGGCACAAAGACCCGACCACAGACAACATGACCGCCCTCAAGCACGCCTCCGGCAAACACCACCAGCTGATCCACACCACCAAGAAGACAGCATTCAAAGAATGACTAGACCACAACGAACACAACAGCAAGGAACACTTCAGCATCGTCAAAGAGCTCTCCAACCCCAGCGCAGGATATACCGACATCACTGCCTCGTTCTTCCACAGCAAGATCACCGACATACAGAACAGCTTCGGAGCACAGACCATGCACTGAACCACCAAACTGACAAGCCCCACCAGCACCCTCCGCACCTGGACCCCGGTCAGCACCGAAGACACCATCCACACAATGAACACCATTCACTCCGGATCACCAACCGACCCATGCCCCCACCACATCTTCAACAAGGCTGATTCCCTCATCGCACCCCAACTCCGGGACATCATCAACTGCTCCTTCAACACCGCCACCTACCCGGAGAGCTGGAAGCATGCCGAACTCAGCGCCCTCCTGAAGAAACCATCAGCAGACCCCACCGACCTCAAGAACTACCGCCCCATCTCGCTCCTCCCTTTTCCTGCCCAAGTCATCGAGAAGACCGTCAAGTCAGCTTGCCGCCTTCCTTGAGACGAACAGATCCCTCGACCACTCGCAGTCCGGCTTCCGAGCCAACCACAGCACCGAGACCGCCCTCATCTCAGCCACTGACGACATCCGAGCCCTGCTCGACAACGGGGAAACAGCGGCCCTCATCCTCCTGGACCTCTCCGCAGCCTTCAACACTGTCTACCACTGCACCCTAGTACAGCCCCTCAGCAACATCGGAATCCAAGAGAAAGCACTAGAGTGGATCATCTCATTCCTTGCCGGAAGAACCCAGAGAGTCCGCCTCCCCCCGTTCAGATCCGAGGCCACCGAAGTCATCTGCGGCGTACCACAAGGATCATCACTCAGCCCCACCCTCTTCAACATCTACATGAGCCCCCTCGCAGCCATCGCACACCAACACAACCTCAACATCATCTCCTACACCGACGACACCCAGCTGATCCTCTCCTTCACCAACGACCCAGCCACCGCCAGAACCAACCTACACGAAGGGATGAAAGATGTAGCCGAGTGGATGATGAACAGCCACCTGAAAATGAACTCAGACAAGATGGAAGTCCTCATCCTTGGACCATCCCCCTCTGCCTGGGATGACTCCTGGTGGCCCCCTGCCCAGGGCAGCGCACGCAAAACAACGGACCACGCACACAACCTGGGCTTCATCCTGGACTCCTCCCTCTCGATGTCCAGACAAGTCAACACCGTCTCATCTTCATGTTTTAACATCCTACGCATGCTCCGAGAGATCTTCAGATGGATCCCCACCGAAACCAGGAAGACGGTAACCCAGGCTCTCGTCACCAGCCGACTGGACTACGGAAACACCCTCTACACTGGAACCACAGCAAAACTACAGAAAAGACTTCAACGCATCCAGAACGCCTCCGCACGACTCATCCTGGACATCCCCCGACACAGCCACATCTCCGGACACCTGAGAGACCTGCACTGGCTCCCCGTCAGCAAGAGAATCACGGTCCGACTCCTCACCCAAGCACACAAGGCCCTCCATGACCTGGGCCCCAGGTTCTTCAACAACCGCCTGACCATCTACACTCCCACCCGTCAGCTACGATCGACCAGCCACGCCCTCGCCGCCGTTCCACGCATCCGAAGAGCCCCCTTGGGAGGAAGATCCTTCTCCTACCTGGCAGCCAAGACTTGGAACTCCCTCCCCATCCACCTCCGCCTGACCCAAGATCACCTCTCCTTCAGGAAGCAACTCAAGACCTGGCTGTTCGAGCAGTAGCAGATCCCCATCCCCCAAGCGCCTTGAGACCCTCCAGGTGAGTAGCGCGCTATATAAATGCCTTGTTTGATTGATTGATTGATTGAGAAGGGCGAACCCCTTGCACTAGTAGGCCTTGCTGAGGCTTGGTTACTTCAGGAACACCCACAGCAACACCCATGGAATGCCCCTTCCATGCAAAGTGCTCCGTATGAAGGGGCCATATTTACAAGGAGAGGAAAAGTCATGTAGGCTGGCTTTTCCTCTCCTTGTAAATATGGAGAAGTAAAATGCGCCTCCAGTACATCACAAAAAGTGACGTACTGGTGGCGCAGCGGACTTGGAAATCTGCCCCTCCATATTTAGCAACAATGTGTATGCTTGCGTCATGATTCATGCATGCACATCTGCATCCTAAGGCATACATGCACATGAAACCATTCAAAGATGGCCATCAATGCATATCCATGCATCATGACATATTCATGCACGTATATCATGATATACCAATGGCCAAAATAAATGTGAAATGACACAACCACCGACTAATGTATGAAGTCTGTCTGAGAACTCTCTATAAGAAACTATGTTATACACATAGTTGTAGTAGCGTCAAAAGTCCTTGGCTAACACCAAACCTAAAAAGGCCAAATTGGTAAGACACTGGATGCCTGACTGTTACCTTTGCTAATGCTTTTTTTTTAGACATTAACAAGAAAGATAGATAGATAGATAGATAGATAGATAGATAGATAGATAGATAGATAGATAGATAGCACCATTTCAATTTGTAATATTTGAGTCAAATATCCATATAGGCATGACATACAAAAGTGCTGAAACAAACTAGAAAGCCAGTGAAGCAAAACACACAGACTAAACTGGTTTAAAAGTGTAACAGTAGCTCTCTAATAAAATGCATATCAACATAACATACAGTGCAGTTACAAATGCACTTAATTGGCCCATTTTCGAAAGAGGATAACTTTATAAAGAACGGTTTAATTCCAAGTGGACCCAATCTAGAATGCTCTAAAATAGCAGTGGTCAGATAGAGAAAGCCCTCTCAAAAAAGGATTTTTACAACGGCATTAGCAGGAGATATCAATTGATAAAGCTGGAATGTGCCCTGTGCTCATGTCTGCTATCAGGCTCTACACACAAATGCAACAAGAAAGTAATAATAAAGTGAAAACAGAAGAACTGGCACTGAGGTGAAGTACCATGTGTGCAGATGTGTTCCATGTGAAAGGGCTAAATGCAATCACTCACAAGTTAAGCCAGTGGCTAATTTAGGGTGACCCACTGCCCCATGCTATAGGCTGTAGCAAGCGGAAGAAAACTGTGAACAATGCAACAGACCAATAGATGCAGAGAGCTATCAGAAAGTCCCTTTAAGTAAGTATATTATATACATAAATATTTTTTGCAAACATTAAAAGATCTTTGCTAACACCAAACCTTATAAATACAGCCCCCTCAACTCAGCTTACCAGAACACTATGGGCCATATTATCAAGAAAGGGCGATACATTATCGCCGCTTTTATCGGCAGAAAACTGCCACTAAAGTGGCGATAATGGGCTTGATATTATGCCCTTGTGAATTCCCATAAAAGCCCATGTAAACACCAGAACCTGGGCTTCTTTGGGAATTCACAAGGGCATATTATCAAGCCCATTATCGCCGCTTTAACGGCAGTTTCCTGCCGATAAAAGCGTCAATAATGTATCGCCCTTTCTTGATAATATGGCCCCATGAGACTGAAACGTTCCCCGGTGGAACAAACAAGAATAGGGAGGAAAACCCTTAAATCAAGGACAGAGACCTGGATTAATCAACAAAGTCATCCAATAATGATCATGGGGCTGACCCTAAACCTACTGGAAATATATGATAAGCATTGAAAACAAATGTGTTGGTGAGACCTAAAATTGAGTCCGAATAACTGTAAGATGAATACATTTAAATGTTCAGGCCTAAAGACAATTGCTAAAAATAAAATACCGAAAACTAGGGGGCATATTATCAAGGACCGTTGTTAACATTATCGCTGTTTTATCGGCAGGAAAACGCCGATAATGGGCTTGATGATACGCCCTTGTTAATTCCCATAGAAGCCCATGTTCTGATGTTAACCTGGGCTTCTATGGGAATTAACAAAGGCGTATTATCAAGCCCATTATCGCCGTTTTATCGGCAGTTCCGGTCCTTGATAATAGGCCCCTAGTTTCTTGTGCAGTAATATGAAAAACATTACAATTTGGAAAGCCTAGAATGAGCAATGTTATGCTCTTTTTCTGCTCATTAGGTTGAGTTTGCCCGGAGGAATGTGAACTGTAGTTAAAATTAAAGATGATTCTCCCTCCCCAGGAGAAAGTGTTGCTTTTATGCGGCACGTAGTTTAAAGAATAAATCACACGGTTTCAGGGAATGAATACATCTTTGTACATGGTAGTGTTTCTTCAACTGCTTTTCAAGTGGTAGAACAAATGGAAACCAACGAGGAGAATGAGACGGATGGCTGCAGAGATGCTATTTTATAATTCTGAATGCTGTGGGCCATGTTCTGTTTATTCTCTGTGTTCCGTTTTTTCCCTGACTTGCAAAGTTCCTCTCAGTAAAAACAAAAATATTTCACTTTTAAAACCATTTCCTGCTCTAATGTAAAAAAAATATATATTGCAACATAATTGTAGCTAAAAGAGCAGTGAAAGATGATTCATTGGAGGGAGATGCGCACTGTTTCAATGTTTTTCTGGAAAGTGAAGGGCCTAGCCCCTAAAACTATGGGGCATATTAGCAAGAACCTCGTTAAAATTATCGCAGTTTTAGCGGCAGGAAACTGCTGCTAAAACGGCGATAATGGGCTTGCTAATATGCGTTATAGAATTCCAATAGAAGTCCAGGTTAGATGTCCTGCACATCTAACCTGGGCTTCTATTGGAATTCCATAATGCATATTAGCAAGCCCATTATCGACATTTTAGCTGCAGTTTTCTGACGCTAAAACGGCGATAATTTTAACGAGGTTCTCGCTAATATGCCCCCACCTTCTTAATCTAAGATATTAGTACCTCTTATATGTATATCTGCTTTGGGGCAGTTTTAGGTCACTGCAGGTGAACAGGTAAGTAAACGTTGGGGGATCCACGCAAGCCATACCTCCTTGGAAACCACCGGGTGTCTACTTTTCAGAAATGTGTGGGTTTGGTAGGTTTCCCTAGATGGCCGTCGAGCACTGGACCAAAAACCCATGTGCCCCCTTGCAAAAGAAGGTGTTTTTGACATAGGCTACTTGGGCCTCCCACTTAAGTGAGGCACCATTTTTATCTGGAGACCTGGGGGAATACTGGGTGGTAGGAAATATGTGTGAGCCCAGTAATGCCACGCTTTCCCCACACAAATGTGTGAAAAACCAGATTTTTTTTAGCTAAAATTGAGGTTTGCAGGGGATTCTGGGTAAGGAAACATTGGGGGATGCACGCAAGCCATGCCTCCTTGAAAGCCCCCGGGTGTCTACTTTCCAGAGATGTATAGGTTTGCTAGGTTTCCCTAGGTGCCGGCAGAGCTAGGGTTAAAAACTACAGCTAGTCACTTTGCCAAAAAAGGGTAATTTTTCACTGCGAAATTGAGGTGTGACCATGTTGTGTTTTGCGCCTTTTCCTGTTGCAGGCACTAGGCCGACCCACACAAGTGGGGTACCATTTTTCTCTGAAGACTTTGGGGAACGCAGGGTGGAAGGAAATGCGTGAATCCACGAAGATTCCAGAACTTTCCACCACAGAAATGTGGAGAAAATGTGTTTGTTTTCTCAATGTTTTAGGTTTGCAAGGGATTCTGGGTATTAGAACCTGGTGGGAGGCAGTCAAGTCACTCCATCCTGCATTCCCCTGGGTGTCCAGTTTAAAAAAATGTATAGGTTTGCTAGGTTCCCTAGGTGCCGGCAGAGCTAGGATTCAAAAACTACAGCTAGTCACTTTGTCAAAACATGGTCATTTTTCAAAAATGTATAGTTTTGCTAGGTTTCCCTAGGTGCTAGGAGAGCTAAGGTTCAAAACTACAGCTAGTCACTTTGCCAAAAAATAATCATTTTTTGCTGCAAAATTGAGGTGTGACCACGTTGCGTTTTGCGACGTTTCCTGTTGCAGGCACTAGGCCGACCCACACATGTGAGGTACCATTTTTCCCTGAAGACTTTGGGTAACACAGGGTGGAAGGAAATTTGTGGATCCACGCAGATTCCAGAACTTTCCACCACAGAAATGTGGAGAAAATGTTTTTTTTGTCCATTTTTTAGGTTTGCAAGGGATTCTGGGTAACAGAACCTGGTGGGAGGCAGTCAAGTCACCCCATCCTTGCTTCCCCTGGGTGTCTAGTTTTTAAAAATGTATAGGTTTCCTAGGTTTCCCTCGGTGCCGGCAGAGCTAGGGTTAAAAAACTACAGCTACTCACTTTGCCAAAACATGGTCATTTGTCACTGCGCAATTGAGGTGTGACCACGTTGCGTTTTGCCCCGTTTCCAATCCCAGGCACTAGGCCAACCCACACAAGTGGGGTGCCATTTTTCTTGGAAGACTTTGGGAAATGCGGGGTGGGTGGAAATTTGTGAATCCACGCAGATTCCAGAACTTTCCACCACATAAAGATAGGAAACATTTGTTTTTTGTACACTTTTTTAGGTTTGCAATGAATTCTGGGTATTAGAACCTTGTGGGAAGCAGTCAAGTCACCCCATCATGGATTCCCCAGGGTGTGTACGTTTCAAAAATGTATAGGTTTGCTAGGTTTCCCAAGGTGCCGGCAGAGCTAGGGTGCAAAAACTACAGCTAGGCACTTTGCCAAAAAAAGCTCCATTTTTAACTGCGAAATTGAGATGTGACCACGTTGCATTTTGCGCCGTTTCCTGTCGTAGGCACCAGGCCGACCCACACAAGTGAGGTACCGTTTTTATCGGGAGACTTAGGGAAATTCAGATTTGTAAATCAACTGTTATTACCTATTGAGTTTTCATGCATTTCTCCCTTCCAAATGAAAGACATTGTGTAAAAAAAAGTCATTTTGAAAAATGACCAATAATTCTCATGCTAGTATGAGTATTCCCAATTTTGAAAATGTGCAAATATATACTGTTTCTAAACTCTATAATTTGTACCCAATTCAGAAATACATAGGTGTCTTTCCTACCGATTTTTCCATGTATACATTTTCCCAGAATAATTGCTCTATACCATACCATTGCAAGTTGCTGCACAGTTTTTTGGCTCTGGGTTCGCCGGATTCTTGGTGAATCTCCAAGTCCTATATATCCCACAAGAAGTTTCAGGTGAAAACGTTGAGACAAAAGGCTGTTTTTTTCAACTAATTTTCAATTTTTCCAATATTTAACTATTAGCTTCTATAAAGAAACCTTCATGGATTTAGACAAATGACCCCTTTCTGAATTCAGAATTTTGTCAACTTTTCTAAAATGTATAGCTTTTCAGGATCCATTATTGCTTTTAAACTCATTTCTACCATTAACTGGAAGGAGGTTGAAAGCACTAAAAATTGCAAAAATAGGCTATGTCACAGAAAAATGCCAAAACTGTGTGAAGAATGTTGGTTCTCTTTCAAAAGACTGTCATTCTCTAAAAGCTGGGAAAATGCTAATTGCAGCCCCACAAGCCCTTTTTTGATAACATTTGCAGGGAAAAACCCAGAGGCTTTCATTTGCAGCCCGTTTTTCCCATCTTTCTGAAAAAAAAATGTTACTGTATTTTGCCTAATTTCTGGGACCCCTCCAAGGGAATCCACAAACCCTGGGTCCCTTTAGAATCCCCATGATGTTGGAAGAAAAGGACGCAAAATTGGCGAGTATATCTTATGTGGTGAAAAAGCTACAGGGGCCTAAGCATGCACTACCCCAAATAGCCAAAAAAAGGCTTAGCACAGGAGGGAAAAAGGCCTAGCAGCGAAGGGGTTAAGAGGCCCATTGTGCCTTACTACATACTCGTCTCACCCAGTCACAATGTTTATGCAGCTCTCTTCTATTGAAAGTGGCTTGGAGTCCAAGCATGTTTATCTGCAGCAGTTTGTCTGAGTGTTCATATCAACAAAACATTTCTAAATATCCAATTAGTTTTTATTTAATGGAATATCTATTTCTTAAGACTGAAGGATAAATGCAGAAATATTTAAATGAGTATCTGGGAAAAAGAGGACAGCTGACAATCTGTAAGCACAGCAGTCACCAACTGTCTACCACCTCAATATGTAACATTCGTATTTGCCACCACCATCTGTACTATTTTCCTCTCAGATATTTTACCCATCACGAACTCCACATTTCAGAACCCACCTACATCAGATGTAAGGTGCACTGTTCAGAACATAGCAATGTATCTCAAACTTCATATCCACTGACACAAAAATGTAAAATGAGTGTTAACTAATCATTTATTCACACCTTTCGTCATCAACCCCACAGAATTGAGCAAACAAGAAAAAACAGTGTTGATCACTTTCATTATTTAATGTTCTGAAAAACCTTCATTAATACAACTTTATTTGTTCGATATGGGAACAACATAGCAAATATTTATATATTTTAAGTAGAGATAATCAGTGGTTGATTGCTGATAAAGATTAGATTAAGTTAATCACAGATTGAACATAACATACATGTGCATGTTCAAGATGAGTATTAAACTGACTTAAACAAGGTCTGTTTTAAATGTGGTTGAGAACTGAAGTATGGTACACAATGCTTGAGTGATAGTGCTTGACCACTGATTAATTCAAAGTAAAAAGAGGTGCTTAATCTGTAAAATTGCAGTCTGCAGGTTCATGAGTGGGAGCTAGGTTTGGCAAATTGTTTTTGATGAAAAATATTAGGGTATAGATGTTATAAATTGTACAAAAACATGATTTCAGAAGGCACCCCAATGTTAGGCTACTTTGTAATATTAGGTTAAGGTCTTTAAGGTATTGATATAAATGTGTATCTCCCGTCTACCCATAGAAATGCTTTGGGTTGGGCTAGCAGTGCAGAAGTTTTATAAGGTACTGCATGAAATAATCTGGTTGGATGTCTGAGTCTGATTCTTGTGCAGTTTGCAGATTCCTTGTATTTATTGTTAATATGTTTCTTCAAGCATAACTAAATCATAACAGCCTAAAATTAATTATCTAATATAATTTCATCTAAATTCATTCATAACATTAACATGATGAAATAGTCTACAATAGCTTTCATTATAAACAGGTTATCTCTAGTAATCAATTCCCCAATAATTATCTTATGACTTTTATTGCTTCTATCATTTCTGTAAATAGATTTATATTCCTTTCGTCCCCAGTTGCATGAGCTGCTTTCACTGAAAACATTATGAGCATTAGTCTTCTGTCCTACGAAAAGAAATCCACATATTCTCTTCTCTTTCAAGATTTAGTAACATGCACTCTTAGACAAAGAGATTACACTTTGATATATATAAATCTCATCAATATTTTTGTTGCATCTTAGTAAATGCCTTAAACCAACATCTCACAGTAATGATAACTTTTTCTGTGGTAGGTAAATAATCTTTACATGTTAGTCTACTAACATTTATTGCCAACTTTTTTTTGAAGCTACCTTCAGTCATTACTGTCTGTGATACCCCATTTGGGGGACCATGGGGCTACTTGGTCTCAACCATTGGTACTCGGGCCATATGCTCCTGATGTCCCAAGGTCCTGCCTGCTAAGCCTTTGCAAACTGAGCAAAGTAAAAACCCTTCAGCACCTGATGCTCAGTGATACTAATGGTGAGCAGTCAGAGGCTTCTCAGGGAGGGAGGTAGTGTGCGGCTGCTCCACACTGTCAACCCAACAACCAGCAGCGCAATAATTGATCATCCAGCCCTGTGCTTTTATAACAAGAAAGTACATAATACACTCATAAAAATGAAATAATACAGATTACAGTATGCAGGTACGAAACCTACTTGTGCTGAGTCACTGTAATCAGAGACCATGGTACCCTGCTTTCTGCCTTCCTATTCTGCTCTCCATGTTAGACTTTCTGTTGAAACTGGTATGGCGGGTTTAAGGTACAGGTGTAGTGCTATCCACTCATTTATTGCTTGTGTACTCTCAGAGCCAATGTTCATATGTCACCAATGCAAGCTTTTTGGAAGTGCAGACTGTTACTGGGCCCACTTGGGGCACCCAAGAATTGTGGTAAATATTGGGGACTAAGGGGGAAAGCTCAAGGCCCACGATCAGGAGCCAGCCAGGCCTGTTTTTGTGGGTGTCCTAGTCCCACTCAGGACACCCACAACATAGAGGTTCTGGGTGCTGCAAAAAAAAGCACATGGTTCCTGCGCACAAACTGGCTCCACCTGCCAGCACCCATCTTGAGTGCTGGTGGGAGCCTGCTTCATTGGATTAGTCCCATCTGGCAGTTCGAAATAAAATATTTTTGGGATTTTGGTCCTAAGTAAGATCCCCTGAAACCCTACCACATGGCCTGGTGAGTCAGGGTATCCTTACCCTACACCATATATGTTGTTTATATCTTTTTTCAGGACAGGGAAACAGAGAATCCTAAAATGGCTGTCAAAGCTCTTTGTTGATGTGAGACAGGCAATCATATCCCAACTTTTGTTTTGCCAGCCCATAGTACTCCTGCATCTCTAGATATCTATTCATTTTGAGGCTTAATTTCTTAAAAACTGCTTACTGGATTTACACCAAATCACTAAAAGCACACTTTCTTTGTGAAGAGCTAGCTTTTTGGCAAATCGGACAACATTTGTACAGCCATTTTGACTGCCTTTGTGTCTAAAGTTCCTATGGGAAATGCTTGGGGAAAAGTCGTTTTGGACCCCCCCTTTTTTTTGGCCCCCTCTTTATAGTTAGATAGACAGACAGACTAGATACATAGATAGATAGATAGATAGATAGATAGATAGATAGATAGATAGATAGATAGATAGATAGATAGATAGATAGATAGATAGATAGATATCAAAACTGTGCAAAGTCTTTTCAAAAGAGAATTGTTGCAATCATGAAATATTAATGCAAGACTGATGGTGTTTATTTTGCGGAAAACTAGGCAACATGTAGACTATGCACACACACACATATATGGAATATAATAATATATTAAAACACACACACACACACACACGCACACACACACACACATATATATATATATATATATATATATATATATATATATTTATATATATATATATCTATATATATATATATATACATATATAGATAGATATTTATATATATCAAAACCATACCCTTTCAGGCATACAGTGCCACATAAATAATGCAACAAAAGAAAGAACTCTGGGTAGTTCCCAAGTTCAGGTGGAGACTAGCTCCTGTACAGAGCACGCTACAACACCAGACACTCTGCATTTGCTCACCTCAAATGTCTGCTTTGCTATCACAGTTTTTAAGCATAGGATTAGCACAGTGCCATCTATGCCGAGATAGAAAGGAACAAAGGGGCATATTACCAACGTTTAGCGATATTTATCGCTAACGATGCTTAGCAACTTAGGGGCATATTACCAACGTTTAGTGATATTTATCGCTAACGATGCTTAGCAACTAATTTTTTAACGCTAAGCATCACCGGAAATTATCTCAGAGATAACTTGCTATTAGCAAGGTTTATCTCAGAAGTGATAAAAATCCTCGCGCTAACTGCCAATTGAAAGATTATCGCTGAAAAACCAACGATAATCTCTCGAAGTTTGGCGTTAGCTTGATGATAGGGGCTCACAAGCTTAGCCATGATATCAACCTTCCATAGGATATGGCTAAGTCAGGAAAATACCAGGGCCCTTATTTATGAGGCCTTGCGTCAGTTTTGCGCCGCCGGTGCGTCACTTTTTGTGACGCACCAGCGGTGTACAAAATGCGCCTTGTTGCGCCATATTTAAAAAGTGACGCATCTAGGTAGATGCGTCACTTTTTAAACCCCTGCGCCACATTATACCTGCGTCAGGTATAATGTATGCAGAGGGGGCGTTCCCCCGCAAAAAGCCTCGTAATAGTGACGCAGTGAAATCTATGAGATTTCACTGCGTCACTTTTAGGATGCTGTTGCGTCAAAATCTTGCGCCTGCCTCACAGCAGGCGTAAAACTGACGCAAGCCCTTTCACATGGGGCTTTCCCCATGTGAAAGGACGCATTGCTGGAGCTGCATGATGCGTCATACATTAAATATGACGCATCATTGGTGTCGCAAGGACTGCGCAGTGAAAAGTGACGCATCGCTGTTTTCACGCAGCGATGCGCCACTTTTCATAAATGAGGCCCCCGGTGTAAAAAAAGCAGTGCTAACCGCGGTTAGCGCTGCTTTTTTTATCACTAACAGAGTTTGCGAAATCCTTGATAATAGGAGAAATGTCGCTTAACAACATTTCTCCTATTATTTTTCTCTGGAATACCCCCTTTGCATCTCATTAGAGATGCAAGGGGAAGCATAGAGAAAAAGGGTGCTAACATGCGAATTTGCGTGTTAGCACCCAGGTGCTGATAGGGAGATAATGTTATCTCCGCTTTCTTGGCTTTTAAAGCCAAAAAAGCTGAGATAAATCCCTTGATAATATGCCCCTAATTTTTTAACGCTAAGCATCGCCGGAAATTATGGCAGAGATAACTTTCTATTACCAAGGTTTATCTCAGAAGTGATAAAAATCCTCGCGCTAACTGCCAATTGAGAGAATATCGCTGGAAAACCAACGATAATCTCTCGAAGTTTGGTGTTAGCTTGATGATAGGCGCTCACAAACTTAGCCATGAAATCAACCTTCCATAGGATATCATGGCTAAGTCAGGAAAATACCAGGTGCAAAAAAAGCAGCGCTAACCGTGGTTAGCGCTGCTTTTTTTTATCACTAACAGGGTTAGCGAAATCCTTGATAATAGGAGAAATGTCGCTTAAAAACATTTCTCCTATTATTTTTCCCTGGAACGCCCCCTTTGCATCTCATTAGAGATGCAAGGGGAAGCATAGAGAACATGCATTTGCAATGCAATAGGTCTCGCATTTACCGAGTTTGAGCTATTGGCATTGCAAATGAAAATGCCTTTTATTTATGCCTTATTTTTTAAAACATAAGTAAAAGGCATTGTCATTCACAATGCCAATAGCTCAAACTCGTGTAAATGCGAGACCTATTGCATTGCAAATGCTTGTCTACAATATTTATTTATTATTATTTATAAATTTATAGAGCGCCTGGTGACCCGTAGGCATCCCTGCGCTATAGAGTTGTAAAAAAACCAGGAGAAGAAAGGACCGGAAGGCTATTTAGGGAATAAAAAGGTTTTTAGTTTTTTCCGGAAGAGGGCGTGGCAGGGTTCCAGGCGCAAATTGCGGGGAAGTGCGTTCCAGCCTGCAGAGGCTTTGACCGAAAAGCGACGGCCACCGGTGCGAGCCTTCTTAAATTTTGGGACGATGGCCAGATGTTCGTCGTCAGATCGAAGTGTTCTTGGGGCTTTGTAGGGGGCGATCAGGTCTTTCAGGGCGGCCGGGCCGGCACCATTGATGAGTTTGTGGCTGGTGCACATGGCTTTAAACTCTACTCGCTGGCGGACAGGGAGCCAGTGCAGAGCCTTGAGGGCCGGTTTGGCAGAGGCTCTGGGAGGGAGGTTCATAATGAGCCTTGCCGCGGCGTTTTGTGCCCGTTGGAGTTTGGCCAAGGTGAATTCCGGAGCGCCGAGGTAGACGGCGTTACTGTAGCCAAGCCGGGCTAAAATGAGCCCTTGAACCAAAAGTTTCCTGGACAGGGGGGGGGAGGAGAGGGAGAATTTTGCGGATTGACCGCAGGAGGCCAAAACATGTTCCAGCGGTCTTGGTGGCCTGGGTCTTCATGGTGAGGTTCGGTTCCAGCCAGACACCTAGCGTTTTGATTTCTGTCTTTGGTGTGGGTATCTCACCAAAGGCGTCCGGCCAAACCGCGGGGGGGATGGCAGACCATTTGTTGACCAGAAGCATAATTTCGGTTTTTGCACCGTTGAGCTTCAGGGAGGATTTGCACATCCAGGTGTAAATGTCCTGGAGACAGTTCCGCAGGCTGTCTGGGTGTTTGTCCAGCTGGGAGAGAGAGACGACAAGTTGGGTGTCGTCAGCGTAGTTTACTATTTTTATCCTGTAAGGGGTCACGACATCTTCCAGGGGGGCCATATAAACATTAAACAGGGTGGGACTAAGCGAGGACCCCTGAGGGACTCCACAGGTGAGTGGTAGGGGGTCTGAGCGAGAGTTGCCGTCCCACACCTGGAATGAACGACCTGATAAGAAGGAGTTAATCCAAGCGTGTGCTGTACCCACAATTCCTGCCCTGGCCAGGCGATGTAAAAGGACACGGTGATCCACCGTATCAAAGGCGGCACTGAGGTCCAGGAGGATCACTGCCACTGATCCTCCTGAATCCAGAATGCACCTTGACTCCTCGATGACAGAGAGGAGGGCTGTGTCCGTGCCCTGGTCGGGCCGAAAGCCGGTTTGGGATGTGCGCAGGATTTTGTTGGTCTCAAGAAATAGGGAGAGTTGCGAGTTAACTAGTTTCTCAGCCATTTTGCTGATACAGGGAAGGAGTGATATGGGTCTGTAGTTGGACATATCGTCCGGGTTCAAATGGGGCTTTTTAAGCAGGGCCTTGACGACCGCGTTTTTCCAGTTGGGAGGCACTATGCCTTGGAGAAGGGAGATGTTAATAAGATCCATGATGGTAGGGGCTATGCTGGGAGACACAGATTTTAAAAGTCTGGCCGGGGCCGGATCAAGGGGTGAGCCACTTTTCATTTTGGCTAACGTGGAGGTGACCTCACTGAGGGAAACTGCTCTAAAGGAGGACAGCCGTGGGCTGTTAGTACAGACCTCTGTATCAGCGGAATTAAGGGGGGTGGTGGGAGGGAGAGAGTCCAGTATTCGCGAGATTTTTGAGTCGAAGAAGGAGGCAAGGTCGTTGCTTCTGTCCGGAGGGGCGTGGGCATCAGTGGGTGCCAAGGGAATGGTGAGGAGTTCCTTGAGGATCAAGTAAGATTCTTTTGCGGAATTAGTGGCGTTATGTATTCTATTGTCGTAGAATCCTGCCTTGGCTAGTTTGAGAGCCGATTTGTAGCGTCTTACCTTGCTATTGTAGATGTCTTTGTTACTGTGGAGCCAGTCCTTTCTCCACTGTCTCTCAGCCTTTTTGCACTCTTTGCGGAGGTCACGAAGGTCAGAGGTGTACCAGGGGGCCTGGCCTTTTATCCTGTTTTTAATCTCCCGATTTTTTATGGGGATAATACTGTCGAGGGAGGAGGATATCCAATCACTAACTTGGGAGTCGGCGGTGGAGGAGTCCTCCGTGAGACTTGGGGTCGAAGCGTCCAGGGCTGTGGACCAGGCCTCCACCGAGAGACTGGCCCACGCTCTGTCTCTAGTGAAGGTAGGGGGTTTTTGGGGCTTCTTAGATGCTCCAGGGAGGTGGGTCGTGACCAGAAAATGGTCCGTCCACGGGAGCGGTTGAGAATTAATGAAAAGGAGGGAGGGGATATTGGAAAACACCGGGTCGAGAAGGTGCCCTTTCGTATGTGTTGGGCCAGAGTTGGCCAGAAGTAGACCAAAGGCCGCTAGTTCGCCAATTAGGTCGGCTGCTCCTGCGTCAAGAGGATCCTCGAAATGAATGTTGAGGTCGCCTGTTATAAGGAAGTTGGGTGTCAGGTGTGCCGAGGAGGAAACAGTTTCCAAAAGGGCGGCCGTAAAGGGGCCAGAGTGGCCGGGCGGCCGATACACCAGGAGGCCTGACAGGGAGTTAGTCGGGGAATACTGAATCGTGAAGAGGCAGCTCTCTGAATCCTGAATCGCGCAGTCTTTGGTTCGACAGGTGAAGTGGTCCCTGTGGATTATGGCTAATCCACCTCCTCTCCCTAGGGGGCGTGGTTGAGACATAATAAGGAAGCCCGGGGGGAGGGCCAAAACTATGTCTGCGTTGGAATGCTCCGTAATCCACGTTTCTGTGAGGAGAAGTATGTCCAGATTAAGGTCGACAATGAGATGGTTGATGAACAGGGCATGTTTAGGAAGTGATCTGCAGTTGAGAGTCGAGATTTTAAGAACAGGGGGTGGGACAGGGGGTTTTGGTAGGCAAAGATTTCCTGGTTTGCATATGTCAGAGCGGGGCAGAGGGTCAGTAGGGTCATGTAATACAAAACAGGAGCTGTGTTTGGTAGGTCTTAGACTTAGTAGCTCTCTACGCGAGTAGCTTACCTTTGAGGCGGCAGGGACAGGCATAGAGTCTGGCCCTAGGCCCGGTCGTGCGCGGACGGGCGCAGACGGGCTTGCCTTAGGCGCGCCTTCGGCGCGCAAACGGCGCGCAAACGGCGCTCCCGCTGCGCTCGTCCGCTGCGCTGGTATGGCCGGCACATTTTTAGTACGAGCAAAGGGCGTGGCCTCGCAGTGGGCGTGGCTCCGCCTTGAGACCGCGCTGGCGGTGTGGGCGTGTTCCCCTGTATCAGCGGTGGGCACGCTGTGTCAGGAGGCTCTGGGAGGGCTGCCTTAGCGCGTGGGTACCAGCGCTGTAGCGAAGGTGAGCTTCGTTCGTTTTTTTTTAAAAACACACACAAATTCAATAAAGGTGACAGTTTTAAAAACAAGTGGTAGCGTGCAGTCCTCCGGCTTCCGCCTCAGAGGCTGTTTACAATATGTTGTGCTTATGTAGAAAGTCTACAACCCCTTTCACAATGTTCAAATTGTATTGCCTTGTAACTGGAATTGACAGACATTACATATTTGTACTCGTCTCTCCAACCTACCTCACGATTCCCTCGCTTCACTTATACTGTCAATTTGGTAGGCGCTATTGAAAGACAACTGGTTAAACTTGAGGTACTCCCGCGCTCGATGCGGTCTGCATAGAAGCGACGCTTCCCCTGAGCCCACACAGAGGCCTCCGAGGGGAGGTGGCACGGGGATACACCGTCGTGCTCGGTGCGCGGGAAAGGTGCCAGGGGAAGGATGCCCATACATGGCGCTCACGCCGCCCCGTGGAAGTCCTGCATCAGCGCCGCCCGCCCTTCTATTCAGCGCCGAGCCGAGCGCACCCACCGCCGGCCCCGCTGCCCCCTCAGCAGCGCGGCGGACAAAGGACGCAGCACTTAACGCCTCGGAAGAGGGCAGCGTGCAAGCCGGAGGCGGCCGCGCTCCGGTTCTGCCAAACACAGCCGTTCAACTAGTCTCTGCAGCCAGGCCCGGCGCCTCCAAAGGGGGGCCCTGGCGCCGCCGCCCCCCCGCCATGGAACAACAATCCAACGTGCAGAGAGACACACGCCTGAGTAGAGGTGTGCTACAGACAACTACGTGGGAGCTTTTCTTGCGCTTTCAGCCATTGCAACTACTTCGTAGCGCTGTAAACATATAACGTTTGCTACCATCAGCCTACACAATGATACTATTCATCTGCCTCCGAAGGTTGACAATCTGAGCGCAACACGTATTGTGAATGTGCAGTGAGATCTCAGCAGTCACCGCTTTGCTTGCGGATGCATGGGTGGCACCTGTTCACGCCTACAGGAGAAAAATAACCCTGACACGCCTGATCGAGCCCTCGTCTCGTCTGTGTGCGTGAAACCCCCTCTGCTTCCGGGCAACAACCAAGGCAGCTTGTGTGATGCCATGGGTGCTGGAACCGTCTTCACACTGCCATCTATGATACATCACAGGGATTGTGAAAAATCCTACCTTCACACAGAACACAAATGTAGCAAATCTACTGTGCGGGAAAGTAGTTGGGTGTGGTATGTGTCAATGGGGCATTTTAGTGCACCCTCTCGCACGTATATCACGAAACCATGGTGTAATGGCACGCCCCTTTACAGACAGTAGCTTTACATTGACATAGTCACTATATTTTAACAAATGCACAATTACCATATTTTCCCCATGAAACGGATATGCTGACACAACAAAAAGTGAACAAGTTCATGTTGTAGGGTGCCGCCGCGCTGCCCGCGGCGACCCGGAAGCTCTTAGCCGGCCGGCCAATCCATATATATTGACGTACATAACCAATCAAATGTCAGTTTCTAAAAGAACAAAATGTAAGTAACATTTTAATTGGTTGAAAATTCTAACACTTTCATATGTGTTTTTGTCATGCAATTTACCTCAGGATATTTAGACAGGGCTACAGTCTAAATGGCTCAATGGAATACCATCAAATTTGGGAAAATGGTAGGGACTGCTATGTAGTAGGGTCTATTCTATATTTGGTGAAAGTCTGTCCAGTGGTTTTTATGTAATTTTATTCCCACATTTTTTTGGGGGGAGCGCTACGGGAGTCCGCCATTTTGTGTTTCGGTCGAAGACACAAGATGGAGGACAAACAATGTTGGGAATGGGTAAAAGGGGGCACAGTAGACACCCCCTGACCCTCTAGGTTTTCTGAGGGGAGTTTAGGAGGTGCCTATATGCCAAAAAAAAATAATAATTACATTTCGCAGGAGCGCACCGGGGAGCGTACAGGGGAGCGTACTTTGGTGAAAAAGTTAGAGTAAAATAATCATTTTGAGTGATCAGAGGTAGGGTAGCCCTGAAAAGAGCTTTTGGGTTGTGTGTGTGATTTAGGTACCTACAAGTAGGTTCCAATGCAGTCTTAAATTCAGGAGGAATATTCTATTCCCTTCATCTGAGAAGTGCACACCATCTCCTCTGTAGATATCTTGCATGTTGTAACGTAAGTTATTGTTGTATATTGAACCCATTCCATCGTCTCTCATGTAAGCAGAAACAGATTTATTCACATGTTTCCGTGCTTTCTCAAATTGTGGACAAAATTGGTTGGACCAGTTCGATTTCTGTCTTTGACATATATTGGAATATACTAAGGCAGTTTGTGGAAAAAGTGTCATCAATTGACCAAAGGTGTCCTTTAAAAGCATTTCCAGACCTACCCCAGTCAAAGTGTCCAAGTCATTTCCTCCACAGTGCACTATTAAGAGGTCAGGGTTTGGCAGATGCAAAAAGGTTTTCACCAATGGTATCAATTGGTGACATCCCAATCCTCTCTGGCCAATCCACTTGATTTCAACATTTGTTAAATCATGGTTGTGAAAATTTCTGCTAGCTGCATACCTTTGAGCCCAGTGGATGTAGCTATGTCCAATAATCCAGACAGAATACATGGTGAGAGAAGGTTCTGGTGCAGTCAGATGAAGTGTGGGAATGAAATGGCAGTTGGAACAGTAGGAGTTTACAAAAAAATAATTGTGGAGTGTCACTGCTCCTAAATCACAAGCAATGATTGGTGAATTCAGATAGTTGAAAACTAAAAGTTAGGGTGCATGGTTGTGTTTTGTGAAAGAAGCTATTTGAATCGTTAAGAAAAAGTGATTTAAAGAAACATTGCGGATAAGCTGTTGTATTGAGAGGTCAAACATCCTTGATGAGTTTATTTGCAACATTGTAAAATAAACTTTTGAACCTGAGAGCTCAGTGAGGAGGGAGTTGCTATGGTAACAGGCAGAACGGGTTGAGGGGGGAAGGGTGTTGGTTTGAAAATAGTGACGAAAGAGTTTTGATTGTTTGAAATGAGGCATATCTGTGTAGAATTAGAGGTTTTCTTTGCCAGTCATGGTTGCAGTGTCTGGAGTGCATACCTTTTGCTCTGCTAAAGAAAAATTGGTGTGTGTGTCTGACATTGTTCTCTATCTCCCAAAGGATTTGTAAAGGTAAGAAATGATTCATTTAATTTAGATAGAGACTTGTATGCTCTATAGAGAAGATTTGGAAGCAGATTGTTTTTTTTACTGTTGTTTTGTGTCATGTTTTTTGATAATGCTTGGTTAAAACATTTTACTGCATAGATGAATTGTCTTTTGTGAAATAGTGAAGTTTCAGTAGTGAAATTGAATGCTTGTGCATAGGACCTGTGCTGTGTTTCTAAAGTGTTATTTAAAAAACGAATTTGGGGTTATTGAATGGGTTTTATATTTTTGAGAAGGAATTATTAGTGTTTGCCTCATTAAATAAATATATTTGAACCTTTTACAATGATGTCACCTGCATTACCTCAAATTAGGATGCAGATTGAGCTTCTTTCTTGTTGGTTTGTGTCATGTTTTTGGATAATGCTTGGTAAATAGGTTTTGCAGCATAGAGGAATTGCATTATGTAAAATTGAGAAGTTTCTCTAGTGACATGGAATGCTTGTACATAGGACCTGTGCTGTGTTTCTAAAATGTTATTTAAAAAATCGATTTTGGGGTAAATGAATGGGTTTTATATTTTTGAGAAGGAATTATTAGTGTTTGCCTCTTTAAATAAATATATTTGAACCTTTTACAATGATGTCACCTGCATTACCTCAGATTAGAATGCAGATTGAGCTTCTGTCTTGATGGTTTGTGTCATGTTTTTGAATAATGCTTGGTAAATAGGTTTTGCAGCATAGAGGAATTGCATTATGTAAAATTGAGAAGTTTCTCGAGTGACATGGAATGCTTGTGCATAGGACCTGTGCTGTGTTTCTAAAATGTTATTTAAAAAACGATGTTGGGGTAAATGAATGGGTTTTATATTTTTTGACAAGGAATTATTAGTGTTTGCCTCATTAAATAAATATATTTGAACCTTTTACAATGATGTCACCTGCATTACCTCAAATTAGGATGCAGATTGAGCTTCTTTCTTGTTGGTTTGTGTCATGTTTTTGGATAATGCTTGGTAAATAGGTTTTGCAGCATAGAGGAATTGCATTATGTAAAATTGAGAAGTTTCTCTAGTGACATGGAATGCTTGTACATAGGACCTGTGCTGTGTTTCTAAAATGTTATTTAAAAAATCGATTTTGGGGTAAATGAATGGGTTTTATATTTTTGAGAGGGAATTATTAGTGTCTGCCTCATTAAATAAATATATTTGAACCTTTTACAATGATGTCACCTGCATTACCTCAGATTAGAATGCAGATTGAGCTTCTGTCTTGATGGTTTGTGTCATGTTTTTGAATAATGCTTGGTAAATAGGTTTTGCAGCATAGAGGAATTGCATTATGTAAAATTGAGAAGTTTCTCGAGTGACATGGAATGCTTGTACATAGGACCTGTGCTGTGTTTCTAAAATGTTATTTAAAAAACAATTTTGGGGTAAATTAATGGCTTTTATATTTTTGAGAAGGAATTTTTAGTGTTTGCCTCATTAAATAAATATATTTGAACCTTTTACAATGATGTCACCTGCATTACATCAGATTAGGATGCAGATTGAGCTTCTTTCTTGTTGGTTTGTGTCATGTTTTTGCATAATGCTTGGTAAATAGGTTTTGCAGCATAGAGGAATTGCATTATGTAAAATTGAGAAGTTTCTCGAGTGACATGGAATGCTTGTACATAGGACCTGTGCTGTGTTTCTAAAATATTATTTAAAAAACGATTTTGGGGTAAATGAATGGCTTTTATATTTTTGAGAAGGAATTATTAGTGTTTGCCTCAATAAATAAATATATTTGAACCTTTTACAATGATGTCACCTGCATTACCTCAAATTAGGATGCAGATTGAGCTTCTTTCTTGTTGGTTTGTGGCATGTTGTTTGGAAATGCTTGATATCAACATATGCAAGATAGAGGAATTGTCTTTTGTGAAATAGTGAGGTTTCAGTAGTGAAATTGTATGCTTGTACATAGGACCTGTGCTGTGTTTCTTAAATGTGATGCGAAAAACGATTTTTGGGTAAATGAATGGTTTTTACATTTTTGAGAAGGAATAAATAGTGTAAATGAGGTGATGCCTGTCCAGGGATGTAGATGATGTGAGGCCTGTCCAGGGGTGCAGATGAGGTGAAGCCTGTTCAGGGTTGTAGATGAGGTGAGGCTTGTACAGGGGTGAAGACGAGGCGAGGCCTGTGTTCAAGAGTGTAGTGGAAGTGAAGCCTGTCCAGGGGTGCAAAGGAGGTGAGGCCTGTGTCTAAGAATGCAGTGGGGGAGAGGCTTCATGAAGTCCAGTCCACTGCATTCTTAGAAACAGACCTCACCACCTCTGCTCCCCTGGACAGGCCTCACCTCCTCTGCGCTTCTGGACAGGACTCACCTCATCTGCACAATCTGCTTTCTAATCTAAGGAAACACAGGTGAAACGTGCAATCATGTACACAGGGCCCGATTCACAGAACTAACTTAGGACAAAATCCTAAACTTACTACTTTTGGTATTCACAGAAGTTAGGATTTTGTCTTAAGTTTGTCTTAAGACAGACTTAAGACAGACTTATGTTAGGATTTTGTCTTAAGTCTGTCTTAAGTCTGTTTTAAGACAAACTTAAGACAAAATCCTAACTTCTGTGAATACCAAAAGTAGTACGTTTAGGATTTTGTCTTAAGTTAGTTCTGTGCATCGGGCCCACAGTATCTAAACCTTGTGAATAATGTAAAATCAATTCATGTGCTCTAAATCAATTTTTACATAACATTTAAAAAACTGAGCACAGGTCATATGTACAAGCATTTCATTACACTACTGAAACCTCACTTTTTTACACAATACAATTCCTCTATGCACTAACATTTTTTTACCAAGTATTATCAAGAAATATGACATAAAGGAAGAATTAAAAAAGCTTAATGTGCTTCCTAATCTGGTAAATAGATTTTACAGCATAGAGGAATTGCATTATGTAAAATTGAGAAGTTTCACTAGTGACATGGAATGCTTGTACATAGGACCTGTGCTGTGTTTCTAAAATGTTATTTAAAAAACGATTTGGGGGTAAATGAATGGCTTTTATATTTTTGAGAAGGAATTAATAGTGTTTACCTTATTAAATACATATATTTGAACCTTTCAGAATGATGTCACCTGCGTTACCTCAGATTAGGAAGCAGATTGAGGTTCTTTCTTATTGGTTTGTGTCATGTTGTTTGGAAATGCTTGATATGAACATATGCAGGATAGAGGAATTGTCTTTTGTGAAATAGTGAGTTTTCATGAGTAAAATTATATGCTTGTACATAGGACCTGTGCTGTGTTTCTTAAATGTGATGCGAAAATCGATTTTGGGGCAAATGAATAGTTTTTATATTTTTGAGAAGGAATACATAGTGTAGATGAGGTGAGGCCTGTCAAGGGGTGTAGATGAGGTGAGGCCGGTCCAGGGGTGCAGATGAGGTGAAGCCTGTTCAGGGTTGTAGATGAGGTGAGGCTTGCACAGGGGTGCAGAGGAGGCGAGGCCTGTTTTCAAGAGTGTAGTGGGAGAGAAGTCTGTCCAAGGGTGCAAAGGAGGTGAAGTCTGTGTTTTTGTATGCAGTGGGGGAGAGGCTTTTTGAAGTCCTGTCCATTGTACTCTTGGACACAGGCCTCACCACCTCAGTTCTCCTGGACAGGCCTCACCTCATCTGCATCCTGTCACCATTAATTATACCCAATACATTGAGGTCTGTCAAGGGGGCACAGAGGAGGTGAGGCTTGCCCAACGGTCAGAGGAGGTGAGTCTTGTCCATTGTACTATTGGACACAGGCCTCACCTCCTTTGCACCCCTCAATAGGCCTCACCTCATCTGCTCAATCTGTTTACTAATCTGAGGAAACACAGGTGACATGATTGTGAAATGTGCTAATATATATTTTGAATCATGCAGATACTATCTAATCAACCTTTTTCTTTGTAATATTCTCTCCTTGAGTTACTCCCTATTACACCTTTTGTCTGTTTTACACCCTCTCTCCCTCTTTCTTTTTTTTCAAAACCGTTTTTATTAAGAGTTCAAGCAAGATTCCGTACAGCCCTCCACAGTCAGGAGGAGACTGTCAATGACACATACGTAAAGGCACAGCATTGAACCCAGAGTTTTAGAATGACATACCCCAAACCTCCCCCATCCCACCCATCCCAAATAACGCCCTCCAACCCCGTACCCAAACTACCCACCCCTTATCCCACCCTAACCCAGTGCACGTGATCACAGCTTAGCAACATGAGATGAAAAGCAAAGGCGGTGTCGGCCAGCAGCCTAGGGTACAGGATCCACATCTGGAGGCAGTACATCGTCAATGTCTATCGGAGGGTCAAGGGCCAGGGCCCTGTAGTCCGCCCACCGTTTCCAGATTTTGTAATGTTTGCGGGGACACCCCCGGGCTTCAAATATAGGCTGCTCCAGGCCAATGAGAAAGTCCAATCCTGCCTTCCATGCACTAAGCGGGGGGGCACGTTCACTCTTCCAGGCCTGGGCCAGATCCCGCTTGGCCACCATCAGTCCCAGCAGCAACAGGTGACGTTTGTAGATGTTCCCCCCAACGTTTTCACGGCCCCGCCTAGGGGTACGGGGCAGATCCCACCCCAACACCTCCGACAGGCAGTCCCAAACCCCGGCCCAGAATCTAGTCAGTCTCTCACAGGACCACACGTAATGGAAAAGCGTCCCCCTTTCAGTACCACACCTCAGACACTCCGGAGCGGCTATAGGACCCGCTCCCCACAGACGGTCCCTAGTATAATATGCCCTGTGAAAGTATTTGAATTGGATAAAGCGAAGGCGGATGGCTATAGCGGCACCACGGGGAGATTCAAGGGCCTCACGCCAATCATCTTCATCCAAGGGGCCAACATCATTCTCCCAGGAGGCCTTCAATGTCTAGAGGGAAGGGGAGCAGTGCGTAACCAGGGAACGGTATATCTGAGAGACCTTCTTGTCGCCCAGGTCTCCCATAAAAAGTTTTGCCTCAATGGGACTAAAGTCGGGGAGTTGCTCTAAGCCCACCAGGCTAGGGGAAAGGCATGGCGGAACTGGAGGTACCGGAAGAATTGGGACCTGGGCATGTTAAATTCAGAACTAAGGTCCTGAAAGGACTTAAGCGTAGTGCCAGTGAGGACATGGCCGAGGGACGAAATCCCGATCGCGTCCCAGCCGCCAAACCCGGACAGAGACGCCAGCGCCGGGAGCAAGCCATTACGCCATAACGGAGTCTCGGCCGTCAGTCTACCCCACCAACCCATACGGTGCAGGGCTTGTCGCCAGACCACGAAGACCACCTGGGTGACCTTCGGCAGCAGGCTCCTCCGCCTGGCCGAGTACAGCAAGGTGTGGAGGGAGGCACCACCCATCAGAGAATGCTCCAGTGCATAGGCCGGATCACTACGGTCCCCATACCACCACTCGTTAAGCACTAGGAGGTGGGAGGCCTGATAATAAGAGAACAGATCCGCGGACGCCAAGCCACCGCAGTATGTAGAGAGAAAGCACGTGCGCAGCGCAACCCTGGAGGCACCCCCGGCCCACAGAAACCGGCCCAGCACAGAGTTAACACTTCGGAACCACTGCGGGTCGATCTTAAATGGATGGTTCTGCAGCTGGTAGAGAAGCCGAGGCAGGGCCACCATCTTGAAGATGGCCGACCGGCCATAAATATTGAGGGGCATACGCGTCCACGTTTTGACACTGGCTGAACGTTCCGTTCCCACGCCACCGAGGCCGAGGCAGAGAGGAAAACGCCCAAGTACTTCACGCCATCGACAGCTACCTGAAAGGACGCAGCCCATGGGCAGCACACTGTGTCACCCCCCAACACCCATAGGGTCGACTTGCGCGGGTTAAGAAAGAGCCCCGACGCCTGACCAAACTCTTGCATTAACTCAAGGATACGGGGACCCGTACGCTGCAAATCAGTCATGAAGAAGAGCACGTCATCGGCATACAAGGCTATGCGGTCCGAGTGATCTGCCCCCCACACAAAGCCTCGATAAAGCGCGTCCCGGCGCACCCGGGCGGCCAGCGGCTCCATAGCTAGCGCGAATAGGTACGGGGAGAGGGGACACCCCTGACGAGTGCCACTAGTCACAGGAAACTGAGCGGATATCGCCCCAGAAACACGCACCGAGGCGGTGACATCCGTATAAAGCAACTTTACATAGGAGACAAAGACCGGGCCCAAGTTCAGTAGCGGCAGAAGAGCAAAGAGATAGGTCCAGCTGACCGAATCATAGGCACTGTCAATATCTGCCAGCAGAAGCGCCGCCTGATCCCCGGAAGACCCAATCGCGTCGACCGCGGCCTGCACCCGCCGAATGTTGTGTCTCATCGCCCGGCGCGACATAAAGCCCGCCTGATCCGGGTGGACGAGGGCCGAAATGTGTGGAAGCAAGCGGTTCGCGAGCGCTTTGGCCAGGAGCTTGGCTTCAAAATTAATGAGGGATATGGGACGATAAGACTCGTGGCGATCAGGGGGTCTGCCTGGCTTCTGGAATACCACGATTTCGGCATGACGCCAGTCCGGGGGGAGGCTGCCACGCTCCCGTGCCTGCTCTAACGCCCGCCTGTAATGTGGCCCGAGCTGCAGATGAAATTTCCTATAGAATTCGCTGGGGAACCCGCTCGGCCCAGGTGCCTTACCCACATTGAGTTGACCCAGTGCGTCGCCCAATTCCTCAGCCGTCAGGGGGAGATCTAAAGCATCACGCACCTCATCGGAGACAGCCAGCGGAGGGACTGCCGCAAAGTATCCCTCGATGCTGTCGGGGGAAAGGCTCTCCCGAGAGGCATACTGACGCCTATAATAGCGCGCAAAGCTCGCCGCAAGGATCGCAGGGTCCGCTATCGCCACCCCGGCGTCGTCAACAAGCCCCGGCAGAGTAATTGGCTGCAAAGTCTGCTGACAAAGCCTGTGGAGCATGGTGCAAGACTTGTCACCCCACTGGTACACCCTACTACGCGTAGCCAACCACGCCTGGCGAGCCTCATCTAATAAGACCGAGGAGTAAGACTGCTGCGCCTGTAGAAGAAGCCGCAGCGTTATATCATCAGCCACTTCCCTGTGTTGCGCCTCTAGCTCCTCCACCCGCGCTGCAGTGGTAACAATGCTTTCCTGTCAAGTCCGGCGAGCAGAAGCGCACCAGGCGATATCTATACTCCTCAAAGTGGGCTTCATAGCCTCCCAGACCGTCACCGCGTCCACCCCCCGGTAAGGTTGTCCTGCCAATAGCGGGCAATCGCACCGCGCAGATGTTGGGAGTAATCCGGACGCTGCATGTGTCATGTAGACATCCGCCACCGGAACGGTTGGCGCGCCCTACAAAGATCAATTTGGACCGCCACGGGGGAGTGGTCAGACAGCCCGCGAGGCCGGATTGCCGCCCCTTTCACTCTGTCGAGGAAGGCCCCCGGTACAAACACACAATCAAGGCGCGAGAGGGAGCCATGCACAGCCGAGACGTATGTGTATTCCCGCCTCTCCGCATGCAGGTGCCGCCAAGCATCCAACCATCCAAGACCATCAATCATGGCACCCAACCGTGTAGTGGAGGCCACAGTCACAACCCCCTGTCCTCTCTACCTGTCCACCAATCATAGCCAGGGAACAGGGGAGCTCAGTCCATAGGGCAAACAACCGCTCCGCAAGGGTCCACTGCAGCGGGGAAGGGGCATACACACTACCAAACACCACAGGCTCTACACCAATCTTCCCCTGTACAAACACAAATCGGCCCTGAGGATCGAGCCACTGACGTTCATGAGTGTAAGCCAACCGTCTGTGGATAAGAATGGCCACCCCCCTGGAGCCCCTAGTAAACCTGGCATGGAACACCTGGTGAAAGCCAAACCTCTGCAGACTCAATGCCTTAGTGCCCAACATGTGAGTTTCTTGAAGAAGGAGCACATCCGCCAGGTCCCTCTTCGCCCAGCGAAGCACAGCCCCCTGCTTAATCTTGTCCAGGAGCCCTAGAACATTCCAGCTCAGAATACGCATGGATGCGCCAGGAGACGCTAGCCGTGGAACATCAGCCATTGTCACGATGAGCCAATTCCCGCAATCCCCAGCTCCCGACCCAGGCCTCCAACACCCCAGTTGCAAAGATCACAAAGAGCACGTGCACCCCACAGAACACAACCCCGAACCCCACAACCCCTCGCAACCAGACCCACCCCATAAGCAACCCAACATCCCAATAGCCCCCACCCCTATACCTCAAGAAACAATGAAGTATCTGTCGCGGCATACGGTACTTCAGGCCCAGAACATAGCGCCGAAAGCCAGCCATGCCAATGGATCCCAACTAGCCCCCCTGCAACCAACCAGACACACTCCCAAAACCACCCCCCAGCCCCAACAGGAGGAGGCAGCCCATAGAACGTGCCCCAAACCCCCCCTCAAGCATACATCAAGGTCAGAAGCAATGCATCACAAAAAACATTAGTCCGCAAGGGGTCCCAAGCATTCGCCAAAGAACAAGGTAATACTGCACCAGCCAATGTCTGTTCCACCGACCAAAGTGCAGCCGCCGCAGTGTACTGCACAGATGAAAGGCAAGGAGTAGGCAGTCAGCGGACGATGATCAGGGGTCCTTGTCAGAGTGATCGGTATCAGGCTGCGTGTCCCCCAGAAGGGGGTCTCGGGACAAGGACCTCCGTCTTGAGCGAGACTTGCGATGCCGCTTCCCTTTGTTCGGCTGATTGCTCCGGTCCTGAGATGAGCTGTGCGATGACCCGGAGTGCAACCCCGGTTGGACGTGTGGTCGAAGTCTGACCGCCTCGTCGGTCCATCTGAAGACGGCCTCCGGAGTATCGAAAAAATGGGTCTTAGAGTTGAAGATCACCCGGAGGCGGGCCGGGTAGAGCAGCGAGTATTGAATTTTCAGGCCTCGCAGCTTGGCCTTGGCTGCCAGGAAGGAATGCCTCTGCTGCTGGACCAGCCTGGTATAGTCCGGGAAAATCATGATCTTATGAGTATCATAGAGCAGAGTGTCCTTAAGCCGCGCCTCATGGAGAATGACTTCCCTGTCATGAAAGTTGAGGATCCGGGCGATGATCGGGCGAGGCCGCTCCCCGGCCGGCGGCTTCTGCGACAAGGTGCGGTGCGCGCGCTCCACCACGAAGCAGCGCGACAGGGTGTCCTGAGGTAGCCAGCTCTCCAGCCACCGGGATAGGAAAGCGTTCATAGGCCCCTTCTCACAGTCCTCCGGAAAGCCAACAAAACGCAGGTTGTTCCGCCGCGCCCGCCCCTCGCCATCTTCCACACGAAGCGCTAGGTCCCGCTGAGTCTGCTCCAAGTCGGCAACCTTCTTCTTGAGGGCGCCAACGTCTCCTTCCACCGCCGTGACCCTGGTCTCCGTTTCAGTGATGCGGGCGACCGCATTGCGAAGGTCCTGACGCAGCAGCATCACATCGGCACCCACCGCGCCGATCTGCGCATCCAGCATGTCACGGGACTGTGTAATGGCCGTCAGCAGCGCCGCGTTGTCCGGTCCAGCATTCTGGCCCCCACCGGCCGCCCCGGCACCTCCTCCAGAGCCAGTGAATTTATCAATAGGTCCCGTCTTAGTGGCGGGTGTGCCACCCCCGCCTCTAGTCATGGCGGCAGCAGAGACGGCCAGGCAACACGCGCCTGTAGCAGGGTCGCCCCGCGCGAATGTCTACCACCTAGGCCCTGGCCGGGGCGTCCGGAGCACACCAAGCCACTCGGTATCCACACGCCACCAGTCCGCCAAAACACAGGCCGGAACCCAGGCAATGCCACTCCTCCAAGGCGCAGTAGTCGCCAATCACAAGCCCAGAGCGGGGCCGCCGAAATGGCGCCGCCAGTCTATCCGCTCCAGTCGGCTCAGCAAGCCCCTCGACGCCATAGAGCAGTATGAACGGGGCGATTGTCGGATCCGCACTGTCGCCTCGTCGGGACACCACTCCGCCGGACGCAGCAGCAGGGCGCGTCGTCCCTCCACCTCCAGTGACTCCGCCCCAACCTCGCAGGCCCAGACGCTCGCCGTCTGCCCGGCGTCCAAGGCCAGCCGGCGGGCGGGACAAAAATTGAGGTCCCGGCTCACCACGCGGCAAGTAGGCCCAGCAGGCTCACCCTTCAACTGACGCGCCAATGGAGGTCCGGAGCTCCAACGACCACACCACTGTGCTCCACCGGCCACCAGAAAGCACCTCAACAGCAGTAGGTGAAGGAAGAGGGTTCAGGGCAAGGATAAATTAGCCGATAGTGATTGGGCCGGCAGGATCTCTACAGAGCCGCGTCCGCCATCTTCGCCCTCGAAGCCACGCCCCCTCTCTCCCTCTTTCTGACTTATTTTCTCTCTTCCTGTTACACCCTCTGTCTGACCTACTTCTTGTAACATCCTCTCTCTGATTTACTTCCTCTTACACCTTCTCTCAAACTTACTCTCTGTCTCTCCCTTTACAGGCTCTCTCTGTTTTAGTCTCTTTTACAACCATTTCCCCTCTAACACCCTCTCTCTGTCTTACATCCTCCTACACTCTCTCTCTGTTTTAGATTCTGGTACATCCTTTTTCTGTTTTACTCCCTTTTTTGACTTACTCCCTCTCCCTATTACATCATTTTTCTGTCTTACAACATATTATACATTCTCTCTGTCTTAGTCCTTCTCTATGTTTTACTCCCTCTACCTGTTTCTTTGCCTGAGTCTCTCTGTCTCTTTGTGTTACTCCCTCTAGCTGTTTTTCTCTGTCTTACTCCTAGTTATATTGTTGCTGTGGTATAAACTTAGATATGTTGTAAATTAGTGTTTATATCGTTTGCTTATTGTCATTGCTTTGTTGTTTGCTAATAGTGGTCTATAATGTGTTATTTTTTTCTTTACCACAGATTGAAATCAACATTTTAAAAGTAAGCAAATATGCCGTCAAGGCAAAGGAGAAGGAAAGATACCATACGGAAAAAAACAAAAACAGCAACGGAAATAAAGCACTCCCCTACAACAAGTACTTCAAACAGCACGAAAAAAGCTCCTGGTAAGACAACTAACAGCCTAATTCATGAAGCTGAATTCGGCTGGCAAAGGGCCAGATTCTGAGAATCTGGCCCTTTGCGAGTGAGATTTTTGCATTTGGGATTCATCATCCCAAATGCAAAAATCGATAATTGCGTTTTCGCAAATTTGCGATGGATTACATTTAAGGAATCTCTATTTGAGATTCCTTAAATGCAATTCATCATCCATTTAAAAATTACGAAATCGCAATTTCGGCCGCTATTTTACGGCGAGGTCAAACCTAGTGGTAAATAGCGATAACTCAGAAAAATGCTTTTAAAAGCATTTTTCTGAGTTGCATGTTGCACACACACATGTCCTTTGGACATGTGTGTGCGCAACCCCTGTTCATATTAGCATTTAAGGGGTGCTACAGGGTGTCCTTTGGACACCCCTGGCACCCTTTCAATCGCTATCTTATTTGCGATTAGCTAATTGCTAATCGCAAATAAGGAATACTCCCCATTCATTCCTATGGGCCTTATTTGTGATTAGCAATTTGCAAATCGCAAATAAGGAATTAGTAGGAATCGCATTTTTTTTGCGTATTCCTACATGAATCCCGTTTTGCGAGTCCTTAATAGCGATTCGCTATGAATCGCTATTAGGGGCTCGCAAAACTGGAGTATGATGAATCAGGCTGCTAGTCTTTTTTTCGGAACATATGTAGAGGAAAAAAAATGTTAAAGGGAATGTAAATATACAGAAGGAGAGAGCAAATTTGAAAAGGAAGGAGAGGCCCCCCAAAAATGTTACTACTGGAGCAGGAGAGAAGAGTTTGGATAGCAATAGAAGGCAAAATCAATTTAGGGACATTCGTAGACAAATGTTTCGCAATAGGGTAGTTTTAAATTTGTTAAAAAATTTTAAGAAAGGTAAACAGAGAGCTGCTTTTTACAAGAAAAAGAAAAGTGTAGAGAAGATTGTTGATCAGGCTTTTGAAGTTAAGAAAAAATTATTTATTTTAGTAATCAATAGAATTAGGATACTTAACACGGCAATTGATGTTTTCAAATCGAACAGTAGATGGAAAAGAATAATTAATTGGACTAATTTTTGTGAAGTATTTTCTGGAGAATGGATGCATAGTTCGAGTTCTGAGCCATTTTTTAATGAGGAGAGTTACTTCCAGGAAAATGATTTTGTGCATGCAGTTGACACCAGTGGTCGAGCATATGAGGTGAAAGACGGTTTCCGATGGAAAAAGAGAAACTTGTGTCTAGAGATGCAGAAGAGGTGTTAGCTGATGAAGTTTTAAGGAGACGTACTAAGAGTACAGTGTACACATGGAAGTGTAGTAGTATTTGTAGTGTACGACAGGATTCAATCGATTTGCTTCGTAATTTCTTACGTACATATAGTAAGAAAAGTTCAAAACAGAAAAGGAAGATGTTGCAAGAGTTAGATCCTTGCAAAGTGAGAGAAAACACAGGTTTGCATGGGCATTCACTGGCTTGTCTTTCTAGAAAAGTATGTCAGACTGTTTTTCATCATTTTAGGATGTTAGCAGTGCATCATAATAAAGTGAGGAAACTAGTGAGAAGGTTGTATTATGCAAAAAGTCCAGCACTTAAGCTTAAACAGTTAAACAGTGCTCTTTTGCATGGATCTGAATTAGATGTGAAGAGCATTTGTGAAGAAATTGAGTTTTGTTATTTTGGGGACAAAGAGGACAGTGTAGAAATGGATATAATAATAGATGGTAATGTAGAAGACAATGTACAGATTTCAAGTATAGAAAAGTTTGACGAGGAAATTACCAAGTTTAAGGTGAAATCAAGTAAAAAGGCCTAATTTACCTTGTGTGTGTTGTCGACAGACTCATTATATGATTCAGACTAGGTTAGTTGATTTATATGCAAAAAGTGAAATAGAAAACAATAGTGAATGGAAGGATTTTGTAACTTATATGTTGGTGGAGAATTATTTTGATTTGAGTTTTGATCAGCGTATTTGTAATTATTGTTTAAAAAAATTAAATGAAAACAGAATGCCTGCTAGAGCTGTTCATAATAATCTTCAGTTGATAGATATTCCTTCTGAATTGATGGATTTAAATACTTATCTATCTATTTTGATTCAATGTGTCCATCCTTTTCAGGCTATTGTTCGCATGGAGCCTAAGATAGGGAAATTGCCTCCTACAGATTTACAAAGAGGATTAAAGGGAAGAGTTGTTTATTTGCCTCTAGATGTCAAGAAAAATATTGATACAATTGGTGTAGAAAGAGTAGAAGAGGATTCTCTGGTTATTCTAGTTAATGGGGTTCCGACAAAGAGTAAGAAAATCTGGCAAGATTTAGTGGATGTTAGGAAAGTCAAAAAGGCAACGTTGTATTTGGTCAAAACAATGAGTACTACAAACATGTATGTGTTGGAGCAGAGGAAACAGCTACAGAAGACAGTGATTGTTCAGTCGGCCAAATTGAAAAAGTTGATGTGTCTAGAAGTGAAGAAATATATGAACATTATACTCCCCTTCACTCACTCTGAGTCATCTTTCATTCCTCTTACTTGTAAATGGATGCTCAATCAGACTCCTTTCCCTCTCACTCATTCCCCTTTTACTTATTCCTCTTTCCTGATTTAGTTTTGCTAACTCACATTCTTTTAGTCTCTTACCTACCTTCACTTCATTTCTCTCATCTTGTCTCCCTCTCTGTCACTGAATTTATCTGCCTTATTCTTAGTAATTTGCTCTTCTTCTATTTCTTTTACCCTCTTTTTGTCCTTCTACATTACTTTATTTCCCTTTCTTTATCCTACACTCTTGCTTTATTTCTTACTACACTTTTATGATTTTTAACCTCTTGACCTGTCTCTTTTATTTTAAAATATATATTTTACTAATTATAACTTTTTTTTTCTTCTCTCTTTCACAGATACAAAGTGTAGAAAAAATATGTAATTAAGTTTACATGAATTATATGGTAAGTGTGACTAAAAAAATGTAGTTTGCCATCATCCTTTGCTTTAACCTCACTACTTTTCTCTCACCCTACCTCACCCCTGTTTCCTTACTCTGCTTCCCTCACTTATTCTTATCCTCCATGTTTACTTCTCTTTTCCTTACTTTCCTACCACATTCAACTTCTTTCATTCCTCCTGCTCACCCACACTCCCTCACTTTCCTTTCTTTTCTGGTTCACTCAGTCCCTTTCTGTCACTCCTTCCTTTTCTTTCTCTGTCCTTTCTCTCTGTCACTCCCCATGTCTTTCCTTTTCCCAGTTACTTCCTGTAACACCTTTTCTCTGTTTTACTATCTATTACACAGTTCCTTTGTGTTCCTCCCTCTAGCTCTCTTTCTCTTTACACCACTCTTTCTGTCCCCTTTCTTTATGCTCACTTCTTCATTATTTTTTTAAAAATTTTTTTGGTGCTCTAACGGGACGCGCCCTGGTAAGCGCACCGGGGCGCGTCGGAATACTGCGCTCACTGGTGCGCTCACCAGTACGCGCACTGGGAGCGCTCCAGGGCAAAAAAAATACAAAAAAATATGAATATACATAAAAAAAATAGTATTAGATAAATATATAATATAGGACTCATTTAAAAAAAATATTACATTACATAGGTATAGAAATTTGCTATTAAAAACCTTTGAAATTCACTGAAAAGACCATAGGTTTCACACCAGTTATAGTGAGGAATTAGCATTTAAAAAACCTATGAAATTCACTGAAAAAACCATAGGTTTCAGACCAGTTATAGTTAGGAATTAGCATTTAAAAAAACTATTAAATTCACTGAAAAAACCAAAGGTTTCACACCAGTTATAGTTAGCTAGAAATTTTACTGACATAAAACCATTGAAATTCCTACGTTATAGTTAGTTGGACTCACTATAACTTGCGCGCATGCAATGCACTGCTGATGACGTCACATATTACATCACTCATGACATGGTCAGTGACATCACTCATGACATTACTTATGATACCATCCAGTGAATGTGTGTCTGTCAACATTCTAAACAGTCCGGACCGGCCGCCATCTTGTCTCTCGGTAGGATCGAGAGACAAGAGGTGGAGAAAAACGAAGGGGGAAATTAATGAAAGGGGGCAAGGTAGACCCGTTCTGACCCCCTAGGAATGATGTGGGGGCTATTAAAGGGTCCCGTGGGGCAAAAAAAAAAATAATAATAATGCGATTTTTCGCGGTAGAAGCGCTACCCGGTACGCGAACCAGGTAGCTCACCGGTAGCGTAACGGGAGATCGCCATTTTGTGTTTCGGTCGAATTCAATCACAAGATGGAGGAAAAACAATGTGGGAAATGGTATAAGGGGGCACGGGAGACGTATCCTGACCCCCTAGGTTTTCTGAGGGTGGCTGAGGAGGCTCATATATGTCGGGGAAAAAAAATTTAATTTTTTGCGCGGTTAGCTGCCGGTACGCGAACCGGGAAGCGAACATAAGTGAAAATTAGTGAAAAAAGGTACATTCGAAATTTTAAAAGAGTAATTATAGTTAAGGTAGCTCTGAAAAGAGCTTTTGGGTTCTGTGTAAGTTCAAGGTACTTATAAGTAGGTACCAATACACAGTCTTAAATTTCGTATGAAAACTCTGTTTCCCTCATCTGAGAAGTGCACACCATCTCCTCTGTAGATATCTTGCATGTAGTAACGTAAGTTATTGTTGTAGATGGAGCCCATTCCATGGTCTCTCATATAAGCTGAAACAGACTTATTTACATGCTTCCTCGCTTTCTCAATTTGTGGACAAAATTGATAGGACCACCTCCATTTCTGTCTTTGGCATATATTGGAATATACCAAGGCAGTTTGAGGAAAAAGTGACATCAATTGCTCAAAGGTGTCCTTTAAAAGCATTTCCAGACCTACCCCAGTCAAAGTTCCCAAATCATTTCCTCCACAGTGCACTATTATGAGGTCAGGGTTTGGCAAATGTAAAAAGGTTTTCATGAATGGTATCAATTGGTGACATCTCAATCCTCTTTGGCCAATCCATTTGATTTCCACATTTTGTAAATTGAGGTTGTATACCTGTGAGCCCAGTGGATGTAGCTATGTCCAAGAATTCAGACAGAAAACATGGTGAGAGGTTCTGCTGCAGTCAGATGAAGTGTAGGAATGAAATGGCAGTTGAAACAGTAGGAGTTTGTAAAGAAAAAAACTGTGGAGTTTCAGTGCTAATGATTCACTAGCAGTGATTGGTGGATTTCCATTTCTGAAAACAGAAAGTTAGGGTGCATGGATGTGTTCTTTGAAAAATGTCATTTAAATGGTTAAGAAAAAATGATTTTAAGAAACATTGCAGTGGATTAGCAGGTGTACTGAGAGTTCAGAGTTCATTTGAAAAATTGTTGTGTGAACTTGTAAACATGAGAGGTCTTTCAGGAGGTAGTTGCTATGGAAAAAGGGTAGCAAGGGCAGAGGGGGGAAGGCTGTTGATTTGAAAAAAGTGAGGGAAGAGTTTTAATTTGGTGACATGAGAGATATGTGTGATGAAATACAGCATGTCTGTGCCTTTGTTGGTTGCAGCCTCTGGAGTGCATACCCTTTGCTCTGCTAAAGAAAATTGGTGTGTGTCTGAGACTGTTTTGAAATTCAAAAAGCATTTGCTAAGGTGAGAAAAAATTCATTTAATTTAGATAGAGACTAGTATAGTTTATGGAGAAAATAAGGAAACCAGCTGTGCATTTAAAATGTTGTTTTGTGTCAAGTGTTTTCATTATCTTTTCCAAAAAGATTTTGCTTCTTTGACAAATTATAATTATAGATAATGTGAAGTATTAGTACTGACAGGGTGTGCTTGTACATAGGAGCTGTGCTGTGTTTTCAAATTATGACCAGAAACTCGTTTTTTAAAAAAAAGAAATGCTTTTCACATTTATGAGAAGGACAACATGGGGTCTGCTTTTTTAAATAAATATTTCACTTCCCAACATGAATATGGGAGAATAATTTGCTTGTTTGTTGGTTTAAAAACTCGTTTCTTGAAGTCATTTAGGTTTCACAATATGTTCTGCAAGAGTTGCATAGTCAACATGGGGGCATATTTACAAGGCTTATGAGCCACATTCACGTCATTTTCACCATTTTAAAAGTGACTTTAAAGGTGGTACAAGGTCCTTGTAAATACACCCTCATGAGTGCTTTGCAAATTTAAGTCATTTTCCCCTGGTGCATGTGCCTTGTAAATACGCCCCTATGTGTGCTAGACAATTTTAAGTTACTTCTCCCATGAATCTGGGGGACTAATTTGCTTACATGATGTGTTTAAAAATCGTGCTAAGGTGAGAAAAGATTCCTTTAATTTAGAAAGAGATTAGTATGCTTTTTGGAGAAAATAAGGAAGCCAGCTAGGGTGTGCTTGTACATAGGAGCTGTGCCGTGTTTTCAAATTATGACCAGAAAATCGTTTTTTTTTTTAAAAGAAATACTTTTCACATTTATGAGAAGGACAACATGGGGTCTGCTTTTTTAAATAAATATTTCACTTCCCAACATGAATATGGGAGAATAATTTGCTTGTTTGTCGGTTTAAAAACTTGTTTCTTGAAGTCATTTATGTTTCTCAATATGTACTGCTAGAGTTTCATAGTCACTATGATAATAATGATATACATTTAGGACTGTTTAGGGGGCATGGATATGCTGAGGCTTCTGTAATTGTCAAAGGAGGATAATTATGTACATTGCACTGCTGCATACAGTCCTCACCTTCTGCGTACTCTTGGATATGCTAGACTATATCTGCTCAATGAGATACCTAAGCTGAGGAAACACAGGTGATGTGATTGTAAAATGAGCAAAAATATTTGCATGTTTTTCAATTACATCACCTGTGTTTCCTAACATTACTAATCACATTGTGCAGATGAGGTTTAGGCCTGTCCAGGGAGACAGAGGAGGTCTGGCCTTTGTTCAAGAGTGCAGTGGACATGACTCACTTCATCTGTAGGCCTGCACATGTATTATCTCCTCTGTACTCTTCAACAAGCCTAAATTTCATCTGCAACCCTGAGTAGGCCTCACCTCAAACAAACTTTTGTGACTGCAAGACCTGCCTTTTTGCTCCTGGATATTTCTTGGTTTTACCATGGCTGCCAGACAATCCAGCATACCTCTGGATAGGCCACACCTTATGCTGGTGCAAGGGCCTTGTAAATACGCCCTCATGTGTGCTTGGCAATTTTAAGTCACTTCCCCCTGGTGCAAGGGCCTTGTAAATACACCGTCATGTGTGCTTGGCCATTTCAAGTCTCTTCCTCCTGGTGCAAGGGCCTTGTAAATACGCCCTCATGTGTGCTTGGCAATTTTAACTCACTTCCCCCTGGTGCAAGGGCGTTGTAAATACGCCCTCATGTCTGCTTGGCAATTTTAAGTCACTTTCCCCTGATGCAAGGGCCTTGTAAATACGCCCCCATGTGTGCTTGGCAATTTTAAGTCACTTCCCCCTGGTGCAAGGGCCTTGTATATATGCCTTCATGTGTGCTTGGCAATTTTAAGTCAATAACAATAACATCAACAATGTCTGATGTGGTGCAATGTCTATATGTGGAACAATTTCTAGATGAGGAACAATGTCTAGATGAGGAACAATCTCTAGATGTGGAACAATCTCTAGATGAGGAACAATCTGTAGATGTTGATTTAAAATTATATAAAAGTTTTCAAAAACACCCTGTGTGAAGTGTTTTTAATATAACTGTGAAATAGAGTCTCAAAATTAGTTGAGATTAACATATAACAGAGCACAGGTCATATGTAGCAGCACTCCATTCCATTGCTACTATTTGAGACTTTTAAATTTGTCTATGTTGTTAAATTACTGTAGGTAGAATTGACAACTAGTGTGTTAATTGTTTGCCTACTGTTATTGGGTTACTGTTTGGTAATAGTGGTTAATAACAATTTTTTAACATTTTTTCCACAGATTTAACTGAAGATCTTTTGAAAATTTAAAAATGCCCTCAAGGCAGAGGAAACAAAAAGAAGCAAAGCGACTTACACTTCACCTTGGTAAAGATTTGCAGCAGTCCTCTACTAGAAAATCGTTTCAAGTCGCCAAAAAAGCTCCGGGTAAGAAAATGAAATCATTTTTAAAAAGAATTTGCAGACAAAAAAATACCACTATAGCACATGCTTTAGTGCAGAAGAAGAGAGACAATTTAAAGGAAAAGGAAAGGCCCGTCAAAAAAGTTTCTGCTAGAGCAGGAGATAACTCTGTGCATGGCAGTAGAAGGGAAAATCAGTTCCGGGACATTCGTAGGTGAATGTTCCGCAACAGGATAATTGTCAATTTGTTAAAAAATATTAAGAAAGGCCAACAGAAAGTGACATTTTATAAGAAAAAGAAAAATGTAGAGAAAATTATTGCTCAGGCTAATCAATAGAATTAGGAAACTAAACAAGGTAATTTATTATTTCTAATCAAATAGTAGATGGAAGAGAGTAGTTAATTGTAGTAATTTTTGTGAAGTTTTCTCAGGAGAATGGATGCATAGTTCAAGTTGTGAGGCATTTTTTAATGAGGAGAGTTACTTCCAGGACAATGATTTGCTGCATGCAGTTGACACCAGTGGTCGCCAGTGGTCGAGCATATGGGGTGAAAGATGGTTGTCCGGTTGAAAAAGAAAAACTTGTGTCTGCAGATGCAGAAGAGGTGTTAGGTAATGAAGTTTTAGTGAGACGTCCTAAGGGACCAGTGTACACCTGGAAGTGTAGTACTATTTGCAGGTCAGGTCAATTAGTCTTTCTTTCGAATAAAAAATTCATAAAAGACACAGATAAAAACATTTCCAGTAAACAACATTGTACAATAAGACCCCCATTACATTAAATATGGTATATGACATTAAAAATTGATAAAACAGTTTACAGATTCTTTACACGGATAAGCCACATCCAACCCAAATATTTTGCTACACAAATCACAGATTTAGCAGTGCGTAGATCTCTTAATTTGAGAAGGGCTGTGTGGCTGCCCCCACAATTTAAAGTTTTACAAATTGGTCTCAACCATTTTAATCTGGGCTGTCGATATGCAGGACATGCAAAAAATACATGGCCCAGACTTTCTGCGTGATCAGGGCAAAAGGGGCATTTATCGCTAGAATTCGATGCCCACTTAGCAGTGAAGGACTTGATCGGTAAGGTTCCCACTCGGAACTGATGGTACAGCTTACGATCAAGCGTCTTACAAATCAGGTCCCAGTATGGTTCCAGAAAAGGGGTTAATTTGTGCATCAGAAACTGACCTGTTAGGTTGTTGGCAGCTGAGAGAGAGACCAGAGCGGATTTTTTAGCAGCCCAGAAGAGCTATTGCAGTGTGCGACAGTATTCCATCAATTTACTTTGTGATTTTGTTCGTACATTTAATAAGAAAAGTTTAAAACAGAAAATGAAGTTGTTGCAAGAATTAGATCCCTGCAGAGTGAGAGAAGTAACAGGTTTGCATGGGCATTCACTGGCTTGTCTTTCCAGAAGAGTATGCCAGAGTGTTTTTCATCATTTCAGGATGCTAACAGTGCATCATAATAAAGTGAGGAAATTAGTGAGAATGTTGTATTATGCTAAGAGTCCAGCAATTATGCTTAAACATTAGAGCAGTGCTCTTTTGCATGGTTCAGAACTACATGTGAAGAATATTTGTGAAGAAATTGAGTTCTGTTACTTTGCTAGTAAAGAGAACAATGTTGAAATTGACCCAGTAGAAGAAGGTAATGTGGAGGGGAGTGTACAGATTTCTAATATAGATAAGTTTCACAAGGAAATTTCCATCTTTCAGGTGAAATCAAGTAAAAGGCCTAATTTCACTTGTGTGTGTTGTCGACGGACTTATTATAAGAATCAGACTAAGTTAGTGAATTTATATGCAAAAAGTGAAATGGAAAACAATAGTGAATGGAAGGATTTTGCCACATTCTTGATGGTAGAAAATTGTTTTGATTTGGTATCGGGCCAACTTATGTGTACTTATTGTTTTAACAAATTAAATCAAAATCGGATGTCCTGCTAGAGCGGTTCATAATAATCTGGAATTGGTTAACATTCCTTCTGAATTGAGGGATTTAAATACTTATGAATCTATTTTGATTCAAAGTGTGCATCCCTTTCAGGCTATGGTACGAATGGAGCCAAAGACAGGGAAATTGCCTCCATCAGATTTACAGGGAGGATTAAAGGGAAGAGTTGTTTATTTGCCGTTAGATTTGAAGAAAAACATTAATACAATTGGAGTAGAGAAAGTGGAAGAGGAACCTCTGGTTATCCTAGTTAATGGGGTTCCGACAAAGAGTAAGAAAATCTGGCAAGATTTAGTGGATGTTAGGAAAGTCAAAAAGGCAACATTGTATTTGATAAAAAACAATGAGTACTTCAAGAATGTATGTGTTGCAGAAGAGGAAGTAAGTGAAGAAGAAGACAGCGAATTGTGTGCTGGACAAATTGAGAAAGTAGAAGCCTCTAAAAATGAAGAAATATATGAACATTATAGTGTTCATCCTTTGCATTCCAAGGAAGTCATGGGGAATGCTATTGAGTTGTTTCAAATGAAACAAGCCAAAGGGAGTCCCATTAGTGTTTGGGAGGAAAGTATGGAAGCTCAGTGTTTTCCACAGTTATTTCCCACAGGTCGAGGAGGACGATATGATGAGCGATCTGATCAAATTCCTGCTTCTGAATACCAGACTTTACGATTATATGCAGAAGATCCTAGGTTTCGTCAATGCATTCCCTATTTGTTTCATCTACTGTTTGAAAGTGATCTGTCTGGACTGTCTTATGCAGTGAACCACATCCTTAAAAGTGGTGTACAACTGCGAAATATCTCAGCAAGGGACTTTATGGATAAAGTGAATGTGCAAGACAGCATTTTGGATTCTCATCTGATTAATCTCATGGCATGTCAGCGTGGTACTAATGAGTATTGGTACCATCGTCATGGTGACTTAAAATGTATGCTGAGGAACTTAGGAACTCCCACATGGTTCCTCACTCTCAGCTGTGCTGAGTATGGGTGGGAAGACTTACCTGAATTTCTACGAGAGGCAAATGGAAACATTGAAAATATTGAATTCAAGACACCTGGAGAACTGTGCTCTTTGGATCCAGTGAATATATGCAGGTACTTCAATCATAGATTTGAAGCTATGATGTCTTTCATCACGAACAAGAAAAATCCACCTCTTGGAGAGGTGTTGGATTTCTTCTGGAGAAAGGAGTATCAAGCAAGAGGTGCTCCTCATATACATATGCTGCTATGGATCAAAGATGCACCCAAATTTGGAACAGATCTGGATGACTTAGTGATGAATTTCATAGAACAGTATTCTACATGTGCTGTTCCAAAGACAAAGGAAGACAAAAGTCTAAGAGAACAAGTTTTACGGTTTCAAAGCCATCGTTGTGGAAAGTACTGTCGTCGTAAATTCAGAAACAAGAACAAGTACTATACAAAATGTTGTTTTGGATTTCCACGATCGGTGATATCTAAAGAAAGAGTGAACAATTTGATGTCTTCGCTGTGACATAATGTGACGAGGAAATCACCCAAAAATACATACAATTTGAAAAGAAACGAAGAGTCCAAGAACATCATCGACTACTACCTAATGATTTGTCCATTGGGAATGCTAACATGGATATACAGTTTGTGGCTGACAACTGTATGGCTGTGGCTCGGTATCTTACATCACAAAAAAAGAAAAGACAGAACTCAAGGATATATGGGAGGACATTTCCCATGAAAAGAGCCTCAGTAAGAAGTTGTACAGTTTCAGTCTGAAGATGTTGTCGCATCGAGAAATCGGAACTTACGAATGTTCTGACCGGTTATCTTCAGCAAGTCTCTATGCCAAATCTAGGAGTATCATTTGGGCAAGTCTTGGTCTTGCTGCAACGCGTATTCGAGTTCTGAAACCTGTACGGGAAATTGATTATTTGGCCAAGAAGGAGCCAAGCAGTACAGATATTTTGAAGACCAACATGTTGGATACATATTATCCAAATAGAAGCAGTCACCTGGAGAATGTTTGTCTGTATGAGGTTCTACAAAATTACATTTTCAAGAGGAACATCAAAGAAGATATTGATAAAGGAGTGTATGCTGTAATTGGAAGTGAAGGATGTCTGGTCAAGCAAAGAAAATGTCTATTGGTAAATCATCGAAAATTGGATTGCGAATCTCCAGAAAGAAAAGAGTTTTTCTATTTAGCTCTTTTGCAACTTTTCAAGCCTTGGCGTGCAGAAGAGGAACTGCTTGGAGATTTCCTCTGTTACGAAGACTCTTTCAATTCAGCCAAGGAGTCCATAGAATGTCCTGTTTTTCTAAAATATCTAGAAATGTTGAATGCAGAAATCGAGCAGGAAGCAACAATTGCAGCCGAGATTGCTAGAGACAGTTCTCAGGACAGTCAGAGTTCTGTTTCATTGAGTCAGGATCCACTAGGAGGACCAGTTATTGAAAATGAAGCTGCCGCTGCCATGATTGAAGTGGAAAGAGCCATGGCACATGCTCAGGAGGATGCGGTTAACTTAGAAGATTTGGAAAGACAACTCAACGTTGAGCAGAGGAAAATATATGACGAAGTTACCAGCCAAATTGATCATGGGTTAAGTCATGAGAAGAAAGAGTGCTCATGTACGTCGTTGAAGCCTGTCCGACTGTATGTGAGTGGAGAAGCAGGAACTTGAAAAAGTTTCCTCATTAAAGCAATTTCATGTTATCTGCAGAAAAGGACTGAGTCATCGCTGTCTTGTGTTGTCACCGCTCCAACTGGACTGGCAGCACATAACATTAAAGGTATTACTTTGCATCGGCTACTGATGCTGCCAGTGGAGCATGATAACAAATTACAATACCACAAGTTATCGGGAGATGCTTGTTGTGAAGTATCTAGAGTCCTGAAGAAGATGAAACTTCTTATCATTGACGCAGTAAGCATGGTTTCCAATGTCATGCTTGCCTTTGTGCATTTGAGAATGCAGGAAGTTATTAAAACAGAGTATGATGTGTTATTTGGTGGCAAACACATCATTATTTTCGGTGATCTTCTGCAGCTGACACCAGTGAAAGGACAACCAGTGTTTAAACTGCTTACACATGAAGATACCAGGAAGTGCCTAGGGAGCATTGGCAACGTTAACATATGGTTAAACTTCAATTATGCTGAGCTGCGTGAAAATATGTGTCAGGCAAAGGATGAAGATTACAAGAATATTCTACAAGATGTTAGAATCAGGAAAGTGACTGAGCGTGGGAAAGAAGCTTTACATGCACGATTACTGTCAAATTTGTATCCAGAAGAAGACGTTCTGCCAGAGAATATTTTTCAGAAAATTACTGAGAAGAAATCTGGAATATGTTTGATGCCAACTCTTGCAGAATGTTCCATCTTCAACAACAAAATGTTGAATTTAGAAAACCAAGAGATTGTGAAACTGGAAGCTATTGACAGAATAGAGCATATGGGAGCAACAATTATTTTGTCTGAGAATTTGAAATCTAAATTGGATTCATTAGAGAAGACTATATCTAAAACTGCTAATTTTGAAAAGACTCTGAATGTGTGCTTAAATTTCCATATCTTTTTGAGAAGGAATTTACATGTTGAAAGAGGTCTGGTAAATGGATCAATGGGTAATGTTGCTGATTTTGAGAAATACAGAAATAGAGATGGAATTGAATTTTTCAAAATTAAATTTGATGGCATTGAGGAAGTACAGCTAATTGGTCGGTGCACAGCTAGGTTTTTGCTTGTAAAAGACATATATGTTCGCCGTAAGCAATTTCCTGTTTGCTTGGCATATGCGGTGACAATCCATAAATCACAAGGTTTAAGTGTAGACAGTGCTTTGGTGAATATTGGCAGTTCTGTGTTCAAAGAGGGTATGGCTTATGTAGCATTGTCACGAGTCAGAACTTTATCGGGTTTGTACTTGATTGAGTGTGATGTCACAAACATTTGTGCGGATCTAGATTGTGTTAAGGAATACAATAGGTTAAGAAGAGAGTATGCGCCACATTTGCCTCAATATCCTTTGTTTGAGAAATGTGTGGTAGGCCGAAAATGAAAACATTTCACCAATAGTAGGGAGGTTGTAGCAAAAAGACCAAAAGTCGATGAACCCAAAATTGTAAGAAAAAAAGAAAATTAATTCTGTTGAAGATGTTGTTGGTTTTCAATTTGAAAATAGTTCTGGTGTCAACTGCTATGCTAATGTAGTGGTTAACGTTGTCTTTTCTCTAGAAACTTTAAAAGAACAGATTGTGATCAATTCGGATCAAAGTTTTTGCTGTTTGTTGAATTCTGTGTTAGAGAAATGTAGCACTGATAGAACAAGAGTAGAAAGTGTGTCTGAAATTCGAAATCTGTTAGACAAATGTTCAGGTCAAACACAATTCTCTCAAAATATTCAGCAAGATTGTCAGGAGTTTTTAATGTATATGCTTAATGTATTGCAGATGAAGGTGTAGATGTAGATCATCTGTTTGGCCTTTCTTATCAATGGCAGCATGACTGCGAGAATTGTACGTTATCAAGTACTACTAGTGTAGACTCAGAAAGATTTATATATTTAACTTTGCCAGACAGTAAATCAGTATCTTTAATAAGCTAGTAAAAGCAGCCGATCAAAACATGGAGTGTAGCCAATGTAAGTCTGCAATGCTGTCCACATTATTTATACGAAGATATGGCCAGTATGTCATTTTAATGTTCCAACGATGTAGGCCTGATGGAACAAAATTGACAACTTTAATTAAAAATGTTGTGGCTTCTCAGTTGTCAATATCAGGAAGGACTTTTCTAACTGCAGCAATTATATATCATGAGGGTCCTTCAACAACATCAGGACATTACACAACTTATTTGAAGTCTGGAAACGGCTGGTCATTCTACAATGATTCTGTTTTAAGTTCCAAAAAAAGATTGCCTTTTCACCTTAAAAATTCTTACCTGGTGTTCTTACAACCAAAATTTTAGGGAAGGAATCTCGGGATTTGTTCTGAGGAATTTCAAGAGGTTCTAATGGCTCCTACACTATATAGCCTTGTGGATAAGTGTAGTACAGAGCGAAAACTGTTTGTTTTAATAAGCTAATTCAAGCAGCAGATCAAAACAAGGAATAGAGGTAATGTAAGTCTGCAATGCTGTCCACATTATTTATAGAAACTTATGGGTGAAATGTCATTTTACAATTCTAACTATATAAACCGGATGTAAATAATTTGTCAAGTCTAATTAAAAATGTTTTGGCTACACAATCGTCGATTTCAGGAACAACATTTGTAACTGCTGCTATTATATGATATGATGGTCCTTTGACAACATCAGGATATTACACAGCTTATTTGAAATGTAAAAAAGGCTGGTCTTTCGGCAATGATTACCATTTGACTATGAAGCAATGTTGCCTTTTGACTTGTTTTCAGAAGTGAGAAATTAGGGTAGGTAACTGGACTATAATGATTCTAGGTGTTGATATAATTTAGTGTGCTGTTTTAAATTGCTTTGTATGTCACATTTTTGTTAAAACGATGGAGCTTATCTTTCAGAAAGTGGCGGGCAGAAAATAATAACAGCACAACAGAGTATAAGCTGTTCATAGGACATCCTTTGACGTCATGGAAAGTAAGTTACTTTTGAGGAGTTCTGATTTCTGATTGGTTATATTATATGGGTTTTTTAAACACAATCATTTTGATTGTTTTTTTTTTTCCCCGCTGTTATATGATGAATACCTTCAACTCACTGTTTTTAGTGAAATTTGATATATTCTGAGAACAGCAAAAATAAACCATTTAATATGTATAATTATTTTGTACTTTGAATTGTGATTTTTATTATGTACTCATCTTGTCTCACACTCACTCATCTTTTACTACTTTCTATCAATTTTTAAATTTTTGTTCTTTCTTTCACAGATTGAAAGTATAAAAATAACAAGTGACTAAGTTAACGACAATTATAAGGTAAGTGTTTAGTACTCTTTCTGTTACATCTCTATCACATTTAACTTTTATTGGTTCCACTGCTTCATTTCTTTAACCCTCAGTTTCCTGCCTTTGCTACTTCCCTCATTCCTTTTCTCTCTGTTTCCTTCCCTTATACTCACTCTTCCTTTTTTAAAAACATTTTTTTTGTTTCGCTTTCGGTTCGCGTACCGGCGTGCGAACCGGGAAACGAATCAAAAGAAAAAGAGGTTGCCAGAGTGCTAAACATTCTAGCAATTTTTTATAAATGGGAGGTAGTTCTGAAAATAACTTTTTTCTATTGTTTTTGTTGTTTTACATTTTTTTTTATTTTTATGATTTTTTTAAAAAAAATTTGTATTTTAAGAGCGGTTTTATATTTTTTTTGTTTTTTTGGGGGGGGAAAGGAAAATCAGTCATTTTAAAGGGCTCAACAGGAGCAACAAAAAAAAAGATAATTTACTTTCTGGTCCGTTTTGTACATTTATGATTTTCAAAAGCTAGGTTGATGAGAGTTATACTTTTCTCCCCATAGGAAATCAATTTGCCGCAAAAAATACAGGTATGCTTCATATCACCAAAGTTCATATGTATATTTGGGACCGTCTCCCTTGCCTCTGGTCCTGTCACTGCCTGTTCAGCTGATGTACTGGCCACAGGAGGGGGTTTTTTCCTGTAGGTCACGTACCTGTGCAGCACTGTATTTATTAGGGTGCCACCTCTCCATGTGGCGATGCATGGTGTAATTGCCATAGCTGTACTTTTTATCTGTTCCTCGGGATAGTTCTTTGTCACAGATCAAACATGTGACATAACGGGCATTTACTTTTTTTTGTCCCCGGGGATATGTGAAGAATTGCCAGATGTAATTTACTTTTAAAAGGGACCTCCTTGGTACTTCCGGCAAAAACAGCCTGCTCACTTGCTCCTCTTCCTCTTCTTCCTCCTCTTGATTAAGGAGGACCTGAGGAGGAGGTCCATCCTTTTTTGGTGGTTGTGGTGGTGGTGGAGTGGCTCCAGCAGCTGCAGCTACAACACTTGCCATTTTTCCAAATTTTGAAAGTAGGTCTTTCTCTCCTAAAAATGAAAGTCAGAGTGAGGAAAAAAGGTGGGGTTTTCATTATTTGTGAAAAAAAACATGTAATAAACCATTGAAAAGTGTTATTTTCAGGTCACATGACCTAGCCTTACATCATTAGGAAACCAAAAGTAAAATGAACCAATGAAAAGTTTTATGAACAAGTCACATGACCTGTGATGCTTACGTTACGCGTCCCGCTACGCACCCGGAGCGCTTCCAGGGTGCTGCGCTTCGCGCCTCGGTTCGCGCTCCGGAGCACTTCCGGGTGCGCTAACGCGGCGCGTCATAAAACGCATTACGCGGCAACGCGATACGTCGCGTTTACGCTACGTGTCACGATGTTGTTTTCTTGCGCGGCAGTTGCGCTAACGGAACGTTTCCCGGTTCGTGAACCGGGTCGCAGCACCAAATTGAGCTAACGGGAAGCTACCCGGTACGCGGACCGGTAGCGAAACAAAAAAAATAATAAAAAAAATATATATACATAATAAAATTATATTAAAAACATATAAAATATATTTTTCCTTTAAAAGAAGAATATATTTTACAGCTTTTGATATTTGCTATTAAAAAACCATTGAAATTCACTGAAAAAAACATAGGTTATAAATCATATATAGTTAGGAATTAGCATTTACAAAACCTTGAAAATTCACAGAAAAAACCATAGGTTATAGACCATATATAGTTAGGGATTAGCATTTACAAAACCTTATTTTACTCACACAAAACCATTGAAATTCGCATATATAGTTAGTTGCACTAACTATATATCGCGCACCCGCAATCCACTGCTGATGATGTCACATATTACATCATTCATGACATGGTCAGTGACATCACTGATGACATCACTGTTGACAACTCAAATGACATCACTGACAACATCACTGATGACATCATTCATGTGATAATACGATGAACCTCTTCAGACTCTAATATAACCTTAGATACACTCAGTGTAAACAGACACTCACAGATTGTCACTCATCCATGGAGTTACTCATACACCTAGTCAGTCATGCAACAAATCAATCACACCTCCATTTCCTCAACTATACAGTTATACACACCTTACTTATTGAAACATATTCTAACACATATTTACTCTCTTATACAATCACTGATACACGTTTTCAATGATCCATGCAGTCACTCACACATTCACTGGCTCTTATACACAGTAATTTATATATGTCAACTCTCACATTTACTGTGTTTTACATATGTACTTACTTTGAAATATAGCACTGAGATATCCATTCACTCACCAATACACTCATGCACACAGTCAACCACCCATACAGCTGTTTCCACATGCACTTTTGAACCCATACATCTAGTGAATCAACTGTTCACACATCTATGCACAGAGTCACACACCTCCCAGCCACCCCCCACACACACTCACTCTCCCTTACAAATACTTGGGCAACCAATCAATAACCCATATAGTTACTCATATAGCTACTGATCAACACATGCAGCAGTTTACAGAACAACAGATATAATGATGCACAAATTAAAACAGTTTAGTCACCAACCCATGCACTCAGTGAGACACATTTAATCACTCTCTCATACAGTCAGTCATGCACCTACTAAATCCTTCATCCAGACACTTATACATCCACTCATTCTTCAATATGTAAGACATATTTTAACTTTACAGAAACATACAGTCACTGGATGATGTCATCAGTGATGTCATCAGTGATGTCACTGACCACCATGTCATGAATGATGTAATATGTGACATGATCAGCAGTGGATTGTGGGTGCGCGATATATAGTTAGTGCAACTAACTATATATGCGAATTTCAATGGTTTTGTGTGAGTAAAATAAGGTTTTGTAAATGCTAATCCCTAACTATATATGGTCTATAACCTATGTTTTTTTCAGTGAATATATATATATGTGTAGAATGTTAAGATTATTTATATAAGTCATAACTGGTGTATTTGCTCACTGGAGCTTTATTGCATTCACTTGAAAAGTGGAATTAGTGTTATATGTTTACAGCAATTCAGTGCACAACATCAACGACAAAATCCTTTTGTGCATGCCAATATAGTTATTTGCTAACAGGGATTATTATACCCTAACTGTTGGAAATATCATGGTCCGTATTAGGATGGAGCATTGACCTTAGTTGGCAAGCCCACTGGGGCGAAATTTGTTGTTGTTTTTTGTCATGGCTGAATAGAAAGTGTAACAAAAGTGTGTTCACTTTGCAGCTTTAAAGTTGCTTGCCCATGCCGATAAAGTTTTGTTGACATTTCGAGTTGACAAGTTTTAACATATACACTAAAGAATTTAACAAACACACAGTTATGCTGCAAATAATGAAGCGACCGATTTTATGCATTTGTTTAAAATGTATTTATTTTTGTTGATTCAAAATGTGTAGAATGACATTTTACGAGTAAATGAATCCGAAAGTCTGTCTTCCCTGTCGATTGACAGGCAGTGTTGATGACGTTGCATGAATTATTTTTTTCTTTAAGTAAATGCCGCGCGCTTTCAAACCGTAACCAGTGACCAAGGCTACTGTGTAGTCGAAACGCGTATGGCAGCGGCAGAATAAATACAAACTGAACAATCTCACACGGCGTGGTCGTTTTGTTATGGATAGCGAGCGGGACTCAGTCCAAGGAGTTCCATGGTGACGACGCAACTCTCGTTAAGGCGGAGGCAGTAAATGCTTGGATATTTGTAGTGTACGTTTAACTGCCACCCCCCCCCCCACGACGCAGGAAGAAGACTAAAGACTGGATTTGCATAGAGGCAGCCCCAACACCACGGATTTGCTTGGAGTTCCTTTTGGCGGCTCTGCGGCATAACCAAGGCAAGCGGGTAAGACTGACTCTTCAATTACCTGCGGGGGAGAGAGTGAAGCCCTTACGAACTTGTGATTGAACACATTGTATGTGGGGCGGTTGAGATTGCAGCGACATCGCTGTGCATTATTGATTTTGAGTATGGATGCCGCTGAGGTCAACGAGCGCGAGCAAGCAGCGCTACAAGTGTTTACCGACGTGAGCTGTCCCTTGGGTGACGGCGGAGTACCGGGCACAAGTGGGAATGTTCAAAATGAACTTATGACAAAGTTAAGGAGGCTTGAGAAGCTCCAAAGATCCGAAGTTTCAAAATGGTGGGAGTCCAAGTCTCTGCAAAGGTACCTAGAAGTACAGCGCATACCCCGAGGTCTCCGTGTAATGGTAGCGCCGAGCTATGAAGACCCAAACCCTGAAATGCTGAAGGAATGGGCAGCGAACAACAATGATTCCTCACGAAGAATGTTGGGCATTTTGATCAAATATGCCGACATTGATAGGAAGAAGATCTTGGAGGAAATAGAAAAAATCATGAACGATTTAAGTAAAGAAGAAGACTAAACTACTATCTCCAAGTTTAAATCTGAAAGCAAAGAAAGGATAAAAAAATTGGAATTGTCAATCAAAGATCGTAAAACCCACAAATTCCAGTGGGACAAACAAGATTACGATTGGGGCCAAATATACACCTTTGCGAAAAAGTTCGACGCTATAAGACAACAAAAGCAATTACAATCGACAAATCTATCTAAAGCGGGGACCGAGCCTGCATCTGATTCAAGCAGTGTCGTGAGTTCTGATTACGACACAGAAGGAGAAACTAATAGACCAGCACCAGGCGCAATACCTTCTGTAGTAGATGAACTGGGTTATTTAAACGTGGAGCGACGCTACAATCTGCCTCAAAGGCCACCAATACAGAATGCAAACCCAGATCCACCAGGAGGAAGAGGCAGAGGGCTAACCGGCGCAAGGGGGCGAAACGCCGGGCGCGGATATCAGAAGCAGAAGAAAAAAAAGACGAAACAATAGAGAACTCCACCAACCAAATGACCATCATAAATTTAACAGATATCCAACTGTCACATGGGGAACAGAGGATTTTGGAACTAGGCTTATCCTTTTGTCCTGAGGCGGACATGGACTTTGTGCAAACTCGTATTGATTTTTTTAAGTTTATACGACTTCTTAAACTTAAAAAACATTTCCTTGTCAATCCAAGCCGCAAGTCAACTGTGACCCCCGTAGCTATGACTGCTGTTGAGGATAACCTGGTGGTGGGTGATATGGATTTAATGATGGAGTTAAGAGCAACAAACATGGAAGTACTAAACGTGGAACCTGAAGACATTGCGGATAGGATTGCTCAAGAAGAAGAAATTAATATCTACCAAGATGCCCCGACACCGTTCAGACCAAAATCGCTCTTTACACCATCACCAGCCAAAGACACTGTTGATGTTTATAACGAATTGGTCCTTAATGAACTAAAAAAGTTGGGAAAGGACACAAATCCTAATAAAGCAAATACTAAGCAGCAACAAGAGTATTATGCTCTAATTAGAAAATTGTCTGAGTGTAACAACTGTATAGTGCGCAATGCTGACAAGGGGGGCAATGTAGTCCTTTGGGATAGAGAGAAATACTTATCTGAAGCATACCAGCAATTGAACAACAAAAAATGCTACATGCGTTTTGAAGAGAAAATGATGATAGAGAGTCATGATAAATATAATGTACAGCTTAAGCAATGGTATGATTCCTCACTCTTAACACACGATGAGTACATGTATCTCAAGATTGATTTTCCTACTACCCCTGTATTTTATTTAATCCCAAAGGTGCATAAAGATCCATTAAACCCCCCAGGACGCCCAATAATTTCAGCAATAGGCAGCGCACTAGAACACACTTCCAAATTTGTTGACTCGTTTTTGAATCCTTCGGCAAAAACACTTCCATTGTTTTTGCTGGACACTGGAGACTTTCTGAAAAAAATTTATGATACACCATGGGAGGATGACTATCTGTTGATTACTATCGATTTGGCCAGTTTGTACACCAGTATTAGACACGCAGATGGAATTTGTGCTGTCAAACATTTTTTGGGTACGAGAGCTATTAGCTTGTGGTCACACACGCAAATGCTATTGAATATAGTGATCAAATGTTTAACTAGTAATTTCTTCCTATTCTATGGTCAGTTATTCCATCAAATCTGTGGCACTGCTATGGGCACCTGCTTCGTCCCCAGCTATGCTAATTTGCATATGGGCTGGTGGGAGGGGCTGGTGGGAGGAGCAGGTGGTCCGGACGCAGTACCAAAAAGAGTGGGAAGAGAACATTGTCTACTGGAGTCGTTTTATTGATGATTTATTTTTGGTCTGGAGAGGTACAGAACTTGAAGCTAGCACATTTATTTCTAATCTCCAAAAGAATGAGCTAAACTTATCCTTTACCAGTACCATTAGCAAACACAGTGTCAACTTCCTGGATTTAACAGTGTATGTTGAAAATGGGAGGATCCAAACTAAATTGTAAAGAAAGCCCACCAGTGGCAACACTTTCTTGCATGCTAAGAGTTTTCATCCTAAGGCCCTCAAGAGCAGTATACCCTATGGGGAGAGTCTCAGAGTCATGCGAAATTGTAGCACCATAGAGGAAACTAAAAAAGAACTAGATAAAACTTAATACGAGAGTTAAAGAACGGGGTTACCCCGCAACTTGGATAACTGATGGAATCAACAAAGCCTCAAAACTGAAGAGAGAACAAATCCTCTTCGGCAAGACAAAAGTTAATAATGATGAAAACCAATGCAGATTTATAACAGGTTTTAATAATCCACATGTTGAGGTGAGGAGAATACTCAACAAGCATTGGCACATCATTAAAAATGACCCTGTGCTAGGGAAAGAAGTCCCCAAGAGACCTCAAATCACTTTCAAAAAAGCGAAATCCTTCAAAGACTGTTTAGTGAGCAACACCTTAAAGAAACCCCAACCGAAAAAGACTTGGCTTGATAAAAACGGCTTCGTAAAATGCACTAAGTGCAAGGCATGTACTCATGGCATAAACTGCAGTAACTACAGATTAGGCCTTTCCAACAGAATGGAAAAGATAAAGAATAAATATACATGCAAAACCGACTATGCTATCTACATATTTGAGTGCCCTTGTGGGCTCCGATATGTGGGCAGCACAATCAACGAAGCATACAAAAGGATATTACAACACCTGCGAGCAATAAAAAATGCGGACAGAGCTTATCCTGTAGCCAGGCATTTTGAAACAGTACACAATAAAGATGCAAAAGGTCTGACATACTGTGTAATTGACTCGATTCCAGCTAGTCAAAGAGGGGGCAATAGACTCAATAAGTTAAGGAAACTTGAATTGCGTTATATAATCAAGTTAAACACCAAGCAACTTAACGGTCTGAATGTTGAAGAAGATTTACACAGACATCTATGAAATTAGTCAGTCGGTAATAACAAGTAGCAGTTGCTGAAAATATAATTGGTATTTATCTGGATCAAGTAAAATTTTGTGGACAGTACTTTCGGAAAAGTGTATTACACTTGGTAGTCAACAATGGTCCAAAAATGTGTAGAATGTTAAGATTATTTATATAAGTCATAACTGGTGTATTTGCTCACTGGAGCTTTATTGCATTCACTTGAAAAGTGGAATTAGTGTTATATGTTTACAGCAATTCAGTGCACAACATCAACGACAAAATCCTTTTGTGCATGCCAATATAGTTATTTGCTAACAGGGATTATTATACCCTAACTGTTGGAAATATCATGGTCCGTATTAGGATGGAGCATTGACCTTAGTTGGCAAGCCCACTGGGGCGAAATTTGTTGTTGTTTTTTGTCATGGCTGAATAGAAAGTGTAACAGAAGTGTGTTCACTTTGCAGCTTTAAAGTTGCTTGCCCATGCCGATAAAGTTTTGTTGACATTTTGAGTTGACAAGTTTTAACATATACACTAAAGAATTTAACAAACACACAGTTATGCTGCAAATAATGAAGCGACCGATTTTATGCATTTGTTTAAAATGTATTTATTTTTGTTGATTCAAAATGTGTAGAATGACATTTTACGAGTAAATGAATCCGAAAGTCTGTCTTCCCTGTCGATTGACAGGCAGTGTTGATGACGTTGCATGAATTGTTTTTTTCTTTAAGTAAATGCCGCGCGCTTTCAAACCGTAACCAGTGACCAAGGCTACTGTGTAGTCGAAACGCGTATGGCAGCGGCAGAATAAATACAAACTGAACAATCTCACACGGCGTGGTCGTTTTGTTATGGATAGCGAGCGGGACTCAGTCCAAGGAGTTCCATGGTGACGACGCAACTCTCGTTAAGGCGGAGGCAGTAAATGCTTGGATATTTGTAGTATATATATATATCTCGGCCATCGGGGGAATGGTAGAACATGTTACCGAATATATAGATTACTTCCTACAGGACTTAGTGAAGGAATTACCAACATATGTAAGGGACACAGGAGACTTCATTGCCAAGATTAAGGATATTCCGTGGAGCGACGATCTTTTATTGATCACCCTAGACATCGAGTCGCTCTACACCAGTATTGTACATACAACTGGTTTGAGTGCATTAGAACATTTCCTTGGTAAGAGACCTGTTGAATGCTATATGCATAATAAGATGATTTTAGAACTTACTGGTTGGTGTTTAAACAACAATTTCTTTCTATTTGGTGACAACATCTACATACAAAAGCGAGGTGTGGCGATGGGGGCCTGTTTCTCCCCCAGCTATGCGTGCTTGCACGTAGGCTGGTGGGAGGAACAGGTCCTCATGCACACCCATGGTGTAATGTACAGAAAACATGTCATACAGTGGATACGCTTTATAGACGATGTTTTTATTCTGTGGAGAGGCAATTTGGAAAGTGTCAACAATTTCCTGTCTTGTATTAATAACAACCAAGAAAATTTAAGATTCACTTCTAATGTAAGTGCAAATGAAGCTGAATTCTTGGATGTTAAACTATACGTTAAAGATGGCCATCTTGTCACTAAACTACATAGAAAGAAAACTGCTGGCAATAACATCTTGCATGCCAGTAGTTCACATCCTCGACACACGATTGACAACATTCCATTTGGGGAGTTGCTCAGGTTGAAACGAATTTGTAGCACTGATCTTGATTTACAGGCCTGCACAAATGAAGCCCTAGACAGATTCAGATGTAGGGGATACAAAGAATCAGTCTTAAAAACTGCCATCCAGAAAACCAATGCTAGAACCCGTGAGTCTCTGTTTACTAACAGTGAATCAATTGCATCAACTGATTCAAGGGAGGAACAAACTCCCAGGCTTATCACCGGGTATAGCAAACAGGCCAGACAAATTAAATCCATCATAAAACAGCGCTGGCCTGTTTTAAAAACAGATTTGGTTCTGGCCCCCAGGCTTCCAGACAACCCTGTGGTTACTTATCGGAGGGGACCCTCCTTTAAAACCCAGATCAGTCACGAATTCCCTGAGCTAGCAAAACAAGAGGATTGGTGGAAATCCCGGCCGGGATTCAAGCGTTGCTCAACTTGCAGAGCTTGTAAATTTGGAAAAAACACTTCCCAATACTTGACACCGTTCAGTCCTATTGCCAAAAACATCAAGGGCACATTTAATTGCAAAACTGATTTTGCTGTCTACATTCTGACATGCACCTGTGGCCTCAGATATGTGGGCAGCACTAAGCTACAGGTGCATGCCAGAATACTCCAGCATTTACGTGCCATCGTTAATAACGATGGCACTTATCCTGTTGCCAGACATTTCAAGGCAAGACATAACAACAACCTACAATGCTTGGAATATTATGTCATTGCCTCGGTCCCTAAATCTAGACGGGGTGGCGATAGGGAAAAAATGCTCAGAAGACTTGAGTCACAATTTATTATTGAGTTAGACAGCAGATTCCCCAATGGATTGAACACAACGGAAGACTTACATGTTTTTTTATAACCAATCCCTGTTCAATGATTTGTTTTGGGCCATTATCTGCTTTCTCTGCCTTTACCCTGTTAATTTCATTATGAATTTTATTACACATACTGTATATCATTCCTTTTTTTTGTATCACATGCACAATTGATTTTTTTCACTGGTTCAATGGATTCACATTACTTTTCCCATTTAAGTTTTGGGACACAGACATTAAGATAGATTTTCTAGTTTGTTTCCTCCTTTTGAATCACGTATAGAGTAAAAAAAAAAAAAAAAAAAAATTTTGGAAGGTGGTCGATATCTGTTGCTTTATCTAAATATATATAAAGGAATGGATTGTAAATCATTACGTTCCATATTGTCGTTACATTTCTATTGCATTCATGCAGTTAATTGAGAGATTGCAAAAGAGTAAAACATAGATGATATTTTTATATGGTCATATGCCTAGCATCAGGTTTCATGAATTGAGAAGCTTAGATGATTTTAATATGAAATTATTTATAAATATTTATATTTATATATATGCTATGCTTGCACAGAATATTTTGCATTATTTGCACAATTGCATTTGCACTTTATCTACGCGCATTGCACTTTTTCATGACAAATGACCACCACTAACACTGTGTCTTTTTTTGCAATCTACTATATAAGCGCATTTATGCGGATATCATGTGCCATTTTCAATGCACACTGACAATAATTGTCTGATATAAAATTTACAAAATATGTAACATGGCAACTCACAATGGAATGTTAACACAAATTTGGGCAACAAAATGTAAATATTGTAATTATACCTCCCGTTATTTGATTTATATATATCAAATTGTGATTTAGAAAACAGACTATCTATGTTAGCTATATGTAGTGTGTCCTCAGTTTTCAGTTTCTAATCACATGGTGTTGCAAAAAGAAAAAAATCACTAATTAAATTCGTGCAATGTACCCTTTAAAAGGGATGTTCTTTCATTTGCCTGACGATCTGTGACCAAGGGCGGATGCCCGAAACGCGTCAGATTTGGTGAACTTGCCTTTTTAAATAAACTTGCCGAAAGAAGACTGGGACTTGCGTGGTTTTTCCTCGTTGCTGCCTGCCTGGTGGTTCTGTGGTGAAAGACTTCTGTTTGCGCATATATATATATATATATATATATATATATATATATATATATATATACATACATACATACATACATACATACATATATATATATATATATATATATTTAAAATGAAAATCGCAAATCGAAAATTTCCTTTCTTTGGAAAGTACAACGAGGAGTGGACCCAAAATCTGGTGCAAAATCCTTAGTGCTTTATTGTGCAAATAATCAGCCAGCAATCCGCCATGACGCGTTTCACCTCCACCAAGAGGCTAGATCACATGACGATATATATATATATATATATATATATATATATATTCCTAATGCTAAAGCTTTGCATCCGAGATGGATTCAGTGGGCTAATTCTCTTGCTGCAACAGACATAGTTTACGAATTTGATCCTAACCTAAAGACACAGGAATTTTTATAATATGAATATGAATGTCCTCTGCCAATTGAAATCCTGCCTCTCGAAGAATACGGAAGTATTATATATACTGACGGATCAGCACAACCCGCAGTTGGGGGCAAACAAGCTTATAGTGCTGCGTGCGCGATTGTTAAAGGTCGTTGGCACAAAGGAAAATTTAGACCAATGGTCACTAAAACACAATCTCTAGGAGATTGCTCAGCTCAACGAGCTGAATTGGTAGCATTTAAGATGACGCTAGAAAATACCGATCGCAAATTCCCGACACTAATAGTGTGCGATTCTTATTATTGCGTACAATCCTATAATGAATACAGAGTCTTCAACGTGATGGCGTTCACGTTGCAGGGAATTCATTGACTAATACAGCCACAGCGGAAGCAACTAAACCGGCTTCCATAGCCACAAGAAAGCGTGCAGAAAAATACATAGATGGGGAAACCATGCTGGCAGTCAAAACGTCCGTAAAAGGCGAGGGTGCAGCACTACCCGTGAACTATCCACTCAATTATGCATACGTAATCGATGCAAACTCCGTTCCTTTTGCTCGAATCCCTGGAGTGGGGGATAGGGTAATTCCAAACAGGAACCGGAGGGGCTTCCTCTTGCAGGAGGCACATATGGGTTTGGGTCTGAGACACCAAACAATCAGGGACTCTCTGACTGAATTGCAATCAGAGTACTGGTGGCCGGAAATGAGTGAAGGAATTCATGAGTTTGCAAAAAACTGTGAAGACTGCAATAGAGATTGCAGTGGAGAACCGGCCAGTGTAGTGTCAGAAGCCCTAATAGAAAGCATAAGGCGATCTATCCGCGCAATCAAAAAAGAGAAACGCGTCCCTTTGTACATCATGAAGGCTAAATCCGCTTAAAAAATTAGGTCTCCGGCGCTCGGCTGACGCCAGAACGGTTATAAAAGATCTGCGAGTCTTTATCGGCACATACGCAATTGCCATGTTCCATTCTGACCAGGGTCCTGCTTTCAGCTCTCAAGCTTATAAGGAGGCCATGGCCAGCATGGGAGTTGGGTTGCGGTATTCTTGTCCGTCACACCCCGAAGGGAACAGTGTGGTAAAAAGAAAAAACCGGGACATAAAGCAATCTATAACAGCGAAGGTATTAGGTTCGGGTGCTGGGTGGGTCAAACATTTAATAAGTGTCCAGATCAGTCTTAATAATTTGCCAAGAAATTCTCTAAAAGGTTTCAGCCCATACGAACTATTGTTCGGAACTAGAATGCGAGTTCAGTACTTAGATAGTCAGGTATCAGTGATACAAGATAAGAAACAGACTTTGACATCAAAGATCGTTTGGCTGTTTTACAAGACTTGAATGAAACAAGAAAATCCTTAAGCAACATAAAGTTAAAGCAACAGCCAGCTACCACTGATGGGGCACCACAAGCACCAGCCCCAGCAGGCCTGTCTGGATTCCAAAGATTGGGGATCTAGTCAGAGAAAAAAATAGCGTGAAGAAGGAATTTGGGCCTTCTTACAGAAAACCAGTACCTGTCTTTTTTTTTTTGCAAGACCTTTATTTCAAACATGCTTACATACACAGCAGTGTGCCTACAACCCTGTACAGGGCCGGCTGCTATCAAATCAACAGTGGGTATCTGCAAGCACATATCAAAGGATATAAGGCAAGAACAGTGCAAGATCGCAGAGGGCGATAAGTGTCCATAGTTCAAGACGAGATCATCCTCCACATGAGGTCCCCGCTCAACACCTATAGGTCTTATTTTATAGTATTTATATAGAACAACAACAAACCCACCCCCCCCAGCCCAAACGCTCCCGGTCCCAGGTCACAGTAAAGTTCATAGTATTAATCCAGATTGGTAAAACAGTGCGAAGGTACGCAAGGTACTGCCAGCAGTCGTACAAGTAGTGCAATCCCAGATATGATATCCAGCATGCGCCATCAGCCGTCGTGAAAGAATGGTGAAAATGATAGACAGGACAGCCCCCCCCAGGAAACACACACTCCAGCAGAGATAGACCTCCCATGGTCGATAACAGCACAGCCCAACCATTCATTCAGGCAAACCCTCAGGCACACCAACACCAGGCAGTCAAACCACGCCCTTGCCATCAGAACTGTCGTCCTCCTCTAACGCAAGCATATATGCAGTATATGGAGCCCAAATGTCACGCGGACATGACTTCTCCGGCAGAGTGTCAGCATAGCAAGTTAACTGATCCCTGCAGTAGGCCAGGTCCTTCAGCCACAATTGCACATCAGGTGCCCGCCTGCCACCCCACACCATAGCCACCCTCAGCTTAGCAAGCTGCAACGCCAGTACAATCAATTTCCGCTCCTTACACGGCACTCCAGAGGCAAGGCCCAGCAAGCATAACCGTATATCCATAGCAACCTCCGTGGCCGTCATCTTAGTCAGCGCCTCAGTCCCAGCCACCCAGAAGCCATACACCCGGGCACATCCCCACGCCAAATGCACGAAATCTGCATCATCCTCTCCACACCGGACACACTGCGCAGTGTCCCGAAGACCATATCAGACTAGTTGTGTAGGTGCGTAATACCATTGATGTAGAAATTTAAAGTGGAGTAGGCGGAAATTGCCGTTAGCCGCATATCCCCCAGTCATGGAGCAGCATTCAGTCCATTCCTCATCCGTTAATGGCTCAGGCAGACTCCTATCCCATCTGGCCCTAGCCAGTAGAGCCCCCCCCCTTCATCTTCTTGAGCAGCACGGTATAGTCTGGAGAGCAGTTTAACTCTGTCTGTCGCGGTGTAGATTAATTGCAAAGCGCCCAGTACTAAAGGTTCGTCCGGATATGTAGGATATAAGGAGTGTATGGCCACATGGAGTCTAACATAAGTGTAGGTAGCCATAACCACATTCGTGGACCGCTCCGTCACAGTTTGCAATGAAAGGAACTTGGCCCCTGGGAATAGATCCCCCATAGTGTGTAGACCAGCACCCTGAAGGACCTGAAAACCACCAATTTCACTCGACACTGATATATCCGAATGACACAACAGCGGCATGCCAGGAGCATAGAGCGGTAACCTGCCAGCTCTCCTACCAAGCTCTCGCCATGCATTAGCCGTGGAACGGACCGTATCCACCTCACCCTTGTCAAACACCGAGTGGGTGTTACCCACCATAGCTCTCAACGGGTACGGCAGAACAGCGCTGGCCTCAAGTGCCACGTGAGGGGTATACGGGGGCGCTGACACCCAGTAGGCAGCAAAGTGCGCCTGTGCGCATAAGTAATAGAGCTTCATATCCGGCACAGCGAAACCACCCAGTGCATAGGGCTTAGTCAGCACATCCCACATCACTTGTGGCTTCTTGCCAGCCCAGGTCAAGGTGGTCAGCAGAGAGCGCAGCCGTGCAAAGAAGTGCGAGGCCAGTCGAAGGGGTATGTTTACAAATAGATACAAAAATTTCGGGAGGACAACCATTTTGATTAAAGACACACGATCAGCTAGGGTGAGAGGTAGCTTAATCCAACGAGCCACCTGATCCTCTAGTTTGGAGATAGCCACACCGTAATTGGCTCTGATAACCTCCTGACTATCCCGATGAATCTGGATCCCAAGATAGCGCACCGAGTCCACAGCCCATTCCAGTGGAAACTCCAGAGGGAACGGAACGGTGATGTCAGTGAGAGGCAGCATAACAGACTTATCCCAGTTGATAGTTAAACCAGAATGGCGGCCAAACCGTATGAACTCCCGAAGGATAGGTTCAAGATGGCGTGCAGGCTCGCGTACATAAAGCACCATGTCATCGGCATACATGGAGACAGCCAACGACCGGAGGGGGAATTTCAGAGCCGCGTCAGCATACCTTTGCCTCAAAACACAGGCCAGGGGCTCCATTACTATAGCAAACAATAAAGGTGAGCGAGGGCAACCCTGTCGAGTGCCCCTCCACACCGGAAATGAGTTCGAGACATGGCCGTTGACCCGCACACGAGCCACTGGGTTAGAGTAAAGGAGAGCCACCAACGATGTAAAAAAGAAGGGCACCCCATGCGATGTAGGATGGCTATCATATACCTCCATGCCACCGAGTCGAACGCCTTCGCGGCGTCAAGCATAACAGCCACCGCAGCCAGTTCCAGTTTAAGCAAATGTAATACAGCAAAAAGAGCCCTGAGATTGTGGGTGGTAGACCGGAGCGGTATAAATCCCGACTGATCGGGCAGTACCATTACCGGAAGCAGCCGCTGCAGCCGAGTAGCAAGTACCTTAGCTATAATCTTAACGTGAAGTAGTCTGGCTCACTGGTTAGAGGCGGCAGACCCGAGAGCAGAGGACGGCCCGGGACCAGGGTTCGATTCCCGACGCGGCAGGTTTCTGGACCAGGGTCAGCGGACTCAATAATTCTCTCGCCTCGGTGCCCACTCTGATCAGCGATCACACTCGGCAACTCTGGGCACTAGCTTGCCTCATCTTCACTAACGGCCCCACCAGACCGCCGGGGATGCCTGGTCTCACCCTGGAGATACCCATTAAGGGACCATCTCTCAGGGAAGCCAGGAAGGGTTTCGCAGCGGTCAAAGCGCGGAGGTACCCCTTCGGGAGTGATTCCAGCGCTAGATAAGCACACAATTAATTAATTAATTAATTAACGTCGGTGTTCATTAGTGAGAGGGGGCGATACGACTGACAGTGGTCTGGAGGCTTTCCGGGCTTTGGCAACGCAACCAGCAGTGCCTCTCTCATCGTGGTCGGGAACTGGCCCCGTTCCACAGACTCCTCCAGCACCATCGCCAAGTGCGGAAGTAAAAGATCAATATACTCCTTATAGAATTCGGAAGGCAAGCCGTCCGTGCCAGCAGCTTTCCCATTAGGAAGAGCAGCGATCGCCTCCCGAAACTCCTCCTCAGTGATGTGGTGCATTAGGAATTCTTGCTGACCTCTAGAAAGCCAAACCAAAGCTATATCGTCAAAGTACTGAGCTATTTCTTCCTCCGACGCTGTCTCCCGATACTCATACATGCCCTCGTAATATTTTGCAAAGCATCTCAGGATGCCGGGTGTGTCAGTCACTACCTCTCCCCCATCCACAATCTCCTGTACCGCACAATGCTTGGCCCATGGTTCTCTAATGCGATCCGCCAACCCTTTCCCTGGTCTGCCCCCCTCACTGTAATAGCGCGCCCTGGTATGTTTGGATAAGAACTTCACCTCCTGGTCTGCCAACTCGTTGTAGTCAGAGACCTTCGATCTGATGTCGGCTAGCAGAGCTTCCCCAGGACAATCCTCCAACCGCCGCTCCAACACCAACAACTCCCTTTCCAACCTAGACATGGAGTCTCTGATTGACGTCAGGACTCCGGACTGAAGGCCAATACACGCCCCACGACTAGTCACTTTGAAGGCCTCCCACACTGTGCACATACTATCAACAAAATTTTTCTCAAAAAACTCGACAATAATAGTCCTGATTCGCTCTCGTATCACCAGATCAGTCAAGGTTCCCGGAGATAAGCGCCAAGTGAACGGAGCAGGCGTACACGATGGTACCTGTAGCAGCAAGCGAACCGGCGAATGGTCAGAGAGCGGGCGCGGCAAATGGTCAACTTCCAACACCCATCCACTCACATCCCGGGTCACCAGCCAGTAATCCAGTCACGACCAGGTGTCATGCTCTGAGGTATAACAAGTACCCTCCCTCCTCCCCGGGTGCCTCAAATGCCATACATCCACCAATCCTAGTCCTTGCATACCCTCACGAACCTCAGCAGCCGCTTTCTTCCGTACCCAGGGCTTGTCCTGTTTCCTGTCCATTTCCCCATCCAAGATCACATTAAAATCCCCACCGCAAATCACAGCCGACTGTGGCAACATGTATACCTTATTCCATTGCGCAACATAGAAATCAGGGTCATCCACATTGGGTCCATACACATTAAGGAGCGTGACAGGGGAACCGCATAGAGTACCATGCACAATAATATAGCGCCCTTCCTTGTCAATGTCTTCATGTATCGTAACAAATGGCACAGACTTTTTAATCAATATCATCACGCCACGTGCATATGAGGAGTAGTTCGACGCTAGTCTAACACCCGCCCATCTCCGACCCACAGTTTCCGGAGCTGTGCCCCATAGATGTGTCTCCTGCAAGAAAGCGATATGCGTACCGTGCCTGTTGAGAAACGCCAACATTTGTCTAGTCTTTTGAGGGCGGTTCAACCCCCTCACATTCCAAGTAACACATGCAATTTCACCCCCCCCCGGCCATCCACACAAAGTTGACATGCATCCCCAAAACCGCAGTACCACCCCCCTTGTCCAGAAATAACACAAGGCCCAGACTCTACATACTCTACCTCCCATCATACTCAATGAAATACTGTGACCGTACCCAGGAGTGCATCAAACCCCCCAACCCCCCACCACCCACTTCAGCATCCCCAAAATGCCAAAGCCGATTCCATCCCCCCTCCCCCAACAACCCCAACTGTATGTTCATAAATGTGTGGGGATCTCCCATATGCGGGGACGCAGTGGCGCACAACTCCCGCCAGAAAGCTGACGAGAGAGCGGACCGTGCAAACGATAAAAAATTCCCGCCCCCCCCCAACCCTCAGAGTTTCAAGGATCCCTGCAAATCATGTACGCCCAGCAAGTTCAATAGAGCAATTGGCCCTCACATCAGGAGCTCAGCAAGTAGAAAATAAATCCAATAAGCAAATTTCAAAGGTCAAATTAGTAACAACATATTAGCCATGTATCTCTCTATGAACAGTTACAGCGGGCACAATCCAAAAGTCAATTTAAGCACAGTATTTTCATGCCAGTCCTCATCAGCCCCATAAATGATTCGCAATGCAACATTAGAAGGATCACCATAGAAAACCTGCACAGCAGAGGCTCGCCAAATAAGACAGGGCGAAGCAAGCCAGAAAAGCACACCGCACCAAGTTGTAACGCATCCAGCAGGACCAACTCCGCCTACTCCACATCCTCCCTGAGGTCCCCTTCCCCTTCCTGCTGCACATTAGAGTTCCTTTTACGTTTTTTCTGTTTTTTTGCGTAATCCATGGCAGCCTTAGGGGTAGCAAAGATTTTGTTGTCCGATGGGGGTCCTATTCGAAGACGCGCCGGGTACAACATGGCGTATGGAATGTTCTCGTCTCGAAGCAGTTGCTTCACTGGGGGGAACTCCTTACGCGCTGTCTGTACCGCTACAGTAAAGTCAGGGAAGAACTCCAGCTTGCTCCCCTGGTACTCAATGGTGCCCTTTTCCCTGGCAAGCCGAAGTATAACATCTTGGTCCTTGTAGTTGAGTATACGAGCGATAATAGGGAGTGGGTTGGCTCCAGGCACAGGCCGCTGGAGTTCTGGACTTTTTGGTTCCGTCCAGAGGTGTCAGGGTACAACACCCGAAGACCCCGGAGTTCCACCTGCCTTGGTGCACAAATGAACAGAAACACGGGCTTCTCGATGGTGGCGTCAAAGACCAAAGGTTTATTACTGCAGGGACACAGAAGTCACAGAATCTACACACGGGCAGAGACTAGGAGCCTGTTCGATTTGTACAAAGAGGGCTGCTCCTTATATACGGTTTTTTATGCTAGAGGCAAATTCTTTACATGTAATACATTCCCAAAACCTTTGTGTCAAAAACAATAAATATTTGACGTTACACAGGAACCGTCGATAATGTCTGAGGCCAAACTTTGCGAAGAGAGGGGTTCCCACTAGTTTGTCACAATTCCCTGTCAATATTGCATTCAGGACCCGGACCGCCTCATCGTAAAGTTCGTTACCTCCCCCTAATAAAGATTCAGAAAGAAAGAAACAGAGCCAGGTGTGGAAGATAGAAAAGTGGGATAAGGGATATTTGTGGGTTGTAAATGGGCAAGGCTACCGGCTTCGGCCGCCTAATCATGATCAGGTACAATGGACACGAAGACCAGTTTGGCAGGACTGGCCTCGGGCAGAGGAGGCAGCCTTTGTCGAGTCATGCAGCTACAGCGTGATCTGGTTTAAGGTGCACGTGCCATGTAAGAGGTGAATCTCCGGCTAAGGCTACGTGTCCTTAATCAAAGTGGAGTGAATGAAGTGATCAGATGCTATTGCATATGTGAGGGCAAGGAAACACAAAATGGCGGCCATGATCTAAGATGGATGCCGTGGGTATATCAGAAATATGTCAATGGAAGGAGTGCTCTTGCTCGTAGCGTAGCGAAAACACTAGGATATACTAAATGGATCATTTGCGGTTCACTGATACCAATATTAGGTATTTCCGACAAACTTGAAAACACGGGTTCAAGTCGTCACGGAACCGTCACGGAACCTCAGACCCTCCTTTTGCCCTTACATAGGCAATTACTCAGTCTATGTCAGAATCTAGTTCTATGCTCATCAGGTCAGTGACATGTTGTTGTATCATCATCCTTTCTCGTGTCTTTTCTCCAAACGCAGGTGGTTTTCTGAGACAAGTCGTAGCACAAAGACTACACAAAGCAGGACCACACTGGATAATCAGACAACATGAGAATAGGAATACTAGGATGACACCAATGACCATTAGAACCTTCCATCCCCACGCTGAGATCAGAGTCCAAAACCACTCCATGAAGGACCAGTTTCCTTTGTCTACATGTATGGAGTCTGAAATCTTGTGCAACTTAGAGATCGCCTCATAGACTGTTGGAGCATTATTAGGAATAAAGACACAGCAGCTCGATTGGATCATTCTGCATACCCCACCTCGATCTGCAAGTATAACGTCTAGAACCATACGGTTCTGCAACGTCATGAGCCTATCCGCCTGAAGCTCAGCTGTCAGATTGCTAAGGGCACCAGCAGTTTCAGTAATAGTAGATTCAACTACCCGTGTTAGCTGACGTATGTTTCTACTATTGGCCATAGGTCCCCAGAACGGAAGGAAGCCTTTGAAGAAGTCTCCAGCTTCCTGACCAGCGGTATCTTCCTTGCTGAAGACACCTCTCGCTACTCTTGTTCTGTGGTAATCAGGTGAAGCAGTGTATGTTGGAGGCAATAATCGAGCAATATAACATGATCCTGAGAAGTCGGCAGGCAACCATGTATAAGCTCTGTCTCGACAAATGAAATAGGTACCCCTAGCAGTAAGAAAGGCAGGGGAAGAGTTAGCCGGAAACACATAAGTCTCTACGCACTCACTCCTCCCTAGCTGAGCTCTCGGATTTCTCCCATTACCTTGCAAACAGACCTGACCTCGGTGAGGTACGACCCAGATTGGAGTTGAGCTTTTACGCTTGCTTTCTCCTAAACTAAGGCGATACTCTGAAGTATTCCAACTTAAATATACTCGCAATTCGTCTCTAGGGTATGATGGAGTATTATTGACGTCCTTGACCATGTCAATAATTCCCTGGACTAAAGCTTTGTTAGCAGAGTTATATTTAGTGGAACGCGGTGGACGTGGAGGATAGGTTTCAAGGGCATAAGCAAAGATGGTTTGGAAGGCCTGAAATGATCCATTATAGCTGTAAGGCAAAACCAAATAGGGAATACCTTTATCCATAGTGTGAGGTATCAAGCCACATACCCAGCAGTCTGTAGTGTTAACTACCAGTTGGTGTTGGTGCAAGAGCTGTACAAAAGTGTTGTTGGTGAATTCTGAGCGTCTGGCTTGCTCATGTTCCGGAAACGAGTGAAAAGAGTGTATAGAAGAAACAGTAGAAATAGCAGGATCAAGGGGAGGTACTGTAGAAACTGGCACAAAAATCAAATTTATGCTAAAGACGATTCCACCCACCAATGTTGCTAAAACAATCAAAAATGTAACGGCACATTGCATCAAGAAACATTTGCTGTGAAGAATTCTATTAAGTCTGTTTCTGCGAACGTAAATCACATTCTTTCGTTGCAGCGCAGGAAGCTCCATCTTCTACAATCCGCTCGCGACCACTGATGATGTGTACGTAGATGAAAATGCCTCTATCAGCCCTGGGAGTTCCCAGAACCAACAGAAAGATCGACCTTGTGTCAGACCCCTGCAAATTCAAACTAGGCACACAGCCACGACCCTACGGCTACCCAGACGGCAAGGCAATTTTAAAAAAACAATAAACAATAGCAAACTTCCTGGCTGAAGGCAAAGGTTCAATATATCAAAATCACAATATGCAGTTGCCTGCTTTATTTGTCCTTTTTATGGCTTCTAAGGTTGTATTTCTGCTTCGCTGGTACTGTCTGATCGGAAAATAGTGTATCACTAGCAGCTGTTGCAGAGTTTAAGTTTGCAGATAGCAAAGTTTCTTCTGATGCTGGAGACAAATGTTCTGTGTTCAAAGGAGTCTTTTCAGGAGAAGAGTCAAGTTTCAAAGTGTCAGTAATCAAATCGGCATCGCTGAAAGGGATAAACTTCGGAGTGATTTCAGATTCGGAGGCACCAATTCCCTTCTTCACCCAGTCGTCGTAAGGCAGCGGCAAAGGAACACGCTTTACGTGAGAAGCGTGAATCCAGTGCTTACGGCCAGCGACACGTACGGCTGTCCTCGTTGCCAGCAGGACCTGGAAGGGGCCGATGTAGCGAGGCTGAAGATTCTTTGTCCTCGCAAAGTTTCTGACCACCACGTGGTCGCCGGGTTTCAGCTGATGCCCTGGACTCTCCGGAGGTTTTGGCAAAGCATCGAAGACCTGTTGATGAATAAGACTTAATTTAGCAGTCAAGTCGTAAAGGTAGTCTATCAACATAGGATATTCAATGGAGCAAAATTGTTTAGGCCTTGGCACACCCCAGATATTTGCCGGGCGGCCAAACACAATCTCGTATGGAGAAAGCCCTATTCTAGAATGCACTGTTGCTCTCGTTGATAACAAGGCCAAAGGAAGTGCGTCTGGCCAGGCTAAACCTGTGGATGCTTGTATTTTGGCTATCTTAAGCTTCAGAGTGCCATTGTAACCCTCGACTAAACCAGCAGATTGGGGATGGTTTGCACTATGGAATTTTTGTTTCAATCCTAGACCGGCACACACACTCTGCATAACTTTCCCTATAAACTCACTTCCGTTATCTGACCATACAATCCGTGGCATTCCATACCTAGGGAAAAATTCCTTGAGAAGAATTTTGGCAGTCGATAGGGCAGTGTTGTCCTTTAGTGGGTATGCTTCTATCCACCTGGAAAAAGCACAAACTACCACCAGGACGTATTTTAAATTGTTGCAGCGTTCCATGTGAATGAAGTCCAACTGAATCACTTCAAAGGGGCAGGAAGGAGGAGCGAAATGACCAGCTGGAGTTGGAGTTCCCTTGCCAGGATTATGCATCAAGCACACCATACAATTTTTCACCACTCTCTCTGCACACTTACTGATTCCCTCATTCTTCCAGACCGGAGCCAACATCTTACATATCCCTTTAGAACTTATATGCGCCACTCCATGCGCCATCGTCACTACTGCAAGCACATATGCATCAGGCAACATCCAACGCTGCTGTTCTGTCAAATCAATCCAACATCCATTCGAGTCCAACTTGCCCGTACTTTCTCTCCATACACGTTTCTCTTCCTCAGTCGCTTCTTTCTGAATCTCTTTCACACTTTCCATAGTGTCCTCACACATTCCAGACTCAGCAATCCATCTTGCAGACGTAGCAACGTACATTCTACTCATCGTGTCTCTAGCTGTCTGTTTAGCAGTTTCATCAGCAAAGGCATTCCCACGACCAACATCATCCGTGATTGCTTTATGAGCACTGCACTTCACAATCGCAACTTCAGTCGGCAAGGTTAGAGATTCCAACAAGTCGTTAACTAGCTGACCATGTTGGATCTTAGTCCCATGGGACGTAATGAAACCTCTTTCTCTCCACAACCGGCCAAAACTATGGGCCACGCCAAATGCGTACTGACTATCTGTAAACACATTCACTCTCTTTCCCTTAGCTAAAACACACGCTCTCGTTAGAGCTATTAATTCTGCAGCTTGGGCAGAATTCTGACTCACTCTTGCAGTCTCCACAATCGTCTTCAAAGTCGTTACCGCGTAGGCAGCAGTCACATCACCATTCTCCAATTTAAAACATGACCCGTCCACATATAGCGTACCATCTGGGTCGGATAGGGGAGTATCTTTCAAATCGATACGTCCTTTTGTCTCTTCCTCCGTTTTGAAATAGCAGTCATGTGGCTCAGAATCACTCGACTCTTGATCAGTCGGCAACAATGTTGCTGGATTCAATACATTGCATCTTTTGATCTGAATATGACTCGCTAATAATGTCAGCTCGTAACCAGATAATCTCGCACTAGTAAGGTGTTGTGTCTTCGTTCGGTTCATGAGTGTATCCACTGCATGAGGAACCATGACCACTAGCATATTATTCATCACCAAACCAGCAGATTGTCGAATGGAAGCCGCAGCTGCCGCTGTAGCCCTCAAACAACTAGGTAACGCTCTGGCTACCGGATCTAATGTTGATGAAAAATACGCACAAGGGCGTTGTTTATCACCAAACTTCTGTGTCAGAACACTCAACGCGCAACCTTCTCTTTCGTGAACGTAGAGCGTGAATGGCTTGCTGTAATCAGGTGTACCCAATACAGGAGCTGAACACAATGCTTTTCGTAATTCAGTAAAACTCTCTTGGCATTCATCAGACCATGGCACCGGACTCGGAACATTTTTCCCAGTCAAAGCTACCAATGGTTTTGCTAAAAGAGAAAAATTTGGGATCCACTGCCTACAGTAAGAGGTAATACCTAGAAAGGCACGTACTTCTCTCTGTGTGCGTGGAACACTCATCTGCGTAATTGCTTTTATTCTTTCTGGGGTCAACTTCCTTCCCTCCTTTGACAAGAGATGACCTAGGTAGGTCACTTCTTGGCAGCAGTATTGCATCTTGGAAGGAGACACCTTATGATTTAAATTAGACAAATGATGCAATAGGGAAATTGTAGCTGCTTTGCAAGTTTCCTTGTCATTGGCAGCCACTAAAAGATCGTCTACGTACTGTACTAGGGCAGAACCTGGAGGAAGGACAAAGGAATCTAGCTGACTTTTTAAAGCTTGACTATAAATGGATGGACTTTCACAATAGCCTTGTGGAGCGCGTTTAAATCTGAAACTGCGACCACCTAAACAGAAGCCGAAAATATCCCTACTTTCTTCGGCTATCGGAATGCTAAAGAAGGCATTCTTTAGGTCAATAACTGAGAACCATGTAGCTGTAGCAGGTATCAATGTTAACAAGGCAGTAATGTCTGGCACTACAGGAAACTGCGGAATTACAATCTTATTAACTTCTCTAAGGTCTATGACAAACCTATAAACTGGAGGTTTTGTAGGGTCAGTTCGCTTCAGAATCGGTAATACAGGACTGTTACAGACATTTCCTCTAGTTTCTTCAACTACACCCTTCTTAATCAAGTCTTGCACAATCAATAAAAGTGCACGCTCACCTTCACTCGATATTTTATACTGGGGAATTCTTGGAAATTTCACATTTGCTTTCAAAGTTACTACATACGGTGGAATTTCTAGGAGACCTACATCATTAGGACCAGTCGCCCAAAGAGAATCAGGGAGTGAACGTAGCTCCGGCGGGAGTGCGTCCATTGACAAGTACATCGGAGAGGTGATATTTTTACCCAGTGTAAGCTGTACTCCTTCCGGAGAACAGTACAATGTCGCATATAATCGTTTTAACAAATCTAAACCAAGCAGATTTTCATTACAACCTGTCGTCAAAATCAGGGGTGCTTTCAATTGGCACGGTCCAACAGAAATAGACAAAGGACCAGATATCGGGTTGTAAACAGGGGCGCCTGAAAAACCTACGGAAACATTTGTTGAGCCAGACAAAGGTGCGCCAGGGAGTTTCGCATGAATGATAGAACTTTTTGCGGCACCAGTATCCAACAGAAACGGTTCGACTACACCTGATGTTGCTACTGCGACATAAGGCCCACTCTGATCCACTGGAACTGATACTACTCCCTCTCTCTGTCCATGGCTGTCCTAGTACCCATTTTGTTGAAAACCCTCATCTACTTCACAATAATCTTCAACAAGATATTGCTGAGATCTATTTTGCTGAATAGATTGTCCATTTCTCTGATCAAAGTGATTGGAGGGACGATCATTCGTTTGTGGAGGCATAGCACCTCGTCCTCGTCCTCTAGAATTCTGCACAAAACCACCACGACCTCTCTGAGCTGCTGCTGCATTATTTTGCGCTAAGATCGGACATTCATTTTTATAGTGACCCTCTTTCTTGCAGTACGCGCACTGATTCCATTGATATTGAGGTCTTGATGTACTATAATCTGTCCTTTGGTATGAGTTTTGCTGCGTATTAGTCTGATTCGCGCGAGGCGGATACGCCTGCTGCAAAAGAACTTTAGTTTTTAAATCTTTCGTTTTCTTTTCTGATTTTTCCTTTTCCTCTTTATCCCTATTTTCGTAGTACTGCGCAGTCGCAAGTATTTGCGCTGTCGTAGATACAGCCCACGCACTTTCTGAGTCTTTTAATTTATTGCATAATTCAGGTAACAAATTATGCACAAATTTATCGACAAACAATCTCTGTCCTCCTTCTGTACTCATGTCCTGACCACTATGATCTACAAAAGTCTCTTCGAACCTCGTGAAGAAGTCCGAGACACTTTCGTCTTTCTTTTGCCTACATGCTGACAACTTGTCCCAATTAACACGCAATGCTGGCATCAGAGTCTTCATTAGATCAATTATTCTACCTGGCAGATTAGCGATCAAGGGTTCGGGTTTCGCACCACCTATTTGTTGATTATCTGCTGCAGTGATAGCTGCCCAATCACCACCTAAAGCAGCCTGATGATCCTCTCTACGAATTTTAGCCCACACTGGTTGCGGAACTACATTACCAAACAACATATCAATGTCGGCTAAGTTCATTATACAAGCCTCAACTGTCTGTGTTAATTCCTTGTAATATCCGGCTGGATTCTTACGCGGATCTGGCAAGGCCTGTTTCACTGCTAACACTTCTGCTCGTTTCCATGGAATGTGTATCCACACTCGTTGGAACTGTGCTGGAGCAGCCGCAATACCTGCATTATCATCACGTTGTATTGCTTCGCGCCAAATTGGAGGAACCTCCCTCATAGGATATTGGCGACTTAGCTTCATTTTACCTTTCTCTAAATCTCTCGGCGAACGAAGAGATGGATCATTCCTAAAACTTAAAATGAGTTCCATCGCTTGCTTTATTTTCTCACCCACTATCATTCCAGCAGCAAACTCCTTTTGAACCCTAATTAAATCTTCCAAATCTGATTCGACATCGTCTTCTTCTATCTCTTCACGTAACAACGAGCACATCTCATCAAAGACGTATCGTTGCGTTGGTTCTCCCCACTGCATAAATGTGTGTAGCACATCTCTTGTACTATATCTTCTACCCTTCGAAATCCATCTGAGAGCCGTGGAATCTAAAACTCCCCGTTCCTCAGTACTCGGAAGCTGACTCCGTCTCTGTACAGAGTCAGGAGTAGGAGTCTTAATCAAAGTTTTATATATAGGAGACAGCATATTAGTAACCGAATCAGTGATTCTTCGACGAACAGAAAGTGGAGTTAGTACACTCGCAGACATAGAAAATGCAGTGGAGGTAGGAATAGATGAGGAAGCAGTAGGAGTATCGAGAAAAATAGTTTCTGGAGCAGTAGGTACAGAGGTAGGTATAGGGGCTGGCAGTGTAGGAAGAGGAGGAGCTGTAGGAACATTCACATTCATCACAGGAAGTACAGGAACTTGATTCTGAGGGATAAGAGCAGGAGCACCAGGTTGTCCAGCAACCGGCAATTGAACATTCGGGACGAGTGGAGCCGTAGCACCTTGTGCATACGGTGGAGGTGACCGTAACAGATAAGATAGCAGAGGATCGTTTTCGGAGTCCTCCAGTATCTTAGCCATTTTCGATGGCAAGGCAGGATAGCACTTGTCAATCGCTAAGTTGTGCTCTCTAATGACTACATCTATGGCCTTCTCACACTCGTTAGCCTGCAACTGTTTAGTCGCTTGCTCTAGAGTTAACTCTTCTTGTTCTTTCTGCTCTTTCTTCAACCTTCTCATTTCTCTCTGTTTGGATTCTTTCCGCCAATAACGGAAGGAATCAAACATTGCCGGCCGGGCTTTCTTCTTGAACAATTTCGCTTCTAAGTTATCGAGAATCTCTTGTTCAAAACTTCCATGCAGTGGCCAACTAAGGACACCATCCTTCTTACAATAGCGGACCCATATCTCATTATAAGTTATAGGACCCACGCCATATTTGCAATATAAATCATATAGGGGAGTCCCAATCGGAGGAACCAGACAAGAGTCCTCCAATCGCGAGTCACTGTTGCAACTAAAACAAGACAACATTTTCCGACTTACCATTTTCGGTCCGGAACACAAAACAAACAAAACACGGAACAAATATGTGCACTCGAACCAAGAACTTAGGCCTACCAAAACGAACTGATGTATCGATACCCAAAACTAAACCAAATAGATTATCGTAACTAGAAGAACCAATGATAATCTAACAAAACCAAACCAAACCAAGAACCGATCAAGGATTTTTAACAATCCTCACAAAGTAACCAGCTAGCTATCACTAAATACTTAACTGAGTCACTGAAGACGTCACCAAGGAGAAACCCGTCACGTTTCGCCGTACTAAGGACTGCACCACTTCGGGTCCAAGACAGGGCGACGGTCAAGGCAACGGCCCACTGCAGCCGTCCTGAACGGGAAACCCTCGTGGAAGAGAACTTCGGGCCACTTTTGCGATATGCCGGGATCGATGAAGTGGGGCGCCTCCCTCAGGAATCTTCACACGAAGCTTCTCGAACTCTTCAGGCTTTTGGACCGGTACCGAATGACGTCGCCCCACGTTGGGCGCCAATTGGAGTTCTGGACTTTTTGGTTCCGTCCAGAGGTGTCAGGGTACAACACCCGAAGACCCCGGAGTTCCACCTGCCTTGGTGCACAAATGAACAGAAACACGGGCTTCTCGATGGTGGCGTCAAAGACCAAAGGTTTATTACTGCAGGGACACAGAAGTCACAGAATCTACACACGGGCAGAGACTAGGAGCCTGTTCGATTTGTACAAAGAGGGCTGCTCCTTATATACGGTTTTTTATGCTAGAGGCAAATTCTTTACATGTAATACATTCCCAAAACCTTTGTGTCAAAAACAATAAATATTTGACGTTACACAGGAACCGTCGATAATGTCTGAGGCCAAACTTTGCGAAGAGAGGGGTTCCCACTAGTTTGTCACAATTCCCTGTCAATATTGCATTCAGGACCCGGACCGCCTCATCGTAAAGTTCGTTACCTCCCCCTAATAAAGATTCAGAAAGAAAGAAACAGAGCCAGGTGTGGAAGATAGAAAAGTGGGATAAGGGATATTTGTGGGTTGTAAATGGGCAAGGCTACCGGCTTCGGCCGCCTAATCATGATCAGGTACAATGGACACGAAGACCAGTTTGGCAGGACTGGCCTCGGGCAGAGGAGGCAGCCTTTGTCGAGTCATGCAGCTACAGCGTGATCTGGTTTAAGGTGCACGTGCCATGTAAGAGGTGAATCTCCGGCTAAGGCTACGTGTCCTTAATCAAAGTGGAGTGAATGAAGTGATCAGATGCTATTGCATATGTGAGGGCAAGGAAACACAAAATGGCGGCCATGATCTAAGATGGATGCCGTGGGTATATCAGAAATATGTCAATGGAAGGAGTGCTCTTGCTCGTAGCGTAGCGAAAACACTAGGATATACTAAATGGATCATTTGCGGTTCACTGATACCAATATTAGGTATTTCCGACAAACTTGAAAACACGGGTTCAAGTCGTCACGGAACCGTCACGGAACCTCACCGCTTTGCCAGGGTACAGTGTGCCCGCTCCACGATGAAGACCTTCAATAGCTTATCCGAGCCAAAAATGTACACCAACATTCTCTCCAGAAAGTCTTCCATCCGACCCACATTGGTGGATTCCGGAACGCCCGTGACGCGAATGTTGTTTCGTCTGGACCTTCCTTCCAATTCCTCGTTCTTCGCCTGGATCACCGCCAGTACCCTCTCCATGTTGAACACCTTAGTGGTCACCGTGGCCAGCCCATCCTCCGTAGCGGACACCCTCTGCTCCACCTCGCCCATCCGCTCGTTTTGCCGGTCGAACTGTGTCGCCATATGGTCGAGCCTGTGATTGACCGCCTCCATGGTGCATTCAATGGACTGCAGCGTTTTCTGCATCGACACCAACGTGGTCTTCAGATTCGGGGCGCCGCCAACCGCCCCCGAGGTTTCAGCGTCCGGCGGCGATTGTGAGGAGGACGTCGCCGTTTTCTTCGCCTCAAAGTTGATCTTGGGCTGATTGCACTCCGGCCTACCCATGGCGCCTCCACAATGTTCGGCTCGGCCCAGAGGCAGCAACCCGTGTGGTCGCGGGCCTAGTCGAGCGTCTCCCCGGCAGTCTCAGTTCAGGAAAGAACAATGTACCCAAAGAGGTAGGCCAAGAGTCGTATGGGCTTCAGCAATCCTCCCAATCACGCAGATTCGCAGTGCAAGGGGCTTCCCAAGCACGCCGGGCTGCAGCACTCCTTCAACTCTCAGCCGCTATGTCTCAACGCCGTTGCGTACCCCAGCTAGGCGAAGTTCGCTCGGCGAGGCCCAGCGCGGCCCAGCGCCGCTTCCGCAGCCCCGGTCTCGCGTAGGCCCGCACCCCACTCACCACCACCAGCAGGGGAGGATTCAAATCCGCTCGGGCTCCAGGCACCAGCCCACCGTCCACCAAGCTCCGTCAGCGCCCGCAGCTCAGATCGCAGGGCCCCCGCCGGGGAGGCCGTGCAGTTGTAGCGGAACTCAGGCTCCAAGCCGTTGGGCGGGGCACGCCACCAGATCACGTGCTTCCGGTCGACCGGCAGGCAGCCGACGACAAGTCCGATAACTCGGGCCAAAAGATACTCTCGGCCAAGTAAGAGCACCTCACTCGAGTCCCAGGCACTTCAGGTGAGTTTTGCCATCGAGTCAGGGGGAAAGGCAGCAGAATTTACAAGTTTTTATAGCAAATTATAGACGGTCCCGGCAGAGCCTCACATGCGTGCGGCCATCTTGCTCGGCGCCCTCTAGCGCCCCCAAACCAGTACCTGTCTTAGCTATCAATGGAACAAGATCAGTAGTACTACCGCCAATTGCTGGTAAAAAGGAGAACAGAGTTGTATCAATCGACCTGGTAAAACCACAAGCATGTGGCCTATAATCAACAGTAGGCCCAGTGGACTCCCGAGAAACAACAGAATACCCAAACTTGCAACAATCCAAGAGGTTCAAACTGAAAGACTAATCACATTCGATCAGCCTACAGTGCACAGAGAGGGACTATGCAATAATGCCATGGAACTCGTGGCTCTTGAGACACAGATTGAAACAGTTCGTCAAGAAACACCAGTCTACAATGATGTGGCATCAGAATGTGCTGCCGAAAGACAAATTGAAAGAACAATTCCAACAATTGACAGAACTGCCTCTGGTTATTTCATCGACTTCGACAACTTTTCCGAGGATCAAAGCAACCCAGAAGTGATGCCAGAAACAAAAAAGACTTTTAAAGAAAAAGCAACAGAACTCTTTCATCAACTCAAGGAAATTTATCTTATTTCTCCATGGTTAGAGTTCTGGTTTGGTCTAGTTATATTTTTCCTCCTGCGTTGGCTCATCATGGTACTTTGTTTGGGAAAATTCATTGAGGGAAAATATAGTAGAATGGACACAGCAAGTCAGAACATCAACTTAGTCCTCAAACCACACACAGATCATCCCACGAGAAGAAAAGAGAACTGTCAACAGTAAATGTCACAGCCATTCCAATACCCAGTGGGGTAGTATGGGAGAAAACTGATTATGAGATCTATGGTCGGGTCGAGATCCTGAAGTATCCTCATCAACTCAAGGTTTCCTTAAGTGGCTTTGTAAAACCTAGTACATTCTCTGATGATTGGGACTTTGAAAGTATTAATAACATGATGTCTGATTTAGTAATGTCAGCTAGATTCACAGAACATGATTATTTACAAGGTTCGTCTAGTTATGAACAGATGTTCTGCTTCACACATTATGGCGATCATTACTTGCATAAATCTGCACAGCCTAGAAATGTTTTTAAGTGTAACCAATGGGAACATTGTGCTACACTACCTAAAAGCAGTTCTAAAACGTTCTCTGAGAAATTCAAGTACTTCTCAGGGTTTAACACCAGTGATGCAGAAACGTTTTATTATAAACTGTTAGATAAAACAGGATTGAAAACAATGCTGACAAATACTAAATTGATATACTCAGAAGCATTTTATGAAAAAATGATGACATTTGGTTTTGATTATTGGAAAAATAACATTGAAACGAAAACCATCTGGGGTACAAAAGAGTGGCAGGTACAAGGCCTAGAAGCGGTTTTTCGAGCCTGCATGATCCCAGAGCAAATGATGTTTTTAAATGACACAATTCACCAAACATCCTGTCTTGGCCTAGCTAAGATTAAAGACCTAAACAAACCGTCTGTTCCAAAGCCAATACCTGAGAATACAACAACAGATATTGAGATAGATGTAACTAAAATTTTACATTTAAACAGAACACATCCTGATTGGAAAAAGTGGTTAATCTGGCCCACTGACACAAACAACTGTCAAGATAGATTCCTGAACAAAACACAGGGGTTAAAAATGTCCAGACAAGACCCTATATACTCCCACAGACAACATCCAGGGATAGTAACAACATACAGTGTAGGGAAACTCTGCCTTGAATGGCTAGGATCATCCACACTGGCTGAAATTAAGCAACACTTGTCTTTACTTAAAGAGGGTGCTAATTTGCGCGATTTCATTATGAGACCACGCAAACAGCGTCAAAAGCGTTTCATAGCAACCAGTATCTATGCGGTATAAAACGAGGCTTGGAAAGTCACACAAATTGAAACAGCAGAAAAAATACGATAAATTGATCGTATTAATTTGGAAAAATCACTTTCTCTAGTGGACAATGGGTTAATGACTCTGTCCTTCAGAATATATTCGTTGGACAATATTGTATCCTCTGCCTTTGATATAATAGACAGAGACTTGCTAATGTTACAGCATGGCCAGTCGCAATTATGTTCTATTGTACAATTAGGCTGGACGCTGCAAAATCTTCTTTCAGGCTATGTGCCTTGGCGTTTAATCAACACAACGTCATTGTTTTCCATCTTTAACCTTACTGATAAACAAATCAGCTTGCCACAGAAAGGAGCAGACTATACAATCCTGGGCATCGAACAACTTGAGAGATTACCATTGACAATGTCAGAAAGTCCTGTCATTGAATGGATAATACACAGGATTATCACAATTCCGATAACAACTTTCTGGTTTAAAAAGTGCCTTGAATACATACCTACTGGCCAGTATGAACGATTAGGTAAAGGATATGTTAAGTCAGCATGGAAATTACCATACACACATTCATGCTACAGTGACAGCGACAAAAATGTATTTCTTAGTGGTGAAAACTGTAAACGTTCACTAAGCGATATACTTTTGTGCCAGGGTATTAATTTACACGGAGCCTGTGAAGGTAATTCTAACAACCCTTCATGCCACCAGCTTGTCACACCTGCAATGCTGATAGAGCCTTTCTTTATGCAACTCGCGAATGGGAGTTACATTCTAAGAACGGATCACAGATGTTGTGGCCTTTTGCCAAGGAAAGCATATCTCGTAAGCGTAACTTTCATGGTCAAATGCTGTATGCAAGCATTGTTTCCGAGTGGCCCTGGAGACATAGAGACTCCCATCTGGCCTCGTCTGAATTTCTCTTCTATACGAATTGATACTTTAAGCAAAATGAAGTCTGTGCTTTTGCAGACAACAGTGCCCATCACGTCATCAAAAGAGACTTATGATCTCCTAGTTGCAAGGACAGCTACGGAGGTTCATGACCTTTTATCAACAAATTGCCCCGTGCATTTCGTAGAAATGCTTAGCCAACTCCTTAACATGTCTAGTGCCATAGGCATCCCAGGCATATTTAAGACGATTTTTACTGGACTGCTAACACCATTTCAAGCAATTCTGGGAATCGTTCCCAATTTTGTCTATTCAGTTTTTGGCGGCATACCCCTATTTTTGGGACTTGTAGCAGGCATTTTATTTTTGACCCTCCTGCTCCGATATGGCAAGCCACAGCTCAGACATGACTCCTATGGGAATGGAAGAAACAATCCTAGCAGTGCGCTACCGGGAAAGAATAACTAGAGTCCTTGGATTGGCCAGGCTGAGAGATTTAAACATGACCTGGTTCCTTTCATTCAGACCTATATGGCAAAACTGCATATTACCTGTACTACGATGTATGCTATGCGGAGATGAGTGCGTGTTGGACACCTGTCTTGCACTTCCATCAGCAGTACCAATGGATATCGATACTTTGCTCAGTCCGATAACGGCTCACGCTTTGTGTTGTCCCCAGCGGCTACCAATCCTGATGACGGCGTTCGTTGAGACTCCTGTACTACGACTAGGTGGTAACAGTGGAGCGAGTGACAAAAGCAACATCACCCAGGTACGACCTTCTGTGAACATTGCTGATCCAGCCTTTGATGACAGCAATCATTCTCACACCTGCCAAGTTACAGCACTATCGAATTTGGTCGAACTGTCACCTGATTTTTTAGACCAATTCTTTGAGAGCCTGTCTTATATGATGTTCTCACCCGAACAGAAACAATAACTTTAGAGAAGCATTCCGACACACAGCGTTCCCATGAACTCTGAATTCGGCCTTCAGTTTTGAACAACAAAAACTGCCTAAAAGCGTTGGAACTCTATTCCCCCATTCACCAAGAATTCTTTTGAATTGAACACTTTTAAAAAAAAAAAAATATTCACCTTTTTCTGGCACGAAAATTCTTTGCTTAAAGTAAAACTATTCATAAAGAACAGAAGCTTCGACTTCTATTTAGGTAAATCTAGAGACATAATAACTTTCAACCAGCCTCTAGCACATTTTACTGCAATGCATTTATATGTGATGAAATTATCTCCCCCTTCTTTTCTGTATTCAGAGATATTTCATGTGTAATTCTTTTTGCAAAATCGTTCATTGATTGCATATGCTATAATTTTGAATGATTTCTATGCTTCAAAGACGTACAGTACCTATATTTTCACGTATTTCAAATACGCCTATTTCAAATGCAAATATGTATTTTGGGGTGGGCAATGTTACACATGCATCTTATTGCTCTAGTTTTAGTAATTTGATGGACATACATTCGTGGAGTGGATGTCGCGTTCTAATCTAGGACCCTGATCGATACTGTGACCTTATGCCCCTATACAGCTATAAATCCATTTATTCCCTATATTGGCATAACCGATCAAATGCAACATTCAGAAACTCGTCTCTGGCCTCACACGAACAGAGCCACATTTCAGAATCGCTTCCCCTGCAACTTCTTTTGCAGCTCATTAGTGCAATGACATAGCAGAAGTTACTATCTAAGATTCCTAGATTAACACTCCGAGTTCTTCAACAAGATAAAAACTCAGCAACCTGGGAAAGCCCCGCTTGCTTTGTTTTGATTAGTAATAGAACTCTAATGAGCACTGATAGACGATCACTTCCTAGTGACATCTTTATTGACGTCTTATGTCCAAAAACTTATGTCAAACAAGGCACCTTTCAGGTATAAATATTACCAACATTGCCTTAAGCAAATGCGGTGATACCATCGCTGCTGCTGTTATGCTGAAGCTATCGCTGTCAAGCTAATGTTGACGCTATCGCTACTGCTATCACTGCTAAACGAGCGAACGATGGTGTGGTGAACACAGGAGCTGAACAGCCGTCCCCTGCAAGAGCCCAGCAGATGCAAGCTGCCCGCGGACGCTGCCCCTCCTCCTCCTCTTTGACGCGCTGAGGGAGACGCTGTCTTTTCCCTTGCCGAGAAATCCAGCTCCAGCGTTTCCAGCCCACTCTTGCGAGTGACTGGGATATAGAGTTCCCTGAAGGAGATACCAGACCTCCAGCATTCTATTCCAGAGGTATGGTGTTGACTAAACCATTAGAGAGAATTCTTGAAGCAAACCTTGGCAAAACCAACTTAACTTAAAGCAACTTACTTACTCCCCTCCCAAGTATTAGGCTTAGGTCAGGTACACTGGGGTAGGCGTAGTTAGAAGCACCATTTGAGTATTTTAGCCTAATGTATATATGAATGTATATATGTTTTATTCATTTTAAACCATATCAATGCTTTTACAGTATTATTTCGCAATACTTATCTTACTGTACGTACTTTTTATAATAACAAGTCTTGCAATTGTGGCAATTCATTTCTCTTGTATGAGAAGAAAGACTGTTCAATAAATGTTACTCTTTATTGAAAACGCCCGTCTCTCTATTCTCTACATATTGTGAAAGTAATCTGCACAACAACTGACTGAGTAAAATAACTGTCTATTGTTTCACACGACTTTAGAGATTGACTCTTATCTGAGGAGCAAAGTTGTCATGTTGCACGGTTGTTGGAAAACTGAATCCCTTCTTGGCTGTGCCAGGGAAGCTGATCACTTCCTATTCAGTCAAGAAAGTTTCCAGTGACCTCTGAGCTAGTTGGTAACAAACCCAATTAAGTTTAGCATAGTCAGTAGAGGCCTGGAAGATCCGCACTTCTACGTCGATACTACTGTTTATGTTATTCCAATGCGCAGGGCCTATTGGGAAAATAGAAACTACACTACAAACTGCTGAATTTAACTGGCTATGTATGAGTGAATTTTGAGCCTAAGGATAATGACCCATTAACCTTTTTTTTCTGTGAATTACTAAAGTTTTTTAAAATTCTATTGTTATGTTATGTTATGTTATGTTATGCGTTTTTATTAGGCGCACAGATGCCCCAGCAAAGGAGCGTCCTGGCGCCCGACAAGGTAGCAGCACAACACAACGAAACAATAAATCAAACAAAATTTTTTTAAACTAAGGGAATAAGAAAGTTTTCACCGCACGGCGAAAGGAAATCAGATCTCTGAGGGCTCGAATCGCCGGGGGAAGGGAGTTCCAGAGCACCGCCGCACGCACTTGAAAGGAGCGTCCGCCGGCCCTACTCCGCTTGAAGCGCGGAACAACAGCCAGTTCTAAATCAGCAGATCTCAAAGCTCGGGCTGGGATGTAGTGGGCCAAAAGTGTAGAAAGAATCGTAGCTGGGGACCCCTTGAGAATTTTTATTCCATAACTAATGTCTATGTTTTTTAATGTTAATTCCTAATTATAATATCCCTGTAACCCTTGTTTGTTTAGTGAATTTTGAAGGTTTTTTAATGTTTTATTTCCTTACTATAACATCTGCCCTTAGTGAGTGGGTTTGTGATTCACTGTATTGGTCAATGAGTGGGTGTGTGAGTGGCTGTAGGGGTCTGTGAGTGGCTCTATGAGGCTGTATAGATCTGGGTGTATGAGTGGCTGTATAGGTAAGTTAGTGAGCAATCTGGGTGTGTGAGTGAGTGTTTGGGTAGTTGTTTGAATTTATGAGTGTGTGTGTAAGCAGTTATGTTGTTGTATGAGTGGTTATGTGGGTGTGTGAATGGCTCTATGTGTGTGTGAGTGGGTGTGAGTGGCTGTGTGGGTCTGGGAATGTATGTGAGAAGGGCTATATGGGTATGTCAGTGGGTGTATGAGCGTCAGTCTGAGAGTGTCAGTAGCTCTGTGAATGATTTGGCCAGAACGGACTTTAACTTGCCCTTTTATTGAACACGATTTCCCAGTTTCGAGAAAAAGTCTACCCAACATGAGTATGTTCTACTGGTTAATTAGGAAGTGCTACGTAGTTGAGTAAATGTCTTATGTGTATCCTGAACTACATCTGCGTAATGGACCTGGAAGAAATGTTTCCAGCGACCTTGTCTGAGTTTCATAAATGTGTTCCTCATGTGTCTTCATCCAGATATGTGTGATGACATGAATCCTCCTATAGAGAAAACAGGGCTTTTAAGAGGTTAATCGCCACCAAAAAAGGGTACTTCCTCCACATTTTATGAAGCATGTGCGTCTGTCTGTGGTGATGTCCTCTTTGTCTACGGCATCAAGAACACATCACCAAAACCTGAGGGAAACAGACTGAGCGTTTTTTTAAGCTGTCCTTCATCCTGACAAAAATATTTAATTTAAGGAGGCAAAGTGTTCTTTGCTACTCTGTTATTTTGTTATTTAGTGTAGGTTAATACTTGTTATTTTAATTCATTTTAATATATATTTTACAATGAAATAAACTATCACAAATTGGGTTGTAAGAGGCCCCTGCCCTTAACTTGAGGGAGTGAGGACTATTACGTCTAGACCTATTAATAGTGAACAACAAAAATGGAGATTTACACCGAGGTGTAGGAAAATATCTACATGTAAGTAGATCTACTCATGAATCATTTACCTTTGTGAATCAGCCCATACCTTGGGTGCACATATTATTTAAAGTGGGTGATATATTCACCCCTTCGCTGCGGGGCCAATCCCCCGCTGTGCTGGGGGAAAGGGGGCGCGCGCAGCGCCCCGGTGCTCATGACGAGCTCAGCTCGTCATGAGCCACGGTTCTCATGTGCTCAGCTCGTCATGACCTCGCCCGTTCCTTAGAATTCCCAGCACAGCGGGGGAATTAGCCCCACGTTTGAGCATTCTAATGGTCATGACGAGCTCAGCTCATCATGAGCACAAGAGAACCGTGGCTCATGACGAGCCGAGCCCGTCATGAGCAAGGTGGGGTTAATCCTGCCACATGATTCATGAATGATAAGATTTCTTTGAAGATAGGTAAGAGATTGCTTCAGTAATATCATGAAAATATGTCTACGACACACTCAGTCACTGCTTCAGTAAGGCACCATGATATCAATTACAAGATATCAAGAGTTACTGCTGATCTGAAATGGTCTATGGTACCCCTGATACTGCCCTTGTTACCACTGGTCTCAGTCTCAGGCTTCACAAAGGATAAATAGGAACAGGAACAAAAAGTAAATATTTCTCCAAGAGGCATAAGGTCTTTCTGTAGGCTCTGCTCTGTCATTCACTAAGCCACATTGCATCAAATGAGAATCTGTTTTGAGGAAAAGGGCAAAGAAACGATGTCAACCCTGTGATCTCATGGGGATTCCGAGAATGTCTGTCTCTTTCCCTGGCATTTTGTTACTCAGCATCCATTTTGGGCAAAGTATTTGCTAGGGGATGCTATAATGATTTCTTTCTGCGATTTTCGACAGTGTGAGTCAATGGTTTACTTTACTGTCCCAAAGCACATACCTAAAATGTTTTCAACACCTTACTAATATGTTCATGTGGGTTGGTAAGGGTTGCCTGGACTGCTGAGATGCTGACACAAACCTGCACTCTTTGATTATATTATCTACTTAGGAGCACTTGTAACCAAGGGTGAGTGGAAATAGCAGAGTTCCACTCTGTGGAATTCTGTGGAGTGATATAGAACTCCACACCATTCCGCAGAGTTCCACCAAAGGGTGAAAAATATGCATGTTGTACTTGTAATGTTGATACATTTACTGATGGACACTCCCAGTGGCTTCAAGTAAGTACATATTTTAATTAAGCACCTCATCCATTAGACACCAAAGATAACTGACCACAAATGATTCAATATGTGTTCTACATACTTTATCACATATGATGTCTACACCTGTGTAACCTAATGACATTACCTTAATCAACAACTACAACAGCTACAGATGTATATCAAACTTCTCCCTCCTTTAAACAATTGTTTTTCAGATAAACAGGCCTTCAAATAAAAATTCCTTACTAACATAATACCCATACTATAATTTAGTCTATAACATTAGAATAAACAGATGTGAAATATATTCCTATATACAACAAATTGCTTTACATATATTTACAGTTACACAACATGTTCTTTTCCTATTGATAACTTCTGAAATTCATTTTACATAATTTTTCAGAAAACCCAATTTTCTCCCTTATTTACACAATTGCCATCTCCTATAGACTTCTCAAAATTCTCTGAGTTCGACCTCAAAACCACAACTTGAGTTTTATTCCATATTATTCCATCACTTACTTTAATGGCATTTTTAAAACGTTCTATCACCTGTTTTGGTTTTCTAAACATTGACCAAGACATACAACTGACTGGGGCTGTTATTTTTACCCAATCTCCTAATGTAACCTTTGCACACTTTGCCTTTTTCCTTTCATTAAAATGTATCGTATTTTTCTCTTGTAACCTTCCCTCTTTATCCCCCAAATCTCCAACTCCATTGTCTTTGATACCCTTATCCCAATCCATCTAGATGGACATAGTAATGTATTAGGTAACCTTCCCATACACATCTCAAATGGAGGTCTCTCTGTATTTGAATGAGGCATTATGTGATGTTCAGTTTACACATTTTTGCAATTCAACAATCCAATTAAACAAATTTACTATAGACAACAGAATATTCTCATTTAGCACCCTATTGAACATTTCTATCGCTCCATTTGTTTCAGAGAGAAACACAAAACACCTTTTGTGCTCAATTCTACGTCTCTAATTAATCCTCCCTTTGTTTTTCACAAAATTGTGGTCCATTTTCAGATAGTAAATATTTTGGGTGGCTTTCTCTCTTAAATACTTCCTTTATAAATTTGATCATACTCTCTGGAGTTATCCCTTTAATCTTGTGACCTCTACCCATCTAGGGTATACATCCTTCATAACCACTAAGTATGGACCCTGTTGCTCTCCTCTTAATGGTATGACAATGGCAATGGGTAACTCGTGCCAAGGACTATCTGGCATTTTGTGACACACCAGCAGCATAGTGTGCGGAGTCAACATTTTATAACTGTTTGTACAGTAATGCACTCTCTGACTATACACTCAATACCAAAATCCATTCATGGCCACCAAAAATTAGTCAATCTCTCCTTCATATTTAGAATCCTGATATGACCTTAATGAGCTTACTCCATCAGCCTCAATGTTTTTAGAGGAATTACCTTTGCCCCTCATAACAAACCCCTATCAACTGCCAATTCATCAGAAACAACATAGCGCTATCAACTGCCAGATTACCTGAAATAAATCTCCATGGCTTCAACAATTTTCACCTGCTCAGGCCCAGCATGTATTTTGTTTATTACATCCATCAATTTGCCATCGTTCATGATCTCTTCCTTTCACGTCTTCTCTGTGAATCTACCTAGTGTGATCTCACTCATATTTATACTACCTCCACTACTCCATTTTCTTCTTCCATTGTTACTAATCAAGATAAACAATCCACTGATACATTTGTAACACCTGGTACATGTTCTACCACAAATCTAAAATCTAGCAACACTACAACCTATCTCTGGATTCTTGTAGAAATTGCATCTAATCCTTTTTTGGGGAACACTTCTTTTGACAGTTTGTGATCTGTACAGACATTGAAACTAGCTCCCCAAATAAAATCTTGAAATGTATTTAATGCCCAATAAATTGCCAGAGCTTCTCTCTCCACAACTGAATAATTCAGCTCCTTGTAAACTTCTAGATGCACAAGCAATTAACTGTTCTTTTCAACCTCGTTTTTGTCTTAAAATTGCTCATAAAACCTTTTGAACTAACATCAGAGACTATGATAGTTTCATCACCCTGGAATCAAATCTTGCACATTCGTCGCCCATTGCACCTCTTTATTTAACACTTCAAATTCCAGTTGGCACTCTATAGACAACCTAAACTCCTTGGTTTTTCCAAGTAAAGAACTCATACTGCTAGATTTGTGTGCTATATTATCAATACATTTCTCATAATATTCCACCATTCCTAAAAATGATACTACCTTCTCTTTTGTACAAGGCATTGATAACTTTGCAATCCTGTATACCAATTCCTTCTTTGGCGCTACACCTCTTCCTGAGATTAAATGCCCCAAATAATTCCCATCCAGTACTGTAAACATGCACTTTTCTTTTTAAGTGTCAAATATGCCTACATTAACTTCTGTAACATCATCATTGCTCCTAAATTGTGTTCCACACAAATGCTTCCAAATATTAATAGATTGTCCTGATAAGATCTGATGTCATGATCCCTTTTAGAACTGATGTCATAATCCATTGAAAAACAGATGCTACCAATATGCAGTTGCTAACGATGATTAGCAACTAATTTTTTAATGCTAAGCATCGCCGAAAATTATCGCAGAGACAACTTGCTATTAGCAAGGTTTATCTCAGAAGTGATAAAAATTCTCGCGCTAACTGCCAATTGAGAGATTATCGCTGGAAAACCAATGATAATCTCTCGAAGTTTGGCGTTAGCTTGATGATAGGGGCTCACAAACTTAGCCATGATATAGGATATCACGGCTAAGTCAGGAAAATACCAGGTGTAAAAAAAGCAGTGCTAACCGCGGTAAGCGCTGCTTTTTTTATCACTAACAAGGTTAGCGAAATCCTTGATAATAGGAGAAATGTCGCTAAACAACATTTCTCCTATTATTTTTCTCTGGAACGTCCCCTTTGCATCTCATTAGAGATGCAAGGGGAAGCGTAGAGAAAAAGGGTGCTAACATGTGAATTTGCATGTTAGCACCCTGTTGCTGATAGGGAGATCATTTTATCTCCGCTTTCTTGGCTTTTAAAGCCAGAAAAGCGGAGATAAATTCCTTGATAATATGCCCCAAAGTCTATTACCATTCAAGGTACTGTATTACAGCTTTGGATTGATAAAATACCATCCAAGCCAACCTGAAATGAATAAAAGCAAACCCTGACATGTATTTCACTATCTTTATAGTTTTTCAGAGAGTTTTAGCTTTGCACAGACAAAAGGAAGCATCAAGTATAAGTCTACACAATACCTTATCAGGCATAGAGTGCCTCATAAATTATGCAAAAAAGAAGCAGAGAACGCTGGGTCATTCCCAAGCTGGGTGGACTAAAAAACAAGTCAGGGAGATCTTAGATCAACTTGAATATCAAGGGTTGTCTGGATCCCTAAAATCGGGGATCTGTGGGAAAAAAAATGCGGACAAAAAAGAATTTGGGCCATCATACAGAAAGCCTGTACCTGTCCTGGCAGTTGAAGGAACAAGAACGAAACTTCTGCCACCTCTTGCCGGTAAAAAGGAAAAAAGATTTGTCTGAATTGACCTAATCAAACCATATTATAATACTGAGTAGTCGCCCACGTGGACTCCAGAGTAACAGACACATTCCTCTCACAACTAAACAAGAAGTTCAAACAGATAGACTCATCACGTTTGAAGGGTCACCTGCACGGAATGAAGGACGAAGCAACAATGCAATGGAACACGGTCCTCTTGATTCTGAAGTTCAAAATCAGAACTCCACTGAAAAACAAATTTCAATTCAATAAAACACAAATATCTGCGTCAACATGCCCCAAGAAGAGCAAGCTACAGTTTCCACAAAACCTGCGGAACTACCGAAAATTGATCGAACAGCATCTGGCTATTTTATTGACTTTGATACTTTTTCATTAACTCCAAGTGAACCTGAAACATAATCCGTCTACAGCGATTTAAAGACTTTCAGAATTTTTCTACCTGGTATCCCCTTGGGTGGAACTCTGGGTATCTACTGGAATAGTTTTCTTTCTTTTCTGGATAGGCCTAGTAACTGTTTTTAGTATGCTTAATAATGGAATTTATCTTGGAGAAAGCTCTGCAGAACAAAAAGTGAATGTGATTCTGAAACCGCATCTATCAGCACATTGTCTATCATCAGTGAACATTACAGCAGTTCCTATACCTGATGGTATAGTATGGGACAAGATTGATTACAATATATTTGGTTCAACCAAACTTTTAAAAATACCACATTTATTTAAAATATAATTGTGTGATATCATTAACTCCAATACATTTTCTGATGATTGGGATTATGAAACTGTAAATATTATGTTGTCTGATTTAGAAAAACCTGCTGCCTTTTCTAATAGCGAAATGTTAGAAGACACTTAAGACTTTGAAACAATGCATTGCTATCAAAATTATGGTCATCACTTTCTGCATAAATCTGATAATCCCAGAAATGTTTTCACATACCACCAAAAGGAAAATTACCCGACACCACCGAAAAGTAGTTCAAAAACATTTGCTCAGAAATGTTCATATTTTTCAGGGTTTAATGCTTCAGACCCAGCTTCATTTTATGATAAGGCTGTAACTACACCAGCACAGAAAAATATGTTGACAAACACCAAACAGATATATTCTGATTCCTTTATTGCCCAGTTGTCTGAACAAGGTTTCAACTTATGGAAAGACACCATAGATCATAAATCCGTCTGGGACTGGCAGGTCCAGAGAACAGAGGCACTATTTAGACCATGCCGTATTAGCCAAGAATAAAGATTTGAATATTCCTCGGATGCCAGCACCATTACAAACTGAGGGTCACATAATATCACAAGAAGAGGTTACACTAGATGACATCTTGCAATACAATAGATTAGACCCCGATTGGAAAGGATGGTTTATTTGGCCCGTAGACACCAATAACTGTCAGGAAAGATTCTTGGGTACAGTTGAGGGATTTGGTATCATAGGCCAGATCCAGGCTATGTACAGAGACAACACCCAGGGGTAGTGACATCATACAGCTTTGGGAAATTATGCCTTGAATGGCTAAAAACGCTGGCAATCACACAGGTGGAACAACACTTATCCTTACTTACAGAGGATGTGGACCTATGGGATTGTTTGGTAGGGCCTAGAAATCCACATCACAAACGTTTCTATTATGCTGTCTATAAAGAGATTTGGGAAATATCACAACAGGAGGCCGTGGAAAGATTACGAGAAATTGATCGTATTAATCTAGAGAAATCTATAGCAGTTGTCGATAATGGATTAACCACATTAACTTCCTGGACATATTCACTAGGCAACATTGTATCATCTGATATTGAGTTCCAGGTTTACTTGTTGTATGCAAGTATTATTTCCCCCAACACATATAGTCAGGGAGGCACCGGTATGGCCTACGCTAAATATTTCATTAATACGGTTTGATGCTTTGAGCAGAATGAAAGCCATGCTTATACAGAAAACCGTGCCCTTAACCTCCGCTCGAGAGACCTTTGATCTTCAAGTAGCAGGGCTTCGACAGAGATACAGGCACTTATACGTAGAAATTGCCCTTTCCATTTTGCAGAAACGGTAAATCGTATCTTTAACATGTCTGATACGACATGCATTGTCCATCTATTTACTGTTAAGCACCTTTCAGATGGTCCTCGGAGTTATACCAAACTTTAAACACTCTGTATTTGGAAACAATCCATCAATCACATGTTTGTTAATCGATACTACTCACCCGTGAGGGTCTCAAGGCGTGGGGGACGGGGTGAAGGGGATTCCTTGATGAATTGAAGGGCTGCCGCTGATCCTGTTTCTAATAGCAGGAATCCTGATTGTCGTTTTTCTGGTACGCAATGGACCTCCCAGTCACCAAGGAGATGGAAACAGTACTCCTAGAGCAAACATACTGTGACCGCATAGTTAAACTCTAGGCTCACCTCGCTTAAGGGAACTATGTGCTTCTTGGTTCCTGTCATTTAGACCGGTGTGGATAGACTGTATCTTATCTGTCCTCCAATGCCTATTTTGTGGAGAAGAATGCATGTTGGATCTCTGTCTGACACTCCAATCATATGTGCAACCGGACATTGATGCTTTACTGGACCCTAAAATGGCCCATGTTCTGCACTGTCCCCAGCGTATTCGCATGTTGGTGGCGGCATTCCTAGAGCTGCCACAGGTAGGATCTACTCTAGTTGGTACACACACCGACTCCTTCTCTGACACCCAGGCCTTGGACGCCGCACAGGTAGCCCCATCCAACACCGGCTGTGGACAGTACGAAACATCATCTGTGCTCAATTGACATAATCTGAGAGGTGTTACAGGGACCGTCAACTGCGGTGGCAAGCAATGAGAATGTTGCGTCTACCAGCCAGAACACATAGGGCCCGATTCACAGAACTAACTTAAGACAAAATCCTAAACTTACTACTTTTGGTATTCACAGAAGTTAGGATTTTGTCTTAAGTTTGTCTTAAGACAGATTTAAGACAGACTTAAGTTAGGATTTTGTCTTGTCGTGCCTTGTCTTACTAGGCACCCTGCTCCATGGGCATGGTGCCTTGTAACTATAAGCAGGGACATTATAAAGTAAGTTGTATAAGCCCCAGTGAGGAAAAACTGCCAATTTTGTTTCCCCCCATTGTAGTGAATGGCTCCATAGACTAACAAGTTAACATGTTATTGAAGTATAAATATTGTTAGGAGCCCAGTGAAAATATATACTTTAAGATATCAAAATATTAGTTGAGTTAAATCCAACAAACTTGCCACTGTTGGATTTGTAATAACTAATACAGGAAATATGTTTTTTAACTTTCTTTGTGTGAGCCAAAGTCTACTCGTTCACTCATCCGACTTGGCAGATCTCCATTGTGGTGGAGCCTGTTCTCCTTCTCATAGCAGCCCAGGTTAACACCAGAACCTGGACCTTGCCGATTTCACCGAGTATCAACAGGACCGGCAACTGACCCTTCCCTTGGGACCTGTTTTATATCCGAAAAGTTAAAACGGTCCCTATATGCTTCAATCACTCTTAGACTGTTTTTTAGGACCTGCTTACATTTGCAAAAAATAATTACGGTCCCTATAGACTTCGGTTACTTTAGAATTTGAAGACCCTACCAATTCGTTTGACATCGAGGCATGTATTTGTAAGTCCTGATGATGATCCCATAACTAACATACACTCCCAAAGGCCCCAGACCAATTGCTACTTTTGGGTTCCCTTGTTCTCTGTAACAATATGTTTTTGATGGTCGGCAATGCTGCTCTCTGTGCATGGTGCTGCTGCCTGTTTCTAATCCACCCTTATTCTTTTCAATCCTTCCTCTATCTGACTAATCCACCCCTCATTTTCCTTTATTGTATCAGTGTGTGTTTTTGTGTTTATGTATTTTACACTTTTGTCATTTTGTGTGTGTTTTTTTAGACTTTTTTACACTTTAAGTCTTTACTTTTTCCTTTCTTCCTTCACCTATTTCTTCTTTTTGTTTTTTTTGTAACACCCCCGAGCCATGGAAGAGCAGGGCAAGGGAGGGCGTGTAAAGGCCAGGGTAGCTGTTTGCCGCACACCTTGCGGTCTTCCGCGCCACCAACGGGTGTAGCTCCGTGGCATTTTCTCAAAGATAGCTGCACCAGTTTTTTATGTGCAGCACCACCTCCCTTCTAGGCATGCAGCAGGCCTGGCAGCGGATATGGCCTCCAGGAGGGTCAGCTGCCCAGCAGAGGGTCGCTGGAGCTCTCTGCAGCAGTTAACGCACTGGTGGGCAAACATCCTGTAGAGGGAACAGGACCTGCTGGACCTGCTGGGCGTGGAGGTTGCAGGGCTTTGTGACTATTTACTTGGTGTTTTTCCAAATAACATGCTGCTCACACTCAGAGATAAGTTACGTTTACGGTACAAATATGATTTGATCCAAACAGGTGCTCGGTGCTACCTAATCCTTCCTATTGGCGCTCACTTGGGCTGATTATTTAAGAATTCAGGCAGACTCCTCTGTCCTGTCACTAAGATAATGGTAGAGTTCTCTGTGCCTTTCTTTATATAGTTAGTACAGTGCCAAGCAATCTCCCAGTGATGTGTAGAATGCATCTGCGCATTGAAAAAAAGGGAGTCTGAGTTGGCCCATCAAAGGGGGTCGAGTTTGAGAAAGAAGCAGAGACCATTAGTTGCAATGCATTAGTAGCTCCAAAATGTTGTTTAGGTAATTTGGAATAGGGCTTAGGTTTAGGAAATTTGGGAGATTATTAACTGTACCACTTATCTTTCCTTCTTTATCTGCTTTATTTCCTACATCAGCATCCAGGGGCAAGAAGAGGGCTGGCGATGTGTAGCCGGGCTAGGGAGATGGGATGCCTCTGCCAGTGCCACAGTGGATGGAAGTTCCACCTCCACCACTATCACCAGCGCCACAGCCGATGCCAAAGGATATATGATGGCCTCAGTAAGTCCTTCTGTTAGTATTATATTATTTCCCTTAATTTGACAACTCCCCATTTAGAATAGTTTTTCCTTTCTTTTTTACTGCGCCTGTCTCCTAATACTTTTTTTCCAACTACTCCTAGGTCTACTTCTATCTTTGTTAAATTCCTGTTATCCTTGAGGCATCCTAGATATTTTCTATATTTCAGGTTTTCTTTAATTGACTTACTCCTGCCTATACTAGTGTATCTATAGCTCACTTTCTTTTGCTTTGTCAATAAGCCTTCCCTCTCCTATTATATATGTTGTGGACTGGTACTGTAAGACTAAGAGAACTGATTTTAGGACAGGTACGCTGCTGTGAAGGCTGCACTTGCATGCCCAAGTAAACTGTTCGTATTCTACGCATGTTCATTGGGAAGGATGTATTTTTCTTGATCATGTTCAAACAGTAAAACTAGAGAATGATCATCTTGGTTAGACTCCCCCTACATTGTTCTGTATGTATTCATGTTGACAATAGTATTATATCAGCAGATTCAATGAAAGTGCAGCATGGTGGGAAAGTAGTATGAGGACGGTCCCATTGCATTTGCCAGTCAAGACCATTTGTCCTTCGTTGATCAATTATTCCTCCCCTTAATTGCGCACAAACGACTCAAGAAAATTCTGCAACCAAACTGTAGTTCTGTGTTGTGGTTGAATTTTGTTTAATAAAATAATAAGGGGAGGCGTATCTGGTATCTAAAATGTGAAATATTTTTTCTGACCAGACAGACCACTGGACCCAGGGCAGTGCCAGAAGAGCAAATGTGGCAGGGAAGTCCCATTGGAGGCAGGGATGGGCAGTGGTAAGTCACATTGCTTACTTTTTGACAATTACTAAAATTCTGATACTCACTGCAAGGGAGTTGTGAACTCCCCACTTTACCAGCTACAGCTAGATTGATTTAATAGCCTCTTCTATCTGCAAATCAGAGACAAAAGCTCATTATGAATATGAATAGGATTGATGGGAAATGGAAAGCATTAAAGGATTGGTGAAATGTTAAATGAGTAAAAAGATGCATAGGTGAGTGAGTGAAGGTGAAATAATGCACAGTTGGGTGATAGGATGCCTGCGTGGGTGAAGGATGGATGAAAGAATATAACAGTGAAAGAATACCTGCCTGACTAGGTGAAACAGTTGATGAGAGAAAGGGTGAATGGTTAAAAGTATGCATAGGTGGGTAAATGAATTTTGATGAAAGGATGAATGAGGGCTGGGGATAGGTGAATGAATAGATGGATGGATATATATAGATGGATAGTTTTCAATGGCGAAAGCCTGGATGAACGAATGTAAAGCATAAACGTGGGTTTCAAAGGGTGAAGAATCCTAGAGTAACAAACCGATGAATGAATAATTGCTTGGATGAATAAATAAGGGAGCTCTTCTGGAGAGGGGCATGCACACCTACTTTGCTTGTTTGGAATTGTTTTATCATAACTTTGGTTCAATGCGGGGGGCTATTTCTGTTCACTCGTTTGATTCACTGTATTTGTAAAGCAAGGCATATATGTAACCCACCCATCACATCCATTAACATGGCATTTCTCCAGTGCCATGCATGACCTAACTGCTGCATGGGTTAATTCGGCACTTCAGTGCTAGCTGTGCAATGTGTGTCTGCTACAGTTAATGTGGTATTTACAATTTCTTCAATGCACGGCAAAGCGAAACCAAAGTGTGTTTCCCTTCCCTCCAGTGCCTACTGAGTCACTTCCTAGAACATCACTACTTAATTCTTTCTAAGTTCTGTCCCAGCTGTCTAAAAAAAATTAAGAAATCCTTTTTTGGCATGCGCCACATTGTTGTGGCTAAGTGATATATTTCATGGCTTTCATGACACATGTACGCTTGTTCAAATGTTTCCCTTTCAACATTTGTCAATCACAGTGACTCACTAGCCAAGGCGTAGACATAGGACGATGATCAGTGATACCCCCCTATTCTGTAGTTAAACAATGCCTACGTACTCTGCCTAATCCCTCTAACTTACCTTGCAGTAGAGTAAGTTAAGTTTCCTTTCCTTACTGCCAAGTGAATGGTTTTGTTGGAAATAATTCTAAAGAGTTGTGGAGGGTGAGGCTAGGGAGTAAAGGGAGACTAAGGGCCAGATGTAGGTAATTCATATTTACCGACTCTTAAATACCGAATTTTACCGATTCGGTATTTAAGAGTCGGTAAATATGAAGGGGGGAGATGTAGGTAATTCGAATTTAAGAATTACCGAATCGGTAGGATTCGGTATTCACTGATTCGGTAAATACTGAATCGGTAAATACCGAATCCTGCAAGGGTGCAGGGGGTGTCACTTTGACACCCTCTAGCACCCCAATTCCGGACTTGTGTGCCATGTGGCACACAGACATGCCCTAAGGGCATGTCTGTGTGTCACATTGCACAGGTGTGCATGCACAGATGTGCATGCACACCTGAATTCGGTATTTTACCACCCAATTGGATTGGGTGGTAAAATACTGATTCTTAAGGGCCTGTGACACTCTTAGGAGTGTCACCTACATGTGGATATACCGAATTGGTAAAATTACCGATTCGGTATTTTACAGAATCAGTAAATTTACTGAGTCGGTAAATTTACTGATTCTGTAAAATGATGGCCCCTACATGCCAAATCCTAAATACCGGTCGGTAACGGCTGAAATCGGCCGTTACCGACCGGTATTTTCTTTCCTACATCTGGCCCTAAGTGCCTTAACTTTTGCGGATGGTGTAGTCTGTGATGAACGTGCCAAATACATTCTATATATCTTGTTTCGTAATCCTTTCCCTGAACTACAGTGCAACCCCACCCTGTCCGCTTACCACACACAATATCTGCATTGTATACCTTGCATGTGTAATGTTGTATCATTACTATTCATCTGCCTTGAAGTCACAGTAAAATTGAAAATCGTTTTGGAGAAGAGCAGGGCCATTGGGGTAAGATGATTGTCCATTGCTGCTGCCCCAGTGCAGAGTAGCAAAGTAGCTACTTCTGACACGCTAGCTAGCATGCCTCCATTAAGTTAGCACAAAAAGAATGGTTGTACTCCATAGTGCATAATGTCCTACTTATTAATTAGAGGTAATTTATTTTTGTTTTTCCAACACAAAGGGGCAGATTATGATGCAGCCAGTAAAGGCTCCAACCAACGGTCGGAGCCTTTTCGTTCTGCTTCTCGGTTTACTTTCTGACCAACGCATTACAATGCTGGCAGCCAAAAACTAAACCAGCTGGTCATTCTGGCTGGTTTCTGTCAAGCTTAAGGAGCCAGCAACCAGGTGGGGAACGGACATTAATCCCAAAGGGTGGTCTTTCCACCCATGGGATACCGATACTCGGTCTCAGGCAGGCTTTCCATGTCAGTCTTTCCAAAATGGAAAGCCTGTTGTAGAATGAGTATGGGGGCCCATAACAGGGCCCCTTGTGTGCACAGCCTACGGTTAGGGGCTGGGGGGGACCCATGGTGCCCTCCTGTTAATCCTTCCACTCTGTGTCAGGCACGTTGAGGTGCATGCCACTGTGTGCAAGGATTAACACCACCTCCCTATTGGAGAATGTATTATGGTTTACAGCCTTAATACATGCTCCCAAAGGGAAATGTCGGAATATGACGAACAGTGGTCGGTTGCATCCTAATCAGGAGGTCAGGAACACCGACTGTCGGTCCCAGTTCTAAGGCAGTGTTGACCTCATATTAGGTCCCAAGGTGTCTGTTTATTTGTTAACTATGAAATCATGTAAAAGAATAAATATAGCAGTTTTTTAAATCCAGTGCGCTGTTATTCTGTCTTAAATACTTTCAGCCTGTTTCAGCCTTATGTGGCTGAGCTTCTAATCACCTCAAATGTGAATGGCTCTAGGGGACCAGCAATCTACTGCTACTGTGCTACTATAAACTTTTAAAGACGTGCTTTGCAAAGTGCAATGTATACAATGTGTCCTTTGTCTTTCTTGATCTAGCTACTCCTGCTGGTCAACAACCTAATAGCCAGGAGATAGCAGCCCAGCTGTGAAAGCAGTGGCTTGAGTCCATACAGGCCAAATTTCAGTGCCTGGTGGCCTGGAGGAGGCATAGGGCCGCAGCTAGGTGCCAGTGCCCCCAGCCTCCCGACAACAACAACGCCATCGCCGCCGGCATCTGGCAGTCACCCATCACAGAACCACGCTGCTACCCCCCCTTGCAATCAGACTGCACTTTCCAGAGTAGCGTCATGTTGTGGCTGCTGCACATTGAAAGCAGACAGGCACGCAGAGAGTTGTGCTTCAAGCAGCTTCGGGCCCATGCGTAGTACACTCTTCTTTAGCCCCTTTTATAAAAATATTTTTGGTGTGAGGGCTTGTTGTGGGTGGAGAGGGTGGGAATGATTCGGAAGGACTGTTTATTTACTTTTTAGTTGGACATTGGTTGGGGACCGCGAGATTTGTGGAGAGAGCGGTGGGCCAGTTGAGGGTGGAAGGGGTGGGTTTTATTATTAAAAAGGGAAATACATTTTTATTTTACTTTATTTAGGCCTCAAATCTTTTTTGGGGTGCCGTACATTGCACTGCAGGTTTTTAATGCAGCCTGTTTTTTAAATCTGTTTAAAAAAGAATATACCATACAGTACCTTAGTCCAACTACCCTCTAACTATGTTGACCACTAAGGAGGATTGACATTGCCTATATTACAACAACACTCCATAGTTCTCCTACATCAATAGATGAAGCAAGGGCTGCTAACTTTCTCAGTGTTCTTCCTGCAGGGTTTCCCAAGGTGCCATTTCATGGTGGTGGTAGTAGTAGCAGGCTAGCCCTCTAATGGAAGGAATCATAAACAAGTTCCCACTGCCACCTTGGTGAACTCCAACTTTAGTATTAATCAAAATATTATCCATCACAGGCAACTATATTGAAAGAAAACACAGAGTTAGAAGGTTTTTTATAATATTCATCATATATACATATTAACTTTGGAAAAACTGAGACCAGACTGCCACCATGACACAACATAGAATACCTGATATAATAAAACTTTCAATGGTAACTTCTTCTGAGCAATGAGGACCTAGGGCCAGATGTAGGTAGCGAAATACCGGCCGGTAACGGTCAAAATCGGTGAATTTCCATGTTACCGACCGGTATTTAGCCCTTCCTAATGTAGGAGGCTGTAAATAAGGAATCAGTAAACTACTGATTCCTTATTTGAAGGAATCAGTAAATTACTGAATCCTTAAAACCTACGTAGGTAGCATGAAATTGAATGCATTTCTGCTTTAAGGATTGGTTATTTACCACCAACTACAAGTTCGAGGCTAAATACCGACTACCTTTAAAATAGCATTTATTTGCTTTTTTCAAAGTGTCATGTGGCAGACATACATGCCCTAAGGGCATGTATGTGCGCCATATGTGCACACATGCACAATTCAGGGGTGCAACAGGGTGTCAATGTGACACCCTGAGACCCTTGAATATGCTCCCACTATTACCGATTCGGTAATACTGAATTGGTAATAGTGAATGGCTTCCCATTCATTCCTATGGGCCTCCAGGCCCATAGGAATTAATGGGAAGGTACTCCTTATTACTGAATCGGTATTACCGATTCAGTAATAAGGAATATTACAGAATCGGTACATTTTACTGACTTTTTACCTACATCATATTTACTGATTCCTAAATACCGAATTGGTGAAATTCGGTATTTAAGAATAGGTAAATTGAGATTACCTACATCGTGCCCTTAGTGTGTAAAACTAAAATGCTAAACTTACAAAATCTTCGAGTAGGGTAGTTGTGTCAGAGTCAGGAGTAGACAAGTTTATACATTCATACAACTCAAGGCCTGATGATGAAGAATGACGTTCTTCTATATCTAAAACACGGATCATTTTATATGTGTGTGGGTGAAATAAAATGGAGTCATGTAGGCTATTGCTTAGGTAATAGAAGATCATGCAGTGAATTGGTGTCACGTTCACCACATCCACCCCACCAAGTGTTTGATCTATGTATGGCGTAATAAGTCATGTCACAATAAATCACACAGCCGGGGGTAAGAGGGTTAGGGGTTTGATGAATGGATGGGAAAAGGGAGCTTGGAAAGTTGTGACAAAGACAAACTACCATATAACAACACAATATTCATTGGGCGATGAGCAGCACATCATCAATCTGTTGTAGGAAATGAAGGAACAACTGTGACATCAGTTCAGTTAAATGCATTGCAAAAGGAAACAGTCCTTCAGCCCCTGATACCCAAAATATTCATATATCTAAATGTTCTGCCATCTAGGTTTGAAAAATAGTAAACACATTATGAAGGGGTGAGGAAAACTGAGACAGTTCTAAAAAAATATTCTGAAAAGAAAAACAATACTGTATTGGGTTGTGCATCTGCATTCTACTTGGATTGTCCATCAATCTTGCGTGCCTGGCTAAAGCAGTCCGGTAAGGTAAGTGTTAGGGAGCTTTCACATTTTGTGCAGGAGAAGAAAAGGCCTGCAGAATGTAAAACAGAAAGGATATTTTGGAGTCAAGGAGAAAGACAGAACAGAAGCTAAGTGTACCATAATGACTCAGAGAGGCAGAGCAACAGCATAACCTGCTGCAATCAATTATTTTATGACTCACATACGATCGATTAACTGAAAATGAGAGCAAATTACAACCAATCACAGGCAAGTGGCTGTATGTACCCGACGGATCAAGCTCTCATCTGTCAACATAACATTAAGCCAAGTGTGTGCATAATGTGATGACATCACATGCCTGTCTCCAGTTACTTATAACAACAGGCTCCCCACCCGACCACATAATAGAGGAGTTTCAAATTTGAGCAAGCACACATACTCAGCAGCGCATTTCCCAAATTAAGGCTTCTCTCATCAACGCACAGAGCTGAGTAGGCCTCTTAGAGTCATCATCATGTTTGTCTCCCTGAAGTTGATAATTTTATTCTTCTAGCTGTTGTTGAGGTAGTCTCGTCCTGAGTCCTTTCATTAGCCTTTTAACTCTGAGTAACAATTAATCTGTCCAACTCCGTTCCTGCTTTCGTTTCAAAGGAGAGAGCTCGACCTGTACTACACTGCTGTTCATGAATAAGAAGGAAAAGCCTGGGTAGGATTTTTGTGTAGATTTTTCTTTGTTATTAAATGGTCTAGATAGGTCTTTGAAGATTAATTTGTGAAGCAGTTACCAGAACAAAAAAAAAGAGTGGACCCAGCAAGCAAGTCTCGCTAAGTGCGAAAGGGAAGGGCCAATCACCTTCAGGAAAAATTTCTACCTATCATGCTACTAACATTCACATATCATCACAATCAAGATTACAAATTATAAATGGACACCCTCCCTCAGTGTCTGCCACCACATGAATCAGTTAATCACTCACAATCACTCATTGGTTCAATATATACCTGTTCCAATCGAAAAACACTGGTACACAGTTGTTCATTCTCTTTGATGCATGCAATACTCATTGGGGCAGTCTTTGTGAATCAAATTTTCTGAGGCAATCATGTTTGGGGATGAAAAAAGGATAGGCATGGGATAGAGACAGGCATTGTTACTCCAATGTCCTTCAAGTAAATGGTGGGGACTTCATCACGGCACACTGGTCCAACTCCAAACCCGGCCATACATGTGCTCAAATTGGTAGAGCTGCATAAGTTTAGTCAAACAAAACAAACAAAATAAATATTATAATGTTCCTCTAGCTATATATATATATATATATATTCACTGAAAAAAAAGAAAGGTTTCACACACGTTATAGTTAAGAATTAACATTTAAAAAACCTTGCAAATTCATTGAAAAACCATAGGTTTCACATGTTATAGTTAGCTGAACTTTTCTCTCATACAAAACCTTTGAAATTCCTCCGTTATAGTTAGCTCAGCTAACTATAACTTGAGTGCCCGCAATGCACTGCTGATGACGTCACATATTACATCACTCATGACATGGTCAGTGACATCACTCATGACATCACTGATGACATCTCAAATGACATCCCTGATGACATTATTGATGACAACAGTTTACGATGACCAATCAAAATGTCCTTTTGATTCCTTCAGCAAACTTCGTTCAGAAGCAACCACGGCCTATCGAGCAACAGCAATGGAATTCTCTGCAACTTATTGAATACACTTTGACGAACCGAAGCAGAGTTCAAGTTGAATAGGTAACTCCGGTGGCACACAAGGTAAGCACAGCAGCCTAGATCTACAAAGCCTTCATAGGAATGCATTAAAAATAAGTCGCCATAATGGCCGTCAGTAACGCAGTAGGCACTTCCATATAGACACCACTTGAACAACTGAAATATACCAGGTACACTTCACTCATAAAACTGTAGTGTTAGCTTTATTTGCGAAACGAGAGAGGGCCATATTATCAAGCCTGGACGACTAAATTATCGCCACTTTATTGGCAGGAAAGTGCCGCTAAAGTGGCGATAATGGGTTTGATAATATGCTCTATGGAATTCCAATCGAAGCTCATGTTACATGTGAAGGACATCAGACATGAGCTTCAATTGGAATTCCATAGAGCATATTATCAAACCCATTATCGCCACTTTAGCGACACTTTCCTGCAGATAAAGTGGCAATATTTTTGTCGCCCAGGCTTCATATTATGGCCCAGAGTGCGTACTGTACAGCAGTTTCTCTGCAAAATCTATAATTACCTCCGAGCAGTGACAACAGACAGCTTACAACAGTCTGACAAACAGATCCACAACCTTATTACACCACTTTTGAGACACTTTTAACATGGGTAAAGTGATGCAAGGAGCTAGTAAATCTACATCTCACTTTTCAATACAAAATCTCAACTCCAGACTCTGCGACACAGTTTTAATGTTGTTTTCTCTCTCTTTCTCTCTCTCACTCTCTGTGACATAATTTCTCTTTCTCTCTTAAACTTAGACACTGCTGTCTGCTTGGACGTGTAGCAGAATTGTTGAAATCAAGTTGTCAATCCAAACTGCCTGAAGTGTTTGGCCACAAGGTTTATACAACGGTAAGCACAGAGGCCTAGATCAACAAATCCTTCATAGGAATGTATTAGAAATAATTCGTTATAACGGGCGTTAGTAACGCAGTAGGCACTTCCATATACACACCACTTGAATGCAGCACTATAGCAATTAAAATGTACTAGGTACACTGCACTCGTAAAACTGTAGTGTAACTTTTATTTATGAAAGGAGAGAGGGCCATATTATCAAACCTTGGCAACAAAATTATCGATACTTTATCGGCTGTAAACTGCCGCTAAAGTGGCCATAATAGGTTTGATAATATGCTCTATTGAATTCCAATCGAAGCTGATGCTAGATGTGAAGGACATCTAACATGAGCTTCGATTGGAATTCCATAGAGCATATTATCAAACTCATTATCACCATTTTAGCGACACTTTCCTGCTGATAAATTGGCGATAATTTTGTTGCCCAGGCTTGATATCGTGACCCAGAGTGCGTAGTGTACAGCACCTTCTCTATTAAATCTATAATTACCTCCAAGCAATGGCAACAGATAGGTTACAACAGTCTGACAAACAGATCCACAACCTTATTACGCCACTTTCGAGTCACTTTTAACATGGGTAAAGTGATGCAAGGAGCTAGTAAAACTGCATCTCACTTTTCAAGAATAAATCTCAACTCCAGACTCTGCGACACAGTTTTAATGTTGTTTTCTCTCTCTTTCTCTCTCTCACTCTTTGTGACATTATTTCTTTTTCTCTTTTAAACTTAGACACTGCTGTATGCTTGGAAGTGTAGAAAAATTGTTGAAGTGAAGTTGTGAAGTCTACTTCCGTATGTGTTTGGCCGCAAGGTTTATACAACGGTAAGCACAGAGGCCTAGATCAACAAATCCTTCATAGGAATGTATTAGAATTAATTTGTTATAACGGGCGTTAGTAACGCAGTAGGCACTTCCATATAGACACCACTTGAATGCGACTATAGCAATTAAAATGTACTAGGTACACTGCACTCGTAAAACTGTAGTGTAACTTCTATTTATGAAAGGAGAGAGGGCCATATTATCAAACCTTGGCAACAAAATTATTGATACTTTATCGGCAGTAAACTGCCGCTAAAGTGGCCATAATAGGTTTGATAATATGCTCTATTGAATTCCAATCGAAGCTGATGCTAGATGTGAAGGACATCTAACATGAGCTTCGATTGGAATTCCATAGAGCATATTATCAAACCCATTATCACCACTTTAGCAACACTTTCCTGCTGATAAAGTGGCGATAATTTTGTTGCCCAGGCTTGATATCATGAACCAGAGTGCGTAGTGCACAGCACAACCTTATTACGCCACTTTCGAGTCACTTTTAACATGGGTAAAGTGATGCAAGGAGCTAGTAAAACTGCATCTCACTTTTCAAGAATAAATCTCAACTCCAGACTCTGCGACACAGTTTTAATGTTGTTTTCTCTCTCTTTCTCTCTCTCACTCTCTGTGACATTATTTCTTTTTCTCTTTTAAACTTAGACACTGCTGTCTGCTTGGAAGTGTAGAAAAATTGTTGAAGTGAAGTTGTGAAGTCTACTTCCGTATGTGTTTGGCCGCAAGGTTTATACAACGGTAAGCACAGAGGCCTAGATCTACAAATCCTTCAGAGGAATGCATTCGAAATAATTTGGCATAATGGGCGTTAGTAACGCAGTAGGTACTTCCATATAGACACCACTTGAACGCGGCACTATAACAAGTAAAATGTACCAGGTACACTGCACTCGTAGAACTGTAGTGTTAGCTTTATTTGTGAAACGAGAGAGGGCCATATTATCAAGCCTTGGCGACAAAAGTATCGCAGCCACTTTATTGGCAGCAGACTGCCGCTAAAGTGGCGATAATAGGTTTGATAATATGCTCTATTCAATTCCAATCGAAGCTCATGTTAGATGTGAAGGACATCTAACATGAGCTTTGATTGGAATTCCATAGAGCATATTATCAAACCCATTATCTTTCAGTTTTTAGCGCCAAGAAACCGCTGGTGTACGTGCGCTGTATAAATAATTTTTAATAGAAATTATCGCCACTTTAGCGGCACTTTCCTGACGATAAAGTGGCGATAATTTTTTCGCCCAGGCTTGATATCATGACCCAGAGTGCGTAGTGTACAGCACCTTCTTTATAAAATCTATAATTACCTCAGAGCAATGACAATAGATAGGTTAAAAATGTCTGGCAAACAGATCCACAACCTTATTAGGCCACTTTTGAGTCACTTTTAACATGGGTAAAGTGATGCAAGGAGCTAGTAAAACTACATCTCACTTTTCAAGAATAAACCTCAACTCCAGACTCTGCGACACATTTTCAATGCTGTTTTCTCTCTCTTTCACTCTCTGTGACATAATTTGTCTTTCTCTCTTAAATTTAGACACTGCTGTCTTGGACGTGTAGACGTTTAGAAGAATTGTTCAGAATAAGTTGTGACACCAACTGCCTGAAATGTTTACCCGCAAAGTTTATACAACGGTAAGCACAGAGGACTAGATGTAGAAAGCCTTCATAGGAATGCATTAGAAATAAGTCGCCAAAAAGGGCATAAGAAACGCGGTAGGCACTTCCATATAGACACCACTTGAAGCGGCACTATAACAGAACTGGAATGTACGAGTGACACTGCACATGTAAAACCGTAGAGTTACCAAAACTTGTAGGGACATAGTATCAAGAACGGCGATAAAATGATCGCCGTTTCAGCAGCAGGAATCTGCCACTAAAGCGGCGATAATGGGCTTGATAATATGCCCTTCTGAATTTGCATAGTAGCCCAGGTTAACACCAGAACCTGGACTGCTATGGGAGTTCACAACAGCATATTATCAAGCCCATTATCGCCGCTTTAGCGGCAGTTTCCTGCCGCTGAAACGGCGATAATTTTATCGCCGTTCTTGATATTATGCCGCGTAATGCTTCAGCTCATTTACTCACATCTACATAATTCTAAACTCTAATTTTCTTTTTCTTTTGTAGATTACCAATCGGACACCTTTTGGAATCCATTTCACAATTTGTTTATAACATTGTTTAAGTTATTTTACCAGTTCTAATATAGTTATAATTGAGTTTCGTTTATATTTATTGTTTAATAAAAGTTAATTAAAAAAAACTACATACTTCTTTTATTTTGTGGGGGAGGGGTATGACGGCCCACAATAAAAATAATGTTGAAATACTATAGTAAGATATTCAAGACTAGAATTAAAAACTACTGAGTTCTAACTAACAGATATTAGAAAAACAACGGTGAGAAACTACGAAAATGGCGATGGAAGGAGTACGTAATCAACGTTTGGCGCCTCAGCACTATCTTTCAAATAAATTTATATAAAAAATATGACTATTAATACTGTACAAAAGTACAGCAGCGGATGACTCACACGAACCGGGAAAAGAAAGCAACAGATTTACTAACTGATACAAAGAAAGGTTTGCTTGTTGAACTTTAAGAAAAAGAAAACGTGGGCTTCGAAACGACGCTGAGCATGCGAAGAGAGTACAACTGCTACACCAAAAACAAGCACTGGCGCTGCCAATAGGTTTCGCATTTGGAAAGTTGGAGCTATTGGTTTTGTAAATGACATTTTATATTTATATATCGTTATTGGCATTGTCAATAACAATATATAAATATAAAATGCCATTTACAAAACCAATAGCTCCAACTTTCCAAATGCGAAACTTATTGGCAACGCCAGTGCTTGTTTTCTTTATTTGTAACGTTGCCTTCCATTTTTTTTCTTTATTTGTAACGTTGGCTTCCATTTCTGAAGTTCGTTCTGTAACGAGCATCTACTGCGGGATCATAACAATATTAAAACTACACTTAGTCATGTCACAAGAAAAACATATACCTTTTATTTCAACATACGAAACGTGGTTGCATTATTTCGCGTGGTCATACAATCAATGGTGAAAAAAGTGTCCACGTTAGGGAAAAGTAAAAATGTATTTACCGTTTCGGTTGCATCTGTGTAACTACTGGGGGTTTGTACCTTACATGTAACTCAAATTCAGGGAAACTGGGACTGTAACCTCGGTGGGATAAAGAGCCAAATCGGCCCTGCCAGATTAAAGCATGCATGCATCCTTAAAAATAAGACGAATCTGCGTTGAGCCACTAAACAACCCTACTATACAAAGCTAGGGAAGGGTTAGTACGTACCCAAGCTCAAATATGCAATGCAAACAACTACGACAGAGATAAACATGGCTTGATGCATCGGGGGATACTTAAGAACAATCTGCCACCGCAAAAATAAAAGTCTGAGTATGGCAGATGAAACAAGGCAAGCATAGAGAAATACTGTTTTATCTGAAAACGGTCTTTAGTTGCTGGCGTGGAGTTAGATGGGGATGTAATGCTCAGGGCGACAGCAGTTTATGTCGACATCGGCAGGCGGGTTTGCTGCTGCCCGTTATTTTGAACGAGGGAATGATTTAAAACAAGCAGCCGAAACAAGTAGTTTAAGTTAAATGGCCTCGCAATGCTGGCAAATGGCCGGAGGGAAGCCGGATGGGGGCGGGAGAGCCTGGTGGGGGGGGGGGCGGGAATGCGAGCGAGGGGAGGAGAAGTGTGGCAGGCGGATTAGGGAGATGCGCGGAGGGAAGCCGTATAAAGGCGGGAAAGCCTGGTGGGGGGCGGGAATGTGAGCGAGGGGAGGAGAAGTGTGGCAGGCGGATTAGGGAGATGCGCGTGCTTGTGTGGTCACGTGACCCGCTTTTGTGGTCACATGACTCACATGCACTGTGAAAAAACCGCAGTGGTTTGACGAGTCGATGGAGCACTTGAATTCTCGCCTATTACATTCGCAAGCGAATGATAATAGGCGAAACCTAAAAATCAATGGCTAGCTCCTGAGTAAAACAGTGTTTTAATCAATCTCAATGTCTTTCTTGTTTTAGCTAATAGCTGTACAATAATCAAAATGAAATAATAAGTAAAACAATAAAAACACAGGCCACTGCATTGTAAACCTTAAAATGCTTTGGAGAAAAAGTTGCCAAGTCTTGCTGTTTGCTATGACCCACAATTTTTTGGTACATGCTTACACATTGATCTAGGGCAGGGCACACCTTAGCATGTGTGCACCACCCAGATCTTTCACTCTGATCTCAGACTGACCAATCACCCTCATCCTCCTTCTGTGGTGTTTCAGCAATAGTGTAATTCAGTGGTATAAAATGTTGGTTCCGTTAAATCATGGTCAATCCCTCCACATTTTGAGGGGAGAGACTGGTTCGTCTCACTGAGGTGACTGTACCAGCTGAACTGAAAACATGCTCAGCAGACCAAATGTCTACCAGACAGACCAGATACTTTATTGCTAGCACGCTGTCCTGTGGCCATTGGCTCATCTTCACATACCAATACACCAAGGGGTTTTAATCCACATAGACCTCACTTGGGTCATCCAAAAGTTCATTAAACATACTCTCAATGGTCGTTTGTGCTGCCACTTGCTTGACCTGTTGTACTTTCACCTCTACACTGGACCTCAGCTCTGCTATTTAATACCAAGCCAATTCAGAGGTTGTGGACGATTCTTGTCTTCCTGTTGGTTTAGTTGCCCCTGTGTTCTTATTGCCAGTGTTAGCTGCTGTGAGACAACATAACTGCCCTGTCTGGAATTAGAAGGCAGCAACCCATTCTTTCTGTGTCGGGGGCTATATGTTCCAGTAGTTCTTGTTCAAGGACTCTAGCTTACTCAACAATCCACTTCTTGCATTCTGAAACATCCCCTTCTGAAAAATGAGTCAAGGTGGCCAGTATTTGGTTGTAACATGGATCCAGTATTCTGGCACAGATGTACTCTTTGGATGACACTCTTTGTCTTTGCAGTCTTGTATTCTCAGTGAAGGATTAAGCTCTAAAAAAAGGTATACCCATCTTCGTACTCATCTCCCACAGCTGTGAAACAGTCAGACACATTTGTAAATTGCTCCTTTAGCAGATACAGCCACAAGATTGCTTGGCTCATCGTACTGTCCTTCTTGCTGACTTCCCGTTCGAACACCTCAAAAGGAAGTAGCATTTCTTTTAGGCATTTCACTGGTTTCCATTTGTCCATACAAATGGTCGTGCTTTTAGTTACATCCCCTCTTCTTCGCATGACATACTAATTGATCAGTTTGTACTGCTGAAACAGCCGTTGTAACATGTAATAGGTTGAGTTCCAGCATGCTGGCACCTCCTGTATGAGAGCTTTAACTGGTACTCTATTGGCACGTGTTCTGACCGACTTTTTCGGCCCTCCTTTGAGGGAGGATGATTGGATATGACTCTAGTCTATTATCATCCTAGTGCAGGGATTAGAACCACAGACAGGGCCTATTCATCAGGCACAGTAATGCACTTTCGTACCCTTTTCCTTAGATCAGGGCTTATAAACTTACGTTAGGGGATAGATTCATTAGTATTAGTGATAATCCGTCCTTTTGCAAGAGTGCTAGTATACCTTCTGTGGAGTTATGCTTATTTCGGGCCTTGTAGGCCTTAAACGGGAGAGACTCCATCTTGCTTTCTGCCCCAGGCAGCTTGAGAGGCTTCTAGGTCAAGTGTAATGTTTTAGTTTCGAAGTGTTGTTCGCTTGGAGAGAACCGGCTCATGCTGGCCCTTATCGAAAGACTGTATTTTTCTCCATTCGGAAGACACAACATCAGGCCGGCCGGCTGGGAACGTGTCCTTGGTACGGGGAGGTACAAGAATTTGGTGGGCGGCAGGTTACTGGCCGTAACTTTCCATGAAAGGACAAGCTTCCATATTAGCGAAAGTATGAGGCAGCGAGTCAGTCAGTCTGTAGGCGGCAGCTAGCCGTTAGCATCAATGCCATTAATTATTTCAAGGCAGACAGTCGCCATTTTGAAGTCCGAGAAAGATCATGAAGCTGATACTCTCTTAGAAAGAATGAAGAGGGGAGAGAAATAGTGCAGACCGGCCAGAGAGAAAGAGAGAGACGGCAGCCAATAAAAGGAAGGTTCCAGTGACTTGGAGGAAAGCAGAGAAGATAGAGCATAGCGGTGCAGACGTGTACTCGTGACTGCTGAGGTGTGATTCTAAGACGAGCCAAGGCACAGACGAGAAGGGAACCTAGATGACTGCCGAGCCCCGACTTCGTGTCCATAAGGTGACGTCCGCCCATTATTCGTAGTGTGCACATTCTAACCTTTCACTTTTCTTTGCAGGATATATGTCATAGTATAGTATTGTGTTTTTATGATTATTGTAATAAAATACCCCAGTTCTTAGTGAACCAACATGTGCCTCGTATTCTTGTTCAATCAGGGTAACCTGTTCTTCTAGTCAGGCATTGTTTTCATGAACGGAGGTAATTCCCGGTCAGGTAAGAGGTGACTGAGTAATGAGGGAGAGAGGGACCCCTTAATGCATAGAATACCGGATACATGCTTTAATTTGGCAAGTTATGATAATTCCTGTTATTGTAGTATCATATCCCGAGTAGCCAATGAGAGATTCCTTCCAAAGGTATTCATAGGAGAGTGATCGTCGTTGGTAAGCGGCGTTAATGAGAACACTGGGGTGGACACCAGTGCCTAGGTCCGCCGGATTGCGGATCGGGCTGTGAGTTAGAGAACACTGGGGGGGACACCAGTGCTTAGGTCCGCCGGATTGTGGGCCGGACTGTGAGGAAGAGAGCACTAGGGCTGCAGACCAGTGCGTAGGCACGCAGGATTGCATAGGTGCCGAGCGAGCACTGACTGAGGTCAGTGTGTAATGGTAAATAATCAGAACTGCCATAGGGTAGACTAGTCTGGGCCTAAGTTGCCGTGAGACTAACTGGTATGAGTGGGATATTGTAGAAAACCTATGCATGTATATTGCTATTTCCCCATCCTTAGGTACCAGATATATATATATATATATATATATATACCTATATACCTATTGTAAATACGTCCTAAGGAGGGAGGTGATTACGTTCCGACTGGGTTGGAGGTGCTCTAAGGAGCTGATCCCATCTGGTTCGAGAATCCGGTCGTTACATCTGGCGTCACGAACTGTTTACGAAGCCTGTGTGCGCTGTATTGTTTTCATCTTGTTGTTTGCACTCGGCACGTACGTATTTTCTTTTGTATAATATTTTGTTTATAGTTGTGTATATCTTTTTTGTGTGCTAAAATGTTTTCGCGCATATCAAAATCTACCTTTAAATTGCCTGTTGAAATTCCCGGCTGGGAATCAACGCCTTACGAGGCATTGGCCCGTGAGTGGGCCGATTCTACTGGTTTGAGTGAGAATTGGACTTCTTGTTTGGAGCAGGCGGAGCCTGCTGATGTGGTTTCTTGCTTGCAGAAGGCACCGGTAGTGAAGGGGGATGAGCTTCCTATTTTAGGTCGCAGAGGTTGGATTGTTTTAACTGCATACAGAATTCTTCATGAGAAATTTGTAAAATTACAGCAACGATTTGTGGACATGGAGGAGAAGTTTGTTGAGGTGCAGAATGCGCATACTCTTTTGCGATGTCAGAATAAATTGCTTGCCGACAAACTTGAAACTTATCAGACTATAGCCGAAAGGGCTGCTGTTCGCATTGCGAAGTATAAGTATAAACACCGTCGTGGTCGTGTTTGTAAACGGAAGGTACGTCTGGTCGTGGCGAAAGCCGGACTGGATTGGAACCCCGACGAGTGGGATGGTAATATCTGGGACTCGAATGATTCTGACTCCTCGGCTGAGGAGGCTGACCGGCGCGAGTCTTCTCGCTCCGGACGTGATTGTAAATCTACTTCTTGTGACAAAGATGATGATTCTGGTGGCCGTGGTCGCTCTTCCCGTTCTGATGACGTATCTCGTCCTGATTGTTCTTCTAAATCTATGGATCGGGCGTCTTTGGATGCTCGTCCAGAGGTTTCTGCGCACCCGGTTTTTCGACGCAAATTACAACAAGCTCCTGGTAATCCGAATGGTATTGCTTTAGATAGCTTGGAAGACTTTACTCAACAGGAAGTTAGTGACATTTTGCAACGATTTCGACAACGGCCTCGTGAGGCCTTACTTACGTGGATGGTGCGCCTTTATGAATTGGGCGCTGCAGGTATCATGTTAGATGCTGGAGATGCCTTGAAATTTTGCTCTTTGAGTTCCGATTCTACTGTTCAAGATTATTTTCGAAATTTTAATGGTGTTGGCCAAATTAGTCTACTCCAGCTAGCGACTGATGGCTGTAACCATAAATATCCTACTGAATTTGACTGGCCTGTCAATGACAAGCCGTGGTACACTTTGCGCGATGCGGCGCAACGATTGAAAGAGGAGGTGATGAAAACTGCGATTTTTCTCAGTACTGCTGACAGGTTGTTGGATGGTTTATTGACATCTTCTGTCCGGAATTGCATTATTCGTTCTTCTCCTGTTGCTTATAAGCAGGTTATGATGACTTTATTGATTAATCAAACTGGCAATCCTCTATCTATGGTGCTTGAATCTGTTCGTCAGCTTGGTGAGTTGGGTGACTGGTTTAAACCTGAGAGACAGTCTAGACCGGAGGGTCGTACTGCCGGAGATTATAAGTACACTAGGCGTGATATGTTTCTTGCCCTATTAGCTGATGGTGTGAAAAAGAAAGACATTGATGGTGAACCTAATAATCGCTTGTGGGACATGTTTCGCAAGCGTGGTTTGGATCGGAAGGAGGGTGCCCGGCGTGTGCGTAAGAAACCTGAGAGCCAGTCTAGACCGGAGGGTCGTACTGCCGGAGATTATAAGTACACTAGGCGTGATATGTTTCTTGCCCTATTAGCTGATGGTGTGAAAAAGAAAGACATTGATGGTGAACCTAATAATCGCTTGTGGGACATGTTTCGCAAGCGTGGTTTGGATCGGAAGGAGGGTGCCCGGCGTGTGCGTAAGAATGATTGTGATCGTGGGTGCTCTGATGACAGTGATGATGACAAGCGTCGTGTTGATTCTGATCGTCGTGCTGATCGGCGGTATGAACGTGATGTGTCCCCTCGTCGTGAGAAGGAGAGGGGGAGAGAGGGGGAAAAAGAAAGGGGGAGAGATGATCATGGCTACAACAGATATAGAGATGAGAGGGATCAGTCCCCTGAGTTGAGGAGGAGGGAGGATCGGTACAGGCTTTCGGATCGTAATTCACAGTACTATGCAGATGACAAGAATACATTTCATAATGGAGATGGATATGAACAAGATGTTTTGATACCTAAGAAACATGAGAGCATTTATCCTGATTTGTCCTGGTTGACAGAACGCAGTAAGAATGACTAGGAAATAGGTCAAGCTCCAGTACGCAGGTGGGCTCATAAAGACAATAGACCCTATGTAGATATTGAAATTTTTTGGAAACATCGTAATATCCAAAGGGCCCGAGCATTGGTAGATACAGGACCGGAGACTACTCTAATTCATGGTAAATCAAAGAAATTCAAAGGCCAATTTTTCACAATTACTGGTTTAGATGGAAAGGAAACTCCCGCAGTGCAAACTACACTTGAAATGAGAATAGGTAGAATTCCCCGAAGAGAATATTCTGTATTAGTTGTACCACTCTTGGAATACATAATTGGAATTGACATTTTAAAAGGAATGATTTTGCATTTAGATGACGGTTGTTATCAATTTGGAACTAAACACTACATATCGTCCAGACCCGTACGGGTTGTTCGTTTACGAATGCCCCCCATAAAAATCCCTCAGGCTACAAAAGTTGTTTCTCAGAAGCAATATCGTATTCCAGGTGGCCATGAAGAGATTAGTGCCACTATTCAGGATTTGGTTGATGCAGGAGTTATAACTCCGGTTACTTCTGCTTGGAATAATCCCGTTTGGCCGGTGCGCAAGAGTGATAATTCTTGGCGCATGACTGTTGATTATCGAGAGCTGAACAAACATACACCCCCTTTGACTCTTGCGGTACCAGACATTATTACCTTAATTGAAAGAATCCAAAAGCATCCAGGTACATGTTATGCGTCCATGGATATTGCTAATGCTTTCTTTTCAATTCCGATTGCCCCTGAGTGTCAGGAACAATTCAGTTTTACATGGAATGGACGTCAAATGACGTTTAGAAGTCTTCCCCAAGGCTATGTACACAGTCCTACGATCTGTCACCGGCTGGTGGCGGAACATTTGTCCGAAGTATCTGTACACCCGCAAATTAAGGTATGTCACTATATTGACGATATTTTGATTCAAGGCGAAACCCAAGATCAAGTTCAGACCCAATTAGACCAAATCCTTGAGTGCTTACGTGAAAAAGGTTGGGAAATTAATCCTGATAAGCTACAAGGTCCATCCCAGAATGTAAAGTTTTTAGGTATTAATTGGCATGAAGTTCACAGAGAGGTGATCCCGCAGGTTAAACAAAAAGTTCTAGATTTTGCAGTCCCAAGGAATCGGAAGGAAGCCCAGAGCTTCATTGGCTTGTTCGGTTTTTGGCGTCAACATATTCCACATTTGAGTCAGATACTGGCTCCTTTATATCGAGTCACTTGCAAAAAGAACGTGTTTGAATGGGGTGAACCACAACAGAATGCGTTTAATCTGGCAAAGGAAGCAATTCAGTATGCTTTGGATCTGTGGCCCGTGTGCGAGGGTGATGTGGATTTGAATGTGTCCTTGCAAGGTCTTTATGCTAATTGGAGTCTGTGGCAAAAGCAAGGCAGACAAAAAGTGCCATTAGGTTTTTGGACTAAAAAGTTACCTGAGGCTGGTGAGCGTTATACACCTTTTGAGAAACAGTTGCTTGCATGCTATTGGGCTCTGGTGGATATCGAGCAATTGACTTTAGGTCATGATGTGATTTTGAGACCTGAAATTCCTATTATGCAGTGAGTTTTGAGTGCGCCGAAAACTCATCGAATTGGACATGCTCAAGAGGCGAGTGTGATTAAGTGGAAATGGTACATTCAAGACAGGGCACGTGTGGGTCCGAAAGGTGTGGCAGCATTACATGAGCAAGTGGCGCTGGCGCCATCGAATGAGACTGGGAGTGATTGCTCCGTACCTGTAGTACAGGAATCTCCTGTCAAGTGGGGTAAGCCATTTGATGATTTGTCCGCGGAGGACAGAAAACATGTGTGGTTTACGGATGGTTCAGCGAGGTTCATTGGATAGAAACGGCATTGGAAGGCAGTGTCCTATAACCCAATCACACAGAAATTGTTGAGTACAACCGATGAAGGAAAGAGTAGTCAATTTGCTGAGTTATATGCAGTTTACCAAGTTTTGAAACAGGAATTACCTGGCACATGTCATATTTTCACTGATTCCTGGTCCACAGCTAATGGACTGGCGGTGTGGTTACCAACTTGGCATTCTCATAATTGGGAATTACATTCGAAAGAACTGTGGGGAAAAGAATTATGGCAAGAAATTTGGGAAATGCTCCCACAGAGTACTGTGACAATCTTTCATGTGGATGCTCATACCCCGATAGACTCCCTTGACAAATTCTTTCATAACATTGCAGATGAAAAATCTAAAATTGCAGAGGCAGTGGTGGACATGCAAGATTCTGATTTGGCTGGATTGGCGAAATGGGCTCACCAGAAAGCAGGACATTTTGGAGAGAGAGCCACTAGCAGGTGGGCCGCCGATCGAGGAATTTATATTCCTTTAAATTTCATTAAAGATACTATTCTGCATTGTCCTATATGTCAACATTCTAGACAACGAAAAGTACCACAAATTGTTAAAGGCCATTTACATTGAGGAAAATTGCCCGCTCAAATTTGGCAGATTGATTATATTGGTCCGCTCCCTATGAGCAAAATTTGTCAATATGTTTGTACAATTGTCAATACTTACAGTGGCCTTTTAGTGGCCTTTCCCTGCAAACAAGCCACCAAAGTGAATACCATTAAAACATTGGAATTAATCATGTTATATTATGGCGCTCCATTTCAAATTCAATCTGATAATGCATCCCATTTTCGTGGAAGATTGGTACAGGAATTTTGTGTGGAAAATAATATTAAATGGGTGTTCCATATTCCATATTATCCACAGGCATCAGGCCTTACTGAAAGAATAAATGGTTTGCTTAAAGAACAATTGCGAAAATTAACTGATAATAAGTACAAGAATTGGAGAGATCATTTGTTTCAAGCATTATTGATTCTGAACAATCGTCCCTTTCTGAATGCTGAGTCTCCTTTAATGCGTCTGTTTCCCCCAAATGTTGATGCGATACCCAACACCATTGGCAATACTGTAATGTACTGGGAAATTTCCCCCGGAGCCCTGGCTCCTTGCAGAGCAACCCCAGGTTCCGCAGGCTGGGACCTGCATGCCATGAATGATACTGTACTTAAGAGTAAAGATCGAATCATTATTGAGACAGGCGTTGGTGTCTGTATACCAGCTGGAAGTTTTGGACTGATTGCCCCTAGTTCGGGCCTTGCCTTAAAAGGTGTTCAAGTACTCGGAGGAGTGATTGACAGTGATTATCAGGGAGAGATTAAGGTCCTCCTGCTGAATAGCAGTGAGGTTGATTTATCAATTCAAAAGACTAACCGAGTTGCTTAATTGCTAATTATGCCTGTTTTCAGTGGTGAGATTCAGAAAGGCACTGCCCCAACATTGCTAACTGTACGAGGACAAAAAGGTTTTGGCTCTACGGACAATCCTGGAGCGAGAATATGGGTGCAATCGCCTAAAAATCCCCCTGAACAAGCTGAAGTCATTGCAACCGGTCATGACAATACCATATTTGTAATGAGACCAGGGAAAGATAGCTGGGAAGCTGTCCCAGCTGACAAATGTTACCTACGAGAATGAATAATGCCTGTATTTGATTTTCTTCCAGATCATTCTCTGGACTGCTGCTGCAGGATGTGCCGGCGTTGGACTCCTTTTGGTCTGCTACGTCGGGAGAGGAGGGAACCCACAGACTTTGGCTGATTCGAGAACCCGAGTACCGCGTTCCTTCGCTGCGTGGGATTCATCATCGAACTTTTGGACAACTCTGGCTAAACGAGTTACTAATTCTCCGCATTTCTGCCTGACACCTATGCGTTCAGTAACTGATACTCTAGCGACCTGTTTGGTTGCTGTCCCTGCCTCAATGGAAACCTTGAAGCATATTTTTAATATATCAAATGCCCGACCCAATGTAATTCTCGGTGATTTTGCTGCTCACGAGTACTGCCCTTTATGTACTATTCTTTCAGATTCCATTCCCCCAATTCCTTCTCAAATCACTACCTATAATATCACGCAGGGCGACTTGTGCTTTTTCTTGACTTGTGATCCTAATGCAATTACTGAATGTTTAAAGCTAAAACTTAAAGCAGCCACTTCTTTTTCGACTCATGAACGAACTTTGTGTTCCCGAAGACCCCCAAAATCATGTACTTCTGTTAAGAATAATATGACGTGTAAAAGTATAGTAGTTGCCCCTAGCCATTACCGTACAATGTTGTTACCTTCTGGTTGGCTATTCTCCTGTGGCAATACCTCTTGGCCCTATATTCCCGCAAATATTTCCGGAGTCCCATGTGCCATCACTAGACTGAGTTTATTAATGTTTTCCTCACATCCTAATACTTATTCCCATGTTGTTCGTGATGCCAGGATGCTACATGAAGACTGTGATTCTTCCCTACATCTTTATTCTAAATCGGAATATCTTAGTTTAGCTATTTCCATTGTTGGTGTCCCAGCATTGGCCGTTTACAATGCCAAATCAATTGGGAAAATGGCCTGTTGGATGGTCAAGTCAATTAATCAAACTTCTACAATTCTATCTGATATGTTATTAGATGCCCAGGGTGAACGCCGTGCGATTCTGAAAAATCGTGCAGCTATCGATTATCTTTTGCTAAAACATGGACATGATTGCTCTGATTTTGAAGGTCTTTGTTGTTTTAACCTTTCCGACCACACTAAATCAATTCAAGCTCATATTGACAAACTTCATGACTTGACTGAGGAGGATAGAAAACACATTGACCAGGGTTGGTTTGACTGGTTATTCAATTGGTTACCTGACTTACATTCCCTACAACAGATTTTAGGGGGTATTATGATTTCTATTAGTATTTAAGTAGCTATTTGCTGCTTTATTCAGTGCATTCCTTCCTTACTTCAATATTGTAGATGCAGCTCGAGGGCTAGATCAGTTAGTTTTGTTTCTTATTATCCTTCCACAGATGTTAGTTCCATATAGCGAATGATTAATAGACTAAAGTCAAGGGTTAAGTGTTCTGACCGACTTTTTCGGCCCTCCTTTGAGGGAGCATGATTGGATATGACTCTAGTTTATTATCATCCTAGTGCAGGGATTGGAACCACAGACAGGGCCTATTCATCAGGCACAGTAATGCACTTTCGTACCCTTTTCCTTAGATCAGGGCTTATAAACTTACGTTAGGGGATAGATTCATTAGTATTAGTGATAATGCGTCCTTTTCCAAGAGTGCTAGTATACCTTCTATGGAGTTATGCTTATTTCGGGCCTTGTAGGCCTTAAACGGGAGGGACTCCATCTTGCTTTCTGCCCTGGCAGCTTGGAAGGCTTCTAGGTCAAGTGTAATGTTTTAGTTTCGAAGTGTTGTTCGCTTGGAGAGAACCGGCTCAGGCTGGCCCTTATCGAAAGACTGTATTTTTCTCCATTCCGAAGACACAACATCAGGCCGGCCGGCTGGGAACGTGTCCTTGGTACGGGGAGGTACAAGAATTTGGTGGGCGGCAGGTTACTGGCCGTAACTGTCCATGAAAGGACAAGCTTCCATATTAGCGAACGTATGAGGCAGCGAGTCAGTCAGTCTGTAGGCGGCAGCTAGCCGTTAGCATCAATGCCATTAATTATTTCCAGTCTGTGAAACAAAGAAGGTTTTGGATCCTACGTCTACCCAGCCCGGATCTCAACAACAGAGTAAACAGAACAAAGTGGCTGGATAGGGAAAATTCATATCGTGAGTAAAAGCAACGCAGTCAATATGTACTACGTAGCCACAGTCATAAGTACCAAAGCAAATTTATTTTCTTTTTAACTGGTTTTTCAAAATTTCAAAAACACAAGGGCAAACCAAGGACTGTCACAACAGTGATTTCATGGGTACAATATCTACACATATACAAAAGTACAAATATACAATATTTACAATATGAATGAAGCAAAACAAATGAAAACAAAGAGAAATGACACACCAAAAACAATGAAGAAATTCAGCATTCACAAATTAATTGCATTTATCAACAGTGAAAAATTCGTGCAAGAAGCACAACCAGTCCGTGGGAATGTGAAACCAAGGGACAGGCGGGGACAGATGGAATGGGACGCCTGCCTGCCTGACAAATCTGTGGTTCAATGTTTATGTTGGGTTGCACAGCTAGGATCCCAAGTGATGGACAATTTCTTTTCCTAGATGCACCCTTTTGAGTAACCACAGGGTGGAGGTGTCGACGCGTTTCGAACCCGAGTATGGAGGGTTCTCTTCAGGACGGGGACTGGGAACAGTGAGTCTGCACGTGGTAAGGAGTATGCCTTGGTGTCGGTAATTCGCAAAGAAATGGTTATATCTGTGGTTAACCGAGTGTAATTCTTGTTGATGTGTTGCCCAACTCGCGGTACAAAACTCGGGACGGGGAACTGATAGACTGTGTGTTTACTCGGCGGAGAGAGATTGAATCCTGCGAAACAAGTCCCGGTTCACAGAGACACCGCCCGCTGGCTCCAAATTGGCGTCTGACACCAGATGCCCTATTCTGTATAAATTTCTTACTAAGCCCTCAAAGACAATACAGTTACAATGTGAGCCGTTCCCCCTCCCGAGTTTTGTACCGCGAGTTGGGCAACACATCAACAAGAATTACACTCGGTTAACCACAAATATAACCATTTCTTTGCGAATTACCGACACCAAGGCATACTCCTTGCCGACACAGGTGGGGGTGATGGTGCTACATCCCTTGGAGCAGGTTAAATCGGAGGGGTAATGTCAGTCTTCGCTGTGCTAGCATCCACAATTAGTTGCCTGTCATCATCCTCACCCTCTTCCATAATTGTAAGACTTTCAGGAACGTATTTTTTCCTGTGCCTCTCCTGGCGTGTATCAGACTCAACCGGGGTCCAATTCACGTTCCGATCATCAGAAGGGGGCTGGAAGAAGATGGTGGAGTACCCTTCCTTTTTCTTGCCGGAGAGCTGATAGTCAATTTTTGTAAAAGAGGAGGTTCTAGCTCAGCAGGAGGCTCAACCTCCCGTTCTGCTCCTACTTCAGTAGGATCCATTGCTGGCTGCGTCTGTTAACCACTTTCTGGAAACAATTGGGAAGTACTTTAGGAAAGAGACAAATACAATTTATTGTCATTGATTGTCTCTGTCAAGCTTAATGTAGTTGCCGCCTCACTGAGAGATATGGGCTTAGGTTTGAGTGGTGCCGTTGATGCAGGAGTGCTGCTCCCAGGTTCCTCCCCAGATGCTGGTCTGTCTCCCAAAAAAGTGTTGCTGTTGGCACACAACTGGTGGGAAGCTGCGTCTCCTTCCCATTGGCCACTTTCTTTACAGCACCTTTCTGGTGGGCATTCCTGAAGCTTTAAGTTGGCAGTGGCACTTAGCGGCACATGCGTAAGGGATGAAAGACTCATGTGAGTGTCTGGTAGTACTGTGGGTGCTGTCTCATGTGCATCTAAATGCAAAAAATCAAGAAAAATACTTTGTGAAATGTGGCATGGTTGCAGTTTGAATTAGTACAGACAATATAATTTAGTATGGTTATTTAAGTTATCATTATTATCCTAAATAATTAACAAGAACAGTGAATTTCAAACCACACCACCAGAACTTAATATTTAATTTCCAATTAGGATAACAATTAACACCTCCGCTGCGGCGGCTATTCTGACGCAGCGCTAAGGGGGAGGGGCGGCCGTGCGGCACGCCCATGCTGGTGACGGAACCGCTCCGCCACCAGCCTCGGTTGAGCTGTGCTCATGACGGAGAGGTTCCATCATGGCCCCGCCTGCTCAATGGACTGCCCAGCGCAGGTGCGGAATCCGCGCCGCGCAGGCGCGGGGAGCGTGCCATGACGGAACCGCTCCGTCATCAGCACAGCGCTAAAGCGGCTGATGACGGAGCAGTTCCGTCATCAGCGCCGAAGGAGTTAAGATGTTTGCTTTGTGTGCAATGCATACAAATAAGGGAGAAACTTGTGTAAGTCAGGAAGGTGCACGGGGAAATCGAATATTCCTTAAAAAATGAATGCAATGTGTGTTGTGCACCTATAGTAGGCAGGGTGTCCTTGGCAAAATGGAATAATCCTTCAAAAATGAATGCTGGTGTGTGTTGTGCACCTATGGGATGCAGGATTGTCAGGGGTAAAATGAATTATCCTTACAATATTAATGCTGTTGTGTGCTGTGCCTTCTATGGCACCTTTAATACTAATGGGGTGTCCCAGTGTCCTTCAGAACTTTGAGAATTAATTGTGTGTAACAACAATTGGTTCTGTAGGGAAATATGTAATTTCTTTCAAATTGTTATAATTAGATCATGATAAACTAGAAAATGCAAATCAATGGTATGACACATAAAATATTACAAATAGACGAAATATTAAATCACAACTGACAGAAACACTGTACTGTACATGGTATATTAACATTCATATATCGTGAGGAAACACAAAAGTAATATATCCAAAACACAGGACTGTTGTGCGACATTACCAATAAAATAAATAGCTGCCATGCAAAGTGTGCGCAACATGAAAAAGGATCCAATATACAAGACACTTGACATTAAACAGAAAACACAAAATATCTCAATTGGATATCAGTTTATAACTGTTTAGAATGTTCAAACATATATCCTTGTTTCTTGGATGGAGATATGAGACATTGGTATGGAACACCTATTCATGTTGTCAACGTTTCAACCCTTACAACACATGTTTTCATACAAAATATCACAGCGGGTCCACATCAAGACTTGGGAAAATCAAACTAGCCTGTGTGATGAAGGTTGATGGGTGTCAGTTATAGAATGAAGTAAACGAGCTCAAGTGTTAAAAAAGGGGGGTTATTGTAGTAAGTAAGTACTGGACAAGTTGTAAGTGCAGAAATAGTGTGTTTATTTAGCCACTGGTGGCACGCAGCGATCGGCAGGAGGGAACATCAGAAAGCAACTGACTCAAAAATACGAGTCACCTTTAACATTCTAAATAAGAACAAACAGCTATCTGGCACGAGGAAGCTTGTAATACAACCTATCAAGACAAGGCTACTACATTATCCTCCTCCTCATATAAAATAAATAAAGACAAAATTAAATAAAATGATCAAAAACAAAAGTATATACATTGTGGAAATTTAACAAAATCTGTCAGGAACAAAGCGCTGCCTATTGCTCCTACGCAAGACAGTAGAAGAATGATCTGGAGAAGAAGAAATTTCATTTTCATTTGAAGATTCGTTTTGCAAAATCCTGCCACATGAATTTCTTCCAATTCTAGATACATTTCACCACTGTTTGTTGTTCATTTTAACAGCGATTCCTTGAACTTTTTCTCTGACCAACGGGTCAGAGAATTTCAAACAACTTTTCTTTTTATACGTTGGAAATTTCACACAAACTGTATCGCCAACAGCAAAGGAATGGGTAAGAGATATTTTCCTTAAATCAAAATAGGTTAGTTGCTTAGTTTGGACTTGTGAAACATTCTTTCTAACAGTACTACCAGTAATAGAGTCCATCTTCACCCATTTGTACATCCAACCAGGGCAAACTTTTGAACAAGGTTTTCTTTGATCCAAAAGTTCATAAGGGGAAACTTTAGTGGATGAGTGGGGCATTGTACGATAGAACCATAACTTGGATCGTACCGTATTTTGTAGATTACATTTTCCTGCCAATGCCCACCGCACACAACTGTTGAGAACTCAATTCATACGTTCAACTAATACATTCGTTTGTGGATGATAAAGTGAACTTACGGGATGAACAATACCACCTTGTTTCAGAAATGGTACAAATTCTTGGCTCACAAACTGTACACCATTGTCGCTAATAATGGTTGAAGGAAACCCTTCACGTAAAAGAATGTCTTTAGGAAAATCAATTATATTTCTTGAATTTGGTTCACCAATAAAATGCACCTCAGGCCATTTAGAATAATAGTCAATTGCCACAATGGCAAACCTTGAGGAGGCTGGAAGAACATTAAACAGCCCTACAAGATCAATGCCAATGTTTTGCCATGGGCCATCAGGTAATTGAATTGGTTGTAAAGGTGAAGTCCTGACGAAACATTTTTCTCTTTAGGCCATCCATCTTTAACATGCTTAATAACACAAGAGAGTAAATTGTCCTTAGCAAGTTCATCTCTCCACTCCTTCTCACTAACAGCAAACATGTAATCCAATACCAGACTAGCAATAAAACACTCATCTTCATCTTCCAAATCCAACTCACATTCAACTTCAACAGGAAACCTAGAAAAATAGTCAACTCTTCCATTCCTATTTCCCGGAATATAAGATACTTCAAAATCACATTGTAGTAGTTTGGTAGACAAATGAGCTATTCTCAGATTTTGTTCTTTGAAGTTTTCCATAGCAACAAGAGAACTGTGGGGCATATTATCAAGGGGGTTTATCTCCACTTTTTTGGCTTTAAAAGCCAAGAAAGCGGAGGTAAAATTATCTCCCTATTACCTAGCTGTTGCTAACACCAGTTAGCGACAGCTAGTAGGAGATAGCGACCATCTTGGGCCCCACTTTGCATGTCAGTGATATTTATCACTAATGACATGCAAAGTGGGCGTGCCAAGATGTTAGCGACTGGAAACAGTCGCTAACATCGCTATCTCCTATTACCAACTTTTGGAGATATTCGCACTAAGCGCGAATATCTCCAAAAGCTAACACCTGCCCTGAGCAGTTCTTAGCCATGTTATCCAATGGTAGGTGGATAACATGGCTAAGAGCATTAGCTCGGTAATGCATGAATATCGCGGACTTTTCAGCGATATTCATGCATTGCGGCCGATTTTTATCGCATTTGCGATAAACCTTGGTAATACCAAGGTTTATCTGTGATAAAAATCGCCGCAGCTCAGCGGTAATTTTTTGTCTCTAACCAAGCAATAGCGATAATTATCGCTATTGCTTGGTAATATGCCCCTGTGATCTGTGCGTAACTGGAAATGCCTTCCCCCAACACACGAATTGAACTTCCTCACTGCCCACCAACAGGTCAAAAGTTCTCTTTTGATTACAGCAAAATTTAGTTTGGTACCATTCAGAACTCTTGAGGCATATCCTAAAGTGTTTTCAGTCCCATTTACAGATTGAGTAAGGACAGTACCAAGTCCCAAACCACTGGCATCAACAGTTATAGTGCACATAGCACTTGGATCAAAAGATTAAAGATCTTACGGACAGACCAGCTGTTTTGTAATCCATTCAAAAGCCTTTTGAAAATGAGCATCCCAAAGAAATGGTACACTCTTCTTAAGTATGTTAGTGAGAGGTTGAGCCCTTGAAGCATATTCTGGTACAAATCGAGAATAAAACTCACAAAGTCCAATAAATAACTTAAGCCCATTCTTGTCTATGGTAGCTGGACTATCAACAATAGCTTTGATAAGAGCAGGTCTAGGTTCAATACCTTGTTCAGACAAAACATTACCTAAATATTCAATCTTTTTCAAACCACACCACCAGAACTTAATATTTAATTTCCAATTAGGATAACAATTAACACCTCCGCTGCGGCGGCTATTCTGACGCAGCGCTAAGGGGGAGGGGCGGCCGTGCGGCACGCCCATGCTGGTGACGGAACCGCTCCGCCACCAGCCTCGGTTGAGCTGTGCTCATGACGGAGAGGTTCCATCATGGCCCTGCCTGCTCAATGGACTGCCCAGCGCAGGCGCGGAATCCGCGCCGCGCAGGCGCGGGGAGCGTGCCATGACGGAACCGCTCCGTCATCAGCACAGCGCTAAAGCGGCTGATGACGGAGCAGTTCCGTCATCAGCGCCGAAGAAGTTAAGATGTTTGCTTTGTGTGCAATGCATACAAATAAGGGAGAAACTTGTGTAAGTCAGGAAGGTGCACGGGGAAATCGAATATTCCTTAAAAAATTAATGCAATGTGTGTTGTGCACCTATAGTAGGCAGGGTGTCCTTGGCAAAATGGAATAATCCTTCAAAAATGAATGCTGGTGTGTGTTGTGCACCTATGGGATGCAGGATTGTCAGGGGTAAAATGAATTATCCTTACAATATTAATGCTGTTGTGTGCTGTGCCTTCTATGGCACCTTTAATACTAATGGGGTGTCCCAGTGTCCTTCAGAACTTTGAGAATTAATTGTGTGTAACAACAATTGGTTCTGTAGGGAAATATGTAATTTCTTTCAAATTGTTATAATTAGATCATGATAAACTAGAAAATGCAAATCAATGGTATGACACATAAAATATTACAAATAGACGAAATATTAAATCACAACTGACAGAAACACTGTACTGTACATGGTATATTAACATTCATATATCGTGAGGAAACACAAAAGTAATATATCCAAAACACAGGACTGTTGTGCGACATTACCAATAAAATAAATAGCTGCCATGCAAAGTGTGCGCAACATGAAAAAGGATCCAATATACAAGACACTTGACATTAAACAGAAAACACAAAATATCTCAATTGGATATCAGTTTATAACTGTTTAGAATGTTCAAACATATATCCTTGTTTCTTGGATGGAGATGTGAGACATTGGTATGGAACACCTATTCATGTTGTCAACGTTTCAACCCTTACAACACATGTTTTCATACAAAATATCACAGCGGGTCCACATCAAGACTTGGGAAAATCAAACTAGCCTGTGTGATGAAGGTTGATGGGTGTCAGTTATAGAATGAAGTAAACGAGCTCAAGTGTTAAAAAAGGGGGGGTATTGTAGTAAGTAAGTACTGGACAAGTTGTAAGTGCAGAAATAGTGTGTTTATTTAGCCACTGGTGGCACGCAGCGATCGGCAGGAGGGAACATCAGAAAGCAACTGACTCAAAAGTACGAGTCACCTTTAACATTCTAAATAAGAACAAACAGCTATCTGGCACGAGGAAGCTTGTAATACAACCTATCAAGACAAGGCTACTACATTATCCTCCTCCTCATATAAAATAAATAAAGACAAAATTAAATAAAATGATCAAAAACAAAAGTATATACATTGTGGAAATTTAACAAAATCTGGCAGGAACAAAGCGCTGCCTATTGCTCCTACGCAAGACAGTAGAAGAATGATCTGGAGAAGAAGAAATTTCATTTTCATTTGAAGATTCGTTTTGCAAAATCCTGCCACATGAATTTCTTCCAATTCTAGATACATTTCACCACTGTTTGTTGTTCATTTTAACAGCGATTCCTTGAACTTTTTCTCTGACCAACGGGTCAGAGAATTTCAAACAACTTTTCTTTTTATACGTTGGAAATTTCACACAAACTGTATCACCAACAGCAAAGGAATGGGTAAGAGATATTTTCCTTAAATCAAAATAGGTTAGTTGCTTAGTTTGGACTTGTGAAACATTCTTTCTAACAGTACTACCAGTAATAGAGTCCGTCTTCACCCATTTGTACATCCAACCAGGGCAAACTTTTGAACAAGGTTTTCTTTGATCCAAAAGTTCATAAGGGGAAACTTTAGTGGATGAGTGGGGCATTGTACGATAGAACCATAACTTGGATCGTACCGTATTTTGTAGATTACATTTTCCTGCCAATGCCCACCGCACACAATTGTTGAGAACTCAATTCATACGTTCAACTAATCCATTCGTTTGTGGATGATAAAGTGAACTTACGGGATGAACAATACTACCTTGTTTCAGAAATGGTACAAATTCTTGGCTCACAAACTGTACACCATTGTCGCTAATAATGGTTGAAGGAAACCCTTCACGTAAAAGAATGTCTTTAGGAAAATCAATTATATTTCTTGAATTTGGTTCACCAATAAAATGCACCTCAGGCCATTTAGAATAATAGTCAATTGCCACTATGGCAAACCTTGAGGAGGCTGGAAGAACATTAAACAGCCCTACAAGATCAATGCCAATGTTTTGCCATGGGCCATCAGGTAATTGAATTGGTTGTAAAGGTGAAGTCCTGACGAAACATTTTTCTCTTTAGGCCATCCATCTTTAACATGCTTAATAACACAAGAGAGTAAATTGTCCTTAGCAAGTTCATCTCTCCACTCCTTCTCACTAACAGCAAACATGTAATCCAATACCAGACTAGCAATAAAACACTCATCTTCATCTTCCAAATCCAACTCACATTCAACTTCAACAGGAAACCTAGAAAAATAGTCAACTCTTCCATTCCTATTTCCCGGAATATAAGATACTTCAAAATCACATTGTAGTAGTTTGGTAGACAAATGAGCTATTCTCAGATTTTGTTCTTTCAAGTTTTCAATAGCAACAAGAGAACTGTGGGGCATATTATCAAGGGGGTTTATCTCCACTTTTTTGGCTTTAAAAGCCAAGAAAGCGGAGGTAAAATTATCTCCCTATTACCTAGCTGTTGCTAACACCAGTTAGCGACAGCTAGTAGGAGATAGCGACCATCTTGGGCCCCACTTTGCATGTCAGTGATATTTATCACTAATGACATGCAAAGTGGGCGTGCCAAGATGTTAGCGACTGGAAACAGTCGCTAACATCGCTATCTCCTATTACCAACTTTTGGAGATATTCGCACTAAGCGCGAATATCTCCAAAAGCTAACACCTGCCCTGAGCAGTTCTCAGCCATGTTATCCAATGGTAGGTGGATAACATGGCTAAGAGCATTAGCTCGGTAATGCATGAATATCGCGGACTTTTCAGCGATATTCATGCATTGCGGCCGATTTTTATCGCATTTGCGATAAACCTTGGTAATACCAAGGTTTATCTGTGATAAAAATTGCCGCAGCTCAGCGGTAATTTTTTGTCTCTAACCAAGCAATAGCGATAATTATCGCTATTGCTTGGTAATATGCCCCTGTGATCTGTGCGTAACTGGAAATGCCTTCCCCAAACACACGAATTGAACTTCCTCACTGCCCACCAACAGGTCAAAAGTTCTCTTTTGATTACAGCAAAATTTAGTTTGGTACCATTCAGAACTCTTGAGGCATATCCTAAAGTGTTTTCAGTCCCATTTACAGATTGAGTAAGGACAGTACCAAGTCCCAAACCACTGGCATCAACAGTTATAGTGCACATAGCACTTGGATCAAAAGATTAAAGATCTTACGGACAGACCAGCTGTTTTGTAATCCATTCAAAAGCCTTTTGAAAATGAGCATCCCAAAGAAATGGTACACTCTTCTTAAGTATGTTAGTGAGAGGTTGAGCCCTTGAAGCATATTCTGGTACAAATCGAGAATAAAACTCACAAAGTCCAATAAATAACTTAAGCCCATTCTTGTCTATGGTAGCTGGACTATCAACAATAGCTTTGATAAGAGCAGGTCTAGGTTCAATACCTTGTTCAGACAAAACATTACCTAAATATTCAATCTTTTTCACTTTAAACACACACTTTTCTTGTTTCAAAACAACTCCACTGTCTTGCATAACTTTAAGAACATGAAAAAGAGCTTCATCATGTGAATCACTTGTATCACCATGTATCAGCACATCGTCTTGGAAGACAACTACACCTTTGATGCCCTTGAGCATACCCGACATAATCCTTTGAAAGATTACTGCCGCAGAGGCTAACCCGAATGGCATACGACAATATTGGAAAGAACCAAAAGGTGACAAAAATGCTGTGAGATGTCTAGAAAAAGGATCAAGGACGACCTGGTGGTACTCCGACGTCAAATCTAGCTTTGTGAACCACTTGAACCACGAATCAAGCTTAACATGTCAGAGATCTTAAGTAGGGGATGAGAATCCACCCAAAAGTTTTTATCTAGGATGCGTAGGTCAACACAAACGTGAAGATCGCCATTTTTCTCCTTCGCGACAACCAAAGGAGACCACCATAGTGAAGATTCTATAGGTACTATGATTCCTTTTTTACGCAAATCATTACGTTCTTTCTCTAATTAGTCCCTAACGCTAAAAGGTACATTCCTCAGTCTGTGTTTAACCGGAATGGTACCATCTTTGACTTTTATGACATGAGTGAAACCTTTTTATCTTGCCAAGTTTTTGGCTAAATACTGAAGGATAATGATCAAACATTCTGTCAACCAAATCATCGGAGCTAACCACAGAAACTTGATCTTTGGTACCTGGCCTATGAATTTTTCTTCCTCTGAACTCCAAAGAATCTTCAAAGAATGCACCCAATTCAATCCTCCTTCCTTCAGAAGAAACAGGGGATCTATCTGGAGGTATCAAAGAACGAGAACCAATAAATGTCAGCAAACAATTCTTGCGTTACCATTGTAATTCTTGCTCCAGAGTCCACTAACAAATTCACGACTTTTCCTTCAATATTTATATCTACATAGGGGTCAACATGTTCAGAAATGTCCTCCACAGTTCCAGACATGTCACCCACAAAAACAACCATATCTTTTAGGTCATCTTGTATGTTACTGAGATTTACTTCACTGCTCTCAACATTAGACACATTCGCACCAGGTTAAATAAACTGTTTAACTTCAGAAACACGCTTTCCACTTTGACAAATTTTAGTTAAATGTCCCAATTTTCCAAAGATTACACAGACAACAGTCTTTATGGGACACGGTTGACCAGACTTAAAATTTGGAAGATTTCCCCAACCGAAACATATGTTGTTTTGTCTATATTGTTTGTTTTCAATACGTTCAGTACTATTACCCTTATTTTCTTTTGTGCAGACAGCAGTAACAGATTCATTTGACACAACTTTTTCATCTAGTTCTTTTACAGAAATCTTTGAAAGTTTAATACTTTTTGCTGTACGTATGGTTTCTTCAAGAGTAGGATTTCCCATTGACAACAATTTTTGTTATATGTTTTTGTCCAAACATTTGCAAATATATTGATCTCTAATCAATTGTTCATTGAACCCTTCAAATTGACAGTCCGCACTCAGCTTCAGTAAAGCAGAAATATAAGTTTCTATGTCTTCACCAGGCTTTTGTTTGTGTTTAAAAAATGTATGTCTAATAACTACAATGCTGGGTTGAATATCAAAACAAATTTCTAGTTTCTTAACATCCTCAGCGTATTCATTGAGCTCCTCATCATTCTCTGCACAAACTAAAGCATGTAGATGGTTATACACAGACCTACCCTCAAACCCTAAAGAATTAAGAAGAAATTTCCTACGTCCTGCCCTAAAACATGATACCCAAATAGCGCCAATATAAGTTACAAAGGCATCATACCAATTCCTCCATGGTATGGGTAGATTACCTGGTGATTCCAGAAAAGGTGAAGGTGGAGAAACTGATTGCATATTCAGATAAGTATTACTACAGCAATGTATAGATAAATAAAATGAATGTAGGTATCCAAATCTTAATATTAAGGCATGAGGATAACTTTAAATCTAATTAATGTACATTTCACTGCACACCACTAAGCTCTTAACATGCTGCTTTTACGTAAATATACAGGCGAACATGAATTTACCAGAATTTTGGGAATCACTTTGTTGCAATATAAATGTTAAATACATGAATATGAAAACAATTATAGTGCGCATTACTGTGTTACTAGCATCCAAATAAAAGTTTGCGTATCACTGTTGTCTGACACACCTAACAATTCCAGGCAGTTTAAGCGAGATTGTCACTGCTCTATCACTCCTTTCATCGTGTAGATAATTCTGAAATATTTCTGGAAAACCAGCATGAGCGTGGCACTGTCACTTTAATCTCCCAATGAAGAGATTCTTTGAAGAAAAAGTGTGCGTGTGACTAATTCATTCCCAACACGCTGTTTTTAAAGTGTGCGTGTCACTGTTTCACTTCAACACGCTGTTTGAACTACGATAACTGTGCGTGTCTCTGTTTTCCTTTAATGCACTGCTGAAATACTCTTGATGCGACTGTGTCATTTTACTTCAACATGCTGTTACAACTGCGATAAATAAAGTGTGCGTGTCACTGCTTTTCCTTAACGTACTGCTGAAATACTCTCGATGCGACTGTGTTATTTTACTTCAACACACTGTTACAACTGCAAAAAATAAAGTGTGCGTGTCACTGCTTTTCCTTAATGCATAGCTGATATACTCTCGATGCGACTGTGTCTTTTTACTTCAACACGCTGTTACAACTGCGATAAATAAAGTGTGTGTGTCACTGCTTTTCCTTAACGTACTGCTGAAATACTCTCGATGCGACTGTGTTTTTTTACTTCAACACACTGTTACAACTGCAAAAAATGAAGTGTGCTTGTCACTGTTTTTCCTTAATGCATAGCTGATATACTCTCGATGCGAATGTGCGTGTCAGTGTAACTTTTCCTTTAAGGCTCAGCATTTCAATAAAGTTAACATTGAATTAAGATTTAAAAAAAACTTGCTTGTTTAAAGCCTCATTGCCAAAACGTTCTCCAACCAGAATGATCACCTCGTCTCCGTCGATTAGGATTAAAAGACTGCTCCTTCAATTCCTCAATGGTGGATGCACTCATGGATTCAGAAGACACCTGTGCCTCGTCGCCACAATTTTCTGTAGTAAGTAAGTACTGGACAAGTTGTAAGTGCAGAAATAGTGTGTTTATTTCGCCAGAGGTGCAGCGCAATGACCAGCAGGGGGGAACATCAGAAAGCAACTGACTCAAAAGTACGAGTCACCTTTAACATTCTATATAAGAACAAACAGCTATCTGGCACAAGGAAATTTGTAATAAAATCTATCAAGACAATACCACTACAGTTATCCTCTATTAGGCCACTGAAATCTCACCTGGTCAAAATAGTATCAGCAGTCTGTTTGGTACTATATATTCAGGGAAACATTTCACATGTTGCAACTGGTCAAGTGTATCCAGGAATAAAAATGGGTCCTGTAAATGTAATTTGTACCTGTAAAGCGCACTAATACCCCAACTGGGGTGTCCTCGCGCTGTAATGAATACCGCTGTGAAACCCTTCCCGGCTTTTCCCTGTGAAATGTTCCCGCCTGGGCACCCCAAGGTGAAGCCAGGCATCCCAGCGCTGTTGGGGCCGTTGTGGAGATTAAACAAGCTATTGACCAGAGTTGCAGAGTGGGACCCATGATTAGAATAGGGACCGAGGCGAGAATTATCAGGTCTGAGGAAATTGAGCCCAAGACCTACCAACTCTGGTCTCGGGCCAGACCTCTGCATCAGGGTCTGCAGCTCTAACCATTGAGCCACACTTCTCCACTCAATGTGGACCTATGTCACTAGAATACAGGATATTGGTAAAATACACTTACTTTTGACACAATTTGCTTCTCTGGACAAGCAGGTGGGGAACATGGCGGCCAGCTAGGAAGCCAGTCGCGAGTTGAGTGCCCCAGTTAGCCTTTACTTTGTTGCTGCGGTGCCGATCCTGATGCGGTTTTCCGCAGAACTTATGGCATATGGTTTTTGACCTCTTCCCCTTACCTCTCTGTGCTTCTTTGTGCTGAGTCTGCTGGGGGCGGGATCACAGGTCGCTTCTTAACTTAAAACAGAAGAAATTTTACATCAAAAGTGGGAGATAAGTAAAATGAGGGAGTTTGACCAAGGGGAGAGCTGAGGTAAACTCCTTGCCATTATGTCAACAATAGACAGAGCTAATATGTATTAACAAGATTAAAGTGGATTCCCAATTCACAGAGGAGAAAGATAAGTTAGAGCAGGCCTTTACAGGGTTCTTTCAAGACCTATATCATGAAGATCTCCAGGAGGCGGAGGAGCTTGTAGATAGTTGGTTAAAAGAGAAACAACTCCTGAGGTTAACTGAAGCTAGTCAATAATTCCTCTCACTAGAAATATCAGGGTGTGGGATATTACAAGTGTTAGATTTGGCTAAAAAGGTGAAAGCCGCAGGCCAAGATGCAATTCAGATTGAGGTCTATCCTATGCTGAAGGATCAAATCATTCCGGTTTGGTTAAAGCTGTTAAATAAAATATTAAAAGGTATATCTCCTTTGCCGGATTCATTGTCAGATGCAGTTATAACCTTGACTATGAAGCCCGGTAAGGATCCTTCTCAGTGTCAATCATACCGTCCAATCTCCTTATTAAATGTTGATTATAAGGTTTTTGTGGAGATTTTGAATAAACTGCTTTTTTGAATATTATTGACCAAATAATTCATGAAGATCAAAAGGGTTTTCGTCCGGGTGGACAAATGTCAGACTTACCTTAGTTGGTATAGTGTATATGGCAACATCAAAGGGTCTCCCTTTGTCAATTATTGCGAATGATGCGGCTAAAGCCTTTGATCGTGTGACTTGGCATTTCTTAGATAGGACCTTGAACGTGATGGGCTTTTCCTCTGGATTCAGAAATGTTATTAAAAAAATTACAGTTCACCTCGGGCCCAAATTTTAGTTAATGGAAATCTTTCTCCTGTTGTTAGCATAGAACGTGGCACTAGGCAAGGTTGCCCTTTATCCCTATTCTATTTGACATTTATATGGAGCCCTTGGCTCAGAGTTTAAGATAAAAAAAAAATATTGTTCCATTTAAACAGGGAGGGGTAATAACTCTTAATGCGGACAATCTAGTCGTGGTTTCATCTAATGTGGACATTACACTACACAAATTTATACTTGAAACTCAAACCTTCGGTAAATTTTCGGGTTACGAGATAAATAAGACTGAGGTCATGGCCTGCAATATTGCAAATAAGGCAGGGCATCATGCGATAGAACTTAAATACCTCAGAATTACAATAACACAAGATCCCAGAAAATTCCTAAGGTTATTTAGATAAAGTTTCAAAGGAAGTCGAGTCCCTTTTAAAAAGATGGCAGAACTTACAATTGTCCCACAACTGCAGGGTCAATCTGATCAAAATGTGCGTCCTCCTTTTTAAAACCAATATTTCTCAAGTATGGTGTTTTTAGTGTGGAGGATGCAATGTGTTTGTTGTACAATTTAGACTGCCGCGACATATGTTTTTATACTGCCAGTTTTATTTGTAAATCCATGACTTTTAGGAAAAGTATGATCTTTTAATCATTGCTTGTATTTTTATTCTGTTGCATGTTTGTTGTACTTTTATGGTCATTATTCTTTATGAACCAAATAATGTATTTTATTATTTATTTATTTATGGTTTTTCTAGAGCGCGTAGTCACCCAGAGGGTATCCCAGCGCTGAACCTCTTACACACAGGGGAGAAAGTCAGGAGTGATAGTGGCTCAGGGGAAAAGTAGGGTTTTGAGAGATTTCCTGAACCGCAGGAGGTTTGGTTCTGCTCTGAGGCTCAGGGGGAGTGTGTTCCATTTTTTTCCCGTGTTGACCGAAAAGCGGCGGCCACCTATGCGGGCCTTCTTCACCTTGGGGATCGTGATGAAGTTACCATGTTCGGAACGAAGCGCTCTCGTGGGTCTGTAGGGTGTGATCCAGTTGTTTAGGATTGGGGGGCCAGTGTTATGAAGTACCTTGTGGGCCAGACAGAGGGCCTTGAAAGTTACCCTTTCCCTGATAGGGAGCCAATGCAGCATCCTCAATGCAGGCTTGGCAGATGTTCTGGCCGGGGTGTTCGTTAGAAGTCGTGCTGCGGCATTTTGAGCTTTCTGCAGAGTTTGGAGAGTGGATTCTGGAGATCCCAGGTAAATGGCGTTGCTGTAGTCCAGCCTGGATAAAATTAGGCCTTGGATCAGCAGGAGACGCGACTGGAAGGGCAGAAGAGGAATCACCTTCCTGCAAGATCTAAGTAGTCCGTAGCATGTGCCGGCCGTCTTTCTTGCCTGTGTCCTGAAGGTGAGATCCGTCTCCAGCCACACTCCGAGACTCTTGACCTCCGTCTTGGGGGTGGGGGGTTCCCCCATGCAGGCGGGCCAGATGTTAGGGGGGAGGCTCGTGGTGTTATGCCCTAGGAGCAGGATTTCTGTTTTGGAGCCGTTTAATTTCAGGGCAGAATCACTCATCCACTGGTGTACGTTGGAAAGGCAGTCGTGGAGATTGGAGGGCTCTAGCTTGGGGTGGGAAAGCGTCACCACCAGCTGTGTATCGTCGGCATAGCTGACGATAGTGACTCCAAAGGGTGAGACCAGTTCCTCCAGTGGGGCCATGTACACGTTGAACAACGTGGGGCTCAGGGATGAGCCCTGTAGCACACCGCACTGGAGGGGGATGGAGGGGGAGCGGCTTTCACCTTCCCACACTTGGAAGGAGCGTCGGGAGAGGAAAGACGAGAGCCATTTCAGCGCCTTGTCTTTTACCCCGATGTTATCGAGACGTTGGGTTAAGACCTGGTGACTGACCGTGTCAAAGACCGCACTCAGGTCTAGGAGGACCACTGCCACTGATCCTCCTGTATCGATAATTTCCCTGGTCTTTTCTACTGCAGCTAGGAGGACGGTGTCCGTACCCTGACCTGGTCTAAAACCTGTCTGTGAGTCATTGAGGAGTTGGTTTGACTCCAGGAAGTGTGACAGTTTTTTGTTTGCAAGTTTTTCGGCGACCTTACCTATCCAGGGGAGGAGTGAGATAGGTCTATAGTTGGATAGATCTGCCGGGTCTAGAGATGGTTTTTTGAGAAGCCCTTTCACGACAGCCTCCTTCCAGTTTGAAGGGACCTCTCCCTGTGCCAACGAGATGTTAATGAGGGCTGTCAATTGGGGGACTATAGTCTGAGAGATGTTTTTGACTAACCGAATGGGGACTGGGTCGGTAGGGGCTCCGCTCTTGGTTGATGAGAGTGTAGCCATCACTTCCTCTTCTGTAACTGGGCCGAACGATGCTAGATAAGGCTTATCTGGTGGGGGCGGCGATTCCTTAGCTCTCTCTATGGAGTTAGGGTTAGCGGCAGGAAGGGAGGTGAGGATTTTTTTGATTTTTTCGTCAAAGAAGGTGGCCAGCTTGACGCATTTTTCCTCCGCTGCCTTGGGGTCCATGGGTGTCTGCGGGGGGTCAGGGACATGGAGGAGCTCTTTGAGGATGGAGAAGGTCTCCTTGGCTGAACAAGAGGAGCTTTTTATTTTTTCCTCGTAGAAGGCCCTTTTTGCGTCGTGTAGGGCTCGTTTATATGCTTTCATGTAGGATTGATAGGCACTTTTCTCTGCTGTTGACTTGTTTTTCCTCCAAGTGCGTTCTGACTTTTTGCAATGCTTCTTAAGGGCGTTGAGGGCGGGTGTGTACCAGGGAGCGGGAGTGATTCTTTTAACGTGTTTCAAGGTACTGGTAAGTGGGACGAGACTGTCTAGGGGATGGGCTAGCCAATCGTTGAATTCTCTGTCCGCGGTGTTCGGGTCCGCGGATAGAGGAATAAAGCTTCATGAACTGAACTGAACTGCGTCCTCCCAAAATATGCCTACCTTTTTAACAACATTACATTGGAATTCGCAAAAGCTGATATTCTTAAAATTCAGGGCAAGATCTATTCTTTTATTTGGGCAGGAAAAGGGATTAGGCTGTCCTGGAAAAAACGTAGGCACAAACTAACACAGGGTGGCATGGGTTTACCAGACTTTCAGCTCTACTGTTGGGCTTATCAACTAAAAAATGCCCGGATGCTATTGCATTCCCCTAATAACACACTAATTGGCAATATGTTTAAAGCAATCTTGGAGGAGGTAGGGGAGCATGGTTTTATGTACAAATTTGGTTCTCCTAAATTTTAAAAAAAGGTTCATCTGAAGACGCTGGGTATGGCGGCCAAGCTTTGGTCGGACTGTCGGACTGCCTGGGACTCTCCCATTATAGTGAATGGGCACCGGTCTGGGACTCGCCTGGAACGCCGGGGTGCCTTTTGGATGCTCTAGCTCAGCCACTAAAAACGGCAGGTGTCTTACATTTGGGGGACCTGGTCGTGGATAGCAAATGTCTTCCTTGGGAATTCTGGAATAATACCACAACTGGAACTTGGTCAAGATTTAAATACTATTAGCTTACGTCATGGTGTAAATCTCAACGTTTGTCATGCTACGAGGATAATCATATGGAAGGTGATTTCCAAAATCAAGAACCAAGGAAGAAAGAAGTTGACTTATGGTATAACTACCTTCTGGCTGCAGCAGAATGAATGATGGATAAGGCCCATCGGATCTGGGAGAACTACTTGCCTAGTGAAGAATGGAAAGAGTTATGGCAAGTATCTATTGATATATTATATTCCGTGTTTAAATCAGCAGCACTCAGAGAGAAACAATTTTTTCACACTCCATAGGATATACTGGACCCCTTTTAAAGTTTCCAAATTGAAGGGTGGAGAAGAAGCTAGTTGTTGGAGGTGTGGATTCCAGAATGTGCCCCAAGATATATGAATGTTGGTCGGATATTGGTAAGACTATTTCCAGGGTCATGGGCGCGGAGGTGGAGGTAAGCCCAACTCCTATTTTATTTGGTATTGTGCCTATGCCGGGTGGGGCATGAAATCAGTTTGGGCCCCAATATAAATGAGTGTTTTATTTGATTCTGCTCGCAAGGAGAGAGATCTGTAGGCTCTGGCGCCAGGAAATTTCTCTTAGTTGTAATGCCTTAGTTGTAATTATCGCTATTGCTTGGTTAGAGACAAAAATTTACCGCTGAGCTGCGGCGATTTTTACCACAAATAAAATCGCAAATGCGATAAAAATCGCCTCAATGCATGAATATCGCTGGAAAATCAGCGATATTCATGCATTACCGAGCTAATGCTCTTAGCCATGTTATCCACCTCCCATTGGATGACATGGCTAAGAACTGCTCAGGGCAGGTGTTAGCTTTTGGACATATTCGCGCTTAGCGTGAATATCTCCAAAAGTTGGTAATAGGAGATAGCGATGTTAGCGACTGTTTTCAGTCACTAACATCTTGGCACGCCCACTTTGCATGTCATTAGTGATAAATATCACTGAAATGCAAAGTGGGGCCCAAGATGGTCGCTATTTCCTACTAGCTGTCTCTAACTGGTGTTAGCGACAGCTAGGTAATAGGGAGATAATTTTATCTCCGCTTTCTTGGCTTTTAAAGCCAAAAAAGCGGAGATAAACCCCCTTGATAATATGCCCCCAAGTCCTGTACTATCAAGCTGTAGACCAGAGGAAAATAGTCTTTAGGGAAAAGTCTGACATTGGGTTGTTTTGGAACTGGCTGGATGACCCTCTTGAGTAGATATGGGGTCACTTTATGTTAGAATTGAGTATAGGATAACTTCCAATGATTAAAACCTCTGGGTCAACTCAAGTTGGGTATACACGGGCATACCCCGTTAAGAATACATCAGCTGACTGAGACTAAGTACTACCATAAGCTATTTGCTATTTGTGCCAGTGGTGGGACAGATCGAGAGGCGGAAGTAGCTACGGAAGACATTTGAGAAAAAACAAAAAAACAGACACTTACATTTAGGAGAGCATGAGGACGAAAGTGCACTGTACAGCTCTTACCTTATTTAAAGGAACTTGTTTTCTTTGAGATATTAGCCAAGGTTATACATCCAACAACATAGGGACAACCAGTATTTGGCCCAAAATGGAGGTGTCGCTGTGTAGCAGATACCTCTGAGATCCAAACAGGATTATCTGTAATAAAAATAGAGTCGGGTTCAATACAATTAAAGCATACTCGTGCCAAGTGTTGCGAAAAAGAAATGGGAATAATCACTTTAGAAAAGCTTCTTTGGGGACCTCAGCTTGCTAGTTAGCCAAGATGCAATGAATCAGATCTCCCCTGGGGGTGTGAAGTCAAAACTGTAAAGCGGCCAGGCCAGTCTGAGAACAGTCAAGGAAGCAGCCACTACATGTGCGTGCATGCTACAGGTGCAGCCTATGCTGTCACAGGCCACGTTCCAATGGACAGCTGATGCCAAGAAAGCGATGCGAGGAAGCACGACACTAACAAGTAAGATAATAGTCGCTATGGAAATTTGCCATCGCATACCACTAAACTCAGGTGAAAAAGCTACTTTGGTAGTAAGATCTTCAAAATGTGATTGCACCTAAAATTGACTACCACCACTCATATATCTAATATGAGGGGAATCGCATGAGTCAGAGTGGTTCACAGTATAGAAATACATCCAAATTTGTCGACCAAGACGTCATTCATGTGGATGCGCACCCATGCGCTATGCCAATTGAGGGTGGCTAACTACCATCCAGCCGATTCTGATTTTATGTATACACATCTTCTGAGTTGGAGCGATCACACTGTCCTATATATATACAATAACTTAATGCCGATGCAATAAAATATGTCTAGTGCATGGATGCGATGCCAGATACATTGTATAACAATACCATAAAGACTGTCAATATTAGCAGAATGGTACATATCGGGAATCTCAGAGTAAATTCTTCAAATATGCTATTGCCCCTAAAATTGCCTACCACCACTGGTGGATCTATATGAGGTGAATCGCATGAGGAATTGCGCCTGCAACAGAGAAAAATACATACAAATTAGTCGAACGAGACATTCATGTGGATGTGTACGTGTACTATACCAATAGAAGGTGGCTTACTACCATCAGGCCAAATATGATTTTATGTATACACAGCTTCTGAGTTAGGGTGCCTCAAGCTTTCCTATACATATACAATAACTTAATGCAGATGTCATAACATATTTTCGGTGCGTAGATGGCATTCCAGAAACATTTTATAACAATTAATATTATCACAATGGTCCATATCAGGAAATTATCATGTATTTATTGAATTTGCAAATCAAGCACAAATATTTAGAAAGAGATGAATCCACAATGTCAAAAGAACGTATAACATACAGAAATCATCAGTAATATTGATACTCATGAAAAAGGCACATGAAAAAGTAAATCTGACTGGGTTACTAGTGGTAATGACGTACCTAGCAAGGGTGTCATAAACCAATTAGTAGGACAATGGAAACCAAACAATACTAACCAATGTTAAGGAGGGACACTTGTCTAGATATCTCCTCTTTTTTTTTTTTAGACCTTGACTGACTGTATCAAACAAATGTATCCACTTGCACTCTCTTTAGTTTAGGGTGGATAATGTGGCACTTCCTCTGGGGCCATGGATTATTTTCTCCAGTCCCCATCACCTCAAATTCTCGGTTGTGGGCGGAATTGAAATGATCAACCAAAGGGTCCCCCTGCGTCCTGCAGTGAATCCTTGAACAATGCTGGGGAATTCTGGCTTTGACTTCTGTCTAGTCTGTCCCACGTGGAGCATGCACCAGGGGCATACAATTGCATAAATCACATCCACTGAGTTACAGTTTGTGTGATGTTTGAGTGTGTATTTGTGATTTAAATGTGTAAAGTCCTTCCTTTCCATGGTTAGGTTGCATTCCTTACAATGTCCACCTTTGAATTGGCCCAATAGAGGTGGTAGCATTACCTGGGTCTTCAGATCAAGGGTTTGCGTTGTTTTCAAATATATACTAACCACAAAGTCTCTTAGATTCCTACCCTTTTTAAAGTGACCAGTGGTTTCCCTTTTAGTGTCAACCTCGTCTGACATCAGGGCTCAATGTTGGTTAATAATCTTCTTGATTTCATTACTTCTAGTACTGAATATGGTCCCGCATACTACTCTTTTCTCAGGGGCAGTACGATCAGTATCAACCTCTAACATGGTATCTCGGGGACAATACCACTCCCTTTTCCTTGCTCTCTTGAGTAAACACTTTTTGTAACCCCTTTCCCTCAATTGTGTCAATAAATGGTCTGTCTTGTTCAAAAAGTCTTCCTTGCGGGTGCCGTTTCTGCGAAGCAACAAAAATTGGCCATATGGCAGGTATCTCTCAGATTCCTTGGGTGGTGGCTGCAATATCTCAGCAACGTATTGCACTCCATAGATTTCTCAAAGAGTGTTGTGTATAATGTTTTTTTGATCAACTCTTACATTTAGGTCTAGGAAACTAATCTCATCCTTATTATGTAGTGTTGTGAACTGTATGTCAGGTGATCTCTCATTGAGCCACATTAAAAATCTCTTAATTTGTGTTCCTCTCTCATCCAAATATTCACCACATCGTCACTGTACCTCTTCCAAAGTGTGATATTATCAGTAAATGGATTATCAGTATTGTATATGAAATCATCTTCCTACTTGTCCATGTAAAGGTTTACCAGATCCATGGAAAATACAGCCCCATGACCATGCCCTTAGTCTGGAAAAAGTAAAAAGTTTTTGGGCATTGCAATTGTCAATATATCCACAATAAATTCAGTAGGTGCCCAAACTGGACTTTCCCTTTAGTTACGGACATTGTGTACCACTTGCAAAGCCTGATCTTGTGTGGTTTTACTTTTGCTAAGTGTAGCAGCCACTAATACAGAGATTCGCTGATGGGGAGCATGTTTTGAAAAATAAAGACAATTGTATTTGACATCTTTTTCAATAATCACTTGCAGATACATATTTACAGTTAGACAAGCTGACTGGGCATTGCATCAGTACTGTGACAAAAGGTATTGGCCATACTACTCGTGTGTTGGAATTCTTGGCGATTCATAGTTACTTGCCAAAGTGGTGTGGACATTAATGTTTTCCATTTAATATTCAGATATGTTCCTGAATGTATAAGTTATTAGTGCATCTAATTTAGTGTGAATTGGGCTTTAGTTATGAGCATATAGAGGCTTTTTTTCTGAGAAGTAGTGTCAAATGACATGGGACACAAGAGACTATAATTGTATGTCTATGCAAATGTTGTCTCATTAAACTTATGCATGATATGACCACTCGCATTATGAGTATATGGATTCATATCATATGTTTCTTTTGTTCTCCTATATGATTTATGAACTAAGGGTTCACAGATGTGTAGAGCATTTTCTGCTTATTGACTAAGCATTTCACTGGTGCATGGTTTTCCACTATGCTGCAATTCAAATCCTGACATAAGCAGAATGCATATTATGTCACATTGTGAGGATCTTTTCACGCTGAGAACATATGCTTAATGAATGTGAGAAATCTTGGTTCTGTTGGACACAGAGAGTACAGAGCAGAGCCAGAGAGCTACACAACTATACTGTCCCATTGATGCGATTCATCACCATCCATGACCTTACTTTGAGTCCAACCCACGATTGACCATTCTCTAAAGACTTTTCTTTCATGTATTCTGGCTGTCCCTTTTATCATATTGTCCTGAGGATGACCCGCCGTGCCTATTACTCAGCCGCGCACATCATTGAGTCGAAACATCCAATCCACTTGTGATAATCCTAGCCCTACTCTCTCCGCCCCACGTGAAATGGCAATTTAAAAACCCAAGCAGTGCGGAGCTTAATATTTTCGAGGGATGGATGTCTTTTGAATGATTAACTTCAACAATTTGTATATCAGTGTATATATCTTGTTTACCTTCAGCACTTTTTTTGCACCTTTTTTCACCATGACACTTGCGCTGTTGGAACTAATTTTATGTTCATGAACTCTGACAGACTTATAAATGTCATCTCAACACTATAAAATGTTAAAGAATATATGGACCGTTCCTTAAATACAGACTTTGATTGATTTAATGCCGGTGTGTTTTTTTATTTATTCCTTTTGTTTTCTATTTTCTTCCCTTTTTCATTGATTGTTACTGAAAGGTTTGAGTACTGTTGATTGTTTTTATTGGTTACTATTCACTAAAACAATAATCCATCTGTACCTGACAGAACCAACATTTCTCACATTCTTGTATACCCAGGTTCTGAGGGGCACTTGGTCACCCGTTATACTAGATTAGAACTTATGCTTGATCTATATAAAATAGAGGCTTTTATTTTATTTTAGCCCTGATGAAGTTGTAGGGCAAGAATCTTGATCGACGAAACACGTGATGGCAACGGGCGAAGGACCAAAACAGACTGAATAGTTATCAATAATGAAAATCAGACATCAGAGAAATCATTTCACAATTGTATGTATAATTTGCATGTGCTTAAAGCTGTGTTACTGTTTAAAAAACCCCTCGGTCTCTTTGGGATGATGGGTGGACATCCTCTTTTAAGCACTGCACTAACACTGTTACCTCAAGATGCTTTGTGTACTGTTTAAATGAGTGCAAGGACTCTTAAATCAGCTTCTACTTTGTAGTCAGTGTGAGGCAGCTCCTCCCATGCATTTTAAAGTGTATGTCTCAAAACACAACAAGGCCTACTCTAATGAACACTAAAGAATTGGTTATATTAAGCGCATTGTGAACATTGCATTTGCTTATCTGTTAGATATTGGGTTGTTGGTTGACTAAGAAGTAAACCTTAGTCAAGCAGCAACTACAATCCTAGTTAATGTAGGGTTGCCTGACACTTCCTGTGACTAGGAAGTGTCAGGCAACCCTACATTAACCTTTGATCAACCACTGGTAGCTTGGCACATAGCAGTCATCTTAACTTAGAGGCAGAGTGTAAAGTATTTGTGCAACACTTCAAACAGTAAAATTGTGAAAACACCAAACAGAAAGATATCATACCAAGTTGGAAAAATAGTTCAGACTGCAATAAATAAAACAAGACCAAAACAACAAACATTCATTAAGTAGAACTTGGGATATTGATTATAAAAGGTTTTGAGTGAAAACAGCTCTAAGAAGCGTAAAGCAATGAAACAGGATATCTGGCTGTGTCGTGGACTAGGACAAAGCCAAAAGTTCGTGTGGGCTGCAATGAAGCACAGGATGGATACATGGGCCCAGTTAGGCCCACTGAACAAAAGTACCTTAATCAGAGGTTGTGGAGCGTAGCTTGGATTTGGGTCAAAGATGCATCGCGAGGTTAAGACGATGCACCAGTGTGAATATGCAATGAGGCTGGGGTGCAAGATCCGTGTGTGTCGACATCAAAGTTCCTGTTGAAGGAGCTTACGATGTGAAAACCGGTTTTGAGGCTGTGTTGCGCAGTTAATGCGATGCGTAGACTCGATGAGCAGGGAAGCTGTGATGCAGAGTTTTGTTGTCGTTTTTCAGGTAGCCTTCAACAGGTATGCGAGATCCCTGTACCAGGAAAAGTGGCTGTTCCAAAGGCGATGCATCAGGTTTGATCCCCATAGTCACTTTCAGAAAAGTCTTTCGGTATATATCTTGTTAATTGATTTGTGATGTGATGATGGGACATCGAAGAAAAGTATCATACTGATTGAAATATTCACAAAAAGGAAAACGCCATGTTGTCACTATTACCTGTTTAACTTTCAATACCCAATCCCTCAAGGGGAGATTGGGTTGTCCTTACAAGTGTATAAACTTTCTTAAAAGTGCCATTTTAAGAATTGCAATTTAAAATCTTACTTCACCATAAGTTGTGATTTTAAATTTTGTGATTCCTGAAATATCAAACTTCCAGGTTGGGAATTGCACTTATAAAATGTAATGAAGTAATCTCAATATTCAATTCAAATAAACTTTATTGGGTTTAAGTTTGTAAAACCATAAAAGTTACACAAATACAATTTCATAAAAACAGTTATATATTAAGACATATTTTAAGAAATGATAATGTTCCACAATCAAAGACATGCCAAACTAATAAACATGCCAAAATCAACAAGCTTTAATGATCCATACAAAACCTAGTATTGAGAGTGGTGTTTAAAAACCCTACTATAAAAAATATACAGTCCTCTTTCAGTAATTGTAGATACATAAGAGCAGGATGGACCTGTCTAAAAGTCATTCTTTTTAAAATAGGAACAGGAAATGCCTGCAGGAGATTTCATACAATTTACATAAAAACAAGAAGTGTAGCAAATCCTTTGGAGACTGTCCGTCTTAGCCGCAGGGAGCTAACACTTGACCTCTATTGTAAACCTTTGGTCTGGCTAGCAGAAAGTGAAAGAGATTCATCCGAAACCTGGATAATAAAAACTTCTCATGTGAAGTCAAAGACCCCATGAGATAAGGTTCTGTTGCCGAAGTTATTTTTAGCATTAAAAATGTGTGAACACTTGGTTTCATCACTTCCTCAGCTTCCCTGGCCATTTTCCTTGAGGTCAAAAAGACTGTCTTAATTAATTACACATCCTTCTTGACAATCACATCAGGTTTAAAAAACAGGTCTCCCCGCCCTAACCCTTCAAAGCTATTTTTAATGTACCTAAGTCAGGGAATACGCGAGGAGTTATCAAGAGACATGCACTCTCCTAAAATCAGATGATTGAGAATTAGATCTTTGTTCAACCAGCACTTTACCAAAAAATCAGGGGTCGCAAATCAAGGGCATCAGATAAATAGGGGACCCCCAGTTCCTCGAGGACCACTAAATTAGATGTTCCTCTCGGAACACACAATAAACGTTTCAGAAAATCATTCTCCACGATCTGAAAGGGAGTCTGCAGCAGTATATCCCCAGATTTCACTGCCATAGGTAGGTATGGGCAAGCTTTTAGCTTGATATACCTGCAACATAGCTCCTGTTGGTTTCTTCCCTATTTTAGAGGCAAAGTTTAAAATTGCTGTGATTGCAAGAACCAGATCTCCTTTTCTCTTTTTAGATTAGGGGTCCTTATTTAAGTTGGTCATCAAAAAGAACCCCTAGGTAAGAAAATACATTCGTGTGAGGGATCTTGGCAGGGCCAACACTAAAATAAAAGCTATTTTTCGAATGTTGCCCCACCTTCATGATGTAGGACTTGGAGTTGTTAATTGCTAGGTCCCGATCACTCAAAAAATCTAGAAAAGGTAGTCAAGAGGGATTGCAAACCCAATTCAGTCCTGAATTAGAGAACGGCATCGTGTGCATAAAGCAGGACGGGGATACCGTGCCACCCTACATAGGGGTAATCAACTCCATTTGCTCTTAGTGCACTGTCCAGTTCATTTATATAAAAGTTAAATAAAAAAAGGTGCCAAAATGCAGCCTTGCTGGGCTCCCCTCTTAATCTCAAGATCCCTGGTGACCTACAAATTTTGGCAGAATCTGACATTAGCTTTAGTTGATTTATGCAGGTCCTCAAGAAAATTAACAATGCTATTTTCAACCCTCATTGTCCTCATGGACTGCCACAGCCTGACCCTGTTGACACAGTCAAATGCGGATGACAGATCCATGAAGGCAAGATGAATAGTTCCCGGGCGGGCAACAGTATACTTGCTCAGTATCATGGATAAATTAAGACACTGGGCAACAGTAGAGCTCCCGGCCGGAATCCGTACTGTACAACTGATAAAATCTTATGTTCCTTTGCCCATGTTGACACTCTCTGTAGGAGAATATGTACTACAACTGGTTGGATCCCATCTGGGCCTGGTGCTTTATTGGTAGTTAGCCCTAAAATTCCTGCCATGACATCACCCCTTTCAAAAATTATAATGGAGTCCTTTATATCCTGGCTTGCTTGACAAATAGGCTCCCAAGGACAGTCAAACATAGATTTGAAGTGAAGCACCCACTCCTTCTCAGTAATGTGTGCGTCTAAGGCCCCCCTCCTTCCTGATCAAAAAGGGGCTGGTTCACCACGCTCCAAAACCTCGAGCTATTCCTAAGGGTACTTAAGTCTATCAGCTCTCTCTTTTGGCATCCTCTCGTTTGGCCAGGGCTAGCTTGTATTCCTTTCGAAAGGCACATACCTCAGAGCGAATTCTTGGCCTGGCTGACAGGGCTTCCCTCAACCTCTTTGCTGCTTTTGAGCAGTGAGAGTCAAACCATCTGGGGCAGTTTGAGGGGTTTATACGAGCTGGGACACTCAAGATTTCTCCCACCTTGCACACTGTTGTTTTGTAAGCTCCGAGAATCTCGTTCGGGGGTAGCCATGATTGTACACATAGTAAGCTCTAGGGCACAAGATACGTTAACTTCACTATAGAATTTATCTGGGGACACCTGAGACCATTTTAATCTGCGTTTGCCGTCTGTCAGTCTCAGGACACCACTGGATGATGCTTCTCCAATTTTTACTGACAATGGTCCCATCATATGGACTGAAAGTGGGCTATGATCACTAAATTCACTCTCCACTATTAAAGCCGTGAAAAAAAGATTGCAAAGAGGAAGTAATTAAAATAAATGACCCCCTGCCATGCCCTTAAAATGTTGGCACTGGGAACATAGTTAGCGGTGCAGATAAAGACATCAGAGCCACCATGTCCATTTTATTCATCATATTATTTAACAGTTCCCCCTGGGCGTGATGTTCAAAGTGGAAGCCACTCATACGGGGACAGCCCAACTCAGAAATACTGCATATTGATGGGTTACCACAAGGGTGTATGTTAAAATCCCAGGAGACCACAAGACTGTGTAATGGTGCCAAAAGATTGTTTATGATCGCTCCCATTGTAGTAATGTTGCAGGACTCATCTACGCTAGCCATGAATTATAAAAATTAATAATACCCCACCTGGTGTTCACCCTTTTGGCTGACAGTGCCAACATCCCAGGGTTTGTAGTTGGCATCACCTGGATGTGGCAATCGATAGCTACTGAGATGTATACAACTAAACCAACCTTTGGTCTTCCGCTCACCAATGGGGTGGCCGGAACAAAAAAAGCCTTGTAGCCCTCCAAAAATAGATCACAATCCATTGACCATGTTTCTTGGAAGCTAATTACCAAGAATTTCCTCACGTATTGTACACACAGTGGGTCATGAGATTTATTGGCCAGCCCTGCAATATTCCAGGATAAAAAGTTATTCGATCTCTCTCTAGAGACCCTCACTGCTACCTCCGCTGGGGCCTGGTTAGAAACAACGGGCTCCAGCTCGAGGGATGAGCGGTCCTTTAGTCGGTCACATTCCTCCATACCAGATAGGGCCGCATATCTATTGTTTAGCACCGGAATAGAATCAGCGCAAAACTGCCCGTCTAGATCAAGAGCTGGGTAGACCCTAGGGATAGGCTGTTGCCTAGGTACTAGTCTGTTTGATCACCCATCTCGAAAAGGTGCCCTGGGGGCGTTAGCAAACATGTCCCTATGAGGGGCTGGCTTATAGAAAAAACCCAATGGTAAAACCCTAATTGCCAATCCCGATAAGGAGGAGATGCTGGTATTCCCAGATAATATACTGCCCGCAGAATAAGGGTTATCAAAATTTACGATAACACAGTCTCCTGTGCCCCTTTTGCGTGAGCTTCGATCAACTAACCCTGCGTACCATAAGAATGTTTTTAAACACGCGGGCACCCAGAGTGGTATTGTGTGAAAACCAGTGAATTAATTTGTTCATCAGCTGCTCATAATCATTGGTGGCCCCTGGTTGGAGCGATGGAACACTCCCCAAAACTACTACATATGGGGTGGATTCAGGCACACACCCAACCACTGAACCAACACCCCCCACCACCACCCTCTGCGCCTGGACTACGGTCAGCACCGAAGACACCACCCGCACGATGAACACCATCCACTCCGGATCCCCAACCGAATCCTGCCCCCACCACCTCTTCAACAAGGCCGACTCCATCATCGCACCCCAACTCCGGGACGTCATCAACACCTCCCTCAACACTGCCACCTTCCCGGAAAGCTTGAAGCACGCCGAGCTCAGCGTCCTCCTGAAAAAACCAACAGCGGACCCCACCAACCTCAAGAACTTCTGCCACAATCTTGCTCCTCCCTTTTCCGGCCAAAGTCATCGAGAAGACCGTCAACAGACAGCTGGCCGCCTTCCTCAAAACGAATGGATCCCTCGACCACTCACAGTCCAGCTTCCGAGCCAACCACAGCACTGAGACCGCCCTCATCGCAGCCACTGACGACATCAGGTCACTGCTCGACAACGGGGAAACAGTGGCCCTCATCCTCCTGGACCTCTCCGCAGCGTTCAACACTGGCTGCCACCGCACCCTAGTGCAGCACCTCAGCAACATCGGAATCCAAGAGAAGGCACTGGAGTGGATCATCTCGTTCCTTGCCGGAAGAACCCAGAGAGTCTGCCTCCCCCCGTTCAGATCCGAGGCCTCAGAAGTCATCTGCGGCGTACCACAGGGATCATCACTCAGCCCCACCCTCTTCAACGTCTACATGAACCCCCTCGCAGCCATCGCACCCCAACACAACCTCAACATCATCTCCTATGCCGACGACACCCAGCTGATCCTCTCCCTCACCAACGACCCAGCCACCGCCAGAACCAGCCTACACGAAGGGATGAGAGACGTCGCCGAGTGGATGAAGAACAGCTGCCTGAAACTGAACTCAGACAAGACAGTAGTCCTCATCCTGGGGTCATCGCCCTCAGCCTGGGATGACTCCTGGTGGCCTCTGGCCCTGGGCACCGCACCCAAGCCAACGGACCACGCACGTAACCTGGGCTTAATCCTGGACTCCTCCCTCTCGATGACCAGACAAGTCAACGCCGTCTCATCATCGTGCTTCAACAGCCTGCGCATGCTCCGAAAGATCTTCCGATGGATCCCCACCGAAACCAGGAAGACGGTCACCCAGGCACTCGTATCCAGCCGACTGGACTACGGAAACTCCCTCTACGCTGGAACCACAGCCAAACTCCAGAAAAGACTCCAACGCATCCAGAACGCCTCCGCACGACTCATCCTGGACATCCCCCGACACCGACACAGCCACATCTCTGGCCACCTGAGAGACCTGCACTGGCTCCCCGTCAGCAAGAGGATCACGTTCAGACTCCTCACCCACGCACACAAGGCTCTCCACGACCAAGGCCCCAAGTACCTCAACAACCGCCTGACCTTCTACACGCCCACCCGCTAGCTAAGGTCGACCAGCCTCGCCCTCGCCATGGTTCCACGCATCCGCAGAGCCACTGCCGGAGGAAGATCCTTCTCATACCTGGTAGCCAAGAAATGGAACTCCCTCCCCATCCACCTTCGGCTAACCCTGGACCATCTCACCTTCAGGAAGCTACTCAAGACCTGGCTTTTCGAGCAGTAGCGGACCCCTCTCCCCCAGCGCCTTGAGACCCTCCCGGGTGAGTAGCGCGCTATACGAATGCCATGATTGATCGTTTGAGGGGGGAGATCAATAACTGGGAGACTCGTTAACTGTAGGTCCCTCCTTCTGGCCTCCTTACCCTAGAAAGGCTCTGAGGTCCCCTCTCTTGCAGAGGTCTGGCATGGGTGTGCTTGAATATCTGCACTAAAGGGCATGATCTTATTGGACCTACTTTTGTCTATCGCTTTACTATTAGCTGCAGGCCTCGGAAATAAGCCTACCCCTGCTCATATACCCCCAGTATCTATATATTCTCTGCTAGTGTTTGTGCTGGTTGTCCATACGGTCATCAGTTTACAACTAGCCATCCCCTCTAATTTCCGTAGTCTATCCTCTACTAGAACTATACTTTGAATAATAGAGTCCAATAGGGTGGTCATCATGGTCTCTAACCTGCCCTAAAAGTTCCCCTCCTGGGTACTTTCGGTAAGCTGACCTATCATAGTCTGGATTGTAGTGGCAGAGGGACCCTCTTTAAAAACTGCAGCGGTATCTTGTGATTTCCTTTCGGGTACACCCTGGCAGGTTTATTTGATTTCAATAGTCCCCGATTCTTCCTTTTTGTAGCCGGAGATTTATTAAAGCAATTTAACTTTGACTTTGCTTTCTGCCCACTGGTTGTGGCTTTAGATTTAGCAAGACTAGAGGGCATATTATCAAGGGGGTTTATCTCCGCTTTTTTGGCTTTAAAAGCCAAGAAAGCGGAGATAAAATTATCTCCCTATTACCTAGCTGTCGCTAACACCAGTTAGCTACAGCTAGTAGGAGATAGCGACCATCTTGGGCCCCACTTTGCATGTCAGTGATATTTATCACTAATGACATGCAAAGTGGGCGTGCCAAGATGTTAGCGACTGGAAACAGTCGCTAACATCGCTATCTCCTATTACCAACTTTTGGAGATATTCGCGCTAAGCGCGAATATCTCCAAAAGCTAACACCTGCTCTGAGCAGTTCTTAGCCATGTTATCCAATGGGAGGTGGATAACATGGCTAAGAGCATTAGCTCGGTAATGCCTGAATATCGCTGACTTTTCAGCGATATTCATGCATTGCGGCCGTTTTTTATCGCATTTGTGATAAACCTTGGTAATACCAAGGTTTATCTGCGGTAAGGTTTTTCCAGCCGTCTTCAGCCCGGCTTGCTTGAATCCAGTGGCAAAGTGAGCAAGGGACTCACGTCTGAGCATACCCTGCCACACTTATGGCGGCCAAAAGCGGTACAAAAGGGGGTGGATTAAACCCAGATCTTTTGACTGGGTGTGAGTGTTTGATTGATTCAGATGCTCCGTCCATCACCACCCCCTTTTGGATTCAAGCAAGCTGGGCTGAAGATGGCTGGAATGCCAGAAACCGGTCCGCTGAAGCTTGTTTCCGGTCAAGGGAAGACATGGCTTGGCAGTTCGGGCTGGACTGTTCCCATGAGGCACAGGGTCAGACTGATTTGCATATAGCCATGTCTGAACTGGGGTGGCAGAGTGGGCTAAAGAACGGTGATGGATTAAACCCAGATCTTTTGACTGGGTGTGAGTGTTTGATTGATTCAGATGCTCCGTCCATCACCACCCCCTTTTGTACCACTAATTAAATATTAAGCACAGTTTGATGGTTCGCTTTAATTTTTGTTGACGGCTTTTTGACACTTTGTGCAATGTACGGTATGTTCAGGACCTAGTGATGTAGGGACATCTGAGGGTTTGGTTGTGCAGCAGCATGATGAACGTGAACCACAAGAAAGTTAGAGGGATAAAGGATTACTCACATGGGACCTGGTCGGGCACCCAGCGTGAGGGGAGGGAGGCTGACAGCGAGAATATTAGCACAGAGTGATTAGTCTGGAGGTGGGTAACTGGAATACTGCGTGGGTGCACAACGATCTATGCACTACTTATTGATCTCGGGAAAGAAAATGGTAACACAGGAAGTGTGGTTGCTCCGACCTGCGGTGATCAAAATTCCAAAAGACTGACTCAATCAGAATCAACGATCCGTTAGTCTATATAACAGTGTTCTCGGAGACCAAAGACGTGTTCTGCAGCTAAGCGCAAGTGTAGAACCGCATCTGTCCGTCTATAGTGGTTCCGTGTGAGTAGGGTCTCCCTTGTCTCTTGTTGCAGGCCCACTAGTAGCATTTCACTTAGAGGACCTGGGACTCATAAGTAAATTAAATATGCCAATTGGTTATGAGCCAATATTACCTTTTTTAGAGGAGAGAACACATGCACTTTAGCACTAGTTGGCAGTGATAAAGTGCTCCGAGTGCTAAGGCCAACAAAAGCAAGGTCAGAAAAAGTAGAGGAGGAAGGCAAAAAGATAGGGGGTGATCCTGCAGAAACAGACATTTTCCAACATTCTCTATATTATTAAATAAAAGTGCAGGATTAATCATTGTGGAATCCGTATCCACTGTGTTAGAAGCAATAAGTGGCCATTTGGAATTCTGAAGTTTAGTAGGAATTTGACCTCATTTCTTCCTCTTTCCCATGGTGCTCTTTCACATGATCCTCATATAATTGTGTAGCGAGGTTGCTACCCCATTTGTTGGTGAAAAAAAAGCATTTTAAATATACAATTACTTACATTTATATAAAACATTTATAACCTTTGTCATTAGTTCAGGAGGGGATTCATTAATATTCCTGGTTATGTTATTGCCTTCAGTAACACAATTACCATTTTTTTCCCAATGATAACAGGCCAACTGGATGTCAACGATTAGCATTAATTAATATCAATATTATTATTTATGAATGTATGCAAAGCATATGAAATAAAACAGCCTCAAAAGTCGACAATATCAGTTGTTCTAGTTCATTTTGATGTTAACAAAAACGAGTTTCTGTTTCTTGATGTTCAAATAAATTTGTCATATACTATACAGAACTGACTGAAACCTTTCGACGTAGCTTATAGGTCAAACTGCTCGAATTTCTATATGTCAAAGTCAACGTTTTCAGCATATTCCTGCAAAGAGTTTCACCTGCACGCTTATTACTTCTAATCAAAAGCTTCTGTTGTGACGTTATCTGTCAAAATGTCATGATCTAGGTGAAGTATCGATTAATTTATATAGCTGTAATGGCATGCCTCATCGAAATGATCTAAAACAGCACATAAATTAATTACCCAAACATACCATTAAAAAAAGATGCCATGGAAGGTTGCTGGGGAGAGAGGGTTTAACAGACTGGGTCAAGGAAGAGAGAATCGGCGTAATGAAAATTACCAGTACGTAACTCAAACATCACCCCATTAATTATTCTACAGATTACTGTCACAGGCTCTTCCTTTTCCCAATATTTATTCATTTGAATGAGGCTACACCAAAGGGGTTTGCTCTGGTTTCAAACCTTCATAATAATGTGCACATACAACATGAGTGAAAATCAGGTTGTACTTATTTAACTAAAGATTTCCATTATTAATGCACCTAGAATAGACAACATTTATAAAAGAATCTTCTCCTGGGATTTACCTATCACCTGCCAGAAGAATCCAACAAATCCACATACAAGGCCTTATTAATGAATGCTTTTGTCCTACAATTTAGCAAAGATGATGAACTTTAAGACTGATTTATGTTGCTGTACAACATTCCTCAAACAATGGATGACTTATCTGCAATCAGCATGGTGTAGACTGGGCTTTCATTGTGCCAACACCCAGTGTTGGCTTGCTTCAATAGCAGTAAAAAAAGAACAAATGATAGATGGAATGCTTGAAATAATCTTAACTACTGAAAATTATTCCGGGTCGCATCCCAGTTTATCACTGTTTACCCTTTGTGGCATTCCAGACAGAAACCTGCCGTATGCAATTCAATCTTGACCAGGCCAGGTTCCTTCCAGATGGGAACCATGGAATGGTTTTGACCTACTTGGGTCTCACCAGGGAGCTATCATTAAGAAGAACGGCGAGGATTAAATAACAAAAATAAAAAGTTGTGAAAACTGTCATGTGTTTTTTACAAATGCTGCAAGAATGATTTTTAGAAATGAGTGCCTTTCACCAAACGTGTTTTAGAACGGCTGTGCCCAAACGGCTGATACTGGAGCATAACAAATAACAGAAGGTTCCCCAGTCAGTCATTAATCATTAAATACAGGCACACAGATGCACTTTTTGCATCAGTACTGTTTCCTTTAATAGATTTTTTTTCAAAAGACAAGCAATGCCTTTTATTGTAAATATGCAGGCCTTTCTTCAAATGTTACATTCAAATACATGTAGATAGACATTGCATATAGGTAATTCACATCTCAAATCATATTTTCCATGAAAAAGTGTCAACTGGTTACCCCTTGTATTCAATGAATATTAGCATTAGGCAGGTCATCAGGAAACCAACAGTACTTCCATAATTTCAGCTTTCTCCAAGGGTGAAATTCACCACAATCATTGCCATATATAGATTGTTTGGTTATTAACACTGGCTGGATGAGTCCCAGATTCAATACACACTCCTCAGTTATCTTCAAGGCTAAGCATTTACAATGTTTTCATCAGGACTATCATCGTCTTGAACAAACCACCTTATGGGTACATTAAAGTACATCAAAATAGGGGCTTTATGGGAGCAACTCAAGGAGGAATTAAGGGGTAAACCAAGTGATGTAGAAGGAACTGTAGTGGGTCCATGACGTTCAATCCAGAAAGAGCCAAGGCGCAACACCATTGATATTAGAAAATGTGGGTATCTCAATAAATGTTTAAAGAAATTATTCAGATTAAGGGAAAAGTGAGGGGCAAAAGAGAGAATGAGAATTATAATCAGAAATTAGGATGCAAGAGGGTAGGGGTGCTAGCTTTTCTTGGCACTCACAGGCCCAAATGGCTTAAACAGAGAAGGTATTCTTAACCTCTCTACCTTTACTTTTAAAGTGATTAAGAAAAGGGGGTGCTGATGAACAGAGTGTCTGAATTAAGCAGACCACTCTTACCCAGTCCAAAGATCCGGGCTTGATCCATCACCGTTTTTTAGCTCACTGCACTATCCCAGCTCAGAACTTGGCTATATGCAAATTAGTCTGACCCTGGCCCAGTGCATCATGGGAACAGGGCAGACCAAACTACCAAGCCAATTCTTATACTGGGAAGGAAACAAGCTACCGGGGACCGGTTTCTGGCAATTCAGCCGTCTTCGGCCCGGCTTGCTTGAATCCTGATGGTGCAATGAGCTAGGGACTCACATCTGAGTATACCCTTCCACGCTTATGGTGGACAAAAATGATTCAGAAAAGGGGGTGGTGATGAACAGAGTGTCTGAATTAAGCAGACCACTCTTACCCAGTCCAAAGATCCGGGCTTGATTCATCACCGTTTTTTAGCTCACTGCACCATCCCAGCTCAGAACTTGGCTATATGCAAATTAGTCCGACCCTGGCCCAGTGCATCATTGGAACAGGGCAGACCAAACTACCAAGCCAATTCTTATGCTGGGAAGGAAACAAGCTACTGGGGACCGGTTTTTGGCATTTCAGCCGTCTTTGGCCCGACTTGCTTGAATCCTGATGGTGCAATGAGCTAGGGACTCACATCTGAGTATACCCTTCCACGCTTATGGTGGACAAAAATGATTCAGAAAAGGGGGTGGTGATGAACAGAGTGTCTGAATTTAGCAGACCACTCTTACCCAGTCCAAAGATCCGGGCTTGATCTATCACCGTTTTTTAGCTCACTGCACCATCCCGGCTCAGAACTTGGCTATATGCAAATTAGTCTGACCCTGGCCCAGTGCATCATGGGAACAGGGCAGACCAAACTACTGCTTAATTCAGACACTCTGTTCATCACCACACCCTTTTCTGAATCGTTTTTGGCCACTATAGGTGTGGCAGGGTATACTCAGACATGAGTCCCTTTCTCACTGCACCATCAGGATTCAAGCAAGCCGGGCCGACGACGGCTGAAATGCCAGAAACCGGTCCCCGGTAGCTTGTCTCCTTTCTGGTGAAGAATTGGCTTGGTAGTTTAGTCTGCCATGTTCCCATGATGCACTGGGCCAGGGACAGACTGATTTGCATATAGCCAGGTTCTGAACTGGGATGGTGCAGTGAGATAAATAACGGTGATGGATCAAGCCCTGATCTTTGGACTGGGTAAGAGTGGTCTGCTTAATTCAGACACTCTGTTCATCACCACCCCCTTTTCTGAATCGTTTACTTTTAAAGTGGCATAAGTTAAGGTGATGTGGACATTCACCTCTGATACCTTTAAGGACCTGGGCCAACTTGTAGAGGGTCAGCATTCTAAAAATCTGCATCTCCAACTTTGTAGGCCAGAGGTTTGTCTGGAGCAGAAAACATATAATGCCTGTAAGAAGGACCACTGACTCATTTGAAGAGGACTATGAAGTCAATCATTTCAGTTCTCTCTTGATTTCCAGTTTCTGATAGCTGTTATCAGGGCTAGAGTCGCCAGACCTTTGCTAATATACAAAGGAAAATAAGGATCCAGATCTCATTCAGGATTTCCTACTGCTGCACACAAATTCCTCTGAAGACTGTGCATGGGATAGTATTTCAAGGAAGATTCAAGAAAGCATATATAAGTATGGGAAGCAGTACTACAGCAGCACTATTAAATACTCATACATGTCTTTGCAAATCCGACCCAAAAACCTCCAACTCCATATTAATAAAACTTGAAATATGTCCATTCCATTAGTACTAATGCTATTCACAGTTCCCTAAATATTCCCATTTTATTCCAATTTGTAATGTTTTAAGTGAATAAAAAAAAATATGTAAGAGTTTCCAAAAAATGTTTACGTGTTCTACTTTTCTATTTGAAATGCATTGTTATCAGGTCCCAGAGTGGTCTGTTATGTGATGGAGAAAACCAGCAAAATGAGGAGGAACTGGACTTGTGGCTGTGGTCTTGAAGGAAGTGGTTAGGAAGCCTATCTCTCACTGGAATCTGTATCCTGGTACACAGGCATTTACTGAAAGGGTGTGGACAACTGGAGCTACCCAGATGAAGGATTGCAGCTTTTCAACTTTTAGTAAACGTGTAACCTAAACTTTTCAGCCTACAAAAGTCTACCTGGAAAGAAGCAGTCATGACAGCCACATTTCCAGTTTTTTTCCACTAGTAGTTTTTAAGCACATATTTTGAGGCTGTGATTGACCACAGAATTGTTTTATAGTTTACCTTGGGAGGGGGAAACGTTTCGGTGTAGTCCTGGTCAAGGATTTTTTCAATGAAAAAGATAAAACTCCTGACCAGAACAAATTTCGTTGGTTCTGGTTTACTGTGGTAAGATGCACATTTAAGTTTTCCCTTGTTTCTTTGAATGCTATTTTCTTTTTCTTTTAAGACATACCTAATAAACCCAGTAACTTACTTTTGTTGTTCTGATGCCATTTTAATCATTATATTTTGCTTGTTTTTACTAAATTAGGCCCTAAATACGATACCTGTCGTTCGGACCAATAACCGCCATCGCATCAGGCAGGGGACTGCCCGACAATGAGTGAGCAGTTCCATCCACCTAATTAGGATGATACCGCAGTGCAAGCTGTTAGAAAGTGCTTTTTTCTACTGCAGCTAATGCTGCAGCCCAGGAAAAGGCAAGCACTTTGTGCACATCCATGCATGTAGTGCCTGGCACACAGTGCATAGATGTGTGGTGGGACATACCATGTTCCCCCAGGGCCACTCAGCAGTTCCCCCTGGAGGACCTGCTTGGAGGCCCCAAAGTCTGTTTCTGTTTGCCTATCCATCGCGGTCTTACTGCCATGAAAAGGCAGTCAGAAAGGGCCCTCCTAATTCTTACGGCGGTGCCTGAGCGAGCACTGCCTCCGTTAAAGGAATAGGATTCCGACTGTCGCCCGACGGGTTCATGGATACTGTTGGAGGTGATTACCACTTGCATCCAAATGCATCCGATGTCAGTGGGGCCGCCACCAACTGCATTTTTAAGTTTTTAAGAAAGCATGCACAGCTCACATCACATTTTAGGTTATCTCAATTCTCAGTCTGGAATCCCTGCCTGGTTTTATTATCCAAAATAATTAAACTGTCTTTGTCAATAGAGGGTGAAAATGTCCTACTGATAATGTACAACAATTGCCACAGGCCATAGCAGAGAAGCATATAGAAAGAGAAGGTACACAATATTTTCCCAGTCTGTTGCTTCACTGAACTGAGTAGTTTTCTTACTCATCTCATTCCACATATTGTGTTCCCTGGCACCTGAATCCAGTTCCTCGTTTTAATTTTAACTTTTTCTGAAGACAACTTTCCAACTCCAATAACTCTTCCTCCGGCAAACACATCAGGAAAAAAAAATGTAACCTTGTTTCTTTGGACGGTTATTCTTGGGCAGGTATGTGGGACTCTGACTGTTATTATTTACCCATTAGCTTCTAGGATTGATACTGCAGACCATGCTTAAAAAAAGTAAAAAAGCAGCAGTTAACTTTCAGAGGGAGAAGATTGCATATAGATTCTGAAAGAGGGATCAATGAACACTCCCAACTTCAGAGGAAGGTATGTATGTCCATTTGAAATGACTTATGCAGTACATAGTTTTTATTTGGAACTTGAGAGATCACTCCCATTTGTAGCAATTCTAGTGCATTTTCCTCTTCACATCTCTTAGCAAAAAGGTTGTGATGAGGCCTTAATTTTTAGGAAGAACTATAGACTCAATGGAGTAAACACAACTGACGATTCCTAGTACCCAATGTTCCAAACATATCCCCCAAGTGGGGAGGAAAACCCTCAGGGGTATATTCACAATAAAGTGTGCTAAATATCACCATAAAATACTAACGCAACTTTACACATCGCAGCCCATTGTGGGAAAATACCCCCTTGTTAACATGGAATTCACAACACCGCGGTACCACGCAATAGTTTGCCGAAAACACAAACCTCAACATGAAAAAAACGTGCAATGAGCCCATTAGCGATGAGTAAACAGAGATAAGCACCGCCAGGCCCATGATACACACCGAAGTGAAAACCACACTGCGGGAAAGGTAGAAGGCTGAGCCAAATCAGAGCTGAAGGGTCATCCTACACACAATGCAGCACGCACACATAGGAAGCAGAGCACCCCAACATCGAACACAATGTGGTCCAAACACCAACATTTGCACAAATGAACATAGGACACAATTGCAACCGCCTGTTGCCGGTAAACGGCCAAACGCACCTGGCAAAGCTCTAAACAGGGACAAGAGAATGCACAAGTACAAACCCACAGTCCTGATGGGGGTAACAATGCATGTATGGCAGGGAGCCTGAGAGTCTGTGACACACACATTGGCATACAAATCAAGACACAACACAGTTGGAGACAAGTGAAAGTGCGGAAACTTTATCTGCCGTGCTTGTCAGTACGGCAAAGAGAAACAGACCAATGCTGCAGCATGCCTGAATGAGGAACGTAGGAAAGCAACCATTTCCACCTCGGGGGAGTCCATCACCAACACAAGTCAGTGCCAACCCACGTTGATTGTCTGACAATGCAGCCATATCCACTGTCATCTTAGGACATATAATAGGACCTGCGTGTGTCAACTCCCCACTCTGCCACTTACTGTTTGTAATCCTGACGCCGGGTAGCTGAATAAAGTTACTATATAGCTAACCCTGTAGCCAGTTTTAAACTTTCACATCACAGCACTGCACTCTCTTCTTTTTGCACACATGCCAGTCTCACATAGGGGCTTGGTACACCCCTCCTGACTCAATAAAAACATCCCTGAGCTCCTCCCTCGTAGAGAGGGGGTTGTAGCCCAGGTGAAGACTAGGTCTTCCACGTGAGGAGGCACCCCTATGATGAAGCATGACACCTCTGGTGTGTGAGGGGAACTGTTCTGAAAAGGGAAACCCCCCCACTGCCCTTGGCTCAGCACAAACAGTTTGACAACCTCCTTGTAATCCGGACCCGTGGCCCCTTTTTTGTGTGAGATCTTGGGACATATAACCAGATCCACCACCTGCAAAAAGGTATCGGGACATGTGCAATGGGTCACATCCAGTTGTGGCTGCATGTACCTTGTCACTTGTCCATGAACGCGAGTGCCGCAGCGTAGGCCAACAGCTCCAATGAGCGATCGTCGTTCAACACATCCCACATGTCGTCAACGTAATCTATCAGCTGACCCGGACAGATGTGCTGACTTCAACCACTCAACCCAATGTGCACCAAAGCCCAATCGGTAGTGGCTCAATGTGTTCACTGCACAAGACGACTCGTGCAATCTCCTCGGCTCAGTCCCAGCATGCATCCCAAACATCCATGCATGCCATAAAGGGGCATTAAAGTGACACTCCTGGTCGTGAGCCAACAGGGGGTACACACACACGTCGAAATCCAGGTCAGCTACCATCACGTTGGAGAGGCAGATATCCATGGACCACTCGAATATGCATGAGCGACAATGCAATACAGGCTGTACGCAGGTGACGTCCGCAAGAAGGAATCTCAGCCGGTAACTGATCCGCAGCACTGTCAAGGGCAGTGCCCCAGGACATGCAGCAGACGTGCACGGTACAGCTCCAAGTGACTGGAGTCAAGCATGTGTCCAGGATGGTCTGCCATTGTGTCAGTGGCTCTGCTTGAAGCGGCACTGGCATACCCTGCGCCAGACCTGTGGATGAAATGGCACAGCTTGGTGTAATGAGCAGTGTCTGTACGTGTGAAGGCCATATCACGCACACTAACTTCTACCAAGCACTCCTGCATGTGGGATGCATACACATTAGTCGTACGGTGAGTAGTGTGGGATTCACAGGCAAATGCTAGTGTATCTGTCAGGGGGTGCTGGCCACATGCAAATTCCTGCTCGGAGTTGCAGATGTGCTACCACATGATAGTGCAAACAAAGGACCTTTCATCCCTACTGTAACTTCACCATCTGCTTGTATACAGGAGATGTACATAGGCCGGTCGTGGGTGTGGTGGGGTGTCTGCGACCTGGGGAAACCTGAATGGTATGCCCAGCACATGGCACATGAGCGGCCCCACTTTGTGTTACATTGCCACAAGCTGCTTCTGCCTCCCACGAGCCCCCTCACTTATGTGCGCAGTGCTCCTACATGTCACCGTCCGTGCAGACCAGCCCTCCTTGTGCATGCTACATTGCTACATCGACTACTGTGGCCCTGGTGGTGACTACACCCCAACACAGAGACACACTTACCGCACTTCCTGCACGAGGACAGGTCCGAGCCATGCCCTGCTGCCCCTGCTGAATCAGCACACCCCTGCAGTAAATGTAAATGTAAATGCGTTTGTATTTATATAGAGCCTTCTACCCAGAGGTCTCGTATCGCTGTATTCATACCGCTATGGAACCCTTCCTGGCTTTCCTGTGAGAAGCCCACTCCTGGGCACCCCCAAGGTGAAGCCAGGCATCCAAGCGCTGACCTGACATATGCCAGGCCAGCACACACCGCTTGTGCATGCAGGGGGGTGCATGCGCAGCAACATATCCGGGGTCACTGCCAATGCTGAGGTGATATGGTAATGTCCGCTGACGACAGCACACTGTGACGTTGCAGGACCAGTGCCTATCATACTGACACAATGACCACACGGACACACTTGCTCAGATGGTGTAAATGGCTACGTGAACATGCGCACGGCCACATTGATTAGCAGGCACACATACCAAGTGACACCAGTGTTGGATGTGTGTTGGATGTGTGTGGGGTGTGTGCACACCAGCCGTCAAGGGTTGCCTGGTGCAGTCAGAAATCGACAACAGTGTACATCATAAAGGACATAGCTATACAACCATGAAGGTCCCATGACTTGTGCTGCACAGAGTTAGTGGCCCCAGATGCACCGCTGCAGACATGGGCCCACCGCCAAGGGACACTAACCTGCGGGAGACTGGGGTAGTGTAACGAGTGCAGAGCAGGTTTCCGTAGATGTGAAAGGAGCTTGTTGCGGAGTGCCTCGGTGGACAGTGGAAGGTGTACCCCAGGGCATGATGCAGAGGGCAGGACCATGCTGAAACAGACAATATGTTGGAGATGAATGGAACAGACTCATATCAGGCACCAAGTCCGGACCAGCCAGATGTAGATGCAGGAGACCACCAGGCCTTAGACTCAGTCGACACCAAGGTCCAACCAAAAAGTGCCCATGACTCATTGCACACAGAGTTAGTGGCACCAGTGCTGTTGGGATTGTTTCCTGCGATAAGGCATGTCCAATGTTGTGGACTCCTCCACATCTTACTCAAGACACAGTTCCACATGTGTGACCTTCGGACCACAGTGTAGGACTGAGGAAGCGGTCAGCGAGGGCCACAGACACATGGCTTTGATGACCCCAATACCACAGTCACAGAGGTCATCCAAAATATCAGGAGAAGGTCCCGGACGTGACCAGTACAGAGTCAGTGGCCCCGGATGCACTACAGCCAGAACAGGTACGCCGCCACTGGACGGTGACTTGCGGTGCAGTCAGACTGGTTATGCGACCTGAGTGGTTCCTCATCAATGTCCGAGGTGTATGTGGCGGTGGGTTGCGGGGGACAGTGGAAGGTGTCCTCCAGGGCATGATGCAGAGGGTGAAAGCAGCAAATGGAGTAGTGGAATGCCACAACATCGTTTTTTCTACAAAGTCAGTTTCACTGACATGATGGCAACAACAACTCCAAGTCCATGGACTCAGTCGCCACAAGAGTGCAACCAGAATGTGTCGTAGGTCTAGGGAAACAGAATTAGTGGCATCGTGGCTGAAAGGGGATGCAGTCTGCGATGAGCCTATACAATAACATCACGTTTGCCATAAATGAATCAAGGCTGAATACAAAATTGTGTGTGACCTACTGGACCGCAGTGTAGGCCTGAGGCAGCAGTCAGCACAGGCCATTCACCGAGTGTCGCCAGCTTAGGTTGGATGGGCTCACCGGCTTGCGTAGTTCAGGTTCAGTGGCACCACGTGTCGCCAGCTTGCGTTGGACAGGATTAGTGGCACCAAGTGTCGACGGCTTGCGTTGAACAGGGTTAGCGGCACCGCATGTTTAAGGCTTGCGTTGAACAGGGTTAGTGGCACCAGGTGTCGATGGCTTGCTTTGAAAAGAGTTAGTGGCACCATGTGTCAACGGCTTGCGTAGAACAGGGTTAGTGGCACCACGTGTCGACGGCCTGCCATATGGAATTATGCCTCACTGATCAAAGGGGGTCTGGTGCTGTGGCCACTGCCACAGACTTGGGGACACTGCCAATCAGGACTCAGTTCCACATGTGGGGCCTACTGGTCCGAAGAGGACGCCAGTGGAGTATGTGAATGAGGAAGGAGTAATGTGGGCCAGCGTCGGGGGAGCCAGCGATGGTCTGCGGAGGCTGCAGAGGTTGCGGGACTGGTGCTTAGAGCTTGCACCGGCATGTGGTGGGCCCTCTTTGACACACACTGGTGTAGGCAGGTGAGCGGAGCCTTATTGATGCGCTGGGGCAGGCATGACTTGTCTGGGGACCAGCGGCCCGGGCTGCAGCAGGCACACAGGGACGCAAGCCACTCTGCGCTCTGCGCAGTACTCATGGTGGGCTGAGAGGCGCCACCCTGGCTGACACGTTGTCCATTCAGAATGAGAACCATCGAGCAGCGCGGCAAGCTTTTTGTTCACACCTCTATGCAGGCCTGGCGAATTCAGGTCCAACCCACTACGCACGTGCATGCAGGGGGAGACGTAACATGCAACATTTCCGCTTTCTGCCCCACAGCCTTTGGGGACATGGTAGCGTCCACTGGCCACTGCATCCCATGCACCTGCAGTTGCTCACCACATGGGCATTTCCGTGGTTTGCACTATGTGGTCTGTCCGGCACCTCTAGGCCACACCTGGCATTGGGTAGGTTCACATTCCTTGGTCACTTACCATTCTCGCACATGCCTGCTTCATGTCTCTCCTCACATCCTGCTATTGCATGATCACTGTCTCCGTGGCATCTGTGGGTCTTCAGGTGTGGATCTTGGCTGAGCACCTTTCATGCTGTGGGTAGTTGTCCTGCTTAGCACCAGCAAAAGGCAGGTGTTAAATCCCTGGTGCAACTGAAGTTTATCGCCAGTTTTTGTTGCGCTTCGCAGATCTGGCATTTCGTTGTGAAAGTTGTGTTGTGTTGTGAACGCCTACTCTACATCTCATTAGGGTTAGTTGGTGGTGTCCACCGTGGGGATATATTTTGGGGCAGTTATCGTGTAAATACTGGCGATGCCCGCGGTTTACACCAGCTTGTGAATGGGGTGTTAAATCTATCTCCACTTTTGGTGCGGTAAGGTGGGGACAAATCAGAGTTATGTCCTTGTGAATATCCCTCTCAGTCTGTTGACTTCTACGCCTGAAATTACTTTGGAAAGAAGGAGTAGATCGAGCTTCTTTGGAGAGTTACAATGGAATCTCTGCTTCAGGTCGAATCACAGCCTTGGTGACAAGTAGAAATACTGAAAATGTTGATTGGAAAAAAAGAAAATGGCCGATTGCTCTATGGACTACTGCTGTAAAAGTTGAACAAACTCGTGGGGATTTACAACATTTTTGTCCTGCTTTTGCAATTGATCTTTAAGTTGTGTCTGTCATAAATATGCCTTCATTAAGAACCAGTCTGGCACAGAAGGCCATCCCACCCATGTGTATTACCTCATCAACATGAATTGCAATTCAAACTCCTCCATTATTGCCAAATGTTCTGAAGAATCTCTTCCAGAATATTCTTAAAATATTTTACAAGGATTTTAACCGGGTATATTTTGTACATCTCTTCCTTTAGAAAGATTAGTCTCTGCTCACACCTTCTCTTGAGCTGGATCAATCTGTTGGCAAATGTGTCAGTTGCCTTTTTATCGTCCATGACTGCTAAAGTCTCCCACCAAAATGACACAGCTTGGCATCCATGACAGTAATCTGAATCTGAAGAGAATACTATTTCAGTATCTTTTTCAGTACACAGGGCACCTGGTCGCAAAAGGACATCCTAAAGGGCTAATTTAGAAGTTTTAAGGAAAAGTGAGTGTGTACTCCGGCTGGGATTCGACCCGAGGACCGCCCTGACGCTGAAGGACTTGGAGCAGGACTGAAGAGGGCATTAGCCAAACGATAGAACTGTGTTCCTGAAAAATTGTATTCTTTGAAAATTCTGGACATTGATATCATTTGGATATTTAAATATTCAACGTCAGAAAAAGTAAAACTAGCCTTGAGAAAGCCCCGGCGCAAATCGCCATGAGGGGGCGAAACACGTGTCGGCTGTTCATGTTCTATGCAAAACAATAAAGCTACCTTTCTGCAACGAAAAACAGCTCTGTCCTTTGTACTACAACTCCTGGGAACGAATATCAATTCTGAAAAATTCCTGAGATCCTCCTTGGAGTACACACTCACTTTTCCTTAAAACTTGCTTTGCTACATGAAGCCCAAGAGGTCCAGAGCTTCGAGTGTGTCTCCTTTCAACAAAAATCATAGCTTATTCAAGCGTTGCTTAAGCCTTGGAATTCTTGGACCTTTGTCACTTTATCAAAAAATGCTAATTTAGAAGTCCCTTGTGCTGCCGGTGTGTCATTTTTCGTATGGGAAAAAGTGATGCACTAGTGGCAAAAAGGGCTTGTAAATAAGCTCCTAAGTGCTTAAAATATCCCTGCAAGTGCCAAATTCTGACTACTCTAATTCAAACCCAAGAATCACCTCTAATAGTTGTTGAATAGGCCTATGGATTTCTAATGAGATATCATCTATAAATGTCCCATTTTCATTTTTTGAGAACTAAGTTGCTGCTGAGAAAAAGAGGCTCATAGCTGTCAACTGTTTGCTGGATGGTACTTCTTGAAGTAGTAAAATGAAGAAGAGGAGGTAAATCATAATTTCAGAAGAACAACCCCAGTGCCGGAAAGCCTTTTTAAACAGATGTGGAACTTCTTTATGGATATGCAATTATGAAAATTGTTAGTAATAATGACAAACATCCACTTGCAAGAAAATACTGCCAATTATGAAAGAGGAAAATATAAGCATTCAGAAACAGTAATTACAACAACAATTATAACCAGCTGTAAACCATCATTCATGTTTCTCGTCCAGATGTTATCAAATTGGAATCAGTATGATTAATGTAATTATGTATTTGCAAGGAACTCTCCCTATTAGATATCACAAGATTGTTAAAATGCTTAATTTACTTTGTTTTTAATGTTTAATGCACAACTATGTCTATAATACATCAGTTTGCCTTAAATGTAACAGGGAACGCCTACTAGAATTAGATACTTCAGAGTTTCTTAAATTGTAAGTTAACAAGAACATTTTCAACTAATGAAGTGGTAGGCTAGAGACTTTAAAAGGGTCAAGTAAATAAATACAAGACTAGTTGAGATGAAATCCGAATAGACATTTTTGCAACAAATTCCTGAAGGCAAAGAGCTCTGGCTGTGTCCTGAGTTGAGGTGAGAGAGAGGTCCAAAAACTGTAGTAGGTGTCAGTATTAGATAGGTTTAGTGACACGTGTGTTTTCAAATTTAGGATTACCAAGCAAAGAGGATCTTTGCCCCGAAGTCCCTTCTGTCCTCCATATAAGGAGGGAGGCTGGGTTGCAGTCTTGTAATTCATACAGCAGATTTTAAGTTTTACTTTGCCCTTAACTGGAAGACAAATTAGTTCCCAGAACACCAGCAAAATGTGTGTGAATTTTATACCTGTTAATCGCAATCGAGCTGTGATCGATTACAGCAATGGCAGAAGAACACCAGCTACAATGACATTATCAAAACTCAGATCAGAAATAACCAGCCCATCATCTACTGGTTTCAGGCGGTTGGATGTCAAGAGGTGCATCATTATCTTCAAAGAGAATAGGTAGGGGATTGTGAAACTGGGGTATCATTTTCATATGAAGCATTAAAGATAAAGTGTTGGCAATGGTGACGCCTAAATATTTCATGGATGTGGCAAGGGATGAGTAAAATTCATCATATTTGTGTTCATTCAAAACAATGTTGTCCACTGTGTTCCTGTGCATAGGGATGATGCAAAGAGTCCTATTAAACTTTCATCAATTGAAAGAGACCTACCTTGCATACTGATATCAAAAATTGTAGCTCTTCTAGGCCAGCATAAAATATCAAATTGGAAGTTGTTTAGCTTGCCCTGAGCAGCTTGTTGGCAGTGCTTGACCATTCCTAAGTAATAAGTCAGATGAAACTGAACAAATGGCATCAAGTGCTCGGAGTTGGATTTTGTCTATGCTGACAATTCTTCGTAGCTTTGCTACCTTGCCCCAGTACAAGCTTTTAGCTTCATAAATAGTGACTTTGTGGTTCTCGATATCCTTCAGTGGGTCAAGGCTGGAAGCTGTAGCCAGGCAGTGCTACGTAAGGCCAGATTCTTTGACCACAAAGTACCACTGAACCTTTTTTCAGTGTGACATAAATCTCCATGCAGGACAAAACTGGTTTTCTATTCAACTTTGGGTGAGACCTCCCTGAACAATCCTCAGTGCCATGTTGTTGTCTTCCCTATATGGAAAAATTACTATGTTCCATTTTTCTCCAACTTCGGGGAAAGTTCTTTATGAACAACCCCTCAGCCCCTAGGTCCACATGGCCTGGATCTAGGCACCAGATCTCTCTAATCGCAGAGTCTAGTGATCTGTGGGCAACTATGCTCTCTTCTCCTTTTTGATTCTATTGAGCAATCAAATAAGAGGCCAAAGGTGCTAGCAGGAGTCTACATTCTTCCAGCAGAGCTTTCTTCTTCATATGTACTCTTCTCTCATCCAGGAATGTTCCAAAGGGATGGTGGTGAGGTGCTATTCTCATCCTATGCACTACTCAGTGGTTGTACAATTAATCCTAATTATGGCTCCTTTTTGACTCGAGGTCTGCATCCTTTTGGGGGCATTCCTCTTCATTTTACTGTAAACATTTCCTGAATGTTTACAGTAATGTTAGAACCCTTCTTCCCCCTGAAAGAACTCCAGGCTAGTCCGTAAACACACCCTTATTAAGATAAGTTCACCTCCACTCTATCATGGTAAGAATTTGTTCTCCCTCCTGCCTAGGTTGGAGTTATAGAGTTTAGGAGGGCTCTGCAAATGAATAGGAGTCACTTGTGTCCACAATATTTGAATTTAGCAACTCAAAAGCAAAAGTCAAAACAATGATCTTTGTGATGTCAGCTAATGCTAACTCAATGGCCAACTGTTGACACTACCACTCCATCCTTCTGTTTCCAGAGGCCACACTATTGTCCTCTGGCAGGCAGATAAAATAAAAATGTCAGTCCCATGGGACTCATTTAAGGTCGAGGACCTCTTAGTTACTTCAAGGAGTCCATTAACTAATAACTAACACAGATTGTTTCTGCATTCAACAAATTTTGAGAAACAATAGAGACCAGAAGGAGCAACAACGAAATGCTGATGGTTTTCTGTCAAATACATGCATTGGCAATTCATATGCAATAATGGTGAATAAGTAAACCTAGTGCAGAAGATGCAGTGCTCAAACATGAACAAATGTTTTAATAAACATATACATTAAGATACTGTCCAATTTCCATAGTTTTGCACAATGTTCATTGATATCAATCTTAGGGTGCTGTGCAATAATTTATAGTCGCTACAGCAATAAATTTGAATGAAAAGCAAGGGGTATGTCGACATTTCGACACAGTATGAATTTATGGGGCTCCTCTCGACCAAGTCATCTGACCATTCAGCCTGCATACAATGAAGACAGAAACTATATACAATCCTTAAGGGTCTATTAGGATTTAGGGTGGATCCCCACCGCCCACATGGCAGTGGCAATCCGCCCAACATCATACCCTGCCCGCCACCCATTTTCCCCCTGCCATATTAGTATGGTGGGGGACCCCGGCGGAAGGAAAGACCGTCTGCTGGTTTCCCACTAGTCGACCAGTCGAGGGTTCGGAAAAGGGTCTAGACATGGTGATGGTGTCTGCTAGACACCAACATCCATATTAGCATGGGCAGCGATGCATGGCTTTCCATCCGAAGTCTGCTTTTGGGGGCCTGTTGCAGGTATTGGGGGGTGAGGGGTGCATATGGGATACCTATGTTACCCCCCTACATTGTCATAGACAAGGTGGCTGGAACTGTGGGGTGCCTGTCACCTTGTGCATGACAAATGCACACAGTGCATTCCCATCATTGTGGCAGGCGGTGCTGTGAGCACCGCCCACCACAATTCTGGGAATAGAGGATGCACCGCCACAGTGGTGGTGGCATCCTAATTGCCAGTGTGGGACCGCTGCACAACTGGCGGCAGGTCCCAGCACCGCTAGGGTGGCTGGCGGACGAAAGTCCTCCCGCCATCCTAACAGGCCCCTTAGTCTCAAATAATAGTGTTGCATAATGGTCTATTACTCTGCCATATGTGATGTATCCTAATATTCCACCACCGACCGACATGTGAGTCCGGTAGGGCCTCCCATAGAGATCGTAGTAATATATATATAGATGTGGAATGAGTCCCTAGAGGCTTGTGCATCTATACAATTCCCACATATGAGAACCCGGATCCTGAGATGCTAGATGAATGGGCGGGCAACTCAAAAGAATGTTCAACAGTTGTGATGCAGATTTTAATCAAATACACTTTAAAATATCGGGCAAATATATTTGAAGAAATTGATACAACCTTATCGGAACTGTTGAAATTAGTGCCTAAAGAAAGTGTCAATGAATTTATGTTCAAACTACAGATCCGTTTGACAAAATTTGCGGATGAGATTACAATCAAAAAACAAAGAAAATGTATAAGGGACTTTAAAGACTATCAATCAGGGAGAACCCTGACCTTCCACAAAAAATATGATTATTTGCAGAAGGGAACGATCAGTCACCCGCTAAAGATATAGGCGTGACGTCTGCAAGTAATGTGGAAAGGGGGAATGTAACAGAAGAAAGTGACGTATCTGATAGTAATGCTGCAGACGTTTCAGTGGAGAGATTGAGTCAACCTATTAGCACAAATGTCCAAGGGAAAAGAAGTGTCCTCAAACAATTCCAAATGATGATGAAGGGCTTGGGGACACGGAATGCCCAGGCAAACCAGAGGAACAAGAGGAACAAAAAAGCAAGGCGGCGACGGAAAAGAAGATTCAGCAAACCACCGCCAATGCAGACATGTGCCAATAGAGGGATGAAATGACTGTTGTAAATCTATCTAAACATGAGTTAACATCTTCAGATATAACTTTATTAAGTTTGGGTCTTTCTTTTTGTCCCACTTGAAAAATTGATTATGTGGAAACGTGCCTTGATGTATTTTGTTTTTTGCGCAAACTCAAATAGAAGAAATGGTTCCATCTGCATGCACCTAGATTTCAATCAACTGGGAATGAGACTGTATTGGACAATCTATGCATATCAGACACTGAAATGTTACATCCTGTGGCCCAATTGTATGACAACAATGATTCAGAGTCAGTAGTTAATTTTGGTGAACTAAATGTGACTATTGATGCTTAATGTCCCAGTGGATGTAGTCCGAAGTCAACATTTGTACCTGTTGTGCATTGTGATGCGATTGAAACATTTAAGAAAAGTGTTATTAAGGATTTTAAAAAAATGAGATATTCGGATAAACATCAAGCTAAACGCAATCTTACAGCCACCCAGATCAGTGCATTAGAGGACCTTAAAAAGGATCCATCTATAGTGGGAAGGCAATCGGATAAGGGAGGTAATTTTGTGGTATGGGCAATAGACGATTATTTTAAAGAAGGGTTACAACAACTGAACAAGCAACATTGTTATCAAATTGCATTTAGAGCTGAGTTTTGGTGTCTAATATCAAGTACAATGAAATGCTATGTGATTGGAAAGACAAAGGCATATTAGAGTGGGAAGAATATTGAAGCCTTTGCTGCAAACATGCACAGACTCCTATATAGTACCTACTACCTAAATTGCATAAAAAACTCGGTTACACCACCGGTAGGCCAATAGTGTCCTCCATGGGTTCACATTTAGAGACAACATCTAAATACATTGATTTTTATCTGAGACCGTTTGTGATGGCATTGCCAGCCTATCTAAGGGATGCTATGCACTTTATGAATATGATCGATGGATTGGTATGGGAACATGATTACTTGCTGATAACTCTTGATGTGACAAGTCTATATACATCAATCAGACATGACCTAGGGATCCAGGTCATTCACCACTTTCTACGAGCTAGATCAATCTCACTGTTAATGCACACTGAGATGTTAATCGAAATGATTAACTACTGTCTGATGAATAATTACTTTTTCTTCCATGGCAAAGTGTATAAACAAACACAGGGAACTGCAATGGGCACCTGCTTCGCCCCCAGTTACACAAAGGTATTCATGGGCTGGTGGGAGGAACAGGTGTCCAGTGGCAGTGGAATGTATGGGGAACAGATTTTATTGTGGACAAGATTCATTGATGATATTTTCCTAATTTGGAAAAGTGATGAATTAAGTACTACAGCTTTTATATCATTGTAGAATAATAACATCTTAAACAAAGAAAACCTCACAAATCAGCAAAACGAACATTGTCGTTCTAGATGTGGAGGTGCCAGTTAAGGGAAATCAGTTGGTGACAAAACTCTACAGGAAAGAGACTGCTGGCAATAGTCTTTTGTCAGCTTCTAGTACTCACCCATACTGTCTTATTCAGAGTATCCCATATGGGGAACTCGTTTGAGCTAAAAGAGCCAGTAGCACAGAACATGAATTTATGCTGGAAAAAGAGGAACTGTGCAGTAGAAAAAGTGGATATGATACAAAGATCAACACTACTAATAGCTAAACAAAAAGAAGAGATGGAAGCTGCAAATCAAACTAGATTCATCACTACTTATTCCAGTCAGGTTTATAAAGTAAGGAAGATATTCAACCGGAACTGGCACATTTTAAAAACGGATTCAGTTCTTGATAAATACCTTATTGAGTCCCCGCTAACAACAACCGAAGAGGGAGATCACTGAAAGATGAACTAAGTCAAAATGCAGTAAATTCGCTAAACACCACAAAGCAGGAGAGAATAACAGGCTTCACATGTTGTATGCATTGCAAGGCATGAATAAGCAGTAAAAACTGTATGAAAATCAGGGTACCGAATAGTAACAGAGATTTTGATATCAAAGGGAGCTATGATTGTAATATGTAATTGTGTGTATATTGTTTGATGTGCCCATGCAAGAAAATGTACATTGGCAGTACAATACATAAAGTCTGTAAAATAATTTTGGAGCATAAACGACAATACAACATAATAATGAGCAATATCCTGTAGCTCGTCATTTCAAAGCTCTCCACGGTCAAAATGAAAACCTTTGTCATTTATAGTTCTAGATGCGGTAAAACCACAAATGAGAGGAGGCGATAGAGAACGCCAACTCTGGGTCCAGGAATCTAGGTATATCATTGATTTTGAGACACTATTTCCAGTGGGTTTGAATTCCAGTGAAGAATTAGCTATACATCTTGGTTAAACTTGGATGAAGTGAATTTGAATTTATGTGTGTGATATAGATGAACTGGCATGACAAGAAAATTGCTGAATTTTATATTTTTAAATTATGTATAGATACTTTTCACTATTTTGTTTTTCGTTTTTGTAAATAGGTCTTTGTAAATACTGGAGGAAACTTCATAGATTGACATCATGGCTGAAAGGAGACTCATGAATTAAGAGATATAACAAGTGGCTTTTTTTGATTATCTATTGTACAGGGAATTATTGTGCACATATGGCCGAAGTCCAAATGACCACTAGGGCGGGATCAAAACTCGTAACAAAGAAATTTGAACTGACATGGCCAATACAAAAACCCACTAGGCTAGGCCTATGTGCCAATAGTCTTATATCAGTAGGGGTTATATTCGATTTTATATATCTATTTTTATATTTATTGTTGACTAGGTATTCCCAAACCATATATTGAGTTTTTAGGAATAACTCCGAATTGCATTGTCTCCTGGAATTAAGAGGAATGCTGATATAGTATTATATTCTAAGTATGGAATGTATTTTACATTTGAGTAAAAATTGGGATTGTAAATAAGTAGATAATTGAAATGCAATAGTAAACCAACACACTTGTAATCTAGCCTGAAATGAATTGAACCATTATAAAATGGCGCTGATCAGTTTTCTGTTTGTATTGTACGGAGTCCACTTTCTATGTTCATTGTGATTGTTTTTATACGGAAGTGAAACAAGGCTTGCCTCACTGTGACCAAGCCGTCAAGGCAAAACGCGTCTGCAAGATGCTATCTGTAACTGATAAACACCATTTAGCACTTTGTAGTGTCCTGGCTTCCCTTTTATTACGATATCAAGGAATTGGTATGTATATACACACACACATATATATATATATATATCTCACAAAGAACAGTTTACGACCACCAAGAGCATGCAGTCACATTAATAAATATGAACCAATTACGCCTGATATACAAACAAAATCATGTACAAATCTCATCAGGCACAGCATATCTCAGCAATGCATTTGTCACCAACACATTGTTAAGTCTAAGTTAATTACGTGTGTGGTGGCAGTCAGTTGCTGGCCAAAACCATGCTGTATCCACACAAAGTCATCACTAGTGAGGATACAATTGTGAGATGATATTCACTGTATGTTGTGAACTCTATTTACCTAAACCTTCGTAGTTAGTACCCCCATTGAAATACACTGGTGAAAATGCAAAGTAATCTACCATGAACATATTCATAATTTCACAATCTGTGAGATAAAGTGTCACTTCTAACAATGGAGGCAAGTATAACTTTACTGTGAGCATCCTGTTGAAGAAAACTACTCTAAAGAGCTCAGCCGCTGTGTGACAAAATTTAAACTATGCCCTCTGTTAAATAGAACGGATTGCTTCACTTACAGTGAGCAATAAAGACACCTGCTTCACAGTCTCTGGCCATGTATTCTCTTTGTATAGACAAGGGAAGATGCAGCAGATGCAGCAAGCTTGTCTCCACTTGTCTCTAGGTGAACATCTTGACCGCCAACCTTCTAGGGCCATCATAGGTTAACAAATTAGACTAGACCTCATATTTTGCAGATTTTTATCCTTATTTCACAATTCATGGGTGACTCAAAGAAAACATCTTAAAATGAACCAACTGGAGCACAGGGGAGCAGAAAGCATTCTGAGCTTCACAAATTGAGAATTATCTGTATTGGTATCAATGTTGTAGTTTTAAATGTGTTGCGGGTACAAATCATGGACGGAATGCTGGATAACTCAAACCTTGACACCCAGTCAGGAGATCTTGGTTAAATCCATTGCTCTTGCTCACTACGCCACCCCAGCTTGGACCCCGCCATATGCAAATCAGTCTTGACCCTGCTCCTCATGGGAACAGTCCATCCCAAACTGCCAAGCTGGGTCCTCTCTGCACCCTGGGATTGATTTCAAGCAAGTTTGGCTGATGAGTGGTGATACCCCGAAACCGGTCCAGAATGCTTGATTCCGGTCCAGGGAGGACCGGTCTTGGCAGTTAGCGCTGGACTTTTCCATGAGGAGCAGGGTCAAGACTAATTTGCATAAAGCATGGTCCAAACTGGGGTCTGTAATGAGCAGAAGAATGATGGATTTAAAGCACATCTCTTGACTTGGGCTGAATGTTTGATTTATATTCTGTATGACTAAAGTTAGCCGCAAAATGTAAATCCTGACTCTGGTTGTTCAACCATCCCACATAGTCACTCATTATCATGTCAAATCAAAAAGATATCGTCTATGTGGTGCTTCCATTACCTGATCTTAGAAATTAAGTGATTGTTGTGATTGTATACGACCCTAATCTCAAATTTGTCACACGCAGATTCACTACATCTGGGTCAAAGAACACTCCCATAACAACTCCCTTATTATAAACATAAAATTCATTCTTAAACATAAAGTAATTTCTTTTAAGTGCCACACCCCTGAGGGCAACAATGAGGTCAAAGAGAGCCTCATCCCTGACTCCGTGTCTTACACATTCTTGTATGACATCGATAGCCTCATCTTGAGGAATATTGGTGTATAGGGATTCTACAGCCAAGGTTACTAAAAGATTCTCACTTCCTTCAAAAGTCAGGGCCATATTATCGAGAAATGGCGATACAGTATCGCTGCTTTTATCGGCAGGAAACTGCTGCTATAGCGGCGATAATAGGCTTGATAATATGCCCTTGTAAATTCCCATAGAAGCCCAGGTTAACACCAGAACCTGGGCTTCTATGGGAATTCACAAGGGCAGTTGCCTGCCAATAAATGTGGTGATAATGTATCGCCCTTTTTTGATATATGGCCCTCGGTCCTTATGTGGACATATAGGGTTGCCCTTGTCTTATGTAGGCAGAGTCATCAAGTCCAGCCAGGAATGTGCATTAGCCTCTGGAGGTGGGCTGAGTGAAATAACTTGTTTATAGCCAATTCCAGCTCAGGCAGCGTAACATACGTTTGTGAAAAGTAACATTTCTGCTAAAGTTATCAAAAAGTCGATCTTATTATTCATAAAACTAATGGCAAAAAAAATTTGACTGAATCCCGAACAAACATCAACAGAAAAGCAAAATGGATGAGTTCATTCAGCACTCTCTGGGAAAATTAAAGTAAAACTGCAAGAGGGCGTACTGGATTTTATCTACTTGATGCTGTTGTTGTGTACAGCGCCACCTGAAAGGTACTGCATCATCAGGTTTCTTCACATTTCTGTCCCTCAATCTCATGGTGTATTCATTTACTTGTCTCATTTACTTGTCTCTTTACTCAATTACTTTTTCCTCTCAGGTTCATTTTTTTTAAGTACGATCTAACACCTTATTTTTCTCTGAGCCTTTATCTACTTTTCCTTTGCTTTCAACCTCCGTTCAACTTTGTTCCTATTTATCTCTTTAGCTTGTTTGGGCTCTATCCGATTATATCTGTATTTGATGGCAATAATAGTGTACATCACTATGCACAGGCCAGGAAATTCATAGCTATTGTTGTAGGTTTCCGAGCCCTAATGTCCCTAGTGTTAAACTGCTCTTAGTGATGGCAGCTGATATATATTATACTTGGTGAGGGAACTATTAATTCTATTTGATTTAGGCAGTAGAAATTTGCCATGGTGGCACAAACTGCACTAGAGCTTTTCACTCTTCAGTGGACTGTTGAAAAATGTACATATAACACCAGGCAAACGTCTACTCTCAGCTGCTCTGATGCTAAGTCTCGAAGAGTGAAATTCAGCTTTATCACCATCCTCTGAATGAGGGGCCATATTATCAAGAAAGGACAATAATTATCGCCGCTTTAATAGGCAGAAAACTGCCACTAATGTGGTAATAATGGGCTTGATAATATGCCCTTGTGAATTCCCATAGAAGCCCAGGATCTGATAAAAGCTGCGATAATGTGTCGCCCTTTCTTGATAATATGTTCCAGATCTTTCTTATGTTCATTATTTTCTTGCTCTTTTGCATGTGTTTCATATTTTCATGATTAAATGTCACACTTTTAAGGCATGTCACATTTATTATAAAAATTGAGTACATGGATTTTTCACAAAACAATTCACAAAGGAATTCCTGGCAAAACAATTCACAAAGGGATTCTTGACAGGAATAGCGTTTTCTATGAAGGTAGGAGTGCTCTGTCATCAGAGTAGGTAGTTGTAAATCCCCCTCAAGAGGTGGGAAGTGGTTGCTCCAAGATGTGGTTTGCTTTGGAAGTTTGGGAACACAAACCATCATGGACATTGTAGGCATTCCCAAACTTCGATCTGACCTCTTTCCACTCTGAAAATGGTCAGAGGATCACTCCAGTCAGGGGCTCGTTTCTGACCACCCTCAGATTTGGTGGGGGTGTACGGGAAAGGTTTTTTTTCATAAGGAAACATTTTTTCTTCACAGAGTAGAAAAGTGTGTCTGCACAGGGGATTCCACATGAACTTTACCCTTGCAGAACACTTGCAAAAGGAACATGCCGGGAAAGCTGCCTAACCTTCCAAATAGGACCTTTGGAAATATGAGACTTGCAGAACTTTCCAAACATATTACTGGGAATGTTGTCAAACAGGAAAAAGTAATAACAATATGTGCATAAGAACTATTTGCATCTTAATATTGGAGCGCTGGTCAATCAAGCAGAGCTACCGGGGGCCAGTTATGTACAGGGTCCTAGGAAAAATACCAAAACATCAGTACTAACTAATCTGGTTGTTGCAGAAAATTCCCCAAATTGGTACTTGCCTATTTTGCAACTTCTCCCCGAAGTGTATGCCATATGTTGCAGTGCTGAATAACGTTCCTTCCCTTGGCATTGCCTAAGAGGAAGAAGGTGATTTACTGGCTGTGTCCTACCCTTGGCTGTATTACATCAAATGCCCTTTCATGTGGAATAGTAGGGGTGCATAGAGTGAACTGGATAGATCATGCCCACAAGACAGGCCCCGGGAGACTGTATGGTAGTCAACTTCCAGGAACTAATGTAATGAATAGGAGATTTACTGTGCTGCCCCAGAATCGTTTTGTTGTCCTTGAAGAGGTTCATTGACTGGCCACTGTCTAGATTCTAGGAGTCCCCCAGGACCTGCACATTTGGATGACCTAAACTGAGGGCTTGGTGTCCCAACCACTTCCGGACACTCCCACAGGATATGTCAGCCATTAGACCAGCTAGCTCTACAGTGCCACTATCACCCCCCTGTATCTTCCAGTGGTGTAGGTAGTTTCTGGCAACCACTGAACATGACAACCTTGATTCCTAAAGGATTGTGGAAAACAGTACAGTATGTTTCGCTCAGACACTCGTGCCCGCTTTCTCTCACAAAATACACAGGATGGCGATTACTATGTTACAACAAGTATTTAATCGGCCAGCGACAAACTTGTGTAAAACATATGTGCTGCGACAATCAGGAGGCAGAAGCATACAAAAGAGATTGCTAGTACCAATATAGTATATAGTAGATACATTTCTACCATAGTGCTAATAAGATGAACAGAAGCAGTTCAGATAAAAACAGTAGCACTTGCATATTCCTGAAAATGCAGCTCAAGTACTTTGCCTAAGTGTACCTAGCTCACTCACCTGATGGTTTAGAAGGAAGGATCCGGTCTCTGCGTCAAAGATGACACCCCGCAATGGATGTCAAACAGCTGCGTGTCGTAGATTCAGCATGCAGGACCTCCATCTCAGCTTGGAAGGAATTCTCCTTTAATTTGTAGGGGGTACTAAGGGTCTTTTATACTAAAGTGGCCACTCCAGAGTTTTTTCTAGAATCTGCATGTTTTTAACCCCTTCAGTGCTGCTGACGGCCAATGGTCGTCAGCAGCGCTACCTCCCCAGTGCTGCGCACGACCATTGGACGTCCATTCAGCACTGGTTCCAATGGACAGCGCAGCACTGGGGAGGAATGTTTACACGCAGCTAAGGTGTTAAAACAATTGTGGATGTTTTGAAAACAATCACTGATGCTTTTCTAAACAAATGCGATCATGCCCAGCTGGCTGTTGGCCAAGGATGAAAAAAAAGGTGAGCCTTATACAGAATAAATCTGCCATGCCTGGGGACATGTTTAGGTAGGTGAGGTACAGGGATTATGATAGAATACTTAGGGCCATATGTAGGTAATCACTATTTACCGTTTCTAAAATACCGAATTTTACCGATTCAGTATTTGAAAATCGGTAAATAGTATGTAGGTAAAATGTGGTCATTTTTACTGAATCGGTAAAATTCGGAATTACCGATTCGGTATTTACCGTTTCGGTAATTCCCATTCATCCCTATGGGCCTGGGAATCGGTAATAGGGGGAACATATTCAAGGGTGGCAGGGTGTCGCATTGACACTCTGTTGCACCCCTGAATCATGCCACATGGCATATTTAAAAAAGCACAACATTGCTTTTTTAAAGGTTTTCGACATTTACCACCAACTTATAGTTGGTGGTAAATAACGAATCCTTAAATGAAAAATGCACTCACTTGAGTGTTCCCTACATAGGATATAAGGATTCGGTAATTTACAGATTCAGTTTTTTAAGGATTCGGTAATTTACCGGTTACCTTAAATTACCGAATTGGTAATTTACCGAATCCTTATATCCTGCCACCTACATCTCAAATCCCTAAATATCGGTCGGTAACAGTGAAATTTCCTGAATTTCACTGTTACCGTCCGGTATTACACCACCTACATATGGCCCTTGGAGCCTGGTGTCGAAGAGACAGGAGCAAGCTACTAGGTAAAAGGTCACCTGTTTTGAATCGTTATTGTCATATGAATGGGACAATATATGTAAAAATGGGGTATAAACGATGGGATTATCCTAAAAAACATGAGACCACCAAAAACAGGAGCTCCTGTTTCTAGGAATAGCTTCCATATTAGAATTGAGTGAAGCCTCTGAGCACTATGATAAAGACCTTTTAAATGGTTTACCAGAAGGGACTCCTGGTATTATCTATTCTACTCCACTGCCTGTAGGCAGTGACTGTAATTCTTGTGACCTTAGTCATCCATTTTCTTGCTCACCAATAACACGAATGGAAGGATCTCAATGTATACCACAGGGGGCACCTACAGCACAAAGCCACTCTAGTCTTATATCTAAGCTACATGATCTTAGTGCCCTCTCCTGGAATATTGCTGGCATTAGATCTAAGCTATCGGACAGTAACTGGGTCTCCTTAATTTCAAATCACTAGATTGTTTGCCTGTAGGAGACCTGGTAACAAACTGTTACTCACATAAATGTTTTTTTATTTGCATATACACCAGCAATGCCAACTCATTAGTCAATACTGTAGATGTGTTTTTATCAAGCCTGAAAGAGGGTTATGTAATCCTTTGGGTTGGGGATTTCAATCTTAGACTATGTCCACTGATGATGTTTGTGGATTGATGGTTAACTATGATCTTTCTCATCTTTTGCAGTTTAAGCATAGCCCATGTGCTGATAAATTGAATAGGTTAGTTATGACCCATGACCTTATTCTTGGTGTGACCTTGGCAACAGATGAAATTTAATATATAGAGGGTCAGAGGGAACATTTTTAAAGACCATTGTGGATTCAATCCCCCAATTCACACCTAACAAAAAACACAATAGAATCCGTGGTCTTAGAAACAACGTGCCTCAAAGAATCAATCTGAGAACTCCTGCCACTTTAGGTGTTAGCTCGATTTACTATAAAGACAGCAAAGAAGTGCAGAAAAAAGGTAAAGTAAAAAGACAGACAAGAACCACCTCAGGATAATTGGTGTCCCGTCATTACACATTCACGTGCCCAGTGTCATCATCTGGGATTCCAAAACAGCCGTATCACGTCCACCATTGATTTTAACAAGGGGGAACAAAGAGAAACAGTTGTATCCTCTTATGTAGTTCTCACAAGAGAAAGTAAGTGTAGAAGGGAATCTTTTTCTTATTTACTTTCTAATCTAGAGGGTTCATAGTGCAGTGCAAGAAAAAAGTGTAAATTGTAAATTTAAAATGGGATAAACAGCAGAGAGATAGACAGTCTGGAAACTCTTGTAGTGAATGCTATCTCTAATTTGTTTTCCTACTTAAAACCAAAGTGCAGATGAAATGGAGACATTTAGAAAAGAATCACTGTCTCAACGGTTAACATGTTTCAGCCACTAGGATAAATCTCCCTGGCTTTCTTCAGGATCTCAACAAACACACCTATTCTCACTGCTATTTTATAAAGATTAATACATACAGTATTGATTCTAATGTAACAATATTCAAATCCTCGGTGGAAACATGATGCGTTATGACATCTGGAAAGAGGAATTAATGAATGTAAGAATACATCTGCAACAACTTTGCTTACCAACATACTAATTCTACATGAATACAATGGTGAATATAATGCTTACCATTGCTTCTCAAGGATTGGACCTCACCTCACTCGGCACCAGCTCAAGATATATGATGAGACCCCGCACAGTGGAATGATCATAGTCCAAACACTAGACAGCCCCTTTTTCCTGATACCAGTGTTTAGCCCTCACGTTGGTACCTTCCTTCTAGATATAACAAGGGGTGACACATGTCAGAAGGCTCTGAGATTTGTACAGATTTATGGTAAACTGACAGCTTAAAACAGACAGCTGTATACAATGACATGTAGCGCGGGGACACGCCGCTGTGCGTCACCAAGCGCTTTACAAAATTCCTAAATAGAAAAATAGAAAATAGGTAATATCCTCTAATATCCCCTGGAATAGGGAGTCCTAGGAGCACCGGGGTTAGTGGATCCTAATAGCGTAAATTACTTTTAGATTACATGTAGCTTTGTTGGCCTCCATATATTATAAAACAGAAAGTATTTTCACGATACAGTAGAGCTATGTGAGCCACACTTGTATCTTCCACAAGCGTCTATATATCAGCCGCATATTCTATTTTGACGCACACTAGAATGGCGAAAAGAGAGTCCAATATAAATCTAATGATAAAATGGAAAGCTGTAGTTTTTCTTCATGTAACGATATATATCTTGGTATTACATTACTACATATGATAAGGATATCATTGATACTAATAGTTACAGACCACCTTGTGAACTTCCGAATTACTGATGCAATTATAGCTTGGGACTAGATCTTATTATCAGGAACCCCATTTAGACCACTTGCAATCATGTTTCCGGCGTCATAGTTGAAGACTAGATAGCCTTTTTATTAATGATTTTGCTGGCGAGCGGTCTACGCGTCAGTGGTTTTGAGTATTTATTTATACATCAGGAATGGCACTTGTAACATGAGTTACTATATGGGTATTTCTGGTGTGGCAAGTATAAATAGATTGTTTATATTGCCATACGGTGATTAATAAAGATAAGGACTTTTGACCCGTACATCACGCTAAAACTACATTTCCCGGCGGTCCTGCCTCAGGTGAGTAGTTCATTAGAATGACGTCATTTGAGGGCGCCGCTCTACTACTGATGCACAACACCTGTGTTTGTTTTTTTCCCTGTAAAAAGACTGTGGCCTCGAACGTTAGGTACCTTCACTCCAGCTAAAGTTCCGGCCGGGAGGTACTGACGGAGAGGTGAGAGCGGGCTGGGTTGAGGGTCTTCCTTTTTTCCTTTGATGTCCTTGTACCAGCTGTGGGGTCACGTTAGCTGATAGCATTACTTGTCACTTGTTAGTGGCAGCAGCGCGAGAGTGGGGCTATGCGTGGTGTTTGATGTTTTAATCCCTGCAGTAATCCCGTGTGTTCTGGGGCTATTCTTGGATGCTAATCATTACTCTTGCCTCTTCTTAAAAATCACTTTTGCTTCTTTTAAAATTGTCAATAAATAGTCACTTTATTTCAGTTTGTTGGGTGTCGCCTCACCCCGGTCCACCCAGCCTGTGCTGTTTTTGTGGAGGGAGCCTCAGCGATTCAGTTTCCTCGTGTCCTCACTTCCTGTGACCTGAGCTTGGCAGCCATTTTGAGGTGGTGGTCTAGTCTTTGGCATATCCCGGCTGCACTCCATAAAAGAGCACCATGGCTCACCGCGCAGCGGGCATGCCAAAGGCAAGCCCGTCTGCGCCCGTCTACGCCAGTACGACGACAGACGCCAGACATGCTGCTTCTCCCAAGAGAGGTATTATCACCTATGCTCGGGAGGTCCTGCTTGAGCTGAGGACCCCGGTAAGAGGATGTAAGCAGGCGGCTGGGCTCACTGCTGAAGGCCCTTTCTGTTGTTTGAGGTGTGGCTTTCAAGCCACGTACACTGTTTCTGTGCGTAATTTCCCACTTAAACCTAAATGGAATGCAAGCATTCTTAGTTGAATAGCCGCTCACTAATCAAACATTATTCCGATATTTTTGACTTGCTGGAGGAGGCTTCGCCGGATGTTCCCTTTCTTACAGAGACATGGCTGTCTTTTGTTTTGTTTTTTATTGATTTGAATTTAATGCACACATGAAGCTTGAGAATTATGTACATTTTCAATAATTGCAATAATTAAGTTAACACAGCAAATCAGAGTAACAGAAAATCAACACATGAGGTTTATACATCACACAAACCGGATCCCAAATTTTAAAAAATGGGCGATTAAAGTACAAAATTTAGGGAAGGGGGACCCCCTAAAAACTATACAGTCGCGACAAGCCAATTAGTAATAGGAGACCACATTTTTTGGCCCTAAATTTGCTACTTTGGGCCCTGCCTTTTATAAACAGAAAGTTCTAAATTATATACCCAAAGTAGCCTAGATCTCCAGTTAATAAAGGTAGGAGCATCAGTACTAATCCAGTGAGAGGTTATACATAATCTCATAATAGACATTGTAATAATAAAGGAAACTAGCTTCTGCCCTTTCACGAAGTGTTCCTACCGTCTTCCCTTCAACCCCCATAATTACCAGCTCAGGAGAAAGTGTAACAGCCTACAGGAGTTAACAGAATTAAATTAAAAAAGTTATTTATTTCTTGAAAAAAAGTGCTTAAACCAGAGCATGAAAAAAGCATATGGACGGAGTCAGCACCATATAATCTACACCTATTACAAGAACTCCCACTGGAATAAGCCCATTTGTAGGATTTGGCAGGGGAGTAATACAGATCAAAGGCCGACATAAAATGTTGCGATTTCAAGCTGTCAGATAAGATTACGGAATTAGCCACTTCTAACGATTTGGCAAAATTTATACCCACTATACCGAGTTTCCTTTCCCACCGAGAGTTTTGGAATATAAGATCGTCGGGAAACTGTGTCAAAAAGGTCTGATAGATTGCCCCAATACGTGGTTGTCGTGGCAGCATTTCAATTATGTTAATTCGCCCCAAATTCACCTGACCCATTTGTAGTCTAGAGCCAAAAAAACTCTGAATTTGTAAACATTTACAAAACTCACTCCTAGGGAGACCAAATTCCTCCTGTAAAGATGTGAATGATTTCAAGTTGCCTTCCTGACATACAACACCAATAACGGTGATCCCGGAATCAGCCCATCTGAATGTAGTCCTATCCTGAAATATTGAAGGTAAAAGGCCACATGCTGAAAGGGGAGTATATTATTTGATGTTTGAAATTTTAAATCGATTCCAAATTTTCTTCCAGGCTGTGTATGCAGATTGAATAATTTTAAATCTAGTTTTATTGTAGTAGCTTGGTTCTAAGGTCTTAACTAGTCTTTGTCGAGCGTGTACACCTAAAAGCATCTCATAAATTGTGGGGTTGAAGTAAGCATGGGCGAATTTTGCGAATCTCGCGTTCGCGAATTTTGCCGATTTGCGAACTCGCAATCCGCAAAATCCGCGAATTTGCGGATTTTTTTTTTGTGTTCGTGCGGGTTTCTGCCAGTTCGCGAGGGTTTTGTACAGTTTCTCAAACGCGAACTTACCTGTCGGGTCGCAAGTTTTGCGAACTTGTTGTTTCTACGTGTCCAGCCTGTTTGGGACACTCTTCTTCATCACTGCCACTCTCTGACTACTCATGCCACCCTCTGGCCCACCCATGCCACCCTCTGTTTCATCACTGCACCCTCTGGTTGTCCAGTGTACATTATTTTCGGCAAAGCAAAGCACACCTTCCCTGCCTCAAGTGACCTGAATTAATTTGGGGCTGATTAATGTGTCACAGAATATTTTTTTAGCTGGCACCTGCTTCCTTAGTGCTTCCTGATTAGTGATCTTTTGCACTTGCTAAGTGCTTTCATTGTTGCAAAATTAGTTACAACACCTGCCCTGCCCCAACTGACAATAATGAATTAGAGGCTGATTAATGTGTCACTGGATTTGAACTTCCAGCCTGGCTCCTGCTTGTCTGCCTTAGCTGTAATGCAGGACCTTTGTGTAACTATTCTGAGGGTCAGAGCAGGGTCACATAATAGTTGCAAGTAGGCAACTGAACTCTGGAGGGGCCCCTCAGGAAGCCCTACAGGAAATGGCTACAAATAATGAGCTTGAACTTTTGAACCTGGTAAGTAGTTTCAGTTTTGCTAAGATCGTATTTCTGCAATTTAGCGCTTATTCGGGGGGCGCGAAATTGAACTGGGAAGCCGCGAACTCACGCGAACAGAGCGAGCAAGCCATAAAATCCGCTGCTCGCGGATTTGCGGATTTTGCGGGAAATTCGCGAATCTCGCGGATTGCGAATTTACCGAAAATCCGCAAAATCCGCGAGCGTAACGGATTTTCCGCCCATGCTTAGGTTGAAGGAATCAGATCTTACGGTTTGGGCAGTCACAAGTATATCCATGTGGTGGAATGAAGATGCCAAATGATATAATAAAAAGTTTGGCATGTGCCACCCCCCCTAAGCTTTGAAAGAATCATCCATTTTAATGCTCTTCTGGGCCTTCGGTAGCTACATTAAAAACCAAAAGCAAACCTGTTCAATTTTAGAATACAGAAACTGTGGAAAAATGAAAGGAATAGTATGAAAAAAATATAAGAATTTAGGGAAAATTGACATTTTGATGGCATTGCATCGACTACAGAACGATAAATGCAGGTGATCTAACCTCATCAATGAGGTACTAACGGTGTGAATAACAGGTAGTATGTTAAGTTCCGGAATGCGTTCTACGTCAGGTGTTATTCTGACTCCTGAATAAGTGGCCTCTGGAATAGTTATGATATCAGAAGGGCGAGAATTGTCAGAGTGTAGACAGTGCGTCTTGTCCACGTTCAGTGTGTAGACAGATATGTCACCAAATCGTTTTGCACACGTACCCACAGTGGGAAGAGCGAGTCTTAGATTACTGGTAAAAATTGCTGTCATCTGCATAAGCCATAGTTTTATATGAGATATTATTCACAATAGCGGGCTCAATATTTATTTCCCTTTCAAGTTGTTCTAAAAAGAGATCAATGTAAATTGAAAAAAGTAGTGGAGAGCAGGGGCAACCCTGTCTGGTGCCCCGGGTAATTTTGAATGTATGTGAATTTTGTCCAGCAATACGAATAGTTGCCTCTGGTGAAATATATAAAGCCTGAATAGCCTGAATAAATTCCGGGGTGAATCCCTTCCATTGCAGGACGGACCACAGGAACCGCCAGGAGACCCTGTCAACCACTTTTTCTGCTTCTAGCAGGATCATCCCGAGCGGGGATCCTGTGGCCTGCGCCCAGTCGAAAAGGGTAATTGCTCTTTTGACATGATCGGTGGTATCTCTTCCTGGGATAAACCTGTGTTGTCTATGGGATACTAAAGGCGTTATTACGGTACAAAGCCTGGAAGCAATTATTTTTGCATAGATCTTGCTAGCTGCCGTAATGAGTGTGATTGGTCGATAAGAGCTAGGATTAAGTTCCGACTTCCCCTTTTTCTTAAACATTATAATCGTAGTATTTTGCCAAGATTTGGTAGTCTGACCCTGTTGAGCAAGCTGAAACAAGGATATTAAAATTGGTTTTAGCATTTGCCGAAATACGCTGAAAAACTCAAGGACGTCTGGACCAACTGCTTTGCAAGTGGTGAGGGATAGAATTGCGGCCTCAATTTCATCCCATGTAATTGGATCAGTTAGAATCTTGTTCTGTTCTGCGGTAACTTTTAGCATAGTTATGTAATTTAAAAAACTCATAATACTGCTAGTGGTATCTTCTTCTTCAGCCGTATAAAGCTGGCTATAGAAATTATGAAAAGTACTAAGTATTTCTTGCTGGGTATCCACTATTTGACCTTGCGGGTCTTTTATCCTACTGACACTATTCATCACAATTCTTTGTTTGATACGTTTAGCTAGAAGTTTCCCAGTTTGTTCCCCAAGTTCGAAAATACCCAAGCGATACTGTATATACTTAGAGGCAAGCTCTTCGGCATAATGTAAGTGTATCTTGGATTTAATGGCAGATATTGAATTTAAGCATTCTTCAATGTCTGTACTGATCTTCCTAATGAGCTCTAATTCAGCTGATGTCAATTTGTCAATCCAATGTTTAATCAGATCTTTGGTCTTCTTCTAATGATATAGGGAAAAACTGAGCGTTTCACCCCGCACAGCAGCTTTAAATGCGTCCCATACAATGGCTTCAGGGGCAGTGCCGTTATTAATATTAAAACATTCAGAAATCCATTTAGCCATATGTTGGCAATAGGTTTCTTCCAATAGGAGTTTTTTATCAAAGGTCCAAACTTTTAAGTTCTTGGATAGCCCATGAAATGGAATCCAAATTGTTAATGGATTGTGATCTGAGATAGGTCTGGGATAAAGGTAGATATCAACTATATCTGCTAGTTGTTGTGAACAAAAAAAATAATCTAACCAAACAAGCTTCTTATACGGTGCTGAAAAAAAAGGATATCTTGGCTCACCAGAACTATGTCCGTGCTATATATCCACTAAGCCATGTTCTTTAACTAGGCTCTGTAGTGCCTTAAAAGTCTTATGCTTCCCACCAGAGTGATGCACACCACTAGCTAGAGTAAAGTTATGCTCTAAATGAATGTTAAAATTGCCACAAATGACCAAAGGGGATGGCCACGTGGGTAATTCGACATAAATATAGTTCAAAATTTCAGGGTCATCTACGTTGGAGCCATGTATGGAGCAAATTGTAAAAAGAGAGGCGCGAATGTCTGCCTCAAGAATCACCGACCGCCCCAGCCGATCCTCTTTCTTGCATCTACAGATGATAGTCCCATGTCTCGCTAAAATTGCTACCGCTCGGTATTGGTCCCTTGATGTGTATAGGCTAATAAGTCAAGCCCCAGATCTCTAAGCCAATTATGGTTGCACCAAGAAATATGTGTTTCTTGTATGCAGAGTACTTCAATTTGTAACTGTTTGATTGTTTTAGCAAATAGATTCCTATTTTTGCGATCGTTGAGCCCGCAAATATTAATGGTACAAACAGACAGTTTATCTCTAGCCATACTCAATATAAAGTTGCTGAGTAACCACTTGATTTATAGGATAATCTCCCTCAGAAATTTTGGGCATTGCTAACTTAATCATTATAAAAATTATATCTCTGTTCGAATAAAGACGTACATACAAATCAAATTGGTAAAACATGTCATGTGCGCCCCACCGCACACCCCAAGCCCACGTGCCCCACCCTACCAGAAAACCCCCCTCCCCCGACCCCCCCCTTCAAGAGGCTTAGGGAATCCAGTCCCTGGTGATGCCGAGCAAAACTCCACCCCTACCAGCGTTGAGAGACATGGCTGTATGATACCACTATAGCTGAACCCGGACTTGCGCTCCCTGCGGGCTATAGGATTCTAACAGTGAACAGAGCATCTAGAGGGGGGGTAGCGATAATCTATAGATCATGCTATCCTTGCTCCTTCACTAAACAGTCGATTTTCGGGTGTGCGAGTGCCTATTTTAAGGTTACCTTGAGCTCAAATTACACTATGTCGGGACTTCTTGTGTACCGACCTCCGGGACCCTCCCTAGGATTTAGAGAGGCCCTTGTAGATATTGGCAACGCACCAGCAGTTAATACCGCCAATTTTACAGTGCTGGGAGACTGAACCTCCATTTAGACAATGCTGAGGACACTGAAATAGCGAGTTTCGTAGCCAAACTCGCAGAATGTCAACTGCTGCAGTTGGTCATAGGGGCTACGCATATTGCGGGCCACTTATTGGACCCGGTTTTCCCCAATATATCCCATATCACTATATGTGCTCCGGCCAGGATGGGTTGGACGGACCATTTCTTAGTCTCTATGTCGCTGCATGGAGTCACTCCTGCCCAGTCCAAGGGTCGTTTGACTCTATTGAAGCGTCCCTGATATAAATTGGACTAGGATCAATTTGAGGTGGGCCTTTTTGGCCACTCGGCCCGATTTTCCGGAGGATATTAATGAGGCATACAGGCTATTTTCTGAATGGATCAGGCGTCCATTAGACAGCCTTATCCCTATGAAATAGTCAGGTAGTCGTGAAACCAAAATAAGGCCTTGGTACAATGTGGACCTCACTCACATGCACAAGGGATGCAAGAAGCTGGAGCGGATCTGGAGAAGGGATTTCTGCACTGTAGCTAAGGACATCTACAGGGCAGCAATTAAATAATACCATAAAGCCATCTATCAGACTCGAGTGGCTTTCCTCTCTAACCAGATCCACGAAAGCACCAATCCCGCTAAGAGCATGTTTGCTATACTTGGCAGTTTGCAATCTCAGCAAAATGCCGCTGGGTCCACTATCAAGTCTAATAAGTAGTGTGAGGAGCTAGCCACCTTTTCTGTTAAAAAGGTAGATGATATCTACAGCTTCTTCCTGACCATGCACAGAAATGCGCCAGCAGCATTGCGCTGTCAGCAGGCAAATATTCTCCACTCTTTCCCCGATTTCTGTGGATCAGCTGTAATTGCTGTGTGGTAGGAATAAGTCAGCTTCTCCTTCTGACTCTCTTAAACCTGACCAATTCAAGAAGGTATTGCCAACCATTCTTCGCTCTCTGATTCAGGTTATCAATAATTCCCTCAGCACTGCTTCCATGCCCAGAGTCTGGAAACAGCCAAAGTCATACCTTTGCTTAAAAAGCCTGCTCTTGAACCCACTAAAGCAAAAAGCTATCGACCCATCTCTCTGCTACCTTGGGCAGCTAAGATTACAAAGGTGTTTGTGAACTCCCTCCTGTCAGACTATCTCACTCTTAGCAACATACTGGACCCCTCTCAAAATGGCTTTAGACCCGGCCGCAGCACGCAGTCTGCTCCTCTGGCTGTGACAGAACATCTCTGGTGAGCCATGGAGGGGGGGCAAACAACGGCACTGATCCTGTTGGATTAAAGTGCAGCGTTTAATACGGTATTACATGATATTCTGCTGCGACGCCTTGCAGAGGTAGGAATTACGGGTCAGGCACTGGAGTGGCTTGCCTCATTCCTTCATGAGTGGTCTTTCTCAGTATCAGCCCCCCCCCGTTTATGTCCAGTGAATATGGTATCAAGCAAGGGGGGCCACAGGGTTCCTCCCTCACTCCCCTACTATTTAATATTTATGTTCAACCTTTGGCTGTTGTAGCCTTGAGTAGGGGCCTAACCATGGTCTCATATGCTGATGACACTCAGTTAGTGGGCGAACTCTCTAATAACACCGCGCAAGACGCCCTTAAGTTTCAGGGTAATCTTGCAGCAGTGGCCAAGTGGATGACTGCTAACTGCCTCCAACTTCATTCCAACAAGTCTGAGGTTTTGGTGGTTGGCAGAGACCATGGTCTGTGGAGTGACCTCTGGTGGCCAGCTAGTCTGGGCCCCCCCCACCCCCCCAAGCAAGTGGTAAAAAACTTGGGGGTTCGGCTGGACTCATCAATAAACTACAGAGTCCAAGCCAAAAAAATAGCAGGTACTTGCTTTGGACTACTAAAGGGGCTTAGGCCCCTGATGGGCTTCTTTGATGCCTCTAAACATCAGGTCATTATCCAAGCGATTGTCTTATCTAGACTGGACTATGCCTGCTCCCTCTATTTGGGGTCCAAGATAGGAGACGTTCAGAGGCTGCAAAGGACACAAAATGCTGCAGCCAGAACACTTATAGGTCTGCGAAAGTCCTGCTCTGTGTCCAGTGCCATCCGTCACCTCCATTGGCTTCCAGTGGCCAGGCACATTGAATTCAAGGCTCTCTGAATCTCTTTCAAGGCCTTGAAATTGGCCACCCGCCTATTTTGGCTAATCTCCTTTCATCGTATGTTCCTTCACGTTCCCTCCGGTCAGAGGGTCAGCATTTGGTAGTGGTCCCCCGGATCCGTAGAGTGCAGGCTGGTAGCCGCTCTTTTCATTATAGAGCCGCCGCACTTTGGAACAGAGTTCCTTTGCAGATTCGTGGCCTAGAGAATTACCTGGAATTTAGGAAGGCCATGAGGACTCTGCTCTCCCCCACTAACTAGCTGGAGTCACTTTGTGATCTGTTGGCCTTTCTTTCAGCACCCGGACGCCCTTTTGCTGGGGCAGCTGTCACACTATATAAGACACACTAACATAACATAACATAACATAACTTGCCTGTCTGTATTTTATTCTGGAAAACTAAGGCATACACATATGTTTCATTTCCGAGTCCAGGATAGTGATGACATATTTGAGAGGGTGTGCCGATAGGCGTAACTGGCGCTATCATCGAGAATCTGTTATTTACAAAGGGCAGCATTGCCGATAGGACAGCTTTGATAAAACATGGCCAATATGAGAATTGAGCTCGATTGTACTCTGCATTTCTCTTAACTATATTACAATAGATCAGGTAGACAGCTCCTGAGTATTCCTTTTGGATATTTCAATGAGGCGTTTGTCTCAGATATTTCGAGCGTAGTTTGCTGGACCTTAAATTTTACTGCGTCTGCAGAGGGGTTGTCGGAACAATAAAAGTTTGGTTTTAAATTCATTGACTGAATGGCAATAAATATAGCTATAAATTTGACCTGATTTTCTGTGTTTGTTGAGTTAATTTATTGTTGATGGCTAAAAATATAGCTATAACTATGACTATTTTGAATACTCTGTCCATAAACTGTTGTTGTTTGGGCTATGATTATATGATTATTCCACAGGGCAGGGCCTTATCATATATCTTGAGTTGGTGCCGACTGAGGTGAGGTCCAGTCCTTGAGAAGCAATGGTAAGCATTTTATTCACCATTGCCTTCATATAGAATTAGTATGTTGGTAAGCAAAGTTGTTGCAGATGTATTCTTACATTGAAGTGAAGTAGTGTGGCTCACTGGTTAGAGGCGGCAGACCTGAGAGCAGAGGACGGCCCGGGACCAGGGTTCGATTCCCGGCGCGGCAGGTTTCTGGACTAGGGTCAGTGGACTTGATAATTCTCTCGCCTCGGTGCCCACTCTGATCAGCGATCACACTCGGCAACTCTGGGCATTAGCTTGCCTCATCTTCACTAACGGCCCCACCAGACCGCCGGGGATGCCTGGTCTCACCCTGGAGATACCCATTAAGGGACCATCTCTCAGGGAAGCCAGGAAGGGTTTCGCAGCGGTCGAAGCGCCTTGGGACCCTCCGGGTAAGTAGTGCGCTATATAAATGCCTATACATTACATTACATTACATTACATTCATTAATTCCTCTTTCCAGATGTCGTAACGCATCATGTTTCCACTAAGGATTTGAATATTCTTACATTAGAATCAATACTGTATGTATTAATCTTTATAAAATAGTAGTGAGAATAGGTGAGTTTGTTGAGATCCTGAAGAAAGCCAGGGAGATTTATCCTAGTGGCTGAAACATGTTAACCGTTGAGACAGTGATTCTTTTCTAAATGTCTCCATTTCATCTGCACTTTGGTTTTAAGTAGGAAAACAAATTAGAGATAGCATTCACTACAAGAGTTTCCAGACTGTCTATCTCTCTGCTGTTTATCCCATTTTAAATTTACACTTTACACTTTTTTCTTGCACTGCACTATGAACCCTCTAGATTAGAAAGTAAATAAGAAAAAAGATTCCCTTTAACACTAACTTTCTCTCGTGAGAACTACATAAGAGGATACAATTGTTTCTCTTTTTTCCCCCTTGTTAAAATCAAAGGTGGACGCGATAAGGTTGTTTTGGAATCTCAGATGATGACACTGGGCACGTGAATGTGTAATTATGGACACCAATTATCCTGAGGTGGTTCTTGTCTGTCTTTTTACTTTACTTTTTTCTGCACTTCTTTGCTTTCTTTATACTAAATCGAGCTAGCGCCTAAAGTGGCAGGAGTTCTCAGATTGATTCTTTGTGGCACGTTGTTTCAAAGACCATGGATTCTATTGTGTTTTTTGAACAAATGCAATTTGTCAAGAAGTAAACTTCTTAGGGGAAGGCAGCAGTTCTATAATTGATTTTATTGCATTATCTAAATCATGGTGCAAGAAGTTTTTAAATTACCAGATCCCAAATGTAGTGATCAGTGACCATAAACCACTGGTCTTAAGCCATATTACGGGTCTGATTATGCCTCCTGCCGATAGGATGAATTGCCCCAAAAAATATTCTAGGAATAGGGGAATTCAACAGAAGTGGAGGGATGTGAATGCAGGGAACCTTTTAGCTCAACTCATGGTGAACCATAGGTCCCAGATTGAGATCTTCCTAAGTGACCACCCTGAACCTGGGGCAGCCTTTGGAGCTGTCGTAGAAATCTGAGCAAAGGAGTATATAATGGCACTTATTGGCCAGCAACCTCGAAAACACAAAAACCTGCCTGTGAGCTCACTCTAAGCTTGTTAAAGCCCTCACAAATTCCTCTAGTGTTCTATCTAACAATAGATATTGTAGGATGCTCTACAAGGAAGCTCTTTGGAAGAGAAAGGAAGAGATCAGGAGGGATGTTCTGGAGCAGTTGGTCTGTGTGTGTGTGAGCTATGAAGGATGGGGCACAGTTTTGAAAGATAGTTAATGCCCCCTTTTTTCAGCTGCCTGAATTCTGGCATAGCAGGGATCATCCCAAAGCACAAATGAGTTAACCACTTCTCCAAGCTATATGATCCTAATGACAACAGAGCTACTGTACAAGACAACACATTACATTTTTACAGCCAAATTGGGGCAGGTGTACTGGATATAATTCTTGGCAATGTCAGATCTAATTAGATGCCCCAGCCATAAGGCTTCTGGACCGGATGGGGTCCCAGTTGACCATTTAAAGACAACTTATCCTTTTGAGCCCCAGTTTTCTGAATGTTCTAAGGTGTATCACTAACTCATCCCCTCTTAAGTTTTGGTCACGACAACGATTGTACCAATTTGTAAAAAGGGAGATAGAAGTAATCTTCAATGCTATTGGCCAATTTCCCTAATATATGCCACAGCCAAGATTTTAGTTAGAATCCTGCTTGATCAACTAGAAACCTGGGCCAGTGAAAAAGCAATTCTAACAGCGGTTCAACATGGCTTCCAGCAGGGTTTAAGCACTGTGGATCAATGCCTAAATCTAAACTTAATAAAGGGCAACTAGGTGGTTATTAAAGGGGAATGTCGAATGATGGCATTCATGGACTTAATTGCAGTATTTGATAACATAATTAGGAGGAATTGTGGACCATGCGGCTAGCCCAGGCTGCCAACCCCAAGATTGTTTATCTTTTAGCCCAGCTGCATGCAGAAATGGAAGGGAGGAAGAGGTATGGGGCAAGTAGGGAGTTTACTCCCTATATTAGGATTAGAAGGGGTGTAAGGCAAGGTTGTGTGCTGGCACCCTTTCTTTTCAGTTTTTATCTCAACAGCTTAGAGGCCTGTCTGATTGAAGCCACAGCCAACCCACCCAGGGTGGGGATATGCTAATTGCTGGTACTTATATACACGGATGACTGTGTCATTATGGCACATACAGGTTGGTGGCTACAGAAACATCTTAATAGTTTTATGACCAATTTGGAACTCTCCACAAATAAATCTAAATTACATGCAATGGTTTGTGGGCAACTGTGAAGTAGGCTATCTCTCTTTTTAATTAATAGAACAGCTTTTAAATGTGTTACCACGTTCACGTACCTAGGAGTACCATTTGACAACAAGAATAGCTGGCTGCACCTTAAGGAGGGTAGGGTAATGCAGTTTGAACAGGCAACTGTGTCCCTATGTAAATTTGCTTCCAAATTAGGATCCATGCCCCCAGAAGCAGTGTACACACTCTACAAAGATAGTCCGATTCCTGGGTAGAGTGCATTGCTGTAGTCCAGCTGGCTGGTGACTAGGGCCTTCGTGACCATGCATCTGGTGTTGATTGGGAGCCATTTTAAGATCTTGCAGAGAATGATGAGTGTGAGGAAGCAGCTGGAGGAAACTGCATTAATCTCTTTTTTCATGGTGAGTGTGCTGTCCAGTGTGATGCTGAGGTTCTGGCCACGATCAGTTAGCATGGTCGTTCAGAAGGCCACCGAAAAGAGCCGTACTTCCATTTTGTCTGAGTTGAGTTTCAGGCAGTTGTCTTTCATTCAATTGCTGAGGTTCATCATTCCCCTGTGGAACTTTGGCCCTTGTTGTTGAGGGCTCTTCTTGTAGCGAGATTTGGAGCTGAGTGTCATCAGTGTGGGATCTGACTATATTAGCCAGAGGGCTCATGTAGGTAGTGAACAGGATTGAGCTGAGGGATGAGTCTTGAGGGACGCCACAGGTGATGCTCCAGTGTTCAGAGGTGAAGGGAGGATGGCTGATTTCCTTGGTAATTCCGGCGAGGAAGAAAGCAATCCATCTAGGGTTTTACCTTGAATTCCAATATGGTGGAGCCTGTTCGATATAGTGTTGAATGCTGCTGAGAGGCTGAGGAAGATCAAAGCTGCAGCTTCTCCTCTGTCCAGGAGGGCTCTGATGTCGTCTGGCTGTAATGAGGGTGGTTTCTGTGCTGTGGTTGGTGCGGAATCCTGACTGGGAGCTATTCAGAAGATTGTTGTTCTTGAGGTGTTCTGTGACTTTTTGGTTGAATGCTTCTTCAAGGACCTTGGCGGGAAAGGGGAGCAGAGATATGGGCCAGTTGTTTTTGAGTTTGCTGGGGTCAGTGGACGTTTTTTTTTTAGAAGGGGTTTGACTTTGGCAAATTTCCATTTGTCAGGAAAGGTGGCAGTGGTGATGGACCCGTTGAAGATGGTGGTAAGTTTGTTGCTGATAGGCTTGATCCCAAGGTAGAAGACGTGTTGTAGCAGGGGTTTGATGGTGCTCCTGAGTGGACAGAGTTCATGATTGTGGTGGTGTACTCTGTGGTCAGCTGGTCCCAGGTGGTTAGCAGGAGCTTGGGAATGGTGTCTGTGGGAGTGATAAGACTGAGAATGTCAGCAGTGGTGAGTTTGGACTCAAAGTGTTTGTAGATGTTGGAGATCTTGTTGTGGAAGAAATCCGCCAGCTTCTCCCAGAGTTCCTGGGAGGGTGGTGAGGATGTTTCCAGATGCTGTCGGGTTGGAGTACTCTTTGACAATGGTGAATAGTACTTTACTGTGCTTGGAACTAGCCTCAATGTGGTTGGCAAGTGTTCTCTTTTTTGTCTTTTGCAGGAGTTGTTGGTATTGGATGAGTGCTCTTTTGAAGGTTGTTCTGTCTGTTGCATTCTTGCTTGTGTGCAACTCCTTTCAAGTTGCTTACAGTTACATTTGGTGGTTCGTAGTTCTATGGTGTGCCAGCTGGCCTGTTTGGTGGATCTCTTTGGTTCAATGGTTTAGATGAGGGTGACTTTCTCGGCGCAATCAGTTTGATCCAGGAGGAGACATTTTTCACAGCCTGTTCTAGGTTGGTAGAGGTGTTTGGTGGGGAGGAGTTGGAGGTATTGGTACACTGGCTATATAACACTTCAGTGAAGGTTATTGTGAGGTTTGGTGGTGGTTATTAGGGAGCATGTGGTGGTTAAGTGGACAGTGGTGTGTTCGTCTAGGTGATTGACTCTGTTGCTGGCTGTGAACATGGGATGGAGATTGTCTCCTGCAATGTGTGTGTAGTTGGTGAGTCCAAGGGTGTTTATGCTTTCAAGAATGTTGGTTGTGTTAGTGTTGTTGGAATCATCCATGTAAAAATTGAGGTCTGCAAAGAAGATGTAGCTCTTGGAGCCAATGGCGAGCAGGGTGATGAAGTCTGGTATAGCATTGCAGAAGCTGGGGCAGGGTCCTGGTGGTCTGAAGTCACAGGGGGCCTCAGATGGTGGTTTTGCCATTGATATGGAGATGGAAGATGAGATGTTCCATGATCATCTTCTGTGGTGATGGGGCAAGGATGGTTTCCCTTTGGATGATGGCATTTCCATCTCTGTGTTTGCAATGTTGGGAGTGGGTGTGGGGTTGATCCAGATGTCAATGAGGAAGAAGATGTTCATGGTTAGGGAGGTTATGGTAAAAAAGATCTCAGTGGCGTGTTTGCAGAGGGATCTTACATTGAGCAGGAGACAGTGAAGATGTTCTGGAGTAGTGGTGGTCAGCCCGGTGGTGGTTGCCATGTGTGTGGGTTCTCCGGTGCTGCAATTAAAGAGGCAGTGCCATCAGGTGAACATTACTACCGTAGATCGAGGTGAAGTGCGGCAGCAGTCAATGTTGCGGGTGACTGAGCCCAGGGCTCATAGGACGGAGGTGGCATAGCTACAGGTGGGGAGAAATGCAGAGTTCCTGATGCTGGGAATGATCCAAGCACAGACGGACTTGCCTCTGGTGCAGCGGCATTGCGACCTCCATTAAGTAGGTCCTTTGAGGAGGCAAGGGCACTAGGCGGTGGGATGCGGAGAGGGAAAGCACAGGCAAAAAACAATGGGATAATAGGCATTGGGTGCTGTTAGAACTGGGGGTCTCTAGTTGGCAGAGGTAGGTATCACTGTCCAAATAGGGACCCTTGCTTCTTGTCAGGGAAAGGAGGAAACACTCTTTAGATAACCTCTGCTCACCCCTTGGTAGCTTGGCACAAGCAGTCAGACTGATCCAAAAGCAATGTGTAAAGTATTTGTACCAACACTCACAGTAACACTGTAAAAACACCACAAACTGACTCCACAACAGTTTAGAAAAATAAAGGTATTTATTCTAAACTACACAAGACCAAAACAGCAAAAATCCAACATACACAGTTCAAGAATATGGTTGCAAAAGAGTTCTTAAAGTTGCGATAAAATAATCCACAGTTGCGTGAAAAGTTCACAGTTGCGTCACGTTTCGCCAACAGGACCTTTAAATGCAACAAAGTTCCAAAGCAGATGCTGTTGCGGTGGATAACAAGCGATGCATTGCTCCTGAGACCATGGGGAGGGGTTGGTGACAGTCCTGCTGCAGCAGCGGGCGTGTTGTGACGAATCCGGTCTTTATGGGGAGGAAGGCGATGACTTGTATGGTTTCCGGTGCGGAGGTTACGTAGGAAGTTTGTTCTCACAAAGGCACAATGCGATGATCTGTGGGAGCTGCGACTATCTCCGGGGCGATGATGCGTGATCCAGCGGCGATCTTCCTCTCGCAGCTCTTCCATGCGATGGCTCTGCGACGATGTTCGCAGCGACGTGATGCGGTCGGCAAGCAGGCGGTTCGGCGATCTCAATGTTTGGAAAAAGGGGACCCCTACACACTACTAGGTTTGCTATAAACATTTGGCCACCAAGACAATGCAGATGTCGGACGAGAACCCCCATTTACCGTAAAGCCGCATACAAGCAAAGACAATCTATTTTACTTATCACAGAAAAACGACTGCCCTTTATCTGATATATATCAGATTGGGTATTATAAAAGCGGATGTTAGCGGCTTACAAGTTAAATAAAGAATGTCGATATAAACGAGCGAGTCCTTTGCTTTTAAAACAAGGCACCGTGAAAGGTAAACAAACATCTTTCAAAATCAGAAGTGGTCTTGCTGAATTTTCCTGAAAAAATATTGTCCAGTGCTCAGAAGTCTACTAGCTGCAGTGACGTGAAAGACATTTTTAAAGTAAAAACCAACTGCTCTATTGAAGAATAATAATAAAGGTGAATACTAAATAGAAGCACCACTATATACCACACTTATTTATGTTGCACATTGTCATGTCTATAATTTGCGAATGACGGTCACCTGACGAAGGTTACTGGCCGAAACGTGCGTAGTTCCATTCCACTGCATTGCCTCCTTCAAATTTTCCACCGACCGAATATGTCGTATAGCACCTTCTTTCTTTTTTTCTTATGTGTTATGTGATTGTATGTGATATATGAAGTTGAATGTATTTTGTTAAATTAATTGTTATTAATGTTGAAAAGATATTTAAAAATGATAACCAATATTTACTACAAATAGAGAAAAATATATAAATAAAATGGTTTCTGAATTTGGATATACATTTTTGTATCATTCATGAATTATATAAGGTCGCGAATAATTTGATTTTATGTACCATTAGGGCGGTACAATAATATTTGGTTTGCTATACAGCCTCTTTTCCTACTGGTTCGGCAATCTCACCCAGCGATGACAGGCTCTGCGACGATGCTCGCAGCGATGGTGATCTTCCCACAAATGAAGGATGCGGCGTCTCCGGTAGCGGCAACAGCCGCTGCGACAATCTCGGCCTTCGTAGAGGCGGGAATTTCCTTGCACTGTCGGGGATGCGCTCCGCAAGCGAGCGATGCAATAACATTTTTGTCGCAAAGTCTCTCAAATCTTGGTTTCCAGCTTCCCAGCTCAGGTACAGCTTCCAGAGGCACCACAACTGGCCCAAGCACTCTAGGAAGGAGAGAGCTCTCTCAGCAGAGCTCAGGGAAGCTGGGTGTGAAGTCCTTTTGTTCCTGAGACTTCAAAACAGGGAACCAGCTCACAACAGTCCCTTGGAGATTCTTTCAAGCAAGGGGACACAACACAAAGCAAAGTCCTTCCCCTCTCCTTGGCAGCAAAGCAACTGTAGGTCAGCCCAGCATCACACAGCAGAACATTCTTCCTTCTTCAGTCTTCCAGCTTTCTCCTTGGCAGAGGTTCCTTCTTGATTCCAGGATGATCTAATTTTCTGTAGTCAGGGGTCCTGTACTTATACACCTAAAATTCGTTGTTCCCTTTGTGCAGGAGGGCTCTGAGCCCGGTCTGGACCAGTTCTGGGTGTTCCTTGAGCACTTTTTTTTCCTGGCCTCTCTTTTCCTTTCAGATAGTGGCAGGGTCGTCAGCCGCCCAGCAGGAGGCGGAGCCACAATTGTGGAAGGCAGGCACAGCTCTATTCAGGCCCAGGTACTACCCCCTCCCACCACTCTAGATGCAAATGGAGCTATTCATCCCAGGGATGGCCCACTCAGACTCTGGGAGCCACCCAGCCCCTGCCCCTCACAAACCAGACAGTCAATTCACAAACAGGCCAAGGCACACAGGAAGGTAAGACAAGAGAACAGCAACTTTCTAAAAGTTCTGTTCTCAAACACAGGATTTAAAAACCACCCTTCCTAAAAGATGTGTTATTAAATTCTGAGTTCAAGGATACCAGACTTTTATGTCCTACCTTGCTCCTATAGGAAGATATGCTGGTAGCCACTGTAGCCAGCATTCCCTATGATAGCCAATGGGCAAGGTAGCCTTACCACAATGAAAAACGAAAATGGTGGTAAATCACTACCAGAGCATGTCACCTGCACAAGCTCTACGTTTCACATACACTGCACCCTGCCCAAGGTGGTACCTTGGGCCTTCCATAGGGGTGACTGGTGTGTACAGAAAGGGAATGGTTAGGCCTGGCCAGTGGGGACACTGACCAGGAGAACTTGGCAGTTCACAGTCACCATTTTAGGGCTACTCATGTGGGTGGCACAATCAGTGCTGCAGGCCCAGTAGTAGCATTTGTTATCACCAGCCCTCGCACACTCAGTGCACTTTATAGGGGACTTATTGGTGACTCAAATATGTCAATCATGTATAACCAATCATAATAGCATTTTACACAGGGAGCACTTGCACTTTGACACTGAACAGCAGTGGCAAAGTGCCCAAAGCATCTAAACCAGCAAATAAGAAATCCAGCACAGCATCAAAAATACAGGAGGTAGAGGCAAAAACATAGGGGGAAACCACGCCAAAGATGCCAGGTCTAACACGTGTCCCCACCAGCTGGAAGTGGGTGGAACTATCCACCCTCTTGGGAGTTCTCTTCACTAAGGTGGAAAAACCTGGACAGACCATCAGCATTGGCGTGTTCTGTGCCAGGGCGGTGCTCCACCGTGAAGTCCATTCCCTGTAGGGAGATGGACCACCTCAACAGTTTTGGGTTCTCACCCCTCATCTGCATTACCCATCTGAGGGGCCTGTGGTCTGTCTGAACACGGAAATGAGTCCCAAACAGGTAGGGCCTCAGCTTCTTTAGAGCCCAGACCACAGCAAAAGCTTCCCTTTCAATTGCACTCCACCTCTGTTCCCTAGGGAGTAGCCTCCAACTAATGAAAGCTACAGGCTGGTCCCAGCCCTCGTCAGTAATCTGTGAGAGTACTGCTCCCACACCATGCTCTTAAGCGCCTGTCTGCGCTATGAACTCACTGGAGAAGTCAGGCGCCTTGAGCTCCAGTGCTGTGGACATGGCAGTCTTCAGGGCATCAAAAGCAGTTTGGCAGGCTTCGGTCCAATTGACTTTCTTGGGCTGCTTCTTGGAAGTCAGATCCGTCAAGGGGGCCACGATGGTGCCATATCCCTTGACAAACCGTCGGTAATACCCGTTGAGACCTAAAAAGGCTCTCACCTCTGTCTGGGTCTTAGGGGGCTCCCAAGCCAGAATGGTATCACACTTTGCCTGCACGGTCTCCACCTGGCCACTCCCTACCTGGTGTCCCAAGTACACCACAGATCCCTGCCCTATTTGGCACTTGCTGGCCTTGATAGTGAGGCCTGCCCTTTGCAAAGCCTTCAACACTTCACAGAGGTGTTGCAAATGTTCTTCCCACGTGGAGCTGCTGAACACAGCAATGTCATCCAGGTATGCAGCGCTGAATTCCTCCAGCCTGGTCAATACCTGGTTAACCAGTCTCCGGAACGTGGCAGGGGCATTCTTCAACCCAAAGGGCATGACTCGGAACTGGAAGTACCCCTCTGGCGTTGAGAATGCAGACCTCTCTTTGGCCCCATCAGTTAAGGCAATCTGCCAGTACTCAGAAGTCAAATCAAACATGCTGAGGTACTGGAAAGCTTCCAACCGATCCACAAGCTCATCAGCTTTGGGGATGGGGTGTGCTTCAGTCTTCGTGACCGCATTGAGCCCACGGTAATCCACACAAAACCGAAGTTCTGGAGTGGCACTGGGCGCAGCAGCTTTTGGTACTAAGACCACTGGGTAGCCCAGGGTCTGCTGGAGGGCTCAATCACCCCTAGCGCCAACATCTTGGAAACTTCTTCCTTGATGCTGGCCCTAACCTTGTCAGCTACTCTGTAAAATGTTTGTTTCACAGGTAAACTATCTTCAGTGTGCACATCATGGAGGCACCAGTTGGTGATACCTGGGGTCAGGGAGAACAGGGGGGAAAACTGACCCAACACTTGGCGACAGTCCCTCTGCTGTTCTGGGGTCAGGGTGGGCGAGAGGACCACACCATCCACTGACCCATCTTGCTCCTTGGTTGCCAGGAGGTCAGGAAGAAGGTCACTTTCCTCTTCCATTCCAGCATCTGTAGCCATGAGCATTGTCACTTCAGACCTCTCAAAGTGGTGTTTGAGGCGGTTCACATGCAAGACTCTCAGGGGCTGCCTGGGAGTCCTCAAGTTAAATAGGTAGTTTACTTCGCTCTTGCGCTCCATCACCTCCTATGGCCCAGCCCACTTGTCTTGGAGTGTACAAGGCTCCCCTGGTGCTATCACCCACACTTTTTGCCCAGGTTGAAATTCGACCAGAGTGGTATTCTAGTCGTACCATCTTTTCATTTCCTTCTGGCTAGCTCCTAAGTTCTCCTGAGTGAGGTTCCTGAAGCATTGTGTCTGATTGCGGATGGCCAGCACATAGCTGAACACATCCTGGGGGGCTTTCCCACGGGATTTCTCCCAACCCTCCTTCACCAGAGAGAGAGGTCCTCTAACAGGGTGGCCATACAGGAGTTCAAAAGGACTGAACCCTACGGACTTCTGAGGCACCTCCCTGTAGGCGAACAACAGGCATGGTAGCAAGATATCCCACTTCCGTCTCATGGGCTCCGCTAGGCCATAATCATACCTTTCAGAGTGCGGTTGAACCTTTCAATCAACCCATTTCCTTGAGGGTGGTAAGGAGTGGTGAACTTATAAGTTACCCCACACTCCTCCCACAGAGACTTCATGTACCTAGAGATGAAGTTGGTACCCCGTTCGGAGACCACCTCTCTGGGGAGCCCCACACGGGAGAAGATCCCCATCAATACACAGCCCACCATGGGTGCTGTGATTGTCCTGAGCTGGACTGCTTCTGGGTACCCGGTGGCATCGTCCACCAAGACCAGGATGAACCTGTTGCCTAAGGCTGTCTTGGGGTCCAGGGGCCCCACAATGTTGATGCCCACCCTCTCAAAATGGGTGCTCACCACAGGAAAGGTTGGAGGGGTGCCTTGCACTTCCCTCCGCTCTTGCCACTGGCCTGACATGTTCAGCAAGACCTACAGAATGTCCCGACATGCTTCCTCATCTGGGGCCAGTGGAAGTGGGTGACAAACCTGTGTAGCGTCTTGTCTTGCCCCAGATGTCCTGTGAGAGGCACGTCATGAGCCAGACCCATTAGGAAGTTCCTGAAGCGCTCGGGTACCACCAGCACAGGGCTGCACCGGGATCAGCGAACTTAGGCTCACTAGAAAGCAAATCATCTTCCCAGTAAATGAAATGATCCTTGGCCCCTAGGCCTGCTGCCTGGTCTGCAGCCTGTTGCTGCATACCAACAAGAGAAGGGCACTCCTTCTGCGCCTTGCAGAACTTCTCCCTGGAGGAGCCACCTTCTTGCTGCAAATGGGTCAGCTCAGGCAGGTCCCCCAGTTCAGCCACTTGTTCCCCGGTAGGCTCCAGGGCATTCCCCTCAGGTTCTCCTTTCTCCTGGCCTGTGGGAACCATGGGGGCGGGTTTCCCACGCCCCCTGCCTCCTCTTTTCTTGGCAGGTCTCTGGGCCACTGTTTCAGGCTCCAGTTCTGCTGAATTTACCCTACTGTCTGCCATAGCACGGTGATCACACATATCCATGCAGGTAAACCTAATATTTCCAGATGAGTTTGGTGCTCTACATCCTTCCATGGAGAATTCTCCAGGTCATTCCCTAGCAGACAGTCTGCAGGCAAGGCATCACTGACAACAACTTCCAAGATACCAGAGACTCCCCCCACGCAAAGGGAACACGCGCCACTTTGCAGAGGCGCACTGAGCTATCAGCTACAGCTACCGGGCGGAGTACATTGGGGATACACTGCTGTTCAGACACCCACTGACTGACCCCAAGACAGCCTTAGGCAACAGGTTCATCCTGGTCTTGGTGGACTATGCCACCGGGTACCCAGAAGCAGTCCCTCTCAGGACAATCACAGCACCCGTGGTGGGCCGTGTATTGATGGGGATCTTCTCCTGTGTGGGGCTCCCCAGAGAGGTGGTCTCTGACCGGGGTACCAAGATTCTCTGCAACTCCTCCTTCAGGTGGCCGCTCTTGAAGGGGCACTCAGATTGGTCGCAGAATTGCCTAAGCTGTGTAACTTTGTAGAAATACAAATCCTCACTGCAAAACTCCAACTCTGCCTCCTCCACACTGAGTGCTTTTCCATTCACAGACATGATGCTTAGAAGAGTTACTCAAAAATAGAACCAACCAAAAAAACACTAGTATGCGGTGGCGTAGTGGTCTGCACTCACTAGTGATATACACCAATCACTGTGGGTCTAGTACAAATACAAGTTCAAATCCCACCGCTGACCAACAATGTTTGAACTGGGGGTCTCTAGTTGGCAGAGGTAGGTACCACTGACCAAATAGGGACCCTTGCTTCTCATCAGGGTAAGGAGGAAACACTCTTTAGATAACCTCTGCTCACCCCCTTAGTAGCTTGGCACAAGCAGTCAGGCTGATCCAAAAGCAATGTGTAAAGTATTTGTACCAACACTCACAGTAACACAGTGAAAACACTACAAACTGACTCCACAACGGTTTAGAAAAATAAAGGTATTTAATCTAAACTACACAAGACCAAAACAGCAAAAATCCAACATACATAGTTCAAGAATATGGTTGTGAAAGAGTTCTTAAAGTTGCGATAAAATAATCCAGAGTTGCGTGAAAAGTTCACAGTTGCGTCACATTTAGCTAACAGTACCTTTAAATGTGACAAAGTTCTAAAGTAGGAGTTGGTGCGGTGGAAAACAAGTGATGCGTTGCTCCTGAGACCATGGGGAGGCATTGTTGGCAGTCCTGCTGCAGCAGCGGGCGTGTTGCGACGAATCCTGTCTTTATGGGGAGGAAGGCGATGACTTGTATGGATTCCGGTGCGTAGGTTCCATAGGAAGTTTCTTCTCGCAAAGGCACAATGCGATGATCTGTGGGGGCTGCAACGATCTCCGGGGCAGCGATGCGTGATCCAGCGGCGATCTTCCTCTCGCAGCTCCTCGATGCGATGGCTCTGCGACGATGTTCGCAGCAACGTGATGCGGTCCGCAAGCAGGCAGTTCGGCGACCTCACCCAGCGATGACAGGCTCTGCGACGATGCTCGCAGCGATGGTGATCTTCCCACAAACGGAGGATGCGGCATCTCTGGCAGTGGCAACGATGATCTCTGCATTCATACCGGCGGGAATTTCCTCGCACTGTCAGGGATGCGCTCCGCAAGCGAGCGATGCAATAACTTTTCTGCAGCAAAGTCTCTCAAAGCTTGGTTTCCAGCTTCCCAGCACAGGTACAACTTCCAGAGGCACCACAACTGGTCCAAGCACTCTAGGAAGGACAGTGCTCTATCAGCAGAGCTCAGAGATGCTGGGGGTGAAGTCCTTTTGTTCCTGGGACTTCAAAACAGGGAGCCAGCTCACAATGGGCCCTTGGAGATTCCTTCAAGCAAGGGGACACAGCACAAAGCAAAGTCCTTCCCCTCTCCTTGGCTGCAAAGCAACTGCAGGTCAGCCCAGCATCCCACAGCAGGACAGTCTTCCTTCTTCAGTCTTCCAGCTTTCTCCTTGTCAGAGGTTCCGTCTTGGTTCCAGGATGATCTAATTTTCTGGAGTCAGGGTTCCTGTACTTATACCCCTAAACATATGTGTTCCCTTTGTGCAGGAGGGCTCTGAGCCCGGTCTGAACCAGTTCTGGGTGTTCCTTGAGCACTTTGTTTTCCTGGCTTCTCCTTTCCTTTCAGAGAGAGGGGCAGGGTCATCAGCCGCATAGCAGGAGGTGCAGCCAGCATTGTGGAAGGCAGGCACAGCCCTATTCAGGCCCAGGAGCTAACCCCTCCCACCAATCTAGATGCAGATGGAGCTATTCAGCCCAGGGATGGCCCACTCAGACTCTGTGAGTCACCCAGCTTCTGCCCCTCACAAACCAGACAGCCAATTCACAAACAGGCAAAGGCACACAGGAAGGTCAGACGAGAGAACAGCAACTTTCTAAAAGTGCTGTTCTCAAAAACAGGATTTAAAAACCACCTTTCCTAAAAGATGTGTTATTAAATTCTGAGTTCAGGCATACCAGACTTTTATGTCCTACCTTGCTCCTATGAGAAGATATGCTGGTAGCCACTGTAGCCAGCATTCCCCATGATAGCCTATGGGCAAGGTAGCCTTACAATAGTGAAAAACGAAAATGGCTGTAAATCACTACCAGAGCATGTCACCTGCACTAGGACATGCTCTACCTTTCACATACACTGCACCCTTCCCAAGGGGGTACCTTGGGCCTTCCATAGGGGTGACCAATGTGTACAAAAAGGGAAGGATTAGGCCTGCCCAGTGGGGACACTGACCAGGAGGACATGGCAATTCACAGACTGCACACAGGAACTGCGGTGGCAGGCCTGAGACACCATTTTAGGGCTACTCAGGTGGATGGCACAACCAGTGCTATAGGCCCACTAGTAGCCTTTGTAATCACCAGCCCTGGCACACTCAGTGCCCTTTGCGGGGGACTTCTTGGTGACACAAATATGTCAATGATGTATAACCAATCATAATAGGAATTTACACATGGAGCACTTGCACTTTGACACTGAACAGCAGTGGCAAAGTGCCCAAACCATCTAAACCAGCAAAAACGAAATCCAGCACAGCATCAAAAATACAGGAGGTAGAGGCAAAAACATAGGGGGAAACCACGCCAAAGATGCCAGGTCTAACAGGTGCAGAGAGGAAAAAGTTAGCAGAGATACAATGTTATGCCAGGGATACAATGGAGAAATAAAGGAGGAATAAAGGCAAAAGTTAACGGAGATTTAATGTTACACCAAGGATACAACAGAGGAATAAAGGCAGAAGTTACCAGAGATACAATGTAAAGCCAGGGATACAATGGAGAAATAAAGGCAAAATTAGCGGAGTTACAATGTTACATCATGGATACAATGGAGGAATGAAGGAGGAATAAAGGCAAAGGTTCGCAGAGATGTAATGTTACACCAGGGATACAACAGAGGAATATAGAATATTCGATTGAGTTAGGAACACATGGCTAGGATGAGCGAGTGCATGCAGCAGCAAAGGGGAGCTGGCAGGGGTACCTGCACAATGGGGTCACGCTGTGGCCTCCATTAACTTACTCCTGGGAAGAGGTAGGGATTCTGGAAGGCAGGAGGAGGTGAGGGAAAGCGTGAGCTGCACGCAGCAGTGAGGGGTAGTTGGCCCTGGGTCAGAATTAGTTAGAAGAGGCTGAAGCAGGAACAATGGCAGCAGCCACCTCTTCAGCTACTTCAACACCTTCAACTTCTTCTGCATTATCAGGACCTCCACCACCACCCACTGCAATGATCCCTTCAGTAGGACCTTCTACTTCTTCTGCTCCAGCATCACCTCCACCACCACCAGGTAGATCTGTCCCTGCATTAGTACCTGCTCCTGGTACTGTGGTGCCAATATATCTGCTGAGACAGAATAGGGAAATTATGGAGCAGTATGGCAGTATTGTCAAATACTGTTTTCTCTGCCAAACAGTTATTTGTTGCGGGAGGGAGAGATCTAACCATACACCAGAAGTTTGTCAAGGCTCACTAGTGTCCTCCATAACACTCTTATTTTTCATTTTACTTATTCGACACATGTTTTTTGTTGAAACTATTGTTCTGCTTGGTCATGTTGACCTTTAGAAATAAAAAAATAAAAATCATTTCGTCAGAACTAATCAAGAACTTGTACAAATATTAACCATATTTTTTCAGGTATCACAAATATAACATTATAGTTACTATTGAGATAAAAGCTAAGTTTAACGTAAGTTGAACATGTCTTATGGTGGCTTCATACTAGATGGTAAGTTCACAATAGACTAATACAGCATTTGGAGTAGAGTACAATATTAAAGAGTGGAGTGTAGGCACTTGGAGAATTTTACTTTGCCAAATTCCTCCAATCACCACCGGGCAGAATTTTGCTCCCATTCGAGCAACCCAATGACAATGGTAACAACATGAGGCTCCATCAAGCCAGCTTGCAGTCACAAGCAGGATTTGGCTGATCCTGCCTTGATTCCCAGATGCCAGGGAGCCTTTTGGCACCATTTTAATAACACAGGAATTCACAAGTGATGGGGCTGCTTCTTGAGTAGATGTTCTACTCAAGAAGCAGATAAAACAACTTGATAGTACCTTTTTGAGGGAGTATTCTACCTGAACGGACAGTTCAGATATATATTTTTATCATGAAACACATTTTTGTTTATTTTGCTTTTTTTAACAGGAAGGAAGAGCACAGAGGCTTCAACTTCCGCTTTCTGTCCCTAAGTTTCCTCCCAGTGCTTTGCCGAACTCCTTGTCACGTTTCAATTGGATTATGAGGTGAACGGGTCACTCTCTTTGTCTGCAATTCCTGCTGCTTATACCATTGGATTTCAGGGACTTTGGGGCATATTATCAAGAAAGGCGATAACATTATTGCCGCTTTAGCGGCGGGAAACTTCCACTAAAGCGCGATAATGGCCTTGATAATATGTCCTTGTGAATTCCCATAGCAGCCCAGGTTAACACCAGAACCTGGGCTGCTATGGGAATTCACAAGGACATATTATCAAGGCCATTATCGCTGCTTTAGCTGCAGTTTCCTGCAGCTAAAGCAGCAATCATTTTATCGCCTTTCTCAATAATATGCCCCCTTGTTTTTTATTCACTTTTTTAAATTTGATTGTGGGTGGCTTGTAGTTGCAGTAGTGGCCTATTCTTTTACATTCCATTTGTTTAGTTTTCATAAGGGAAAAAGGTTGGTCAGGTAAGTACTTTTTCTCCATGTTTGTGAAATTTTCATTATTCATTTTGCCATGTGGCCTAGTCTGCCCTTGAGCCATCCGATCAGTTTAAAACATTTGGTATAGAAAACATCAGTTTCTGTTGTATATGTTGTTTTAAAACAGCTATGATTTAGGGATGTTATTGGATGAAATGCAAAAATCTTTTGTATTTCACATTTTCCTGTGATGTGTTAAAGTGTATTTTAGTGGGGTCATTTTTTTCATGCCATTTTTATAGCTGACTTTCGTTTCTTGGCATTGCTAAATTAATGGTAATGTTTTCTCCTTTGTTTACCATGTCTCTTTTGTTTGATGGCCAATTAGCCATTTTTTGTCTGTCCAGTGTGTGTGTGTGTTTGCAGTAGACCATCATTTTTCTTTGTTCTTCATGCCGTATAGTCGGCAGCCATTTTGTGTAATCATTGTTGAGAGACCAGCATGTATACTTTTTTCTCCATACTTCCTTTCTGGTTGTTGTTTGAACATGTGGCTGGCTGCCATTTTGTAGTAGTCAGCGAGCTTTTGCCCTAGGCCTGCATGTGTTCTTTGTTGTTCATGCCTACTTGCTTTTCGAACATGTGGCTGGTGGCTATTTTGTGTAAGTAGTTAGTGTACTTTTGCCGTAGGCCTGCATGTGCTCTTTGTTATCCATGCCTTTGTTTGTTGTTGGTTAAACATGCTGTCGGCAGCTATTTTGTAGAAGTCAGTGAGATTTTGCCATAGGCCTGCATGTGTTCTCTATTGTACATGCCTTCTTGCTTATTGTTGTTTAAGCATGTGGCCGTCAGGCATTTTGTGTAGTAGTCAGTTTGCTATTACCAGAGGCCTGCATGTGTTCCTTGTTGTCTATGCCATTTTAGTTTTCTGTTGTTGTTGTTTAAACATGTGGTTGGTGGCCATTTTGTGTAGCTTGCCTGTGTGTTAAATCCTTTTCCACAGCCATTTTATAGGGACATTAATATGAGAGGGATTTTCTTTTTTGTTTGCAAGTTTTTTCTTTCCCTGGTTTCAGTTTTAATGTGCTTCAGGATGATTATAGTATGCATGTACAATGTTTATGTATTATATGTATTTTTTCCATTTTCCCCTACACCTACTTGCCCCCACAGCATTTCTCAGTCCTTAGTGAGGCACCAGCAATTATTTATTTACATCATTTGATTTTTACCTGCAGCCCATACCTGCCATATGTCTCTTAAGCCAGAGGTGCACATCATTTTTTTTAAGGATTATTCCATCCTCCCCTGCACCTCCCACCTACCATAGGTGCACAACATCATTATTTTGTTAAGGATTAATCCATTTTCCTCTGCACTCCCATCCTGCCATTGGCGCAAACAAGCATTCATTTTTTAAGGATTATTCAGTTTTCCCCTGCAACCCCTGCCTGTCGTAGGTACACACTAACATTATATTTGTAAGGATTTTTTCCTTGTTCTCCTGCACCCCCTGCCTGCCATTGATGCACACCAGCATTCAATATTTGAAGGACTATTCCATTTTTGCCTGCACCCCCTGCCTGCCAGTGGTGATTATAATCTTTAGAGGCACATAAAGTAAATTTTGTATTATTGAAATATTACTTCATGGTTTGTATTGGAATGGATACATTATTTTTAATTTATTTTTAATGACCTCACTAAATTATATTGTCGGTATGGATATTCGAACTGCTAATGCCATATTTTGCTGAATGTTTTTCTTGTTTGTTTGCTTTTAGGTTCACAAGAGACATCACACAGAGCACTGCCAAACATAAGGTTGACTCTGAGTGACACCACCTAAGTCTGCATTTTCTCCTTCCATTTGTGCAGCTAAGAAAAAACTGACAGAGCTAAGAACTAGAATAGGGCCCCAAATAAAGGTGTTCCTGCCAAGAAAGTAGCCAGTGGGTAGGAGAAGAAGGAGAATGCTGCCCTCCGCCTTTTTCAGGAAGTATAGTTTGCCTGCTGCACCCTCCTCTGGGCATCAAAAAGCTGGGAGCAGCACACCCACATCAACGGTACCACCCCAACCTAAGTCCATACTTGGGTCTCTCAGCAAGGCAGCCACTGCAGTCATGGCTATAAGCAGTGAGTCTGAATAGGAATTGTTTCAGCCACAAAGTACACAATTGTTGCAGGAAAGTGTAAAGTGGAAAACAGGTGCACAGCCAGCAACAGTTCTTCCTGAAATAGGTGCAGAACAGGAGGTTGATCTTCCTGCTGAGCAAGATATAGGTCTTGAACCATTAGCTTCCTTATATCCAGCAAGACAAACAAAGGTAACTCCACCATCTTCTCCGAGACCCCCTTCAGATGATCTGGACATGGATTGGACCCCAGTCAAATCCGAGACCCTCCTTGAAATGAAATGGGTATTTTTATAGAACGCGTGTCTGCAGTGGCATCTTAGCGCTTACTGCCCTTGATTTTTGCAGTGGGGGAATAAAAGCGGTCTTGGTTTAGGGATGAATAGCCATGTTTTCAGATCCTTTCTGAACAGTAGTAGATTGGTTTAGTTTCTGAGGTGGATGGGCAGTGAGTTCCATAATTTAGGGGCCAAGTGACAAAAGCTTCTGCCACCCCATTTCGAAGTTCTTACCCTAGGAACTACAAGTAATGAGGCAGATGATGATCTGAGGCTTCTCTGTAGAGTGTAGTGCTTGATATTTTGACTAAGTTGGCCGGTCTCACTCCATACAAATACTTATGCACAATACACATAGATTTGAATTTGGTCCTTTCTTGGACAGTTAGCCATTGCAGATCTGAATGACTTGACTTATTGGGCTACATTTTGGAATTTTAAGTAATGTACAGGCGGCCGCATTATATAAAGTCTGTAATTTACGTATCACACACTTTTTGCTCCTGGGTAAAGTGAGCTGGAGTACTCAATCTTTGATAGTATCAAGGCTGTTACAACAGTTTTTTCTGATAGCAATGGGAATGGAAGGTAAAATCTTTCATAGGATTTTAAAGGAGTGAAAACAGGAGGAAGTGATGCTGTTGACCTTATCTGATAGTGAGAAAAATGGTCGTCTATGATAAATCCAAAGTTTTCGACCTTTTCTACCGGCTGAGGACAAGGCCCAGCTATATCCGGCCACCAAGTAAGATTCCAAAGGGTAGGTGTCTCTTCCAAACGTAACCACTTCCGTTTTACCGGTGTTCAACTTCGTGCAGTTGTCTTGCATCCAACTGATGATATGGCTAATGCAGGCATTAAAGCTTACTGCCACAGTATCTGGTTTAAAGGATAAGGTGACGACTATTTGAGTGTCATCAGCGTAACAGATGGCTGTGAAGCCATGAGATCCTATGAGTTTTGCCAACGGTGTGACGTACACGTTAAACAGGGTTGGGGAATGTGATGATCCTTGGGGGACCCCACAAGGTAACGCGTAAGTGGGGTGTGATTTGTGATCTATCATCATTGTGGATTGTTCTCTATCAGTTAAGTACGACCAAAGAATATCTGAGGCTTTGTCTACGATCCCTATTTCTGCCAATCGCTGTATGAGTATATGGTGGTCGACCGTATTGAAAACAGATGACAAGTCCAGTAGAATCAGTATGGCTCTTCCCTCCGGTCGAGTTGGACATGTATGTCCTATGTGGTGGCAATAAATATGGATTTGGTGCTGTGCCTCGGTCGAAAACTGTGTTGTGCAGGGTCAGGTAAATTGTTGATCTCTATGAATGATAGGCAAGTAATGGGTCGATAATTGCCCACCTCCGTGGGTTTTTTAAGGATGGGTCTAACCAGGGATTTCTTCGAAGTGGTAGGAAAGTGTCCTAAGTCAAGAATATTATTAAAGAGAGCTGTTAGGTAGTTGGCAATTATGTTTGGGGCCATATGGAAAACTGTGGCAGGGCAGGGATCAAGAGGGGATCCTGACATAGTTGACAATATAATTTTCTCAACTCTATCCGATGTCAGGGCGCTAAATTCATGTAAGCAGATTTGCATAGTTGCCTCGACCTTATTAGGCTCATCTGACCTAACTCTCTCTTTGTTGAGAACTTGTCATAGACCTTAATCACTTTGTTGTGAAAAAAACTCTGCTAATTTGTCACAGAACTGCCTTGTAGGACAGAACTGCTTGCTATTTCCGAAATTGGCTAGGATAGAAACTGTCTTAAAAAGTTCTTGGGCAGTATTTTTGGAGGCCCTGATTTTCTCCGTGAAGAAACAGGATTTTGCAGAGATTACTGCTTCTTTATACTTTATTAGTGCCTCATTATACTGTTTCTTCCCTGTTTCAGAGTATTCCTTCCTCCAATTCTGTTCTTTAGCTCTGCAAACTTTCTTTAGATTTTTTAGCTCCCCAGTATACCAAGGGGCTGATAGTACTCTTTTCTCAGTAGGTGTATGCGTTTCAGGGGCTAATTTAGTTACCGCTGAGTCGATCCAGCTGTTGAAATTTAATGCTACTTGATCAGGGTCGGTGTCGATCAGAGGACTATGTGATTGTAAGGTAGCTTCCATGACAGGACTATTTATGAACCTCCAGGGGTGTACTGTGCCTATCCTATTCTGGTTCTGGGCTTTAATGGAAGGGTAATTTATGAATACTTCGAAAAAGACAGCGCTGTGATCTGTCCAGGACATAGGTAGTGTGTTAGTGAATTTTATCTGTGCGGGGTTGGAGAAGATACCATCCAGAGTATATTTTTCAATGTAGGTGGGCTCCGTGACAATTGGCTTAACCCCTTCGGCGCCCATGACGAGCTCAGCTCGTCATGAGGCACAGTGGAGCTGTGCTCATGACGAGCTGAGCTTGTCATAATCTGTCGCGGAGCGCCCACGCTGGAATAATTACCCTTCTGTGAGGGGCGTTCCATTGAATGGGCAGAGTTGTGACAAGCTCAGCTCGTCATGAGCACAGCTCCAATGTGCAGCATGACACCGAGGGGGAATTAGCCCGGTGTGGAGGTGGTTACGTTCGAGGCCATTTAGACTGTCTATTAAAATATTTGTGTCAGTACTATCAATGGATTCTATATGGAAATGGAAGTCCCCCAGAATGGAGAAATTGGAGTGTTCCATACAAGACTCCATGACTGTGAGTAGGGATTCAATAAAAGGGACTCTAGGCCCTGGTGGTCTGTAAACTAAAAGTCCACTAAATATCGAATTATAATAACTTTTGAAAGTAAACAGGATAGCTTCTTCCTTTGATTATGGAAAATCTGTGGAGATGGCTTTAATGTGGGAGCGATGGGCGATGGCCACACCTCCACCTCTTTGTCCTTATCAGTTGATTTTGAACAAGTTGTAGCCAGCTGGTATGGCGATATTTAAGTCAGGCTCAGAGGAAATATGAGTCCATGTCTCAGTAAGGAACATTTTGTCTGGTTTATATTGTTCGAAGAATTTGGTGAGTTCATATTTATGCCTAGAAAGTGAACAAATGTTCAGTAGGAAACAGGTTAGGGTACGCTTATTGCCTAAACGTGAATTTGACTGTTTCATATTTCCAGCATTAGTAGCATGAAGGTTTGAGGACTTGACGTCGAGATGAAAGTTGCATGTAGGGCAGACTTGGGCCAAGGAGTAACTTGTGGGAAATAAGGTGTCACATCTGTTTTGGTCACCTTTATCATGAATGGATTACCGAGCAGTTCTGGTGTAGGTGATAATTGAATTTTGTCCTGTGGTGCTGGCACACAGCGCATTCCGGGCGCGTACGGCATGGACGGGTGCAGACGGACTTGCCTTGAGAAACAATGCAAAATTAAAGGTCCTGAAAGCCGTGGAATTCGTAACATTCACAGTGTTGGTGAGCCAGTGATTGTTGTCAGGATGGAGGGCAGCTCAGAGGACATCAAGATGACCCCTCCTATTCAAACATTTATTTACATGTATCGACAAAAGTGGAGTTGGACTTCTGTGCACAGAAGAAGCTTTTCCATTCACTTAAAAGACATGAAGATAATGCCTCCTATCCCTACACTTTTTTTCATTCCCTAGCTGGGCTGCTAGTAAAGATCATTCATTTTATACAAGACTCCCATTGTTTGTTGCTTCCATCGGAAAAGAGAAGATAAAATAGACAAATGTGCACCATCTTGCTTGGACCAGGTAACTATTGTTAAAATAAGTGATATATTGAGTGAGTGATGAAGAATCATGTGGTGGGTGGGAGGGTGTTGCTCAACTAATTTATAAACTTGATTTGTTATGTTTGCGACCCGATGGGTGAATCTTCCAGAATGATTGTCTTGCTTTTACACCTCACTAGAATTACTTACATGATCCACTTCTTTACTGCACTTCTTTTTTTGGGTTGTTTAGATACCAGACCTGTCAGTTTAGTGAACAAAACTTCACAAAATTCTTGAATTATTTTGTTCTACTTGTTTATCAAAAGCACTACAGGTCTATCTCTCTCGATCTCTCCTTGTTCAGGACTCAGAATCCGAACGGGACAACGCCAACAGCCAGCTGAAGAAAGATATAAACTATGAACAATGCCTATTCACTACAATGTGAAACAGTGTGATTCAATGAGGCCTACTCAGTCCTGTGGAAAGGGAACAGGTACATTCATTTGGGAATTACAGAGTAGTGTGCTGGCTCGAATGTTAAACTCCTCTAATTAAGTGGTTGTTGACTGGGGGACCGTAACTGGAGACATGTCACATGATGGATGCACTCAGCTAAATGTTATGACAGTTGACAGTTGTGAGATTGAACAGCCAGGTACATGAAGCGACTTGTCTGGGATTGGTTGTGAAATTGTTCTCACTTCTCAATTAATCACACGTGACTGCACCAGCCAATGCTCCGCCCTCTTGGTCCTCATCCACCATGACGCTTGATTACCTTCTCCTTGAATCTACAATATTGACATTACTTTTTTCCATTCCAGATGCCTTTTCGTCTTCTGCTCAAAAGCTCCATACCACTCCGGCTTAATTACCAGACCATTTCAGCTCTGCACTTAAGACGGACAATCTGAGAAGAAGAATGCAAATGCACCGTCCATTTTGGCTTTTATATACAGTATCATTTTTATTTTCTTATTAATCACAATTTTTAAAATGCGTGGGCCTTCCCTAATTTGAATTTTTCAAAACGAGGTAACAGAACACTCAGAGACTCTGAGGCTGAAGTACTGTTTGCAATACATTTATTAACAGAATTGTGTTATTCCTTGATTTCTTCCCACAACGGATTTGATCATGATGTGCTGCTCTTCAACCTGAAAAATGTTGTGTTTGTCTTTGTCACACCTTTCCCCAACTCCCCTTTCCCATCCATTCATCAAACCCCTAATCCTATTCCCTAGGTTGTGTGATCTATCGAGTTGTGACTTAAAAATGTAAACCATAAATAGATCACACACTTTGCAAGGCGGATGTGGTGAAAGCAACACCGAGTCACTGCGGGTTCTTCTTACCTGGACAGTAGCCCACACCAGCCCCTCTTACTCACCCAGGCACAAAAGGGCAGAGACTTATAACAACGCTGTCCTATGATATGCAGTTTTAGTGTGCACTGTGTGGCATGATTCACAATGGTAAAGTAACAGTTTTGGTGTAAGTTTCCCCTTGCAGTGTTACTCAACTATCAGCAGCTTTACGAGTAGTAACCCTACAAGTAGTAGCTAACTAGTATTAATGGTAACTCCTTTTAAAGTGAAAGTGGTTACTTACTACTCACAAACGTACTACTCCTAAACTTACTGATGGAAAAGGTACTAATTGTAAACTTACACTGAAAGAGTAAACTAACACCAAAAGTGTAACATACTTTACCTTTTTAAATCAGGCCTTTTGTTGCTTAAATGCAATATGTAGAAACATAACCTTCTTCTGAGTCCTGACTCCTGACTCAAGGATTTCACAAGTTTAGTTTTAAATTTAAAAATAAATTAAATAGTTACTAGATCCTTGGGTTGCATTGAAGTTACTACTGCTAATTTGTATAATATGAGTCTTTTTTTCAAGGTAGTCTAGTCTCAGTTTTTCATAATCCACTAACTCTGTGATTGCTTTCGGTCTAGTTGCCAGTGATTGATAATCCTTGTGAAAAAACCTACAGTTAGAGTTCTTCTCAGTCGGAATAGGTAGGAACGAGACCTGACTTTGTGACATCTCCCCTGTTAGCGCTAGCACACTAATACCACCATCATTAAGATGGCCCTTGGGAAACACTGCAATATGGTTTGGGACAATTGAGGTAGCACCCCTCAATTCATCTATTCAAGTAAGAACTAAGAAGTTAACTATTTTGGAACTTATTACTGAAGTTGTTGTTAAGAAGCAGAGATAGATACTTAACCCCTTCGCTGCGGGGCTAATTTCCCCACAGCGCGGGGGGGAGGGGGGCCGCGCACGGCGCCGCTGTGCTCATGACGAGCCCAGGCTCGTCATGCAGCACGGTGCTCGTGTGCTGGTGACGAGCCTGGGCTCGTCATGACCACGCCCGCGCAATGGAACGCTCAGCACAGCGGGGAAATTAGCCCCGCGTGTGAGCGTTCCACCGCTCATGACGAGCCTAGGCTCGTCACCAGCACACGAGCACCGTGCTGCATGACGAGCCTAGGCTCGTCATCAGCACAGAAGGGGTTAATATTAAGACTTTTGTGTATGTTGTTGGCAATGCCATACCCCCTTGGTCATCAAGAATTACAGAGGTTAGCAGGACAAGGGATTAACTAACTAGTGTACAGTTTGATAGGTGGCTGGGTGCTGCAAAATCTCATCAAGCTTTAAGTCAAACAGAGCTAGTCTGTTCCCACTCTGGTAGCAGGTATACTGGACGGCAGTAAGAGGTAAGTAAAGTAATCTACTGAAGAAATGCATGGCACAGGGCTTCAGGTATGGAAAATCCAGGGGGAAAAGTCAATGTACAGTATAATATGCGACAATTTCAGAGGACAGCTTTTCATTGGTGAAAAAACTATAAAGGCATGCTTACTAGCAATGCAAAGACAAAAGTCAAGTGATATGCATTGGAAAAAAAACATTTAGTTTTTTACCCAGGAAATCCACCCTTCTACCCACAACAGGCCCACCCTCTCCACATACAACATGCTCACTCTCTCCACCCACAACAGGCCTACCCTCTACACCGTCAGCAGGCCCACCCATCTCCCCAAGCAAAACCCCCCAAATGTCCTGAGTCCAACCATGCTCCCAACTTCCCTTCCCAGTTCCCACCTTCGCCACTCACACTGACACAGTCCCACTCCACCCAAAAAGAGTTAAATTAAAAACTTACTTCAAGGGCATACATCTAGGTGTGTAGGTGGGCCACGTTCCAGGCCAGGTTTTGCTGCCCACGTAGGAGCAGCACCAGCCTGCGTTGGGTACTGTGAAGGAGGCAGTCGATTGTTGACGATTAGGAGTGGGTGGTGGTGTTCTGCTGTGCAGCAGTGGAACCTGGCTGCAGGCAGCACCAGTGTTAGTGTGGCCGGGATGTAAGCCGGCCAGACTGACCTGCCCAAGGAACTAAAGACATGTGCCTCCTTCTCCTCTAAGGCCACCAATCAGCGGTATTCTACCATGGCAGCCAATTCTGTCTGACACCTCAGCCAGATGGCAGCCTCCTGCCAGGAGGTGTTACGTCGAACAGTAGGAGGAGCTATATCAAGAAAGAAAAAAATGAAAAACACAAATTGTACTACTCAGTGCAAACACTTGTTTATAGTATGGTGACCCAGTAGCAGACCATTGCTCGTCCCCTAGAGCCATTGGAATTTTTTATGTGATAAATAACACAATTTCCAAGCTTTTCCCACACATGTATCACATAATGCAATATCACTAACTACAATTAATTTACCAGCATAATTTCAAAGTGATTTTTGTTTAAAGGATTACATAGTGAAATCGAACTGACACTTTGCATATTATGAATTACCTCTCATTAATGAGTGGTATGTGCTGCACAAGTTATAGTATACTTGACTTTAATATATGTGCAACATTAATGGAGACATGCTGGGGGTCTGCTACTCTGCAGCATGCTTTTGTGGCAGCTGTAATGGCATGAAAATTATATTAACCTATAAACAATTCCAATGGTCCTACTCTTCTTTGACTGCCGCTTAAATTCTACCCTGACTCCAAACTTAGGGGCAGATTGGATACTCTGTCACATATGTGACTTAAAATGGATTTACCATCTTAAGTATGTAGACATTGAACAGGCTATTGTAAACTCTGTAAGCTCACTAAAAGTACATCTCAAAACAACGAAGAGGAAGAAATGTCCCCCGATGTGGTGTGGTGAAGGTGACGAGCATAGTGTATGCCCTGTTAAAGAGAGGAGACCACTTTTAGGGGAGCCAAAGGTAATTCGCTTCATCATAGGGTTCCCTCCTCACACCAGCCCCACAAGTTCACTGGTGTGGGCCACAACTCTCCAGGCTTTGAAGACGAGCCGAAGGGGTTAATATTAAGACTTTTGTGTATGTTGTTGGCAATGCCATACCCCCTTGGTCATCAAGAATTACAGAGGTTAGCAGGACAAGGGATTAACTAACCAGTGTACAGTTTGATAGGTGGCTGGGTGCTGCAAAATCTCATCAAGCTTTAAGTCAAACAGAGCTAGTCTGTTCCCACTCTGGTAGCAGGTATACTGGACGGCAGTAAGAGGTAAGTAAAGTAATCTACTGAAGAAATGCATGGCACAGGGCTTCAGGTATGGAAAATCCAGGGGGAAAAGTCAATGTACAGTATAATATGCGACAATTTCAGAGGACAGCTTTTCATTGGTGAAAAAACTATAAAGGCATGCTTACTAGCAATGCAAAGACAAAAGGCAAGTGATATGCATTGGAAAAAAAACATTTAGTTTTTTACCCAGGAAATCCACCCTTCTACCCACAACAGGCCCACCCTCTCCACACACAACATGCTCACTCTCTCCACCCACAACAGGCCTACCCTCTACACCGTCAGCAGGCCCACCCATCTCCCCAAGCAAAACCCCCCAAATGTCCTGAGTCCAACCATGCTCCCAACTTCCCTTCCCAGTTCCCACCTTCGCCACTCACACTGACACAGTACCACTCCACCCAAAAAGAGTTAAATTAAAAACTTACTTCAAGGGCATACATCTAGGTGTGTAGGTGGGCCACGTTCCAGGCCAGGTTTTGCTGCCCACGTAGGAGCAGCACCAGCCTGCGTTGGGTACTGTGAAGGAGGCAGTCGATTGTTGACGATTAGGAGTGGGTGGTGGTGTTCTGCTGTGCAGCAGTGGAACCTGGCTGCAGGCAGCACCAGTGTTAGTGTGGCCGGGATGTAAGCAGGCCAGACTGACCTGCCCAAGGAACTAGAGACATGTGCCTCCTTCTCCTCTAAGGCCACCAGTCAGCGGTATTCTACCATGGCAGCCAATTTTGTCTGACACCCTAGCCAGATGGCAGCCTCCTGCCAGAAGGCGTTACGTCGAACATTAGGAGGAGCTATATCAAGAAAGAAAAAAATGAAAAACACAAATTGTACTACTCAGTGCAAACACTTGTTTATAGTATGGTGACCCAGTAGCAGACCATTGCTCGTCCCCTAGAGCCATTGGAATTTTTTATGTGATAAATAACACAATTTCCAAGCTTTTCCCACACATGTATCACATAATGCAATATCACTAACTACAATTAATTTACCAGCATAATTTCAAAGTGATTTTTGTTTAAAGGATTACATAGTGAAATTGAACTGACACTTTGCATATTATAAATTACCTCTCATTAATGAGTGGTATGTGCTGCACAAGTTATAGTATACTTGACTTTAATATATGTGAAACATTAATGGAGACATGCTGGGGGGGTCTGCTACTCTGCAGCATGCTTTTGCGGCAGCTGTAATAGCATGAAAATTATATTAACCTATAAACCATTCCAATGGTCCTACTCTTCTTTGACTGCCGCTTAAATTCTACCCTGACTCCAAACTTAGGGGCAGATTGGATACTCTGTCACATATGTGACTTAAAATGGATTTACCATCTTAAGTATGTAGACATTGAACAGGCTATTGTAAACTCTGTAAGCTCACTAAAAGTACATCTCAAAACAACGAAGAGGAAGAAATGTCCCCCGATGTGGTGTGGTGAAGGTGACGAGCATAGTGTATGCCCTGTTAAAGAGAGGAGACCACTTTTAGGGGAGCCAAAGGTAATTCGCTTCATCATAGGGTTCCCTCCTCACACCAGCCCCACAAGTTCACTGGTGTGGGCCACAACTCTCCAGGCTTTGAAGACGAGCTGAAGTGTTTTCAAGGAGCAGACCGAAGCTAAAGGTGGTGCGGGGAAGAGTGCGAAAGAAGAGAAAAAGGATAAAACTGTATTCAGGAGGCTGAATAACTTTTATTCCGCAGTCTCCTGGGACAGGGTTAAAAAGAAAAGAGGAATAGGAATTACCAGAAAATATACCCCTGCAGTAGGTCAACATGTTTCTGCCCTTAGGTGACCCCGATAGGGGTTCAGGGGCATTCTTCAAGACCAATTGTTTAGTCACTGTGCATGAAAAATCACATGTAAGTGTTGGTATGTATACTGGCCACCAGGATTCGGTAGCCTGTAGATTTGAGCGATGGCCCAGAATTGTGGAAGAGATTAGGTCCACTGTCTTGTCTGAAATAGAAAATCAAAACCAAAAAGGCCATAAACCATGTGCCAATGTGTCCTATTAGTTACATAGAACAGGGTCTCCAAATCAAGGCAAAACACATTTTCCAGCACCAGTGAGTATAAAAGTACAAACTAAGTGGTGTTCCCTATTAGGTGATGTATGAAAACACTCACCAGCCTTGTAGGTGGCATCACTATTTGCACGGCTACAGAAAATGAAGAGAGACAAGGAAAAAGGAAAAGTGAGCAGAGAAAACACTCATCAACAACCTCAAGAACTATGGCAGAGTTGTGATTGTAAAGTGAAACAACTGGGCAGCAGTATATGTGTCATAGTTACTATCCCACTTCAACAGGTTAGCCCCTACGTGCACATGCTTCAAAACGGCATCAATCTTTAGTTTTGTAGAATCTTTTGGCACCAAAGGCCTCTACAGCTAGAGACATGCAATCAGACAAACTGGTAGCATAGCAACTAAAGGCACAGCATTTGGCAATAACAACTGCTCCTCGTGCACTGGCGAGATCTTGGCCATGAACTTCACCATAAGAAGCTTTATCAGACCCTTCAATTCTCTTAGGACTGCACTCTTCATGGATGCGTGAAGTGGAAAAATCGAAATAGGAGACAAGTACACATTTGTCTGGAGGTCGAGATGAGGGAGAAAGTCAACATTATCCTGGACAAGTGAGAAGACATGTTGCAACATGTCCTTACCAAGAAACCTAGCCCTGGGACCAGACTCAATCTTCCAAAATGTGGCACTCCTGAGGGAAGTGCCGCATTTTGGATGTTAGTCAGCTCATAGCACAGTGAGCTTAACTTCGACTGCACCACCCACCTAGACAACCAGTGTCTACCAAGCACACACCGAGTGCGATTGCGACTACCAAAACGATTCTAACAGTCTCCCAACTGTGCTAAAAGTCGTATCAGCACCAACTATCAAATATTCAAATCATAAACATGCAATTTGAAGATATAGCATACACAACAGACTTGAGAGCTGAAACTCTAGCATTTACACCAGAGGACTCAGAAAGAATTTATGCACTAATACAAGAGGATGAAACAATTAACACCGGCTCAGGTTCCACCCAAGCAAATATGAAACAACTAATTTACATGTCTAAAGGAATCATAAGTCAAAAATTACATGCAAGCACCCTTATAAAGTACCACAAAGCCCAACGTATCCCTCGTGGCCTCAGGATATCGCTCAAATCCACCTTGTGCAAAAATAATGCGAGATTCACAGAAAAGTGGTTTGCCATACTAAATAAGTGCTCGTTAGACCTCATCTTGTTAATAATAGAGGAATTATCAAAACTCATAGAAGATGTGAACAAAGAAGCACTACTACTCAAAGATAAACTAAACAAAATGATGACTAAGGAAGAATGAGATGAGGCTTTGAAAGACATCAACATCCAACTAGATACATACACGAAAGAAATCAATGACCGCAAACTTCGAAAATTCAAACGAGACACTACAGATTATCGTACAGGTGAAGTCTATAACTGGGCTGACATCTACGCCAGAAGACGCCAACAAAGAACCACAACCTACAAATCAACAGACGAAACGTCATCAGATGACTCACAACAACAGAGGAGAGGTCCAGCACACCAAAGAAGTGAAAAACCAACACAAGGCAACAGAAGAAATGAAAAAGAACAAGAAGATAATAGAAGAGATGAAACAATAACTCAAGATGACAGAAGCTCAGACAAACAATCAAAACAACCATCCGGGGTTCCTTTTTTAGAAAGAAGCCGTGGATCACAAGAAGAACCAGGAGGAGCAAGAGCAGAAGGAAGAGCGGCACCCTCTACGGAATCAGTAGCCAAGAACACGAGAAGCCAGAGGATCTCATAATTAACATTTTGAAATTCAAAATTTCACCATTTCAAACAAAAATTTTACAAAAAGGGACGTCATTCGTTCCTACATATCATCCGAATTTGTTAGAAACACAAGTGAACATATACAAATTCATGAGAAGTTTGCGATTAAAACATTTCTTCACCAATGTCATTGAAAAACCTTTAATGGAAACAGAAGAAAACAAGCCTGACAATCTCATGGGATTAAGAAATCCCAGTAAATACGTACCTCCTATCAGCCATAAAGTTTTGGATGCCTTTGAGAATGTTATAAACAAAGACATAATAAGAATTTACAAATCACAGCAAAGTAAATCTACCAATATGACAATGAAAGAAAAACGGGCCTTACAAAACTTGGCAACCAATAAAGAAATAACAATAAAACAGGCAGACAAGGGCGGAGCACTCATAATCATGGATACAGACTTCTACACCAAGAACGTACATGAACATGTGAATGACAAAAACACGTATATGAAAATGAGCGGAGATCCCACAAAAGAATTCACTAAGATCCTTACCAAAATTGTGGATGAAGCAATTGAGAATGACGTATTTACCAACAAAGACAAGGAATTTCTAATCAAATTACACCCATCCATACCATATCTGTATATGATTCCCAAAATACCCAAACATCCAACAAACCCTCCATTTCGCCCTATTGTTTCCACTGTCAACTCCATACATGAACCCATCAGAAAATTCATAGACAAACAACTACAACCTTTGGTTCAAAAGATACCGACCTATGTGAAGGACACCACTCATTTCCTGAATATCCTGGAGGAAGAAAAAGCAAAATTTACCCCAAATATGATCTTATGCACAATCGATGTAAAGGCCCTTTACACTTCCATCCCTCATAACCTTGGATTAACAGCATTAGAAACCATACTAATCAATTGTGACAAAGAAGAAAATTTGAAATTGACACTTCTCAAACTAATGCATTTTACGCTGTATCACAGTTATTTCCAATGGGACAATAAATTCTACAGTCAGAACTCAGGAACTTCCATGGGCAATTGTGCGGCACCTGCCTACGCTAATATCTTCATGCACCAGTTTGAAACAGACCACATCCTAGGCAACGAAAATTGAAAGACAATCTTATCACATATAAACGGTACATCGATGACATTTTCATCTTATTGAAGGGATCAAACATGGAATTGGAGACAGCCATCCAAGAACTAAACGCTGTTAATGAACGGATTCAATTTACCCACAATCAAAGTGAAACACAAATATCATTCTTGGACTTACTAGTAACCAACAATCACGGCAATATTCAAACAACTGTATATCAGAAACCCCCAGACAGAAACAATCTTCTTCATTACCACAGTTTTCATCAACCATCTCTAAAACAACACTTACGATTTTCACAACTACTCCACATAAAAAGAATAGCATCGACTGAAAGCACATATCAAGAACAAGAAACTGTAACCTTGAAAAAATTCAAACATCGAGGATACCCAAGAAAACGCTGGTACAGGCGGCCAATAGAGTACAGGTTCTAAACAGAGAGGAACTTTTGAAACCCACAGTCAGGGAGGACAAAAGAAAGACGGTCTTTATTTCTAAATATTCCACTAGAAGCTATCAAATTAAAAAAACAATCTTAAAACATTGGCCATTATTGGAAATGGAAGAAGATTTTAAGGGACTTTTTTCACAGCAACCTATCTTTGCGTACGAAAGAACCAAAAACATTAAGGAACTCCTGAAACCTCCAATAACATCACCCAAAAAAGGATTCAAAGGAACACTAGCCTGCCACAATTGCGGTAACTGCAATGCTATCATTAAAGGGAATGAAATAAACCATCCAACCAGAGGAACAAAAATCAAACTCAGAGTAAATGGTACATGCGACAGTTCCAACCTTATTTACATGCTGAAATGCCCATGTGGCTTATCTTACGCGAGTCAAACATCCAGAAAAATCAAAACAAGACTCACAGAACATAAAAGCAACATACCTACCAAGACAACCAAATCCACAGTGGCCGCGCATTTCAATGAATTCAACCACAATCCTAGCCAACTGAAATTTTGCATCTTAGAGATAATCCCATTACTTCAAGGCAGAGACAATAATCAATACTTGCTTAGACGCGAACTATATTGGATAAACCGTTTGAGCACGGTCCAACCCAAGGGCCTTAATGAACGTTTAGAATTTAGTTGCTACCTGTAAAATTACCATGTGTTAAAGTGTAATAACATATGCACAGTATTGGCTCTGCAATTAACATTTGATCATGCATTTTTTATGTTTTTTAAGAATGATTGTACACATGTTTACACATCACGTAAGTTTTTCACTTATTCTTATCTTTCAGTGGTACCGTAACTAACACGAACCCACACACCCGCCTCTCAGGCGTGACCCCTTGTTTACATCTCGAGTCGAGCGAGTAGGAATTATGCACACAGATCACCTAGACCGCGTTACACAGGATCCGTCTCCCGCCTTACAGGCACTACCTCTTTTATATCACGAGCCGAGTAACTAAGCGATCAAGCACACAGATGTTTATCACCGCTCTACACTTATACATTCCTTCGTTCGTAACGTTCTTGAACATGACACACATGGACTACCGTTTCCTAGCAACCGCGAATCATCGTGAACATTACGAGTCGACAGTCTGACGAATCAGAGATCTAATCTCGATACACGTGACTCACCCAGAACCAATATGATACCCTTATACATAGGCAACTTTCAGTCACCTAGTTTACCGACTGCGAGAAAAACGAAGCCCACATACACACGTTTCCAAGGTGAGCTCTTTTAGACCACGTAACTTTGTTTCATACAGCACTTTGAAGCAAATTTTACCCGTTTGGCCGGTAAATTTCATAACACTCATTTTTCGAACAGCTTTTTACTACGCTCGGAGACCACGCCGAATCCAGTTCAGGTCAGAGAGACACGCCTCTTTTACTCTTTTTGGAGCATGTTGCACATTTTTACAATCATGGTAATTCACGAACTCGGCAGACAAATACCGTTTCACGTTAGTTACAGAGTCACGTTCACGATAGTATGAACACCAACTATCCACCTGTTCTCTCACGCACTTGGCATGATTGGTGTAACACACGTGTGAATACTTTTAGTACTTTTTACAATTGCCGATCTTTCTGATAATATCCCCCTTTCTGAAAACATTCCCCCCCTTTTTTCTAGGATCATTAATCCGAACCATTACGTATGTATGACATGTAAAAATATGCTTTACCATCATTAATTAGAAACAACATCCTTTTGTATTACATTGCAGGACACTAAGTGCCCTGATGAAGGGCTTAGCTCGAAATGCATTGGGCAGAACAATGATGAATGTATACTATTGATACATTTTATGAAGGAATAAAATGAATTAAAGAACATTTGTAATTTCTACAAACAATTGACTAAACCACTTTATGTTCAAACAACGCAAAGTTCATTTCAGAGTGCGTCGAGGAGACGACACTCCTGAGGGAAGTGCCGCATTTTGGATGTTAGTCAGCTCATAGCACAGTGAGCTTAACTTCGACTGCACCACCCACCTAGACAACCAGTGTGTACCAAGCACACACCGAGTGCGATTGCGACTACCAAAACGATTCTACCAGACTCAATCTTCTCATGCTCATCGTACTTATCAACTGACACTTCTGCTCTTTTATCCTCATCCACAGCAGATGCCAATGAAACATTAATGTACACTTAGAGCTCAGCTATGGAGTGCACAGAGACCAATCTTTCCCAGCCCAGGAATCATTCTCCTGTGTTGCTTACGAAAGACAGAAATGAGTGCAAAGAAAGAGCTGGATTGGGGGCATGAGTGCGTGATGTTATGCTATTCCACTCCAATGTTCTGCGGATTTGCAATTTCTTCCAGACATTACCTCAAGCAGACATCAGTAGATCCGAGTAGTACATTTTCAACCCGACACTCACCTGCTAAATAGTGTTGATTGCGATACTGCGTCAGCTACCCAAAAATACTTATGCATCCCATTATCAAGGCTTTGAGGCTCCTAATTCTTCCAGTTTAAACAGATTATATAGCTAATACTTTCATGATTGGAGCATAACCATAGCTCCTCGCAGTGGTCTATAATGAAGTAGAAAACGAGGAGAACGAATGCCCAAACTTACATGAAGAGTGTCAACAGCCACAAGTGTGCCCATCCCCAGATACAAAGGGGCTTATTTATGCGCTATGGCTTAACTTTTGCACTGCGGCTGATCACTTTTTGTGACGCAGCGGCGGCGTAAATAATGCACCATGTTGTGCCATATTTACGATGAGATGCATCTAGGTAGATGAGTCACTTCGTAAACCACTTCGATACATTATACCTGTGTGAGGTATAATGAATGCAGGATGGGCTCTTCTATGAGATTTTAATGCGGCACTTTTAGAACGCAAATGCATCAAAACCTTACACCTGCCTCATGATAGGCGTAAGGGTGACGCAGGCCCTTTCACATGGGGCTTTCCCCAATGTGAAAGAAACATTGCTGGACAGGATTCTGACAGAACTCCAGCAATGCACCACTTTTGCACCAACAGATACGTCAGTAATACTGATGTACCTGTCATTTCTTACACCTTGACGAGTCATAAAGAAAAATTGACACATCATTTGTGTCACACGGAGGGCGCACTGAAAAGTGTCGCATCGTTGCTGTCCGAAGCGATGCGCCACTTCTCACAGATGAGGCCCCCAGTCTTCTCTACGGACGAATGGGCAGATATTACAAAAAGAAGTAATCATACATCCATGGGAGGATAAGTCAGGGCAAGATTGGAAGAGTCAGGGGCTCCTTTTCAGGAAAAGAAGAAAAAGAGAATTAGGCCTTCCGGAAGGGAAGCTGGACACTTCAATGGAAGCAATATACCTTATGATGGAAACGAAGAGAGGAAGACCCAGCAGGAATGATTTGTTGTCTTACAGTTCAACCAAGAGATATATATTGCTATCAGCAGGATTTAGCATTACGGCTAGATTCACTTCAGAAAACTGTTCTTCCACTTTTTTCTCACAAAATTGTATTTTATTTCCTAACTGAGATAACTCGATAAATGGATAGTTTAAATTATTTTTTAATCGTCTTTATGAAAGATCTCACAACTCGTATGTAAATGAATATCTATATTCTTACAGTTCAAATTCAATTACCGAGACTTTCCCTGATATCCTTACTTCGTTTGAACTGTAGAACGTCTGCCATCTGCTTTTTTCGGGAACACGCTTAAGGGTTTCTTATTCCTCTCTTTTAAGTGAAAGAAAAGTTTCCCGCAGTATTAAGGCAGGTTCATGTAAGGCTCTCTGCTCTCAGCCTGCCATCCTCCTGCCTGTCATTCCCAAGCAACTTCTTTATGGGGGAGATGGAAAATCAGTTTCTATTAAAAGAATATCACATCATATCCGTGATGGTTTGGGCATGTGATTTGTGCTTGTAAATCTAAGTGAATAGTATTGGTAGGAGGGAGGAGGTTTTATGTTGATGCTTCCCATTTTTGGAGGATGCAGATATTTCTGAAAGAACAAAGATACTCACCGAAGGAACATTTCTTTGGCAAATATCTTCAATCAGCTCACTGCAGAACGTGTACTCATTCCTAAGGTCTGGTGAACCAGAGTCGTGATATCCAGTTTAAACCATTTCCTATCTTTTCTTGCGGCCAGAAGACACCCTCATTAGTCAAACCGGGAAGACGGCAGTGGCAATGTCACAACTAACTCCCTCCTATCATTATTAATTGTCATTTTTTACTTAAATATGGACAAACGGTGGCATGTTTGCATGTTTTTCACATATGCTTTAGTGCTATCAAACTTCTCAGCATGAAAAGTTCAGCCCATTCGATGCTGTGGGCTTTCCCCGCAACACTAATTGCTTTTTCATGCTGCCCAAGATTGACAAGGCTAAGGCAGAGCCAGAAACAAATGCCATTGAATCCCAGGTGTTAGAATAGTGCAAAGAGGAGATTTTACCTTGTTTTTCCTCTCTCCATGTGTGCTGCATACGCAGTACACATAGAAGGTGCAAATTGCCATTATTGATTGTTTATGTGCAGAACGGTGTCTCTTCCTGGTCATACACAATCGTCCCTGCAGCGCAGGCACCCTTGAAAAATGGCGGCAGGGGTCCTGTGCTGACGCTAGGCCGCTTTTACTGTGCTGGAGCTAGGAGAAACACAGGGGTGCGCCATATTCTTGTGAATACAGTGCATCCCTGCATTTTGAAAATGTTCAGCGCTCTGACATTTTCTTGTCAATATGCCCCTGCTATAGCACAGTGTTTCTTTTTGGTGCTGCCTCAGATTTACATATCCTTGTAAATCTGGGTAAGCAACACCCACTGCAGGCCCCTTTCACATGAAGTGCTGCATGTAAAGCAGCCATCTTTACTAGGCGACGTTTTAGCGCCACTTTGCAAATATAGAGAAAGCCTTAGCACCACCAGAATGTCACTAAAGGTGTTGTGCTGGTGGCGCTATTCCCTTGTAAATATACCCCATTGTTCTCTGACCCCAAATGTGCAGAAAGTGCCTATACATTCAAACTAGGGAGTTCTATCATTTTGACAGGTCGTACCCCATGCAAATCAGGACAATCCCGCTTATCCCAGAGCATTTTCCCATTAATCAGGACTATGCTGGTAACTTTCAGACTTTGCAATAGAATAGGAATGGTCTGAAGAGGGAGGATGAAATGCCCAAGTGGACTCTGTGTAAAACTACTAGAGAGAACAAAATATAGTCCTACAGAAATATTGCGACTTAAATATCGATGACCAAAGTATTGTGAACTTAAGTATATCGGAGTAGCTATAGTAGTGATACTCAAAGTACGGCATGGGCCGCATGCAGCCCTCCTGGCCTTTACATAGGGCCCCCTGGTCAACGGCAGCACTTGACTCGGCTCAGAACAAACATTAAAAAGATTCTCAATAAACAGTCACACATTTATTTAACGGTTAATTTAAGGTTAAATAAATAAAGAAATGTGGTTTTCCTAAACAGCTTGAATTTAGAAGCACCTTTATTTTTAATGACACCTTGGAGAAAAAATTAAAAAATATGTTAAAGTCTGTTCAAAATGTGTATATGTTTAACATGCAGAACAGTTTCACCTTAGTACATCAGATTATATCAGTATATTGCGATTTTCTTTTCTGAGTGATAGTTTTCAAACATGAATGTAGAAACTTTCATTCTCCACCCCCACAATCTGACAACAATGGCAATAGTAAACTAAGAGGCAAGTCATTTGTTATATGGGTGGCCTGGCCTCATATTATACATGAACAACATTATAGTCTATTCAGCCAAACACAGGAACAGGTTTTGTACAGCACACATTCTGCAGTCATGTGTTTCGAGATCCTCCTATGTGATAATGAAAAATAAGGGAAAGTGAAATAAAACAATTGCCTAGGATCACACAATTTAGTAAAGGGGAGAAGTCGGAGTTAATCTAGAATTGTTGGTTTCATATTGATCACTTCTCACTCTAGGGTCCGGTTTCACAAAAGTGAACTGAGGCGAAAGTCAAACTTTACGACTTTTGGTATTAACGAAGGGCGCTTACTATTTGAAATTGCCCTTTGTGAATACCAAAAGTTGAACTCTATGACTTTCGGTATTCACAAAGGGCATTTTTGAGTAGTAAATAGCCATTGTGAATACCGAAAGTCATAATGTTAGACTTTCGTCACCTGTTACCTTTCTGAATTGAAACCTAGATGTATATACTTTGCTTCCTCTAAACCCACTTTATTGCCAGTGCCCCTTATGTCCCGACCGCCACCCTGCTAGCATCAGTGCGGCCATCTGTCACATCATTGACCAAGCTTTGTGGGCCCTGGGAAAAAGTTTGCAAGTACCCATGAGCCATAGGATTACTATATTTGGCTCCTTATATGTACCCATGCAATATTTGCATCTTCCATGTATGTAATTTTAAGAATAATGAATTTATATTTACCTATCCCACCCTCACGATTTTGGTTGACACTTGTTAGAACTGGCTATTTCTGGTAGGCTAGGGCTGATGCCATAGCCAGGCAGAAACCACCATTCTAGTCAGGGCAAGGGAGTCACACGCCAAGATAACCCCTGCTCACCCCCTTGGTAGCTTGGCACGAGCAGTAAGGCTAAACTCGGAGGCAATGTGTAAAGCATTTGCGCCAGCACACAACAGCAACAACATCCTAGGCACACCACAAAAGGAACTCCACACCAGGTAATATAAAAATAACTTCTGTATTGTAAACACACTTCAGATAGTATCACACTATGTACATGGTGCCAACTGGCACAGGCAATATTCACAAGGGATTATTTACAGGACAGGGCCACATGGGCGCCTGTCAGAATCAGCACTTCGCACTTTTAGAATAAAGAATAATAAAGAATAAAAATCATAGTAGCACAAATTAGCAACTATGGCACACAACCAGTAACCACAGGTAACAGGAACCAGGACCTCACTAGGACCACCTGTACTAAAAAGAACAACCACCTAAGTATCACACAGCACCTAGGGGAATAAACAAGAACACATTACCCATGATGCATGAAACGCATTCAGAGGAGTAGTAAAGGAAAACACATGATGCCTAAAAACATTCAGAGGTGTACGGACAACCACCTAAGTATCACACAGCGTTTAGGGATCCAGGAAAGAACACCTTACCCATGATGCATAAATATACATTCAGAGGAGTAGTAAAGGGAAACACATGATGCATAAACCTACACATTCAGCGGTGTTAAGAACAAGGCACGTGATATGATGCATCACAAACACATTCAGAGGTGCAGCGCTAGGAGACACATGACGCCTAAAACATTCAGAGGTGCAGCACAGGGAAAGAAAGACACATGATGCATAAAAACATTCAGAGGTGCCCCAACACAACTCAATAGCGCAAAAACACACAGTAGGCAAATACCATCCTAAACATAGCAGGTAACCACATTGTGCAAAACTTACATAAGCCACCACCTGTGGCAGTCCCTAGGCCAACTGGCCTTGTTGGGGCTAGGACGCCGTGTGTCCAAATGTCAGGGCGCGCTGCCATGCAGCGCCAGTCCAAGCACAAGCCTAAACGTAGCAGCTGCACACAAAGTGCTGGGCAGCTGAGGACTCAAATCTGTGGCCTGGGCTCTCAGTAGCCCTTGGAAATACAACTGCGCCACTCTGAGCCATACAGGCTCTGAACAAATATGCCCCCTGAGCCTAGCAGGCTCTGTAAACAACTGTGGGGGTCGTTGGAGCCCCCCTCGGGGGCTCAACATCAAGGAAATGCCCCCCGAGCCTATCTAGGCTCGCCAAACAAAAATGCAGGGGTCGTTGGGGTCCCTCTCGGGGGACTCAGCCTCAAGGAGATGGCCCAGGAGCCCTCTCCGGACTCTACATACGTTGGGGCTGCCCACTGCCATCCGGGGCCGCCCTGACTCTTTCTCCATTCGGCACCGCCAGCAACATCACGGAGCCCCCCCAGCCCTCTCAATTCACCGGGCTGTTCTCGGCGGGGCTCCTCTAGGCAGAGTGGGATTCTTCTCTTCTCCACCGGCTGGCGGCCTGGACGTGCGGCGGGGGCGGGCACCGGCAATGTGCCCCGCGCCCCCACCGCACTGCTCCACCGTCTCTCGGGGCTCCCTCCAGACCACGGGAGCCCCGCCTCAGCCAGCACTTCTCCTCCGGGGCTCCCGCGTCCCCGGGCGGGGGAGGGACTTCCGGCCGGCCGCGCCAGGATTGGCCGACCGGCCAACTATTCCGGGTCGCCGCGGGCAGCGCGGCGGCCCTTCCTCGGCACTTGCAGGCAGGCGGACAGTATCTGAGGGGTGGGCTCCCTCGCGATTAATAACACAAATGGGCATAAGCAGTGTGGGCAGCCGCGAAGTTAGAAATAAAGCGCTCTCAAGCGCTATAGGACCATGAACAGCGCTCCAAGCGCTAGAAAGAAAAATAAAGCGCTCCTAAGGCAGCAGCACAGGGTGCTCAGGGGGACCAAGGTTCCACACTTCCCCCAGCGCTATAAGTCCAAAGAGGGAGCACATAGCCCCCTGCAGGAGATGACCCCTACAGCAAGAAGGGTCCAAAGAAGTTCTGGAGCATCCAGATGGAGCACAGCAGCTCCCAGCAAGGCAATTCCTCTAGCGTCCAGAGATCCAGGGGCTGGGCAGGGCCCAGGGAGGCAAGCCTTCCTCCTGGGCCCAAGCAGCAGCACGCCCCTGGTTTGATTCAAGTGGAAACAAGAACATTTTTAGAGTGTCACAGCACCCTTTTTATACAGAGAAATCATTTGTCTAAAGGGTGCAGGCAGTGTGAGAACCAGCTAGAACTGGTTATAGGGAACTCTTTTCAGTGTGGGGGGCAGAGGCGACAGTCGCCCAGCAGGAGGTGGAGCCAGCATTGTGTCAGGCAGGCAAAGCCCTCTTCACTCCCAGGTGCTATCTTCTCCCACTTCCCTGGCAGCAGATGTAGCCTTTCATCCACGGGCTGACTCAGACAACCTCCTGGGGCTCCCCAGCCCCTGTCACCCTCAAACCAGACAGTCAATCCACAAGCAGGCCCAGGCGCTCCTGGACCAGGCTCACCAGCCAATCACACGCCAGACACAAATTACACAAATATGCCAACTTCTAAAAGTGGCACTTCTACACTAGACACAGTCATGCCGCATATATCATTACGCAGCATTCAATCTCACGAGTTCGTACATATCAAACTCGACCCTGCACTTCCCACACATCAGGAACTACCACGGGCATACATATTCACCATTCATTCTTATGGGAGGGCAGGTCACTCACCACACATACACAGAGAGCTCAAGCACTTTACACTGTACCACAGTGAAAAAGTGCACAGAGTCCTAAAATCATCAACACCAGGTCACAGAAACAGGCTAGGAAAAAGCAAAAAGTCTCGGGGTGAACATGCCAAAAGGGCCGGGTCCAACAACAATGTTTTGGTCATCATATATTTGTAGGGTGATATTTCTGTCCTCAATATATTTTTGACATATGATCTAGGGACCCCCAGTGTTTGAAACTTGAGCTGGATTTTCCTGGCACAGAGTCAGGTAGGAATTCTAGCACAGAGAAAACAGGATCTGCCCAACTGAGTCCTTGCACACAATGGTAGCATAGGTGCTGAAAACAGGAGTGCCTAGGGTTCTGCAGCACTCCCAAAATGGAGTTCAGAGGGTGAATGAGCAATAAAGATACCTTCACATTTTGTTTTTATCTTGTCACATTTGCTGTACTTTCAAAGACACGGGGCAAATGTTAGGCTCTGTCTTCTGACAAATTGTTGCTTATACTATTCTTTTTACTAGGGATTGGTGTTTACTGCAGAGTGAAAGGATTCTGTAAAGTGAACTATCCAAAAATCTTCCTGGCATACTGTGGTGAAAGGAAAGGCTGTAGGATGGCAGCTTTTATCGTTGTATGACTAAACAACGCAGGGAAAAACTCTGCATGCCTTTACCATGCATTTTGTATCCTGCATTTTTTTAGATCGCATATGCTTTTACAAAGTATGCCTTTACCTTGCATTATTTATATATATATTTATAAATATAATCAATTTATTTGTGGGGGGAGATCCCCCAAACTTACCTTAAGTGTGTTGGAAAGGCATATTTTCTAAAAGCATATGCGTTCTAAAAACATGTGTGGAAAAAAATGAGAGGTAAATGTACAACGTGGTAAAAACCTTGTTTTACAGGCTGTTTCCCATTTTTATTAACACACAACAACTTTTTTAATTACTGGAAAGGAACTGCACAACTATTTCAAAATAGACCAGCAGTGTACAAAGCAAAAATAAAGCAAATTTTTAAAAATTCTAGAGAGTGATGGAAACAAATATTTTGAATATATCTAAACAAATAAAGATACTGTAGTTGCTATACAAATAACATGTTTGCTGAAACTCAAATCCACACATTATCGTTTAGGCGCTATATAGTTTTATCAGTAAAACTGTGGCAGTGTGAATTTTGTGTCAATTTCAACAGAAAGACCACACCATGCCATAATATATTTGTTCTGGTGTGCTACAACATGCCCCACTGGCTACATACCATCAGGCAGATTTACAACAAAGTAACGCAGCATGGTGCAGCAAGTCATTTTGCTGCGCCGTGCTGCATTAGTTTGGAAAGCACAGAGATGCGACATATTTACAAGAATATGTTGCATCTCTGTGTTTCCCCTGATACCCCTGCCCTGGCGCACAAACTGCAGCCATGCACCAGTGCAGGCACATGGTGCAAGGATGCCTGTGTCATGGGAAGATTGTGATCCTGCAGTAACATTAAACAGTGTAGGCCTCATTTATGAAAAGTGACGCATCGCTGCGTGGAAACAGCGATGCGTGACTTTTTACTGCGCACTCCTTGCGACATTCCTGGTGCGTCATATTTAATGTATGACGCATCATGTCGCAAGGAGTTACAGATACGTCAGTATTTCTGACGTATCTGTAAACGCAAAAGTGACGCATTGCTGGAGTGTGTCACAAAAGTGACGCAACTCCAGCAATGCGTCCTTTCACATGGGGAACGCCCCATGTGAAAGGGCTTGCGTCAGTCTTACGCCTGCTGTGAGGCAGGCGCAAGATTTTGACGCAACAACGTCCTAAAAGTGACGCAGTGAAATCTCATAGATTTCACTGCGTCACTATTACGAGGCTTTTTGCGGGGGAACATTATTACGCAGGTATAATGTGGCGCAGAGGTTTAAAAAGTGATGCATCTACCTAGATGCGTCACTTTTTAAATATGGCACAACAGGGCGCATTTTTTACACCGCTGGTGCGTCACAAAAAGTGACGCACCGGCGGCGCAAAACTGACGCAAGGCCTTCATAAATAAGGCCCTGTGATTCTTGAATTGTTGTTATGGGCATGAATGGATACTTTACGATTTTGACGAACAATGTCAAATTTTTCAAGCATTTCATATAATTCATGGTACATTCCAGGGTAGTTTGAGTCCACAATTTTACCATTTCCTCTAAGTAATGCACAAGTTGCTAATAGGGTCTGAGTTATACAGAACAGCCATGACATCACAGCATAACTTTCTTGGTGTTGCTTTTTGTTTTTTCTGAGGTAGACTTCGTACGCTCGCAATAAAATTCTGTTCTGAAGCGTCTGAGCTTGGCACCAACTGTGAGTTTATGAAAAGGTCCAGATAGCAGTTGTGGCCCATGTAGAGCTAAAAGCTGGAGTTCTTCTTCAGTCTTTAGAACTGGCCTTCATTGTTCCCAGAGACTGACAAATGCTACCTCAGAACTGGTTTGTCCTTTCTTTGAACAGTGCCCTTCAGCTTTGACTTCCACTCTTAATTGGGTGTCTTCTAAAACAAAATGTTCATGTATAGCTCCATGATCTAGCATTCATTTTAGGTTGTTCATTTTGGCCTGATGGAGCAGCACACTTGTACGTCTGAGTAATGGATCCCTTTTCAAGCCTTTGTCCTTTACAAAAATAGGAGGTGATTGCTCCCCAGGCTCTCTCAATTTTGTTATTGGCACAAAGACTGTGAAGATAAAAAGGATAAATCACGTGTAAGTCCTGGTAATGTTTGTACTGGCCTTCATTTCAAAAGTAGCAAGTGATATATTGTTGCTGCAAAGTTGCCCTATATATCATTGGAATAAATATGTGAGCCAGGCATACCCGAGTGATAACAGAAACTGAAAAAAAGTTACAAACACTGAAAATGTAATCACTCTGGAGTTGTGAAAAAGGAAAGCCAGTTCTTGAACAACAATATGTACAGAAGAAACAGTATTCAATGTGAAACATATTCGCTGCTAAAGGAAGAGTGCCTTAGGCATGGTTAAAACAAATAATCTCTGCCTTTTTGCCAGCAGCGAAGTAATCAATGAAGATGTTTTGCTATGTGTTCGGTAGCCGGAAAAACAGTGCAAGAACTCTGCTATTAATCCAATGGCTGGATAAATAGTGGATATTTTTGCTATTTGCATGGCAGCTCGGCAGACAGTACACAAACTCTGAAACTGAATCAGAAGTCAGGTAAATAACAAAGAAAATTCACTATTTAACTGGGGGCTGGAGAAAGAACCACATAAATAAAAAAAAATGGTTGCAACAACATTCAGTATGCTATAAACTAGCCAGTACCAAAGAAACACACACATTGATAATGAAAACACATATTGAAAAAATGAAATGAAGAAATTAACATTAGGTATTCAGCAGCTCTAGAAAAGAAATTGCCCATGACTGTAAAGCAAACATTTGCGTTGTCATAGAGGAATGAGTCATCAAAATATTAGATGAGAGAGCAAACACTTGAACACTGAACCGTGGATAGGTGATTGCTTCTATTAATTTCCAAATGTCCTGCTCATAATTTGGAACAGGTCACAATAACTGCCTTCCATAGTATAAAATAATAGAATTGTGTAGATTTTTCAGAGGTGGTTGACATTTGCATTAATAGTGTTTAAAAGGCCATTTTGCTGTGATACATTTTGAGCAAAATAAAATAAAATGTTGCGAGCAAAACACGTTTTGCTGGCAACAGAGAGTGCTGACCAACAAACCTCTCTGTCACGGATAAACCGATACTTATTCACAAAACTTAGAATGACTAATATTGAGACTACCAGGGTATGCCTATCACCGAGAAGGATACAATTTTAAATAAGTAACATGCACTGAAATCCTCATATACATAAATGAAAATTTTGATAAGCAAAGTTTTTTCGCTCCTGTGGTACACTGAAATGTTTTTAAATGTTCATTTTAGTTCACAAAGCTAGCTTTAGAAATGAGAACTCACTGAAAAACTGTTCCGGATCAACCTCATAGTGTTGACTCAATTGTAAGACTTCAAGCTCTAACTGGGCATCCCTCGTCTAAATATATCCCAAGGTACCATAACAATATTTTCGATAGACAGTTCTGAAATCATAAATCAGAACTCACTGGGGAGAAAGATCGCATTTGTAAGGCATCATAGTTACAAACAAAACTAAACTATTTGCGAGAATTTAAAAATCATCCGGCATGTGCCTAGTAAGTACTTCTCTTTCGATGTAGTGTATTCGTATCCTTAAATCAAGCCAAATAAAGATAAGATTTGCATAACCCTATGAATATTTAAAAGGAAGTGGAAGCTTCAGTAATAATTAATACATCATCTGCATATAAGCTGACTGTTTGGTGGAACCCATCTAGAGAGCATCCAGGTGCCTCTGGTTCATCACACAATGAAATCAATAATGGTCTAAGGAAGGATTCAGGAGACAGGAAGCCCTACCTAGGTCCATTAGAAATGTGAAACGTGCTACTCTGCTGTCCATTAAATATAATGATAATTTCCAGTTACTGATACAGGGCTATTACAGTCTAAATAAAGCTCAGGAAAGTTAATCTGTTTAATTGTGACCCATAGATAATCCCGGTGCAATAGGTTGAGTATTTGCTCTGTATCCACTAGTGTTGCCATCAGTGACGTAAGAGAGTGATAGCATTCTCTATATACACCAGATGTATCTGAGGTGCTCCCTAAAGGCACAGATCTGGTCATAGGGAGGCATAGGGTGCTGGCGTAATCCTCTGTCCTCTTCCCTCCCCAGAGAGTCTGATTCTAATTTTGCTCATTGCAATACTGTGGCACGCCAACAGAGAGTCCTAGAAAGAAAGGAGGCTTTCAAGTGCCTCGAGAGTAAGCGCCAGGCCAGGTGAAAGCAAAGGTCCAAAAATATGCTAACAACTTTTCTGACTTTAGGGCAGATATCAACTCCTAGAATGCAACATTCCGGTTTTCAAAGATCTTGTCTACCAGTAACATTAGTAAGCACTGATGTGATCTCACTCCAGAATATGGTGGGGGCAGGACAATCCAAGAACATGTGCTTATCAGCACCGGGGACATGACAGGGAAGGTAGTTGAAGATTGCTGTAGTATACAGTTTAACCAGGTGTGCTGGGGTTCAATTAGCACAATCAAAGATATTGGAAGTGAGATTGCATGATCTAGGGTTAGTCTGATCAGGGATCAATTAGACAGCCAAGAGATCAGTCTTCTGTCTGCACCTATCGTGTAAAGTGTTTGGAATAGATATTAAGTGTGAAGCCCTACGTAGGTGATATCCCAGATATTCCTACCTGTCAATGTAAAGTGTCTGTGTGTCTCAAACTGTCCTGAAGGTAGTCCAAATTGCTCGACAGGTAAGGTGAGGAGTGTTGAATTTTGAAATAAGTCTCCCATAAATGGCACCCTGAGTTATCCAGGGCCTCAAACAAGACACGTTCCCTTAAGCAATGTAAACCCTGTAGAAGAATCCTAGGAGCACAGTGTATAGCTGGGGGCAAAAAAGTTAAGGCCGTGTGGTAGCTATCAGAGGCAATGTGTAACAGTTTATTATGTTTTTTGGCAGTGACATTTTTGGCATGGACTAAATACAGAACCCCATGGCTCTTTTGAAAGTACCTTACGCCAAGGCGATCTCTCAGATCCCATTAGGATTTCAAAGAAATACACCAGCATATCGTCATTGTACAACAATGCCATATGAGTCTCCTTATCTAGTGGAATGGTCCAAACGGAATCCAGGCAAGGTAGGCACCTAGCAAGGGATTCCATACAGTTATGAATAATGGGTGAGAGGTGGGCATCCCTGTCTAGTGTCTCTTTTATTAGCAAGAAAATCTGAAATAAGATAGCCAGTTTTGACTCTCACTGACGGTTATAAATAGAACAGTGTAATCAATTGCATAATTGTATTCCCAAATCCAATCTAGGGGAGCACTGTAAACATGTAACCCCATTCAAGCATTTTTTTTTAACAAAGGAGGAACCGGAGTAGGACAATATTTAACAGGGTCCAGTGTACAAGTCCGACAACTAATAACACAAGAGGGGTACAAAGTTCCCCGGGAGGAGTGAAAAGACAGAATGAGTGTACTAGGAAAAGCACGAAGGGGGGAATTCCCTTGTTGGAACTAAAACTCTCACACACCCAGTAAACTAGGTGTGATGCTTCATCACATGGGTTCTGCTCCTCGTCAGACTGGCGCTGCAATGCCTGACGGGCTCCCGAAACCGGGGCTCTTTATCGGAGATCTTTTGTTCCAGCCATATGGTGCATGCATGTGGGAGGGCGGGGGAAGTGTAGTCGTGAAGTGAAAGTGAATGAAAAAAGGTGAGTCAGTCCACAATGTACTTTATTAGCGTGGTTGACTCCCTTGATTAAAAGGGTGGGAGAGGAGATATATGCTTCGAAAAATTTAAAGCAGAATATCTACAACCCTCAGGTCAGGTCAACATGTTTTTTGCCTTACTGGCAATTCTTCAGGACCTCAGTGTTCAGTACTACACAAAGAAAGAGATAATTACACAATGTGGTATACAACCTTATTTTGTAGGTTTATAGATGGGCAGGCCAATTGGTCCTGCTGAGGTAATGCGACCTAGAGGAATAAAAAACACAACACAGAGCATCGTGGTGAGTGCAATATTCTGTTGTATATTGGTACGCAAGTGCTCTATGTTGTACACACACAAGAGTGAATAAAAGCATAAACATACAGATTGGGTACTTGTAGAACGCAACTACCCAAGTTATGCAGAAGCAATCTCAATTGAGCAAGAAGAAGACAACATAATGCTGCGAATGAAGGGAGTAGAAGGCTCTGTGCTTACCCCAGGGAATTTCCTAAGGTGCCCTGCAGACTGCTCCCGTGGGACCGGCAGAATAGGTATGGTACCTAGGGGAAAGAAACAATGCCGGGGAGAGTGCATATTTAAATAATTGGAGGCAACTGGGGTCAACCGTTGTAAAAACGTAATGTGAGAGCCCAAAGTACTCATCACGGACATCTTGCGCAAGCTGATAGCACTACTCGAGCCCGGAGTAAGAGTTGCGTTGAGATCAGGCTTGCCTTATTAGACAAAATGCACCACTCGAGGTTGCCTGCCGCCAAAGGGTACCGAAAGACCAATGAGCTGTACACCGCCCGTGTCACGTCCCCGCTGAAATACCTGCGGGAGGACGTGACCGTGGTAGTGCCCAGCACACCAATCTCTAGCGACCCCCAGGGCAACCAAAACAAGTCCCAAGTCAAACACCGTGTCGTGGAAGCAAGTGTCTTCCATGACAACGAAAACAGGGAGTTAAAACAAGGCAGAGCTTTACAAACTTACCGAGTGTCAGGGAACCAGAATTTGGTGTAGCTCACAGAAGGGGGCTCCTAACAAGCTTACCTACGGCAGCGAGAGGTCCAGGCCGTCGGAACCTACCCCCACGTGCAGCGCCCAGACAGTACGCAGAGCAGCTGGTGCACTCCCTCCATGAGCCGCTACTGGGGGTAGTCCTTAGCGTTTGAAAGAAGGGCTCTCCCTACATCTGGAGAGACATTCATTGCCTTAATTGTTCAGCATTGCAGTTAGTATGTGCACGAGATAACGGAGAGGATCTATGTTTGATAATGGAGACTGTACACTGATGTATGTCTAGTATGTTGTTGAAATCACCACCAATAATCCATGGGTGGTGTGACTAACAAAGAAGTATGACTGATACTTTAGCAAATAAGTGGGGCTGACCAACATTTGATGAGTAAATGCTACCTAGTAATAGTGGGGTGCTTTTGAGAAGGGCTTCGTCGATACATATTGTCCCTCTATATCTTGTACAGTTCCAGTAGAAATTAAGGGGCAAAAAGAGTAGAACCCAAATCATTACCACTCTACCATATCCACAATACCCAGTGTAGTAGCAGGAGCCCCTCCAGCATTTCTGTAGTGTGTGACCTTCCCCTTTAGCAAAGTGTGTTTCCTGAGCAATGTTGATGTTTGTGTGCCTAAGCTTTAGAAAATTATGAATATTATAGTTATCTTTAGAGAGATTTCATGCCCTGGCAATTCAAAGATATCAGTACTTAGTCGTCATAAAACCACTGAAGTGGATGGGGTGCTAAACCACTGTGGGAAAGTAAAAGGGTAGACGTCAATCACAGAAAAGGCATCCCAAGTGGTTCCCAGGTTATGCCTAGGAAGATAGCTAATAGACCAGGCTTGTGTAACTAACCTTCCCACCTCCCTATCCCAAGGCCACAGTGTAATGTCTGATCACCCAAAGATTGAGATAGAACCAATTTTCAGTTGCAGATTTAGTGGGATCATCTTACTCTAAAAAATAGGGAGGTTGTCAAGGTCAACTATGGCTTATATGCAAGCGCCAACCTGTCAGTTTAGTGAGAAATTAGGGCATAAGAGATGCAAGGAATAATAGGGTTTCCCTGTGTCAGAGAGTGGTACACTCCCCCATGCCCTATTCCCAGAAAGATGAAGAAGAACATTGCATTAGAAGTCCAATCAGGTTACCTACATGTATAGTATAGAAATAGCCCTTCGTTAGTGTGCAGTGGTTATATAATGACTGAGGTAGCATCATACCAGTATAAAGAGTATGCATCCCAAATCTCTATTTGTTTCCTACCTGAAAAAATGTAAATGTAATCCACCTGGAATAGCCGGATGAGTTCAGGTAAGTAAGCTCTGTAAGAAAGGGCAAGCACAGCTGTAACTCTTTTATCATAAACGAAGATAACAATAAACAGTAAGGAGACAATCAGATCAGCTCATCCACAGTCTGAGATGTCACTATAGGGAGGTGAAGCAATGTGACAATCATTTGAGATTTTAGCGAGTCTTAATTGATGAGGAGGAAGGGTCCGAGTCTCCAAGGGTGTTAGTTATGCTGGGGACACTAATTTTCGAGGCCATAGATATCACAGAGGTTGTTTTCAAGAAGGACTACGCTGGAGTGTGAACATTTGACGTGGGTTGGCAGAAGTGGGCTTATCTGGGGACATCCTGGATTTTCCTAGAGGACAGAGACTTGGGACGCGGAGATCCCTGCTTGGCTCCCTGTGAGTTCTCCTTTTATTACACCCAGTCCCATGTGCCTTCAAGTTTATTAAAGAAATAAGGGCCAAATGTAGGTGGCCCATTACCGGTCGGTAAACCCATAATTCAGTAAATTTCAGATTTACCAACCGGTATTAAGCCAATTGTGATGTAGGGGAGGATTCGGTAAATAACGAATTGGTATTTACCGATTCGGTAGTTACCGAATCGGTAAATGACATGTAGAAAGCACTATAAACAGTACTTATGTGCTTTAAGGATTCGTTATTTACCACCAACTATTAGTTGGTTGTAAATAAGGAATACCTTTGAAAATGCAAATTAATGCTTTTTCAACTGTGCCATGTGGCAGACATACATGCCTTTAGGGCATGTATGTGTGCCACATGTGCACACAAGCACTATTCAGGAGTGCAACAGGGTGCCAATGTGACACCCTGCCACCTTTGACATACAACGGATTTAACGGGTGACTCCTGATTTGACGACCACAACCTTTTTACAATCGCAAATAAGATTACTGATGCATACATTGTCATATGAAATACATATGATACTTTGCTGCCCGGTAATAACAGAAAAAAGACTGCAAATTAGCCTTAAAAAAGCCCTGGCTCGACTCGCCAAACAGGGCGAAACACGTGTCGGCTGGTCTGTCTTTTGTCGCAAGAATTAATTGCATAATGGATAAATGAGAAATGAGCAAAATATGGATGAAATCTTGTGTTAATAAAAAGAACTTCGCTCATATAAATATACTGGCACTGTATTATCTTTTACAAATGAGGAAAATCTGCCCTCTGATGGGATTGAATGACAATATTAGTAAGGAGGAATAAATGCTCACAATTTTTGCTTAACTTTGTAGTCAGGGAAGATCATGATACAAGATCTCCCACAGGAATGCTGATCAACTTGCCATGAAGCACATAGCAGTGATTCCCTGTCCCGATATTTCAATATTTTAACCCCTATCAGTCTAGATTTCTCCCCCTGGCAGCGGGTCACAAGAGTAAGCCTGGGCGTAGTTCGCGTAGCCGCACTCCGCGAGCTACGCGAAGATGCACTTGCACTCCGCGAACTACGCTTAACTCCGCGAACATGCGTAGTAGCTTGCTTGACCCGTTCGCGAGCCGTTTTTGTCTTTCGGAGCGCCGTGGAACTCTGGAACCTGCTCGACACCACAACTCCAGACGTCGCCTTCCTCACGGAAACATGGATGAACGCCTCCTCAGCACCCGACATCGCCGTCGCCATCCCGGACGGATACAAGATCACCCGGAGAGACCGCGTCAACCAGACAGGAGAAGGCATCACCATCGTCTACAAGAACACCATCCGCATCACGACCAACTCAGACGACACCCTCACAGCCGCCGAACATCTTCACTTCCAGATACACACGGACCCCAAGACCACACTCAGAGGCACCCTCATCTACAGACCCCCAGGACCTCGCACACAATTCAGCGAAGACATCGCAGACTTCATCAGCCCGCACGCCCTCGCCTCCGCTGACTACATCCTCCTAGGGGACCTCAACTTCCACCTGGAGAACAACAACGACAACACCACCACCACCCTGCTGGACAACCTCGCCAACCTCGGACTCATACAACTGGTGAACACCCCCACCCACTACGCCGGACACACGCTTGACCCAGTCTTCTCCTCCAGCAAGTACATCTCCTTCAGTCACTCCACCGGACTCCACTGGACAGACCACAGCTGCGTCCACTTCAGCTTCAGAAAGACCACGACTCACCACCACCCGCAACAGGTTCCCCGCAGGAACTGGAACAAGATCACCACCGACCAGCTCACCACTTCACTGAGCCAGAACCCTCCCGCCAGCTCAACGGACCCCAACCAAGCAGCCAACAACCTCACACAGTGGGTCACCAATTGCGCTCGCCCAACCAGCCTCGACCACTCGCAGTCCGGTTTCCGCACCAACCACAGCACCGAAAACGCCCTCATTGCAGCCACTGAAGACATCCGAGCCCTGCTCGACAACTGGGAAACAGCGGCCCTCATCCTCCTGGACCTCTCCGCAGCATTCGATACGGTCTGCCAACGCACCCTAGTGCAGCGCCTCAGCAACATCGGAATCCAAGAGAAGGCACTGGAATGGATCATCACGTTCCTCACCGGAAGAACCCAGAGAGTCCGCCTCCCCCCGTACAGATCTAAGGCCACCGAAGTCATATGCGGCGTACCACAAGGATCATCACTCAGCCCCACCCTCTTCAACGTCTACATGAGCCCCCTCGCAGCCATCGTACGCCAACACAACCTCAACATCATCTCCTACGCCGACGACACCCAGCTGATCCTCTCCCTCACCAACGACCCAGGAACCGCCAGAACCAACCTACACGAAGGGATGAAAGATGTAGTCGAATGGATGAGGAACAGCCGCCTGAAACTGAACTCAGACAAGACGGAAGTCCTCATCCTTGGATCATCACCCTCCGCCTGGGACGACTCCTGGTGGCCCCCTGCCATGGGCAGCGCACCCAAACCAACGGACCACGCATGCAACCTGGGCTTCATCCTGGACTCCTCCCTCTCGATGACCAGACAAGTCAACGCCGTCTCATCATCATGCTTCAACATCCTACGCATGCTCTGAAAGATCTTCCGATGGCTCGCCACCGAAACCAGGAAGACGGTCTGTTATGGCTGTCTTTTTGCTAGCTCTTTGGAGAAGGAGAATGATGGAGAGTGACTCCAGCCTATCACCCCCATAGCATAGGGATTAGGCTGATAGACAGGGACCCTGTCTTATATATATAAGGGCATTTTCGTATTATTTTCCTTAGAGTAAGGCTTATGAATTTAAGTTAGGGGATAGATATATAAATATTAGTCATGATTCGCTCATTTGCTAACATGCTGAGCTGTTTTTCATGGAGCTATGCATATTATGGGCTCCGTAGGCCTTAAACGAGACAGACTCCATTTTGCTTTCTGCCCGGTAGCTTGAGAAGGCCTTCTAGGTCAAGTGTAATGTTTTAGTTTCAAGCTGTTGTTCGCTTGGAGAGAACCGGTTCAGGCTGACCCTTATCGAAGGAATGTATTTTTCTCCACTCCGAAGACACAACTTCAGGCCGGCCGGCTGGGAAAGTGTCCTTGGTACGGGGAGGTACAAGAATTTGGTGGGCGGCAGGTTACTGGCCGTGAATTTCCATGAAGGAACGGGCTTTGATATTAGCGAAGGTGTTAGTCAGTTTGTCAGTTAGTCCGTAGGCGGCATCTAGCCGTTAGCATCTCTGCTATTATTCATCTTATGGTGGACAGTCGCCATCTTTGAAGTCCGAGAAAGATTTAAGACCGAAACTCTCTGAGAAAGACTGAACGAGAAGTAGCGCGGAGCGCACTGATACAGAGAGAGAGAGATACGGTAGCTAATAACCAGCAAGGTTCCGGTGCCCTGGAGGGAAGCAGACGAGGTTGAGCCTAGCGGTGCAGACGTGTACTTGTGACGGCTGGGGTGTGACTGCAAGGAGAGCCAGGACACAGAGACGAGAAGGGAACCTAGATGACTGCCGAGTCCAGATTTCATATTAACCAGGTGATGTCCATCCATTGCTCATAGAATGTGCACTCTAATCTTTACCTTTTTCTTTGCAAAAGTTATGCCGCATAGTAATGTGATTTGTGTTTACTGTTAATAAATACCCTAATTCATATAGAATTATCGTGTACCTGGTGCTTATGTTCAATCTTGGTAAACCGCACTTCTAGTCAGGAACTGTTTGGGTGAACGGATGAGAAATCCCGATCAGGTAAATGGTGATTGAATAAGGAGGGAGTGGGTGGACCTTCGATGTCAAGAGCAGGGAGTACACTATACAATCTGGAACCCTATTCAAAGTTATTATTGTAGTTCTATTCCAAGTAGACCACTGAGATAATACCCCAAATAATGGTTCATAGGAATGTGGTCGTCGTTGATATGCGGCGTTAGTGACAGCACTGGGTGGGAGACCAGTGTTAATACCCACTGGATTGTGGCTTGAGTAAGTGAGAGCGTTAGGAGGTCGAACTAACGTGTAGTTTCGCAGGATTGCGAACAGTTTGGAAAAGGGAGCATTGGGTTCTGCAGGCCCATGTGTAGACACACCGGATTGTGTGTCAGATCTGCCCTAGGGTAGAACGGTCTGGGTCGGGGTGGCCGCGAGACCAACTGATGTGAATAAGATATTGTAGAAAATCCGTACATACATATATATATATATTGTCATTCCCCATCCTTAGGTGCGACCTGTATATTTACCTGTATATCTACTCATTGTGAATACGATCTGAGGAGGGAAGGTGAGTACGTTTTGGCTGGGTCATAGGGGCCCCTGGGGGCTGATCCCATCTAAACAGAAAATCCAGCCATTACATCTGGCGTCACGAACTGTTTACGAAGCCTGTGTGCATTGTGTTGTTTTAATCTTGTTGGTTTGCGCTCGGCTTGTACGTATAAAATTTTGTTTATAATTGTGTATATCATTTTTTGCGTGTCATTATGTTTGCGAAAAAATCATCGTCGGTTTTCAAATTACCGATTCAGATTCCCGGCTGGGAGTGTACGCCTTACGAGGCTTTGGCCCGTGAGTGGGCTGATTCTACTGGTTTGAGTGAAAATTGGTCTTCATGCTTGGAGCAGGCGGAGCCTGCCGATGTTGTGTCGTGCTAACTGAAAGCGCCAGTAGTGAAGGGTGATGAGCTTCCTATTTTAGGACGCAGAGGGTGGATTGTTCTGAATGCATACAGGATATTGCATGAGAGGTTAGTTCAGCTACAGAAACAGTTTAAAGACATGGAAGGTCAGTGTGTTGAGTTGCAAAATGCGCATACTTTGTTGCGTTGTCAAAATAAATTGCTTGCCGACAAACTTGAAACATATCAGACCATTGCCGAAAGGGCTGCGGTCCGTATTGCACGTTACAAATATAAACATCGTCGTGGACGTGTGTCCTCCCGCAAAGTGCGTATGGTTGTAGCAAAAGCTGGAATGGATTGGAACCCCGATGAGTGGGACGGTAATATCTGGGATTCTCATACTTCTGACTCCTCGGCAGAGGAGGGTGACAAGTGCGAGTCTTCTCGCTCCGGACGTGATTGTAAATCTGCTTCATGTATTGATTCAACTCCAGATTGTGACCGCGCTCGTTCTTCCCGTGTGGATGACGTAGCTTGCCCTGATTGTACTGTTAAATCTAAGATGCGGGCTTCCTCGGAAGCTCTTCCCGCAGTTTCTGCTCATCCGATTTTTCGACGAAAATTACAACAGGCCCCTGGTAACCCGGGTGGTATAGCTCTTGATTGTATTGAAGACTTTACTCAGCAGGAGGTTAGTGACATTTTACAACGATTTCGACAACGGCCTGGTGAGGCCTTGCTTACCTGGATGGTGCGTCTTTATGAGCTTGGCGCTGCCGGTATTATGCTCGATGCTGTTGATTGCTTACGATTTTGCTCTTTGAGTTCTGATTCTACGATTCAGGATCATTTTCGGAATTACAATGGTGCTGGTCAAATTTCTTTGCTCCAGCTTGCGTCTGACGGCTGTAATCATAAATATCCAACTGAATCTGATTGGCCTACTGATGAAAAACCGTGGTATACTCTGCGCGATGCGTCGCAACGTTTAAAAGAGGAAGTCATGAAAACGTGTATCTTCCTTAGTACTGCTGACAAGTTATTGGATGGTCTTTTAACATCTTCTGTGCGTAATCGCATTATCCGTTCTTCTCCTGTTGCTTACAAGTAGGTCATGATGACATTATTGATTAACCAAACTGGCAATCCTTTGTCTGTTGTGCTTGAGTCTGTTCGTCAGCTTGGTGAGCTGGGTGAATGGTTTAAACCTGAAAGACAATCTCGACCTGAGGGTCGTACTGGTGGGGACTATAAGTTCTCTAGACGTGACATGTTTCTTGCTCTCATTGCTGATGGTGTCAAAAGGGAAGACATTGATGGCGAGCCTAATAATCGCTTATGGGACATGTTTCGTAAGCGTGGTTTGGATCGAAAGGAGGGTGCCCGTCGTGTGCGAAAGAATGAGTATGATCGTGGTTCGGATGACAGTGGTGATGAGAGACGACGTGTGAATTCTGACCGCCGTGATGATCGGCGCTATGAACGTGATGGATCCCCTCGTCGTAATGATGGGAGGGGGAGAGAGGATGATCGTGAGAGGGGAAGAGATGATCGTGTTTCTAGCAGACGACGAGATGCAAGGAGTTGTTCCCCTGACGTAAGAAATAGGGAAGATCGTAACAGACTCCCTGACCGCAACTCACAACTTTTTGAACATGACACTAATCCGTTTTGTACTGGAGACGGATATGAACAAGACATTCTACTACCAAAGAAAACTGAGAACATTTACCCTGATTTGTCTTGGTTGACAGAACGCAGGAAAAATGACTAGGAAATAGGTCAAGCTCCGGTACGCAAGTGGGCCCACAGAGATTACAGACCCTATGTAGATATTGAGATTTTTTGGAAACATCGTAATATACAAAGGGCCCGAGCGTTGGTTGATACTGGGGCGGAGGCCACTTTAATTCATGGTAAGTCGAGAAAATTTAATGGACAGTCTTTTACAATTACCGGTCTGGGTGGTAAAGAGACACCCGCGGTTCAAACTGCACTCGAAATTAAAATTGGTAGAATTCCTCGTAGAGAATACTCTGTGTTGGTTGTGCCACTTTTGGAATACATTATTGGAATTGACATTTTGAAAGGTATGACTTTGCATTTGGATGATGGGTACTATCAATTTGGTGCACGACAGTACATTTCGACCAGACCCGTACGGGTTGGCCGTTTACGCATGCCACCTATTAAAATACCTTTAGCAACGAAAGTGATTTCTCAAAAGCAATATCGCATCCCAGGTGGTCATGAAGAAATTACCGCTACGATTCAGGATTTGGTTGACGCAGGAGTCATTACTCCGGTCACATCTGCTTGGAATAATCCCGTTTGGCCCGTGCGCAAAAGTGACAACTCTTGGCGCATGACTGTTGATTATCGAGAATTGAATAAACATACACCTAAATTGACTGTTGCAGTGCCTGACATTGTCACACTGATTCAGAGAATTCAAAAGCATCCAGGTACATGGTATGCTTCCATTGATATTGCTAATGCGTTCTTTTCAATACCAATTGCCCCCGAATGTCAGGAACAGTTCAGTTTTACATGGAATGGACGTCAAATGACGTTCCGGAGTCTTCCTCAAGGCTATGTACATAGTCCTACAATCTGTCACCGGCTGGTGGCGGAACATTTGTCTGAAGTACCCACGTATCCACAAATTCAGATTTGTCATTATATTGACGACATTTTGATTCAAGGTGAAACGCAAGACCAGGTACAATCCCATTTAGATCAAATCATTGACTGTTTGCGTGCGAAAGGCTGGGAAATTAATCCTGACAAATTACAATCTCCATCCCAAGCTGTAAAATTTTTAGGAATTAATTGGCATGAGGGTCACAGAGAAGTGATTCCACAGGTTAAACGAAAAATACTTGATTTTGCTGTTCCCCGAAACAGGAAAGAAGCTCAATGCTTTATTGGATTATTTGGATTTTGGCGTCAGCATATTCCCCATTTGTGTCAAATCTTGGCTCCACTGTATCGAGTCACTCGTAAAAAGAATGCGTTTGAATGGGGTGAACCTCAACTGACTGCTTTTAATTTGGCTAAAGCAGCTATTCAGTATGCTTTGGATTTGTGGCCCGTGAGTGAAGGTGATGTGGATTTGAATGTGTCCGTGGACGGCCTGTATGCCAATTGGAGTTTATGGCAAAAGCAGGGCAGACAAAAAGTGCCATTAGGTTTTTGGACCAAAAAGTTACCCGAGGCTGGTGAGCGTTACTCACCTTTTGAAAAACAGTTGCTTGCTTGTTATTGGGCTCTGGTGGATACCGAGCAATTGACCCTAGGCCTTGCTGTGATTTTGAGGCCTGAAATTCCTATTATGCAGTGGGTTTTGAGTTCACCAAAGTCCCATCGAATTGGAAATGCTCAGGAGGCTAGTGTGATTAAATGGAAATGGTACATTCAGGACAGGGCACGTGTGGGTCCGAAAGGTGTGGCGGTTTTACATGAGCGAGTGGCGCAGGCGCCCTCCAATGAGGCTGAAAGTGAGTGTTCGGTTCCCGTAGTGCAGGAGTCTCCCGTGAAGTGGGGTAAATCATTTGATGATCTGTCCGCGGAGGATAGAAAACATGTGTGGTTTACGGATGGTTCTGCGAAGTTCATTGGTGACAAAAGACATTGGAAAGCTGTCTCTTTTAATCCGATTACAAAGAAATTGTTAAGCACAACTGGAGATGGTAAGAGTAGTCAATATGCTGAACTCTATGCAGTTTACCAAGTTTTGAAACAGGAACTACCTGGTACATGTCATATTTTCACTGATTCCTGGTCCACTGCAAATGGACTAGCGGTGTGGTTACCTACATGGCATTCTCATAATTGGGAATTGCATTCCAAGGAGCTGTGGGGCAAAGAGCTATGGCAAGAAATTTGGGAATTGCTCCCGCAGAGTACTGTAACAATCTTTCACGTGGATGCTCATACTCCTATTGACTCCCTTGACAAATTTTTTCATAATATTGCAGATGAACAGTCTAAAATTTCTGAGGCAGTGGTTGACATGCAAGATTCTGATTTGGCGGGATTGGCGAAGTGGGCCCATCAGAAAGCAGGACATTTTGGAGAGAAAGCCACTAGCAGGTGGGCTGCCGATAGAGGAATTCATATTCCCTTTTCTTTAATTAAAGATGTCATTCTACATTGTCCCATTTGCCAACATTCTAGGAAAAAAGAGGTGCCTCAGATTGTTCGAGGCCACTTACATCGAGGTAAATTGCCCGCCCAAATTTGGCAGATTGATTATATTGGTCCGCTCCCTATGAGCAGAAATTGTCAATACATTTGCACAGTGGTTGATACTTATAGTGGCCTTTTGGTCGCTTTCCCTTGCAAGAATGCTACCCAAGTGAATACTATTAAAACCCTGGAGCTAATCACTCTGTACTATGGTGTCCCTTTCCAGATTCAATCAGACAATGCATCCCACTTTCGTGGAAGATTGGTGCAGGAATTCTGTACGGAAAATAATATTGATTGGGTGTTTCATATTCCATATTATCCACAAGCTTCAGGATTGATTGAGAGAATGAATGGCTTGTTGAAAGAACAGTTGCGCAAGTTGACTGATGATCGTTACAGCCAGTGGAGAGATGTCCTACTTCAAGCTTTGTTAATTTTAAATAATCGTCCTTTGTTACATGCTGAATCTCCTTTAATGCGTTTGTTTCCTCCACATGTTGATGCAAAACCAAATTCTATAGCGAACACTGTCATGTATTGGGAAATTACCCCCGGTGCTTTGGCTCCGTGTAGAGCAACCCCAGGTTCTGCAGGCCTCGACCTGCATGCATTAAATGATGCACAATTTCCAGGAAAAGATCGAATCATTGTTGAAACTGGCATTGGTGTCTCTATACCTGCCGGTAGTTTTGGATTAATTGCCCCTAGATCTGGCCTGGCCCTGAAAGGTGTACAAGTACTCGGAGGAGTGATTGACAGTTATTATCAGGGAGAGATTAAGGTTCTCCTGCTTAATAGCAGTGAGATGGATTTGTTCATCAAAAAGTCTGACCGTGTTGCTCAGTTACTGATTATGCCTGTCTTCAGTGGTGAGATCAAAAAAGGCTCTGCTCCAACGTTGCTAACTGTGCGAGGACAAAAAGGCTTCGGATCGTCTGATCTTCCTGGAGCTAAAATATGGGTGCAATCGCCTAAAAATCCTCCTGAACAGGCTGATATTATTGCGACCGGTCATGACAACACCGTTTTGGTGATGAAGCCAGGGAAAGATGGCTGGGAAGCTGTCCCAGCTGATAAATGTTATTTACGAGAACGATTAAGGCCTGTGTTTGTATTCTTCCAGATCATTCTTTGGATTGCTGCTGCAGGATGTGTCGGCGCTGGACTCCTTTTGGCCTGCTACGCCGGGAGAGGAGAGGATCTACCGACGCCGGTTGATGGGATAATACGAGCCCCGCGGTCTGCGTGGGCTGCTTCGTCTAACTTTTGGATCACACTCGCGAAGCGGGTGACGAACTCTCCGCATTTTTGCCTTACCCCCATGAAGAGCGTTACTGACATTCTAGCGACCTGTCTGGTAGCTGTCCCTGCATCCACTGAAACGCTTCACCATATTTTTAATTTTTCTAATGCCCGACCTAATGTTATTCTGGGTGACTTTGCAGCACACGAATTTTGTCCCTCATGTACTCTTATTCCAGACCTTGATGTCTCTATTAATTCCAGAATTACTACTTTTAATATTACCCCTGGAGATCTTTGCTTCATAATGACCTGCAACCCTAAAGCTATTACTGAGTGCCTGCGGCTGAAGCTCCAAGCCGCTACTACTTTTTCATTTCATCAACGCTTGTTATGTTCAAAGAGACTTCCGGATTCATGTCTTTCAGTTAAGAATAATATGACCTGTAAACGTTTAGTAGTAGCCACTAGCCATTATCGTCCAATGTTATTGCCAGCTGGATGGCTCTTTTCCTGTGGGAATTCATCTTGGCCCTATATTCCCGCGAATATTTCTGGTGGCCCATGTGCCATCACTAGATTAAGTTTGCTAATGTTTTCCTCACATCCTACTTCACATTCCCGTATTGTACGTGATTCGATGTCATTGCATGAAGATTGTGACTCCTCTGTTCATCTCTATTCTAGATCAGAGTATCTTGGTTTAGCTTTTTCTATTATTGGAGTGCCTGCATTGGCCGTTTATAATGCCAAAACAATCGGCAAAATGGCCTGCTGGATGGTCAAATCGATTAATCAAACGTCTACTGTTTTATCAGATTTATTATTAGACTCCCAAGGTGAACGTAGAGCTATTTTGCAGAATCGTGCGGCTATCGATTACTTATTGTTGAAACATGGACATGAATGTTCTGATTTTGAAGGTCTATGCTGTTTTAATTTGTCTGACCATTCTAAAGCTATCCAATCCCACATTAACAAACTCCACGACTTGACTGCAGAAATTAGAGAACATATAGATCAGGGTTTCTTTGACTGGCTTTTTAACTGGCTCCCTGACATGCATTTAATACGACAAATTTTAGGGGGGGTTATTCTTACTATTTGTATCCTCATAGCTATTTGTTGCTTTATTCAGTGTATCCCTTCCCTGCTACAATTTCTTAGACTTAGTAAGGGTCGTAGATCAGTTAATTTTGTTTCATATTATTCGTCTACTGACGTTAGCTCCATTTAGTTTGTGGTTAATAGACTGGAGTCAAGGGGTGTAATGTTATGGCTGTCTTTTTGCTAGCTCTTTGGAGAAGGAGAATGATGGAGAGTGACTCCAGCCTATCACCCCCATAGCATAGGGATTAGGCTGATAGACAGGGACCCTGTCTTATATATATAAGGGCATTTTCGTATTATTTTCCTTAGAGTAAGGCTTATGAATTTAAGTTAGGGGATAGATATATAAATATTAGTCATGATTCGCTCATTTGCTAACATGCTGAGCTGTTTTTCATGGAGCTATGCATATTATGGGCTCCGTAGGCCTTAAACGAGACAGACTCCATTTTGCTTTCTGCCCGGTAGCTTGAGAAGGCCTTCTAGGTCAAGTGTAATGTTTTAGTTTCAAGCTGTTGTTCGCTTGGAGAGAACCGGTTCAGGCTGACCCTTATCGAAGGAATGTATTTTTCTCCACTCCGAAGACACAACTTCAGGCCGGCCGGCTGGGAAAGTGTCCTTGGTACGGGGAGGTACAAGAATTTGGTGGGCGGCAGGTTACTGGCCGTGAATTTCCATGAAGGAACGGGCTTTGATATTAGCGAAGGTGTTAGTCAGTTTGTCAGTTAGTCCGTAGGCGGCATCTAGCCGTTAGCATCTCTGCTATTATTCATCTTATGGTGGACAGTCGCCATCTTTGAAGTCCGAGAAAGATTTAAGACCGAAACTCTCTGAGAAAGACTGAACGAGAAGTAGCGCGGAGCGCACTGATACAGAGAGAGAGAGATACGGTAGCTAATAACCAGCAAGGTTCCGGTGCCCTGGAGGGAAGCAGACGAGGTTGAGCCTAGCGGTGCAGACGTGTACTTGTGACGGCTGGGGTGTGACTGCAAGGAGAGCCAGGACACAGAGACGAGAAGGGAACCTAGATGACTGCCGAGTCCAGATTTCATATTAACCAGGTGATGTCCGTCCATTGCTCATAGAATGTGCACTCTAATCTTTACCTTTTTCTTTGCAAAAGTTATGCCGCATAGTAATGTGATTTGTGTTTACTGTTAATAAATACCCTAATTCATATAGAATTATCGTGTACCTGGTGCTTATGTTCAATCTTGGTAAACCGCACTTCTAGTCAGGAACTGTTTGGGTGAACGGATGAGAAATCCCGATCAGGTAAATGGTGATTGAATAAGGAGGGAGTGGGTGGACCTTCGATGTCAAGAGCAGGGAGTACACTATACAATCTGGAACCCTATTCAAAGTTATTATTGTAGTTCTATTCCAAGTAGACCACTGAGATAATACCCCAAATAATGGTTCATAGGAATGTGGTCGTCGTTGATATGCGGCGTTAGTGACAGCACTGGGTGGGAGACCAGTGTTAATACCCACTGGATTGTGGCTTGAGTAAGTGAGAGTGTTAGGAGGTCGAACTAACGTGTAGTTTCGCAGGATTGCGAACAGTTTGGAAAAGGGAGCATTGGGTTCTGCAGGCCCATGTGTAGACACACCGGATTGTGTGTCAGATCTGCCCTAGGGTAGAACGGTCTGGGTCGGGGTGGCCGCGAGACCAACTGATGTGAATAAGATATTGTAGAAAATCCGTACATACATATATATATATATTGTCATTCCCCATCCTTAGGTGCGACCTGTATATTTACCTGTATATCTACTCATTGTGAATACGATCTGAGGAGGGAAGGTGAGTACGTTTTGGCTGGGTCATAGGGGCCCCTGGGGGCTGATCCCATCTAAACAGAAAATCCAGCCATTACACGGTCACACAGGCACTCGTCACCAGCCGACTGGACTACAGAAACACCCTCTATACCGGAACCACAGCCAAACTCCAGAAAAGACTCTAACACATCCAGAACGCCTCCGCACGACTCATCTTGGACACCCCCCGACACAGCCACATCTCCGGACACCTGAGAGACCTTCACTGGCTCCCCGTCAGCAAGAGAATCACGTTCCAACTCCTCACTCACGCACACAAGGCCCTCCACGACCTGGGCCCCAGGTACCTCAACAACCGCCTGACCTTCTACACTCCCACCCGCCAGCTATGATCGACCAGCCATGCCCTCGCCGCCGTGCCACGCATCCGAAGATCCACCATGGGAGGAAGATCCTTCTCCTACCTGGCAGCCAAGACTTGGAACTCCCTTCCCATCCACCTCCGCCTGAACCAAGACCACCTCTGCTTCAGGAAGCAACTCAAGACATGGCTGTTCGAGCAGTAGCGGACTCCCCTCCCCCAAGCGCCTTGAGACCCTCTGGGTGAGTAGCGCGCTATACAAATATCCTGATTGATTGATTGATTGATTGCCTGCATGCTCGGGATGTGTAGCGCACGAAGTTACCCATGAGGTTTGTCCCGCCCGCTCGCGTCCCCTTATTTCCGGTCACTACTAACGTGTTCGCGAGTAATTCTGTGCCAGATTGCAGTTTCTGCGTGTTCGGCAACTCAATCTTACCGACAAGCATCCTCGCGCACGCGAAAATGCTATTGAGCGCGCGAGAACTACGCTACGCAGCAGTTTGCGGAGTATTTGACAACTTCGCGTTCTCCGCGGAGCGCGGAGTTGCCGAAACTCCGCAAACTCCGCGAACGGAGCGTAGTTCTTCGCCCAGGGCTACACAAGAGGGGATCCTATAACTCACTCAGTTGTGAAGAAAGGGGAGAGGTCAGTAGGCCCTACATGTGTGGATAACCAGTTATCAACTAAGGTGTTGGGTCAGGGCCCTCTGTACTCTTTGGGAGGCCATAAATGTGGTGTTTTGAAGAAAGAAACCCCTCCACATTCTCTGTCCTTTCCTACTAAAAACAGATTCTGTTTTTTAAGTCACCTATATGCTTATGAAGATCAGCTGTCTGAGATTGAAGCTCCTGTAGATATGCCTTGTTCCTCTTCACTTTGAATGTTTTCACTGGTCTTCAAGCAAAAGACTAAGTTCAACTACTATCATGTCTACTTTACATTCCAGTACAGATCTGCCATCGGGAATTACTTTCAGGATCTGATCAAGTTTTTCTGCCACTGGCATGGGTTAGGTCAAGTCTAGCAATGATGAGGAGGACGGCCCCTCAGCTATTACCTCCAGATGGTCTTGTGCCAAGACAGGAGTAGTTGATGAAGAAAGACATTTGACAACTGAAGTTTACTCAGCTGCAGCCACCTGAACAAGATGTCCTGATACTCAAATGGAGCCATACGGGTCATGGGCATCACTTAATTGTTTTGAGTTTTATATAGCCCAAACTTAACCTACAGGTATCAGAGCGCTTTACATTAGCACCAGTTGTGTTACAGGCGGACACATTTATTTTGTTAGGCATGGGGAAATTAAGTGATTTGTCCAGAATTACAGGATGTTGAGCGTCCCTGCCGAGACTCGAACCAGGTTGCCTAGCTTTGAGGCTGACCTCGATAGCCATTAGGTCACATCCTGTCCCCGACATCTAGATCCTTAAATACTGTGAAGCAGATGGGTCAGGATCTCAAAGAGGGGCATTGTTGTTGTAGCTTAGCCCAACATAAAGTCTTCTGGGCTTAGTCCCTTAGTAGAGGCAAGGTTGACATAAGCAGGAAGGGCACGAGCAGTCTGAGCCACAGATGTGGATTGATTGCTGTGATGAGTACACTCCACAGGGAGATTCATCCCACCTTTTCCCATTTAGGTATCTATTGAGTGAGGCAATCAGGATAAATCCCAGCAGCTAAGACTATGGCCTTTGAGAGTCCTCCAGGTGGTATGGTGGATTGTTTATTTAGTAAGGACCAAGAGCCTCGCTGTCAGCTGTCGGGACAAATTAGTAGCTCCTCTCCTCATACACCCCAACAGCAGGTCACCTCTGTGCTCTCTCAGAGCCAACTTCTTCAGCAGATAGTCCCATCACTAGGAGTGTGGTACAAGAAGAAGTCTGCAGTGACAGTGCAAGTGATTCCTTGTATGTGGGCCCAATACAGGGCCAAGTCACGAAAGCCTCCAATTAGTTGGTGCAATAGTGGGGGGTGCAACATTTTCATTTGATACCAATGAAGGCAATTGTATGGAGCAGCGAGTCAGTCACACAGGAAAGAAGAACAGAAAGCACCCCTCCCAGGAGATAGAGCAAGCCTCCATGCAAGACACAGTAGCAGGTACCTCATTCCTTGCCAGTGAGCAATGCAAAGGAAGGGATCCCCAGGAAAAAGTCCCCAACCTCCTGCAGCCGATACAAGGCACATACCACTGGAGGCTCCACATCAATCTGCTGCTCTCTCCAAGCCAGTAGCAGTCTCTGTTGTGCCGCAGGGCAGGCATCAGGCTAAGCCTTCTCTGCCAGCCGCTGAGGGTTTCACTGCAGGGCCAGTAGCTGGCTGTGTTTGTCACATGGTTGCAGACTACCCTTGGAGTTCTCAGAAGGTAATCCAGGGGGGATACCCCAAAGGAACCATATCAATCACCACGTTCCAGGGTATGCTGAAATCAAGAAGCATTGCATGAGCTAGTCTGCAGATCAATTAATGAGCATCCACCATCTTGGTGTGCCTTGCCACGCCACCCAATGTAGGTCTTAGAAGTACAAATGTTCCAGTAATTTAACTATTTATAGGTAAAATTCAGGTGCTTGACTTGTATATATGATATACATTCTGGGGCTGTGCCAAGGTTCTGTTCAGCGCACATCACCTTTCCATTCCCACCTGAGATGTAACCGTCAACCCAATATTTTTTAATGAGTCATCTGAGATAGGTCTAGGAGCAACTATAATATTCATCCGTGCAAAGTAAAACAAAGTCAATCCTTGTGCACTGTGGTAAAAAATATGTGAAACTGGTTGTCTGCTGCCATGTAAGCCACGGATTTAGCAGCCTTATATTCTTAGCAAATCCATGACCTGCCTCTTGTGGTTTTAAGGAAGATGAACCTCTCAATTTGAAGATCTATCCACTGGGCATACAACAATGTTCCAATCTCTTCTGATGACTTAGTGACCTGCCATGTCATCTAACTGTAAATATACAGTCCATCCGGTATTATGTCTTTAATTGCTAGAAATAATAAATATGTGGTCATATCTTAGCTTTAATGTAGAAGTAGTCCATCTAACCAATGAGTCAATCGTCAATGCTCTGAATGAAACTCCTTCCAAATTGTCTCATTCTTCAATAACTTTCTGGGATGTAAGTTTCTGCTTGACAGTGGAGCTGTCTCAGGGGCATAATGTTACCAATTCTTGAAAATACACATACAGTGGACGTTGGCTCCAACTAGACCAGTATTACTCTTCAGTCTTTGACCTCATGCTATTGGTTCTTCAGTGTAGCATTCCGCTGTTCAGAAAGTGATACCTTTGGAATGTATGAGAGACTCTTTAAATCTGAAAAGTACACTCAAATATCACACTTTTTGTCATACAGTATTAGACAATATCAGAATCAAAAATATTGTGGTACAAAATATTGTGTCACAAAAATATTATGGAGGTAAGTTTATATAGGTAACCAATGTTTCTTTATATATGTACTTTGACAATATATATATATATATATATATATATATATATATATATATATATATATATATATCTTCAAGATATGTAGATGTGGAGTTAAGAATAGTAAATCTATACTTCCCAATTTGCACTTACCTTCTCGATATGTTGGTCCTCGATATTTTTGACACAATAAATGTATGTTTCCGATATACTGTCAGTGATTCTGTCACAATCAATTCCTTATCTTCTATATGCTTTCTATGCAGAAAACACATCTTTTTAGATACTATTGCCTAATATTGACATAACCAAGAGGGAATCCTTTAATGTAGCAAATGGCATTTAGGCATGTAATGCATATAAACAGCATTTATAAGTGACTGCGTTTTCAAACATTGGCAGGCCTCAAAAATCAAAATAAACAACTCCCTCATGAGACAGAACCAGGTCGAGCAGCACATTTCCAAAATCAAGCCAGGCTGATGAGTTTATCAGTCTTTGCACAGTCCTATCCAGCCTCATTTGTTGTTTCCACAACCTTGCGCTATTCATTGTGTGGATATTCCTGATTGGTGATGCACCAAGAAGAACCTGGAGAATTGCTACTGAGTCATTGCAGATGTAGATAGCACCAAACTATCCATCTCCAAGCATTCAAGAAATTAAATGTGTGGGAGCTAACATGAGTATGTGCCATGTCATGTGGGTAGTGGGTAGCTGTTCCATGGCTACACACAGACTGTCCTCAAATATGTGGATGAGTGATTGTAAGGAGGTTATTTGTATGTGACCCTTATACCTCACTCCTCATTGAAATAGCTGGTAGAACAGCTGTCTGTCAAGTCAGTCTAGATGATTTCAAAATAAGCACAGATTTGGGGGTTAATGAGGTGTAGATGGAATAACTTGAGCAGGTCATTGATGTGGTTTGAGTGTTTCTGAGTGGCCTTCTCTTTTGCACCACAAAATCCTGTGTTAGTTCATGCTGTAACCACACCATACCGTACTATACCATAACATACCATAACATAACATAACATAACATAACATAACATAACATAACATAACAACATAACATAACTAACGTTTCCTTTAAGGTAGATATGTATGCTTAACTTGTCCTGACTCTACATGAATAAACAAGACAGCAGACTCTCCCCTTCTTTCTGAATTGAGTTGTGACCAAAGCCACTACATTTCCTTGTGATACAGCCATGCAATGCACTCTCCAGGAGGAGAAAGAGTCTAGTTTGTCTGATCCCTACAGCTAGTAAAATGCAACATCTGACACTGCACTATTAGGTTTCCTCGACCTATAAATGTACCAGCTTTACTGATCACAGGAGTTTACTGGACCTCTACCGTGATACTTTGTGGCCATCATGTTGGTTAAACTGTTCGTCAAAAATTTCAAATGTACAACAAGCATTTTTTTAAACGTAAGTATGGCAAAAGGAAGCAAAAGATGGAGACATGAAAACAGATTGCATTGCAGAATATCCAAATGTGATCAAAACAAAAATAAAATTATAAAGCAATTCACAGTATATTATATTGTGCATATCATTGTGATATCTTTAAAAATAGATTTAGATTAGAAGGACGTAAAGAACAAGCATAACATTCCCTTCTTTATGGTAGTTTTTCCTTATTATTGGGTATGTTTTATCTCACATTTTGTACATATTTATATTAAGTTATCTTTTTATGTACTCTCTTATTATATTATCTTTATTTCTGCAATTATATCTGTACGTTGAATTTGAAATACCTGTTATCTGTCATGATATTTACATGATCATTTGTATATGATAACTTTCTATAAATTTCATCCTAGCTCAAATATTGCTTGGCATGTAACCCATTTTAACTTTTTAACTCCTTACCTCTATGCTTCAATTCCCGATTTTTATGTATCGCTGTTGATTCAAAACTGTATTTCTTTTTATCCAAATACAAATATTTGAACAAAAAAATAAAATAAAGCATTTCAACTGAAAAATGTTCAAGTGGACTGCAGTATGCAAAGTGGATCTGGCTGATTCTACAGACTGCTGTGAATACCTTGCACTTTCCATATGCAAGAACACCACCCAAAAAAAGTTGTGCAGACTGCACATCTTTTACCACCCCCAGGCATGAATGAGACCTTCACAGACCACCTTATGGAAATTATCACAGCCAAGGCTTCCCCTAACTCCAATGACATTTTCCTTGGCGACTTCAACTTACACTGGAACGACCTCAAGGACCCTCAGGTTAATGCCATTAGAGACTTCTTGACCATCCAAGCCCTTACCCAAGCCTGTTTACTCCCAACCCAATCAAAAAGCTCCCTTCTAGAATGGATCATCTCTAAGGAATCAGTGGTCAAGCTTATTTCTATAGACCCTTGCGATTGGTCTGACCACCCTGCTATCACCTTCCTTCTGCCTGCCACCCACAAGACATGATCACCACAACCTGTGATTTCCAAACGTGGGGTTATAGATACCAAGAACCTTTATCATGGGAAACTGGCTGCTCGCTGTAAGACTGACCTACCCCGCCCTCATTTAACCAGGGTCAACAACCTCACTGATCATTATTCCACAACTATATCCAACATTCTCGATGACCTTGCTCTGCTAAAACAAAAAAGGAACACAGTTCAAAGACAGGATCCCCTGGTTCGACGGATCCCTCAACAATGGGAGGAGATCCATCCGGCAGACAGAACACAACTGGAAATAGCACCCGTCAGCAGCCTATCTAAAACTTCTCCACCTGTCCAGAAACACCTACAATAGGTAAATCCTCTACTCAAAAAAAGAATTCTTCAGAACAGAACTGGAGAGCGCCAAGAATAGACCTTGCAAGCCATTCGCGTTAGTTAAACACCAATCTAATAAACTGACTAAAGCCTCCAAAGAAACCTCTAAAGGGCTAATATAATGCAAGGAATTTTACGCCTTCTTCTGTGACAAAATCTCTGCCCTAGGAAACAAACTTAAATCCGTAACGCACTCCCAAACCATGCTAGCTCTATCTCTTCTCTCTGCGCTGCCCTCCTAAACTTCACCCAAAAACCTAGCGCACTGGTACAACTTCAAAGTTTATGATGAACACTGTCTCAAAAGTTCTATCCTCCTTAAACCCGAACAATCATTACAATGATCCTCTCCCCTCTAACTGCCTAGCTGCTGCTTCTCAAGCTATCATCCCTTCTTGGACTGCAATAATCAACACATCCCTCCTACAGAGAACAATACCTGACTCTCTTAAAGCCTGCCAAGTCGTCCCCATCTCAAAAAAACCTACCCTGGATCCTGCATTCCCTGACAACTATAGACCTATATCCAACATCCCACTCCTATCAAAAGCTCTGGAGAAATGTATGCAACAGCAGTTGAGCCAACACATCACCAACTTCCAGCAACTAGATGACTTCCAACTCAGTTTGAGACCTGGACACAGCACTGAAACCACCCTTCTCCACATTGTGGATGATCCCCTCCTAGCTCTTGACCAAGGCAAAACTTGTCTCCTAATCCTCCTAGACCTATCCTCAGCTTTCGATGTGGTTAGCCACAAAACACTCCTTGAATGCCTCAAACTCAGGATGGGATTGGATGGCACCGTTCTCGAATGGTTTAGGTCCTTTTTTCAGAATCGCTCACAGAGAATACTAATCAGCGGTAATGTATCAACTCCAACTGGGATCATGGTTGAAGTCCCCCAAGGATCAACCCTGTCCCCACCCTTCTTCAAAATTTACCTTGAACTGCTCACAGAGGTGCTATGCACCGCCAATATCGCCTACCACATGTATGCCGATGACACACAGATCTACATTAAAATCTCTTCTCCTGAGGACATTCTCTTCCTGAATGAGGCCTTGAATCTGACTGTGCATTAGCTCACCTCTAACCAGCTCAAACTTAACGCAAAAAAACTGAATTTCTTCTAATCTCCCCAACCAAAACCAACCCAGACATTCAAGAATGGATCAAGGCTATCACAGCATTAAACTGCCCCCCTACCATTGTGGACTCTACTAAATCCCTTGGAATAACCCTAGACTGCATCTTGAATATTTGTGGCCACATCAACTCAATGGCCAAAACCGCCAGATTTCACCTGAGCTGCCTAAGAAACCTGAAACCCTTCCTGGACACTCCCGACCTAAAAATGGCAATCCAGGCACTAGTTATCTCCAGACTAGAATATGGATGCTCTACCCTCGCAGGTCTACCCCAGAGCTCTTTGGCCCCATTGAAAGCCTGCCTCAACGCCGCCGCCAGACTCGTAACAGGTTCAAAGAAATTTGACCCCATCTCTCCCCACTTGAAAGCTCTAAAATGGTTTCCTCTCGAGGCCAGATTCCAACTTCAGCTGGCTTGCATCACTCACAAGGCTCTATACTCCAATTCCCCGGCATTTCTTGCCCAGAAACTCTTGATATCTTGATGAGCCAGAAACTCCCGGTCTGCCAGAGACCTTTTGCTCCAACCGGCATGCTTGCGAAAAAAAAACATACAATCGGGCCTTCTCTGGGTCCGCTCCACGAATTTGGAACTCACTCCCACCGGCCATCAGAAGACTTCTCTCTTTGGCATGCTTAAAAAAAAGGCCAAAACTTTCCTAACGGTTAAATTCCTCTCCTAATGCTTGCATTACAATCACCTCAGTGACTTTGTTCCACCCACTATTACGGCATTATCCATGGTCTTTCCGGATGATACCTACCTGGCACTTTGAGACTGCTTCTTCTTTTTTTTGTATAATGTATGTTTATGTTTATGTTTATGAGATTTATAAAGCACTCAAATACCCGTGGGTGTCTCTGCACTACCTGAGTTTATCCCACATTTATCCTGAGGTTGAAGCTGCTTGTTTTTTCGAAAAATGTATCTACCTGTCTTTATCCCAATTGTATCCACCCCTCCTAAGTCTTTTGTATACCACCTGTCAATCCTGTAAAGCGCTTTGATACCCCCAAGGGTCTGGTTTGCGCTCTATAGAACTCTAAATGAATAAATACATAAAAAGAAAGAAAGAAACGCTTTATTGATATATTACTGAACACAACAACACACAATACAAACAATTATATCACATTGCCAGTTTGGCTAGCCTAGCTAGGTTATTGCTGTAACCAATGTTGCAAAACGCACAGGCTGGTTGGAAACACAACGTGCATAAAATCACCAATGATTGAACTACAATATCAAATGGTGTTTGTGGCTTTCCACAGCCTGAAGAAGAATCAACATGCGTAATCTTAGAACGACGTGGGAGAGGAGCGGATGGGAGGTTCCCTTGGATGGAAATAGAGAATGATTCTCCCCTCTCCTGCATGATTACACCAATTCCACTAATACCCCGATCGGTACATGGGAAGCCTTTACTGTCACACTTGCAAGTTCTTTTTCAAATATAGCCAGATATACCCCTCCCAATGATCCAACAGTCGTGGGGAGGGCCACAAGTGCACAGCAGACCGAATTGAAATTACTTAAAAAATCTGTAAACAAATTTCTCATATTACTGAGGCTTTCAACCGGAGACGAGAACTTAAACCATCTACTTTGCCAAAGAAAAGGCCTACTCAAAAAACTTAAGTGGGATATCAACAGGTCCAACGAACCTGTATTTTGGGCGAAAGTCTACTACGACTCCCAAGCAACTAACAGAGTGTGCTTTTGGGCTACCATTAACAAACTTCTACACCCGGCACAGGGTTGTTTAACATCACATATCACAGAGGAATCATGGACAACCTTTCTAGAATGCCACTTTAATCAGCAAACATCTGGATTACAAGCAAGCCTGAATAACCAACAGACCCATCCCACCCAAACTGAATGGAACCCAGAGGAAAAGGGAACTGAGACAATAACAATTAAGAACCAAATTTCAAAAGGAAGGTGAGAAGGGGCCCCGGAGCCAAGCGGGATTCCACTAGCTCTTTTTAAACAAGATCCTAAGTACTGGTCAGAAATACTGCCCCCCCCCTCTTTCATACCTTCAGACAGTCCGTGCTCCTACCTGCTTTTTGGAAGGGCTCTATAATTTCCCCAATTTATTAGGCTGGCGACAAAACCTCACCAAAAATTATCGTCTGATTGCTAGACATAAAGGTAAAATTCTTTGCGGGTATCTTACTGACAGAGCTCCAAGACTGGGTAAAAGAGAAAGAAATAATCCCCCCTAATCAAACAAGGTTTTGTAAAGGCACAGGAACATCAACCAACAAACTAACCATGTCATTGCTTTTTGACTAGGCGAAATTGACCAAACAGGTGATTTGCTTTTGTTTCAGCAACTTTAAGGCAGCCTTTGACAATGTCAACCGAGCAAGACTGTGGAGAAAATTGGCACTCTGAGGAATTCCCCCACCTCTCTTGAACCTCCTAATACGCCTCCACACCTGGATACAGGTAAAATTAGGTAACAGCACCCATCTCTTGAGGCACATACCAACTACAAAAGGGCTCAAACAGAGATGTGTGCTTGCACCAACACTGTTCAACCTATATACATCAGATATGACATCAGTACTTGGTACCTGCAATGCGCATGCACCTCGACTCGGTGGCAAAGTCATCTCCAGTATTTTGTATGTCGACGGTATTGTTCTGGTAAGACACAACCAAGTTGGCCTGCAACGTTTACTCAACAAAATGCACTAGTATGCAGTGGAAAATCACCTAGAAGTGAACATCAACAAAACAAAAACCTTGACAAAAGACGGAAAACGACGGTTTCATTCTTGGTACTTGGATAAAACTCCAATTGCGAACACCATTGCCTACCAATTTTTTTTTTAATGCGTACTTGTGTAATGGTTTTAAATATTCAAATACAATAATATTACTTCATGTTACTGTTACTTTCCTGCATGAAGAATGTGAACTTACTAATATCTGTCTGTTAACCGTTCTCCACCCTGTGTCCAGAAATACCAGTAATTTGACTAATATAAAGGATGGAATACAGGTCTTGGCCAAGGATGGTCAATGAATTAAAGATTTATTTTAGCATGTTCCTGGTTCAGAAATGGAAGGAGTAGAGTCAGAATGAACTTCTGGTTTCAAGGTGTTGAAGTGCACTTGGAGTGAAATGACACATTAGATAGTGAAGTAGGTCAGAAAGATCACAGAGTTGCCTTATGGTGCATGGCAAAAATATCTCTTTGGACATCACTTTCGTTTGGTGTTCTAGGGTTACCTACTAAGGATGGTATAGTACCTTTAAACCAGTTTTCACAGTTGTCTGTAGCCGAGCTTCATTTGTAAAAGAATAAGTCCTGGTGCCCAAGGTTATGTTATGTCTGACGCTATTGAATGTTGGTGTGCCAAATTCTAAGGCTACATAGTCTTGATTCCACTTCTTGTCTCTTTCATCCACCACCAGACATTCTCTGCCCCTTATCTCACTCTTGCAGGTTACAGTGTTCTCCCTTTTTCACGGTTTAGCCCTCCATGTCTTTTCTAATTCTTTCCACCTCTCCCTCTTGCTCTCGGTGAAAGTCTGAGGAGGTAGGAATAAGTGCCCTCTCCAAAAATTGGTGCCAGTAGACCTACCTGCAGCATTGTTCTGAGGTGAAATGTGTGACTCAGGTAGATATTAAGGAAGTGGTAATATTTGTGGTATATATTTTTCATAGGGAGGGACATCCTGAGGAAATTGTAACTGATACAAATGTGGAACTGATTTCCAGAGAGATCCGTGAATTATTAAAAATGTTTGCAGCTTATGTTATGGTATACGAAGACTGAGATTGGAGAAGAACACTCAAGGAAATATATGGACATGTGAGCATAGTGAATATTCATATTAGGGGCAGAAAAGCAAGTATGGAATTAAAACAAGTGTTGCAGATTGGGAAACATTTAAGGAAAACTAGGAGGCTTCTGAGAATGATGCTGTCACCAGGGATACATTCTTGATGGCCCATCTAGTGACAGTAAGGTTTGGAAAGTCAGTGCTCATGGGTTTTTGCTTTTTTCAATCCTTTTGGAGAGAATGAGTTGACAGGTTGACGAGCTGTGTGGTCGAAATGTTTGGTGCTAAAGTATGGTGGTAGTTTTACCAGCTTTTTTAGTGCCAGTACTAGAGGAAATGCAGGGGTGTAAATGTGGCGAATCCCTGCATTTGAAAATTGTTGGCATGTGGAGTTACCAATTTTAGAAAAACACCGTGCTCCAACATGTTATTGTAAATATCCCCACAGGACTGCCTTATGTGTTTTGCTCAAACCTGAAATCAAACTTGGGCGTTCAAAGGCACTAAAATATAGCACCATCACAACAGCAGGCAAAGAGTCACATTTTAAAATCATTCCTCAACAGCAGATTAGCAGGAAAAGTCATTATTAATAGTGCACAAAATTACAGTGTTGCCTCATGCCAAATTCTCCACAAATTTTGTATAACTGGGTGTTAGACTCTGAGGGGCATATTCACTTTTAGCGACATTCTAGTGGCGATATTCCCTTCTCCTTAATTATAAAGCGGCGTTAAGCTACTTAACGTGGCTCAATGCTGCCTTGTAAACGAGGCCATATCTCACACTTCACTTAGCGTGAAAGGGGCATTCAATGAGTGTTGCAGTGTGAGTTCCACTGCAACACCCATTGCTTTTTGACACTGCCTGATAAGAAAGCAGTACAAAGAACAAACAGGGCCCTTTTGCTAGTTGAGGATAAAGCCGCTTTTGGAAAACGGAGCCATGCATAGATGACCATCAATAGCTATAAAGCATTCACCCCTCTAACATACTTCTCTCTGGGGTATGCAAGGTGCATGAAGGAAAACGTTCTCATACACCGGCTAGGGAAGCTGCCATTTATCTTGCACCATCCTTCATGGCAAATGGTGCACTCATCAACTGACTGTCGTCTATGCAGAAATGGAACAGAGGACATGGCCTACCCGATAGGCACCTGCTTTCAGCAAAAGCAAGATAGGGCTAGGCTATTTAAATCAGAATTTAACATCCGCAGGTTTTGGACATGATGGCAAGCAGTAATTGCGTGTTTTAATGCCACGACCCGCAGATTAACTGAAAATTAGTGAAGTTCTTATCCATGGCAGAAGCAAGTGTATCAAGGACTCCTATGGCCAGTTGAAAAGAAAGAACAATACATTTTAAAGTTAAACAGTTCAAGACAAAACTATACATTTTAAATTCTAATCTTAAAATGTTATTCACCGCCTATTTACACAAATTGGATTTGATGAAATATGAATTTTATAAATGTATTTTTGTAAACAGTTTTTAATAACCATATACAATAAAGAGTGTTCATCTATCTACTCATTTCAAATCATCAGATTCACACAGTTGCTCTAAATTGGGTTGAAGTTAAAATAAGCGCATACATTTGTGGTGGTCCACTCAGTTTATTCAACTGATCCTCTGTCAAATAGCAACTGAGGCTGCGAGGTTAGGGGTCCTCTCCAGCTCCAAACTTAACTTATCAAACACCCATACTGTTGTGAATTTTCAAGAACACAGCCTGGTTCCGTGGATGGTCATACCTGCTACCTACCTGGGGTTTAAGATCTATGATAACATTGATTGCATTGTTGAGTTAAATGGTGAACCCTTTCTAAAGTCAGTCATTGCCAAGATTGGATCATGGAATCACCTTCCAATTAGCAATACTGGATCTTGTAATATTTTCACCCTCCTCCCATATTTGGTGAGGAAGACACTACCCAAGCACTGGTCATTAGCTGCTTGGATGACTGTAATGCTTTATTGTCGACCGTAAATTAGACAGTCTTAAATAAATTGTAAGTCGTTTAAAACATGGCAACACGTCTCATCAATTATCTTCTGGGTCGGATGGCTTCTTCCTCTCTTCTACACTCCGTTGTTTGCCGGTTCGTAACAGAAGAGTCAACTTCAAAGGCTGCTCTCTGACACACAAGTCCTTGCAAGGTAAAGTCTTGAGTAACCTTTCATCAAAGCTCATCCACTATCGCCCAGGCAGATCTTTAGGATCTAGAGATAAAGCCCTGCATACAGTCCCATGGATCAGTAAATCTTGATCAGGAGACAGATCTTTTTCATACCTAGCACCCTAGTTATGGAACAAGCTCTCACTCCATACACGTCAATATGCAAATCATTATAAATGTAGTTAACTTCTTAAAACATCATTGCTTGTGGCCTAATTAGTTTAGCATTCTGACTATGAGCTGCACAGCACCAAGATATCCCTCCCAGGGTGATTCACGCCCTTGATAATTTAAATGAATAATAATATTAATAATATTGTGAAAATGAATATACTACCTACATTTTTCTATCTATTTCAGGCGATCCCCTTATGAATCCTGATTCTTTTTTTAAGTGACTTGAGGGGGTCACAGGTAGATTCATTTGGGGATACAAGAGGGAAAAAAGGGCTACACGCTACTTAAAAAGTCCCTTTCCTTAAGGAGTATTGTATCTCCTGGATTTTAACTTTTGGTTCTCGTATTAAGAGTATTCTAACTTATCTTGGCACAGTTTTTTTTGCTCTACCCAATGGCCTTGGGACCTGACTTTAGGTATTTTCTTTGTAGACGTTCTGATCCTAAATATTTCAAACAGGTACAGTTTAAGATTGTCAATGAGGTCTCCTGGATCTGGGGGGAAATCTGCACTAGATACTCTCTTCCACCTACACATCCATTTACACCATTGCCGGGCAATCCTAATCTTCCATCCGTCTTTCATTGCTCAGTGACCAACTATGGCATAACCAGGGAATACATTTTATTAGTCAATGTGTTTACTCAAATGGGTTCTGTACTTTTTCTACTTTGCAAACACTTTACAACTTTCCACAATAATCTTTCTTTAAATATTTAGAGATCTATGATTATTTTTCACATAAATGGCTATATACCCCCGGTGGTAAGGAAGCAGGTCTCCTGATCTATTTTTTTCAACAATTGGCAAGCCATTAATTCGGACTTTATATAGGATTATATCTGTGGATAGAGAGGATGACAGTTCCAACCTGGCTACAAAATGGAGTGCTAAACTTGAACAGACTATCTTAGAAGAAGATATTACCAATCCTCTTTATATTATTATCCAATCAGTCTGCTCAGTTAACTTACAACTTCAGCAATTTAGGATTGTTGTACGTTATATTATACATCAGAAAGAATTTGCACATGGTCCACGTATAAATCTAACCATAAGACCTCTTGCCCAAAATGCGGCCAACATGCTGCAGAGATTATTCATATGTTTGCAGGATGTAGTCTGCTTGAAGCTTTATGGTCTGGTATGGTGCAGCTTCTCTCCTTCCACTTCGGTTATGATATTCAGCTATCAGTTAAGGATGTTATGCTGGTACATAAACCAATATTAGCCCTAGATTATCCCTGGTCGTATCAATAGTGATGAATACTGCTCGGCTCTGTGTTGCTAGATCTTGAGTCAGCTCTACGCCCCCTACTGCATTGGTTGGTGGGCACTTTTCTTACAGATGTTTGTACTGGAGTCAGCTATCTTCAAGGCAAAAGGTGTTAAAGGCGCACCCCCCACCCCCTTAATCATGCATTGGCCAATATATGTGATTGAGGCTGAGTACTTGGTTGTGTTTTTTTGGAATTGTGATTGACAACATCCTTTTTATGTTGCAGCTATGTATAACAAGGATTGTTGTTCGATCTTTTCTGTTCAATATATTATTGTGTAATCACATGCAACTCAATAAAAAAAAGCCATATGTGTTTAGTGATGTCATTTTTGCGTACGAGCGCTATACAACCCCATTTTAGAAAGAAAGATTCAGGAGATTTTTCATAGGCGAAAACAATGTTTCCAGCATTGTGTTTCGAACATTTCCTATAATTATTTTAAAATAATTAAGCATTGATTTAGGATATGGGAATACATCAGAAATTGTATGGCAATCGAGAAAGACAGTCAATTATCCTGTCTAAAATGTTAAGTATATTTGTTAGAGTTTCCGGAAAATAATGAGACAATGCTAACAAAGAACAAAGATTAAGTACTGACAGCACCACTTTCCTTCTGAGTCCTTAATGGGCCCCTTCCCTTTACATAAAAGAAAATAGATGTACTGTAGCAAAGAAATACATTTGTGTGGTTTTGAGAATTGAGAATACCCACTAATGGTGCTCACTTAGAAACATTTACATGTAAACATTTCCTGTTCATACTCTTTTATGGGAACGTTGGTCTTAAATTCCCGCCTTCTGTAGCAAAACAAGAAATGCATGCTTTTATAACACAAAAGCAGAAATTTATATTTTATTTCAGTATTTCCAATAACGTTTTCTTTTCCGATTCAAAGTTGAATCATTGTCTGCTGGCCGGCTACTGGTGGTAATATCAGGCATAAATGAGACAATTATAGATGTTGATACATCATTTCGGTTTTAATTCAAGTAGAGCATAACTAAATCAAGTAATAATTAATAATACATATATTAATATATAATTAAATAGTAAATATATTTATAAATAGCAGTAGCTACTCTAAATTAACCAAAGATATTTTATTTCTAGTGGGAATGCCTTTGCTAGAAAGAGCAAATCAAGAGAATCGGTTTGATTTATTTTTATTCCTAGATTGCATTTATTGTGCATTTGTAAATATTCCTTTAAAGTAGATGGTGCACACTGGCAAGATGAGAAGCAAAATAAGGACTTCTGTGGAAGGCCCACTCAGGAGTTTGTGGATCTGAAGATCTTGGAGCGCACGGACTAATACATCTGCATATATATGTCATGGTAATTAAGGATCTATTTAATCACTGACAGTTCTTTGCAGTAAAAAAATTATTCATAAAAGTCAAACCAATTAGAAAGGGAATACGGCCATAAATGTAGAGAGCAGAAACACAAGAGCTGTAGTGTGAACAAAAGGGGAATTAGTCAGAGATGTAGGGTGAGGTTAAAGTGAATGAATACATATGTCCATAATGCCATTAGATTGTTTTTTTTCTGTGTACCCAAAAATAGAAGCCTGTTCTGAAGCGATCATTTCAAGCAAAAAAGTCACAAACCTTAAACCTGGGAGAAAGTTATCATTTCAGTTACAAGATGCAACCTGTCAAACAATTCATCAAAGCTACAAGGGGCCGGGATACTAGACCACCGCTAACATCAGTCAAGAGGTAGTTACTCACTTTCTGATTTTGGGTCTCTTCCGGTGAAGAGAAGTAGAGCACTATTTAGACCCAGTCAAACTGTTACACTTTGCCTGGCAATGTGGTAAACAGTTGCATTAGCTTTTTACTTACATAGTGTTCTCACTCATCATTGCATCTTATCCACATGGCATGTATTATTGTCATTCCCTTTTCGGTTCCCCTGGCTTCACCTCTTTGCTTGTGTTTTGCCTTGCCTTGCCTTGTCTTGTGCTGCCTTACACCATTTTTCTGTAGAGTCTTACCAGCGTCTGCGATGCAGTGAGCACAAGGTAAGTTGTTTTATTTATTTATTTACTCTCCACTTTCCCATTGTATGTCGAACTCGTTTAGCCTCCCCACCCTCCCCCGGCCCGCCTCGCCGCCCCACAGCGTCACCTGTGCAAGCTGCCACTGCTGTAGCATCCTGGGGTCCTCCGCTTGTATCCTTGTCAGCTCCAGGCTCATTCCAGCTTGTGCCCGCTGCTATAACCAGTAACCCAGCGACGGCTCGTGGAGGGAGTTACGGTGGGGCAGGAGGGTGGGGAGGGGGAGGGGCAGGGCGGAGGTTGCTAAAAACCGGCATATGGATAATTGCAGGTAAGTAAACAATTTAATTAATAAAACGAATTTCGTAGTGCGCCTTGCATCGCAAAATGCAATGCAGTGCGAGCTACGAAATTCGTTTTATTAATTAAATTGTTAACTTACCTGCAATTATCCATATGCCGGTTTTTAGCAACCTCCGCCCTGCCCCTCCCCCTCCCCACCCTCCTGCCCCACCGTAACTCCCTCCACGAGCCGTCGCTGCAGTAACCCCAATCCCATCTGTGCTATGTCATTGGGTTACCAGCTGAAGAGCTTATTTGCCATCTCCCTGTTGCTATCCTACAGTGTAGATCTACCCACTCTGTAACATCTAGACAGAGTGGTGCTGTCCCTTGCAATCCCTTGACACAGATTAACCCTGATGGTGTATGGATGTCAATCTAAGATTTCTCTTTCACTCCCTGTTTCTCCTCTGCTTCCTACATCTGTTTGCAAATTCCCCAGAAATTGAGGGACAGATTTGGAACCTGGCAATAGGGGAATGGTCAGATCAGTTCTTTGAGTCACACATCTAACTTTGTAATCACTTACTGCACTTGCTTGTAGAGTTCATGGGTTCTTAAATGAAAAGGGGATTGATGAAGCCAGTGCAGTATTGCGACCGTTCTTGTGTTTCTCTGCTCTATGTAAATTGATACATATATAGCGCACTACTCACCCGCAAGGGTCTCAAGGCACTTGTACAAATACTGCTGTGGAACCCATCCTGGCTTTCCCTGTGAGGCGTACACTCCTTTGCACCCCCAAGGTGGAGGCCAGGCATCCTTAGCGTTGTGGGGATTAAGCAAGCTATTGCCCAGAGTTGCAGAGTGGGACTCCATGATTGGAATAGGCACTAATTTTGAGCCCAAGACCCGCCGAGGTGGAGAATTGAACCCTGGTCCCGGGCTAGACCTCTGCATCAGGGTCTGCCGCTCTAATCATTGAGCCACACTTCTCTATCTGCTGGTAGAAACTATACAATATAGATTAACTATTCATGAAGTGCATCTCCAGTACACCTACCATTTACTGAATATTTCCAGTCTACTCTTGTGGTGCACTGTAAAATAATTGTTGTTTAATTATAAAGAAACCATTTTTTGAAATAATTTCAGTTTTAATATCATGTTCACAATGCGTACAATGTATTACGCTGCTTACTTACAAATTTTAACACACATAAAATTATATTTACACAACAAAATGGGCATGTTAGCATATTATTTACAGGAAAAGGCTGAACAGAATCTTTCATTCATCAGATTTAATTTCTCATCCATCGTTATTTAAATGCACGAAAGGCATTGATTGTGTTCGGAGAGTAGGTTAAGTAAGTCTCTGATGCTGTTTACTCTGTGGTGCTGAAAAAAGCTAATCCCTTCCATTCATCACTACAAGGAGTCCTCTCAGAAACAGAGGCAAAGAAAAAAATAATGATAGATCCCTTTAAATGGCAATCTGCTCAACCACGTCAGTGCATACATTCATTCGCCATTCTCGTTAAATGACGTGCACAGATAGTCTGCAATAGAAGGTCAATATAAATTCCCATCATACTTTATTTGTTGTGGCAAGTGGGGTTCTACGAAAGTGGTTCCTCAAGTCAGGGTGCTATTTTGTTATCATGTGCCACTTCACCAAACTGGTCAAACGACAAAAAGAACGGGATCTACATTTCTAAAAATTGACACTGCACCCTATATTAATGAAGTGAAGTTGCGGCCATGCTAAAATTCTATGGGGCATATGTACAAGCCCCTGTCGCCACGGAAATGTCCCTTTTTGTGACGTTCTAGTGGCGATTGGGGCTGCGCCTCATGTAAGCCACTTAACATGACTTAACACTGCCTTGTACTTAAGGCCCCCTTTCATGCCATGATTAACGTGAAACGGGCATTCAGTGGGTGTTGTGGTGGGCATTGTATTTGACGCTTCCCCCTATGTACCAGGGTGGCATACATAGGAGGCAGCCAGCCACGGCCGTTAGTAGGTGTAACTGCAGGGCGGTGACATAGGTAGGGGGAGGGGCAGGGTGGGGGGTTGTAATGTATGGATTACGGACTTTAACAGGTAAGTAAACATGTAAATAAATAAAACGAATTTAGTTGTGTGCACTGCATCACCAAATGCGATGCAGTGCGCACACCGAAATTCGTTTTATTTATTTATATGTTTACTTACCTGTTAAAGACTGTAATCCATACATTACAACCCCCCACCTTGCCCCTTCCCCTCCCTACGTCACCGCCCTGCAGTTACACCTACTACCGACCATGGCTGGAAGCACTGTCAAAATTAAGACCAGGACAATCCTGGTCTTTAGAAGGTGAAAAGAGGAGAAATGATTATTTCTAAGGCAGCACAAATGGAAAAAGCAAAATGCAATGGTTTGTTAATGTACAGGAAGGTGTCCCTTCGTGTTCATGAACAAGCCTTTTAAAACAATGCAATTTTGTCATTTTCATGTGTGGTGCACGTAGCAGCATACATGAAAGTTACAAAATGGCATTTAAGGATTGTTTATATGCAGGAAGGGGCACCTTCCTGTACATAAACAATCCTCCCTTGCACACAAACACCCTTGCACTCTGGTGCAAGGGTGCCTGCGTTGGTGCTAAGTTTTGAAACTTAGCGCCATCACAGGTGGGAAACGCAAGGCTGCACCATATTCTTGTAATTATGGTGCAGCCTTGAGTTTCAAAAGTGGCGGAGCGTGTCATTAAGCCCAGGAGGCTAACGACACGCTCCACCACTTCATTGTACATATGGCCTTTTGTTGTTAGACAAAACTGAGAATGGAGATGACTTTTATGAACCAGTTATATCCGCAATAGTAAGTGATGCACTGTATCTGTTTCTTCTATGGCTATGCTTTTCTAAAATTATGCATAATAATGCTTTATTTTGCAAATTGTGTGTTGTGTTACAGCCATAACCAATCCCATTCTGTAAAACACAGATGCATTTAGAGAGCTCATAGTTTGGGAAACTAACGATTTAATTTTCTGATTTAAGTTACTATGCTGAGCTGCAGATAGTGTAATATTATCTTATGGGCCACTAAGTACAATTCTTTCAGCGTGCTGTGCACAATGCATTGTACAATAATGCAATACTATTTGCATAATGTTAGTTTTCTTACCTGATGGCTTGCTGAGAAATATTTTATAATGTGGGCATGTATTTAGTTTTGTTGTAAACTGAATTAGTTTTCGATGGTTGCATTGAAGACAAGCTGCCAGGCTGTCTTTGATTCGAAAATACATCTGCTTATTAAAGTACCCTGATGCGTGCGCGCTAACCTTGCTTTTATTGAAGATGATTTTAACATTGCTCTCTGTTTTCAGGAGCGACACATATGTTCATTTTGATGGAAGGGTGTGTAATTTATGAGGGAGCTGGTAAAGTGATGTTTGATTACATTATATCAATACATAAAAAGTTGTTTTCAATTTACCTGCTTAAGAGTGTGCTTATTCACACAGTACCGTTAGGAACCCACTCTGCCCCATTACCGACCATGGCCTGGGAGGCACGTATTTTTGTAGAGAAGTTATTTTACCAATAATACTTCACATGCCCTGGTCCAGCAGTACCTTTGCCGACATAAATGTGGTTTCGTTTCGGTACATGAATCACATTTTTTTTCCCAGCAGCCTAAACATGAGTAGGTTGTTATGACAGACCGTGTCGAAGGCAGCGGAGAGGTCGAGGAGGATGAGGGCGACTGTGTCTCCATTGTCCAGTCGAGTTCGAATGTCGTCTGTTGCTGCGATGAGGGCGGTTTCAGTGCTGTGCTTGGCTCGGAAGCCGGATTGTGAGGAGTCGAGGGATTTGTTGGTTTCGAGGAATGCGGCGAGCTGGTTGTTGACCGCTTTCTCGATGACTTTGGCCGGGAAAGGAAGGAGTGAGATAGGGCGGTAGTTTTTGAGTTCGGTGGGGTCAGCTGTGGGTTTTTTCAGGAGGGCGCTGAGTTCGGCATGTTTCCAGCTTTCCGGGAAGGTTGCGGAGTTGAGGGAGCAGTTGATGACGTCTCGGAGGTGCGGTGCTATGATGGAGTCTGCTTTGTTAAAGATGTGGTGAGGGCATGGGTCTGTGGGGGATCCTGAGTGGATGGAGTTCATCAGACGGATGGTGTCCTCAGTGGAGATTGGCTTCCAGTCATTGAGGATGTTCAAGCACATTTACATTTACATGCATCATTTGAAATTGCGGTCGCAAATGGGCAGATTCGCAGAATCTTCCCCTTTGCAACCACAACTTTTGCATTGGGGATGCATCATCCCAAATGCAAAAATTACAATTTACGATTGCATTTAAGGAATTGCAAATTGCGTTGCCTTAAATGGAATGCAAGATTGCATTTAAAATGGTGGTTTCACTATTATGGACCGCTAAACACCGATGTTTTCAACCTGATAGTATTTAAAGGAAACTTTGAAAAATACACAAAAGTGCATTTTTCAAAGTTTCAGGTTACAAACATGCCCCAAGGCATGTGTGTGCGCAACATGGGTGCACATCACAATTTCAGGGGTGCAACAGGGTGTCTTTTTGACTCCCTTGTACCCTTGAAATTGCATGTGCAATTTGCGAGTACCTATTGATACTCGCAAATTGTGATGCAATTTCACATTCATTCCTATGGGCCGGTAGGACATAGGAATGAATGGGAAGCCATTCCTTAATTGTGACTCGCAATTTGCGAGTCGCAATTAAGGAATGTTTAGGAATCGCTTACATGCATAGGCTTTTGCGAGTCCTTCATTGGGATTCCTTAATAATCGCAATTAAGGAATCGCAAAAGCCTACCTTGATGCACATGGCCCTATGTTCTTTCCCTAAAACTGCATTAAAGACAAGACCCAATTGACACTCTCTGGCCACAGGTTAGCCCCTGGTAAATGGTATCATAGGTACGCAGGGCACTGTGACTAGGGAAGGCCTCTAAGGGCTGCACCCTGTACCTTTACACTCATACACTGACTTTGCAGGCTGTGTGTTTTGGTGCAGAACAAAGTGAAGGGTCGACATGGCAGACATCCCTGTGTGCCATGCCTACAACCCACTGCCCTGGCATAGATCAGGCACCACTCTAGATGGGTGCACTATACCTGTGGTGAGGGTACAGGTGCATCAGCCCTGTACCCCTACTGTGTCTAAGTCAATTCTTAGACATTGTAAGTGAAGTGCTGCCATTAAGAGTATATGGTGCAGAGAATTTGTCATTACAAACTCTACAGTACCATAATGGCTGCACTGAAAACTGAGGAGTTTAGTATCAAACTTCTCAGCACATTAAACCCACACAGATGCCAGTGTGGGATTTACTGAAAAATGCACACAGAAGGCATCTTTAAGATGACCCCTGAAAAACGACCTACCCTAGTGTCCAGGCTGAGTGGCTGCTTTCAGATGCCACCACCAGACATGTTTCTGGACCCCTGGGTTGAGAGCCTGCTGCTCTCGGGGGTCTAAAACATGCACATCCTGGGACAAGGTGCCAAACCTCCTCCCCCAGGATGGGCAGGGTCCACAAAGGGGAAGATTGTAGGCTTGCCACCTTTGTAAGCTTGCCCAGGACTGTTGTTGCTTTCGGGAACTGGCACCCACTAGTTCTGACCCCCACTTTGGGCGGAAGAATCAGCAGTAAAACCAAGTGAGGAAGAGAGGTGTGCCCACCTCTGCCAACTTCCCTAAGTATGGGCTGAAAATCCGTTCCGCTTGTGGAATTTGCGAATTTTTGAAAATTTCGCGGTCCGCGAATCGCGCGAAATCGTGTGAGTTGCCGGATTTTTTTTTGCTTAGTTGCGCTTCGAAAAATTAAAATCTCGCGCCCGCAGCGTTGACTTACCGTGATTCTGAGTTCGCCGAGTTATTTTCCTCCCGGTTTGCGTGCGCTGCGCCATTTTCGATCTTGCTGCGTGATCGCGCGGGACTTTTCGATCGCGAGTACGTCATTTCATGATCTCGCAAGACTTTTCGACCGCGAGTACGTCATAGCGTCCCGCCATCTTGCACTGGGAGACTTTCAGAATGTGAATACATCGTAAGGGCCTCGCAGCTGACATCCGACGGGAGATTTAAACAGCTTGCTTTCCCGAAATAGCAAAAATTGCAATTCTGCACAAGAAATCTATCGCTGGCAGCATAAACCTTCTGAAATTGATGATTTGGATCAGAATAACTCCTCAGATTGACATTTGTCTGTATTTTTTTTGGTGCAAGTAGTCCATTTTTGGGGGGGTGGGAGGGAGTTAGTGCCCCACAGTCTCCAACTTCCTTTTCCTGTCCAGCAGGCTCCTCCCAGTGCTTTGTCAATGTCCTGGTCACTTTTCATTTGGATCTGGAGCTAGAAGGATTACTCTTTGTGGCTGCTGCTGGATATTTGTATTTGAGGACTTTTTTGGGGGATCACTTTTGGATTTGAGATTTTACAGGTAAGTTGGTGTTTTTTGTTTGGGGCATTGCAGTCGCTGCAACTACAACTATTTTACTTTTTCACAACTTTAAAAAATATATATTGTGGGTACCCACAGTATCCAGTAGGCCCAGGGTTAGTCATGGGTGCATGATAAACTGCTTCTGTTAGTTTTGTTGAACTTAAATATCATTTATGGCATGTTATTGAGTAACTCACTGTTATATGTGTTTTTTTTTAATTTTGGGGTGCGTGTTAAAGCCACACTAAATGTAAATGTAAATGTGTTTGTATTTTTATAGCGCACTTCTACCCTGAGGTCTCGTAGCGCTGTATTCATACCGCTGTGGAACCCTTCCTGGCTTTCCTGTGATATGTCCACTCCTGGGCACCCCCAAGGTGAAGCCAGGCATCCAAGTGCTGCTGGGGCTGTTGTGGAGATTAAGAAAGCTATTGCCCAGAGTCACAGAGTGGGACCCATGATTACACTAGGCACCGAGGCGAGAATTATCAGGTCCGGGGAGATTGAGTCCAAGAGCCGCCAAGGCGGGGATTGAACCCTGGTCCCGGGTCAGACCTCTGCATCAGGGTCCGCCGCTCTAACCATTGAGCCACTCTTCTCCACAGCCAGTAGGCCAAGGGGTAGTCAGTGGTGCATGGGCCATGTCTTTCTGTGTGTTCTCTCGATTTTAAACATCATTTAGGGCATGGATGCTATTGGATTGGGGTGATTTCTGTGTGTATTTAGATTTTGTGGGTGTTGGGGCCTGGTCCAGAGCCTGGCCATGTGGGTGGGGGGCATTTTGAGTCCTGTTACAGGGCCTGGCGATGTGGGTGGGTGTCACAACAAAGTCAGCAAGTTACTGACCACCTGCAGAAGAATCTGCACACATTTCAGCCATTCTTTTAAGGCTTGGAAGCATCTGAGGATCATTCAACGTGTCCTTAGAGTGCCAGTCAGAGAACTCATCCAGGAGGTGGCAACACATTGGAACTCAACCTTCTACTTGCTTGAGCGTCTGTTTGAGCAGTGCTTGGTAATCAATGAGTATGTCTTTGCACGGGGTTCTTCTATGAAAGACATGAGGCTAGAGGTGGAGGAATGGGACCTAGTTAAAAGCCTGACAGACATGCTTCGTCCTTTTGAGGTCTTCACGCGTGAAGTCAGCAGGGAGGACTGTACTTTGGGCAAAGCTATCCCATTGTTGCGCATGCTGGAGCACCAACTGAAGGCGGTGTCTTCAACGTTCAAAGATGATACTGACAAGCAAGACGCATATCAGTTGGTGGAGGTCTTATTAACCCGTCTACTTGACAATGCAAGGCTTAAAGGAATACATTGTGAACAACATTACATTTGTGCCACTATTCTGGATCCAAGGTACAAAAAGGCACTGGCCAGCAATACATTCATTCCTTTTAATGAAGCGGATGTTTCAAAGTACAAACATTGGCTAGCTCTGTCAGCCACTTGGTTAGAAAAAGAGCGGAAGAAAATTGAAGGAACCGGCAGAAGTCCTCTTGAATCAGCAGGTCATTTGGCATCAAGGTCCACTTCTGTGGCCGAAGGCAGTCACTTTCCCTCAGAGCCTTTACCGACACCAGCAACCTTATCATCATCATCCTCACCTGCACCAGGCCCAGCCATAATATTGTCGGAAGCGGATTGGATAACTCATCAAGGGTTTGCTTGTTCCAGTGTTGATGCAAAGGCAACAGATGGTAAGCAAAGTTGAGCACCCCTGCATGACCTTGAGTGGATGGTGCAGGCCTATCTGGATGACCCAACAGAGGTCTTCGTTGATCACAACCCATTGCTGTATTGGTATGGGAAAAGGGGTCAATGGCCAATGAGCACTAAGCTGCTCTAAATTATTTGTTTTGCCCACTCGCAAGCGTGCCTTCTGAATGTGTTTTCAGTGCTGCTGGTGCCATTGTAACTTCAAAAATGACTCGCCTCTCGCCCAAAAATGTGGAGAGGTTAACAATGATCAATATGAATCAGCACTTCATACCACCAGATTACAAAATACGTAAATCCATGCAGGAAGTAGAGGACACCAACTTAGGTGACGGAAGTTCTTCTCTGTTAGCTGACCTACTCCCATCTCAATTCACAGAGTTTGAGGACGAGCTCTACTTCCCTGACACCTAGGCCTGAAACGTACTTCCTTTTATTTTGTCCTTATTCACTTTTATTCCTGTGTGTCTTTCTTTGTTCTGCAACTTTTACCACAACAAAACTCTAATCACAACAAATCCATCAGCAGCACTGTCTTTGTCTTATTTCCTTATTGAAGGTGCCGCTGTCTGCATTCCTGAAGTTCACAAGTTCACAACTCAGTCATGCTCCTCTATCCTCCTCCTCCAGTCTCCCCCTATCCATTTCCCTCAAGGCAGAAGGCTGGATTACGCAGAATCAAGAAACTGTTGCTTCGTAGTTGAGTCCCCTCAAAAGAAGTGGGACTGGAATTACTGACTATATGCTGATTGCTGACAATTACTTCTGAAATTGACATGAGAGGCTGCCCTGGGGGGCTTCACTTTAAGAACAAGATGTGGTCAAAAAGTGGAACAGGTAATGAATAATTAGATGGTATGCAGTGGACAACACTGGCTGTCTGGCTCTGATGAAAGCAATTGCTGTTTGTTTGTTGTGCATGAAATGAATCATTTGTCTTCTGTTATTATTTAATCTTTTACACACTAAATGCAACTCAAGTCTACTCTGTTTTTACCTTGTTTAATGCAAATTGTACTTCTGCTGCAGGAGCGACTACGTTGCATTTTTTAATATGCAAAATGTCCTTGGACTCACTGTGTGTGTATTCTGTGACTGCATGAACAACATTGAGTTTGCCAATATACCATGATGATGATGAGTCTTGATGATCACTGGGATGGATGGATCATTATCGTCGGTTTACAGAAGAACTATAGCCATTTCGTGAGTGGCAAACAGGTAAACAAGTCAACAACAACTACAGCCGCTCTACATGTCTGTCTAGTCGTGGTATGGAGTGGTTGAGCCAGTGTAGTATTGTTATGCCAGAGTCCAGATGGCAGTTCATGTAAAATTGCGGCTATGTGGCTTGCTGCATACAATTAGATATGCTTTGTCTGTCTGTGTCAAAGAGGTATGGTACATCAGGTAGCTTCACTCAGTGGTGCCTGCCTTGACCGTCTGCATGGCCCTGGCCTGCTGTGTGCTAATTACTATCCTTGAAAAGGAGACTCAGAGTACGCACTTTAGAAATGATGCTTGTATGTAATACTATTGCCTCTGAAACTAAAAGTGTTATTTTTGCACTACAAACCGTACCTTATATTTTTTCTCTGTGATGTTTTAATATCACTTCCTGTTTTTCCATCAACAATTACAAGCCGGGTTTTACCCTGTGCGATGGGAAAAACGATTAACTCAGGCTTACCATTAGCGATCCGCAATTCGGCATCCGCCAGGTAGGCAGTAGACAGTGTGTCTGGTCACCAAGATTGATCGACGGAGCGTCAGATGGAATGGAGGATTACAGCGAATAAGAGGAATGGCTCGATGCATGCAACTTCCTAAATTGAACAGGACAACTACAACATGCAGTTACAGTATCCTCTTCACTTCTCCTTATCTTTTAAATAATGTTATTGTTGTGAAATTCTTTGAGTGTGACTCTATGCGTTTGTTTTCTCTCTGCTTCAAATTCATCCCTCCAGCTATTTGATAAGTTTCTTTGCTGTTTTCAAAACTAATTTAATGTACTAATAAGTGTTTATTCTCTCTGAGGGCAGATAGGTGAGTGAAATCGCGTAATTAATGCTGCGGTGTACTGTCAATTTGTTTCTTCATAGTTAGTAAGTTGTAGTAAGTACTACTTTTCAGTAACCTAACCATCCATTTAGCAAACAACTTTATGCATGCAGTAGTGCACTTCCTTTATGTCCCTTAAAAGATTTTTTGGATATCTTTGTATCCAAAGATTTGTTTTTCTTCATTTGTTGTTTGTCCATGCTGTGTTTTTTTCCTCTCTCCACAAACTGTCCCAAAAACCCCAATTCCCATCCAATTTTCTTACAACAATATTTCCACACGCTTGCTGGGGAGGATAAGGTCAAAAGCAACAGAAAATCAATTTCAAGGCAGGTCAAGGAATCTGAGGATATATTCTTATTCTGCTTGACACACGCCAATGAGCATTTGCAAATCAATTCAGAATTTTATGTCCGCCATCAAGTGGATTCATCATCAACAACATCCTCCTACACGTGACTGAAGCTTACGCTGCTGTGTCCTTCAGTACTAGTTCTTGTAGTAGTCGTAATCCACGTAGCTAGTAGCTAACCTTTTTGATTGAATACTTTAGCATTGCTTAGGCTACAATTGATGGCATTGTTCTTGTGTACTGTACTATCGTACTGTTCTAATACTCCTCTCAGGCCACTCAATGTCTCATTTCCTTTTTTTTCATATGCTGCTACTGCCAGTGTGTACCACTACTACTACCACCACATTAATGCCATTTCATCCGTCCAGGATTTCATAGCCAACCTTAATTGAAATTTGCCATGCAGCCAGCCCAGTGCCTAGCCCGATTCTCAAACACGAATCACAGGTAAGATAAGCATTTTGGGGGAGGACGAATAATGGAGTAGGAGGAGAGCGGAGACTGAGGTAGTACTAGCAAAGTAGTATGACAATTGAATCCACTAACTCTGTCAGTGGCACTTTTGTACAAATTTGGGCGAATACTTAGACAATTTGAATCCACCAGCCAGTTAAGTTTCAGGAAAACAAACGTACAGTTAACCCCCCCTGCCTCCCCACAAAACAGTAAAAATGTGTATGATATATTTAAGTGGAAAATAAATAATTATTTCGACCCTAACAAAAATAAACTATCCCACAAGACCCGACCCACGCCCCTCCTAACCCCAACCAATGTACATGAAATAAATGTCCCCAAAAGTTCAAAAACCCCAATGCCCAATTCCCACCCCCTAAAGTCTTTAAAAAAGGGGCAAGGGACAGTCTCTACTTTGGCCGGCGGTGTCCTGTGGCCACATGGTCTCGCAGCTCTCTCCGGAGGGCCTTGAGAAGGACTTTCGGCCTCTCCACCTCCTGCTCAAGGTAGGCCACTCGCAGGGTTAGGCGGTGCACCCGTGCCTTGCGGGTACTGTGGGGGGCAGTCGTTTGGTTGAGCTGCTCGGTGGCGGCGGGTGGCTGCCGGAACATGGCGCCGTACCACTGGAGGATTGCGCTGGCTGTATGACCCAGGGGGAGTGGAGGAGGATGCAGCTGTTGTTGTTGACTGAGACGACTCCTCCTCCCCCGTAGCCACCAGCTGCCGATATTCTGCGACAATTGCCTCCAGCTTCCGGCGCCTGGCCCGGATAGCCAACTCCTTCCTTGATAGCTTAGAAGGAGTATCTATATAAAGAAAGAAAAAAATACTGTAACCAATACTCTTTAAGACTAACACAAAATAATTCAACAGAAAGTTGTGTCAAAGTAGCACTAGCAACTTGCAAGCACAGTACATACTATTTGTGGCATGTATCTATCTAACCTCCCACTTCGTCGGCCTCTGCTCTAACATTAGTGAGAGTTTCAGGAATTCTACTAGCACTATGGACTGACTACATTAGACTCAGACAGTACACCAGTCTTCTTCTTCTCTCTTGTTTAGCGAAATTAGTACGTAAACTTGTGGAAGCCGGCATAATGCCAGCGCAGTCAGCTTGCACCCAAGAAAATCAGACGCAAGCCATGATGACGCAGACTTGTGTTACTGTTACCAGTACATGCAGGTGGGGAAGCTCTTACTTTTCTATTACGGGCGGCACTAGCCATGCTCTGTTACAACAAGGGCTACTGCTCAATTAATTTAACTTTCACCCTGTGCTGCCCATGACTACTACAAAAGGAAAATGAAGAAGATAATATGATCATCTATCCCTTCACATGATATTTGCTTATATAAGGGGCTACTTTAGGTGCTTTGTTTTGATTGATTGAGTGAACACCGATAGGCCACACATGAATGACAGAGTTGAAAAAAAATTATTAACATAGGTAGTGAGTGGTCCCCGTAATCGCCGGAGAAAGGCACTTGTGACTTGACTTGATAATGTGAACTATACAATAGATACACAATATATACTGTGCATGCAAACTACTGTTAGTCAAGGGAGTATTCTGAAAAATTACAACTTCTACTTTCCTCTGCTTTGCTACTCTGGCATGGACGTGCTGTGTTACTTGCTCTTCAAACTAACACTCTTCATCCAGTGACCGTCTACTCTGTCTACTCTACATACACCTATGCTATCTATGAGGAAGATACCATCAAGGCATCCATCCATTCAATGTAAATGTCAATCATTCTTAATGTCTCAACTGGACAAACCTTACTTTTTCTCAACGACAAACACCCTTTTTATTTCATTTTGTAAACCACCACCCATGCATACCAGCTTGACTTGCATTTGAATTTGACTCAAAGGATATATTGCACACACATACAGTTTCTGTTTCACCCACCCATGCAGTCCTCTTTTCTTTCTCCACACATCCTTGCTTCAATCCGCCATGCATCAGATTCCTACAAGCCACCTCTGCCTGCATTAAAAAAAAAAGTATCATTCTTTGCCAGTCATTAATTTAACTCGCTCGTCCTTCTTCCTTCCTTACACCCTTCTTTCCCTTTTCGCTCATTCCATCCATCAAGTTCATCTCTGATCTGACTTGGCTTCTCGATAAAACTTTCACAGCTGAGTTGAAGTCAAGTTTAGAGGAGGCCATTGGTTACTCATCAACTCCCGCCGCTAATGCTATTGCTAATGCAAAGTCAAGGGTGACTGTCTTCTACCTGGTTGTCTTCCTAACAGTAAAGTGTACTTGTACTGTACAACATACACCCCTGCAGTGAGCCTACTCTGCAATCTCAATAAGTAAGGAATATAATAGGTTACCACTGCCCGCCACTACCGAGGCATCCCCCACAGCAGTTCCTGCAGCCACTGGTGGCACCGCTTCCGCTCCTGGAGTTTGTCTGTGCCGATGGTGTTCCACCTAGAAAAAACATTTCATATATTTAGATGCCATATACACTACTCCCTATTTTGTCTAGGAATGAAAAAAAAATGTACCACATAAATTTTTTTTATTATTTGTGACTCTCTAGCCTAAACTAAAAATTCCCCTTTCGGAAAGGGGAGGGTGTTTTTATTCATGCTTAGCCATAACATGTTACACTTTTTGGCACAACTGACGAATGCTTGCTTTTTAACGCACACCTTTTTTCTCATAACAGACAGAAGATTCCCTTCTATGAACAAGAGCAATATGTTACTCATCATCATCACCACCAGTACTTTAAGTTCCAACCAGGTGAGGGGTCTCCCACAATTAATGTGTAAATCAGCCACTGTTCAGTTTTCATGAGTTCACCGTTTCTCTTCTATGAAGTTGATTTTAATAAATGTTTTTATATAATGCACAATTGAAAATTAATATACAGAGTACACACAGAGCTAGTTGTTTTACTTTTAATAAAGCTTTAAAACTTACATAGACTCTGTGATTTTTGGTCATGAGTGAGTGAGCGAAAGGGTTTGCAATTTGCAAGCATGATTCCGTGACTCTGAGAGGTCAGGACTCTGACTCTGTAGTTTTATGTTCTGGGTTGTATAATCATTGGGGATCATCGCTGCATTCGGGAGCTAAATAATGACTCTGACACACTAGCTAGTCAGTAAGGAGATTGGGGGTTCAACTTCTGTTCTGTTATGACTGAGGTATGTAGAAAGTCTAACTGCGCCTATTATCACTAATGCCCTATTTCTTGTCCATAGTTCTGTAGGTGCAGAATAGTCCCTGCAAAAGTAGTAGTAGGTCCTCCTATCCAATCAAAAAGTAAACTAGTATCTTATTCTTGGTGGCCATTGACATTTTATTGTTGGGAATTGTCAAAGCATAAACATTAGGACTTCAATAGACATTATGGACAACCCAGAGGACTGCACTCAGTGCCTAGATCTATTGCTGAATAGGAGTTTTGTTTAACACCTTTTGCCAACTGTGCAAGCTTAGCTAGCTACACAGACAGACTAATAATTATAAATTGTAGTAGCACAGAGAGTCATAGTAGAGGCAGGATAAGAATTTAGAAACAGTCTAAATGAAGATCAAAGACGATTTTGGAAAAAATAGAATTATATTGAACATTTGGAATAAATAGGTGCTGTAAAGGTTAGGGAAGTATAACTATTAATATTAACAGGAAAACTTACTGGGGCCAGCAGACGAGCCCTCGTTGTACCGATCCTGGCCTTCCTGCTCTGCCGGTGCCGCCACCCCTGTCCTCTTGCTGATGTACATGAAAGAAAGACACAAACATGGATGATTGTTGTCAACATAATCAAACATTTAAAAAAAACATTAACAAATTATTTTGGGGAAATAAACATCAATTGCACTACATTTATTGACCTATCTGATGTGGTCTACTAGGATATTAGTATTACTGGATTCGCGGACCGTCTACTTGGAAAGTTATGTAACTCACTAAACCAACAACAAAAAGGTTCTACTAGGACTGGCAGCACTCAGCAGCACGCAAAGTGACAGACACAGTCCGTCATGATTGCAGACCTCAAAAAAATGTCCTACTAAATAACAAGTCATAATATACTCAACCTATCAATCCACCACCACTATCTCTTCTTAGTGGCAGAAATAGAAAGGAAGGACTGAATTTGAGTCTCTAGTCTCTAGCATTATGCAGTTCTGTAAAGTACACTCATACATAATCACTCAGGCCAAATGAGCACAAAATTGAAAACATGTATGCATAGTAGCACCGCCACTGAGCAGGCAAGCACCTGCAATCACAGAAGCTTTTGAAACATAATTTACCTGATCGGCAGCATTCTTGCTCTTCGGAAAAAACATATATTTGCAATATAACACAGAGCAGAAGAAAACAAAGTAGTTATTAAACAGCTACTAGTACTCACCAAGCCCAGGGATCTCGACACCAAGCAGGTCGAGCAGGTCTTGTTCCCGGTCCAGTATGTCGGACGACCGGTGTGTCACCTGGTTGTAGGTGCGCCGGACCCCTGACTCCCGATACATGGCCCGGCACACCTTACCCCATAGCTGACGATGCTTCCGGAGGCCGTACCCGGTACCGGGCCTGCCGCCTGCTGCGATGGTCTTGCGAAGGTGGCGCTGCACAAACAAAACAAGTGTGGCCACCTCCACGGCGCTGAAGATCTCCCTAGATCTTACAGATGCCCCCCTTAAACGCCCGCAAGGGAGCCGGCTGCGGGGTGCGGGACTCTTCCCCTTGGACTTGCCGTCTCCCTTTGCCATGGTTCTGGGTTAAAGAGAAGAATCGGGAAAAAGTTAAAAAAAAGTAGTTATTAAAGTAACGAAAACTAGAAAAAAATGAAAATATAGATGTACAAAAATAGAGAGATAGATAATGAGTAAAAAAGATTAAAAAAGATTAAAAAGAAGTTCAAACAAACAAAGGATTAAAGAGATTGAAGCTGGATAGAAAAGGCATGCCAGAACCATAGCAATGAATGAAAAATAAGATGGCTGCGCTCATTGCAACCGCGTGGGTGTTTGCGTGATATTTTTCTTGCGAGCACGCAAAAACGGACGCGAACACGCAACTGCGATCAGGAACAGGAAATGCGCAACGCGAGCATGCAACTAGCGAACGGAAATGGAAATACGCAACGTGAACAGTGAAAAACAAGATGGCCGTGCCCATATATGACCGCATGGGTAACTTTGCGGGAGCCGTGGTGAAAAAAAAGCCCGCGAACTTGCGCAAATAAAAAAATCCGCAATCTCACGAAAGTTTGCATATTTTGGGAACCGCAAGTACGCTTTTGCGCGAATTTGCGTACCGCAAATTCGCAAAATTCGCCCATACTTAATCAAAACAAAAAATAAATAAATAGAAACGTAACTTTAACATAATAGTATATTGAGCAAAATGTGAGATGGACTCCAATGGTAGAAGCATAGGTAACCTGCAAAGCAAAAATGAAAAGAAGTCTTTAAAATTAGATCAATTTGATTGAATGAGGTGAGAGATTACATCTTTACAGAAGGCAAGAATGTTTCTTCTCACATGCACACTCAGGGTAGTGCACCCTACCCCTCCCACAGAATCACCCTCAACAGGAGTCTGTGGGGCAGCGCTGCTAGTAGGCTTGTAGGATTAGGCCTATCTTATGGTATAGATGGTATTTAAAATGAGACAGAGATGTGACTGAATGAGGTCAAAGATCACAAATCAACATAACACTTGGCAATATTGCCTATTCGCACGTGTTCAGTGTGCCTAATACATCCCAACTCTATCAGAGGCCTGTGCTGAAGAGGTGTCTGTAGGGAAGTGCCTGCTGGCTCTGATCTACAGTATGGCCCAGCAGTTCTTTAAAATGATTCAGAGAAGAGACAGAATTAGGTGACAGATCATGTCATTATGCAGGACAATATTGTTTATTTGCAGCGCGTTTAATTGGACGCATTGTGTATCTAGGCCACTCTGCTTACCTTTTGAAAACACTGTTTTCAGCAGAGCTCACAACTTGAATTCTGCTTTGGTTCTATACTGCAGACTGTATTAAATTCAGCCTTGATTTATTTATCTGCAGAGTGGACAGCAGAGTCCATAACTTGAAAAGAGAAAGAGAAACAATGTGAGAGAGGGAGAGAGAGAAAGAGAGAAAAAATGACATTGAAAGTGTGAGAGAGAGAAAGTAATAGATGGAGGAGGAGAAGTATTGTTGATACTGGAGAAAATCTTTGTAGCTCACCTTTTTGCCTCCGTTGTGTGTCCAAGCATGTGCCGGTTCATAGTGCACCCTCAAGTTTAGTGATCTGAAAGATAGTATAGAATTAATAAGAACAGAGTACATACAACTGTACACGTATGTTTCTGCTTTATGCCATTGGACACTCAGGATACTGTATTACATCAACATCCACTGCAATGAGGAGTCTGTGCGCTCTTTTTCTCCCAGTCTACTATACCCATGCACTCCCACTGCATAGCGGTGAGTTCTCATTACTGCATACCCAAACTGGTGCACCCCATTGACTCCCAGTGCCCAGAGGTGAGTGCCCTTTCTTGCACACCCAGACTGTTGCAACCTATCCACTCCCACTGCCCGGAGGTAATTGTACATTTGTACGCAGTCAAGTTGCTGCACACTATCCACTCTCTCCGCCCACAGGTAACTTCTCGTTGCTACGGAAACAAGCTTCTTTGCTCACCTTGTGCCATTGGCATGATTCAAAGAGGGTTCCCCACGTGTCGAAGCAGCCTTCTTATGTGTTGTTACGATGGCCAAGCATCATTGCGGAATCCTCAAACGTTGAGCTTCGGAGGTGTTGGGAGATGCCAATTTGTGAAACACAACCTGTTAGATAAAAAGGAAGATAAGATTGTTCGTCATTTGTTTATCAAAGGAGAGAGGAAGTGAGAGAGTGACTGAAAAGAATATTCGCAGCTCACCTTTCTGTCACTGGTGTGTCTTCCACCATGTGCCAGGACATAGTGCACCCTGAAGCTCTACATCTAAAAGATAGTAAAAGAAAGATGTTATGATTGGTAATTGTAACTATCTTAACGTGGAGAAGGATAACATCGCCCTTTCAAACACCTTCCCTCCCGCATTAAAAATACAACTATTTGTACAGTTCCACCTTGTTTAATGGGCTTCGATTTATGAAGAATTAGTAGAGTAGTAATGTTTTCCATCCGGTTATAGAAAACAAGTGGTGCGCAGTGATACACGTGGTTTCAATCATCACAAGCGACGGACTTTTGACTGACTTTTAAAACTTTCCTGCTATCGGAAAAAAAATACAAATGCATTAAGATACGGTATATAGGACTGCTTACGCCTAAATCGCTGCATCGTCTTTTTGTGTCCAGTCTGCTGCACCCCATCTACTCCCTCTGCTGCACACCTAGGCCTCACTGCTAACCTTTACGTTCTATATCCTGCAGTTCCGAACACAAAGAAGTTTCACATTTGGTGCTGAGTCTTGATATCGCTATGGGAAAGGACATACTCGTGCACCCATCATCATCGCAGGTTCCTCACCCGGTCAGTCCTTGCGGTAACACTAACTCAGTGACCAAAGAGGCCACGCACGTGGTGATGGTCCCCTGTTCGATAGTTCGGGCCTACATGAGGCGTCCGACACACCAGGACGGGCCATCACAGTGTTTGCAATACGAGCAACTCTTTAAATGGCGTAGAGCACCTGAGCCCAGTCTTTTTTATTGGTAGGGTCACGTGTGTTGTGACGCATGTGCTGGATGGGTGTGGTGTGGGTGTATACCAGTCATGAGAGAATGTGTGTGTGTGCCGTTCTGACAACTACACCTGGAACTAAGAAATCACTACCACGGAAATCTGGGCCATGTAGCGTTGTTGTGTTTTCCTGGAAGCGTAAGAGGAGTGGGCTGGACTGAAGTATGCCAGTGCTGCTTGAGGATATGAACAATGACTCCGGAGCTATGGGCGTGGCTCCGTTGTGAGCTATATGAGAAATCAACTGATTTGGGTGTCAGTGTTTTAGTGCTGCCGTCACCCGGATCTTAAACACAAATGTGTCATTATGTCTGTAAAGTCCCACAACATGGCCAACATGGAAGGTAGGAGGTATCACTGACCCTATATTCATCCATAGCTGCACACATAAAAGATGGTGGACATGACGCATTTCTACAAATATGAATGTTTGTTGTACATTCAGTGGAGTGTTGTAGCTGTAGTAATACAGGGCTATGAAAGCTTTAGGTTGCAGTTTTTGGCACATAAGGGGCAGCTAATATATATACGTATGTGGTCATTCGGGTATACTGTCGAACTTGGTGCTGGAAATCAGTGTTCGAGGCTCAGAGTCGCATCCACATCCTGTCATTGTAGAGAAATGACGTAATCTACGCATACCTGAAAATGTACTGTAAATACGGTGCTCATGTAAATTGCTGATATAGTTTTGGGTCGACTTCGCGCTATATAAATTTGCTAAAGAAAATCGAGCAATAGCACACAGGTATAAATTTACTATACACTTGGTTTGCAGTATTGTAATGATCCAGTTTGTAGCGAGAGAAAGTTATATAATCAAAGTTTTTGTTACTGGCAGAGTTAATATGGTTGCATACACTGTTTACAGCACAATATAATGTTGTAGGGCGCAGGAGCAGCATTTTACAAACATAATAAATAGACAGACACAGATAGATAGTTGAAGTGGGTACGGGCACGTGTGCTGGACTCCATTTTATTACGTTGCTGTTGGTAACAAGTAGAATAGTAATCATGATATCATACACAGATATTCAATCATAAACGGTTTATGACTTCTGCTGTGCAAAGGTAGGAGCACTATATGTAAAATAATACACAGAAGATTCTATCGTAAAGGGTTCATGAGTTGGGGTGCACTGAGGTTGGGGCGGTTTGTGTGGAGCCTGCGATGATGCGTGGTTCAGGTAGACCGCACTGGTAAGAATGTGTTTTGACTACTGAATTTTGCCTTAATAAGGCGATGTGGTGATTATTTATGGTGTACTGAGCTAGTGGTAGGTCTTGTGTTTAGCGTGTGCTCAGCCTGCGATGCATGATCTGAACGGGCTGCACTCAAAGCATTGACTGTTGCATACTGGACTGCATGAACTTTGAGGGGAAAAAAAACTAGCATCAATGGATATCAATTGCTCTGCAAACTATGTCTACTGATTGCTCCCCATAACAAATTAAACAATTGCACTTCACGCAGTGCATTCTAACTTTCCCAAATTGGGGATGTATGTCTGGTGGCGATGTTGAAGGTGAAGCGCCAGAGGTACTTGGTATTGCCGGTGGTGGAGGTACATTTTGGTGCAGTCTTCTACATTCTTTGTGAACATAGTTCACAGGATGCAGGGATTGAAGGTGCTTGCACATACTAGCAGTGCCACAGGAGTATTTTGTCTCTACCTTAAATAAATCGGGACTGAATTCAATGCTGTCTGTAGTGTAGATGCAAAACTGATTTCAAGTTGTAAACCCTGCTGTCCGCAGTGTACATCAAAGGCAGTAGTCAGCAGAGTTATAGACTAATGCTTTTTTTAACTTATTTTAACAACATCTGAATACATACAGTATAATTGTCTCTGTATTAAGTAAATCAAGGCTGAATTCCCTACTGTCTGTAGTGTAGATGCAAAGCTGAGTATAAGTTATAAACCCTGCTGTCCGCAGTGTAGATCTTAGGCAGTAGTCGACACAAACATCGAGGAATGCTTTTTGTCACATCCTTTAACAAAATCTGAGGACATGGAGTACAATTGTCTCTGCCTTAAATACATCGAGACTGAATTCAATTCTGCCAGTAGTGTAGATGCAAAACTGATTTCAAGTTGTAAACCCTGCTATCCGCAGTGTACATTGAAGGCAGAAGTCAGCTCAGTTATAGAAGAATGCTTTTTTTTCACTTATTTTTTACAAAATCTGAATACATACAGTATAATTGTCTCTGCATTAAGTAAATCAAGGCTGAATTCCCTACTGTCTGTAGTGTAGATGCAAAGCTAAATTCAAGTTGTAGACCCTGCTGTCTGCAGTGTAGATCTTAGGTAGTAGTTGACACAAACATTGAGGAATGCTTTTTGTCACATATTTTAACAAAATTTGAGGACAGAGTACAATTGTTTCTGCCTTAAATAAATCGAGATTGAATTCAATGCTGTCTGTAGTGTAGATGCAAAACGGGTATTAAGTTGTAAACTCTGCTGTCCGCAGTGTAGATTGAAGGCAGTAGTCAGTACAGACATTGAGGAATGTTTTTGACGCATCCTTTGACAAAATCTGAGGACATAGAATACAATTGTCTCTGCCTTACATAAATCAAGGCTAACTTCAATGTTGTCCAAGTTGCGAACCCTGCTGTCCGCAGTGTAGATCGAAGGCAGTAGTCGATACAGACATAAGCCTGCGGTGCTGAGTTCGCAATGGGTCTGTACGAAGGAGGCACGTTGTCATGGTGGCAGCCACGTGGCAGGGTGAGGACCTTCGCTGTGGCAGTCTTTTGTCTTTGCAGAAGTGAACTACTCCCAAGGCGTAGCCTAATTATTTATACTCCTATGCTGGAGTTGCGTACATTGGACCAGCCCACCCGCTTCTGCTTCAAGGGGGGGAGACAACACAGCTACATGACCGAGATATTACCCAGAGTCTGAGATAATATGGTTGTGTCCACTGTGCAGTACTCTACACATATTAATAGTATGTCTACACACGGAAAAGTTTTTGGTTTGTATAGTGAGTTGTGTATAGCATTTCACCGGTAGTCTTGGCATTGTGTAAATTACTGTTGATGTGCGTGTTTCCTCCCTTATACATAGTTAGTTGCCACATCTCTGAACCTTGAGCTAGTGTGCTGTTAAGGGGATATATTATTTTGGGAAGGTCCATTGTCCTGTTTTGCACTGTGTCTGAGGTAGTAGAGGGGGAGGGGTCAGGAGGGGTGGTAGTAGTGTGGTGTTGTGATTTTGTTGTGTGTTGGAAGTGCATAATTAGTACTTCTATCACATATTCTTCTTTAAATATGGGTGTGTGTTGGTGGTAATTTACTCAGTACATGCTTGACGTCCTTACACTAGTTAAATGTTGATATTCATTTGTTAGTGGTAAATGGAACTATTGCCTCTTTTTTTAGGTAGCATTGTAGATTTGGTTTGTTGTTGAAAGTATGGGGAAGTGGTGTTTTTTTTCTACAGGAACGCCTAGTTTGTATATTATTAATGTTTGTTGTGGGTCTGGTTCATAGCGATTTTCTTGGAGGAAGGAATCAATTGAAGAGTGGTAATATTTGCAGTTTTTACTAGGTTGAGAATGGGATGACAATTAAAAAAAGATAGAAAAAAACAGATATTCTTAATGAACATTACAATTAGGAATTATCCTTTAAAAAACCTTTGAAATTCACTGTAAAAACCATAGGTTTTAGGCAGGTTATAGTTAGGAATTATCATTTAAAAAACATTAGAAATTCACTGAAAAAAATCATAGGTTTCGAGGGTGTTATAGTTAGCTGGATATTTCACTCATACAAAACCATTGAAATTCCTCTGTTATAGTTAGTTGTACTAACTGTAACTCTCGTGCCCACAATCCACTGGTGATGATGTCACATATTACATCATTCATGACATGGTCAGTGACATCACTGATGACAGCACTGATGACATCTCAAATTACATCTCTGTATACTTGTGTCCCGCCGCATTAACCTTCCTTAATATCACACGCCATTTATTGAAGGCAAAGGAAGACAGCACCAAGCAGATCAGAGAAGCAAATGGGTCCGTAATTCTTTTTAGAAACGCTTTTATTCTTTTTCAAGATTCTTTATTTTGCAGCAAAGCGCATGTGCATATAATGGGGAAGAATATATATTTTTCCCTTTTTTTAGAAACTTCTGAAGATATGAAAAAATAGGAAATATGATCTAGAAGGAAAATATGTACATAGCACCCTGCTACTGGATGGACAAACTTGTCAATTTTGTGTACTTGGTGGACCTATATAGAATGATGACATTGTCCATATGAGAGCAAATTGAACAGAAGAAATATACTCCCTGTGAATAATATAACATTGTCTTATACCATTCATTGACACATCATTGTTACCTATAATGAAATTGACAACTCTGCATATAGCTTCACTGTAAATATAATCACATTATTGAATGCAAAAAATTTTTTTTTTGCATTTGCTAATTTTTTTATATAGCACTTAGCACTTTGTTTGTATATAGAATCTTGAGTGAGCTCTTTGTGACAACTGGGCTCAGTTGTCATAAGTAAAATATGAATTCTATTCAGTAAAGTTTATTGCACTTGGATTTATGATAAAAGATCAATTTTGCACAATAAGCGTAGTTGCACATATGCGTCTGCATTTAGGCAAATAATGTGCACAATGGCTTTAACTAAGTATTTAGTAACATGGGAGCTGGTGAAGAGAGAGTGTTCAGGTTTACATATTGGCATAGTTTTGCACATATTGGCAGCATTCAAGCTGCAAGAACATGTTTTTATTTGTATTATATGTAAATATATATTACAAAAAATGGATGATGGAGTTGTATATACATATATATATATACATAGATATTTTTGTACAATGGTGTTATGTGTAGATAGCGGATAAATGTATAATTTATTGAAAATTATTTAAATTATTCAAATTGTATACAATGAAAGAACGTATGCCACAATAATTTATATATGTAAATTTGCACAAATCCAGTCCGTGTTTACCGCATATGCATTCATGCAGTTATATTGTATGTGAATAGCCAGTAAATATTGATCACAATATTTAATTGTCCATATGTGCTGTTTTCACAAAAATGAAAGAGCCACTCAACTTATATGTTTAAAGTATATCTTCACTTTTCATGAATCACGTGGTGTGCTCAGCAAAGAGGGAGAAAAAATGAGTACTTAAAGGTCTCTTAAACCACTGTACCGTTATGTGATCAAGGGTAGTCCATACCCGAAACGCGTCATGCCAGAGGGAAAATTAAGGCGATAATAAACTGACCTGTTGTACTGCACGAGCTGTGTGGTGGTCTTTGTGTCCTGCGTGCCGTGCCTGGAGAAGCAGGAAGGAGTGGAATATATATATATATATATATATATATATATATATATATATATATATATATATATATATATATATATATATATATATATATATATATATATATATATATATATATATATATATATATATATGTATATATATATACCTGTATATATATATATATATATATATATATATATATATATATATATATATATATATATATATATATATATATATATATTCTTGCTCCAAAGTTGCCCACGTGGCAGGAAAGCACTCCAGAACCAACGATCCCTCCAATGCCCCAGCAGAAGAAAATGCGGCCAGACGCGTTTCGAGTATGAATCTCTTTTTCAATGGCCGTTCACCTGTGTCCTGTGAAAAAAGAGATTCATACTCGAAGCTGCTTGGTGGTCCGTGATTTCTGTGTGCCGCATTGGAGAGACAGAAGCTGCTCAGATATATATATATATGAATTTAACTTTGTGGAACTGTAGGCAATAGAGACACAACTCGACCAGGGGGGCATTTGATAAAGGAAAAACCCCCAAAATGCGTCATGCCCATGGTCTAAACAGAAAAGAAAAGGTTGATGTTCCACGAGCCCCGTGTGCTGCCTGTTTCTTTCCGCTGGAGGAGACGTCTTGGGTAAAATTCAGCGTGTTGCCAGTGTTTAGCATTCGTGCTCAACCGCACGCAAGGTGTGCACCCCCCGCAAGTGTCTAATGGGGGTCGCGAAATGGAAGACCCTCTGACTACCCCGCATCAAGCCTGTAATGGACAATGCTGTAAATACAGTCCATACCTGTATGGAGCTACGCCCCTACTTCATTGGCGTTTCCTTTTCCAGGACAGTCTGAAGTGCCACAGCTCCCGCCAGACGACATGGCACACCGGCTGTTGACCCACCAAGAAAATCGAGCCGGTAATTGGTATCGCCGCCGGCATGCATACACTGCTGCATGCTGGGAAATGCAGTTTACTACCAAAGGCAGAGGCGATTCCATGCCGTGTTTGTCAGGCAACCCACACTACTTCAGAAGGTGGGACGGACATTTGAATCTAACTTTGTGGAACTGTAGGCAATAGAGACACAACTCGACCAGGGGGGCATTTGATAAAGGAAAAACCCCCGAAACGCGTCATGCCCATGGTCTGAACAGAAAATAAAAGGTTGATGTTCCACGAGCCCCGTGTGCTGCCTGTTTCTTTCTGCTGGAGGAGACGTCTTGGGTAATATATATATATATATATATATTTATATATATATATATATATATATATATATATATTAAACACACAACAGGAATCCCAATTTCGAATGAAGCCACCAAGGGAGAAAAGTTCAGTAAGCTCGTCACTTTATTTCATTTTGCTCGCATCCCAGAAGCCAACAGGTTTGGCCACGCCCACTGGGGCGGATGTGTTAAATACAATGGCGCTAACAGTTTCCTCCACAAACATTCGCCTCTGATGAAGGGATTCTTTTTCCCGAAACGCGTTTGGCGTTATTGAACTTTGGGTGTGGGCTCAGGATCGGGAGCCTTGCAGCAAGATGAAATAAAGTGACGAGCTTACTGAACTTTTCTCCCTTGGTGGCTTCATTCGAAATTGGGATTCCTGTTGTGTGTTTAATATATATATATATATATATATATATATATATATATATATATATACATATATATATATATATATATATATATATATATATATATATATATATATATATATATATATATATATATATATATATATATCAGCAAAGTCTTCAAACCTCCACTCACAGCGGCGAAAGAAGAGACAGACCCCACGCTCTCCAGGCAAGATGTTTATTTATTCCTTGTGCCTTCCAAAATGCAACGTTTCGACTACTGACGTAGTCTTGTTCACACACCACATTGCACAAAACGGAAACTTCTTTATCTATGCAGTGAGGAGACGCCCTTCCGGGCCACACCTCCCAAACGTGAGTCACATGGTTGAAACCCAAAAAAAGCCAGAAACAATCTTAATTTAAAGGAACAGTGCAATATAACGCTATGTTCTTATAACAATGTTGCATCTCAAACAGAAACACAAAATATGCAAGCCCGTTGATGTGCTTGAATAAATCAAACAGCGGTTCTGTACAAGTAATTATATATACAGTAACATATTGCTTAATATCAAGAATAGCCGCATGAATGCGTAAATCTCTGTCGGGGTTTGCCTGAAAGTAATAATGTACACAAATGCATTGTAAACTTCACAAAACTCCAATGAGAAAATCGGATTATTGACTAACCAAGGCTTGAAACATAAATATACAGATGCAAATCATAGCGGTGCAATGTAATTTGTTACTCTAGCATGAAACAACCAAAATTGTAAATTTGTAACACCAAAAAATAGCACCTTTGTGTAAGAAACACACATATATACATTTTAGTCCTGTATACATTTTCTCAAAAAATATATATTATTCATTTTTTTCAATTTCATATATACATAAACTATTTACAGCAGAAATGTGTATAAAAAAAGGGGTGCTTAAGTAAAATACAGTGTAACAGAATCACCAAAAAAAAGAGAACTTCCCAAGTGTTTGTTTAAAAAGACTGTTCTGTTCAGAAAACTAAGCAGACAGCTCTGTTTTAAGAAATAAGTCTACAGGATACCTAAAATAGGTGCTGAAAATACAGGATTTCATATATATACAAACTATATACAATTCTTCAATTGTTCTCACGTTGTAACCACTATATGAATTATCTGCAGAGTGAGTGTACAGAATCTAGGTTCCTACAGGAAGTTGTGCAGGTCCTCCGTCGCATTCAACCCATTGGGTTGTTTGCTGTCGAGTTTGATAATATACTGCGTTTCTAATCGGCGTAATAGTTTATCACGGTCACCCCCTCGTCTCAAGGGGGCAACGGCATCAATGACATAGTAGGTAAGACATGACAGGTCCCTATCATGTTCGATGTTGAAGTGACGCGCCACCGGGTAGGCCCCATCGTGATTGACTATAGCTCTAAGGTGCTGCAGTATTCTGACATGCACCTGTGCACCGGTACTGCCCACGTAACGTAGGCCACAGGTGCAAGTCAGGACGTAAACCGCGAACTCTGTACGGCAGTTGTAATTGCCTTGAATTGGACATTCAGTGTCAGAAAACGGAGTGCGGTAATGAGTGGTATTCTGTCCAAACTTGCACGCCTGACAGGAGGAACATTTGTGAAATCCCTTTCTTGCAAACCATTGATCTATCCTAGGCAATTCAGGGCTAGATTGTACTATCCTACTGCGCATACTATACGCACGCCTGAATGTAATTGTTGGCTTGTCAGGAGTTAGATCACGTAAGACTCCATCCGTTTTTAAGACTGCCCAATGTTTGTTTATTATGGATTTGATCTTACGGTGCTGTCTACTGTAAGTAGTTAATAGTCTGCTGGAATTGGAGGTAGCGTCTGCATCAAGGGGTTTGGGTAACAATAAAGAGTCTCTAGTTCTTTCACTACTCTTCCTCAATGCGGTAGCAAGGCAGGATTTGCTGTATCCTCTTGCCTCCAGTCTTGCAAGCATTGAGGATGCCCCTTCCTCAAACTTCTCCTGAGTGTTGCATATTCGCTTAAGGCGCAATAATTCGCCCAGCGGGATGCTCATGATGACATGTTTTGGGTGACCACTACTGGCATGTAGAATACTATTGCCAGCAGTGGATTTTCTGTGGAGGGCAGTAATAATTTGATTATTGACGACATTGATGGAAACATCAAGAAACTCAGCAGTGCTTACACTGATGTTAGAGGTGAAAAATACGTTGGATTGATTCTTGTTAAGCGCATCAACAAAAATCTGAGCACAGCTAATGTCCCTGGGAAATGCAGTTTACTACCAAAGGCAGAGGCGATTCCATGCCGTGTTTGTCAGGCAACCCACACTACTTCAGAAGGTGGGACGGACATTTGAATTTAACTTTGTGGAACTGTAGGCAATAGAGACACAACTCGACCAGGGGGGCATTTGATAAAGGAAAAACCCCCGAAACGCGTCATGCCCATGGTCTGAACAGAAAATAAAAGGTTGATGTTCCACGAGCCCCGTGTGCTCTCTGTTTCTTTCTGCTGGAGGAGACGTCTTGGGTAATATATATATATATATATATATATATATATATATATGTATATATATATATATATCTCTATATAAGTCTTCAAACCTCCACTCACAGCGGCGAAAGAAGAGACAGACCCCACGCTCTTGTGATCAAGCCTCGTTTGGAGGTGAAACGCGTTATGGCGGATGGCTGGTGGAATATTTGAATAAATCACCGAAAAATCAGCACTAAATCTGGGCTCACTCTCGTTATTCTATATCGATTTGTGGAAAAGAATGGCGTTTTCTTCATATATATATATATATATATATATATATATATATATATATATATATATATATATATATATATATCCATAAAACAAATCCACTTTCTTTTGCTGCTGCACTAACAGAAAGCTATTTCCCATACGCCTAGTATCTTAAAACTGGATTACAAAAAAGGTTTGTTTGGGTTTTCAGGTTGTTTAATCAAGCGGCTACAGATGGTGCAGAATGCAGCTACACAAAGTCTTCTAAAAATTCCTTTCTGAACGTCTATTTCTCATCATCTCACAGCCCTGCACTGGTTGGCAGTCAAGAAATGGCAACCGTTCAAAACGCTGGTGTTGGCTCGTCTAGCCTTTTATGGCTTAGGACCCGAGGGCCTTATTTATGAAGGCCTTGCGTCAGTTTTGCGCCGCCGGTGCGTCAGTTTTTGTGACGCACCAGCGGTGTAAAAAATGCGCCCTGCTGCACCATATTTAAAAAGTGACGCATCTAGGTAGATGCGTCACTTTTTAAACCCCTGCGCCACATTATACTTGCGTCAGGTATACTGTATGCAGAGGGGGCGATCCCCCGCAAAAAGCCTCGTAATAGTGACGCAGTGAAATCTATGAGATTTCACTGCGTTACTTTTAGAATGCTGTTGCGTCAAAATCGTGTGCCTGCCTCACAGCAGGCGTAACACTGACGCAAGCCCTTTCACATGGGTCTTTTCCCCTTGTGAAAGGACGCATGGCTGGAGTTGCTTCACTTTTGTGACACACTCCAGCAATGCGTCACTTTTGCGCTTACAGATACGTCAGAAATACTGACGTATCTGTAATTCCTTGCCACATGATGCCTCATACATTAAATATGTACAGTATATTTATTTAATTATGAAATGTATTTGATGTCATGGTACTCCTTGTTTTTGCCAGCTCACAAACGACTCGTGAGATGATCTAGACCTCTTGGTCGTATCTAAGTCAGTTAAAATGTATTTGTCCAACAGTTTTTCTGTAGCTGCAACTGAAATTTCCTTAAGGAAATAGAAATGAAGTTTAACGCAAATGGAACCTGTCCTTTACGGATTTTCACAAAACTTGCCAAGATCGAATATAAGCGGATGAAGCAAGCTTTTAGAAAGTTTTGTGAAGATTAAACAAAATACCAATCATCAGGGCAGAGAAATTATTAGCTTCTTTAATATAAATATGTGTGAATTATTTTAAACTTGTTAAATATTTGCTTTTTATTTGATATAGATATGTCTTGCTACTGGTGAATACAGGGGAGCATTATAAACATCACCAGCTCGCTTGCATAGATTTTAAATCATGTGAGCAATTTATTTACATTAATTAACATATGACACACTACATCAGAAAGAAGGTGAATATCTTTATTTTGTATTGGGTTTGAGCGCATTGAGGTATGTTTTCAAATATAGCCTTCATGAAAAGAAAGATAGCAACTCAGCATCCGTACTGTAATTATAACCAAATACTGTTTCAGCAAACACAGTAATTCCGCCTTTGCCAGTAAGAAGGAGAGCAGCCCTTCATTATTTATTCAAGTTTCCTTTGATGAGCTCTGAAGTGCTAACATCTACTTCTCTGCATTATGTTAAATGCTCTACTCTGTCTGAATACCTCAAAGCTTCAGTACATCAATGGTGGGGCCATAGTACATTATCTCTCCTACAATTAGCGCTGACCACAATGCCAGGTTTCTGCTGAAGTGGTACCATGATCTCGTCTAATGGTGTTCTACACCGCTGATGAGCCTGCGAACTCATTAGAGAGGATTTCCAATGTACACAGTGTTGCATAAATTGGCTATCTATGCTTTAGATGTTTTTCATTATTAAACACACACCATGCATTCTGGGAAACGATTTGAGGGAATTAAAACTTCCATTATGGGAGAGAAAGTTACTCTTGAGTTTTGCTTTTTAAAACCCAAGAATATCAAGCTTATGTGGTCAGCGCACCCTATTCCCGTTGATCACACAATTAACATCTGGCAAATATATACACTGTATGGATGTTTACTCACATGCAATGTATCTACCGAGTACAAAAGCACATGGCGCAAATGTGATGGGACTTGGTTGTGTTTTTGCATCTGATTAACTCCTTTGTATTAATAATGGGGCAACACCTCTCACAGTGGTTTTACCTATTTTCCACGCATTATTTCACTTTGTTCACAGCTTTGCATTTTTGCACTTGCTTAAGTACTTACTCTTATGCCCTACAAGGTACTGATAATGGTCCGACTATAGCTGCATTAAATGTCGTATTTTAGACTAGAATCGTGTTCGCTTGTATTTTGTCATGGTGCACGTGCCAAGTACGAAGGCATAGTAGTCTGTGGACACAGATACAGTCCAGTAAACATTGATTACAATTCATTACAAATTCTGTGAAATACCCACCGTATAGACAATTTGTAGGAGGTTAAAGTGCAAACAATTAGCACCAATTCAACTTGCAAAGCCAGAGCCACCTCAATACTTGTTGGGGCATTTGGCTCAGAAATACTTAGGAGCAATATCTGTGAACCATTCAGGCTTAATGTGGTTTAAGAAACATACTGTAGAGAAACTGAAATATCAGCTTAGAGACTCAAAAGTCGGACAAAACTGTGCTGTTTCAGGATTATTTACTTAATGTATAAAACGGATGTATATCTGCCATTTCGGGAACATTGTTTGGAGGGCGGGCTATGTGGATGTTTAGGTAGTCCTCCACCTTAAATATTCTATCCGTCTGAGGATCTGAAGTTATTTCTTGGTACCTTTTAAGAGGAGGTGTTGTAGAATTCTACACCAGAAGGGTGGCAGTAAGGAAAAGTCTTAGGGGCAGATTTACAAGCCCCCTGCGCCACCAGTACATCACTTTTTGTGACGTACTGGTGGCGCATTTTACTGCTCCACATTACCAAGGACAGGAAAAGCCCCCCTGAGTGACTTTTCCTGTCCTTCTAAATATGGCCCCTTTACACGCAGCACTTTGCGTGAAAAGGGTGTTCCATGGGTGTTGCTGTTGGTGTTCCCACACAGCACCCATGGAATAAGACACATTTCCAGATTTACGATGAATCGTAAATCTGGAAATTCGTCTGAATGCTACGCCTCCCAATGGGTGGTGTAGCAAGGGGCAAAGAGGAGAAATGTTTTAATTTCTCCTCGTTTTTTCCTCTTTCAATGTGAGCTGCATTTTACAACATGCATTGAAAGAGGAAAATGCCTGTAGTGATTGTTTTTGTGCAGGAAGGTCCTGCACAAAAGCAATCTCTCCATGACGCAGGAATCCTTTCACCATGGTGCAAGGGTGCCTACGCCGGCGCATGGCAGCAGTTTGTGAGCCAGCGCAGAGTGAAGCACAGAGATGCAACATATTGTTGTACATGTTTCACATCCCTGTGCTTTGAAAGTGACTCAGTGTGGCGCAGCCAAATGGCTTGTGGAATGCACTGTTTCACTTTCTTGTAAATCTGCCCCTTAGGGTCCGGTAATTCATTTTTGACTAATCACACATAAATCGTTTGTGATTTCGCAGTGAACTGTTCCTATGAATGAGAGCTGGAACCTGAAATTATTGCTCTCAAATCTCCAGCAGAGTGCTATACGCTCAAAGTCAATGGTGGGCCCTGAATCATGCTTGCAGTTAATTTGACAGAGGAGGACCTATAACTCAGCCAAAGATGATGCACGTCAATATGTGATGCATGGCGATTGGCTGTTTTAAAAGCCCTGTAGTTTTAATCACAATATTAGCTATAGCAGGCATTGTAAGTAAAAACATTTTTGATTTCTGTTCGATGCTTTTGCATGTGTATGTGTGTTTATTTGCGCACATTGGTGAAATGGTAGAATTGTCCCTCCACAGACCTGACCTCACAGCTACCTACAATTTTAAAAATTGTCCTTGCATATGAAAGCAATCTCCTCCCTATTGGGTATAACCCCTGCCACAATCGTTTTACTGCAAAAACAACAGTTGATGGACAGAATGCAGAACAATGTCATACATTCACTCCAGTTCACAGATCTGGGCCTAAATCCGTTGTTTTTTTGCACTTCACACCACTCTAGTTCAGACATGGCCATATGCAAATCAGTCTTGACCCTGTGCCTCATGGGTACAGTCCAGACCGAACTGCTAAGCCATGCTTTTGTGTGTGTATGTGTGTTTATTTGCGCACATGGGTGCGATTGTAGAATTGTCCCTCCACAGACCTGACCTCACAGCTACCTATTATTTTTAAAATTGTCCTTGCATATGAAAGCAATCGCCACCCTATTTTTGTATAACCCCTGCCACAATGGTTTTACTAGCATAAAGTGGAAATTCTTAATTGTGGTCATGTATGTTATATTTTGAACATCCATGGCTCGATGATGATCTTCAGAGTCTTAAGGACACAGGACCACTTTATCTCAGACAGAGGCTCTATCTATACCACCAGGAGCAAACCCTCAGAAGTAATCATCTGCGACTCCTTTGTATTCCATATGCCAAAACTCGACGAGGTGGCAGGTCCTTCTCAGTAAGGATGGCTAAACTTTGGAATGCGCTCCCTATCCATCTAAGCTTGGTCGGGACAGAACAGGGATTCAGTAAGGACCTAAAAACTTGGCCCTTCTGTCAGCCGTAGATTAGCTTGTGGGTCTTTTCTTCAGTCTCGCTTTTTGCACCGGGACGCCTCAACTCCGCCACCCTGATCGGCAACCTCGCCAACCTCGGCCTCAGACAACTCGTCACCGCACCCACCCATGCCGCCGGCCACACACTGGATCCCGTCTTCTCCAAAGGCTCCCACATCGCCTTCAACCACACCACCGAACTCCACTGGACCGACCACCACTGCATCCATTTCACCTTCAAGAAACCAACCACGCACCCCCGCACCCAACAGCTGCCTCGCCGCTGCTGGAGCAAAGTCACCGAAGACCAGCTGATCACCTCCCTTGCGAAGAACCCACCCAATGACCCCACCAACCCAGACACCGCAGCCCGAATTCTCAGACAGTGGATCGATGACTGCACCAACACCCTCGCCCCGCTCAAGAAACCCTCCAACAGCCATGCCAACAAGAGAGCCACCTGGTTCACCGACGAGCTCCAGGCCTCTAAACGCGCATGCCGGAAACTGGAGAAGACATGGCTTCACGAACGCACACCGGACAACCACACAGCCCACAAGGACGCCACCCGTAGACACCATAACCTCATCAGATTAGCCAAGAGATCCTCCTTCAAAGACCGCTTGGATAACAACGCACACAGCAGCAAAGAGCTCTTCAGCATCGTAAAGGAACTCTCCAACCCCAGCGCCAACGCCAACGCCAACGCCAACGCCAACAACATCCCGCCCTCACAAGAGCTGTGCGACTCACTAGACATCTTCTTCCACCGCAAGATTGCTGACATCCACGACAGCTTCAACACCACGACCGCCCCGACTACGGCAGACTCCACCTCCCCTGTGAACACCACCAGCGCCAACCGCCTGACTTCCTGGTCCAACATCAACGACGACGAGACACGCAAGGTCATGAACTCCATACACTCAGGATCTCCATCTGACCCATGCCCATACCACGTATTCAACAAAGCAGGCGCAGCCATCGCACCCCAATTACGGAAGGACTTCAACATCTCCTTTGAAACAGCAACATTCCCGGAAAGCTGGAAGCACGCCAAAATCAACGTTCTCCTCAAGAAGCCCAAAGCGGACCCCAAGGACCTCAAAAACTTCCGGCCCATCTCCCTGCTCCCATTCCTGGCAAAGGTCATCGAGAAAATCGTCAACATGCAACTGGCCCACCACCTGGAAGACAACAACATCTTGGACCCGTCCCAGTCCGGATTCAGACAAAACCACAACACCGAGACAGCCCTCATCGCCGCCACAGACAATGTCAGGCGCCAACTAGACAACGGCGAAACATCAGCCCTCATCCTCCTGGACCTGTCAGCACCCTTCGACACGGTCTGCCATTGCACTCTAAAGACACGCCTCCTAGAAGCTGGAATCCAAGAGAAGGCTCTTGACTGGACCATGTCCTTCCTCTCCGGCAGAACCCAGAGCGTCCGCCTCCCACCCTTCCAATCCGGAGCCACCAACATCATCTGCGGCCTCCCCCATGGCTCATCCCTCAGCCCAACGCTGTTCAATGTCTACATGGCACACCTCGCACAAGTGGCACACCATCACAACCTCAACATCATCTCCTACGCTGACGACACCCAGCTCATCCTCTCCCTCACCAAGGACCCACACACCACCAAAACCAACCTCCACGAGGGAATGAAGGCCGTCGCCGACTGGATGAGGAGCAGACGTCTGAAGCTGAACTCGGACATGATGGAGGTCCTCATCCTCGGACCCACCCCCTCAGCCTGGGACGACTCCTGGTGGCCGACCACACTGGGAACAGCACCAACACCCACCGACCATACACGCAATCTAGGATTCATCCTCAACTCCTCCCTCTCCATGTCTAAGCTGGTCAACGCTGTCACCTCCTCCTGCTACAACACCCTCCACATGCTCCGCAGGATCTACAAGTGGATCCCAACCGAAACAAGAAGAACGGTGACACAGGCCCTCGTCAGCAGCAGACTGGACTATGGCAACACACACTACGCAGGAATCCCAGCCAAACACCTACAACGACTACAACGCATCCAAAATGCCTCCGTCCGACTGATCGTCAACGTCCCCCGCCGCAGCCACATCACCCCCCCACCTGAGAGACCTACACTGGCTCCCCGTCGACAAGAGGATCACCTTCAAGCTCCTCACCCACGCACACAAAGCACTCCACAACACCGGACCAGCCTACCTGAACAGCAGACTCAGCTTCCACACCCCCACCCGCCAGCTCCGCTCCGTCAGCCTCGCCCTCGCCGCTGACCCCTGCATCCAACAAACAAGCTCCGGCAGCAGATCCTTCTCCTACCTCACCACCAAGACCTGGAACACCCTCCCTTCCCACATACGGCAGACCCAAGACCTACTCGCCTTTAGAAGACTCCTCAAGACCTGGCTCTTCGAGCAGTAGCAGCACCCCCCTCTCCCCTCGGCGCCTTGGGACTCTCACGGGTAAGTAGAGCGCTTTAAAAGTACTCTGATTGATTGATTGATTGATCAATTGAGGCATCTGCATGCTCAGTAAATGAAATGGCTTTGATTGATTGATTGATGATGCCCATCCTTGGTACAGTTATAACCCAATGGTGATAATATTTGTCACAGCGTTGATATTCTTGGTGTGATGCAGCATTTATGGCATACTCTGGGCATTCTTTGTGGGATGGTTACACCAAAGTTGGCCCTGGCATGGTGGTGGCACTCTGTGGTATATTTTGATATGTATGGCACAATGATGCCCATAGTTGGTTGTATTGCTGCCCTGGCATATTGATGGATGTTCATACATTATAGTGACATTCTTGGTGTGATGTCATTCACAAATGGCAGTTCTATGAAATGTTGTATATCCAGTTGAGGGCCATCCCTTCGATGCCTTTGTCATGCAGTGTTCCAAATAGGGTGGAGTGGAACACTTATTGAACACAGCAGAGAAGTCAAGTAGGAAGTGGGCAGGAGTTTCTCCCCAGTCCATTATTGTGCAGATTTCGTCCATGACCACGATGAGTGCAGTTTCTGTGCTGTTGTTGCTCTGAAAACCTGATTGGGTGCTGTCACGAATGTGGTGGTATTTGAGGTAGTTGGTGAGTTATTTGTTAACTGCCTTTTCTATCACTTAGTCCAGGTACAAGAGCAGAGAGATGGGTTGGAAGTTGCTCGGCTCACGGGGTCGGCCAATGGTTTTTGAGGATGGTGTTGAGTTTTGCATGTTTCCAGTCTTCAGAGAAGGTGGAGGAGTTGAAGATGTGGGTGAGGCTTTTGCTTATCTGTGGTCCTCCCATGTTCTAAATGTGATGGAACAAGGGTCTGTTGGGACACCTGAGTGGACTCTCTTCATGATTGGAGTGCTGTCTTCCTCAGTGAATATTTTCCAGACAGTAAAGGCAGGATGGCGATGAGAACTTTACGGTTGCATTGCAGTTTGATGTTGCTGTAAATTCTTTCGATTTTGCTGTTAAAGGAATTGGATATATTGTCGAAGGATTCCTGTGATGGTGTTTGCTGCAGCCTCTGTGGTGGTAAAATCTTTGATGATTGTGAAGATCTTTTTGCATCTGTTGGATCGTGCCTCTATACTTTTGGTTAGGGCTCTTCTTTCGGTTTCTGACAGAAGATGGTGATAGTGTCTGAGTGCAGCCTTGTAGGTGGTTCTGGCGTCAATATTGTGGTTGGAATTCCATATTCATCCTAGCTGTTTACAGTGGAGTTTGGATACTTGAAGGACATCTGTATACCAGCTTGCCTTATTGTTAGTACTCAATTGTCGGTTAAATTTGATGGGCGCAAGAGAGTTTGTTCAGATCCTAATCCATTGGTTGAAGTTGATGATGCACTTGCCCACAATATGGATGGTGCTGGGTTGGTCCTTTTTGACGGCATTGAGCTAGTCCGCCTCTGTTGTTAATTTGTTCCAGTTCTGACTGGGCAGGTTAATGCCAGTGGGTACATTGGCTTGTGGTGTGAAGATTTGTGAGTGTATGAAGGAGTTGTTAGTCCATGTGAACGATGAGGTGGAGATGTACTTGATTTTGTTGCCAGTGGAAAAGATTGAATCCAAAGTTCATCCCGCAATGTGTGTTGCATCTGGGATGAATTGGGACAAGCTGATGTTGTCAGGTCCTCGAGGAGGTCTAAGGAGCACGGGTCAGTGGGTACCTCAAGGTGGAAATTTAAGTTGCTTATTAGTATGAAGTACTTGAAGTTGATGATAAATAGAGTGATGAAGTCTGTGAGAAAGTTGCTGGAATTGGGTTGTGGTCCAAGTGGTCTGTGTACTAGAGTTCCTTTCAAGGCAAAGCTATTATTTGTTTGCAGGCAGAAGTACAGATGTTCCATGAAGGGGGTGCCAATGTCCTTGGATGTGGCACATTTGTGGCGCATTTGATGGTGTCCTTGTAGATAACTACAAGTCCTCCTACTGATGTGTGAAGGCGGTCTTGGCATGCGATTTTGTAGCCTGCCGGTATGGCCACAGCGATGTCAGGAGTTTACGCTGGGTGAAGCTAAGATTCCTTAATGAAGAGAATGTCCAGCAAGCTGTTACTGAGGAGATCCCAGATTTTAGAGACCTGTTTGGTGAGCGAGCTGGTGTTGAGTAACATGCATGCCAGCAGTTGTGCTGAGGTGAGGTGCTGGTATGGTGTGTTTGGTGGAAATAGTCCTAGTTGGTAGTTGATGCATGGGGGCATGTGCTGTGGTGTCACTGCATTTGAATGGTCCTACCATGGTGTGGGGGGTACAGTGACAGCATTGGGTGGCTTGGTTGTCTGGTTTGAGTGATTGGAGGGTTGCAGCTGTGTAGTGGCAGGGGCTGTTTGGACCAGGGTTCGTGGTGCTGGGCGCAGTCCAGGCATAGACAGGAGCAGACCAGCTTACCTTTGGTGCACCTTTGGGTGCTATTAAGCTGGTTCTGGGAGGGGGAGGAGAATGGGGTGGTGGGTGGGGCTACTTTGAGTGAGAAGAAGACATGGGAGGAAGAAAGGAAAAGCAGGAAGCAGGTAAGGAGCAAAGGGTGTGAGAGGGGCAAAAAGCTTAGGAGAGAGTGGGACGAGCTGAGGGGCCTGAAACAGGGCAAGTGAAAGCAGCACCAAGCAAAAAGAGGTTAATGAGAGAAATTCCAGAAAATGAAAGAAAAGCACAAGAGGGAGAAAAGGCACAAGGAAAGGCACAAAAGTGGAGGGAGGTGGTGAAAAAAGAGAAAGCAGATAAAAACACTAAATATGTGATATATAGAGGCGCTGAAGTGAGAAAAGAGAAAAGAAAGCTGAAAGAAGCACTTGGGTGCTTTTCTGCTTTCACATGCGTTACTGATGCTGTGCAGTTGTACAACATGTACATATGTTGCATGAATTGCATATGCTGTGTTTAACATTTTTAAATTTCATGGGCAGGAGTAGTACACCAGGAGGGGGCTGGAGAGTGTCTGTCAGACATCAATGCAGATTGCAGAGCTCCACCACAACATTCCTGAAGTCCCATGTAATGATCTAGACTAGGGTCTGGGGGACGGGATACTGGGGGTATACTTTGTAGTAGAGGGACTGCCCCTGCCCCCTTCCTGCATCATTCTTCACTCTTTTTACAGCTTTGCCCTTGATTCCCCTGACAGGGTGCTCTCAGCACACCTGTCCTGTTTGCTGACACTATGAGACAAAGACAGTGGCTGGACTAGTCTGGGTGGAACACACAAAAAGAAATACGTTTCTGTTGGAAACCAGTGCAAGATCTGGACTACTAGAATTTGCAAACTCTTCTTGTCTTCTTGTTAACTGGGTATAAAGAGGAGGCTGAACCTCTCAGTCATTGTTCAAGAATTTCTTAGCAACCAAGTACAGAAGTCCCAGAACTGTGGGGACAGGGAAAGGCCTTTAAGTCTCAGGCTCAGTCACTGACTTCCAACTCACATCAGCAAGTCCAGGAGCAGAATCTTGGGAAAGTTAGCATCTTTGCTTGAAAAGCTGCTGGCAACCAGTTGAAGGGGTGTGCTGGGGCCTGGCACTTTCCCTACAAGAAAGAATGCTTACAAGAAAAGTGGGCTTTCAGCAGCTGAGGGAGGAGCACTGAAAATCATCGCTTTGTGAACAAAGAAAAGAGCAACATCTCCAGGCTGTGCACTGAAAGTCTTTACATGCATCCCCTATAATGTAACCCAAGCAACGTTTTTGGTATTTTAATAAGTTGTAGAGTCTTTTGCAATGGGCAGCTGAAGCCTCACAACCAAAAGTTGGCGATTTCATTAAGCCCCTATGTGACTTGGTCCAGAAAGTTTTTATGGCTGTACTTGAAGGTGCATCAAGCCACCTCCAACGTTCTGGGAAAACTAAGCACCAAAATAAGGCTTGTAACTATTGTCAGATGCCACCACAAAAATGGACCCATGACTCTGACAGGCTTGCTGCTATTTAAAGGTCACCTTCTATCCCTGCCTGTATCACCACTGCAACCCAGGGTGGGCTCTCTGCTTGGCTTTGGTGACATGTTTGAGACTGGGCCTGGCAGGATGCAAGCTGTCAGCTGAGCATGCCGCAACCACTCCCCCTTTCCCCGCCATGACGATACTGGCACGGCTGGCAATGGCCGCGGATGCATTTTCGAGCCGGAGATCGTGAGACTGTAATGTTTTCTAAGGAGGGGTCGCAGCCTAGAATTGCAACCCGAGGAAATCTTGCTGCACCGCACCAACTGTAGATGAAAGGAAAGTGGGCATGCTGTTTGGAAGCTAGCAGGTGGGCCGTAAGGACTGATTGAGCTCCAGGTTCATGGATTCTGTTTCGGCCGGTTGTGCTGATCCATTTTGCTCGGTGACTCGGCCTTGGGATAAGGGGTTAACTATAGGACCATTTCTTTTGCGCCCTCTTGACCCATAAGACCTCTAAAACAGCAGCAGCAGCTGAAAGAAATCTCCTCAAATTGACTTTGTTGTGGCACTCCAAGGTGATTGCTGAGAAAACACTGAGGAATTTCGGATTTGGCAGAGCTACCGTCTATAATCCGAGCAGAACAACTGCTTGAGGATGATATTTTCCACGCCTTCATGAACCACCAGGTTTCTCACCAGGGAATAAGTGCATGTGTTCTGCTGCCAGCCTGGGCATAGGGTTTTGTACTACCTACGGGCTGATTCCAATATCGGTCGGAAGGGCACCGAATCGGGTTTGGCATTAGGGGATCTGATTCAGAGGCTGGATTTCGGTCCGAGACGTACATGGGTCCGGACGCCGAAGTACGATGCAAACAAGTGCAAAAACTCCGTCCGAATCGTAATGGAGACATTTAACGACCGAGCTAGTACAATGCTCGATACAGACAGCCAGATCGAGTCGGAACATCCGGCTCGCAATAGCTCCCAGAGACGGACTTCGGGGGTCCTCGTCAGACCCCCTGTTACCTGCAGCCTTACGACTCGGACACAGGGGGAGACCCATTGGTCTCCTTAACACAGGCAAGTACGGTGCAGATGGCACCGACACGTACCCACTGTAGGGGGCGCACTTGCCCGCGACGTACCCATTCAGTCAATGGGAGCCCATGTACACGTTGTACGACCGGCTCCCATTGACTTCTATGGGAGTCCGACCGAACCGAGTCCGATGGCATGCAGCTGCATCGCACTTCGATCGGTCGGAAAACACCCTGGAACCGGCTCGGTCATAGTGCTTTATCACAACTTCCACCACAATCTCTGCTGTCTCACTCACAGAGACCACCTCCATTAGTCGTGCCGGAAATCACAGAGCAGGTAGTACCCGCAAACACTGAAGTGTTAGCAGCACAAACTAAATCCAGCCTTGAATCAACTCAGGAAGGCCCCTCTCAGGGCAATATACCTTTCACTCTGCAATGGGATGCCAAGAGCCTGCTCAACTTAATTTTAGAGAAGATTAGGGAGCTTAAAGCCTCTCATACTGTGGAGATCGCTGCTATACATGCCTGCTAACAAAAATCAAAGATAATATGGCCCGGGTTCCGGCACAACTTAATGAGGCAGAAACCACGATATTCCAGCTGGAAGATCAGGTTTCCATCATGAAAGATAAAGTAGCTGCTTGCCAGAGCAAAAAGTCTGCAATGGAACATAAATGAGAGCAATTGGAGAACCATTCTAGATGCTCTAATCTTCGTATCCTCAGTATTCCGGAAGGCCTTGAGAGTCAGCAGACACAACAATTGGCCGATTGTTTTGCTAAAATAATGTCCTCCTGGAATATAGTGGGGATTTGACTCTCATGAGAGCCCATCGCGTGCCAGCATATCTCCCTCCCAACGCCAAAGTCCTGTGGACAATCCTTGTCAATTTTGGAGACTAGAGGGTGAAGGAACAAATTCTATCCAAAGTAGTGAAGCAGTGACAGTTCACTTCTTTGGAAGTATCATTATGCCGTATTTTCCCTGATGTGTCCGCCTCCACAGCCAAAAGGTGGAAATAAATTGTTAAAATGCTGCATTTGTTCAAAGAACAGGGGGCACAGGCAATGATCGCACAACAAAGTCAACTAAAAGTCCTTGTAAAAGGAAGATTTCATGTATTTTGCAATGCCCCCAAAGCCAAATCTCTATTAAATCCTAATTTCTTTGCTCAGGGCTCTTAAAGGTACGCTGTGAATGTCTGCATATCTTTCTGTCTTTCTTCTTTCTCTTTTTTTTCCGGGGGGGAATTTGTCTCTAATAGTTTTTTGGGTATTCAGTTTTTTCTTGTTCATATCTTGGGATGGGGAGAGAGGGGTAGGGTAGACCGATAGCTCCTGGCACAAGGTCAAGATGCCAGTTTGGAAGAGTGGCTTAAGGCTGTCAGGTGTGAGTGGGGATGGTGGACTGCTCACTGTGGCTTTTTGGGGGTGGTGGGTGGGACATGGGGTGTAGGGTAGAGGGGGTGTGTAGGAAGGGGAAGCAAGAAGGGAAAAAGAGATCCATTTTTAAATTCCAAAGTCAAATGTAAATTCTACTATCCAAACTTTATTTGTAAATTTACACCCTGTGAGTTTCAGTGCTGTACCAATGATAGACCCTTGGGGGTGGCCAGGTATGTCAGAGGATTTACCTGTCTTAAGTTTCAGTTTATATCTGAGATCCCTCAAGGGATAAAATAGTATATCAGGCTAATGGATAAAAAGTAAATCCTAAAGATGGTCTCCTTTAATGTTAACGGCCTCAACAACAAAAAGAAAATGCAGGCCATTGAATCCTGGATTAAAACGGAAAATCCATCTGCAATTTTAATTCAAGAGACCCATATACCGTTTGGGAAGTTAGCAAATGTTTCTATGTTTAGATCCTGGGCAGCATATGGGGCCTTCTCCTCGTCCCCTGCAACACATCGGGTCACAGAAATGTTTCTGGGTAAAAAAAAATTCAAGCAGAAGTGGCACATTTTGTAAGTGACATTGGCGATCTGTAAGCTGGGAAGTAGATACCTAACCTTTGCTAGTATTTATGCCCTAGTGGAAGATAATGCTGAGCCATACGAAGAATTATTTCAATCCTTAATACAATTTCCCCGTGAAATAAACATAGGAGGCGATTTCAATTTTTTATCAAACCCATGGACTCCTCAGTTATTTCCAAAAAACAATTGAAACCCACAACTTTTAAAATTATTAAAAATTATAGTAAGACTTTGGAGTTAATTGGCCCCTGGAGGGAAGCATTTCCAAATAAAATCGCGTATACCTGTTTTTACGAGGGATTTCACACTTCTTCACGTATTGGTTTTTTTCTACAGATTTTGTTTTTTAAACTAACTTCGTTTGATCTGTTTTTAATGTCTGTTTGCAACAAATAACTAACACGTTTTTGATGTGGCTACTTTTGAACTAGATGCTTTATTTGTGTTCTTCATGTTTGAAAACATGCTCACTCTTTCCTATGAAAGAGCTATGCACCAAAGTTTTAAGTGGCTTATGGGAAAGGTGGTGATCTGACCATGTATTATATGTGATAAAAAAAACCCTGGTATACATGATAAGGATACCATATAAGGATATTGCAAGTCACCTCAGCTTTGGCCTCATTCCTCTATGTGGTTATGAAACTCCTTGATGGCTTGCAATATCCTTACAACATAATGCAGCCGGTCTTTTATCCCTTAAAGTATTATCTATTTGTCCTTTTAGGGTGTCCTAAGGTGGTGGAAGATTGTTTTCTGAGGAGACTGCATTACTTTGGAATACATTTCCCGTATCATTGCATAATCCATCAGGTTACTTCTGAAAGCTATAAAATCTTAGCTTTGTTGCAGAAAGCATCACGTCAGTTGCTCAAAAGCACTAATGTCCATGCTTTTTAAATTGGGTGAGGGGGCAAGTAACTAACCTTGCTGATTTATCATGCTGGTATTAATATTATCCTAACACAAAGTGGAGAAAAACAACACATAGAGAGAAATGCCACTGCAAGCCCTATCCACCTAGGGCCATATTTATCTAAAAGTAATGAAGCACAGGTCAGGAATGCATTGGATTTATCACAATACAGCACTTTCCTGACTTTTTTTTTGTTCATTCCCAGGTCTACCAGTAATGGTATATCTGGCAAACTGCCAAAATTCATGAGTGTTGCCTGCGAACACCCATGCAACGCCGATGTAACACCTTCCCAGGGCAATGCAGCAACTTGCCCTGTGTTGCATTACTCCCAATTCATAAAGCTAGTCAGCGCCACTCAAAGTGGCCTTGCAAGATTATAAAAATCACATTTGGGGTTGTGTCACCCATGCACCATGTTGCATGATGCAAAAGCAACAAAACCCCTTAATAAATCGGCCCCACAAAGTGGCCAGCGATTTACCGCCTGCTCCCTCAACCCACTTTACATCTCACCACAACAAACTGGGTTTAGAGATCTGTCAGTACCACAAAAACATGGGACTATAAAGTAAATATATTCCTATTGCAATTAGCAACTCCAAAACTTGTACAACACCAGACGCCAAAGTACTTGATATAGCATTTTGGCATATCAACACTAAATCCAAAATATAGATTAAAAGGGGCAAAACAAATATCAGAGGATATTGAATACTCATTCTATAATTTGGATGCTCCATACACAAACATAACATAACTAACAAAATGTGTTTGTGTATAGTTTTTAACTAATTTAAAAAAATGTCTGTTTGTTGCTTAACAGGCCCGTCTTCTAAGACAGCAAGAGTAGAGACCACGTGACCTCAGCAATCTGAAAAATGTAGGGGCATATTTTCAAGAATGTGTGATAACTATCGCAAAAGTAACCTAACGCAACTTCCAACATCACAGTCTATCGCAGGAAATTTACGCTGTGTTAACCAAGCATTCTCAACACGGCGGCACCATGTGATAGTCTCCAGATAACGCGTCAAATGTCCGCGTTAAAATCAACTCCACGCCTCAAAAATGAGAAACGCAAACACAAAAAATCTTGCGATGAGACCAATCGCGGTAGAAAAGCAGCGAAAACCAGCGACAGGCCAGAGTGTCGAGGAGGTCAATCGAGGAGGCCGAGAGGCGCTGGCTTGATGTGACAACCTAACCCAGGAACAAACCCGCTGCCAACAGCAAGGCTGCGATGGCGACAGGAGGTGGGAATCCTGCGCCACATGAGGAGCTGGAGGAAACCAAGGCCACAGTCATCAGTGTGGAGGCGGTGCAAGGAGTAGGGAGTACGGACACAGCTCGAGAGGACCTGACACAACATCAACAGGGTGAGTAACGACCAGGGACTGGAGGGACGGGGAAGATGGGCTCAATGGCACACATGCACAATGAGGTGTAGCACACTGGACACCCACAATTACCCTGGATCATGTCCTCGATCCCCGCGGCACACTGCAGCACACACACGTAGCAAGAACAGCACACCCACATTGACGACAATGTGGAGCAATGAGCAAACCTGACACTGCAGGACAGAGGACACAACTGGCTCTGCACACGCACAGAAACATGCCTACTACATCTGACAGAGCTGGAAACTGTGAAATGGAAATGTATGCGTACGACCTCACATTCAAATGTACACGGTCCCGCATTCAAATCCTGCACCTCCCAAACTGTCACAATGTACATTGTCATACAGTCTGCATGTAAACAAGAACAATGCAACAACATACATGTCAGCACAATGTCAACACGCATCGCCCCTTAACATTGCAGAGGGGCACACAACACCTCCAGCAGAGCACCGATAACAACACATCTGTGATGCCAGAGAGGACCACCACACCTTCAACACCGATGCCCTACAACAGCCCATTGACATCCCATGCAACCCACCACCAGGACCCGGGCAGCCAAGCTATTTAGAGGAGAACACAGACCCTGCAACAGACCACAGAGCAGAAAGCACCCGCAAGCACAGCTGGCTCACAACATTTCACCCACCCACACATGGCACCCCAATACCATGTGTCAGCACGCCAAAAGGAGGTGGCTGAACGTGGTGTGGGTGGGGTCAAAACCAATGGAAGTTGAACTAGATCACATAGGTTGGTGTCTATTATCCTTCAGGGACCACCTGGAGACCCACACTGCCATAGAGACACACGCAGATGCACATTCACAGTACAGAACTACACCCAGGGGCATGCAAATAGCAGTCACACACCAATGTTGGCTCTGCGTACAACATCCCAGGCCACACACCTTGTAAATTGAGTGAGTGGTAACAAAGCTACATGACGAAGCTCCAACCCGCTGCCTGCTGTGACATGTCTGCACCAGCTGTACACAGCACAATGTAATGTTGTAGGGCCCAGGGCCCTTGTGCATATAACAAGACCACAGGGACACACACAGATATTATGTTGAACTGGCTAGGGGCACTTGCGCCCGGCCCCTTTATTGGCAGGGCAATATGTACAGTGACACCTGTGCTGGATGTGTGTGGGGTGAGTGTAAGCCTGCCCGGACGGAGTGCTTGGTGCTGGCAAAAACTTGAACAGTGGACACCAGTACAACGGAAACTGAAAACACTTGCATAACAGAATCAACTACTGAGCAACATGGAGGGAGCCGGAGCAAGTCCAGAGGTCACCCAACATGCAAAGATAAGTGTCTGCGAGTTGCAGTGCACTGAGGTTGGGGCACTATAGCTGAGCGCGCTCAGGTGAAGAAAAAGTCTAAGATTGTGTCCCTTTGAGATATCCTGATGCAGATGCAGTGGGTGTGTTAGACCTGCATCATCTTCCTTATCAACGTCCCAGGTCTCCCACACAGCTTGAGGTGACATTGCTGCACACCCTCTCCACAGCACAAAACACAATCAGTAACGGTCCATGGGTCGCGGTGCACTGAGTCAGTGGCTCCTGGAGTGCTGAGCAGGGGATCAGGCAGAAGATGGCAGCCACGGCAGGTGTGAGCAACTCCGTCAGTCTGTCACTATGACCGTTTGGACACTGGCAGTTGGAGTTGGTCCTGGCGGTAGTAGCTTGAGGCTCCTCGGTGATGCGACGTCCGGGCTGGTCAGAGCTCCATTTGCTGTGTGAGCTCAGGTTGGCCGCAGTTGAGGCCAGAGGGAGCGGACAGCGCAGGGCCACAGACACATGGCGTTGATGACCCCAAGGTCATCACCTCAGAGGCCATCCAATATCTCAGAAGAAGGGGTCCCGAAACTGACCAGCACAGAGTTAGTGGCCCCAGATGCACAGCGGCCGGCACAGGCACCCTGCCACGGGACGGTGACTTTCGGTCCACTGAGGTAAATCCACGCAGATTGGGCGGGTCCTCATCGATGTCGAAGGTGAATGTGGCAGAGGCTTGCAGGAGACAGTGGAAGGTGTCCTCCAGGGCATGATGTGGAAGGTCTGATGGTATCTGGAAGCAGCAAATGGTGGTGTGGAAAGTGACAGCCTTGTTGCCACAACCAAGTCGGTATCAGCTACATGAGGATGAAAACTACCCCCTAGTCCATAGACTCAGATGCCACCAATGTACGACCAGAGAGTGTCCATGAATGTCAGGAAACAGACTTAGTGGCACCGGGCCTAAGAGGTGATGCAGTCTGCAAAAATGCGGGTACACTGATATGAACTTCGCCATTGCTAAATCAAGACTCTGTGACCTACTGGACCGCAGTGTAGGTCTAAGGCAGTGGTCAGCAGTGGCCCACAGCCACGTGTTGTTGGCTCACTATGCACAGAGTTAGTGACACCAGGGCAGTTGTCGGTAGTGTTCGATCACCTCCGTAACAATGATCCTTTTTTCCACCAAAATGCAACGCGTCATCCTCTTACGCATCTCGTTGCTTGCAATGATATGTACTCTGCCTTTGCATAATCGATGTTCAGTTCCAATTCTGTGACCTACTTGAGTGCAGCGTAGGCCGAGAGCAGTGGTCTGCGTGGGCCCACAGAATCTTGTGGTTGTGATGTAGTACTAAGGCCTGGTGGCACCACGTCGAAGGGTGTATAGTGACAAACACTGCTATGGTGTAATCAAGACTCAGTTCCAAATGTGTAACCTACTTGTCTGCTGTGCATGCGGGTGGAGTACGTCAACGAGTAAGGAGTAATGCGGGCCTGTGCCATGGAGGCCATGATGGTTTGAGGTGGCTGCTAAGGTCGCAAGCCTCGGGCTTGGAGATTGCACCGGTACGTGGTGGGCCCTCTTCAACAAACGCCGGTGTCAGCAGGTGGGCACATTGAGGCCTGAGTGTGCAGAGGCGGGCAGGACTGGTTCGGGGACCAGCGTCCCGGGGTGTAGCAGGCGCACAGGATTGCTGGCAACTCCGCTCACGGCGTCGTCCTCGTGGCGGGGTGAGAGGCGCCGCCTGGCAGAGACGTTGGGCATTCCGGAAGGGGACCCCGCCCAGAGTTACATGCCTTTTATTCACACCCCTAATGCTGGCCTGGTGTACGCTGGGCCAGCCCACTCTGCTCACACTTACGAGAGGGACTTAACAAGCTTCATTTCTGTGTTCCTCCCCACTGGCTGGGGTGACATGGTTGCGTCCACTGCCCACTACACTCTAAACTCCCAGCGGTGTGTGTCGACATGGATATGTGTGTGGTCTGCATACTGCAGTCTGTCCAGCACATCCACGCCACATTTGCCATTTTATTTAATTGTTTTATTTAAAGAGTTTTATATAGCGCTGGCTAGACCCGAAGGTATCAGAGAGCTTTACAAGAGGATCAACAATGTAACAGAAAAAGATCAGCCATTTACACAATGCATCAAAAAATAGGAAATACAATTAGGAGAGGTGGGAAGGGAGAGATAAAGGTGGTGGAGGGGGCAGGGGAGGGGAGAGAGGTAGGATAAGGGCAGAGACAACACGGAGAGACAAAAGGAAGTCTGTCTAAAGCCCGACTGGGTAGGAGACAGCCAAGGAGAGGATCCACGGCCCATCTCCCATATAGCTAAACCAAGTGGCTTCATCAGGCATCGGACAGAATAGTTCAGTCTCGATACATTGAGAGAAAAGAGAAGGAGAGACATAAATAGAGGGAGGTGAGAGAGCGAGGATAAGGGAAGAGACAGCAAGGAGAGACAAAAGGAAGCCTGTCTAAAGCCCGACTGGGTAGGTGACTACCAAAGGAGGGATTCCACGGCCCATCTTCCCATAGCTAAACCAGGTGGCTCCATCGGGTATCAGACAGAATAGTTCAGTCTCGATACATTGAGAGAAAAGAGAAGGAGAGACATAAATAGAGGGAGGATGCGGGAGGAGAAGACAGGAGAGACAAAAGGAAGTGCAACAATGTGGTTCAACAATATAACAGAAAAAGATCAACAATTACACATTATATCAAACAATCAGCAAAACAATAGGAGAGGAGAGAAAGGAGAGAGAGAAGCAGTGGGGGGTAAGGGAGGTGAGAAATGAGGATAAGGGAAGAGACAACAGTAGAGACGAAAGGAGGTCTGTCTAAAGACCAACTGGGTAGGTGACGGCCAAAGGAGGTAATCCACGGCCCATCTCCCTTATAGATAAACCAGGTAGCTCCATTGGGCATGAGACAGAATAGGTCAGTCTCAATACATTGAGAGAGGAGAGAAGGAGAGAAATAAAAAGAGGGAGGAAGCGAGAGGAGATGACAAGAGAGATGAAAGGAAGTCTGTCAAAAGACCGACTGGGTAGGTGACGTCCAGGGTGTGAATTCCCGGCCTGTCTCTCCTATTGCTAAACCAGGCAGCTCCATCGGGCATCCGACAAAATAGCTAGATCTCAAATGATGAGGGAAAAATTCACAGATAGAACAGGGGGGGACTAAAGGGCCAGGACAGGTGAGGGCAAAGGTCAGAAGCAGGAAAGTGGAGAAGAGTAGAGCGAGGAGGGGTAGGGGGTAAAGTAAGATAAGGTCAGAAGAGACGCAGGAGGGTTTGTTGCGGCCGTCATTTTAGGCAGGTACCAGCAGTATTTACATGAGGATCAGAGTTACAGGTTATAAGTTACATTTGTTCCAAGAGCGAAATAAATATAGGAATTAGGAGGGTGGTAGGGGGAGGGAGGGAAAGGAAGGTGGGAGAGACAAAGGGAAGTTTGTCCAAAGACCGACTGGGTAGGTGACGTCCGAGGAGGGAGTCCCCAACCCCTCACCTCTATAGCTAAACAAAGTAGCTCCATCGGTAATCAGTCAAAATAGCTAGGTCTCAGCTGAAGAGGGAGAGTTTACATGAGAAAGTCCAGTGATACATATGGTGGTAACTATAAGCAGGGACAGGTGAGGACAGGGGCCATTAGCTAGAAGGGAGAGAAGAGTAGAGCGGTATGGGGTAAGGTGAAGGGGGGAGGGAGAAAAAGTCAGGAAAGACGCAGGAGGATTTGCCCAAGGACCAGCGATGCAGGATGAGCTCCCAATCACATGGGAGGTTGGGGGCACAGCGGATTGAGAGTGAAGCACTCATAACACTTTGCAGATAGTTAAAACGCTGGGTGAATATGCGCAAATTTCTCTATAACGAGTATGCATGTCACTTGTGAGTGGGACGACTTTGGCATGGAGCCATACAATGTCATCTAGCGGCACGCAGGGGTACTGCTTGAAAGTTTCCAGATCCAAAGAGAAAGGAAGAGTATTCAAAAGGTGAGGAATCTGTATATAGTAGTATCTTTTAGAAAAAATATTTAACAACCCTTCTAACTGACTAAAGGGAGAGTTGAATCTAACCAATATCAAATGCAGCTTTAATCGTATGAACTTGTGCCGCAGCAAACAAAGATTCCAGCAGAAGGTGTTGTTCTTTTAGAAGATACAGGCATAAACACAAAATACTACATATGTCTTCTTGCAGGCCTCCAAATAGTCGACATCCACCTAACAATCTTGCATCTAACCTAACCACGCCAAAACTCAATGCAAAATGAAATTAACTAAATAGGGTTTGGCCCATAATCAGTAAGGCTCGGCCAATATTACAAGCGCACAACAACACACATGCCAGTACTGATATTAGTTATTCACCACTTCTTAGATCACACAGGACACTTGATGTGACTGAAAAACGTGTTTTTTTATTTCATTTCTTTCAGTTTAAGAGTTCATTTTGTCATGAAAAATGTTTTTTAGAATTTTTCATCGGTTTTCATAAGGGCAACAAATAAAACAATTTTTCAACAGACCACAAACTTGATTTGACACAGATTACATATATTTAACATCACAAATTATATTGTTGGACAAAACCTGGACATGACAGACAACCAACTTAACATTACAAATGTATAAGCTCGAGTTCAGTGCTTCAAAAAGAGTAAACACATTGAAAAACAGAAAAAAAATACATGAATAAGTGAAACAAAAAGATAGAGCCCAAACTTTTTTAGACTGGAAATTTTTCACAACCTTGTTACGGGCAGCAACTAGACTGTGTACTATTCAGGGTATCCAACATAATTTACAGGCTATTTAACAGTCCTTCACTAAATTTCAGAAAAGAGGAGGTTAGCCTGATAGTGTATTATCACACACTTGTTTGGCCACATAGTGGTCAACGCGTTTCGAACCCAAATATAAATTAGTAGGGTTCCCCTCAGGACCAAGAACTCATAGAGAACTCTTTTCGAGATCAGCCAATCTCTTCCGTTAAATGACTCCTAAGTCAGCCTTATTATTCTAGTCCAGATATTGTATGTTAAGAAAAAACTTGGTGTAGTCTTTTCTGGGCGGAATGCTAACTTTGTCTTGGGCAATTTTAAGCTTTCCTTTAGTTAGCTGCAGCGCCCGGAAACGTTCCGTCGTCCTTATGAGTGAGCGTAGATCTTCCGAATGGGTCTCACCTTTTCCCACATCCTGCTATTGTGTGGCTGTGGCGCCATGCCGTTGATGGCTAATGTACATGGCTGACCCAGGTTACCACAGTAAGTTGTTCTGTCGTGTCTGGTGGGTATGCATTTTGTATGTGAGCTTGTGACGTGTGCATTTCCTGTGTTGTGAGTTGCATGATTGTGGAGTTGAGGTGTGTTCATTTGGTATTGGCCAACGAGCAGTGCATTTCCGTGGGTGCCATCCTGGTAGTGCAGGTTGTTGATGGACTGTCGGAAGGTGCACACTGCCTGGGGGGGTTGGTGGCGACGTTGGCAGGGATTCCCTGGTTGTCCAATATTGCCGGGACATTGGTGGGATACGTGTGCTTTCTGTTGCGCTTATTGTGTGCAGTGTTGCCAGGGGGCAGAAGTAGGACATGTGTGCAATAAATTGCCCCCTGACACTTGCGGGAAGCCAACTGTGGCGTAGATGCCTTGCTTGGTCTCCGGTGGTTCCTGCGCACTGTGTTGGAAGTATAGATAGTGGGGTACCAAGCTGATGGTGTCATGGATGACCGTTGTAAGGGACTTGGTTTGGGCTGGCTGTGTGACTCCTCTGACTCGTGCGGATGTTGGTTGGAGGGTACCATTGCCAACAGGTGCATCACGGACAGCAGCTTGGTCTGAGGTGGGATGTTGGTTGTCCGCTGTGTTGGTACCGTCAGCCTGTGTACAATGGTGGTGAGGATGCGGAGGATGGTTGTCCTTTTGCGCCTGTGGTGGGCAATGACATTCCATGCTGTTGGGTCTGTGAGGTTGATGCATTTTCAGAGGGTTGCTGTCTTTGTCTGCCCTGCCTCTGTGTTGGTCTGGGGGATAGGGGTGGTCCCGGGGGTGGTGGCAGTGGGTATTGTGGCCCTCTTGGGTGTCCGGGCCACATGTTCAGTGGCTCCATGGCATCTTTTGTTCTTCAGGTGTGGTTCTGGGCTAGGCTCCCTTTTGTGGTGCAGGCTGTGGTTCGACTTTACACCATGTCAGAGCATATCTGCTAACGTGCCTTATTGCATGTTTTGGGATCTAATCGTTGATCTGGCTGGTCGGTGTGAATGTTGCGGAGTGGTGGTGCCGCTGCTTTTTGCACGGGAACCCCTACTCTGCGATAGTTGCCGGGGTCGTCCTTGGCGATGTTTTTTGCGGCTGCTATTGCGGGTAAACTGGTGCTATGGGCTGTTAGCACCAGCTTGTGAATGGGGTGATGAATTTATCGTGACTTTGGCTGCGATAAAATGCTGTTAACTCGGCAATAGCTCCTTAAGAATATGCCCCGTAATGTTTCAATTCCCAAGGAAAGGGGATTGTTGTTTTCACCTCTTCCAGTGAATGACGCACTACAGCAAGCCTGTGTTTCTTTGTGCCATAGTCAGACAAACTATTAATGCTCTTGCACAAGATACGGAAATGCTGATGCTCAATCTCAGCACTAATTTAAAAACCCATCATGTGAAAGCAATTGCCCCTAACACCAACATCGTCAGTTGCTCTCTTCCTCCATCATTAGAAGTCTTGTAGTTAGATAAGAGATGTCAAGCGGCTCACTACATTGCTCCCACGGGAACACAAAAAGCATTCTAATGAGAATGCACTTTAGCAAAACTCTATAGAAGGCCTAGGGAATATGAGTAACTAACAGGCCAGTACTACACCATTGTGGTTGAAATATAATCCACTAAACATTGATCACTACGGCACAAGATCCTCTTCGAAAGGGCAGAGAGATAACGCTGAACCCTAAATTGTGGTACAAATCCTTCTTCTGCTATTATTGTGCAAGAATAGAAGATGCAGTAAAAAGTCTTAAACATTCTGCTGGGACAAGGCATCGGGTGCATCTGCATCGGCATTATCTGCACTAAAGAGTTCATTATAGGATTTGGGAGTGATGTTAGACCATGGCAGATCTAGCTCCACTAAATGGAAAGCTCCATAGCTCCTCCTGCCTTTATCGTGGGGCTTTGGATGACCAGCTAAATGAAAATATGAATTGTAAGAAGTTGGACACCTATCAAGCATTACATTTTATTTTTCTCTTACCTTCTTAAGTGTATTCGTCCATGAGTTAGAAGAAAAAAGTACACTCTAAGCAAGGAGAAAGAACTTTTTTTAATCGTTTTGTAATCTTCTTGGCTGCGGCATTTACTACTCAGAACTAGTATTCATTTAGTATACATGAAGAGTATGTAGAATGCCCTCAAGCCGAAATATTTACACTAGGGAATTCTACATCTACATCATATTCAAATGTTATGAAAGATGATGATCAGTGTATTCATGTTGATTATTACAGGAAGACGAGTAATTTTAATTATGAGCACCAGTTGAAGGCCCGTTACATCGATTCAGAACACTAAACGAAGGCGAGTAGTTTCCATTATGAATATTAGCATTCATCACAAGCATTAAATGACGACTAGTGTAATTGAATATGAGCACTAAAAGTAAGACTAGTAGCACTAATTAGGATCATTAACAGTCAGACATAAAAAATTATTTTGAAGACACAAACCCTTTGATTCGCACAATCACAGCATTATTCATAGGGGGTGATTAACAAATTTGAGTAATACACACAATGCTAACTGAATGTACTGAATTAATATAAGCTCAATAAAACAATAGCTATGACACAAAGAGAATACACTTATTTTAGGGAATTTGTAAAATATTTATGCAGTACCTAAACAGTAATAAAGTCAAAACGCAATAAAAGTCCAAAACCAAATTAAAAAAATAGAGTACATTTTATTAAATACAATGACACCAAAAAAAAATTAAAATATTAATTTCGGCAGTCAGGATCTAGTGGGGCGGTCCTGCTCCCACACCGCCAAACTCATAATTAGGTCCTTACAGGCACATGCATCAACCTTTTTTGCGAGTGCAATAGGTGCGTTTTGCAAAAATCGGCCGTTTGCACCTGCAAAAAGGGCTTCTGCGATGTATCACACTGTAAGGCTCCCGCAATTTAAGAAATCAAAATTTATTGCGATGACTTAAATTGCAATTGCATTTAAGGAATCGCAAATTGAGATTCCTAAAAATGCATGGATGATGAAATCGCAAATAGCGATTTCGCTAATAAGGGACGCAAATTACCATCAATTTGAACTTGATGGTAGTTTGCAAAAACTTTGAAAAATGAACTAAAGTGCATTTTTCAAAGTTGTAGGTTACACACACATGCCCTTGGGGCATGTGTGTGCGCAACATGTGCGCACAGAGCAATTTCAGGGGTTCAATAGGGTGTCCTTTTGACTCCCTTGCACCCTTGAAATTGCATGCGCAATTTGCGAGTGCTTATTGGGTACTCACAAATTGCGAATGCAATTTCCTATTCTATCCTATGGGCCTGTAGGCCTATGGGAATTAATTGGGAAGGCATTCCTTAATTGCGAGTCGCAATTAAGGAATGTTTGGTAGTTGCTAATTTTATAGCGATTCCAAAATGCCTAGGCTTTTGCAATTCCTTAATTGCGATTCTTTAATAATCGCAATTAAGGAATCGCAAAAGCCTACATTGATGCATGTGCCTGTCAGTGCCTTAGTGCTTAGTACTCAAGTGCCTGATAAAGGTATATAGTATCCGATGGAAGTAAACCTTCCTAAAATATCTGATGGAAGGTTACTGTTGTTAATATGAGTAAAAACCTTATATAAAGTGCCTGATATGCACCATTATTGTCCTGGGCCCTGGTGGGTTCATTATTTATGCTTTGCATAATTGCCTTATTTTGACTGCAGTGCAGTATGGGAATCATTGGGTACTATTGTATTTGGGTGGTGGCAGGACAGTTCTCCTTGGCATATGTGATTGAACACTAGCTAAGCAGTCCTTTTGAAAAATACTACCACTGTCCTTGAAAACACAGACACCACCTACCTCTGTGAGCTCACTCTATTGCCAAGAGCAACCTCTTTAGGCTTTGACTTTCAGGGCGAACAGTCAAAGTTCACTCTTAGAGGTGATGGAGGACAGAGAACTTGTTCAGGTCACATGTGTCCGTAATCCTTAGTATTGCAAAACTAGTCACATTTTATTTGGATTGTTTGTATTTAACTAATTTACATATTAAATTACCATTACAACCATAGAACATATCTATTTTTCATTAGTCTTTTAGTATTCATCATATTCCGGTAACATTAAAATGATAAATTAAAGGTTTGTATTCAATAGATTTCCATTATTGTAAATGAAGACGACAATATTAGACCACCAGTCTGCTTAGCATTCTATAAGCATTCAAAAAGTATCCATCATATTTCTGTTGCCTTCATACACTAGTCTTCACAAAAAGAATACTATTTAATACTGAAAATGTCAAATGTATTCTTTGAATACCATGAAAAGACAAATTAATTGCAAAATGAAGTATTCAAGTTTGGTAAGGCAAGGCACGCTGAACAATATAATTGATGTTTACTTGGCATCTAACTCATAGAGTATTTTGTCCAGAAGTCTCAGTTGAGGTAGGCATCACTCTTGTTATGAAAAACAAGTATAGTGTCTTGTCTATGACCAAGCTCATTATGATAGCCAGGACAGCAGGTTTACCTGTACAAATATGCTGCAAGGTCAGGGCCTCAGCCAAATAGGAACTTAACTTTAATCACTTAATTTGCTGATATCAGCCGAGTTCATCATCAGCTCAACGGTGTTTGTGCAATTTTGGGTTGTACCTTGAAGAAGGCCTGCATAAGACAAATGTGATGACACTTGTTAGACCTGACATCATTGGCTTGAGTCTCTCCTCCATTTTTTCTGTTTGCCTCTACTGTTTTACGATGTTTTGCTGGTATATGCTTTGGGCGCCGTGTCACTGCTGATCAGTGCCATAGCGCAAGTGCTCCCCCTGTTAAAATGATGTATCTATTGTATCCATGTTTGGCTTATTTGGTTTACTGTCAGTCCCTAGTCTAGTGCACCAGGAGTGCCGGGGCTTGTAAATCCAAATACCGCTCGTGGGCTTGCAGCACGTGTTGTGCCACCCACAAGAGCGGCCTTGTAAAAGAATGTCTACGGGTCGGTCATTGCGAGACCCACGTGCAGTCTTGCACTGTCACGTCGGCTGCGCAGGTATACCTACCTGCCAGCCCCTCCAACCTTCCCTTAGCTTCATGTTAGTCACCCCTATGGTAGGCCCGTGGGCAGGGTGCATTGTAAGTGTAAGGTAGGACAAGCCTGACCAAGTTGGCATGTCCTGATAGTGAAGTACCGCCATCTTAGGGCTTCACTATTGCGAGGTAGCCTGCTCTCCGTTGGATAGAATGGGCCGCCGGGATTATTAACGCTATAATCCTAGCTGGCTCGGGGAGCATGGTGCAATGTCGAGTTTGGTATCCCTGAACTCGGGGTTTAATTACGCATCCGTTGGTGTGGATGGTTTTTGGACTCTGGGTTCGAAAATAGCACTTTTAGAAAGTGTCTATTTTCTTGTCTAACCATATCTGGTCTCTGCTGGTCTGCGTGTATGTGACAGGAGCTGGGTGGCTCCAAGAGGTCTGGATGAGTCAGTGTGGGATGAGTGGGACATTACGTTGAGAGTAGGGGGAGAGTAGTTGTTGATAGCCTGCCTTGCCTGATACAATGCTGGCTCCACCTCCTGCCGAGCGACGGATGGCTCTGTACCTGCCATGGACGATCCTAGCCCCACCTCCTGCCAGGATGGCGATAGCTCTGCTCCTGCCAGTGTCAATGCTGGCTCCACCTCCTGCGGGGCGTCTGAGGACCCGGCCCGGCTCAATGAATAGGCCAGGTGCTACTGCCTAGCTCCACCCACCACCGACCCCGGATGTTGGGAAATCCCCGGCATAGACAAAGGGATCAAAGACGAAAAGGGGTATAAGAGAAGGACCCCTGAACTAGGAAATCAGATCACTTCTGACAAGGAACCCTGTAACCAAGGACAAGAAGCCTGCTGATCTAAAGGACTGCTTACCCCTTCTGCCAGTGTGCTGTTGTTGGGGGAATCCTGCAGCGCTTCTTTATTTTTGCCAAGGAACCAGGAGAGAGGAACTGTGTGTGTACTCTCACGCTTGCTAAGAAAATCTCCAAGGACTGGAAGAGTGCCAGTCTCCTGCCGAAGTCACAGGGCTAAAAGACTTCACCTGCTACAAAGTGCTATCTGCTGGAAGTGTGAATCCAGCATCTGTGAACGAACCAGCAACCACGACGATCGGACGCTGGGCCCAACCGACGCCAGCAGCAACGCCAGTGAGTAGGAGTACGGCTCTAACTCCAGAGGACCTCGTGTCTGCCCCGCTGCTGATCGCATCAACCGTGTGCCCTTCGACGCCGTGAGCGCTGCTCACTCTGCGCAACAGCACCATCGACAACGCCTGCTGTGGCCTGATCGACACCGAAGACGCGACGCCGGAGTGCTCGACGCCGCTGATCATCGTGTGCTTCATTTTCCTAAGGTACTGTGTTGTTGGGGGTCCGTGTGACGTCCAGGCCCGACGCAGCGCTCCTCGCGGTCGACGCCGAACCTGTGGATTACCTCCGCCCAGCGTTGTGTAGCTCCCGTGTGAGTTACCCTGTTGCTAAAGAACTGTGTTTCCAAGAAGAAGATTTGCTTGATACTAAAAGACTTTTGTGCTATGAAGAAACTACCTTTGAACTATCCTTTTTCCTTCCCGAACGTATTTATTCCGATTGTGTACAGTTTTGCCGTTATTTTGGTCTTGTGCTAAGCCTTATATAAAAATACTTATTTTTATAATACTACGGTGTCGTGCCCATTTGTAGTGTATTCACTGTATTACTGTATGTGGTCATAATTGCTTAACACACAGCCTCTGAGATAAGCCTGTTCTGCTCTGCCAAGCTACCAAGGGGGTGAGCAGGGGTTATCGAAGGGTGTGATCCCCTTGCCCTAACTAGAAAAGGAGTGTCCCTATTTGTCAGAAGTGTATACCTCTGCCAACTAGAGACAGCCGGTTCTAACATTGGTGGCAGCGGTGAGGATTTGGACCTTGCATTTATGACCCATGTACAGTGATTAATGTGCGCTACGTAGTGAAAGCAGACCATAACGCAGTCACAATCTGATTCGGAAGGATCCTATTTTTGTTCTCCGCTTTCCTGAAACTTGATTTTCTGAACACTGCCAGTTGAACCATGAGTGACAACGGAGTCACTGCCCCTGCTATCGTTGTTGTGGAAGAGTTCGAGAGGAGTAAGCTAAAGAAATACAAGAAAGATGAGCTGAAACACTTTTGCGACCAGTTTGGAGTTCCTACCACCGGCCTCTCGAGAAAAGATGATTTTTATAAAGCATTGCAGGCCTGGTGGGAATCCAGAAATCCCTCTGATGTGGTGGTGGTACCCACAGAGGAAGGGGATGAGGAGGTGCCAGTGAATGGACCTGTGCCCTCTCCCGGAAGCAGTGTTTCCTCCAAGGGTCTTTCCCCTGAAGAAAGAGAAGAAAGGGCGAAAGAGCGAGCTTACAACATGGAGATGGCAAGGCTAAAGATAAATGGGCAGTTGGAGTTAGAAAATGCAAGAGGTAGAAGGGAAGCTGATTTAGAGATCAAAAAGTTGGAGTTTGAACGAGAGAAGTTAGCTTTGGAGCGTGAAGCCAGGTTGAGGGAACTGGATATCCAAGCTAAAAAGTTAGAGTTGAATCCCTCTGGTGGCAGCATTCCATCCGAGCCTGCAGAAAGTAAGTTTTACTTCCCGAAAGATGTGATCAAAGATTACAATAAGAATGAGGATATTGGTCAATGGTTTAAAGCATATGAGTTAGCATTGTTGGCCCACCAGGTCCCTGAGAAGAATTGGGGAGCGGGGTTGTGGGGTCGCTTTGTGAGTGAGGGAAGAGATACCCTGTTAGACATGCCTGTTGCGGATAGGATGTTGTATGCTCATATGAAAGATGCTTTAATGTTGCGATATGGCTTAACCCCCGAGCAGTACAGACAAGCTTTTAGAGAATGTAAGAAGTTGCCTGGTACGACGTGGGTTGAATATGTGTCTCATTTTTGCAGAGCCATGGATGGTTGGGTAAAGGGCAGCAAAGTGGAAAGTTATGAAGCTCTCTATGATTTGTTTGCGTGGAAGCACTTGTCTAATAACTGTTTTCCAGAGCTGCGCCAGCACCTGATTGATAGCAAGATATCTAACCCTAGAAAACTTGCTGAGGAGGCGGACCGCTGGGTCAGTACCAGGGTCCACAAGGGTCCAGTGGGAGACTCAGCCAAAGGTGGGCAGGGTCTCCAGCAGAAGAGTGGGGGGGACAAGGGAAAACAGAAGGAGCCTCAGAAAGGGCCCCAAAGTAATCCCCAAGGGAACCAAGGGAAAGGTTCCCAGCCTCCCCCTGAGAAGAAGTCAGGGGCCCCGACGGGTAAACCTGTTCATAGGGGCCCCCTAACCTGCTACAGTTGTGGGCAGGTGGGACACCGGTTTTATGACCCCCAGTGTCCCAAGAAGGATTCGAATGCACCGCCGCGTGCACCCCCTCGTCAGTTGGCAAGTGTAGCCTTGGGAGGGGAGGAGATGGTTGTCCATGGTGGGAGGGGTCCCGCAAAAATGTCCCTGGTTCGCTAGGAGACATGCAAATGGTCCCTCCACCCCCTCTGCCTAGTAACACTAGTAAATATAGGCAGTGGGTGACCATTAATGGCCATAGAGTGGAAGCCCTCAGAGACACCGGAGCGAGTGTGACAGCTGTCAAGTGTCACTTGGTGTCCAGAGAGCAGGTGGTTCCCCACGCATTCTACCCCGTGATAGCTGCCGATAACTCCCAGAAAGAGTGTGAGGTGGCTCAGGTTTCCTTTGAATGGGGGGGAGTTTCAGGTACTCTTCAGGTTGCTGTGAGGCCCGCCATGCCTGTCGATTGTCTCCTGGGCAATGATTTGGAAGACTCCCCTTGGGCTAAGGTGGAGCGAGCGGCGCACTTGAAAATGTTGGGTGTGCCAGAGTGGGTGTGTGCAACCACTCGATCCATGACAGCGAGTAAAGGTGTTGATGGGGTCCCGGAGCCTGAAAGTACGGCCCAGGACCCAGCTGTGAAGAGAAGAGGCAGGAGGCGCGGGAAACCGGCCCCCGTTGTTCCCGTGGTCCAGAAGGAGGTAGACCCTGAGGGGGATGCCCTGGAGCCCACAGGGGAACAAATTGCCGAACTGGGAGATCTGCCCGAGCTGACCCATTGGCAGCAGGATGGTGGTCCCTCCAGGGAGGAATTCTGTGCGGAACAGAAAGAGTGCCCTTCTCTTGTGGGCATGAGGCAGCAGGCCTCAGCCCAATCCTCAGGTGATCAGTCAGGGTCACATTTTGTGTACTGGGAGAACGACCTCCTGTATAGCGAGCCTAAGGCTGCTGAGCCTGGGTCAGCCCGTGTGCTGGTGGTACCCCAGCGCTTTAGAGCCTTCCTACTGCGTTTGGCTCATGACGTACTGTTAGCTGGACATCTGGGGCAGGACAAGACCTATGACAGGCTTGTCACCCATTTTTATTGGCCTCAGATGCGTAGGGATGTAGACATCCATTGCAAGACTTGTCGCACTTGCCAGGCAAGTGGGAAAAGCGGAAGGAAGCAGAAGGCTCCCCTCCAACCTTTTCCGGTAGTCAACCGTTTGAAGCCCCACTTAGAAAGGTCCGAAGTGGGCATGCTCTTAGCGACAGATGATAGAACGGAGGAGGAGAGTGAGCCTCTTCCTGACCTCCTGTATGCTAAGGAGCAAGACGGGTCAGTGGATGGTGTGGTCCTCTCTGACACACTGACCCTTGAGCAGAAACAGGATTGTCGCCACCTGTTGGGGCAATTCCCGGATCTGTTTTCCTTGGTTCCGGGTGTCACGCATTGGTGTGTCCATGACGTTGACACCGGAGACAGCCCTCCTGTGAAGCACAAGGCTTACAGGGTGACTGACGAGGTCTGAGCGTACATTAAGGAGGAGGTCTCCAAAATGTTCGCGTTGGGGGTGATTGAGTCCTCTAGCAGTCCTTGGGCCAGCCCAGTGGTCTTGGTCCCGAAGGCTGCAGCGCCTGGTGCTTCACCAGAACTCCGGTTCTGCGTGGACTACCGAGGGCTCAATTCAGTCACGAAGACTGACGCGCACCCCATCCCCAGAGCTGATGAGCTCATCGATCGGTTGGGGGCTGCCCGGTACCTTAGTACGTTTGACTTAACGTCTGGGTACTGGCAGATCGCCTTGACTGATGGGGCAAAGGAGAGGTCAGCATTCTCCACACCAGATGGGCTATACCAGTTCCGGGTGATGCGCTTTGGGATGAAGAATGCCCCCGCCACCTTCCAGAGGTTGGTCAACCAGGTCTTGGCTGGACTGGAGGAATTCAGCGCCGCCTACCTGGACGACATCGCAGTGTTCAGCGCCAGCTGGGAGGAACACTTGCGCCACCTCCAGGAAGTGTTGTTGGCCCTGCGCGGAGCAGGCCTCACAATCAAGGCCAGTAAGTGCCAGATTGGGCAGGGTTCTGTGGTGTACTTGGGGCACCAAGTAGGGAGCGGTAAGGTGGCCCCCCTACAACCCAAGATTGATACCATCCTGGCTTGGGCACCGCCCAAAACCCAAACACAGGTGAGAGCCTTCTTAGGACTCACGGGTTATTACAGGAGGTTTGTCAAGGATTACGGTAACATTGTGCACCCCTTGACTTCGCTGACTTCCAGGAAGCAGCCACGAAACGTGATCTGGACTGATGCCTGTCAAACGGCCTTTGACACCCTGAAAACTGCAATGTGCACAGCACCTATACTCCAAGCACCCGACTTTTCGAGAGAATTCATTGTTCAGACGGACGCTTCAGAGCATGGCGTGGGGGCTGTTCTAGCTCAGGTGAATGAAGAGGGCCGAGACTTACCTGTAGCCTTCATCAGTAGGAGGTTACTTCCCAGGGAAACGAGGTGGAGTGCGATAGAGAGAGAAGCATTTGCTGTGGTCTGGGCGCTGAAGAAGCTAAGACCCTACCTGTTTGGGACTCACTTCCGGGTTCAGACAGACCACAGGCCCCTCAGATGGTTAATGCAAATGAGGGGTGAGAATCCAAAACTTTTGAGGTGGTCCATTGCTCTACAGGGGATGGACTTTACGGTGGAACACCGCCCTGGTACAGATCACGCCAATGCTGATGGTCTGTCCAGATTCTTCCGCCTTAGTGATGAGGACTCCCTAGGTTAAGGGTAGTTCTCCCCACATTTCAGCTGGAGGGGACCCGTGTTAGACCTGACATCATTGGCTTGAGTCTCTCCTCCATTTTTTCTGTTTGCCTCTACTGTTTTACGATGTTTTGCTGGTATATGCTTTGGGCGCCGTGTCACTGCTGATCAGTGCCATAGCGCAAGTGCTCCCCCTGTTAAAATGATGTATCTATTGTATCCATGTTTGGCTTATTTGGTTTACTGTCAGTCCCTAGTCTAGTGCACCAGGAGTGCCGGGGCTTGTAAATCCAAATACCGCTCGTGGGCTTGCAGCACGTGTTGTGCCACCCACAAGAGCGGCCTTGTAAAAGAATGTCTACGGGTCGGTCATTGCAAGACCCACGTGCAGTCTTGCACTGTCACGTCGGCTGCGCAGGTATACCTACCTGCCAGCCCCTCCAACCTTCCCTTAGCTTCATGTTAGTCACCCCTATGGTAGGCCCGTGGGCAGGGTGCATTGTAAGTGTAAGGTAGGACAAGCCTGACCAAGTTGGCATGTCCTGATAGTGAAGTACCGCCATCTTAGGGCTTCACTATTGCGAGGTAGCCTGCTCTCCGTTGGATAGAATGGGCCGCCGGGATTATTAACGCTATAATCCTAGCTGGCTCGGGGAGCATGGTGCAATGTCGAGTTTGGTATCCCTGAACTCGGGGTTTAATTACGCATCCGTTGGTGTGGATGGTTTTTGGACTCTGGGTTCGAAAATAGCACTTTTAGAAAGTGTCTATTTTCTTGTCTAACCATATCTGGTCTCTGCTGGTCTGCGTGTATGTGACAGGAGCTGGGTGGCTCCAAGAGGTCTGGATGAGTCAGTGTGGGATGAGTGGGACATTACGTTGAGAGTAGGGGGAGAGTAGTTGTTGATAGCCTGCCTTGCCTGATACAATGCTGGCTCCACCTCCTGCCGAGCGACGGATGGCTCTGTACCTGCCATGGACGATCCTAGCCCCACCTCCTGCCAGGAGGGCGATAGCTCTGCTCCTGCCAGTGTCAATGCTGGCTCCACCTCCTGCGGGGCGTCTGAGGACCCGGCCCGGCTCAATGAATAGGCCAGGTGCTACTGCCTAGCTCCACCCACCACCGACCCCGGATGTTGGGAAATCCCCGGCATAGACAAAGGGATCAAAGACGAAAAGGGGTATAAGAGAAGGACCCCTGAACTAGGAAATCAGATCACTTCTGACAAGGAACCCTGTAACCAAGGACAAGAAGCCTGCTGATCTAAAGGACTGCTTACCCCTTCTGCCAGTGTGCTCTTGTTGGGGGAATCCTGCAGCGCTTCTTTATTTTTGCCAAGGAACCAGGAGAGAGGAACTGTGTGTGTACTCTCACGCTTGCTAAGAAAATCTCCAAGGACTGGAAGAGTGCCAGTCTCCTGCCGAAGTCACAGGGCTAAAAGACTTCACCTGCTACAAAGTGCTATCTGCTGGAAGTGTGAATCCAGCATCTCTGAACGAACCAGCAACCACGACGATCGGACGCTGGGCCCAACCGACGCCAGCAGCAACGCCAGTGAGTAGGAGTACGGCTCTAACTCCAGAGGACCTCGTGTCTGCCCCGCTGCTGATCGCATCAACCGTGTGCCCTTCGACGCCGTGAGCGCTGCTCACTCTGCGCAACAGCACCATCGACAACGCCTGCTGTGGCCTGATCGACACCGAAGACGCGACGCCGGAGTGCTCGACGCCGCTGATCATCGTGTGCTTCATTTTCCTAAGGTACTGTGTTGTTGGGGGTCCGTGTGACTCCAGGCCCGACGCAGCGCTCCTCGCGGTCGACGCCGAACCTGTGGATTACCTCCGCCCAGCGTTGTGTAGCTCCCGTGTGAGTTACCCTGTTGCTAAAGAACTGTGTTTCCAAGAAGAAGATTTGCTTGATACTAAAAGACTTTTGTGCTAAAGAAGAAACTACCTTTGAACTATCCTTTTTCCTTCCCGAACGTATTTATTCCGATTGTGTACAGTTTTGCCGTTATTTTGGTCTTGTGCTAAGCCTTATATAAAAATACTTATTTTTATAATACTACGGTGTCGTGTCCATTTGTAGTGTATTCACTGTATTACTGTATGTGGTCATAATTGCTTAACACACAGCCTCTGAGATAAGCCTGTTCTGCTCTGCCAAGCTACCAAGGGGGTGAGCAGGGGTTATCGAAGGGTGTGATCCCCTTGCCCTAACTAGAAAAGGAGTGTCCCTATTTGTCAGAAGTGTATACCTCTGCCAACTAGAGACAGCCGGTTCTAACATGAGAAATTTGATCATGAATATTGTTTTAGTGGCATCTTATCCTCCCTTTCTTGGTGGAGAAATTAATGGGTTGGGTATGTGCTCTAAATAGTGTACAATAGCATTCTTAATTTCCTATATTACTTATGTGGTAGGTGAAAGTATTTGATGTCTGAATTATGATCTTTGTTCCACCTCAATTGATTGCTGCAGTAGAGATGGTCCCAAACACCAAAAATTGCAATAGCTCTCTGCAGTTCCATTTACAGTTCTTTAGCCAGAAGCCTTTGGCATGTCCCAGTTTATGATCGCTAGTGGGTCCACATGTACAACCTTTGGAGATAATGATTTCCAAATTGCGATTATCTGTGAATTGCAATTAGTAAATCGGTATCCCTAATGTATGCAAATTGTTGAGTTTCAATTAGCAATTCCATGTGGGTCCAAATCAACCTGTCTCATGAATATAAATGAGGTAGGTCGCAGTTTGTGACCCATGAGGAATCATAGCAATCTCAAGGGAGGGTGGCCTTCTGGGGTCAACAGACCACAATGTCCATGATTGCTTTTTAAAAAAGCAAACTTTTTTCTTTGAAATGCAGTCTGTTTTCCATAAAGGATGTGGGACCACTGCCTCCTCCTAAAAATATATAATTTGTAACATTCTCATTGGGGAAGCAGTCTAATGGGGACTCCTTCCCATTTGTGAATGGTAACCACTTCCTTTCAGTAGTCAGTCAAACAAAACACTTTACAACCATAATTAGGTCACAAATCATTAATATATAACAATGCAAATTGTAATGTGAAAAGAATGCCCTTTCCAAATACCTAATTGCAACACCCAAATTGCAATGCAGTAACTAGGTACTGAATAACAATTTGGCTTTTGTATATTTAAAAATGTTTTTTATGGTTGTAAAAGGTCTGATTCTGTGAATCGAACCATTTGCGACCTCCAAAACAGCTTTGCATATATGGCCCTTTCTACATATCTAGAGGTGGTGTTGTGAAAGGCTTACTGAAGTGAGGACTATCGTTACACAGATAATTTAAGAATTAGTCCTTGGTTTGGTTTCTAGAAGGAAATTGCACTATGAAAGATCTCCCTCCTATACATGGTGGCTAAAATAAATATAAATTCTCCTATTTGATTTAGATCTAAGAATTATTCTAGGTCATGGAATATGACATTTATTCTAGAAAAAGAAAGAACCCATTCTATTAATTGTATTATTGTCCATCTGAGTGATATAGAGAAACTAGCAGTGCTGGAAGATATTCTCCCAGAAGTATAGATGCTGTAGAAGACTCAGGGCGGTATACACCTGTTACAACGCAACTTTTACAACTACCTACTATTACAACGCAACTTTTACAACGCATACCATTACAACGCATTGCGCTGGGGGGCGCTCTAGGATAGGGAATAAGTATAATTTACTATCCAACACCTTCCCTAGTGTCCACGGGGACTGGAGTTAGAATAGTGAATTATACTTACCACTATCCAGCACCTCAAAGCGCTATGCGTTGTAATGGTATATGTTGTACTGGTCGCGTTGTAATAGTAGGTAGTTGTAATGGTATGCGTTGTAACATGGTACATTCTCTTCCTGGCATCTCATGTTGCTGGTTTAATCATTCTCTCCTCTCTTCACAACCAGCAGACAAAACGTAGGCTCTCTCATATCTCAGTTTTCCTCATCATGAACAGGCTATCAATGTTATAATTTAAAGATTTGTTTGTGTAAATGGACTATATCATGGGACAACTATGTACCTAGTGTACAGATTTCTAGGATGCAGAATGCTGCCCTGAGGGATGTACCATGTTACAACGCATACCATTACAACTACCTACTATTACAACGCGACCATTACAACGCATACCATTAGAGAGAATGATTAAACCAGCAACATGAGATGCCAGGAAGAAGTTTGTTTCCAGAATAACTCACAAGGTTTGTGTTGTACTTTCTGTCACTGGTGAATCAAATAGTTTGGCTGCTGCTAAAAATGGTGTACAGGGGGTCTTAAATCCCAGAAGTGAGGATCTCAGTTGTGCCAGGACTGAATTTAAAGTGATATCAGTTAATCCAAATAATAATTACCAGAGGCAAGGTCCTGGTGAGCCATTCTTCACAATGTAACCCCTCTTAGGTTTTACATCTGTTTACATCTTATTGTACCTTATTTTATCTTGGGAAAGAGAGGAGATGAAGGTGCCCTGTAGTCACAATTTTCATCAAGGGTCCTACTCTTCTGCCATGCCTATTTGGTTTTGCGTCTCCAGGTTTGTGATTCAATCACAATCTCCAGAGATACGATAAGTTCACCCACAACTGATTGCCCTAAATAAAAGAAGAAAAGTAACAAGAAGGGCAAGTATACGCTTTGCCCCTATATACAGTTAGTTACATGCATTTTTTCTGTATGAGCTAGATAGCTCGCAGAGCTGACCCACCGGGAGGTGAGCCTAATCACCCTGATGTAAGTCCCGGACCTATATCGGCTATAGAGTAGGGCTGAAACATGTTGGTATAGGGTCATAGGACCATTTTATCCTAAATACCCTCCGTATATACTTTTATTTTTAATATCCCTGAGTACTCATCCAATAAAGGGATACCTTGGAGTAAGCCGGAGAATTCTTAATCTTTATGTCCCCAGTATTTTCTTTTAAGTGCTCCCGGGAATATGGTCGAGCCCACCCTGACCTTTAGGAGTCAAGGAGAACCCAATGATGAAGCATGACACTATAAGAGTGTGTGAGGGTTATTTAAAGAAAGGGACCGTTTCCTTTCCGGCCCCTAGGAAGGCGGTGCTCCACCTGAAAAGACTATTGCCCAGCACATCGGTAAAAAATATTAGGTGGAATGCTTTGTGTTTGTATGAAGTAATTTAGAAAAACATATCCCTCCCGATGCCCTTCCATAAGGTGGAAGGACCTTTCTACCCTTCCGACTTCAGGGAAGGATCACCTATCCCTCCTACTGCTCCTGTATATACCGGTTGCGGTGGAACACCCACATATACACCAATTGCACGCCCTTTTGATGCAGAAAAGTGCGTGAAAGGGTACAGTATTTACAATACCGCAGTAAGTGATGCAAAGTGGCTTAGCCCCGCATTGTAAATATGTAGCAGAGCATTGTGCCACCGGGGCATCATAACAAGTGACGTTCCAATGGTGCAATGTCCTTGTAAATATATCCCTTTATCAAGTAAAGTCACGTTAACCTTGCATGTTCCTTGAACTGTGAGCTGAAAGACATGGAGCCATGTCCCTGAAAGAACAGTGCAGAGGGTGTCAGCATATGTCATATGTGATTAGATAACACATTGGCAGTGACAGAAAACTAGAAAAAAGTGACATTAATGCCAGGCATCCTAGCTTGAGAAACACTTGCATCGAGTTGCCCATGTTCATTTACATATATCCTGATATCTCTCACCCGTAATTTAAAATGCAGTGTCTGTATTGCCATGGATGTCTGTCACTCATGTATAGGCAAACATACCTCACTCACCTTCATGCACGCATGCATAAAGACTCGCTCACTCATCCAAACATACACACATGCTCATGCACACACTCTAATACATGTTCAGTGACATTCACTCATGTATGCAGATAATAATCTCTAAGCCGACGCCCACCCTCCACCTCAAGACTTTTTACCTCATAGTAGTGGCAGTAACCCATCTGTGTTCATCAGCGTTCCTCCAGGCTTGAGTGATCCACCTTTTTGCTCAGGTGACAGCAGCAGCTGGAAGCAGTAAGAGGGAGACGAGGGCCTGGTGGCACGAGGCCTCTCGAGGAAGGCAGTGTGCTCAGAGGAGAGGCACGTGGCCTGACAGTGGGGTTACCTCATGAACCGATGATGTGTTCAAGACTCAGGTGATGGTGAAGCTGATACTCCTCTTCTGAATCCAACCTTTCCCTTTTTGGCTGCCAAGGCTAACCGCTACATGACTCTTACACATGCATTCTTCAGGTCACAGTACAGCTAAAGCAACTGGAAGATGCACGAAAGGAGATTAATTAAAGATATCAAATCTGAAGAGCAAGAACACATAGTGACACATTGGTAAATCAAACGGCACAAGTCAGAGTAGAACATTTGGAGAGGCCAGAATATGACCCCGATTTTGGCTACAATAAAAACGTTCTTTGATATAAGGTCAGCACACTGGCATGGAAACAATTCAGAAGATCACTGCAGAGAGTGGGGCAAAATAATAGTGGCAGAATTAAGAAAAGCATGAATCTGAGCGACCTAACTCACAACAGGCATTCAGAGAAAGAAGTAAAGAGCACAGTTCAGAGTACACAGCAAATAGTTGGAAGCACCGTTCGAACGAAGCGAAGCCAAGCAGTGAATCGTTCAAAACGGCTAATTCTGCGCGTTTTGAAATGTATTGGTCACGGTTATCTCACACTAAGGTCCAGTTGTGTTTCATTTGTCCCCAGTCAGATTCATCTTTGCTTCTCAACGTCCCTGAATGTCTGAAAGGGCTCTCTCTGTTTACTGACAGTTTTTAGGTACCATTGCGAGCGAGATGTAATTTTTTTCAACAAATGAGGGATCAACAGATGAAGACACTGTTTGGAAATCTATCAAGGATGTTTTCTGCAGGTCAAACCCAATGGTGTGCCTTTAATGAAAACAGGGTTTAGAGAGACTATGCACTTTGAAAAAAAACTACACAATCCCATAGCTAAGTTGGACACAGCAATTGTGAAGGATGCTCGGCTGGGATGTGCTCGTGAGACAATGACACATTGCTTAGCATGCACACAGTCTGATCTGCCTGTTTAGCTTTACAGACAGCTACAGGAAATACTTAGCATGGTAAACATAAGACTCTCGAGTATGACCACACTTGCCCACAAGCAAAAAACAGCCTTTCAAGTTGGGAAAACATGTTATGTAATGTAGGCTACATGCAATTCTTCCAAGATAAGCACCTGTTATTTTCCATTTTACCAAAAACTATATGGTATATTGACATTACTTTGCAGGTGGTACATCAAGAGTCATTACAGCGCAGGGCCTACATCAGGAGTCTTTACATCCTAGGTATTAACAGTGCCACAAACCGGCCAAGAGCTCTTTTTTCAATGGTGAAGAAATTAGCAGGCTCTAACACCTCTCCCACCCCTCCTATTCTGGGGGAAATCCAATGCAACGAAATCGACGACTTTTTTATATCTAAAGTCGAAACGATCTATAACTCTATCTCATCCGCTCATTCTCTGTCACATCCTGAGCCTCCCTCTTAAGGAGAACATGGAGCCCCAGCTCCTGTGGTACAGATCTCTGAGTGGCCCTTGTTAGATCAGAGTTTGTTTTTCGATTGCTTGGCCCAGGTGAACTCAGGCTCTCCTCTGGACCCAATTCCTAATGATATCCTCCGACAGTTATCTCCCGACCTACTCTTGGTCATTCAAGAGCTCCTGAATTCTTCATTATGGAAATCTACTGTCCCTGAAGAATGGAAGAGAGCTATGGTGGTCCCACTTTTTAAAAAAACCTGGCGCAGACCCCAAGACGCTTTCGAATTTCCAGCCTATCTGTTTGCTGCCTATGTTTTCAAAGATCTTGGAGAGGTACATCAACCTACATCTTACCTCTCATGTGGAGACTACAGGATTCTTACATCAGTCCCAGTCGGGGTATCGCACCCATTTCTCCAAAGAGACCACCCTCTTGGGGGTTATGGAGAATTTGCGTTCTCGCCTTGATTAGGGCGAAACCACAGCGCTTATTCTTCTAGATTTAAGCACCGCATTTGATACTGTTTCGCACCCTGTCCTTCTGAAAGCACTGAAGGCGGCTGGGCTGGTCAGACCTGCATTGGCTTGGCTGGCCTCTTTTCTGAGTTTTCGATCATTTCAGGTTGTCTCTTCCAGCTTTTCTTCCTCCGTCCAATCGTCTGCGTATGGGGTGCCTCAGGTGTCCTCACTGAGCCCTATGCTCTTTAATATCTATGTGAGGCCCCTGGCTACCATCCTGGAAGATGCTGGTCTTTCCCTTTACTCGTATGCAGACAATACTCAAATTATCTTCTCTCTTCCTTCGGCCAAGCTGTGTTTCCCGTCCGCTCTCAAACAGGGTCTTAGTCGAGTGGCGGAGTGGATGCAGACGAACCTCTTAAAACTGAATGGGGACAAGACGGAGGTGGTTATTTTGGGCAAGCATAAACATATTTGTGCCCCCCAACATTGGCCCCCGAAAATTGTTGCACAGGTACGAAACCTTGGTTTTGTTTTGGATGATTCGCTCTCCATGCGGCAACAAGTGGTTAGAGTGGCAGCCACCTGTTTTACCATCTTAGGGTTGCTTCGGAAAATCCTCTGGATGCTCCCTGACTCTACCAAGTGCACTGTAGTCCAGGCCCTGTTAATCTCTCGCCTTGACTATGGCAATGTGCTTTACCTTGGAGGAACTCAGGAGATCCAGAGGAAACTCCAGCTTGTTCAAAATTCTGCTGCCCGTCTCTTATGCAAGGTCCCATGGAGATCCTCCATCTCTCCACATCTTAACCACATGCGCGCTGCGTTGATTCTCCTTCTATGCTGACTTTTTAAAAAACCCATTGTTCATGACGAGCTGGGCTCGTCATCAGTGTTTGAGGAGGCTACACCATGACGAGCCCAGCTCGTCATCAGCCTCGAAGGGGTTAAAGACTTACACTGGCTCCGCATTGAAAGCTGAGTCAAATTTAAGGCCCTTTGCTTTATGTATGAGATTAAGCAGGGGTCAGCACAGGCCTATCTCCAGTCTCTCGTCCAACAATATGGTCCTTCCCGTCCTCTCAGATCTTCATCTCAAGAGAATTATTTGATTCCACGTTTTAATTTGATGAAAATGGGCGGACGCTACTTCTTCTGTCTGGCTCCAAATCTGTGGAATTCTCTTCCAGTTGCATTGAAATTTGAACCATCCTTGACGAAATTTCGCAAGGACCTGAAGACCTGGCTCTTCCCTCAATGATAACTTTGGACTCACTTTTGTGTTACCTCTTGCGGCGCCGGGAGACCCCATTGTGGGTAGCAGTGCGCCTTATAAATGCAATTTTAAATAAATAGGTACGTTTCCATTATTTTTATTTTGCAGGTCAATGTGTACTTATTTATATACTTATTTGTGTATACTTATGTGTATATGTGTACATATGTATGCATTTCGGTATGTTTATATAAACATTTGTAGGTAGATAGATAGACAGATTGACAGAAAGATGTAATGTAATTCATACCATCTACATAGTTTTGAATATGACTTAATTGTATTCTTTCAAATTAAAAGGTGTCTGTTTTTATTTTTTTTGAATGTTTTGGGAGGGTTTGTAGTGTTTTTTTAGAGTTCAGGGATGAGTAGTGTATAGAGGGAGTATAGAGTTTTTAGGGTTCTAAGGTTCAGGAATGGTTAAAGTCAATGGCGGCAGGTGACATAAGAAAGTGATGCAGGTGTAAAAGCTGGGTATGACTTTTATGTAGGGAACAAACTTAATGGACAAACGTGGGTTCCAGGGTTGGCCCCTTCCGAGAAAAAATGTAAATTAGATTGACAAGTAGTGCATTTGAAAGTAAATTAATTTAGTGAGAAAGCAAGGTTTATAGAGAAGTGGGAACATGCAGTCTTGAAATATTAAACACATTAAAAACTTCCTCATATCTTACTGAATTAATATGTTAAACAGTTACTTTAATGTGAAAATTGTACAGCCCTACAATTTCCGTCTCTTTAAAGCGTGTGCTTGCCCAGTGTCTTGCACTGTATATGGCATAAACTTAGGAAGAAAATGCTTTGACCAGGCTTCGAGAAGAACCCACAGCTGCCGGATGCAGTAATATGTGCAGGCAGGTCTTTAAGTGGAATGAAAAAAGAGGGGGCTCTCTAAAAGGGAACATGTAAAACAAATTTCTGTAATTCCCCTAGTATGCTATCCGAGCGGAATTTTGGTTTCTCTCTGAGATGCTATTGCTTTTAGACATTTAACACAACAACTCACATCCACCTTAAACCTGTCAGTATGACTGGCTTTGACAGTGGTTGTTATTTTTTTTAGATAAATGAAGAACAACAATGATTTGTTATAAATAATTAATATTGGCAATGTTTCAATTCTGAAATTGTGAGACAGTGAATTAACTATTATTGAGGTCTGGGGAAGGAGTATTGCCCTCAGTTATGTGAGCTTTTTGTTAGATATGCATTTCCATTATCTCTGCACATGTCATCCACCTGCACAATTAAACTCCTCTCTTCTCTTCAGCACACTCTTTTCACTCTCCCCAAATGCTCATCCTTGCATCTCCCTCATTTCATCACCCCAAACATACACGTCACTCACTCACATGTAAGCACATTAGTTCCTTCTGCTTTGCCTTGTAGATATTTTGACAAAATATTTACATGGACTTTCGATTGCAAATGGAATAGATGACTATTGTTCTGTGTGCTCTTTAGAGACGCCAACCAACTGACAGTCGCTTTGCTTTGACTTCTGCCTCAGCACCAGCGCTCTCAATCATAGCCTCTCATAGACTCCTGGCACAACTCAAAGTATGCATTCTGCTGGAGTAATAGAATGCACAAAAACAAATACAGAAACATACCATGATAAAATAGCTAACTCTCCTGGGGAATGCAGAGAGGAAGTAAATCTATGACATAGATTACCTTAACTTTTTTAACATTCATTGTTCATAACTCTATCCACGATTTTTGCATTAATGTTAAGGGCTTGATGACAGGGCCCGTTTTAATGCCCTACAGCAGATAACTCTTGTTATTTTAAGCACACATTACTCGCTTTGCGCTTGACTCAGATATTTGGATCAACTTTGCAACGGAACAAGAACCCTGCTCATCTTTTCAATCAGTTCCACTTCTGAAGGGGACAGCAACCTGCATCTAGGGTCTGCAGTGTCACAATGAGGGAGGTTAATGTGACGAGGGGGTCTCAGCACAATTTACATAACACAAGCTTAGTATTATAGAACTCACCATTGCTGAGGACAAGGCACCATATCACATGTACATGCATCCACTCCTACGTGAGACGAATGGGAAAGGGTGTGATTTATGCCTGTACAGGACAGATGACTGGCATCATTTGGGATGCAGACTCCGACACCTGAAATCATAAGGCTGATAGCGTCACTGGCCTACAGTGCATACCACCATAAACCACAATAGCAATGAAGGGCTTCAGAAAGGCAAGTTCAGAGTCATGCATCACAGTGCAGAAAGTTGATGTACTGCCTGGCTTCCATCACCTGCTTCAGAGGGAGGTGGAGCATGCTGCCTGGGACAGAAATTCCAATCTAAAAATACATCAATTTGTTTGGAGATACAACTGTATCTCTAAATAAATCGATCTCTTTAATATTTTTGAAGTAAATATGTAGGAATTTCTGAGTACATGCTTGAGTAATGCATGAGGTAGCAAGGAGTTTTTGGGATTCGGATATGCATAGTACATAGAAGTAATAATTAATTTTAAGGAATGGGGATGATTAGTTTAAAATAACCTTATATTTAGTCAATTGAAAATAAATGTATTTTAAATAAAACTAAGGGGCTCATTTTGATGTCCACAGGACGGAGGCTTTCTGACCGACATCTGTGGTTTAAAGTCCGACTGCCTAATTACAATGTAGGTTGTCGGAGTTTAAACCAGCCAGTAGGACCAATTGGCTTCCGATTTGCTCAAGGACCCAGTCGACCAGTCAGAGACCACACATAATCCCCTACAGACTGGGTTTCTGCTGTCAGGATTATGATGTCGTTTTCCAACAGGCTTTTCATAACAGGCTTTCTAACAAGAACCCCTGTCAAAAATTGACTTTGGGGGCTCCTACCAGGGCCCCGTGCCTCAACGGCCTCAGGTTGGGGGTCAGGGGGTCACCTATAGTGCCCCAGTGTAAATTCCTGCAAAACGGTGCAGGGATTCATAGAACTCCCATTTCTCTATGGGAACTTGTGCTGCGGTCAATTTCTGACTGCCGCGCAAGCTCCCATAGGAGTTTGAGACCGCAAAATGTGTGGTCGCATTGCAAAAGGTGTTCGGTACCTCTAAACTACAGTCGGTCAGTTCCCTCACCAAGACAGTATTGGTTGGAGGCAACTCCGACTGACATCATAGTTAGGGCCAAATATTAATGTACATTTAAAACAGTATAATTATCTGTGTTCCATGGAAGGAGCAAGCATACCAAGGAAGTTACGATGTTACTTGATTGAGCAACAATTAAATCAACCCCTTCCCACAGCATATTAACCAAAACCGAAAATGTCTCCATTATTAAAGCAATCATAATACAATTTTATCAGCTTTAATTAAGCTACAGCTACAGATAATTTTGAACAATTATCTCTGAACTGCTACAAATGATACAATTTCGATAATAACCCCTTAATTGACAGGCATTTCAGTAAACTGTTTCACTTACAGCACAAACACAATACATTTAATGCACACATTCAAATAGCACTGCAGTGAAAAATCTTGAATCTGCTGTTGAAGAAAAAGTGTGGCTCAATGGTTAGAGCGGCAGACCATGATGCAGAGACCTAGCCCGGGACCAGGGTTCAATTCCCGCCACGGCGGGTCCTGGGCTCAACTTCCTCGGACCTGATCATTCTCGCCTTGGTGCCTATTCTAATCATGGGTCCCACTCTGCAACTCTGGGCAATAGCTTGCTTAATCTCCACAACGGCCTCAACAACGCTAGGATGCCTGGCTTCACCTTGGGGGTGCCCAGGAGTGGACGCCTCACAGGGAAAGCCAGGATGGGTTCCTCAGCGGTATTCGTACAAGCACGGAGATGCCTCATGGGTGATTTGTGTGCTATACAACTACCATACATTTACATTTTATTAATGTGTCCTCCAGAGTTTTGATTTCCCTTTGGATTTGTCTGATGGTAATAGGGTGTTTATAAGATGGATCCCATAGCCTGTCTTCCACTTCTCATAGTATATCAAAGAATAGATTAACATTAAGAACATTTAAGTCTTCTCAAAGTTGACGAGTCATAACTGATTGCTTTAAAGGGTTTGATTTTCAAGTTCACTGTGTTAAAGAGGGGTGATGATCTTTTTCTTTTTGGTCAACAATTTGAAAAGAAGAAATGTGATGTGGACCTTGAAGTGCCCCAAGATGGCCATTGCCTGAACCCATTTTGTGCCCTGCAAGCTGTCCTGCCTCTTTTTCTAGGCATCAGGGATTCATCTCCTAGCATTTAGTGATAGCGCCACCCGGTTAAACTGCTCCGAACACCAGGTTAATCTGCTCCTAACATTTCACAAAGACGTTTTGAGCCAGAAGCGTGCGGAAAATACCCTACTAGAGTTCAATACAATCACACTTGGTAGAAAGCTAGACAAACTCAGTAAAGACGTAAGGAATTACAACAAGAAGCTAACATGCCCTTACCTTGCCGACGAGTATTATCAGCAGGATAGCCAGGGCTTCTATACTAACAGGGGGAGACAGGGTCAGCAAAGGTTCAACACTTTCTCAGACTCGTCTTTGGGAAGCAGCTCAGATTCAGAGGTAGATAGACCATCCACCAGAGGCTCAGACTATCAAGGTCTCCAGCATTTTTTAGGAGACAGCCACCCTAGGGGGAACAGGGGTGGTGGCAGACAACAGAACTGGGATCGACCCAGACGATGGGGAGGCGGGGGGAGAACCGGACAGGGTGCCTCCGAGTAAGGTTTTACCACCCAGAGGTTCATGGGGAGATATCAACAAGAAGGCAAACCTACAAATGGTAACTGACACCATAACAGAACTGGCTACTGAAACACCATTGAGAGCAACACAGGTGATCCTCCCAAGCCCTGTGGTGAACGATCAACCATTAAACATGGAATGGGCAATTTCACATCTAGGAGAGAACTGTGTCTCCCGAGTGGCTTGTCCAGTGCCACCACAAGATGGAACACCAACAGGGACGACAATGACACAACGAGATCCAGTAATTAATCTATCTGACTATACCATGACTGGAGCAGAACTAGACATCTTATCCAGAGGCTTATTGTATGTGCCAAAAGCCATACCGGATTCCTTCCAGGTGGGATTGGAACTTAAAAGATTCTTCCAGGAGATCAGATTGAAGTATTTCTTTTCTAAGAATACCTATACTCCAACAAGGGCAGCAACTCCTTTTAGACCTCCTTCCACATTTACACCAGCCTCATTCAAGATGAGCGACAGAATACTGGCTTTTGAGAAGATAGTTCTGGAAGACACTATGTATTTATTGGAGGAACAGAGATACATCAAATTCAACACGAGCAAAGATGAGAAAAGGGTACTCCATGAGCTTGCCAAAAATGACGCCATAGTGATAAAGACTGCGGATAAAGGAGGAGCGATAGTGGTAAAAATTACACTTGACTACGTTAAGGAGATTGAACAACAGCTAAAGGTAGTGGACAGCTACCGCAAGATACCAAAAGACCCGACATCAGAGATCAGAGTGCTCATAGAAGAAACCACACGAGCAGATGTAGAGGATGGCTTCCTGAGTCAACATGAACGCGATTTTCTTAGTCAACAAGAACCCAGGATACCAATGATATATACATTGCCTAAAGTGCATAAAGGACTTGAGAGCCCCCTGGGCAGACCCATAGTGTCGGATTGTGGGTCAATCCTCGAACCCTTGAATCAATTTATTGATCACTTCCTGCAACCTTGGGTACCAACCACTAAGTCTTAGCATAGCATGCATATCATCCAATTACTCGAGGGCCTACCTTTTGATAGTGGAAAACAAATACTGGTCACTCTCTATGTATCTTCTTTATATACGTCAATTCCCCAAGCAGGAGCGATCGAGGTAATCATAACCACACTGAATAAAAGGAGCAGACCGCACTGGATTCCAACCGAATTTTTGGTTAATCTATTGGAGATAGCGATGAGGAGGAACTACTTTGTGTTCAGAAGTCAATTCTATTATCAATGCAAAGGGGTGGCTATGGGCGCAACATATGCCCCAAGCCTGGCAAATATATTTATGGACGGATACGAGGAGGAACATTTGTATGACCTCGCAAATCCTTTTCTTCACAAAATCGATGTGTGGAAACGCTACATCAATGATATTTCAATGATCTGGTCAGTGGAAGAAAATGAGTTGAATGAATTTTGGGCTTGGCTGAATAATAGAAGCAAGGACATCCAGTTCACAATGGCACAAAGCAGGGAGTCTATTGAGTTCATGGACTTCACTTTCAAGGCAGAAGATGGGTTGCTACATAGTGATCTGTATCGAAAACCTATGGAGAGGAACACGTTGCTTATATATGGCTCCCATCATTCAAGGAATCTGAGAGATAATTTGCCCTATGGGCAGCACCTTAGGCTAAGGAGGAATTGCTCCCAGAGGAAAGACTTCTTTCGAGAAGCAGATGATTTAACTAGAAGATTGAAAAGTCGTGGTTATCCTACGGGCCTATTGAAAAGTGCTAAAAAGCGCGGTTGGTATCAACCGAGAGCCGAGCTATTGGAGACTAAAGAAAAACCCAAAGAACACGGCGGCATAGTGTGCGTCACCACGTACAATACTACAAGTAATGATGTAAAGAAGATCGTAAAGAAATACTGGAACTTGGTTTCCGGCGAACTACAGACGACACAGGAACCTTTATTTGCTTTCAAAAGGTGCAAGAATGTAAAGAGGCAGTGGTGAAAGCCTATCTGGAACCCCCGAAGCAACCTGATCTGAGAAACTTGCTGAACCTCCCACCTCTGATTGGTCACCGTAAATGTGGCAGTTGTAAGCCTGTGACTTTTGCCAAGAAGGGTCCAGCTTTACCCACAACACAAGAACATACAAACTTAAACAGTTTACAAATTGCAATAGTGCTCAGGTTATTTATGCCATCACCTGCCCCTGAACCCTAATTTATATAGGCCAGACAAAGCAGAAGGTTAAAACCCGGGTCTTGCAGCATATGAGCAGAATCAGGTGTAGGGTTGTAGGAGCACCACTGGTCGAACACTTTAAGACCCACAATCATACACCAGAAGATGTCAGGTGGTGGGTCCTAGAGAAGGTCATATCGAGTGCCAGAGGTGGCTCCATCTCGAGATCACTCAATTACAAGGAGTGCAGATGGATACACTCCCTTAATGCAGTACAGGGCAGATTGAACAAAAGGGAGGAGACTGCTAAGCAAATGGGGCAACTGTAAACATCTAGCCCCCACTTTTCTGTTGAATATTTCTACTTTTGATCCGGGTGACATAATATACAATTGATGTGCACGTTAATTGCATCTTGATGTCCTTCCTTCACTAGAGATCTGAATCTACATGTGTAATATATGTGTTATGAATCCTACTGCCTGAGTGATCTCAAATGTACGATTTATTTAACAACTTGCAAGATTTCTATCAAATGTTATGGATATAGTTATGCATGTTTAGAAATGTAATAACTGGTCAAGAATTATTTTCTGGAGACATGTATTGTGGTTGCATATTTATCGTTAGGGTGCTGAGCCAATGATTGAATGCTTAACTATGAGAGACTCTGTTAGAAATATACGTGTTGTTTTTGCGCTTTTCACGTCACTCCCCTTTGACCACACCATGTCATTGAGGACATGTGAGTCAGGGTTGAAAGCGTCCGATCATCACCTAGCAACCTGGAATACGAGGCCGCCCCAATGACGAAGACGTTTCCCTCACGCTTGCTTAGCAGGGTGGAAAGCGACCGATCATCACCTAGCAACTAGGAATACGAGGCTGCCTCAATGACGAGGACGTTCCCCTCACGCATACGTAGCACTTCGGTTGCGTAGCAACGAGGGTCTGCGTCACGCGTCCTCGAGGTAGGAAATACACGCTGGGACCGTCAATCACTTCTGTGAGTTGCCGGCGGTGTAGCTATGCAGCGCATGGAGGGATTCATACCCTGTGCATAAGGCTTTCCAACGATTTAACACGACGTGTGAAGATATCAGGTGAGAATCCGGACTGCACTCCATGTAGAGTTAGCATTTTGACTACAAAGCGATGCCGTTTGAGGGCGCGCTGACACTCCCCTCTACCTCTCTTCACAGATCGCTCAATTTGTTGCGGCTGAGTTTTAGATGAGAAGCGTGCCGACTAATAGCAAAATCATACTTGATATTCTGCCAGGGTGAGTCTTTGACCAACAATTGAATTTCTGACCATCCCTAGCGCGACAACGTTAACATTAGTACTCTGTTTAAAGTGTAATTTGATCATACCGTTGACTAATTTAACAGAACCACACATTACAGAATCCGGATGGCTCTAACTGATGGGTGACCATTCCGAACACTCACTGGGCTCCAAACTCAATAATACCCCATAGGTGAGTGCATAGTCAATCAGAGTGCTCACTGCTTTTAAGTATTTTACCTTTTCACGCAAATCCCGTCCTGATGGTATATTCCTTTGACCAACAGGCGCATTTTCACTACCCCTTCCTAATAGGTCCTAAAGAAGACCCGCCCTAGACCCCGAAGTAAGGCGTTTAAGGGTCGAAACGCCAACGCTATTGCCATCAACAGACCAGTTCAGAACATTCAGTTCCTAAAGCCAAGTGGAGTGGCGTGCTGAGTGTATCATAACTCAACATACAAACTGGCCTGTAAACTGTTTAGTTTAAAACACCACGAACCCTTTCCCCTCCTACCCCTCATACACTTATTGTATATAATTCACTTTTCACGAATGTACCACTTGTCACTTTGTACGCACTATATTTATATGCGCCGTTTATAATGAAGTACTGTTGAACTTTTTTAATCAATTTATGTGTATAAAAAAAAAGGTTTTTCTTGAATGAAACTGAAACAGTAATGAAAAAAGTATAGTGTTACACTGTTTTCCTTGGTATGGGATTTGCTGTTTGACAAAATGTGGTCATTTCATAGAATAACCCTTAACGAAATAAGAGAAAACCTTGAAAATAGATATATAGTTTGAAGTAATCAGTTGGCATGCCCGACAGAACCATTGTGTATACTAAAACTGTTCTGCCCAGGTTCTGAGGGATACTGGGTTACCCCATAGTGATCTATATGGACTGTTCCCATGAGGCACAGGGTCACACTGATTTGCATATTGCCATGTCTGAACTGGGGTGGTGTGGAGTGCAAAAAAATGAAGGATTTAGGCCCAGATCTCTGTACTGGGGTGAATGTATGACAGTGTTCTGCATTCTGTCCATCAACTGTGGTTTTTGCAATTGTCACCCCGAGTGGGATGGGTATGCTCAGGCGTGAGTCCCATGCTCTTCACACCACTGGATTCAAGCAAGCCGGGCTGAAGATGGCTGGAATGCCAGAAACCGGTCCTCGGAAGCTTGTTTCCGGTCCAGGGAAGGCATGGCTTGGCAGTTCGTGCTGGACTGTTCCCATGAGGCACAGGGTCAGACTGATTTGCATATGGCCATTTCTGAACTGGGGTGGTGAGGAGTGCACAAAAACGATGGATTTAGGCCCAGATCTCTGTACTGGGGTGAATGTATGACATTGTTCTGCATTCTGTCCATCAACTGTGGTTTTTGCAATTGTCACCCCGAGTGGGATGGGTATGCTCAGACGTCCAAGCCAGGCTGAAGACGGCTGGAATGGTATGCTCAGACGTGAGTCTCATGCTCTCCACACCACTGGATTCCAGCAAGCCGGGCTGAAGACGGCTGGAATGCCCGAAACTGGTCTTCGGAAGCTTGTTTCCAGCCCAGGGAAGGCATGGCTTGGCAGTTCGGGCTGGACTGTTCCCATGAGGCACAGGGTCAGACTGATTTGCATATGGCCATGTCTGAACTGGGGTGGTGTGGAGTGCAAAAAAACGATGGATTTATGGCCAGATCTCTGTACTAGAGTGAATGTATAACATTGTTCTGCATTCTGTCCATCAACTGTGGTTTTTGCAATTTCACTCCGAGTGGGATGGGTATGCTCAGACATGAGTCCCATGCTCTCCACACCATTGGATTCAAGCAAGCCGGGCTGAAGACGGCTGGAATGCCAGAAACCAGTCCTCGGAAGCTTGTTTCTGGTCCAGGGAAGGCATGGCTTGGCAGTTCGGGCTGGACTGTTCCCATGAGGCACAGGGTCAGACTGATTTGCATATGGCCATGTCTGAACTGGGGTGGTGTGGAGTGCAAAAAAAACGATGGATTTAGGCCCAGATCTCTGTACTGGGGTGAATGTATGACATTGTTCTGCATTCTGTCCATCAACTGTGGTTTTTGCAATTGTCACCCCGAGTGGGATGGGTATGCTCAGACATGAGTCCCATGCTCACCACACCACTGGATTCAAGCAAGCCGGGCTGAAGACGGCTGGAATGCCAGAAACCGGTCCTCGGAATCTTGTTTCCGGTCCAGGGAAGGCATGGCTTGGCAGTTCGGGTTGGACTGTTCCCATGAGACACAGGGTCAGACTGATTTGCATATGGCCATGTCTGAACTAGTGTGGTCTGGAGTGCAAAAAAACGATGGATTTAGGCCCAGATCTCTGTACTGGGGTGAATGTATGACATTGTTCTGCATTCTGTCCATCAACTGTGGTTTTTGCAATTGTCACCCCGAGTGGGATGGGTATGCTCAGACGTGAGTCCCATGCTCTCCACACCACTGGATTCAAGCAAGCCGGGCTGAAGACGACTGGAATGCCAGAAACCGGTCCTCGGAAGCTTGTTTCCGGTCCAGGGAAGGCATGGCTTGGCGGTTCGGGCTGGACTGTTCCCATGAGGCACAGGGTCAGACTGATTTGCATATGGCCATGTCTGAACTGGGGTGGTGTGTAGTGCAAGAAAACGATGGATTTAGGCCCAGATCTCTGTACTGGGGTGAATGTATGACATTGTTCTGCATTCTGTCCATCAACTGTGGTTTTTGCAATCTTTCTTTACTGTAGCACCTGAGAACGCTCTGGTTATATTCTGCTGGGGTCACTATGAGCATGGGTAGAAGGCTGGTAGGCAGCTGGCCACTCAGTTTCGGCAGCCAGAATTGCAGCTCACCATTTCAGCAATACGGGAGCCCTATTAGTACACCATAGAGTCATAGTGGATTTTTTTGGGGCCTACATTTCAACTCTGTACTCACCAGAGCAGAGTGACACCACCAACCATGTTGAACACTTCCTTTAAATTCTAAGTCTCCTAACGATTCTAAAAGGAGCATTTACAGAAGAGGAGGTAGAGCATGCTACATCATGGCTCTCCTACTGCAAAACTCCTAGGAAAGATGGGTTCCCTGCCGAATTTTACAAAACCAGGAGAGATACCCTCATAACCCATCTTAACACAATGTCTAACAATGCAGTTATCACCCTCCTCCCTAAGGACAATAAGGACCCCTTGGACTGTGCTAACTGCAGCCCGACCTCACTCATCAATGTCGACCTCAAACTGACAGTCAAGATGACTTGGTTGGGGAGGGTAGTCCTGCAGCAGATTCATAAATCCCAGGTTGGCTTCATACCAGGATGTAGCTCTCGTAATGACCTATGGGCACTAGCACACCTTCAGTGGCAGAAAGGACGGTCCATTAAGGATTCTGACGCTCATGTTGGACGCCGAAATGGTGCTTGATCGGGTTGAATGGCCTTATCTTTTCCAGTTGATGTCCGGCATGGGCCTGGGGAATGACTTTATCTGAAAAATCTGTTTCCTGTACTGCTCCCCCTCTGCTGAAGTGTCCTGTGGTCGGTTTCTATCTGAAATGATCCAGGTTGGCCATGGTACCGACCAGGGCTATCCCCTCTCTCCACTCCTCTTCCTTTTGACAATTGAACCCTTATCAGCTATATTGGATCGGGCCCTCTCTGTAAGGTCATCCCCAAAGTTTTTGCCTTCCTTCCACATTTTTACTGAATTTGTTTTTGTTGGCCTTGTGGCTCTGTGCACTTTTCCACTGCACTTTACCACTTTACCCCCTCTGCAGCATCATCCCCAAACTTTTTCGCTTCCTTCTACATTTTTACTAAATTTGTTTTTGTTGGCCTTAGGGCTCTGTGCGCTTTACAACTGCTAACCAGTGCTAAAGTGCTTGTGCTCACTCCTTAAAACTAGTTAGCATTGGCTTATACCCAATTATCACATTTCATTTACTGGTAGTAAAATGGCCCTAAATCTGCCCAGGGCCTGTAAATTAAATGCTACTTGTGGGCCTGCAGCACTGGTTGCACCAGCCAATTAAGTAGGCTAGTAAACACATTTCAGAACTGCCATTTCAACCTGGTTAAATAAACCTTTTAACGCAAACAAACTGGGACCAAGTTTGATCCCATTTCAAGTAGCACAGCCTTATCCATTGCTTAATGAATCCAATAAATCAAATTAGTATATGTAAACTTCATTTCTCTACTTTTTTTACTTCATTCCTTTTCATAATTTTTCATTTTTTGTCGATTTATTTGATCCATTCTTAACTTTATTCCAAGAAAATTCACAGACAAGAGGTCATTCCACATATCACAACTTTATTAAAAATGCACCCTATGCACTTTGAGAAAGATTTACCTTCGTCAGGGATATCTATAAAAAATAGTGAACATAACACCATTAGTAAATAATCCTTTTGCCAGGCCCAACCCTTCCATTTTACTACATATGCGTCACCCGTAAGGTAGGCCCTGGACAGCCCCAAATGCAAGGTGCAGTGCATTTAAAAAGTTGGACATGTACTTTTAAGTTTTACATGTCTGGGTAGTGAAAAACTCTTAAATTAATTTTTCACTACTGCAACACTTATCTCTCTTGTAGGATAACATTGGAGTTTCCTTATTACATGTTGGAAGTGAAATTTCCAAATGGGAAGAGATGATTGTGTCATGTTTGGTGTCTCTGGAATCCAAATTTACCATCCTAACTTGTCGTGAAGTTGGATTTTAAATTACAATTTTGAAAATGCTTTTAGAAAGTTGGCATTTTCGTGACTAAGCCTTTTGGTGCCTGCAGCCTATCTCTGAGATTTTTTTCAAACCAAGGGAACCCCATGATTAATGAATCTGGGTATATAAAGGCTGTGAGGTGTACAGTGGTTCAATAGGGCCAAAAGGTCCTGTATAAGTTCCTTTTGTTTAAATGGAAAAACAGTTAATAAGAAGGACCATATGTTTTTTACTGGGACGCTCTGATTTACGATGTGATTGAGATGCAACAATTGCAAAGTAAAACAACCTACAAGCATTTTAGTGTATAATGCAATTTATTTATTCATTGCAGTATATTAGAGTTATTTCAATAAATATAATCTTTTTTTGTTTTTTAAATACGATCCAGTGCTCACAGGTAAGTGAAAAAGGTACTCTAGTGAGTGAAATAAAAATAAAAACATGCAACAGTTAAAAAGCATAATATTGAACTCCTATAAATGAATTTATGTAGTAAAAACAGGAGTTGATGGTTTATGAGGTCGGCAGCGTTTTGATTTCATGCATTTGAGATCATTTCAGGACAGGTGTGTGAGCACCTTGTATCAATGGAAGAAAATGAAAAAAGAGAGAAAAAGCAGGTTATAAGGCTAGAGTAGTTGAAGGCCTAATTTAGTTATATAACGTTATTGGAAGATGGCTGATAATTAATATGATTAGAAAGTATGGTCATAAGTGGGTGTGAAGCCAATTTTAATTGGAGAACTTATAGGGTTAGAGCCAACCTGTGTTGGCATGAGTAGTGTAGTTTATAACTTAATTAAGGCAACTAGAGAAGGGCAGAATAATCCTTTGATCGGTATTTAATTAAGACACCCAGTGGTGGGATTAGTCAATATAGAGAAACTTACATAGGGAACCATCCAGGTTGCGAGTCTACGCTCTGTAGAATCTTAGTCAATACCCAAACAATCTCGATTTCCAGTAAATGTGAGTGAGAGAAGGGATTCAGTAGTAGTTAATATGGTTTGGGGCTTTCTCATGAGATAAAACAAAGGTATAAAGGGTTACTTCTTAGGGCTCAGTTGTAGCAGACCAGTGAGGGTAGTCCGATCGTTAACAATGGTGAGCTTACATAGCGTAGTGTATTGCATCGAATTTGGAAGAGTCTAGCTGTCTCTGAAATATGGGTAAGAGTTGAGATTCAGAATTGGTTAATATGTTGTTTGGCATGCTCATGAGGTGAACCGAAGGCTATAGATTTGGGGGAAACATCCATTACAATGCAGTCATTACATGACCTACCTTTACAACACAACTGTTACAATGCAACTGCCTTTACATCCCATGCCATTACAATGCATGTCATTACAAAGCATGTCACTACAATACATGCCATTACAACACATACCATTATAACGTAAGCCATTACAACCCATTATGTGGGAAGTAATCGAGATTTGTTTAGTATTAGGGTGGGTATGGGTTTTTGGGGTACATGGGAATAGTATTTTTACCCATACACTATCCAACACTTTTCCTACTGTTGCACTCACTGGAGTGGTAACAGTAATTTTTACCCCTACTCTATCCAACACTTACCCCACTGTTGCACTCACTGGAGTGGGAATAGTAAGTTTTTAACATTCTTCAATACTTACCCTACTGTTACCTTAAAAGTAGTATGTGTTGTAATGGTATGCGTTGTAGTGGTATGCATTGGAATAGGATGCTTTGAAATAGTAGTTTTTAAAAATGCATTGTAATGGCATGCGTTGTAAAATCATGCAATGTAATGGTAGTTGCGATGTAAAGAGAGCGTTGTAAAAGCATGCGTTGTAATTGCATGCGTTGTAACATCATATATTCAAGACTTACTTCTTAATGCTCAATTGTTGTAGGACAATCAAAGTGATCCGGGCATTAAGGGAGGCAACACATGTATTGATTAAGAGGCATTTAATTAGGCCCTTTGTGCCAAACGTCATGGAAATAAATCCAGAGGGCCGGCTCCCGTAGTCGTTTTGAGGCAACTAGGAAAAAGATAGCTTATGTAAGCTTAGGCTTAGTTAAAAAAAAGGGGGCTGAGCAAGCCGGCAAACAACTTACTTGATTCGTCGGTCAGGCATGTGTTTCCACAGAGGCGAGTCTCTTCAGTCAGAATGAGATGGGCGGAGAAAGTAACCTAATGGGGTAATTATGTCACTCTGAACCAGAAAGGTCTGGGCAATTCAGGCAGTAGACTAGAATGTCAACCACCACCCCAAAGGGGGCATGTGTGAAAGTAATTAGAGATCGGCAAGGGTTTGCCGTTTTTTCAAGCAGCGCATGCGTGAAGTGAGCATTCATAATATTATAGTGGGGAACGGGGAGTAAATTTGGTAGGAAGGTATAAGAAAGAAGGCAGATGCCTGGTTTAAAGTAGGAGAAGAGGCCAAAAGAGAAAGAAACAATTATTGAATACATTGATATAATAATTTCCATATATTTTATATATTTTGAGACAAATTCCATGGGTAAATAATATGTTAAAGGAAGAAAGAAAGAACCAACAGTTACTATATGTCAAACAGAAGCAAACATCGACAGAAAAAAAATAATTTGAAACACAAAAATGAGAACGTGCTATATTATGACATTAGTCAGACAGTTGTGCCTGAATAGATCATACAGTAATATAAATATGTCCATGTTATCTACTAATTCAAAGGATTCTATGTTAGCCCCCTCTTATGTAGCTTTTCCTAGGTCACATGCTACTATGCCAACAAACAAGACATTGTTTAGGGCAACATCTGATATAACTGAATTACTGCCCCCCGACCACAAGGCTATCTATGACCCCTCTATTAACCAATGGTAATCAAACGGGTGACCCCATCCCTCTTTTAAACGAGGATGTTTCAGATAAGGAGGAGCTAGATACCTCAGGGAGTCCAATTTCAGTCCTAAATATTAGCGACAGCCCCTGTGTGAGGACTAGAGGGCAGAAGGCTAGATGTAAGCAAAAACATATTTCTAGGGAAAGGCAATCATCTAAAATTATTAAATACAGCAAAAGGAATACTAAACGTAAACAAAACCTTGGAGCTGAAAAGTCAAGTGGGAGTAGAGTGAGTGAAGAGAATGTTCAAACTGAGACTGTCCCTCCACCAACTAATATTGAAGACCCTACAAAAGACGATTTATTCTGGGAAAGAATGGAAACTCTTTTAATGACTTTTTTAGAACCTCTCACCTTACAAGTCAAGAACATAGAATCAAGGTTGACTAACATTGAGGGAAAGATGGATAAGAAGCTGAGCTCAAGTGATGGAAATCTACCTCCTAGATTACCTCAGCTTACTGCCACTTGCTCTAAAACTACTACCTCAGCTTCAGTTAAAGTGTCAACTCCAGCTAAAGTACCAGCCCCAGTTAAAGCATCAGCCAAACATAGAAATCCTAACCCGAAACCTACTGATCGGCCTGAGCTTAAAGATTTAAGAAGAGACACTGTAACTAATGGTAATGGGTCAGCTGCCCCAGTTACAGCAGCTTCGAATGCATCTTCCTATGTACCATCTCATCATGGAAGAGCAGAGGATGATTTTGAGACAGGGGTAACATCTAACCTAGTTAACCTAAATCTATTGCCAGAAGCAACACCATATACTTTGGTTTTGATAAATGTTCCTCCACTTCCCCCTAATACCTTCGAAAATTGGTCGACCCTGAGAAATAAATCTCTTTATTTCATATCCTCCAGGATTGGACTTAAAAATCACCTATTCTCGGAGTTCAAAATGGCTAGAAGAGTGAGATGGGTCGGTACCTCCAATAAAACAATGAGGGGGGACTGTGTAGTTCTATCATTTCGGTCTCCACAACTAGTTAATACAGTGCTGGAGAGAGCAGCCATGGGGACATATGACCCACATTTTGTTAACATTCTTCCCCTTGGCTACTTTTATTCCCCGCCTCGACTTTCCAGGTGCTCTCCCCTTCTCTGTCCACCTTTGAACCCGGAAGAATTATGGGGTAGAAGATATGGTGTTCCAACATTTAATTATTACGATACTCTTAGCGGTTTGGAAAATAATGACTGACTACAGCTAGATATCACTACCTTTATTTCACCAGGCATAGAGCCAGATCTTACTCCCGATTCCCGCACAAGAAAACATACAGGTGCTAGTAGGGAAAATGTATTATGTTTAGTCCCAGCAATATTGGAGGGTGACGAATTTATGGGGGATGTTGTGACACCACAAGAGGGCACTGGGGGGGGGACTGACCAGGTAGCCCCCTTCTTACATACTGGCCCTATCATCATGACTCCTGCTGTCCTGCCTATTCCCCCGACAGATCCATCGGTGTTTAAAATTTCATCTTGGAATATAGCGGGAATTAGATCAAAAATTGAAAACCAATTTGGTGGAACTTTATTCAAGCGCAGGATCTGCTCTGTCTTCAGGAAACATGGAGCCTTGAACCAGTACAGTTGAATGGTTATAGGACCTTTCATACACCGGCCCTTGCTGCTCTCTATGGAAGACCAAAGGGTGGTTTGATTGCTATTTATCTAATAAATTGGTGCTTGCAAAAGTCATTGAACCTGTTAAAGACACTTACTTTCAAATCCTGGTACTTGTTTTGGTTCGTGACACCCCAATTGTTATTGTTAACTTATATAATAATATCCCCTCTGGTGATGTAATGATCGTCTTAAGGAAACTTAGTAAAGCCTTGTCTACACAGATAAAAATCTTTAAGCATAAATTGATGATAATCTTGCTAGGGGATATTAATTGTAATTTGTGTGAATTGACACAGGACAATAGGTGTGGTTTAGCACAGTATGATGGTGAGGGCTGTTTGCATTTTAAACATACCTCTCTGGGGGAACAGTTTAACAGTTTGTCGGCTGACCTAGGGTTTGCAAACAAATTGTGTACCTCACCCTCTGTACCAGTTCCAACATTCAATGGTAGGGGCTACTCTACAACCATAGACTATGTTATTGTCTCCAACAAATGTGGTAATAGAATTCACTCTTTTAGTGTCTCTGATATAGTACTGAGTGACCACTTCCCACTTTGTGTGACCATCCAGTTACCTACTGTATCCACGCGGATTAATGAGGAAGAAAGCAACAGTTTGGACGCAAATCTAGCCATTGGTAGCGTTAATGGGTATACGCTAAAATGGGCTATGGTAGATGAGGCAGAGATAATTAGAGGAGTGGTTGACAAATGTTTCTTGGAGATAATGACGTGTCTAGGGGAAGATTCACCACCTAAAGTCTGCCTTGCATCCTTCCTTTCAATATCAAATGAAATTAAAGGCTCCCTTACGAGGCAATTTTAAGAATAAAAAAAAAGGGGGCAGTTGGTTTGACTCTAGGTGCACTAGGGCCTATGCGCTCCTGAAGAAGGCGCTGCATAAAAATCCCAGATCTAACGAGGATGTTGGCAGACGTAGGAAATAATATAAAATGGCAATTAAAGACCGGAAGAATACTTTGAGAACTGAGGCTCTCCATTCCGCTTCTACAAGGAATGATAGTGCGAGTTTTTGGAAACTCGTGAGAACTCCCTTTCTTAGAGAAGAGGTCGGCCCGACAATAGAAATAGCAATCCCTGATTCAGACTGGGTTAGACACTTCTCGAGAGTATATGAGGGGGAGGAACAAGTACAAGTAGGATTTTTGAACCCTGCTCTTGACCATCCTCCCAGTAGAAGTTTGCACTTTACTCTCGAGGAGGTTGAAAAAGCTCTAATTAAAAGCAAGAGCGGTAAAGCGCCTGGCCCAGACAGGGACCCCATAGATATATTTAAGACCATTTCCTCTCTATGGGCCCCCCTTCTGGTCCAGGTGCTCAACACCAGCTGTGTTGCTGATTTCCAGCCCACCTGGATGGAATCTGTAATAGTTCCTATCTATAAGAAGGGGAATAGACAAGACCCGGCCTGTTACAGGCCTATTTCCCTTCTGGATTCCTTTACAAAAATAGCAGGGAGAGTAATTTTGGACCAGCTCTTGGAATGGGCAGAGGAAAAGTCTGTCCTGTCTGGTCTCCAGAATGGCTTCCGTTCCGGCCTGGGGACAGTAGAGCAGGGTTTGAACCTTTTAATGTTGATCGGGTAGTATGCGAGGGCAAAACAGGGTAACCTGTTTTTGGCCTTTGTTGATCTCTCGGCTGCCTTTGATTGTGTGATCCACTCTAAGCTGTGGTTACTACTAGAACAACTTGGGGTTGAATCTAATATTATCTATTATCTTAAGCGTTTTTATAGCGACGCCTCAGCCCGCGTTCGCTTTGGCCTACAGGGAGAACGCACCAATAAAATTCCAATCAGGAGTGGGGTCAGGCAGGGCTGTGTCCTGGCCCCTTTTTAACTTGTATATAAATGGATTGGAAGAAGTTCTGTGCAATAATAGCTCGGATCCCCCTTATGTAGGTGGCCGCCCAATACCAGCACTATTGTACGCTGACGATGCTGTACTTATGTCACGTACTCAAGTGGGCCTACAACGTGTGGCTGATAGTTTTTCCCGTTTTATGAATGAGCTGGGCCTGAAAGATAATACAACAAAAACTTTCACTATGTATTGTGGCAAAGGAAACCCAAGAGGCCTATTTTTATAGCAGGACAGAAACTAGATTTTGCCAAGCAGTTCTCCTATCTTGGGATACTCTTCACTCAAAATGAGAGGTGGACCCAAGCTGTATCTGCAAAACAACTTGAGCTGTTACGCTCGACCGCTGCCCTTAAAATCTTTTCAAATAAACTAGGGACCAGACCACCTGTAGAACTAATTAAAATTTATAAAGCTAAATGTGTGGCTGGCGCTACCTATGGTAGTGGGGTCTGGGGATTTGCAAATCCTGCACCCATTCAGATGGCTGAAAACTCATTTTTAAAATATATCTTGGCACTTCCCAAAAGCTCTCCTAACTACAATTGTCACTCGGAACTGGGTCTCTCTTATATATCAGACCTAATTAAACTAGAGCCTATACTAATGTGGCACAGGCTCTGGACACAAGACGCAACACACTTAAATAGAGATGTTCTGACAGACATTTTAAAACTAGAGGGAGCTTCAAAAATACCATGGGTGAATTATGTTTGTAGCTTTTTAAAGGATATTGGGAGAGAAGATTATTTCTTGAACCCTACTAGTATTTCAGCTATCTCACGGAAAGAGTTGAAGAGGGAGGGCCTACCTTTTCTGGACTCACATAGAATCGCAACGGAGGTCTTAAAACCTTCTGTCTTGCAGCATCAAATGCTTTTAACAACTTTTAATATTCAGTCCTATTTAATCTATGTATCAAATAACAATGAGCGTTTTTTACTTTCACGCTTTAGAGTTGGAATTTTCCACAGACTGGTTAGCTTTCCTATGATAAATAATTGGACTCATGATCTACCTCCTTGCCCCTGTGATTAAGTTTCACCTCAGAGTACTATCCATGTCCTCCTGTTTTGTAAAGTTTATGATGCAACAAGGAAAAATATTTTACTCCCATTATTAAGAGAATTAGGACATCAACAGTGTCGTTTGGCGATGCTTAATATTCAATGTCTTGACAACCACCTATGTGTAGCAACAATAGCATTATACTTAAAAGATGTGATGCGCACTAGGAAAAGTATGGACATTTAAATGCACTGTAAAAACACTTTACATTTTAAACTTTTACTTCTGAGCCTCAATCCCTTGAATTGATTGATGAATTTCTGTACTATAATTATGTATTTTAATAATGTAATCAATGTATTTTTTATCTGTACTTTTATGATTACGTCTAAACAATCGAAATAAAGATAATTTTGATTTGATTTGATATGAGGTGAATACTGAAACTTACATGATCAAAATTCTGTATCATTGGTCCCATATATTGAGTTACTGCACTTGATATATGTATATATATATATATATATATATATATATATATATATATATATATATATATATTTATATATTAATACACAGTTATTGTAAAGTTGTGTCCTAGTGTTCTGGGTTCATTAAAGATTGACTAGCATCGAGGCAGCCAATTCTTTTTTCCTTGTGAGATTATTTTCCATTGCTCCTGCATATTGAGTTCATTGCCTCTGAGTAACGTCATCATTGTAGAATTGTGTTCCATTGTTCTTGTGTGTTGAGTCCATTGGTGATTGACGGGCATCTGAACATCCATTTGCATTCCAGTTTAGTGGGTAGCATTTGGTTGTTGCCTCCTATGGCTTGCAGTTTAAGATTGTCAGTAACCTGCCACATGAGATCATTTTCAGAATTACTTTCTTGTGCAAGTGTTCCACTAGGGGTCTGTGAGAACTTTAAAGCGGATCTGGCTTATGTGTTGTGAGATCCTGGACTTTAGTTTTGTTGTTGTTTGACCTATATGAATTAGGTCACATGGGCAGCTTATACAATAAATTACATTACAAGAGTTACAATTAGAGAAAAAGTTAAGAGTATGTTTTACATTGCTGAGTTGAAATTTTTTATTATTGTCTGTAGAGTTACAGGCCAGACAATTCTCACATTAGAAAGGTTCCAATACTGGGGTAAGTATAAAGCTGTGCGAATGGTGTTGTCTGCATGTTTGGTTTTGTAGGTCCTAACTGGGTGATTTTTGATGTTGCGGGCCCTTTTGCAAGCAAAAAAGAGGTAATTCAGGGGAAATAGAGGAAGTTGTTAGGACATTCCAATATATTTTTATAATCTTTGTGAGTTTTTTGCTGATGGGGCAGAAAATGGTTACACATGTTATTCTGGGTATTGGAGGTTTATGTTTGGGTTGCAGGAATATCTCCCTGTGTGAGTACCAGGCTCGTTTTAGTGACTGCTTTATCAGTCGCTTTGGTTAGCCTCTAACCTGAAGTTTTTGAGACAGTACTTCTGCTCCTCTGAAAAAATATTCTTTAACTTTACAATTATGGCTAATGCATAAAAACAGGGCGTAGGAGAGGCCATCTGTTAGAGCTCTGGGGTGTGCGCTTCAATATTGAATTAACGTTTTCCTCTTTGTGAGTTTGGGAAAAAGAGCAGTAAAGAGTTGGTCTCCTTGGATTTTCACTGTGAAATCTAAGTAATCAATTTGTGTTTTGCTTGAGTGAGGGTGAATTTCAGATCTGTTTGGCAGCTGTTGAGCCAATCACAGAATGCAAATAATTTAGAAATTGTACCAGACCATATCTTGAAGACGTCATCGATATATCTTTTCCAGGTTTGTATTTTGTTATAAAAAGGGTTACTGTTGTTCAAGATGTGTTGTCTCTATGCCATCTACAAATGGTTGTATGTCATGACAACGCGTGGTATTACCACGCGTGCCGTTACAACGCGGGGATTACAACGAAACTCGTTACAACGACTTTCGCTGAAGGACGCTGGATAGTGGAATAGTTTAATTTTCTATTCCAACTCCAGCCCACGTTGACAGTATTCAACCAAAAGACTATATATATGAACTATACTTAGGTCGGGTGAACATATACAGTGTTGGACAGTGATTTGTAACTGACTGCCCACATGTTCTTAACACCTTGGCTGCTAGGGGTTTTCCCCTCCTGTGCTGAAATTGCTTGAATACTATAGTTTCATGACAAGGCCAGCTCGTCATAAGCACAGCTCAACCGTGCCTCATGACGAGCTGACCTTGTCATGAGCAAGGAAGGGGTTAAAATATTGTATTTATTTTTGTCACCATTTCCGATTCTTCTTCTCTTTCCTTGAACACTTATATCAATCTTTATCACTCCTATCTATGCACGTTCCCAAGTTGGGGGTACTTCTATTTATGGATATATTGATTATACTGTTGTGATCCTTTGGTAAAAATTTATGTTGGCATCCTTACAGGTGTTGATAAACCACTTGGATATAGCAATGTATTAAAAAAACTGCTTTATAGTATTTCAGTCCGTTGCTGCCCCTTTTTTTGGCATTTTTGTCTATTTTTGTATTTATTACTCGGAGCTGATAATTAATTGTATGCTCAGAATTTTCTTGAACAACCAACTAAGGATTGATCTATACGTTGTTTAAATTGAGGTCCAGGACCCTTATCTTTTTCGTATAATACGATACCTAGGCCCTTGACCAAATTGAGTTAACCCCATTTTTCTAAATTGGTAAAGTCATTATCAGCACTGACAGGTGGAATCAGTGGTGTAAGCTGCACTGGCTCCTGTCGAGGGCCGTGGCACTTATGTTATTTTACAAATTAAGCACTGCCCGCAAAAGTGCATAAGCCAACACCAGGATCGTAGGGGAACAGGCAGTTGCGGCTGGTGACTTTTGAAAGTGGTGGGGTATAAAAGTGGCTGTGGATGGAGTGAACTGTCTCTCATTAATAAAGCAATTTAAACAAAAATGCTGTCACTAAAAGACAAGAAAGAAAGGAAAATGGCCTACTTAAAAGTTTAAATGCTGTTTACACAAGGACCAGCAGCTGAGTAAGATTAATGTAGGAGGCAGAATGGTTTCAGAGGAAAATAAACAATCTTAATTGTGTTAGATGTTATCAGCTGTGCATAGCAAAGGGGGAGGCATGCTGCAAGAGAGAGAGACTGTTACAGGCAAATGGCCAATCATTGTGTGGCTTCAAAACAAAGCCAAACAGTAATTGGTCAAGGTGTGAAGTTCTCCTGCCCTGTGTTGTTGTTTGAGCCCGGGCTGTGGGAGTACAGGCCAACTTCTGAAACCAATCCTGATGCTGCTCTCATATTATGTTAATAACAGTAAACAGCATGAGAGAAGCACCAAGATTGGTTTGGTTGGGCAAATCCTACGCTCCGTAGCAGACTGGAGAGCTGCATCCTTTTTCTCCCATCTCCAAATACAGCGCGGATTTGAAAGGCTTCAAGTGTGCATGTTGGACTAGACTTACCAAAAAAAACTGCACAACCAGACATACTCACTTCAGATACATTGACTATGTTCAATGGAGTGTTTCTTTTACCAGCATTGGCCCTGCCTGAAAGACACCACCTGACCCGGCACCACAGAAAGAGCTCCGCAGTCAGGACATTTGAGAACAGAATAAACTAGTGAGTTTGTTTATAGCACAAATATGTGTTGCATGACTCACAGTAGGGTTCAGGGCAATGCCCTTGTGCCCTAATGGAGAAACTGCCCCAGGGAAAATGTGTAGGAAAACAAGGGAAGTATCATATATCGTAGAGCCCATCTAGTCTTCCCTTGTGTCCAAATAAATCTATTTATTACCTGCTCTAATATAACAAATCATATAGTCTCAAATATGAGCGGGATTGCCCTAAAAAGATAAAGGAACTTTGGCAAGAGTATCATTTTAATAACATTAGTACATCCTACTAGAAAGAGGTAAAGCTATGTAACCTATCCAAGTCCTTCTGTGCCTTATTTATAATAGGTTCTATGTTTGATTCCACAATTTTATCCAAATCCGCCGAAATTCTAACCCCTAAATATACTCCAGATTTCACTACTCGATTATCCGAACATTCTGCCTTCCTGTTCTTAATTATCTGCGTCTTGGGTCCATTCAGTGCATATCCAGAAGTTTTGCCAAAACCTAGGGCTTCCAGCTCCACCTCGGTTATGGCCTCTATAGGTGCTGGGGTAAGAATTGCCACATCGTTGGCATATGCCAAGATTTTACATTCCCCACCAGGGGTCCTTATAGGAGGAATCCTATCGTTCGCTTGCAACTTACAGATCAAAGGGTCTATATACAACGCAAAAAGTAGTGGCCAACCCGGGCAACCCTGTCTCGTGCCCCGTTTGATCTGCAAGGGCGTCGTATGGCTGGCTTTCACGCGAACACGAGCTGTGGGGGATATATATAATGCCTGAAGAGCTTTAATAAAGCCTGCTCCGGCTCCATACCATCTTACAGTGGACCACAGGTAGTCCTTAAAAACTGACTAAGCGGTACATCGGTCAAAGATTAAAAAGTGCCTTCTTCAAAATAAGTATTTTATTCTGACTTCAATAATTCTTCTAAATAGACATCATTCAATTACATCTCAGAACTGGGAAATTATACACCTGGGTGCTCCTTACCCCATTCCTGTTTGGCATCACACTTGGGTTACACAGATATGCAGTATTGCACTAAACTGAACTCTCTCTTTTGATTGTTCTATTTCCATACATGCCAACATTTTAGTCATAGGTGCCCCTAATCAGGTTTTAAGGAGTTTAAGTTCAATAGGGTGTGTAGATTAATGGTTTCTTTAAGTGAGTCATGCTTGATCACAATGACTCACCTATTTTGGTATGTTTCTTACTTTTAATGAGCTCTGACTCAGCTTCCCTGCAATGTATACTCTGTGCTTCAATTAAACACTGTCTGATAATTGGACTCAGTCCTGAAATTAGTTTCTAGCATAAAAAAGTTTTCTTTCACTTTACACATAGGGCCTCATTACGAATTAGTGAAGTGGAATTACTGCGTGGAATTCCGCTCAGCCCAATCACAAGTGGTCCAGTGGTTTTGCAAAACGTTTTCCCAGGCGCAGTAACACCATACCTGATTTTACCAGTTTGAGGCCTCGGCTCCAAAAGCAGCTAATTCAACTCACCTAGTCCCGGCTGTAATTTTCTTCTGCCAAAGTGTAAGCTTGTAATACTCCCTCCCCTCTCATTAGTCTTCTTCCCTTTCTTTCCCATACCCTTTCGGCCCTTCTCCCTTCCTATCTTCAAATCAGGCACTCCCCACAGACATTTAGCCCCTTCTCAAAGCAGGTGGTAAATGTATGCATTAAATCCCGGAATGGCGCCTGCAAGACTGGACACATGGGTGGAGGCATTATTGCTGATTCCCTGTGGCTGTGGTGCAAGGCGGGACCCGCTGTGACGGAGCTGAGAGTCTCAGCCCTCTTTGCATGATAGCGGCCTTGCGTGGAGTTGGATCCCCGATCTGGATGCTGCGGCCTATCAGGGCTGTAGCAGTCCTGCGGACTCAGAGAATGGGGTGGCTGAGCGCCCCACCCCTGACGAAGTGAAGACACAATGGGTGGCTGCCTCCAGTCGGTTGGGGGTTAATGAGCACCCTCTTGGGGGACAATTGGTCCTGCTGAGGAAAGCGCTGAGTCCTGGAGGACGGCTCGTCTTCCAGCGCCCACTGTGGCCTTGGGCTGAACTACTGCAAGAGGGTGGCCAAGTCTTGAGGCAGATTGGATGAGATAGCTTGGGAAGCCCTCTCCCCTGAGGCCCCTTCCCACTTGTCCGAACGGTTGAAGGCACATGGAAGCAGGGTACTGATCAACTGGTAGGTGTGAGAAGTTGGCCTGGCATAAGATGTCCACTATTCTAGAGGGCAGCCTACACCAGTCCAAAAGACCCTTATTGATGGTAGGTAAGGTTTAAAGACAACCTATATAGAAAGCTATCCTAGTGGTAGCTGTGGAGAGAAGCCTGCAGGCTACGTCTTGAAGGAATGTAGAGCAGCTTGTTTTACCAGTCTATAATCTCATGAACGAAAGGAGAACCACACCAGGTATATATATAAAACATATATATATTTATTCTAAACACGTACCTCTAGTCTCTTTATAAGGCTAGAGGCAAAAGTACATTCAATAAACTTAATTAGCACACAGTAAATTAGCACAATATACGTTGAGCCCTAGGAGCGTACCAAACCATCTATTAAGAAAGTGGTATAGGAACCACAGGAGGTTCTAGAGTCAACACCCCTGGGAGCACCGGAGTACTCGAGTTACCTCACCCAGGGAAGCCAGGCGCATAGGTGTCTTTTCGTGTTGGGTTTCGTCGTTGATTTCAATGGCGATCTGTTGCAAAGTGCTGCTGGCATCCAAGTGGAAAGTGTCCGGGTAGATCCAAGACTGGACCAGAGATGCGAAGAACCTGAAAGCAGAGGGGACAGAGTCTGGGTCACTTGCAAGTGACCAGGAAGGCGATGAGCGGATGCCCACCGATGTCGTGTGATTTCAGGTGAAGAAGTTGAAGCTTGACTCTTCAGCCACGAGGACCAGGAGGCATTGAAGACAACCAGGGGCCTCATTTATGAGAAATGATGCATCGCTGCATGAAAGCAACGATGCGTCACTTCTCAGTGCACACGCCTTACGACATACCTGATGCGTCATATTTTTAATATGACGCATCATGTCGCAAGGAGTTACAGATACGTCAGTATTTCTGACGTATCTGTATGGCACAAAATTAACGCATTGCTGGAGTGTGTCACAAAAGTGACGCAACTCCTCACATGGGGCAAGCCCCATGTGAAAGGGCCTGCGTCAATCTTACGCCTGCTGTGAGGCAGGCGTAAGAAATTGACGCATTTGAGTCCTAGAAGTGGGGCAGTGAAATCTCATAGATTTCACTGCGTAATTTCTACGACCCTTTCTTGCGTCAATACGCCCCCCTTGAATCCATTATACCTGGTGCAGGTATAATGTGGCGCAGGGGTATACAAAGTGATGCATCTACTTAGATGCGTCACTTTGTAAATATGGCGCAACAATGCGCATTTTTTACGCCACTGGTGCGTCACAAAAAGTGGCGCACTGGCGGCGTAAAAGTGACACACAGCCTCATAAATGAGGCCCCAGGTGCTGGATTCGAGATGTCCCACAAAGGATGTTGAGTGCTGCTGTGTCGGTTTCCGGATTAGACCCAACAAGCCATGGCAACAGCAACTCACGCAGAAAGCAGAGATTGGCTTTGGTGCAGACCAGCAAGGTCTGAGGAACTCACCACTCAGTGGGAAGTCAGGGCATGTCTGGAGCAACCAGGGAAGCCCAAAGGAAAGTAGAGTTACCTTTGTTGGGACCCACCAGTTGACGGACCAGGGATCGCAAAATGTCCTCAAGCAGAAATGCTAGAAGCGGGCTCACGGAACACCCGTGGAGTGTAGGCCCACAATCTTCAGTGCAGATGGTGCTTGGGGTTTGGACTACCCTGGACTAAGCTGGGAAGTTGATGTACTTGCAAATATGCATGGTGTCCAGGAGTTCCGATTCCACGTCACTTGTGAGGGCTGCGGGTCTCAGCTTTGCTGGGATCTTGCGTTGGCCTCTGAGAAGTCTGGAAGTCCATGTCCTTAGTCACAAATACTTCAGAGTCCAGCGGGAGCTTCAGAAATGCAGACCGGCAAGATGCTTCTTTGGTGCCTGTTTGAACAGGGAAGTCACTCCTTGACCCCAAGGGAGATTCTTCCGTCTTCTAGTCGTGTAGAATGTCGAAGTTCAATACACTAAAGCCTCTCTGGGAGTGGTTAGACCTCCCTGTGACAGGAAACCTATTGTCCAGGCCTCCCCGGCCGGAGATTCATCCAGCAGCAGGAGGTCAGCCCCTTGTCTGTGGCTGCAGCATCCATTTTGTGATGCTAGGGTTCTTCTAAACTATTACCGGTTAGGTCGGTGTGTACATGTCTCTCCTTCTAGAAGGGAGGAATTCTACCCCGCCGCCAGGACGGGTGGGGGGGGGATAGAATTCCAAAGTGTTTAACACCAAGCATGACATGACATGTTTCCATGCAGCCATTCCAAACTTAACATTTACCACAAGGTTATAATGCACTTAAGAGTATATGGTCTGGCTGCATCACAGAACTGCCTCAGAGAATAGGCTCCAAATGCTGCAGAGTAGTCCAGCTCATACATGGGCACCCTATCACACACAACCAAGCACTCTGCCTTCAGGATTTGATAAGGCCTGCCATAGGAGTGACTGATAGGTTTATATGTGTCAGTGATTAAAGGTAGATATAGGTAGCCTATATCTTAGTTAGGGGTGCATGCACCACCTTACCCAGGCTGCAGGAGCAGACCTGTGGTGCCATTTTGGAAGGCTTCCCAGGGGTGGCATAATGCATGCTTCACCCCCTGGTAGACCTCTGGGGTACCTAAGCCCTTGGTACCTAAGGTACCATATACTAGGGACTCACAAGGGAAACCCAGTAACCAATCTGGAGTGTACCTAAAGTACATGAAATCATTTTAGAGAGGAAGCAGCTAGGCTGCGGTCCTGAATAGCAGGGCCCCAGCCAGACTAAAGTCGAGAAACAGTGAAACACCAGCAAAAATTGGGGGTAACCATAGTAAGCAGATACTACTCTCCTACAGTAGGCTCCTCGGAGCGCTGAGCCTTCAAAGAACATCGGTGAGAGCCAGCGAGCAGCTGTCTGCCATGGAAAGGAACTGCGGTTCGCGTGCTCCGTGGTAAGGATGCTGTGATTTCAAAACCCCTGGGAGTTATCTTCGATAGGCTGCTGCCATCAATGCCTGTAGGGCGGAAGAATTAGGGCCGGAACTATCCGTGGGTTTGTGTGCATTGCTATACCTCCCTCCAACTCACTGTCACTGTTTCTTGGAACGTATACGTTAGGGGAGTTCTGAACACCCTGTCTCTCTCCCACCCAGTGTTGATTGGGGTAGGGGCTGCTCAGAGTAGGCTGTTCAGCTCGCATTGGCTTTAAGTTGCTGCCTTCATTGACCTGGTGCGTTGGTGGCCACCCAGGCCCCCAGAGGCCTACTAAACATGGGTGGGAGTGGAACAAAATACGGTTCAAGAACTGGCGTCCATCTGCTTCCTTCAGTTTGAACCCCCCACCCCCACCTGCCAGGACAGCGGGGGACCCAGTGGTTTTGGCTTGCACCATTAGAAGGTCACCTGCTGTAATGGGAGGAGGCGATTTCATTCTTTCAAAGTTTACACAGCACCGTCCAAAATACACTTTCAACTTCACCTGTGACATTGCTGGAACTAGAAGTCACTAACATCCATTTTTACCGCATCTGAGCCTCCTCCCATGACAACGCAAACGGCACCCTGATATTTTCTTGTGCCTTGGCGTGAGCCCTCCTGGAGGAGCGCAAAGAAAATACTGGCCCAGGAACACCAGAATGGAGTCGGCACGAGAAGCCCAATGAACTTGCCCACTGACCGCACAGAAAGGCAGAATTATTGAACCCAGCATCATTTACAGGGCAAACATTGATACAGTGGTGCCTATAGGTAGGAAGATTTAATTTGACTGCTTGAAGACTGCCAACCCAGCTCACATCATCATCCGTAAAGATAAAATGGCACCGACCACGCAATAGACAAAAATGGATCAGTACACCGCCTGAACATTAACTACGGTCAGCAATCAGCGGAGGGTGCTGCACCCCTGAACGCAGCAGAACCACCTGGCACTCAGATATTGGTGGATATTGAGGCTTCTGGACTGGTATTACAGGCAAAAAGTGTTGCCATAGCAATCAATGTGAGAGCTGATCTGCATAAGGTGGTGTAGAGGTCAATATGGATGAAGAGCCATTTCACCGAACTGAGGGAAGAGGTTACTCAATTAAATGAGACAGTTATTGTCCTCAAATCTTTCTTACTAGTATACTGGAGGCCAGAATGGAAGATGAAGAAGGGCGCTCACATAGATGCAACTTCCGCTTCATGGGGTTTCTGGAGGTCATTGAGAAGGGCAGACAAAAGCCTTTCAAGAGTAGTGGGTCAAGTCAAGCTTCTGACCACACAATTATCTAACTTGTTTGCTGTCGAGAGAGCACACAGGGCATAGGCTCCGCCACCTGGTGCCCCTGCAAGAACAGTTGTCATGAACTTCCTGAATTACAGGGATCGAGATGAAATACTTCAGGAGGTGCGGAAGCAAGGCACTTTGACAATACCACCATTCTCATTTTTCCGGTCTACACTAGAGCTGTGGCGCTGCAGCGGCAGTCGTTTTGAAGAGTTAGGCAAAAACTGGCTACCATGGGGCTACAGTATAAGTTACTGTACCCAACTAAATTGAAAGTGATCCATAATGGTCGCACTTACTTCTTTATGACTCTGGAAGAAGCTTGAGACAAGCTAGAGGTCCGCAACAGTGACCGCATGCAAGATAGGTCAACCCGATGGCAACGCAATGTATCCATAGGACAGGCTGAAATGGGAGGTAGGCCACAGAGAAGTAGTAGTAGGCAGAGACAGAGGGCACGTCGAGTGTGAGAGTGGTGGTGAGAACAGATGGCACATTCTCTCTGGAATCGCAGCAGCTGGAGATGTTGGAAGTAAAGAAAATGGTCAGGCGATTGAGTCGATGTCTCTCAAGTAATTTTGCCCGGCGTTAAATGCCTCTAATACCATACAAGGGTTATCAAACAAAGAGGCAGGCGCTGGAGGCAGGAAGACAGGAAACAAGTTTTATTCCGACGGAGCAGAACACATCAGATCGGACAACAAGGTATCGTTTCGAGGTGCTCTAACAGCCTCTCTGAGGCCTGGCCTCTTATACACTGGTTTTATGGCATGTGACCACTCTTTATTACAATAGAGACATTGTGAGGTAAGGAAAAGACATCCCCGAAACCCCCCGATTCCAGCCCATTCCAACATGTGGCTACAGTAGAGGTCCTCACCCCACATACAATAGGAGGGGGCTATCACGCAGCTGGGTGTACCGCCGATTCTTTAAAATGTGTGCGCCTGATCGGATCTCAGGGGGTGGGGAGGCCATGATCAATAGTAGCTCCTTTGAAGAGGGGCGACTTCATACAGTAGGGGGCAATAAACTGTATCCTCCGGCTAGGTGATGGCCTGGGATCCGTGCAGACAATCGGGCTCAGAGGAAGGGGTCATCAAAGGAGAGATATTCATGAAAGAAGGGTCAGCGTGGACAATCGAGTGTAGAGGAAGGGTTTATCAAAAGAGGGGTATTCATGAAAGGAAAGGAGGTGTTGGTCAGGCGCGGGGGTTGACTCCCAGGGACAGAGTCACGCGGAAGGAGAGGGTTTATGACTTGTGCATGTGAGAGCAGGGGCAGCCAGGATGCGTGGGGGATGCTTGCGGGGTCAGGGAAGTGCGCTAACGATCGATCGTTAACAGGGAGACCATGGTACCTAAAATGGCTGCCGTGCATATTCGTACGTGAGTCTGAGGAATGGGCAAGATGGCGCAGATGATGTTCAGTTCGCCAACTAAAATTCCACAGTCCTCCCTTTTAACATGTCTCGCCAGCTTGTCAATTCGGATCTATCCCCATAAGACCACGTATTTCTATATCATAGAGGGGACTCATGTGCTCAGTTCTGAAGTCCAAAGTCTTAGGGCGCATGCAGTTAGAAATGAGTGAACACAAAGGTGGCAAACATTGAATTCCTAGGCAACACCCACACAGTACCACAACCGGTATCAATATAAACGTGAACAACCTCCATCCCCAATCCTTCAAAATATCCCAAAACCAGCTTCCAAGCAACCATCCTTCTTGCTCCTGGTGAACCTCTGAGGAAAGTCTGTGGAGGTGTTCGATTGCTTTGTAGACTGAAGGCGAGTTATCTAGCACGTAGGTGCAACAGCTGGATCCGATGATGCGGCATGCTCCTCCACGGTCGGCTAGAACCACATCTAGAACAAGGCGGTTTTGAAGAGCCACCAGGCGGACTGCCTGAAGCTCAGCCGTGTTGTTAGCGAGGATGCCAGCCGTGATGTTAATGGTCGTTTCTACTGCCTGGGTCAGGTGTCGGATGGCGCGGCTGTTTGCCATCGGGCCCCACAGAGGAACAAGTCCCTTCACCGCATCCAGGAACTGTGCTCCGGTGGAGTCGGCTTGTCCAATGTCTCCGGCGCGCTTCTGCCGGTGATGGTTGGCTGGGGCCACATACCTGGGGGGGAGAATGAAGGCGATGTAGCAAGTACCCCCCCAACCTTTCGGGAGCCAAGTGTAAGCTTTGGTGCCGCAAACAAAGTACATATTCGGAGAGGCGACAAAGGAGGGGGGATCAGTTGAGTCCAACGACCTGGTGATGTGGCAAGAACTGTGACCCACCAGCTGAGTTCCCAGGCCTTCGATGCACACAAGACCTGTGACATTGATAACAGACAGAGCCACAGTCAGAGTGGCAGCCGTTCGCTTCCGCAGGTAGGAGAAGGTGGGTCTAGCTGGATTATGGAGCACTTGCATTTCAACTCGTTCTTTGGCAGGGATGTCCATATGGAAGGCGGAACCGGAGGTTACAGGACAAAAGGGAGCAGAAGTCTTTCCGGTTTTGTTCAGCCAGAACCCATAGTAGAAGTGCGACACTGTTTGACCACTAGTGGCGTTGTCCTTGTGGCTTTCTTGCAAGAGGATCAACCAGGCAAGGCAGGAGCCGTGAACTGAGAAAGGAGAAGGGTTGAAGGGGATGGAGTGTCCGGTGGCATGCGGGAGCAACCCGCAGATCCAGCAGTTGGTGGCGTTGGCAGCAAGGTTGTGCTGGTGCAACAGTTGCACAAAGGAATTTTTCCAGAACTCCTTACGCCTTTCTCGGAGCTGAGGCGAAAGGGAGATCAGGTGGTGCTCTTTCATGGTGGTTGGCTGTGCAGTGGTTAGCAATATCTGATGAGCGGGTGTGCTTTCCTCCAAGATCCAGAAGGGTGTCATGAGGAGGAGGCAAAGGAGGAAGACAATGAAGAAGGCAATTGGCTTTGATTTGTGCATATTGTCAGTCTTTGGGTTCCTGTAGTGGGTATTTTCGGTTGCTTCCATCATCTTCTTATCTGGCGCTTCCATCATCTTCTTGTCTGGCGCTTCCATCATCTTCTTATCTGGCGCTTCCATCATCTTCAAGGTGCTCGGTAGTGGGCAGAACCAGAGACTTTGTTTAGCTTCTCTCCGGGTAACCCTTGGTTGTGTTTAGGTCACCGTTCTGAGATTTAACTTAGTCCGTGGTCTACTTAGCCGAAGCTCCCTCCTTTCGACGCAGGAAATACCCTTCCCGGGATGGCACAGTGGGATCAGAGAATTCTGCAAGTTCAAGTGCCTCGGTATCAGGATAGCAGTTCAGTGATGGCCGATCTTTGTTCAGGAGCTCTTCCTGGGTGTCGACGTTTTCTGTAGTGGCCAGGGTCGAGGAGACCTTCTTGCAGTTTTGTGCATGCAGCCAGTGCCGTTTCCCCTCCACTCGAAGGGCCATCCGGGTGGTGATCAGTACTTGCGAGGGGCCCGTCCACCGGGGTTCCAGACTCTTTGCCCGTTGAAAATTCCAGACTAGTACATAATCCCCCGGTTGGATGTCGTGACCGGGACCCCTGGAAGCATCGGGGATGGCCTGCTGCACCTGCTGATGAATGACAGACAACGTTTTAGTTAATTTGTACAAGTAATCTGAAAGCAGGACGTCGGGGACGTCGTGAATGGAGGTCGGTTTGGAGGCAGTCCAGAGGTCCATCGGTCGCCCAAATACAACCTCGTAGGGGGTCAAATGGTGCTTAGTGGGAGTGGAGCGCATCAATAGCAACGCCAGTGGGAGGGCGTCTGGCCACTTAAGTCCTATGGTGGCCACTATTTTTGACAGTTTTAGTTTCAATGTAGCGTTGTGTCGCTCAACTAAGCCAGCGGATTGGGGGTGGAAGACCTCATGAAACCTCTGTTTTACGCCCAACCCCTTCAAGATTAGTTGGATAACTTCAGCTATGAAGTGGGGGCCGTTGTGGCTCCATAAAATTCGACAAAGGCCGTAGCGAGGGAAAAACTCTTTCAGTAGTACTTTGGCAGTAGTCATGGCAGTGTTATCACGGGTTGGATAGGCTTCTACCCATTTGCTGAAGGCACATACAATGACTAATACATATTTCAAGCCTTGGCATCTTTCTAGCTGGATGTAATCCATCTGGAGGACCTCAAAGGGGTGGTCGGGGATTCCAAACCCTCCCCGGGGTACCACAGTTCCTTTTCCGGGGTTGTGTTGCAGGCAGATAAGGCACTGCTGGACCAGGCGTTTGGCTGAGTCGGGGATTTTGTCATTGTGCCAGACTTTGGAAATGAGTTCAGTCATGGGGGCAGATCCTATGTGTGCGGGAGAGTGTGCCATAGTCAGTGTGGGAATCAAGTATGAGTCAGGCAGCAACCATTTGTTTGCATCTTTTGTCCACCAGCAGCCTTCATCGTCCTTTAAACCCACCCGTGCCCACTCGGTCAGTTTGTGAGGGGTGCTGGCCGACTGGATGTCCCTAATCGTCTTCCTAGCGTTAGTCCATTTTTCTGCTTGTGACCTGGTCACATACATGCGTGCCATCGTCCTATTCTCAGCTGTGGTTCGGGCAGTGATGTCGGCCAGCGCGTTTCCATGTCCGACTAAGTCTGTCACCTTCTTGTGTGCCTGGCATTTGATCACTGCTAATTGTTTTGGTAGGAGAACTGCTTCAATCAGGGCGGAAACTAGATCTCCATGGAGGATGGGCGTGCCGTGGGACGTCAGGAATCCCCTTTCCCTCCACAAGAGCCCAAAATGATGAACCACCCCGAAGGCATACTGGCTGTCCGTGTAAATGTTCGCCGTGGTCCCTGCCGCTATGATACATGCTCATGTGAGGGCAATTAGCTCTGCCGCCTGTGCGGATCATTGTGTGATGCGGGCTGTTTCAACTACTGTTCGGGCTGTCGTTACCGCATAGGCAGCTGAAGTGGTGCCGTCTGGGAGTTTGATGCAAGAGCCATCTACCCATAGCTCTCCATCAGGATCTGTAAAAGCAGTGTCTCGGAGGTCAACCCTACTCCTTGTCTGTTCGTCCGTGCGGGTCACACAGTCGTGTATAGGGGGCACATTGGGTCATCTTCAGGCAAGGGCAACAGTGTGTCAGGATTCAAAGTCGTGCATCTCTTCAGAGTGATGTGGGGTGCGAGTAGAGTCAATTCGTACCCCGTCAGTCGTGCACTAGTCAGGTGTTGAGTCTTGGTCTGGTTCAAAAGGGTGTCGACCACGTGGGGTACTAACACCGTGAGGGAGTTCAAAAGTACGATTCCCTCACTCTGACGGATAGAGACAGCAGCGGCGGCTACTGCTCGAAGGCAGGCAGGCAAAGCTCTGGCGACAGGGTCAAGAGTGGCAGAGAAGTAGGCACAAGGGCGCTGCTTAGAGCCGATGGGCTGAGTTAGAACAGACAACGCGCATCCCTCCCTTTCGTGAGTGAAGAGGGAGAAGGGCTTGGAGTAATCTGGTGTTCCCAGGACAGGTGCTGAGCAAAGGGCATCCCGCAACTCTTTAAAGGACGCTTGACATTCGGGGGTCCAAGGGAGTGGGAAGGGGACATCTTTGGCCAACAGGGAAAGTAGGGGTTTGATAATGAGACTGAAATTTGGTAACCACTGTCAGCAGAAAGAGGTAAGACCCACTAAAGAACAGACTTGCTTCTGTGTCTTAGGGACGGGGGTATCTAGGATGGTTTGGATTCGGTCGGGCGTAAGGTTCCTCCCTTCTTTGGACAGGAGATGGCCTAGGTATGTCACTTGAGACTGGCAGAACTGCAGTTTCTTTTTGGAGACTTTGTGGCCATTTTCCACAAGAAAGTGCAAGAGTTGGATAGTGGCCGTGATGGCAAGTGGAGTGGTGTCAGCCGCCAAAAGGATATCATCGACATATTGGATCAACACCACTCCATCTGGTAGCTGGACGGCGTCTAGCTGTCTTTTGAGGGCCTGGCTGTAAATGCTGGGACTTTCAGTGTAGCCCTGGGAAGCTCTACAAAATCGGTACGAACGGTTTTTTAGGGTGAAGCCAAAGAGATAACGGCTGTCTGGGTGGATGGGGATAGAGAAAAATGCATTCTTAAGATCAATAACAGTGAAGGTGGTGGCAGAGGCCGGGATGAGGGTCAGAATGGTGGTGATGTCTGAGACTACGGGGTACTGCGGCACAACCACTTTGTTGACCTCTCGTAGGTCAATGATGAAGCGGTACGCTTTCTCATCTCTCTCACCTTGCTTCTTAACAATGGGTAGGATAGGGCTGTTACAGACATTGCTAGCCACTTCCTCTACCACTCCTGCATCTACCAGGGACTGAATAATCGCTACCAATGCCTTCTCGCCTTCTGGCGATATCCGGTACAGTGGGAGTTTCATGAGCATTGCGTCTTGTCGAACAGTTATGTGCACAGGGTCAATCATCATTTGTCCTACGTCAGAGTCGCTTTTGGCCCATAGGTACGGGGGCAGGGTGTCGAGCAAGGACAGGTCAGCATCAGTTATAGAGTACATATGTCGTGCGGGGCAGGATCTGGACATGCTCGGGTTGTCGTACAGGATGACTCGGACTCCATCTGGGGAACACCTAATGGTAGCTCGGAAATGTTTTAGTAAATCAATACCCATAATGGCGTCGGGGGAGTTGGAGGAGAGCAGGAATGTTGTGTCAGTGGGGTTGTTTCCTAGTTCGAAGGGGATAGGTACAGACAGGGGATTAGTGGAGGGCGTTCCATCGAAACCTATCAATGTAATGTTTGAGCCAGACAAGGGTGCCCTTGGAATCAGTCGTTTTCATAACACACTACGTGTCGCCCCAGTGTCTACCAAGAATGGAGACTTTGTACCCAGGACCTTAGCGGTGACGTAAGGGCCTTGCTGGTCAACACAGAGCTCGACTGGATCCCTCCCTTGCCCCTGGCAGTCCTATGCAAAGTCGGGGGTGTTCTCACTGTCAGATAGTTGGTACTGGTTCTGTCGGGGACGGTCAAACGTGTTCGATCTTCCTGGTCTGTCACTGTTGGTGTCATTTGTGTACCCTCGCCCCTGCCCTCTAGTCCTGGGGCCATTCGTCATATCCCTCGTCTCTTTATTTTTAATTAGTTCCAGAAGAACCGGACATTGAGACTTCCAATGCCCGAATCCTTTGCAAAATGCACACTGATTATCCTCTATGTCCCTACGTCCAGAGTAGGGAGTGGGTGTGCGGTCCCTTGGGGGAGGATTTCTAGGGGCTGTTGATTGGTAGCTCCCCCTGTGGGGTTCTTTCCCGACCGCCACCCCTTGTATCTGGGCTATCATCACCCTTTCTTTCAAATCTTTCTTCTTTCTCTCGGTTGCCCGATCATTCTCATTCTTTTGGTGTTCATAGTACTGAGCCATTTGAAGGATAACTGCGGGTTTGGGGGGCCCCCAACTACTCTCGCTCGTTTGTAACTTTTGGGAGACCTCTTGCGATAGACCCTTTACATAGTTTTGCACGAATAGGTGTTGTCCGGTTGCGGTGGTCATGTCCTGGCCACTGTAGTCGGAGAACACCGTCTCAAATCGGGAGAAGTATTCTGATACGTCTTCCTGGGGTTTCTGATGGCAAGCCGTGACTATCGACCAATCTACCTTTTTCTCTGGGATCAATGTCTTTACCTTCTGAACTATTTTGTCCGGGAGTTTTAGTATGTCTTTCACTGGTTTCTTTCCGGGTTCTCGCCGTCTATCTAGCTCACTGAGTTGATTCCAGGTATGGCCGAACAGATCTGTGTGGTCGGTTTTCCGGATTTTCTTCCACACATCCGCCGGCAGGCATAATCCGAAAAACAAGTCAATGTCCGCTAGAGTCATTATCGTTGAACCCAAGGCTGTGCCTAATTCGGTATAAAATGCTGTCGGGTTCTTTCTTAAATCAGGCAGGGTTTGCCGAAAAGTTAAAATATCCTGTCGATCCCATGGTTGATAAACCCAATTGTACACAACCCTCCCTTTTGCATCTGCGTGATTGATATCGTCGTTTGTTCCCTGACCTCTTGGGGGAACCCAGTAGGGGGCGGCTTCTCTGATAGACATCATAGTATTGGCTACTTCTGATGAGGACCCAGCCGTTTCAGGGACTGTAATCTTAACCTCTGGTTTCTGTTCCGTATGGTGGCGGAAGACTTCAAGCGTTTGCATGAAGAGTTCCGTCACATCGTGCTCAGTCCCATCTCCAACATCGACCTTTCTATATAAAGTTGTCAGTTTAGCAGGACGCTTATTCTGATACCTATCCTCAAATGCATTCAGGGTGTGGTAGCTGAATCGTAAAATGAAATGCTGCCTGTGGCTACCGGCATGTGAATTGTGCATATCCATCGTATATTCTTCGCTCTCCTTCCGTTCAACCAGTATCTTTGCTATCTTGTCAATCTCATCCCGCTCATCTTTGCTCAACCTATTTGGACTGGCTGGTGGCTGCTTGCTAGTCTCAAGTTCATCTGATGTTGTTACTAATGCGGCTGGTGCGGAGGCCGCGAGGGCCAGGGCACTAGCGCTAAGGTCACTCTCGCCCGCACTCAGAACTGGCAGGTGCTGTACTAGAGGCTGGCAGGGGGCATATGGAGGGGGCATGTAGATAATCGGAGGACCTAGCAGTAACTCGTCATTTGCCCGTTTTTTGGAGGGCAGTTCAGGGTAGAGTGTAGAGGGGGTCCTAACAGGGCATTGGCCTGCCGACCCTGATTCTTGCTTCTGTCTAGCTTCCTCTCTCTCTTTTATTTCTTCTTCTAGTTTCTTAGCGGCCAGGTGGGCTGCCTTTCGTAATTCTTTCCCTATTTTTGCTTCTTCTCTTTTCTTTCGTTGTTCTGCTTCTTTGCGCCACATGCCGACACTATCGAGCATGGTGGGCGTTGCCTTATTTTTCCGAAGGGCTGCTTCTAACGTTTTTATTTTATGATCATCAAAGGAACCTATCAGTGGCCACTGACTTTCGGGGTCCTTCTTTGTATATTTATGCCATAACTTACTATAAGCTACAGCGAATAGTCCATGCTTAGTGAGCATGTCCTTATTAGGGGTGCCTTCCAGTGGAGCTGGATGGTTCATCTCTAATAAGCGGTCCGGGCTGTACCAACTACCAATCAGTGGGGAGAAGACAGGCATGACAGATTACAACGGGGGACAAAGGTCCACACTACCTATCCTTCACTACTTGCAAAGACTAGACAGAATATTTCTATTCTCCGTTATTTGCAAGCAGAGAATATCTCAAAAGCACTATACTGCAAACAATCTATGTTCGGCAATCAATCAGTGGGGAGAAAAAATAGGCATGACGGGTTACAACGGGGGACAAAAGTCTGCGTTACCTACCCTTCACTGTCTGCAAAGGGAGACAGAATATTTCTATCCCTCCCTGTTTGTAGGTAGCGAATATCTCAAAGAGCGACAAAACAAAATACTAGTATTTCAATTAGTCAAACAATCAATCAATTCGTAATTCGTCATGTTTCACGACCTTACCCGGACCGCATGGACAGTTTCTCATCTTCCGTTTCCAGCGCCTGATCGTCCTCTATTCTCTGTTGTTACTGCGGCACTCCTGATGGTTCCCAGTCAGGACCGTAGATCACTCGAGAGAGGTCTGCTCGGAACCAGTGAAGTTCAGATGACCGGCTGCCAGACGAGGGTCTATCGGGCAGGTGCACTTCCGATCGTTGCAGTCGTTCACTCTGTCGTCGGGACCTCTCCCACTGGATCCACGTGTCGCTGATGGGCCCCACGTTTGGGACGCCAATTGTTGGAAGTAAAGAAAATGGTCAGGCGATTGAGTCGATGTCTCTCAAGTAATTTTGCCCGGCGTTAAACGCCTCTAATACCATACAAGGGTTATCAAACAAAGAGGCAGGCGCTGGAGGCAGGAAGACAGGAAACAAGTTTTATTCCGACGGAGCAGAACACATCAGATCGGACAACAAGGTATCGTTTCGAGGTGCTCTAACAGCCTCTCTGAGGCCTGGCCTCTTATACACTGGTTTTATGGCATGTGACCACTCTTTATTACAATAGAGACATTGTGAGGTAAGGAAAAGACATCCCCGAAACCCCCCGTTTCCGGCCCATTCCAACACGTGGCTACAGTAGAGGTCCTCACCCCACATACAATAGGAGGGGGCTATCACGCAGCTGGGTGTTACGCCGATTCTTTAAAATGTGTGCGCCTGATCAGATCTCAGGGGGTGGGGAGGCCATGATCAATAGTAGCTCCTTTGAAGAGGGGCGACTTCATACAGTAGGGGGCAATAAACTGTATCCTCCGGCTAGGTGATGGCCTGGGATCCGTGCAGACAATCGGGCTCAGAGGAAGGGGTCATCAAAGGAGAGATATTCATGAAAGAAGGGTCGGCGTGGACAATCGAGCGTAGAGGAAGGGTTTATCAAAAGAGGGGTATTTATGAAAGGAAAGGAGGTTTTGGTCAGGCGCGGGGTGTGACTCCCAGGGACAGAGTCACGCAGAAGGAGAGGGTTTATGACTTGTGCATGTGAGAGCGGGGGCAGCCAGGATGCGTGGGGGATGCTTGCGGGGTCAGGGAAGTGCGCTAACGATCGATCGTGAACAGGGAGACCATGGTACCTAAAATGGCTGCCGTGCATATTCGTACGTGAGTCTGAGGAATGGGCAAGATGGCGCAGATGATGTTTAGTTCGCCAACTAAAATTCCACAGAGAGGGCCGAGGCCAGCACGCTAGTGGAGACTGTCACGTCTATGACATCCTCTAGTGCCGACTCAGTGCTACAAGATGAGCTGAGTGCTCTGCAGGCAAAAACTCCTGAAATATGGAGTGGACTGGGAAGTTCTCTTTGAGGCGCATGAGTGGCAGATCACATACGTAGTGTATGGTAAGTTAAGTGATGATAGCCTTTATAGATTGGGGAGAACACTGTAGGTAAATGGAGATGGCTGCTGAAGATGTCAGTCGGGGTGGTGCGGCGGGCACCCACAAAGACCAATCCTGCTTCACTGCTATGGAGTCAATAGAACGCTGTCCGGATTCTGCACTGTCATGGGGCGGATGGCTGGGGGTGGCCACTATATGGGGCATGGACATGGTTTGGCGCAACACACTTTCCCTCACTTCGTCCTTTTAGGATGTTCATCGTTTTTTCTTATCGACTGTTTTGCATTTTGATTGCCTGTTGCATCACTTTTTTTCAGTGTTGTTTAATTGTACACTGCACGTGTAGTAGTTGGTAAATGGAGTGGGACCCTTGAAACACAAAGGTGCGTCATGGTTGATGACTCACCCACAGAGGGACAGTCACCTGTCTGACATGCCCCCCTGGTAATATGCATGGGATTGAGGTCCATTAGGGTACCCAATGCACTCCAACATTTCTTTTGCTTAGTTGTGCTATCTGCAGGGCTTAGTATAAGACCATGAGAAGGAGAAGTGCACAGCTTGGAATTAATTTGAAAAGAAGTTATCCAAAAAGTTCAAAAAGATTTTTAACGTTTGAGGGTGCTGCCTGGGTGGCGTCTCTTGTCAGTGGCGCCTATAGATATATTCTTGGTAGTGATTCCAATGAAACAATGGAAGCATCCCCTGACGCTCCTCTCTAGATTTTCTGGAAGCCTCCAGAGTTTTTAAACAGTTTTCAATCATAAATCTTATGCGTATTTCATCTTGGTCAGACTTATTTTATTCATAAGTATGTCTGTATGTCACTATAACATGTTTGTTTTGGATTTTTACAAAGAACAACAACATATCCTTTAGTCCAATGCATTTCGGGCAGTAATGCCCTTCTTCGGGGACCATGAGACTAAAAAGCAAAGCAGAACAACATCATTTTGAATATCATGTGCTCAATAAATGTTTGCATGTAAACGAAGGAAACAGTAGCGAAAAACATGCTCTAGTAAATTCGTGAACAGTGAAGTGCAAGCAAAATCATTAACACTCACGTGTTGTTCTATACATCGTAGCAAATTGGTTGAATTGGCGAACTGAAATAAAGTGTCCTGAAATTAGACAATAACCCTTTTAGCTCTCTATGATAAAACTATCATTGATTGTTCAATGCCGTGATGGCGGGGAAATAATTAAACTTACTTCGAGGACGCAAAAGCGTCTCATCCGTGATTCCTGCTCGATCACTGTCTGAATAGTTCTTGCTAAACAGTTTGTCGTTCCAACCGAACGCTATGTAACTATGTGATTCTTCCAAAATTATGTTAGGCGTGCTGTGAGTGGCTGAACTGCGGATCATGTGACCTGGAGTCAGCCAATCAAAGCGCGCCGCCAAAACTAATGGAAGAGTAGGAGAGCGTCTTGTCCGAGTTCAGTTTCAGTCGGCTGTTCCTCATCCAGTCGGTGACGGCTTTCATTCCTTCGTGGAGGTTGTTTTTGGCTGTGTGGGGGTCGTTGGTGATGGAGATGATCAGCTGGGTGTCGTCGGGTAGGAGATGATGTTGAGGTCGTGTTGGCGGGCGACGTGGGCGAGGGTTGCCATGTAGATATTGAACAGCGTTGGGCTGAGGGACAAGCCCAGTGGTACGCCGCAGATGATCTTGGTGGCCTTGCAGTGGAAGGGGGGAGGCGGACGCTCAGAGTTCTGCCAGAGAGGAAGGATGTGGTCCAGTCCAGGGCCTTCCCTCGGATTCCAGCGTTGTATAGGCGTGTGCGTAGGGTGCGGTGGCAGACCGTGTCGAATGCGGCTGACAGGTCCAGGAGGATGAGGGCTGCTGTTTCTCCTGTTGTCTAGTAGGGTCCTGATCTTATCTGTGTCGGCGATGAGGGCGCTCTCCGTGCTGTGGTTGCTGCAGAAACCGTACTGGGATGGACACAGGATGTTGTTGTCTTCAAGGTAGCAGGTCAGCTGTTTGTTGACAATTTTCTCAGTGAACTTAGCCGGAAATGGGAGCAGGGAGATGGGCCGGAAGTTCTTGAGGTCCTTGGGGTTTGCCTTTGGTTTTTTGAGTAAGGCATTGATCTTGGCGTGTTTCCAGCTTTCCGGAAAGGTTGCTGTCTCGAAGGAGATGTTGATGGCCTTGCTGAGATGGGGTGCGATGGAAGCACTGGCTTTGTTGAAGATGTGGTGGGGGCATGGGTCCAGCGGTGAGCAGGAGTGGATGGTCTTCGTGATCTCGCTGGTGTCCTTGTCGCTTGTCCAGGAGAGTAGATGGTTGGTGCGTGTGGTGTAGTGGGGACGGTAGTCGTAGGTGCGGTTGTGGCTTTGAAGCTGTTGTGGATGTCAGTGATTTTGCGGTGAAAGAAGGGAGCCAGTGAGTCGCATAGGTCTTGCGAAGGCGGGATGTTGCTGGCGTTGAAGCTGGGGTTGGAGAGTTCCTTCACAATGTTGAAGAGCTCCTTACTATTGTGTGCGTTGTTGTCAAGGCGGTCCTTGAACGAGGCCCGTTTGGCGGCTCTGATGAGTTGGTGATGGCTGCGGATGGTGTTCTTGAGGGCTGTGTAGCTGTCCGGTGATCGTTCGCGGAGCCAGTTCTTCTCCCGTATATCCCGGCATATATTTGTTTGGAGGCCTGGAGGTCTTCCTTGAACCAGGTTGCTTTCCTGCTGGTGTGGCTGTTGTAGGGTGTCTTGAGCAGGGCGAGGGTGCTGGCGCAGTCGTCGATCCATTGTCTGAATTTGCGGGCGGCGGTGTCGGGGTCGGCGGAGTCGGCGGGTGGGTTCTGGGCGAGAGTGGTGGTGAGCTGGTCCTCGGTGACTTTGCTCCAGCATCGTCAGGGCAGCAGTTGGGTGGGGTGGTACGTGGTGGGTTTCCTGAAGGTGAAGTGGATGCAGTGGTGGTCGGTCCAGTGGGGTTCGGTGGTGCAGTTGAAGGAGACGTGGTGTCTTGCGGTGAAGATGGGGTCAAGCATGTGGCCGGCGGTGTGGGTGGGTGCTGTCACAAGTTATCTGAGTCCGAGGTTGGCGAGGTTGTCAAGCAGGGTGGTGGAGTTGGGGTTGTTGTTGTTCTCGAGATGAAAGTTCAGGTCTCCTAGGAGGATGTAGTCCGTGGAGGCGAGGGCGTGCGTGCTGACGAAGTCGGCGATGGAGTCGTTGACCTGTGATCAGGGTCCGGGGGGTCTGTAGAATAGGGTTCCTCTGAGGCTGGTGTTGGGATAGGTGTGGATATGGAAGTGCATGTGTTCAGCGGTGCTGAGGGTGTCGTCGGTGTTGGTCAAGAGCGTTTCTGTGGAAGGTGGCGATTCCTCCTCCTGTTCCGTTGGTGCGGTCCCTGCGCGTGATCATGTATCGGTCCGGGATGGCAATGGCGATGTCGGGTGTGGAGGCAGGGTTCAGCCAGGTCTCTGTCAGGAAGGCGACGTCAGGTGAGGTAGAGTCGAGGAGGTCACAGAGCTCAACGGCGTGTTTGTGGGCGGAGCGGGTGTTGAGGAGGATGCATCTGAGGTAGTTGGGTTCTTTGGTGGGTGGTTTTGCTGGCAGGATGCTGGTGAAGTTGCAGATCCGGCAGGTGAAGGGGCCTTGAGTGCACTTTGGGGTTGCCCGATTGTAGCTGTGTTCTCGGCCGGGGTTGAGTGCGTGGAGGGTGCTGGTGTCGTAGTGCAGTCATGCGTCGTGGTGTCTCTGGAGTCCAGGGGTCCAGAGGTCCAGGTGCAGACGGGCTTGCCTTTGGTGGCCCCACTGTGGCAGCCACTGCGCAGCCTTCATATGAGGGAATCTGGGAAGGAGGAGCAGCAGGGAGGTGGGAGAGGGGTGGCCAATTGGAGTACAGGGTAGCGGGCCGCAGGGGACACAGTGGCGGAAACCACAGAGCAGAGAGCGGGGGTGACAGAAGGCAAAAAGGGGGACACAAAATAAGGGGGTATGGAAGCAAGAAACACAACAACACAGCAGCAACAGCACAGATTACAGAGTTATGGCAAAGTTGGAAACAGGCACAAACCTAACAAGCGGCACACTCCAGAAACGAGCGACAGCAGCGGCGGGCACAGGGCACACAGTAGGGCTGAGCGGTGGTGAGGGGAGCGACCTGCCTGGTGACAACTGAGAATTTTATGGCCAACTAGAGGCTGAACCGATCCCTTATACTGACTTGCCGATTGTGTGGGTCGGAGACTTTAACTGTATTTTGGATGGGCAACAGGATAGAAACTCGCTCAGACATGTCACAAAGCCACGACTTATGGCAGAGCTGCAGGAGGTTATGGATCGGCTTCAGTTTGTGGATGTGTGGTGCAAAATTCGCCCTGCGGCACAGGTACTTGTGTTACTCTCCCATACAAATCATACACAGCAGAGTGGATCATTTTCTCCTCACCATCCATGGGTCCTTGACGTGGTGAAAGCATTCTATAGGGTCCAATTTCTTTTGGACCATGCCCCTCTGATTCTGGACTGTGGGGTGAGGAGTCACCAACCCAGTATTCCTCTGTGGTGGTTCTGGCCAGAGGCACTTGGGGACGCAGAATATGCTATCAACATACAGGATACCCTCCAGGGCTTCTTCAGCACAAATTTGAATTTCACAGGTTCCCGGGAAGTGGAATGGGAGGCACTAAAGATAGTCAGCCTTGGTAAGACTTCTGGTATTAGGAGAAAGTTAGATTGGGAGTTGAGAGAAAAGGAGGAGTGACTGGCAGGACTACAGCATCAGACACATGGGCAGGGGTGGGAGGAGATATCACTGACTGAGGCTTTTATAGATGTAAATAGCATCTGGTAATGGTTGGGCTGTTACATCCTGAGGGGTCCTAAGGGACTACCAGCAACGTCTACATAGAAAAGATGATATGTTGGTCAAAAGTTAGGCTGGCTACTTAAGAGGGAAAGTCCCCCGCCAACCATTCTCACCCTGCGGGGACCCAATGAGACACTGATTATGAGCCAAATTGCTATTACACAGCTCATGAGTAACCATCTCACCAGGTTATATACTGCATAGACTTTGGGAGACGAAGTTTTGGAAAGGGTGACTGTCCCAAGGTTGACAGATGCCTAGACAGAGAGGCTTGGTTAAGTCATAACCATTGAGGAGCTGGGGGAAGGTCTCCTTGCCATGGCAAGGGGAAATTGTCCAGGCCCCGGCGGACTTCCGGTTGAATACTATCAGGCCCATTCCACCACCTTGCTGCCAGCTCTGATGGTAACACTTTTTGTGGCACATGGACTGGGGTTACTCCTGATGCACATGAGGGACACGGTCATACTTATGCTGCTAAAACCAGACAAGGATCACAAAGACCCAAGTTCATTCAGGCCACTGTTTATGTTGAACTTAGATGTTAAGCTGCTTTCAAAGATGTTGGCCCCTCGGTTGAGTTGAGTTGTGTCACTCTTGTGATGATGAATGTGGTTTTGTACAAGGGAAGTGCTCCCACATAAACCTTAGGGGACTGCCACATGTAATGCGCAAAACTCTGGAGTCTTTCAGGCAGCTTTAGTGGCTTTAGACCTATAGAAAGCATTCGATACTTTGGCTTGGCTGTACTCTGAGAAGTATTAAGTCGTATGGGAGTGGGAAACAGGTTCCTAACCTGGGACCAGTTATTGTATTATTTACCCTTAGCCAGGGTGTACCTGGGTACAGAGGTGTCTGAACCATTTAGAATTGAAAGATGTATATAACAGGGCTGCCCATTGTTGCAACTCCTGGTCCCAATGGCAATGGATACTGGTGGATGACAATAACCTCATACGCAGATGACACGTTGATCTATCTAAGGATACCCGACTGCTCAATACCTCTTCTCATGTAGGAAAAGTTTGGCAGGGTGTCAGCACTCCACGTCAACCATCACAAGATGGAACTCTACCCCTTGGCCAATTTGGGTAATAGTGATGAGGCTGATCTTCCAGAGGTGGGGATGGCTTGGGAAACACGTGTTTCCCATATATGGGACTTCAGATCATACACAATCTGACTCTACAATATCAACTAAACATGGGTAGAATCCTAGATGGTCTCACAAAATCTGCTTGCATCTAGACCACATTGCCCCTGTCAGTGATGGGCAGAGCTGCTTTGAGAAAAATTGTCCGCCTACCCTGCTGCCTATACGTGATGCATATTTCATTTTGTATCCTACCAGCCAGAGTGTTCTGAAGACTAGATAAGCTGCTGGTTGACCTCATATGGGCAGGCAAACCGTGTAGGGTTAAACTGAAGATCCTCAAGCTGGACCTTGAAAGGGGCTGACTTTGTCTCCCTGATCTACAACTAAACTACTTAGCTGGATTGTTACAGTACGCTGCTAGGTGGTGTGACGCTGAACCAAACTGAGACAAGAGCTTGCTTTTGGGGGCCACTGAGACCAACCTTCTCACCCACTAACTGATGTGTGCTCGAGGTCTCCTGCTGGGTACCCCATTCAATATTACCTTAGTGGGTCGAGCATGGGAAACAGCTGTCAGGAAAGCCATAAAAAGGGCACAAATTACTCCGCTCTTTCCTCTTTGTTGGCTATGCTCCTTCCTACATATTTGGGAGTCCATGTATGTGGAAAGATGAATAAGAAGGGTATATAAGAATGTGGTAGATTTGTACTTGAATGGTACCTTGATGTCTGTGGAAGAAGTAAAGGTGCAATATGGAAGTACATTGTGCACAGTTTGCGAGATCTGGCCCACTTTTCCATATGAATCCAAGCGGTCACAAGTCCATCAGGTAATCATGGATCCTGGATCCTTCAGGGGTATCATATCCAGGGCCTGATGTAGGTGGACATTTACCGGCCGGTAATGGCCGATTTCGGCCGTTACCGACCAGTAAATGGGTTTTTGGGATGTAGGGGGCCAATTTTACCGATTCGGTAAATTCACCGTATCGGTAAATTTACCGAATCGGTAAAATACCGAATCAATATTTCTACTGATTCTGTAACTTCTAGATGTAGGTGGGACTCTTCTGAGTCCCAAAGGCCTTTCAGATTCGGTATTTTACCACCCAATCCAATTGGGTGCTAAAATACCGAATCCAGGTGTGCATGCACATGTGTGCATGCACACCTATGCCATGTGACAGATAGACATGCCCTTAGGGCATGTCTGTGTGCCACATGGCACACATGCCTGTATTTGGGGTGCTAGAGGGTGTCAAAGTGACACCCCCTGCACCCTTGCTGGAATCAGTATTTACCGAATCGGTAATTAACGATTCGGTAATGCCCATTGATTCCTATGGGCTTCAATGCCCATAGGAATCAATGGGCATTACCGAATCGGTATTTACAGAATCGGTAAATACCGAATCTTAACGATTCGGTATTTACCGATTCTGTAATACCTACATCCCCCCCCCTCTATTTTACCTCTTCTTAAATACCGAATCGGTAAAATTCGGTATTTAAGAAGTGGTAAAATAAAATTACCTACATCTAGCGCTAAATCCTGCCCTAAAATCTGATAGACACACAAATGTTGCATAAAAACGGGCAACCCGGAATCGGAATTTAGAGTCTCTGTTAACGTATGGCCAATGGTGTAGGGAACATGTGCAGGTGTGCAAAGTGGCTAATAATACCCATTTTAAACTTGTACACTTTTATTTCCTTTACCAAGCATACTTGACACCGTCTCGTCTACACAGAGCGTACCCAGCGAGAACAGTGGGATGCACTAGATGCCAGGTTGTACCAGCAGATTTTTGTCATGTAGCATGGTCCTGCTCGCAACTCCACACATTTTGATGGGACGTACTCAGGACGCTGCTTAGGTTAACCAGAGTAGCTGTAGATCTCTCTGTGCAACACTGTGTGTTAGGACTGATACCACAACCCAGGAAAGGGAAAAAAATGCAATATAAATTTTCCCAACTGGGCCTCCTTCTGGTGCAACTCCGGACAGCTATACATTGGGCCAGTCCTAACCCTCTGGCTGTCACCAGGTGGAGGTCGAACTTGTTGGAGTGGGTGGTAGTGGAGGAATGAAGGCTTAAGAAAGTGCGCACAGATGAAAATGCAGAAAGAGGTTTTAAAAGCTGGGCTAGTATGCCGGAAGTCCTGGGTGAGCATGATAAAGGACAGAGGGATGAAGAGGAAGCGGATGGGAGATGGATGGGGACAGCACATCTTCAGCTGAGTTACATCGATCAGGAAACACATTCGCTTCGCCTAAATCATAAGGTAGTGAACAATCATTGACTTTGTATGGTTTTGCAGACCTGGCCTTTGAATGGGTGCGGCGATGGCTGTCTGCAGTGAGTGGTGGACCCTCCTTGGAGTTGACCTACGAGAAGCTGTAAGTAAGGAAACATGGAAGACTGCTGGTTCAGTTTCTCTGACCACTTGCTGCTTGTCCATCCCGCTGCTCACCCCCAACAGGCAGCGCACAAATGACGATGTATATGGATGTACCTGATGTGCAATGCTGCAATGTTAGTTATGTTCATGCTGAGAGAAAATTTAACACACAAATATTACCAAAATAAAGTTGGTGGAGTACTGCTTATGAGACTCTCAAACAAGTCTGAGAACGTGGAATCTCATCATGAGCTCAAAAGAGTGGTCCTTTGGTCTGTACCTCGGTGTAACTCACCTCTGATCTTTGTAGACTTTAGTTTGAAACAAACGTCACACTTAGTCTCACAAAAGACAGACAATTTTTGGTTGTGCATGCCTTGTTGGACTGTTGTTGAATGTATGGTATACAAAGATTATTAGTCTGCTCTAGTTTGACAGCAAAAGTGTTGAGGACCTGAGAAAGGTAATAAGGGCCAATAAATTAGAGATAGCATATTCGGGTAATGTAATGTAATGTAATGTAATGGACATTTCTACCGCGCTACTTCCACTCCAAGGAGTATCTTGGCGCTTACACAACTCAGATGGAAAGTTGGAAAAGGAAAAAGATGTCCTAATCTCTTCACACACATTACACCAGAGTCCGGCACACGGCATCAGGCAGAGAGAAAATCCAGGTTTTCAATGCCTTCCTGAAGGGGGCTTCTTGAGAGAAAGACCGCAGGGAAAGGGGGAGTTTATTCCAGGCCTTAGTTCCCAGAACGAAGATGGATTTGCCACCTTTAGTGGTCAGTTTGAAATGGGGTGTAGAGAGTAGGTTCTGGTTTGTGGATCTCAAGCAACGCGCTGGGTGGTATCTTTTGAACCCCTTTTGTAGGTAGGTTGGTCCACGTTGGTGGAAAGCCCTGAAAGTGATTAGGAGAAGTTTGAATAAGATTCTCTTCCCAATTGGCAGCCAATGCAAAGTATTCAGGGCTGTTGAGGCTGACGATCTACGGGGCAGACGCAGTACAAGGCGGGCTGCCGCATTTTGGACCATCTGCAATTTGTGGAAAACGATCTTATTTGCTCCAACATAAAGTCCATTGCAATAGTCTAGCCTAGAGTTAATTAAGGCCACTGCAACTGTTTTCCTGGCCGAGAGAGGCAGAAGGTCAAAGAACTTCCTGAGTGCTTTAATGATTTGAAAGCACATGCCTGCTACTGCTATAGCCTGGGGTTTAAAGGATAATTTGTTATCAAATTTTATACCCAGGTTCCGGGCGGATACAATTGTATTAGGTGGCACTTCAGCATCTAATGGCCAGCATGCTATAGGGGAAAAAGGGTTGTTTGTCCCTACAGGTAGAATTTCCGTTTTACCGGCGTTGCACTTTAAATGGTTGTTGTTCATCCATTTAAATGTTGCTGCAAGACAGTCCCTAAGGTCTTCCTCGGCACCTGGCCGTTCCCTGTCCAGCACCAAAATCAGTTGGGTGTCGTCAGCGTATGAAATAGAACTGATCCTAAATTACGCGATCAAGTTCATCAGGGGTGCCATATATAGATTGAAAAGAACTGGGCTCAAACTGGTGCCCTGTGGCACCCCTGAGCTGACGTTTTTAGCCTCAGATTGATATGGGCCTAGCACTGTTTTTAAAGATCTTTTTTAGAGATGGCTAGGGTGATGTTGTAAACGTATCTAGGGCTCTAGTGTAATCTTCCCGATTCATGCCCTTATATAGGTATAACTTATCATATCCTTATATAGGCATAAGAATCATAACCATATTTAGGCACAGCCAATGCAGTCCAAATACGGCATGGCTACTTCCACTAAGCTCCTAGAGTACAACGAGTTCTTGAAGACAACCAGTCTTCAGCAGTATGGGACTTCCCCCTGCTTTAGTATTGATTTGTCCCAGAACTCCTGGAGCATGTAAATAACTTCGAGTACACTGCAGTGATATCCATCACAATATTTTCTTTGTAAATTTACTTGATCTGGGAAAGATTGAAATGTATCTAATTTCGGATGGCACAAAAATGTGCATGAAAGATATCCATAGATGGTATCAGTCTGTTGTTAGGTAGGTGGAAGGAAATTGTTGATGTCCTCGAGTGCTCATAAACGGGAAAACATCTAAGGTGATATGGTCACATAAAAATGTGAGCACTCTACTAGCACATATTGACTCTTCCCAATACTTAGCCTCTCCAATGCATTTCAACAGAAAAGTCAGGTTGTTTCAGGAGAGAAAATGGTTATTATATACCCATAAAATGCTGCAAAGATTCTCTTTTTAACACTAAACTTAATTTTATGGCAAAAACATATTTCACAATTATATTGAAACTTTCAACCAGCATACTCAAAGATGATGGAACTTCTATATAGTTATCATTAAGGTGTGATGAAGGGCCCTGTGACTACATCTCCATGCACTAGCTAAATGTTATTTAATGCCCATCGATTGGGGTAAATATTTATATGTATATTGACCTTAATCAAATCAGTACTCTTTAGATCGGATGTGTGGAGTACATATTACAATATCCGATAACGTTTCCAAAGAATAAGCTTAATTACAACTATTTTGAAAGTCAGTCACATTTGACTTGACAACTTTGCTATCGGAACTGTAGAGAGATGCGAACTCCTGGTATACCATCCTAGTGCTAAAGAAAAAAAAGATACATCACACAAGCACTAAAATCATCTTTAAAATGCAGAATATTTTAATTTTCCAAACTCATCACATAATACTTGAATGAGCTCATACTATGCAATCAGTTCACCAAACACCCTTTAATAGTACCTTTTGTGAGTAAAATCTTGTGAATCTAATAAAGGATATCAATGCTTCGTTTTCACTTCGGTTTGTTAAACTATCATTATTTTGCCAAGGCACACACAATCAATCCATTTATAAATTAAATCACTTTAATTGGCAGCTGCTTACCACACTTTGAAGCTCATTTTAAGATATGGATTTTTTTTTGCCACGTACAGAATGTTCCCAATGCTTGCATTACTGACTGATCACTTTTATTCTTTGCCAACTTTATATTAATATAAATTGCAATTACAGCAATCATATTTTCCCAAAAATTCCAGTGACATGAACAAGCTGCCAGTGGTGGATCTGATAATGTGGAGCATGTGATTATTATTATTATTACACAAAAATGTACTTTAAATGCATTTTGACTGTTATAAACACTCAAAATAATGGGCCCTCTCGAGGAAATTCACACCACCATGGTTAAAATGTACAATATGTAAATCTATAAACAGAAAAGAGAAATGTGAAAAGGCAATGTATGAAGGTAGGTTAAACTGGCATAACAGAAAGGGTTAGAAAGGCTCTAACTCATGCAACGATCCCTCTCACCCTGTTTTGCGCAGGGAGGGGGCATGATGTTCAAGAGTTAAAGCCTTAAGTGTGTCATGATGGCCCTCCTCTCGCCCATAGTGGCAATAATAACATATTATATTCTGCATATCAGCTTGTTATTTATGCCATGATGTTCCTGTGCAAAAAAACATGGCCCTTATTTATGAGGCCTTGCGTCAGTTTTGCGCCGCCGGTGCTTCACTTTTTATTACGCACCAGCGGCGTACAAAATGCGCCTTGTTGCGCCATATTTAAAAAGTGACGCATCTTGGTAGATGCGTCACTTTTTAAACCCCTGCGCCACATTATACCTGCGTCAGGTATAATGTATGCAGAGGGGGTGTTCCCCCGCAAAAAGCCTCGTAATAGTGACGCAGTGAAATCTATGAGATATCACTGCGTCACTTTTAGGATGCTGTTGCGTCAAAATCTTGCGCCTGCCTCACAGCAGGCGTAAGACTGACGCAAGCCCTTTCACATGGGGCTTTCCCCATGGAAAGGACGCATTGCTGGAGTTGCGTCACTTTTGTGACACACTCCAGCAATGCGCCACTTTTGCGCTTACAGATGCGTCAGAAATACTGACGTATCTGTAAGTCCTTGCGACATGATGAGTCATACATTAAATATGACGCATAATTGGTGTCGCAAAGAGTGCGCAGTGAAAAGTGGCGCATCGCTGTTTTCACGCAGCGATGCGTCACTTTTCATAAATGAGGCCCAAGTATTTAAGCAGAGCCAGAACAGAATATAATTGCTTATGCCTGTAAAGAGAATCATTAACGATCAAATAGCAGGATGATCAGTGGTGTCCGGCAACAATTGGGGTGGTGGGGTGGGGGCAGGGGCGAGAGGAGGGTGTAAACAAACAAAAAAAAAACGTCTCTCCTCTGTGGGCATCGTACAGGAACCAGGAAGCACCCAGGCTCCTCAATTAATCGCAATGCTGCAATGGAGCATTATGATTAGTCTGAGTGCCGTGGTTCAGCGCTCAGACGGGGAATGGGGGCCTGGGCATGTTCTCCACGCAGGCTGTAATGCAGCCTGTAAGGAGAACATGCAGAGTGCACATGACTGTTTGGTCGGCCCCAGAGGGCCAGCCAAACAGTCATTGCGCACTTGGAGTAGGCAAACCACTCCTCCCTTGCTCTAAGAGCAGAGTAGCTCCATCCGCCTACCCACCCACAAAGCAGCACGGATACAGAAAATGATAATAACTTTGTGGTTATCATTTATTGTTTCCTTTATTTACACTGTTTAAAAGTATTGGGGCGACACTTCTCCGCCTTGGAGAAGGAGCTGACAAGGAGGATGATCCAGTGGCAGGGGAAGCTCTTAAACAGTTTTTGTCTAGCATCGGGACCATAAGAGTGCTAGTCTCTTTTCCCCAGTATCCACTTTAGCCCAGAGCATGATCCCTTTTAACTATGGATCTTTCTCTGTCGCAGTAAGGGGTGGAATTGGGATAACCCACAGTCAGCCTGCCCAATGAGGACCACTAATTGGAAGCCAACTCAAATGCACAGTTTTAAAGAAAATACATTAAGTGAAATAAAGGACTCACAACCAATTAGTAAAATAAATTATTGTATTAGAGATTTAAAATCCATATAAGTGAGTAGGATTTTTAGCAATTCTGTCAAGGATACTAATGCATACAGTAAAAATCTAAACATGTGGACAATAAAACACAGAATACAGAGGATGGCGTTCTAAGTCAATAAAATAGTTCCATTAGAAATATCCTAAATGGACACAGGGTACAAGTTAAAGTCCACTAAGGAAGAGTCCTTTAGTATAAAGTAAGAATAAAACATGGGTAGGTGGTCTGGCCAATGAACGAAATGGCTGCCTGAGACGTGAGCTCTGCCAGGAGAGGAGCCTTTAGCGAAAGCAACGCACTCACCTATAGCCTAAAGGCTGTAATTTTGATGACCTCTGTTCAACTGAAGCCTGCGGCAATGTCTCATTTGAGCTCCGGAGCTGTGGGTGACCAGGTAAGGCTTATTGGCAGTGACGGTCTCCTGAGGTGAGAGTGACGTCGGCTGGCCCTCATCACTGTGGAAATCCTCGGACCTTGCTTGCGCAGATGCCAAGGCTCCTCTAACTGCCTCCGCCCCTCTGAGCACGTCTTTGCTGCGTGTCTCCATTTGTGGGCGGAGCCATGGGGAAAGCTTGCATTTTCAAAGAACTGGTGCTATAATAGACTGGAAAGTCATACAGCAGTTCTAAAAATGGCTTATAAAATACAACATGAGGTGAATTTAATTGCATAATACAGTTTTCTCTTTTTAATCTGAATATACATTCTGCTATCTAATACAACATTTACTGTCACATACCAAGCCTTTTGTAGAGGTTATGTTCTTAGGAGAGGTAATTTAGCCATTAATAATCAAGGAACCTCTTAGACCTCACGTACACGAGCTCTGAGATCTCTGTGATTACCTCCGTCCCTCTACATACGCCTTGTCGTGTCTGTCAGTGCCTGCACCAGCCTGTGATGAAGGAGCTGTGTGGACAGCTCCGCCAGCTGGATAAATACTAGAGTAGACTCGTCCCTTGATTGAGTCTTTGACTGCGAGTGGGCTTATTGTCCGGTTGCACTGAGCGGGTAAATGAGTGGGTCTTAAATTAGGCTGCTAACATACACGTCAAAGGCCGTAAACTACTTATAAACTCCTAACCCCTATACCGCACTCAAGGCTCAAGACCTCAAACAAGCCAGCACCGTTATGTTCCCTCTGTGTTCAACACGTGCTCTGAAATGTTGATAATCATGTCATATGCAATGTTCTGTAGAAGCGCTTACTACCCCTGACAGTCAAGAAGGCCCTCGTGAATGCTTTGACGCAGTCCAGAGAGCAGAGCGCTGAGCTGAGAAGCGGAGGAGTGGAGAGAAGCGGTACGGTGCGGTGGGTATCCCGCCGATCTGAGCCAAGCTGACCAGGAGACTGCGGGAAATTGCGGTTTGGTGAGCACCAGATCTCCCGCCCCTCCCCCTTGAACCCGATTTGAATCCGATTTGCGGTGGATCTGACCTGCGCAGCCTGCGCATCATCTGAGTAGCATTTGCTCAGCAGGTGCAGGGAGGGGAACGGCCAACAGCTTGGAGTGCAACCGTTTACCCGTTTACCCGTTTCTCCCGTGTTTCTCCTGTCCACCCACTGGAATCACTCCTTAACTCATTGGGCTAACCATACCTGCAACCAGGAGAGCAGGAAAGAGGGGGATAGAGTTTGCACGCCCGGCCCCAACCCCATTACCCACGCACCTAGAGGTGAGGTGGGGCGTTGCGAGGCTGCGAGGCTGTGCTTGACTTAAGGGCAGGAGGGGGGGGCCGTGACACAGGGTGACACAGGGCGACAAAAGGGAGACACAGGATGCGTGCGAGCACGGCTGCCGATAGAGGCGGCTGCTTAGTAAGAGCCCGGGAAGTGACTGGAAGGCAGCTCGACTAGGTCCTGCTGACCCGTGGTCCTCCCCGTGAGCACTGCTTGCCACCACAGCATCCTCCCTGTGTCCTTTCTGCGCGCCCTAAGCCTAACATTGGTCAGCAGCCAGCGGCTGCCAGCATCTAGAAGATAGTAATCAGCCATTCTGCCATTTATCAGCTACAACTAAATCAGATCACCATCACCAACACCATCAATTGGATTTCTTCAGGAGAAAAAAAAAAAAACGGAAAAATACCAAAGGCTAAGCAGAAACTCCTGCAACAGCCCCCACCGGGGCTCAGACAGAGGGACAAACCCTCGCCTGTCTACTTTTTAAACCTACCAGCGCACAATTGCAATAAGGTCACAATAAGGAAAAAGCAAAAAGGAAAGGAAAAAAACAGAGCTATGAGATCAGGCAGAGTTAGGCAACAACCAAAACCAAAATCCAACTCCAAACCTAAATCACGGAAAAGGAAACTGGGGAAATTGGAGCCAACATCTCCACCAAATTTAAACAACTTTCAGGAAACCTGCCCATACGCATGCAATAAAAATAATAAAGAAGACTCAACCTTGGCAGTAATGGAGACGTGGACATTAGTAGCAAATCAAAATCCAACCTCAATTCAATCGATAAATAAAAACGACCAGGTCAAGGTCCCTGCAGCATCACCTTGTCTAATTACTGCCCTTCAGCAACCACAAAGATCCGTACAAACTTTATTACCCCCAGCACTAAAGTCTCCACCAACGGAGTCAGACAATCTTGCAACCATTGACGGAATGCCAGCAAAGAAAAGGATATGTTCCCACCAACCTAAGATTTATACAAAGTTTTCCTTCCTTAAAGACCCAGGGACAGTTATTTACTCCAAGACAGGGAACTTTAGAGGTCTTCAAACACCGCTTTTACAAAGCAAACCTGATTGCAGCCGTACGAATAGTAGCCAAGTAGGCTCACCCAGACTAGCCAAAGTCCTCTACTAATCCAGCATCGAGGCTGCCGCTGCCATACCAATACCAACATCTGCTGATCTAAGTAAAGCGGCAGCACACATTTTCCTAACTGACCACGAATCTACCAATTTAAATATTCCGGAAATGGCGTCTGCTAGAAAAATTTCCACGAAAGACTGGAGCTTACCAAAGAAAGCTGAGTCCCCCGAGATAGCAATCGACCCACACCCAGTGAATCAGGGTGAGACTCAACCTAGGAAGCTCAGCTCATCACACTTGGGAAATCAAGACGCATTAATGGAAATTAAGGTACTGATTCACAAAGAGGAGGAAAGAGAAGGTCTATCTCCTCCCCAAACAGTCAGCCAAATTCAGTGAAGGAAATCCGAGACGCACGTACAGAACCATCAACGGCAACCAAAGAGCAAGGAAGTGGAATTCACCCACCCCAACTGCCCAGTACACCCTTGACTCAAACCAAGATACACCAACTAAACTTGAGTAGCATTAGTGAACAAACACCAAATAATAGGCTAGCAGCGCAAACAGCATCTCAACCCTGCACCTTACTGTCGTATAACGATTCCCAATCCATAAATACCTCTTTAAACAATGACATGTCCTCTATAGCAGCACAGGAGTGGGAAGAACTAGTTGCCACTTATAACCTCAAACTATCTGAAGGGAAACCACTCATTGACGCATCACTGAGACTAGAGAGGAGTAGCAACCCAGGAAAACCAGTCCCCGAATCCATATGGGTAACAATTTTAAACACCCTGCAACACTCAGCCACAGCCCTGGAATTCCAGTCACAAAAATGGACTTGCAGCTTTCTGTTCTGCAGACAATGGCCAATTCTATTTCAGGAATCGACTGGAAACTCTCGGAACTAAACGGTCTCATAAGGAGGGGTCAAGACGCCGTTTTTGCAGCTCAATCAATTCCACCACAACCACTACCCTGTGATCCATTTCTAGATAGATTATCATCTTTACCATCTATGTTAGGGGACTTGATAAGTGACCTAAAATCAACAGTTCTACAAACCTCCGACTTACCTCCAGATCCTCCAGTGACACCAACAGGCCTAGTGACCGAGCAGCCGGTTGAGCAGAGCTCAGTTATCATTTTACCCTCAGTTCAAACATCATCGCCCAGATTACTGGAAACTGATTTAACGATTACTACTGCGACTACAGTTGAAACTTCTTTAACAAATATTCGGTCCTCTAGTAAGACCCGCAGAAAGAAAAAAAGTAAAGGAAGGAATCGGATGCTAATAGGCGCAAGACAAAACATAGAAGCACAATTGATCTCTTCTCCTTTAGCAGCAACCTATGCCCGGACATCGACAACCAATAAACAATTATCGCCCCTGCACAAGGGCCCTGAAAGTACTCCACCAGTGCCCCCATCGCGGTGCGCAAAACCGACAAGCAACTCTACCAAGAAACTTGCACCAGAAAAATTTAAACAGAAACTTTTACAATTTAAATCAACTCAATCAGCACACAATTTTTTTAATACTGAATCAACACCATTTGAAAATGCTCCAATAATAGGAAGAGAAAACACCATCTATACGGAGTCACCTCAACAACCGATATGTAAATTGAATAGTATAACCCAGAATCTGAGGACAGACAATGATCAAAGCGAGCATCCAAATGCCCTAGACACAGCATGCCCAAGTCATTCTCCTCAACCCACTCAACAGGACTACAAGAGACCACCAACTGGCTCAACAATACCGCAGCATTTGAATAGCCCAACATCAATTCTCTTTATTCCTGAATACACATCCCGAGGTAGGGATGACATATTGAATAGGGGAAATATATTAAGACTCCTGCACTCATTAACAAATCTAGCAAACATCAGCTCTACTGACCTCTTTCATATAGAGTTTCAGTTCAACACCAAGCTCCATCGCCCAGATATAACAAAAGCAACTTGGCACTCATTAGAGACAGCACACAAAATCATGGAAGAAGAAGCAACGTTCCAGCAATGGGGGATAGATCTTAAACTTGAAACGCGACCCCGCTATCCGACTCCTCTTCTACCTTCTATCAGACCCCTGCCACAAGAAAGCACTAACTCAATACTAAAGGGAGCTAGGAGCAGCTCGCCCAGGATGTACCCCCGAGACACAAAAAGTCCTCGATCTGGACAAAATCAAAATCGCAGTAGCAATCTTTCGCCAAAAACCGACCTCAATTGGAAGTCAATTAAACGTACAATCGTCACAACGACTGTTGACAATTGACAAAAAGGGAAAGAACTTACCAACCCCTCAGTGAGGCGCAGGGATATAAGAATTTGCTCCTGGAACATCAATGGTCTAGCTAGTAAAAGGAATGATCCTGAATTTCTACAACACCTAACTACATTTGACCTTCTGTTGCTCCAAGAAACATGGGAAGAAAAAGCATTTGAACTCCAAGGGTTCACGTCTTGCTGCATCCCGGCAAATAAAAACTCAACCTTTGGACGAAGATCAGGAGGTCTGATGTTCTTTGCTTCAATACCAACAATAGGCGAAATTGAGGCAATGGATTTCCATATACCTCCCCCAAGTGTCATTCAGGTGGTAAAGATCTCACTCTGGCTAAAGAAGCAGCTCCAGGAAGTAATTATAATTAACATATACATTCACCCTAAACAGAAACAAAAAGCGGAGGAAGAGCTGGCAAAAGTTCTGGAAAAAATAATGGACGCAAGGGTGTCCGATTTATTCATCTTGGCCGGGGACTTTAATATGCTCCTCATCAATAAAGATCAAGACAGCGACCTCACCCAAGATTTGAATGCAGCATGGGGTGTGCCGACACAAGGCCCAACAAAAAATAAGAAACCAACTAAGCATTCAAAAAACTTACTTCGACATCTGGAACAACTTAACTTAAGGGCCCTAAATGGTCGCTATGTCTATGATGACCCACCAGTAGCCACCTTCCACTCCAACAAACAATCCTCCCATCTTGATTACATGTTCATATCTTTAAACATGTTTTGCTGGGTAACATCGTTCAGAATAGGGACGAGCGACTTCAGTGACCACCTGCCTCAAGTGGCCGAAATAAGATCTAACTCTCAACTGGAAACTGAACCCCTTACAGGCCTCGACACAGAAGTCAGCTCAAACTTAAAGCGGCTACGGTGTAACGCCGGCAATATTGACTCCATTAGCTCCAGAGCAAAAATCCTTTTCACCCAAGCTGTCAGCTCCTTAACCAAGGTGTCGGATGTCTGGCAAAATTTCACTAATGCTATCAGAGAGAAAATGGGAAAAACTTTGCCTAATAACTCACTTCAAGGGAATGAGACTTCAAATAGGAAACACTTATGCCCAGAAATGAAAACACAAAAACGATTAATAAATCAAACATTGAGACGGATGTGAAAGGACCAAACAAACCACAGCCTGCAATCTGATCTACGGGAAGCAAAAAAAACGCTAAAAAGGATGAAATGGGAAAATCAGAAGCAAAGAAACGAAGACCTAAGGGTTAAACTTCTTTATGAAGGGAAGCAGAAAAACAGCAAACAGCTCCAGGTTTTGGCAAATGGTCAAAAGAATACAGAATCCTGATCATTTAGGTCAAAATTCACACATATCAGAAGAGGTATGGACAAAATACCTATTGACGCATTTCAATAACGATGACATCACAGAAGACGCCGTAACAAAGAATCCATGAACAAAAGCCAAAAGGCCTGAAACAGAAGAGAAATCCAATCACTACACGGGCGCAAAAACCCACGAAATGTGGGAGCTCGAGACCATGAGCCCACCTAAACTTGACAAATCAAAAACAGAAGAAAGCCCCGCGAAGGCTGTTGAGCCAGGGCCAAAGAAAAGAAAATTGCCCCAGCAGACATCAGACGGCAAATTAAAAGGGGGAGACCCACCGGAGCACCGGGGCCGAATGGCATACCACCTATGCTGTGCAAATTAGATGTAGAATTTTGGAGCGCATCTCTAGCACCAGTATTCAATAGTACAAGGCTTACCCAGACTCTTCCCGAGTCCTGGCACGGGTCAGTCATCAGCCGATTTATAAAAATGGTAGCAAGCGGCATCCAAACAACTATCAGCTTATCGCCTTACTAGACGTGGCGGCAAAATACTTCGCAGGAATTATCTTGGAGGAATTAACATCATGGGCAACTGAAAACTCCATCATCCCAATCAACCAAACGGGTTTCTGCAAAGGCCAAGGGACCACAACCAACATCATGGCACTGTCCTTGCTGATGGGAGTAGCAAAAGCAATCAAGTCATCTTTATTCCTCTCGTTCATCGACTATACTGCTGCATTCGATCATGTGGACCGTAATAAACTTTGGCTGAAACTGGACAATTGGGGAATACCAAAACGCCTCCTAGAGGTGCTAATACTGCTCCACTCAAACACCTGGATTAAAATCAAACTTGGGGCAGGTACACACCTCTCGAAGCCCATCAGGACAACAAAAGGATTAAAACAGGCATGCCTATTAGGACCCATTTTATTCAACCTCTTTTTAGCGGATCTACCTGGGGAACTTGACAAATGCCCCAACCATGCACCCAAATTAGGGAAAATCACCCTCTCCAATCTGTTATGCGCGGACAATCTGGTGCTGATAAGTCGGACGCCAACGGGCCTTCAGCATCTCTTGAATGCAGCACACGCATTCTCAGCAAAGAATGCCCTTCAAATAAACTTCAATAAGTCAAAGGTCATGGCTGTGAATCATAGGTAAAAAAGAATCCTTGCTGGCACCTGAATGGAGAAAAGCTCGACCGCGTAACCACATACAAGTACCTGGGAATTATCTTGGACTCAAATAATACGTCTAGGGCACAACTTCACTCCTTACGAGAGAAGACCACAATGACCTACTTGGCATTAAAATCATTAAAGGCCAAACTTCCCGATCTCACACTCAAACCTTTCCTTGAAATCCTGCGTGCAAAACTACAACCGACTCTTACATACGGGAGTGAATCACTTCATGGGAAGAATGCCGCATTGCTGGACACAGTCATAGCCAACTCATATAGGGCTATTTTTAACTTTCCTAAATATGTCTCTCCTGCTCAGATTCGATTAGAATTCGGCATCCTCAAACAAACATTAGAAAAGCGGAGTGCGTACGTAGCCAACTGGCGCAAGATTCGCACTGCACAGGCTGGCTCCCTAAGCTCTAACGTATGGGAAGAGTTACTTCGGCATCGCAATTCTTTGCCTAGAGACTATCTATTTGAATCACTCGAAGTTCTAGGCTTGATAGATATCTGGGAAACGTCAATAGATCTCTTGTCTTTCAAAAAAGTAGCCAAAAAATCAGCACATATTATTTCAGTGATTGAAGACAAGAAGGACCTAGCAAATAGAGCGCATTAATGGATAACGCTGAGTGATTATGGAAAAATACAGTCACAAGCATACCTCAATATTGGCATGAAAATAAAAGTTAAAGAAAAGTTCCTAAAACTACGGCTCAGTGTAATTCCTATACTGCCACACCTTCCTCCCTGGGAGAGAAATAACCCTTCACAACAGTGTCGCCTGTGCAAAATCGGCAAGGAGGACATCGTCCATGTGATTTGCATCTGTCCTAGACTAAGGGACCTGAGGTATAACCTTCTGCGACCATCCTTTAAACTACATGCCATTCAGACCTGCAGGCAGGCAGTCAAATTGTGCTTTACCACCAGTAACATCAAATTAAATTGCCAGGTCGTGAAGTTCTTCGACTTAACAAGAAAAAGACTTAATAGCGTTTGACGAACATTATAAGGCTCTGAGGATAACCATGAACTGATCACAACAAATCTCGTATTTTTTATCTAATCTAATTTGATAAGTTTAAGTACAAATGGTTTTTTAAATGTTCTTATTGGTATTTTTATAATTTTATAAAGATTTTAATTAATCATGTACAAATAAACATTACTTACTTACTTCTGCATACGCCTTCTACATACACCTTCACCTCTCAGTGAGTTTTTGAGGAAAGTTTGTCTCTCTATTGGGATGTGACAGCTCTGAAAACCATGTGCAAGTTCTGGAGTGCTGTATGTCATACAAAGTGAGCTGAATCTGCTCGCTAAATGGAATGTAATCCTTGAGTATATCTTATTACCTAATATAATGTTTACCACAACGCATCAACCTTTATCAGTCAGCTGGCCTCTGTGACATTTCTAATGAACTAAAAAAGGTATAATACAAAGCAACGTGATTAGAAATAAAAGTCATTCCTAATTTCTGTCAGTAACAACACCAGTCCTCTGCTGTCTTACCTTTTAATAATCACTCTCACTGGAATATACGCAACAATTGAGACCATCCAGCAAAGATAATACCTGAAGAACTAAATCTTCTATTTCTAAACGCTGCACCATTGTACCGGTACTGGTTACTTACCTTACTGTTATTATTGGCCTTAATATTTTCAAAGTGTCATTTTGGGGAGGCAATATAGAGGACTAAAATATGTATCTGTGCATTGCTGGGGAATTTGACCATAATGTCAAACAACAAACACAGGAATATCCTATCTACATCCCTTCTATTTGCTGAAGTTCTTAAGCAATCAAACAAAATGCCTATGAAAGGAGCTACCCCCTCCACCAAAGAATCACCTCAGAGTACCAACACATCTCCACAAGGTGATACAATGAATTGCATTCTACAAGAAATTTCGACTGTCAGTCGACACTTAGATAACATGGATGCTAACATATCATCCTTGGCAGCTGAGACTAAAACTATTAGAGCAGAACTTGTGGGATTTCATACAAAAACTGATGAATTAGATCTCAGTGGAAAGTCATCTTTACACAGTGCAAAATAAGGACCAAGAGCTATTATTTCTTTGCAGTAAGTTAGTTGACTTGGAAGATCGTAGTAGGAGAGATAATGTTCACTTCTTCGGATTTCCGGAGACCATTGAAGGTCAAAATGCTAGACTATTTCTATGTGATGTTCTCCTGAAGTTGACCGGCATTACCTTAGATTCTCTGTTTAAAAAACAAACAGCTCATTGCATTGGTCCTCCGCGAAAAGATCAAGCAGCCAGACAAGACCACTTATTGCTTACTTCCTGAGGCATGAACAAATTAGACAACTACTAAATACAGCAGGCTCACAAGGTTCATTCTCACATAATGGACATGTCATTTACATGGCTGCAGACTTCTCTAAAGAGACCAACGAAAGACGCAAAGCATTCTTCACCATCAGACCTCAATTACGACAAATGGACATCAAATATGGCCTTTTTTGAACCAGCTTGTTTTTGTATCACCAAGATTGGAGACTCTAGAGATTTTTATGACCCGGCAGATTTGCAACAATTTCTGGATCAGATGAAAATACAAGACATGGACACACAAGATATTTCAACTGATCACACTCATACTGGCCTTGGTCTTTCACAACAAATACTTGTTAATAAAAAGAGTACTTTTAGCAATCCATGGCGCAAGAGAGAGACCTTGAAAGATCTGCTCGTAACCAAGATGACAAATCTTCAGCGTTGCATACTGTTTTTGCATTCACACAAGATCAGCTCGCTCGCCATGAAAGTGGCCCAGGCACGGAATGTCCTTCCGTTTGAGCTTCGCAACAGCCTATCAAGAAAAAATGCTAAACTTATCTTTTTGTCTAGTGGTTATGAGTGACTCCTCTTGGTTCGCGCCAGGACACTCTTCGGAGTAGTTGTGCGCGTTATAAAATTAAATAACATAACATAACTCTTCCACATTTTGTATATACTTTAGGTATGCTTCCTCTACCCATTCTCCTATGTACGCTGAGACTAATAGACTCCAAAATAAAAATCTGTATATGGGGTTCAGCAAAACCTTGTTTAGCCACAGTAAAATTAAGAGCTCACCACTCTTATGGGGGAATGAGTCTTCCATCCATTGAGCATTATAATTTGACATTACAGATTTCTCAGTGATTATACATGCTACCATGGATTTCTGATGTTCCACAGTGGGTCTATATAGAGCAACACCTCGTTTCCTCGGATCCAGGTATTTCTGCTTTATATGGTCATAGCAATAATCGTCAGAGACCCATAAACCCAATTCTATCAACTATGCTCAAATCCTGGCAATGGCACAAAGATTATTATCCTTAAACCCATATATTCAAGTAAAGGCACCTATATGGAACAACACTAGTATTCGTATCAATAAGAAAGTATTATCCTGGCCATTATGGAAATCAGTAGGTGTTCAAACATTAGATACAATTTTTCAAAATGATGATTTTAAATCATTAACACAATTAAGAGAATAATTTAATCTTCCATTACATCAATCTTTGAAATATATTCAACTTCAACAATGTTTGAAGAAACGACCAGACTTATCTTCTGGTGCTCTTCAAACTTCCCAAATAGTATCTTATTTAAATACATGGGGCAAACATAAAGGAGTAATATATGGTCTTTACAAAGTTTTTACAATGCATCTTTATTCTCAGCTTTTATCACAGGCGCTACAACTTAAATGGCAAGCTCGATTTTCAATATTTTACACTGATGGAGAGTGGGAGGAACTATTAGAAGATTAAGATAAAGGAACCCCTGAAGCAAGACTAAAATGTTGTCTTTTTAAAATCCTTCATGATTGGCATTGGTCTCCTGCAAAACTGCAGAAAGCTGGACTGTTCTTGCATGCTAATTGCTGGAGATATTCTAATACCAATTGTGACTCAACACACATTGTATGTGAATGTCCAATGGTACGTCGAAGCACCAGTGGAATAAAAGTATTTCCATATTCATCCTTAAATAATTGTCAATAAATAAAAAAATATTGCATTTCTATCGGCCTGTTGGGAGTAGATTTGGAATGTCGCATATGTAGGCAAAACCTTGCATTCCTTTTTTTGTGGGCAAAACCTTACATTCCTTTTTTTAAATATATTTTAATTTTTTGTCAGCACAAAAAATGAAGTTTAGAGCAAATCTGTACAAACAGAATCATAATCACAAACATAATCATCATAATCGAGTCCTTTATATTGCATTAAATCTAGAAAAGGAAGAAGGCGAAAAACAATTGATTATATAGTTGCATTCATTTCCCTTATACTAGATGGCAGACTAATTAAGCAACCATTATATATGCACTTTAAAACAATGATCCCCAAATCAATTGAATTTGCCTTTGGATTGAACCTCCTTCATTCTAGCTAATACTTCATCCATGTCATGTATTTGCCTAATACTCACCAATCCATTACTGTGGGAGCTTTTGGCGAGATCCAAACCTGTGCAATTGTGAGTCTTGCACAGATAAGTAAAATAGTTAAGGGATCTTCGTTGTCAGATCTTGAATCCCTTCCCCTTATCAATATTTCCATGACCGTTAGTGGTATTTTAATCCCCAGTCTTTGCTTCAAAATATGTTCCACCCTCTGCCAAAATAACGAGAGTTCTTGGCATGTAACAAACATATGTTGTATATCTGCCGCATATAATTCACATCTGGGGCATTTTGCCCTAATGTGTGCCTGATTATTAAGTGACCATTTTGCTATTCGATCAGGCGTTTAGTATAGTAAACATATTGTGCGAAATTGTTGCATTCGCAGATTGGAAGAATGAACTACCCGAACAATTTTGCTTAGTGCATACAAATATTTTTAGCTGAGAATGGTATGCCCATGATTCAGGTCCAGCAAGTAGCTATTCTGGGGGTGTCCTCCAATCTATGACTGTCAAGGATCCTCTTCGAGAGAGGAGGTAGTTCGTCCACAGGAGCAAAGATGAATGTCCCACACACTTCCAGACAACAACTACCCCAGCGAGAAGGTATAACGTCGCTAACAGGCAGCTGCTACCTAAAAGTGTGGGGGGAATTTTCCCAGGGAGTATACCACTCTCCCCCAGCAAGGTGGCGTAGCTGCAGTCTTGATGGCAGGAGACTGGAAAATAAATAGACAACAATACTAACCTCACCTGTACTTTACAAGGATGATACACAAGTGTTCAACATAACATTCCACTTACCACATAGGTGAGTATCAGGGCTTTAAGCTAGAAGTCCAGGCAAGAACCAGGAGATACAGCAGAGAATCTGGAGGACAACTAGCCAGGATATCTCCAAGGTAGAATGCACCAATGCCCGTTCTACTCATAAACTTAAGACAGAGCAGGACTGGGCGCCACAAGTGCAGCTGATGACGATAGTATCACTTATAAAGCTAAAGACAAAGTGATACAGATCTTCCCACTCCAGCGCATAAACTTAAGACAGCGTGGAGCGAGTGACAAACATATAACACAGACAATTCCTTCCTCCGACTTATAAACTTAAGACAAAGTGGAGAAAGGAAACAAACAACATAAAACGCGGACAATAGACACACCCCATCTGAATGGGAACTGAGGATCAGAACAGAGTGGGCGTAACTACAACAAGACGTGTTAACCAAAATACGCTCCACTCGTAAGTTAAGGACGGAGTGAAGCGCAAATCACAAATATACACAAAACCTCCTCGATCAATTGACCGCGGAGAAAACACACGGTGAAGGATTTGCCCGCTAGGACATTGACACTACAGAGGAGAGAAGGGCAGGCGGGGTATCCAGGAGGAAGGGGACGCAAGGCACCGGGGAAGGGCGTGCCTAGACGAGGAAGGGCAAAGGAACAGGGCGGAAGGCAAAACAACAGGCAGGACAAAATCCAAAACAGAAAAGTACCGTGACCCAAAAGGTGGAAATGTCAGGAACTGGAAAGGAGCACAAACGGGAACAAGAGAATTCAGCAGGAGCTCTGAACACTACGGGAACCTCACGGAGCAGAACGCTGAGTAGAGGGGGCGTGGTCACTAACCGAACAGTAAGCCAAGCATGGATTCGTGGGTGAGATTCCTCTTTACCCTGCCTAGGGAGCGTCAACAAACTCCATACCATACACAGTAAGAGACTTTAGGGAAAGGAGCAAAAGTCTTGTAGGAACACAAGAGGGCCTCTATACTTGCGCATTCTACGCCCTGTGGAATTCATCTTGAACACTTATGATTAGGGTCTAATTCGACCACCCCTAACAATGACCACATAAGCTTGTATATGCTCTACTAATCAAGGATTTATCGCTAGAGTCATATAAACAGTTCCATATACCTGAAGGAGGTAAGCTCATCAGTTTAAGGTAATTAACAAAATATTTGCGTATCTGTACATATTTAAACTGCAGATTATCTGTTAAGTTATACACATTCTGCATTTTTCCGAACTCCGTAAAACCACTGTGATCGTATAGGTCCCCTAAACATGTTACCCCATAGTTAGCCCACGTTTCTCCGCCCGGTCATGGAAAATACTAGGCAACCCTGGAATGCCCTAAAGAGGAAATTTATCATTCATCAGTGTCAAGCCATACTTGAGAGAAATAGCACGCAATATAATTACGCAATCTCGAACCGTCTTAAATTTAACCCTTTTGTAAAAACTTGGGTTGTTAGTTCTGAACAGAAACAGATTGCTCTCTGCTGCCAATATAAATTTATGATAATAAGTACTCTTCTCACTGTGAATAAAGCTGCAAAGATGACCAAAAAAAGCAGACCAAGCAGACCAAAAATTAATTCTAAAATCCGGTAAATCTAAGCCTCCATGACTAATGGGGCTTTTTAACAGTTCCAGAGCTTTTCTCGCTTTTTTATAGCCCCAGATAAAACTGCCAAGAATCTTATCTAATCGTTTAAAAAAGACATAGTCAATCGCAGCGGGATAGATCTAAAGAAATACAAAAATGTTAGCAGCATTTTCATTTTAACAATGTTTCTACACCCTATAATGCCAATAGATAACCTGTGCCAGCTCTTAAGTAATTTAGCCGTCTTTGTCAGTAAGGTCTCGTAATTTAAAGGAATTATTCTTTCGATCTGTGTCGCCATCTTGATTCCCAAATATGTAGCATTCGAACACACCCCCTGTATCGGAAGCACAGATTTATGATTCAGCAAAATCTGAGTCTTGTTAATGTTCAGTTTGTACCAAGATATCAAACCAAATAAGATATTGCCCTTTAATACCAAAGGCTACGAGTGTGGCCAATAAAAAGTCCCAGTGGAAAAAACAACCTAGGCGGAAGTCTTAAATTGCTAACACAATGGTCACAGGACAAAAAATTAGAAAAGGACAGTTTCCAAAACAAAATTTTTTAACTTTTTTTATATACTGAGTAAATTTATTATTAAATGAGACAATATAAAAATACATATATCAAGTAGCAGAATAAAAATACATTTCGAAAGTATAAATCATAATAAAAAACACATATATTGATTCCTTTCACAAGTTTGAAAAAGGGTGGTGTATCAAGTTGTGTGTCGACGCGTTTCGGCGGCCAGCGCCTTTCTCAAGACAGAAGACAACTTTCTACAATTTGAAACGGTTTGTGAAACCAGAATGTATACACTCTATTCAGATCGTTGGGCGATTAGAGGATTCACGTAGCATTGGCGATGGAATTTCTAATCTCAACAATAATTTAATTCTTATATTCAGCTGATGTCGAATTATGTTTCATTCTTTGATTCAAGACTTGGTTATTGAATAAGCCTGTTATTAAAAACAATGTTGTATCGCCTCCACAGGATATGACAAGTAAAAAGTGGCTATAATTTTTAGAGACAGCACCTGATTATATAAATCTCTATTGATTTATTCTTTAGATAGCGGCTGGTGAATACTTTTGAAATCGATTTGATTGAAATTGGATACCAAATTATTCAGCTCACAGTCTTGCGTGAAAAATAACCACTAGACTTCTGAACAGAATTGTTCTCGGTTTGCTTCTGAGACGTTGCCTCGATATTGACAAACGCCGAAGGAGTGAGTAACAAGGATTCACCGGTAGTCTCTTCGATTGTAGTGCGTGGAGGCGATCATCTGTTCCAAACGTGTTTCCAGGATGAAATGGAACACTGGATAATTCTCGCATCGAATGCTTTTTCAGCATCTAATAATAGGTCTACTGTGTTTTTGCAGCATCAAAAGCGGAGACAGTCATATTCACATGAGCAGTCGTGTCTCTCCCTTGAATGAAGCCATGTTGGTAAGGCGACACCAAGCTAGGTAGCATGGGAGAAAGTCGGTTTGCAAGAATTTTTGCGAATATTTTTGCGTCAGCATTGATGAGCGAAATCGGCCGATACGACCCACACTCCTCGGCCGGGTAACCTTTTTAAAAAAAAAAGATTATCTGCGTTATTTTCCATGAGTCAGGAGCCTTACCCTCTTCACCAATAAAACTTATAACCTGGCTAAGTGGTGACGCCAGCTCCTCCATAAACCGCTTAGAAAATTACAGAGGAATGGTATCATCTCCTGCTGCTTTACACGATGGTAGGGAGGTAATTACTAATATTATTTCTTCCATTGCTTTATCACTAGCTAAAAAATTAGACATTTCAATCTCCACACATAAGTGGGAATTATCTTGTATATAGTTAGATATTTCGCCTTGGTTAGGCTGATGTTCCGGAGTATATAAAACTTGATAATACGCCACAAATTGTTCCAATATCTGGTTTGAATGTTCATATAAATTATTGTCAGCCCCCTTAACCTTCTTTATTATTGTCTTGACACTGTCATCTGTAACTAAATGCTAAGATCTTACCTATCTTCTCCTCAGATTTGTACCGCGCCAAATGATACTTATTTAATTTCAATATGCTCCTATCCTTAAATGTTTTTTTCAGCGCTGATCTATAATCCACTAGGCTTTACCCCAACTCATCTGCATTTTAAAGACCTTTAGTAACTGCCTCGATGCGCTCATTTTCTATCTTCCATATAGCTAATATAGTAGCTTTCATTTTCGTCTTCTTCTCTTTATTTTGTCTCAGAATAAATTGTTGAGTAAAACCTCTAATTGCTGCTTTAAATGTGTTGCATACTGTTATGGGAGAGGCTGTGCCCATATTTATTTAAAAAAACTCCTTAAGATATGCCCTAGTCTGAGTCACAAATCCTTCATCTGTAAGCAAATATCTGGGATTTTTATATTCGGGGAGATCCTAAACGTCAGAAGAATAGGATTATGGTCTGATGTGAACCTCTGGCATATTTCCATACTACTTGACCATAAAATGTTGTCTGATGCCCAGTCCATATCAATTCTTGAATATAGCTTGTGAGGGGCAAAATAATGTGTATAACCTGCTATATTAGGATGAAGAGTCCTCCAAACATCCTTATTTACATGCAACCGCCCCAGCTCCCATATGGCATTGGTCTCCTGCAAAACTACAGAGAGCTGGACTGCTCTTGCATGCTAATTGCTGGAGATGTTCTAGTACAAATTGTGACTCAACAAACATTGTATGTGGATGTCCAGTGGTACAATCTTCTTGGACATATGTGGGCAAAACCTTACATTCCACAATGCCTTTGTGTCTTCCACTTTCCCCGGCTAATATTCTCCTCCATGACTTAAGACGCTCCCCAAAACTCTCTAAACCACAACACCATCTTTTTCATACAGCATTGGCTACAGCAAAAATATATATCTTAACGCCACTGGAAATCTCTATCTCCTCCTTCGCAAGACAAATGGTTGACCACAATGATACACACAGCATTACATGAAAAAGTAATCTACAACCTTCAGAATCAAACTGATATATTTATTCAGGTTTGGTTACCTTTCCTAAATATGAATGATGGTAGTACCTTCAATGCAAATACCAATATCTCCTAGCTTAACATTGTTTTTCCCTTAATGTTTTTATTATCTCTCTTACCCTTCCCTTCCCCCTCCCTCGATATCTTTCTACCTTTAAATTTATCTAATTAATCCTATTATATTTCATAACATTTCACTTCCCCCATTTCACTCTTTCTTATGTTGATATACTTTATTCCTCCATATATTTGATATTCTACTCTCATTTATTTGTTCTGTGTTCGTGATTAACTTTGTATTATTATATCATTTCAATGATCTAATTTTAGAATAATGGAGGGATTTATTATATTATTACATTACTATTTAACCATCGATATAATGGTTTAATTCATGCATTTGCTATGTTGTACTGTGATCTGCCCCTTAACCCTTTGCACTTATTCTTTCTTTTTCTCTTTCTTCTATTTTCCTCAATTATCAAAATAATCAGTCTCTTAATTATTCAATTATCTATCCACTTATTCATCTTTCTTTGTATAGTATTAATCAGTAAATAACATTTATTATATAGATTTCTTCTCATTTTAATATACTCATTTATCTTTTATGAAATGTTAGGTGTTATTACCACTATTGTTACTGTAATGAAGTTATACAAAATGTTAATAAAAAATTACAGCACACAAAAAAAGAATAAAACATGAAAGTTCAGCAGGCAGAATGGAGTCAAGGAAATGATGGACAATGACAATGGCCACAATTCTCAAGAGCATCACCAAAGATTCCTCTTGAATGCGCCAAAGTGAGAAAAACCTCAAAGAAAAAGCCCTAAAAAAGCCTTTGTTCCTCCTCTAATCCAGCACACTTTCTAATGAATTTTTGTGATCATGACTTTCATTGTTAGTCCATGATGGAGTGATACCATGTGTCAACCTATCCATTCAGCAAGTTCAAATTAAAACTCCAGAAGATTTTCACACAAGCAGCTTGAGAAAGTACTGAATATTACATCCTCACAGGTTCTTCGACAAAAGGCTTTCACATTGTTGCATTATCCAGGGACACAGTCAAAAGGTTCGGTTCTCATTGAAATCGATACAACAAAGAATTAAGTAAAAAATGTCCAACTGTCCTTCAAGGAATGTGACATGATCGGAACAAATAGGCAAAATGTGAAATAGTGTAAAAGTTCACTACAACAGGCCATGGAAAAACACAGCCTAAAGAGAAATGTTAATTCAAATGTCTTTTAAACTCACATTACATTTTTGCATACAACTCCTAATTTCTGTAAAAACAACATCATAAACTCTTTCAAATATATCATATATAAGCATTTCAAATAATTTGCTTTAGTGACTAAAACATATAAATACACAGCTGTGATTAGGGCCTATTAGTATGTTTTCAAAGTAGCAAAGTGTAAAATATTTATAAAAAGCAATGGATCAAAATTGTTGGCTCTACACCCTTTATCAAATATTTTGTGGCATGGTGAGGGTGGAGGGAGCAAATCTGGAGAGGGTAGCAGATTTCAACTATCTGGGTATTCATTTAATGGTTCCACACATGGAACAGCCAGATCACCAAAAGTGAGCTTCTTCTCAACCATATAACAGCCACCACACTGAGCCTTGCAAAAAAATACAATTTGTCACCCAATGTCTCCACTATTGTAAATTTGGAGAGCTAAAGCAGTGACCACTGCCACCTACGGCTCTGAGCTTTGGGGCTATAGTAATGGAGAAACCTTGGGGGTTGGTGAAAATAAGTTCTTTAGGGCTGAACTAAAACTCCCTCAAACTATACCCCTGGTCTTCTTTAAATTAGATATCCAATGATCACTGCCAACGTTTGACTGAAACTAATTCTGTATTGGCTCAGTCTAAGATTTACTCCTGTACTGGAAGCATATAGGAATGGGTTGAAGAATATTCTTAGTTTGCCTGGGAGCATTGCTGCATTTCCATGGCTGAAGAATATTAAACAGACCATCTATACATTGGGATTGCCTCACTTTTGGCAGCACGCTGGGCCTAGTTCCTCTTCCTTTATTAAAAGAGTAAAATGTGCCTTTTGGGAATGAATGAATGAATGAATGAATGAATGTTGGATTTATAGAGCGCGTGGTTACCCTGGAGCGTCTCAGCGCTGTACCACTGGGGAACCCGTCCTGGCTTTCACTGTGAGATGGTCCCTTTACTGGGCATCCCCAAGGTGCAGCCAGGCATCCCCAGCGGTGATGGGGCCAGAGTGGAGACTAAGCAAGCTATTGCCCAAAGTTGCAGCGTGGGACCCCATGGTTAGAGCGGCACCGAGGCGAGATTTGTCAGGGCCCGCTGACATTGGTCCAGCACCCGACCGCGTCGGGAATTGAACCCTGGTCCCGGGCCGACCTCTGCCTCTGAGTCTGTCGCCTCTAACCGTTGAGCCACACTTCTCCACACCTGCATATGGTTGAAAACACAGTTGATGGACAGAATGTAGAACAATGTCATACATTCACCCCAGTACAAGGATCTGGGCCTAAATCCATCGTTTTTTTGCACTCCACACCACCCTGGGTTAGACACTGGCTATATGCAAATCAGCTCTGACCCTGTGCCTCATGGGAACAGTCCAGTCCGAACTACCAAGCCAGGTCTTTCCCAGACTGGAATCAAGCATCCAAGGACCAGTTTCTGGCTATCAGCCTTCATCAGCCTGGATAGCTTGACTCCAGTGGTGTGGAGAGCCTGGGACTCACGTCTGAGTATACCCAGCACACTCGGGGTGAAAATTGCAAAAAACACAGTTGATGGACAGAATGTAGAACAATGTCATACATTCACCCCAGTACAAGGATCTGGGCCTAAATCCATCGTTTTTTTGCACTCCACACCACCCTAGGTTAGACACTGGCTATATGCAAATCAGCTCTGACCCTGTGCCTCATGGGAACAGTCCAGTCTGAACTACCAAGCCATGTCTTTCCCAGACCGGAATCAAGCATCCAAGGACCGGTTTCTGGTTATCAGCCTTCATCAGCCTGGATAGCTTGGCTCCAGTGGTGTGGAGAGCCTGGGACTCACGTCTGAGTATACCCAGCACACTCGGGGTGAAAATTGCAGAAAACACAGTTGATGGACAGAATGTAGAACAATGTCATACATTCACCCCAGTACACGGATCTGGGACTAAATCCATCGTTTTTTTGCACTCCACACCACCCTGGGTTAGACACTGGCTATATGCAAATCAGCTCTGACCCTGTGCCTCATGGGAACAGTCCAGTCCGAACTACCAAGCCATGTCTTTCCCAGACCGGAATCAAGCATCCAAGGACCGGTTTCTGGCTATCAGCCTTCATCAGCCTGGATAGCTTGACTCCAGTGGTGTGGAGAGCCTGGGACTCACGTCTGAGTATACCCAGCACACTCAGGGTGAAAATTGCAAAAAACACAGTTGGTTGACATAATGTAGAACAATGTCATACATTCACCCCAGTGCAAGGATCTGGGCCTAAATCCATCGTTTTTTTGCACTCCACACCACCCTGGGTTAGACACTGGCTATATGCAAATCAGCTCTGACCCTGTGCCTCATGGGAACAGTCAAGTCCGAACTACCAAGCCATGTCTTTCCCAGACCAGAATCAAGCATCCAAGGACCGGTTTCTGGCTATCAGCCTTCATCAGCCTGGATAGCTTGACTCCAGTGGTGTGGAGAGCCTGGGACTCACTTCTGAGTATACCCAGCACACTCGGGGTGAAAATTGCAAAAAACACAGTTGATGGACAGAATGTAGAACAATATTATACATTCACCCCAGTACAAGGATCTGGGCCTAAATCCATCATTTTTTTGCACTCCACACCACCCTGGGTTAGACACTGGCTATATACAAATCAGCTCTGACCCTGTGCCTCATGGGAACAGTCCAGTCCGAACTACCAAGCCATGTCTTTCCCAGACCGGAATCAAGCATCCAAGGACCGGTTTCTGGCTATCAGCCTTCATCAGCCTGGATAGCTTGACTCCAGTGGTGTGGAGAGCCTGGGACTCACGTCTGAGTATACCCAGCACACTCGGGGTGAAAGTTGCAAAAAACACAGTTGATGGACAGAATGTAGAACAATGTCATACATTCACCCCAGTACAAGGATCTGGGCCTAAATCCATCGTTTTTCTGCACTCCACACCACCCTGGGTTAGACACTGGCTCTATGCAAATCAGCTCTGACCCTGTGCCTCATGGGAACAGTCCAGTCTGAACTACCAAGCCATGTCTTTCCCAGACCGGAATCAAGCATCCAAGGACCGGTTTCTGGCTATCAGCCTTCATCAGCCTGGATAGCTTGACTCCAGTGGTGTGGAGAGCCTGGGACTCACGTCTGAGTATACCCAGCACACTCGGGGTGAAAATTGCAAAAAACACAGTTGATGGACAGAATGTAGAACAATGTCATACATTCACCCCAGTACAAGGATCTGGGCCTAAATCCATCGTTTTTTTGCACTCCACACCACCCTGGGTTAGACACTGGCTATATGCAAATCAGCTCTGACCCTGTGCCTCATGGGAACAGTCCAGTCCGAACTACCAAGCCATGTCTTTCCCAGACCGGAATCAAGCATCCAAGGACCGGTTTCTGGCTATCAGCCTTCATCAGCCTGGATAGCTTGGCTCCAGTGGTGTGGAGAGCCTGGGACTCACGTCTGAGTATACCCAGCACACTCGGGGTGAAAATTGCAGAAAACACAGTTGATGGACAGAATGTAGAACAATGTCTTACATTCACCCCAGTACAAGGATCTGGGCCTAAATCCATCGTTTTTTTGCACTCCACACCACCCTGGGTTAGACACTGGCTATATGCAAATCAGCTCTGACCCTGTGCCTCATGGGAACAGTCCAGTCCGAACTACCAAGCCATGTCTTTCCCAGACCGGAATCAAGCATCCAAGGACCGGTTTCTGGCTATCAGCCTTCATGAGGGAGAGGTGTCATCCAGCCAGCTGCAACTGATTCACGGCGTTCCCCAGGGATCATCCCTCAGCCCCACTCTGTTTAATATCTACATGAGACCTTTGGCTGAGGTGGTTCTCCCCTGGGGAATCCAACTTGTTACCTACGCCGATGACACGCAGCTGGTTATATCCTTGGTGAGGAACGATGCCTTAAATCAGGGGATCAACAATCTGACCCCGTGTCTCACCAAGGTTTTGGAATGGATGACCTCCTCCTTTTTGAAGCTAAATGGAGCCAAAACGGACATTATGCTTCTGGGTTACAAAGCCCCAATTAACTTGGACCCTTGGTGGCCTCACTGCCTAGGACCCCCCCCCCCCCAGCACCTAAGACCCATATAAAAAGCCTGGGGATCTGGCTAGATTCCTCCCTTGGTTTTCACTATCAGGCTAAAAAGGTAGCCGCAACCTGTTATGGGCTGCTGAGAGTCTTAAAAAAAGTGCTAGACCTCTTGCCATTCGAAGCCAGATGATTGCTGGTCCAGTCGCTGATTATGTCGCGGCTGGATTATGCAAATGCCGTCTATATGGGGGCTCCAGTCGGCACCATAAAAATTCTGCAGTCTGTGCAGAATTGCGCTGCTCGGCTGCTTATGAAAGTCCCCAAAAGATGCTCAGCGAAAGCCGCACTTCAATTCCTCCACTGGCTACCCATCAAGGGAAGGATTATTTTCAAAACCCTGTGCTTGGCGCATAAGTCCATCCATGGTGTTGGCCCGCCTATTCTGGATCCCCTCTTTTGTCGCCATCAATCAGTGAGATCTTTGAGATACAACCAGCGGAACTTGATGGTAGTCCCCAGGATAAAGCTGGCCCGGATGGGTGGCCGCCGGCTCTCTGTGCACGCAGCTAAAGAATGGAACGCACTCCCAGATGACATCAGGCACGAGTCTAACCACCTCGCTTTCAGGAAGCGTTTAAAGACACACTTGTTCCAATAGTGTCTTCCTTGTCCCTTGGTCTTACAGCGCTGGGATGCTCAAGAGTAGCCATGCGCTATAGAAGACGGTATTCATTCATTCATTCATTCATCAGCCTGGATAGCTTGACTCCAGTGGGGTGGAGAGCCTGGGACTCACGTCTGAGTATACCCAGCACACTCGGGGTGAAAATTGCAAAAAACACAGTTGATGGACAGAATGTAGAACAATGTCATACATTCACCCCAGTACAAGGATCTGGGCCTAAATCCATCGTTTTTTTGCACTCCACACCACCCTGGGTTAGACACTGGCTCTATGCAAATCAGCTCAGACCCTGTGCTTCATGAGAACAGTCCAGTCCGAACTACCAAGACATGACTTTCCCAAACCGGAATCAAGCATCCAAGGACCGGTTTCTGGTTATCAGCCTTCATCAGCCTGGATAGCTTGACTCCAGTGGTGTGGAGAGCCTGGGACTCACGTCTGAGTATACCCAGCACACTTGGGGTGAAAATTGCAAAAAACACAGTTGATGGACAGAATGTAGAACAATGTCATACATTCACCCCAGTACAAGGATCTGGGCCTAAATCCATCGTTCTTTTGCACTCCACACCACCCTGGGTTAGACTTAGACACTGGCTATATGCAAATCAGCTCTGACCCTGTGCCTCATGGGAACAGTCCAGTCCGAACTACCAAGCCATGTCTTTCCCAGACCGGAATCAAGCATCCAAGGACCGGTTTCTGGCTATCAGCCTTCATCAGCCTGGATAGCTTGACTCCAGTGGTGTGGAGAGCCTGGGACTCACGTCTGAGTATACCCAGCACACTCGGGGTGAAAATTGCAAAAAACACAGTTGATGGACAGAATGTAGAACAATGTCATACATTCACCCCAGTACAAGGATCTGGGCCTAAATCCATCGTTTTTCTGCACTCCACAACCCCCTGGGTTAGACACTGGCTATATGCAAATCAGCTCTGACCCTGTGCCTCATGGGAACAGTCCAGCCCGAACTACCAAGCCATGTCTTTCCCAGACCGGAATCAAGCATCCAAGGACCGGTTTCTGGCTATCAGCCTTCTTCAGCCTGGATAGCTTGACTCCAGTGGTGTGGAGTGCAAAAAAACGATGGATTTAGGAATTTGGATGGATGCTTGAGCCATGTAGAAAGCCATGAGTCACAGTAGATTATCTGAATAGTTTGGCCTCAATTAGTAATCCTATATATGCACTGTAATGTACAAGAAATCAACTCGCTCTTTACTGTTTGTGCTAGTTAATTTGAAGCCGAGATTGTTATTATTAAGGTGCTCAAAGCAGAATATAAATTAATCATGTAGTAGATTCCAAATTATAAATAAATTGTCTCATCCATAAAACAATTTTCGCCACAAAGTTCTTCTTGTCTAGTCCCCAAGCATGTTCTTTTTTCCACCACCCCATGGTAAGATTGGCATAGCTCAGAGAAAAGCGAATGCCCATATCGGTGCAGCACTGTTGTTGATGTATCTCATGGTCCAATAAAAGATGTTATTTTTTAAAAAGCATCTATGAATGTTATAATTCCCCAATGTTTCTTTATTTGAGGAAATATTCACATGTTTTCAGGTCAATGTAATGCATGATTGAGGTACACAGTGATACCACATCTATTGTAAGTAGTTTGACCAATATTCTGAAGAAAGTGCTAGTATCCCTCAAATATGAGCTTAACATTTTGACAGTGGGTGCCAGATGGCAATCATAATAGATTAAATGTTTTCAAAGAGAGATTCATAAGCTGAAATCTTTGGTCTTCCCGGTGGAGTGGTTAATATTTAACAGATTTTGAGAAGAAATTGGATGGTAGGCATCACTGTCATTCATTTCTCAAAAATTTTAGGGGCCCATGGGCCTACCCCCGACAGCCCCAAATATTATATGTCTCATGGGTGCCCCTAGTGAGACATATGGTGCTCTTTGGATACCCGTCTCAACATTTTGCTACATGATTGTGCCCCAATCTAGGCAGGGTCCACCACGAGTATGTTTTTTAAGTCTTGTGGGGAGACTTTTTGCCGATGCTGGAAAAACCGACTGCTCTTGGCGAAGTGGGGGCCACGAGAAGGAGCAGTATCACGCTCCCTGATCTGCCATCTGCCCTCTGCCCTCTGCTAACTACTCATGTTTCCTGCTTTGCGGGAAACGTTTGCTGTTGGGGCTGCAGGGGTCAAGAGGGAGGCTGCACTACAGTGCCCAGGAGTCATCGGGTCAAGGAGCCACCTTCCCGTCATGCCCCCCACAGCTGCTTCAAATCCAACAGCAGCACCGTGTTTCGCGGGAGACTTTTTGCAGACGCTGGAAAAACAGACTGCTCTTGGCGAAGTGGGGGCCACGAGAAGGAGCAGTATCACGCTCCCTGATCTGCCTTCTGCCCTCTGCTAACTACTCATGTTTTCCGCTTCGCGGGAAAAGTTCGCTGTTGGGGCTGCAGGGGTCAAGAGGGAGGCTGCACTACAGTGCCCAGGAGTCATCATGCCGGGTCTGGTGGCTCAGTGGACTAATGCGTCCACTGCAGGGGCCTGTGTTCGACCTCATGGTCACAGGTTCAAATCCCGGCGGGTCCACTCAGCCTTTCATCCATCTGAGGTCGATAAAATGAGTACCATTGAGTTGGGTAACAATAAACATCTGTTATTCAGCGCCAAGAAACCGCTGGGTGAACGTGCGCTTTACAAATACACATGTTATGTTATGTTATGTTATCGAGTCAAGGAGCCACCTTCCCGCCACGCCCCCCACAGCTGCTTCAAATCCAACAGCAGCACCGCGTTTCGCGGGACGCTCACGGGACGAGCCGGGCAAAGCAACGGGCAAAGGGTGGGCCGTCTGTGGCCATCCGGGGCAGGACGAGGCTGGGCTGGGCCATGAACCTTGGTCTTCCGGTTTCATGAACACTGTAGCTGAGCTCCATTACCCTCGCCAAAGTGAGACTTTGTTTTGCTATTTCATTATTAATTTTACGTGTGTCAGTTTTATTATGTGAACCACATGGCAATAGGACAAGGAATTAGAATAAGCCCTTCACCACTGTAGTTTGGTTCTAATGCTGGTATTTGTTCATATAATTGAACTCATTAAGAGATAATTGCCAATACTAAAAATGTCGAAAGCTAAAGTTTTTAAAACACCCGCTGCACTAGTGACGTTAGACAACTATCTTGTGAAGGTTGTGAATAAGATTAATAGTGAACGACATAAATTGCTAGGCAAAGGGACTAATTCTATTTCACTGCCTTCATCGCCTATCTTAATGTCTGTTTCCACACCGGATGATAGATGTGGTCCTGAACAACCTGACTCATTAGATATGGAAGACCCTGCCCGTCCACTTATAGAACCAGTGCCTAATCAGGACAAACCGGGTGTTTCTGACGATTCTCCAATCCAGCGCTCCCCGGCCCCGAGAATACAGAGAGTATTAACATCACATAAGAATATTCAAACTAAACGGGGGGTCCGTAATAACAAAAGAGCAGAATCGCCACCCATTAGTGTTGGAAGCACTACTGAGGCAATAGTTAACAATGCCACAGTTAAAATAGACACAGAGCAATTAGATCTTTTGATCGGCATTATAGATGCAAAAATCGCCAAGTTAGTTAAACCTTTGATGGCCAAACTTGACCTGATTTCCGCGGAAGTAGTGAGATTAGGAGGCCTCCTGGTACCCCGTATTGATACAACTGGAAGTGATAAGGCTACTGAAAAGGGTCCTGGAGTTAACAATGAGACCTCTAAGCCTCCCAATGGGGGATCTCGTACAGTTGAACCAGCTGTACTTGCAGTTTAGGAAACTGTACGCAAAATCCCATTGCCCGCAACAGGCCCAGTGAGGAAAATAGGAAGCGCAGAAGTGAAGAATAGCTGCCTGGCCAACTCACAACCAGACTTACCACCGGAATGTGCACCGTTCGTGGTAGTCCTTACTAATGTTCCACCTATAAGAGAGACTGGCCACTTAAATAAGTCAGAAACTCACAATTCTTTGAAGAACAAAACCGTGTCATGGCTTAACCGAGAATGTGGGTTTCCAGTGGCATTATCACATCAGATTTTGACCACTAGAAGAGCCTCCTGGATAGGTAGATCTTAAAAAAATATTAGTGGCGACTGTCTCATTGTTAATTTTACAAATCCACATCTTGCTAATACTGTATTGTTAAGAGCCACCTCCTTACCCCATAACGACCAGGGTATTACACTCTGACCACTGGGATACTTTTACAGGCATTTAACCCAGCAGCCCTCTAACGACTCTTATAGGGGCAGAAGTAATAGTACTGTTGGGTCCAATGACTGTGGGGTTGCTACATCCAACCGTTATCAACCCCTGAGTGGTCTAGACTCAAACGATTGACTCGAACCTGGCTGGGCCCAATCTTCATCCGCTGTAGAAGCCTGTTCACCGGTTGTGGGGGCAGAGGCCGGAGTAACAAGAAACTCTGTGAGTGCATGTGGGGGTGGCAATTCTAACATTATAGATATTTTGGGGGTTGCACAAGGTGGCTGTAGTGATGGCATGGCGGTAGCTAAGGTCCCTCGTCATGGAACTAGGTTCCTTAGTTGGAACATTGCCGGGTTAAATAACAAGGCATATGACGCTAAGTGGAGGGACTGTCTTACTGATTGTGACATCATCGGGCTCCAGGAAACGTGGGATACAAAAAATACCGTTCTCCTGGATGGGTACGCTGCCTTTTGGTCGCCAGCAGTTGCTTCCCCAATGGGGAGGGCGAAGGGTGGACTCTTAACCCTTATTTCGTTCAAGTTCAAGTTCAAGTTCAAGAATTTGTATAGCGCACTACTCACCCAGAGGGTCTCAAGGCGCTTGGGGGGGATGAACAGTGCAGGTTTTTAGCTGTTTTCTGAAAGAGAGGTGGTTCTGTGTAGAGCGGAGGTGAATGGGGAGAGAATTCCAAGTCTTGGCCGCTAAGTAGGAGAAGGATCTTCCTCCCATGGTGGATCTATGGATGCGCGGAATTGCGGCGAGGGCTTGATTGGATGATCGTAGTTGGCGGGTGGGTGTGTAGAAGGATAGTCGTTTGTTGAGGCATTCTGGTCCTAGGTCGTAGAGGGCTTTGTGTGCGTGGGTGAGGAGACGGAATGTGATTCTCTTGTTTACGGGAAGCCAATGGAGGTCTTTCAGGTGGCCGCAAATGTGGTTTAACGGGGGATGTCCAGTATGATTCTGGCTGAGGCGTTTTGGATGCGTTGGAGTTTTTTCTGTAATTTGGCTGTGGTTCCGGCGTAAAAGGTATTTCCATAGTCCAGTCGGCTAGTGACCAGTGCGTGTGTGACTGTCTTTCTTGTTTTGGTGGGGATCCAACTGAATATTTTTTTGAGCATGCGTAGGATGTTGAAGCATGAGGATGAGACGGCGTTGACTTGTCTGGTCATCGAGAGGGAGGAGTCCAGGATGAAGCCCAGGTTACGTGCATGATCAGTAGGTATGGGTGTGGTTCCTAGGGCTGGAGGCCACCATGAGTCGTCCCAGGCAGAGGGGGCAGATCCTAAAATGAGGACTTCCGTTTTGTCCGAGTTTAGTTTTAAACGGCTGTTCTTCATCCACTCGGCTACTTATTTCATTCCTTCGTGTAGATTGGTTTTGGCGGTGTTAGGGTCTTTGGGGAGGGAGAGTATCAGTTGGGTGTCGTCTGCATAGGAGATGATGTTGAGGTTGTGTTGTCGCGCGATGGATGCGAGGGGGCTCATGTATACGTTGAAGAGAGTGGGACTGAGCGATGATCCTTGTGGTACGCCGCAGATGACTTCGGTGGCCTCTGATTTGAATGGGGGGAGGCGGACTCTCTGGGTTCTTCCTGCGAGAAATGAGATGATCCAGTCCAGAGCTTTTCCTTGTATTTCGACATTGCTGAGGCGTTGTATGAGGGTGCTATGACAGACTGTGTCGAAGGCTGCTGAGAGGTCAAGTAAGATGAGGGCAACTGTTTCTCCGTTGTCCAGTAGTGTTCGGATGTCGTCTGTAGCTGCGATAAGTGCAGTTTCGGTGCTATGTTTGGCTCGGAAGCCGGATTGTGATGGGTCGAGTGATTTGTTGGATTCGAGGAAGGCGGCGAGCTGATTATTGACGGCTTTCTCAATGACTTTTGCCGGGAAAGGGAGGAGTGAGATGGGGGCGGTAGTTCTTAAGTTCCGAGAGGTCTGCTGTGGGTTTCTTCAGGAGGGCGCTGAGTTCGGCATGTTTCCAGATTTCCGGGAAGGTTGCGGAGTTGAGGGAGCAGTTGATGACATCGCGGAGATGGGGTGCGATGATGGAGTCTGCTTTGTTGAAGATGTGGTGGGGACATGGGTCGGTTGGTGAGCCTGAGTGGATGGAGTTCATCAGGCGGATGGTGTCTTCTGTAGTGATTGGGTTCCAGGCATAAAGGTTGTGAGAGTGCTGTTTTGGTTCGGAGGTGGGTGGAGTGGTTTGTTGGTCGGTCTGGTTTTTGAAGCTGTTATGTATGTCGGCGATTTTGTTGTGGAAGAAAGATGATAAAGAGTCGCAGAGGTCTTGGGAGGGAGTGATGTCGTTGGAGCCGGCGGTGGGGTTGGTAAATTCTTTGACGATGTTGAATAGTTCTTTGCTGTTGTGGGTGTTTTTGTCGAGTTGATCCTTGAATGCGGATTTCTTGGAGGATTGGATCAATTGGTGGTGTTTGCGGGTGGCGTCTTTGAAGGTGGTCAGGTTGTCAGTGGTTGGGTTTTTTTTCCAGGTTTTCTCGAGAGTATGGCATAGCTTTTTGGATTTCTTAAGATCATCGTTGAACCAGGGGGCATTTTTGCTACCGTGTTTGATCTGGTGGTTTTTCAAGGGTGCTAATTCGTCAGAGCTGTGGGTGATCCATTGTGTGAGTTTGGTGGCAGCTTGGTTTGGGTCCGATGATATGGCAGGAGGGTTTTGGTTAAGTGATGTGAAGAGTTGGTCAGTGGTGATTTTGTTCCAGTTTCTTCGAGGAATAGGTTGTGGGGAGTTGTGGGTCGAGGTCTTTTTGTAGCTGAAGTGGACGCAGCTGTGGTCCGTCCAGTGAAGAGTTGTGGTGTGATCGAAGGAAATGTGTTTGCTGGAAGTGAAGATAGGGTCGAGCGTGTGTCCGGCTAGGTGAGTGGGGGTGTTAACAAGATGTTTGAGTCCGAGATTGGCGAGGTTGTCCAGAAGGGTGGTTGTGTTGCTGTCGTTTTTCTTTTCCATGTGGAAGTTGAGGTCTCCCAGTAGGATCTAGTTCTCGGATGAGAGGGCATGTGGGCTGATGAAGTCCGTGATGTCTTCGTTGAATTTTGTGCGGGTTCCTGGTGGTCTGTAGATGAGGGTGCCTCTAAGTGTGGTCCTGGGGTCGGTGTGGATTTGGAAGTGAAGGTGTTCGGCGGCCGCGAGGTTGACATCGGAGCTGGTCGTGATTCGGATGGTGTTCTTATGGACGATGGCGATACCTCCTCCTGTTTGGATGGGGCGGTCTTTTCGGATGATCTTGTAATTGGCCGGGATAGCTATGGCTATGTCGGGTGCTGATGAGGCGTTCATCCATGTTTCAGTAAGGAAGGCGACGTCCGGTGATGTGGTGTCGAGTAGATCCCAGAGTTCGGTGGCGTGTCTGTGGATCGAGCGGGTGTTCAGCAGGATGCACTTCAGGTGTTTAGAGTCGGAGGTATGTTCGGAGGAGGTGGATTTGGTGTGTGTCTTGATGCAGGAAAACTTGCAGGAGAGGCAGGCGAATGGTCCCTGGGTGTGTCCTGGGGTAGCTTTGCAGCATTGTGGTGTGCTTTCGGGGTTGAGGGCCAGTAGGGTATCGGCGTCGTACGTTATGCGGGTGGGGAGGGGTTTGCGGGGACCAGGGGGTCTAGCGCTGGGCGCGGTCCAGGCGCGGACGGGCGTAGATGGGCTTACCTTTGGCGCAACTTTGGCGCGCATGGGGCGCGTCCGCTGCGCGTGAACGCTGCGCGCATATGCATCTGTCATATGTAGATAGTGGAGGGGGAGGGGCGAGGGAGGGGCAGCTCGGAGGCGGGAACGAGGGAATTTTAACCAAAACCTTTGGTAACTGGCTTATTGTCAACTTTTATAATTTCTTTGATAAAGCCGTCTTTAATGAACATCTAGTCAGTCTATAGGATTTCATAGAACTGTATAATGTTAACAGCACAAATTGTTATTCGGTTATAGTGCTTGGAGATTTTAATGTTCACTGTTGTAATGGTAATTGTTATGTCTGGGATTGTTTAGGACCAGCTAATCAATACAACATCCACTTCGAGCATTCCCCGCAGGGATCGTATCTAGAAGAACTGGTGGCTGGAAATGATCTGATCTACCCTAGCCAATCTAGAGGGGACGTTCCAACTTTAAAGGGTAAAGGTTCTGGGTCTATCATTGATTACATTTTTGTCAGGACAAATGTGGCTAATAGGGCCTGTCATTATAATGTTTCCTGGTCCTTATATGGTGACCATAACCCTGTAAGGCTGATTCTGAAGGATGACTTAAAGAAAAAAGACAAATCTAATTTGACAGCAGGAATGTCAGATTTAAGCCCCACCGATCAAGCTCGACGTATGAAATGGTGTCGGGTGGTGCCTGGGGATTTTGTTGACAATTTGCTGGCAAAGATTGGCCAAGAAATGTCTACCTGCTTAACAGATGGTATAGTCGGGGAAGAAGTCCTTATGGCCTATAAAAAAAATTGTACCCAAATCGATAATGATCTCAAAAAAGTAGTTAAGGGGCCATCATCGAATGGGGAGAAATGGTTTGATAAAAATTGTTTGATAGCCCATCGTAACCTGATGGTAGCGTTGAAATCCAATCCCCCTGACAAAGTGGAAGTAGCTGCCCCTAGGAACTCATACAAATTGGCACAAAAAAAGCGGAAAAATGAAATCAGGGAGGAGGCCTGGAATGAGCTCCTATACATTGACATCATTAAAAATAGTGCCAAATTTTGGTCAGTGGTTAACAAGCCTTTTTTCAAGGACAATAGCAACAGTGAGCTTGACTGTGGCATACAGGAACAAGAATGGTTCAGTCATTTTAAAAATGTTTATGATGGGGAAGGGATGCCGGAAGGTCCAGTCCTAAATATTGAAAATTATACACTGACTTTTACCGAGCTAGAGGTAGCGCAAGCTATAATGCAAATGACGAGTAATAAGGCTCCAGGACCAGACGGAGTCCCGGCAGACCTTTTTAAAGCAGACGTTAAGACCTGGGCAAAGATATTGTACAATGTCTTTGTCAATGCTTGTCATTTGGGCCTGCCTCCTACATGGGCAAGATCTGTCATCATACCAATATATAAGAAAGGGAATAGAGGTGACCCAAGTTGCTATCGCCCAATATCCCTAATTGACTCCTCAGTAAAGGTACTGGGCAGGGTGGTTTTAAGTCAACTGAATAGCTGGCTTGAGGAAACGGGAACGCTTTCAGCAGCCCAGTACGGCTTTAGAAAAGGGATGGGCACAATAGACCAATGCCTAAACTTACAACTTTTAATAGGCAAATATACGGTGGCAAAGAAGGGTGCACTATTTTTGGCCTTCATGGACCTGTCCTCGGCCTTTGACCGAGTAAACAGGTCAAAGCTGTGGTCCAATCTTTTAACCCTAGGTGTCGACAAAAACATCGTCCATTTTCTAGCGGACCTGCACAGGGATTTATTTGCAACTGTGAGGTATGACCAGCGGGGTGATTGTACAGAAGGTATTTCCATTTCAAATGGAGTCAGGCAGGGGTGCATTTTGGCGCCCCCGCTCTTTAAATTATATATTAACAACTTAGATATTACCCTAACTGCCTCCTGTAAAGATATCCCCTGTGCAGGGAAACGCCCGATTCCCGCTCTTTTATATGTGGATGACGCCGCTCTTTTAGCAAGAATGGCAGTGGGACTACAGTTATTGCTAGACTCCTTTTCGGCCTTCATGAAGTCAATAGACTGAAGCGTAAACTTTTCCAAATCACATAATGGCCATTGGTCAGAAATCCCTAAAAGTTAAAACCCTTTACTGCGAGGGAAACCTATTAACCAGGGTCTCGTCGTTCCCATACCTTGGAGTACTATTTGATGACCAAGGATCCTGGGGAACCCAAATTACAGTGAAAACAACAGTTCTGATCAGAGCTACATCTGCTGTGTTGGGTTTCGCCAGGAAGCTAGGAGTCGGGCCTATGAACGCCCTAATACAAATATACAGAGCAAAGTGTATATCACTAGCTATGTATGGGGCCGATCTGTGGGGCATCAAAAACACAAAGGCGATACAGATTGTCGAAGATAGGTTTTTAAAGAATCTTCTAACTGTCCCTAAAACAACAGCCAATTACACTGTCCATCAGGAATGTGGAATTGGCTTTGTTGAAGATGCAATTGCCGTGGCACCCCTACAGAAATGGATAACTACTTGGCTAAACCCTGATTTAGTGTTAAATCATGACATCTTGAAATATTGCATGTCACTCGATCGTGGGTTGTCCATACCTTGGCCAATTATGTCAAAAAGCTATCAGTCAAGCTAGGCAGACCAGAATTATATAACTCCCCAGAAACATTAGAGAAGGGAGATATAAAATGTTCTAAGGAAACATACCTACGTATAGCTACCATGGACAGGGAAGAGAGAGAGCTGGCAAAGGTGACAGTTAGGGCCCATCAGCTATGTAAAACAACATTATTGATGGAACCATATTTAGGCTAAGTCACAAATAATAACCACCTTTTCTTATTGATTCAATTTAGATTTAATCAATTTCATTTTCTCCTTGGTGAGTAGAAGGGTTGGAAGAAGGTAGATGATCTTGGGCCCTGGTCCTGTGATAGTTTTTCTGTGCAGGACATCATACACTTCTTATTTTTCTGTGAGCACCTTACTGTCATTAGGAAACGTTTTATCCTCCCAATTTTAAAAAAACAAAGGTTTTATGCAATTGAGACCAGCTCGTCTCTATTTGCAAATGCTGAATGATGTAAGGGTAACTTTTAACATTGCCAACTTTTTATCTGCAGCTGTGAGAACCCTGAGGAAAATAACCTAATATTTTATAAACATGTATATTATTTTATCATTGTGTGTTAAAATGAAATTACTCTGTACCATTTTTATCAACTGATTTTATAAGTATATGGGATATGATTGTGCTTTATATACCAGGGATTTACAGTTGCTGACATAATCTGTTTTTTAGTATGCTTTTATGGTTTGCACATAAACCGAATAAAGATATTTGACTGACTGAAGTCTTGTGTTGTTTGTGTATGTTTCCTGAGGTCCATAGAGCATTACCCCAGGAAATGCTTATGATGTTTTTAAGGATTCCTAGAGCTGCAGCTTTTGCTCTATATCTTGGGTATTTTGGGTCACCTGGTTGTTGGTCTTATGGTTGATTATGTGAGCTAAGGAGTATAAAAAAACCTCTAACAAATGTTTAATGTCATTATGAAAACAAATACTTTAGTAAGACATTTATTGATAAGCATTATATTGTGCTTTCTTCTTGATGTATTAATTTGAAGTTGTGTATTTGGAATCTAATAGATATAAAGGGTGTTGGAAATGGCCTTTTCTAGGATGCTTCCCCTCGACTTTGTTTTGCTTTTGTCCCTCCCAGTTTTCCACTGATCAATGTGCTAGCCTTAGGACTTTAAGTGCTTTTGACCCTGCCATTCAGTGTCAAAGCACTGTGCTTGTCATATACATACTGGTGATTAGTGTATACAGGATTGGCTGAATTGAGTTATTTGTAAGTCCCTTTTCTAGAGGTAAGACATTTACCTAGGGCATGTAAGTCAAAGGTTCCTCTGTGGGCATTCAGCACTGGATGTGCCACCCATGGAGGTAACTCTTCAAACGTGACACAGATTTTCCATCACGGAGCAGGTTACTGTTACTGGCTTAGGATGAAAGAAGATACTTTCCAAGGTTCTGCATGTCTCTCGCTATATTGAAGTACTCCCCTGGGACAGGGTACAGTGCCGGAAAGAGGTAGGGTATGTGAACGTGTGTGCTACAAGTGCTGGTAGTGAATGGCACCGGGTGGTGTTTTGGTATGATAAGGCCTACTTCTCTAATAGGATTAGCATGAGGGATCTGTGGAAAAAGCTATTGAGTTGTATTTTGTATAGGCAGAAGAGTGGCAGTATAGTGTTTGATACCGATGAGTTAGTAATGGTGAATTCTCTCCAGTGGTGCTTGTTTTTGCTCCCATAGGATAACATTGTACTGATTGAAAAACGCAATGTGTCCACTCTTTACATTGAAAAAAAGTGATAGTGCATAATGTATTTTACTGCAACATAGTATCGTTAGTTCTAAGAAATAAATATACAAAAAGTCATATTTTTACAAGCCACTGGTCTTGGATTTAGTCATTGAATGTGTATAATCATTTCTTGCCTGTGTGTGTACAACAAATGCTTAGCAGTGCCCTCGGATGAGCCTAACTACTCACCCATACAGTAGAATAGAGAGCATTAGTATTATCTACGTGAGCCTCTATAAAGCCTCTGGGTATCCACTGGACTCTGTGCACACTATACCTTACTTTGGTATAGTATGTACAGAGCCAGCTTCTTACATGCCCTATCCGCAACAACTCCTATTTGGTCCCTAGATAGGTTTGCCACGGACCCACAAAACATACAAAATCATGCATTACATGCAATGCAAACAAAATAATTCTTGAAATATCATCTATGTCTGTCACACCTGTGCATTTTCCCTAAAGAAAACTGGCAACATCTCAACTACTACATACCTGTAGAGTGTCACCCGGCCTGTACTATACAATGTAGCTACTTTACATTACCAGGGCTGGGCAGAGTCTGAGGAGATAAATAAAGGGGCAGATGGTCACTCGAGGCCATAGCCGACAACCAGCCATTGCCGACAACCATACTAAGTGTGTGTGACTACTAGTCCTTTATGCAGCGGTCCTTGGCCACGTTTCACTGCTACCAACAGAGCCGGACCCTTATGCTGGTCAAGAGGTAAGCACAACCCTGCCGGTGTATGCTGAAAATCACCATAGTGGTGTCTACTCACTGTGCTGCTCGACCCTCGGGAACCCGGAACGGCCTGTCAGCTGCTACGAGACTCATACCCACAGTCGAGTGAAGCGTACCTGGTGGGGGCATATGTCCACCTGCTGTGCGTCCCAGGCGCAAGCGTTGTCCCCCATGCCCAAGGGTCCTTATCCGATCCTGAAGCCCACTCTTGCATGCTGTAGCACCCGTTCCAAGTGGGAGACGAACTTTGGCATTTCCCCGGGCTGCACTGCTCTGTGACTACCACCAGAGGCCCTGCCCCTGGCTTGTGGCCAGCTGACCTACGTGCCCTGGCTATCATCTGCCTGCCACCTCCAGCAATCCATCACCCTGATGCTGTGCCCCCACATACAGTGGGCTTTGGAGAAGACCACCACTCCCTAGGCCCCACCGCATGCCTGTAATAGCTGACAGGGATCCGAGGAGCACCATGTGGGACCTGTTGTCACCAAGGAACCTGGAGGGAAAAGGATCAGCTTGTTAAACTATAACACAAAAAAAGAAAACATAAAAAGAGGCCAAAAGAAAATCAAGTGAGGAGTAATAAAAGGGGGAGTGAGAGTAAAATAAAGGAGGAGGCCACTCAAGGGGAAGGCCACACTGGTGCATACAGCCACCTGAAAAGCACACTGAAGAAAGCGATTCAAAAGCCAATACAGTCCAAAAAGTGAGGTGAGCTCAGCAGTCCTGCGCCCACACAGCAAAAGCACAAAGCCAGACACTAACTGAAAATCAGCCACTCTCGGATGAGGCCCGCATGAATCTGACAAATTGGTCATAGTGTAAGAGAGAAAGAGGCAACAAGTCACAGCCATGAGTGAGCAGCAACAGGAGCAAGTATGCCCTGGTCCGGCCCCCTACGCGCATGTCTCAGTAACGCCACTGCCACCATTCAGTGAACTGTCAGATCCAGCCACAAGGCACCAAGGTGGCGCTCATGAACTGGGTGATTACAGCATTAGTTATGCTAATATCAAGATTGCGTGTACGCGCTCAACCAGGTTGTAATGGCGAGTTAAAAAAATCATTCTTGATTTGATGTGCTCCCGGGGCAACACTCTATGGATTTTGAATTTGCTTAACATAATAACCCTTCACAGGGCTTTGATTGTGCCTAGAGGGACCCAACCAATGATAGGGGGCGCAACCTTTAGAGCATTAGTTATGCGCCACACGGGAGACTGATGCTGCCATCAAGAGGACACTACTAATACACTTCAGTGTCACAGAACTCTGTGAGCTGTTCAAAACCCTGCCAAACACAGGTGATGGTGCTGATTTCAATGCAGCAGTACCTGCCCTGAACAGGCACCTCGACCCACAGCTCTCTCTAGACTAGGAACTTCAAGCTAAGCCAAGCCAAGCAAACAGACACCGAAACAGTTGACATGCCCGGTTAAGAAAACTCGCAAGCAACTGTGTGTGAACATTACCAACAAGAAGAGATTTGAGCGCAAATCATACAAGGATGCAAATCAGCTGTGCTACGGTAGTTGATCTTAAGGCAGCCAGGCATCGCAGTTGATGGCATTTTAACATTGGTCTGTTCCCACAAACTGTCCAACAGGGTACACAGACAAAATATCGATTTTTAAATATCGATATACAAAAATATCGAAGTTTAAATATCGATATACAAAAATATCGAAGGTAAGTAATATCGACAGTCTAAATATCGATATTGGTATGATATCAGTAATATCGAAGTTGTAAATATCGATGTCAATAATATCGAAATTAATAACTTTGATGTTACTAATATCAATTTTTAAATAAATTTAGTGTATATTATATTGTATTTATTATGTTTTATTATTTATTTTTAATGTAATTTAATTAAATATTGTCTTTTACTACTGTAGCGGGTTGTGGGTTTATAGGGGAATAGGGTGAGAAGTAATTTAATTATGTTAAATTAATTATTAATTAGTAGGAATTATTAATTAATTCATTGAGAATCAATTTTTAATTATTTTTAATTAATTTATTAATTGATAAATATGTTCTGTAGCGGGTTATGGGTTTATAGGGGAATAGGGTGGGAAGTAATTTAATAATAATTAATTAATTGATATATGTTTGTACATATTTTAATTAATAATTAATTGGTAATTAATCTCTATTAATTAGTTTATGAATTATTATAATTTCTTTACATATTTATAATTATTAATTAGTTGGTAATTAATTAATATTAATTATTTAATTACATTAATTATAGTAATTTTTTATATACAATTTATTGTTATTCTTAATTAATTAATTGGGCAAAATAATATTAATTATTAAATTAAATTAATTACACCAAATGTGCTAATATATTTACTTTATTGTTATTGTTAATTAATAATTAATTGGTAATTAAATAATATTAATTAATTTTGGGTACAGGGGTATTTTTTGGGTTCAGGGTCAATTTTCAGTTCATGGGTAAAGGGGTATTTTTAGGGTTCAGGGTCAGTTTTCAGTTTTTGGGTAAAGGGGTATTTTTAGGGTTCAGGGTCAGTTTTCAGTTTTTGGGTAAAGGGGTATTTTTAGGGTTCTGGGTCAGTTTTCAGTTTTTGGGTAAAGGGGTATTTTTAGGGTTCTGGGTCAGTTTTCAGTTCATGGGTAAAGGGGTATTTTTAGGGTTTAGGGTCAGTTTTCAGTTTTTGGGTAAAGGGGTATTTTTAGGGTTCAGGGTCAGTTTTCAGTTTTTGGGTAAAGGGGTATTTTTAGGGTTCTTGGTCAGTTTTGGGTTTTTGGGGTACAGGGATATTTTTAGGGTTCAGGGTCAGTTTTGGGTTTTTGGGGTACAGGCGTACAGGTTAAAAACTATTTTTAAGTGTTTTATTTATTTTAAATGTATATGTATTAGTTTTAATTTTGTTTTAATATTTTTATTTAATAGTTGTAAAATTATATGTATTTAATTATTATTTTTACATTATTAATAATACATTTAAAAAAACGATATTTTTGATTCCGATATTTTTGTACTACGATATTATTTTTTCGATATATTTGTACTTACCTTAATGAAGATAGGATTCCGATATTTTTGCTGTCGATATTTTTGCTCCGATATTTTTGCATGTCGATATTCTGTCTGTCGATATTATGTCAGACATTCGTCCAACAGCTCTGCTGATGAGAGGGAAAAGGCCCTCTGGAGAGGCATGAAACCACCAGCTCCCAGAAAGCCATCAGCATCAAAGAGTAAAAGCCAGGGGCCTGCTCGGCAGGTAAGTAACCTTAAAATACAGAGTGTTAGCTGCTGCAATTGTGATAGGGAACATAAGCCCTGAGTTGTTTTCCCAGTGAGAGGATGAGCATGTTTGAAGTGCGTCAAGGTCAACCACTTTGTGAAAGTGTGCCGAAGTGGGAGGCAGAGACTCAAAGCTGTGTACCCAAGGAGATTGTCTACAACCCTGTGCCAGCTATCAATTGATGAAGCCACTGATATCGAGACGCCCAGTAGCAAGGGAGTAGGTCTCCATCAGAACAATGAAGAAGACAATGTCTTTGTGATATCCTTCACCAGGAGCAAAGGAAACAAGAAAAAAACAACTCAAATATGTACCATGGAGATGAGAGGCAACCCTGTTGCAGCCCTCATTGACATGGGGGCGCCCGTAAATGTGAAGGACTCAGAGCAATTTGAGAAGTGTACACCATGGCTGGCGCTGTCACCCAGCTGAGCCAGAATCTACGCCTATTGAGGAACAGAGCTGCTGCCCCTCAGAAGAATGATTTAGGAGGATGTAGCAAGAGAAGGCTGCTTGACCCAAGTGAAGTTCCACATCACGGAGAGAGGTAAAGGCACCCTGCTGATCTGTCATACAGTCAGAGACCTCTAATTAGTGTTCTTCATGAAGAAAGAGCATGAATCACATGCCGACACCATGCTCGCTGAATTTACCCAACTGTTCGTAGGTCTAGGAAAACTGAAAGGGAAACAAACCATGTTACACAATGGCAACTATATCCAACCCACTGCATTATGACACAGAAGATTCCCTTTTCATCTCAGACCGCAAATGGGATAAGAACTACAAGCCTTGGAGAAACAGGGAGTTGTTGAGACAGTGACCGGCCCTACACCCTTAGTAACCCTGCTAGTCATAACTCCCACGCCAAAGCAACCAGGAGCAATACAGCTGTGCAAAGATAAAAGGCTCCCAAATCAGGCCATTTTACAAGAACTCCACATTGCTCCAACCATGGATAACAATGCAGCCGACTTCAATAGGGTGAAATGGTTTTCGAAGCTAGACCTCAACGTGGGAAACACCAGCTGGAGCTCAACGCAAAAAGTCACAATAACACTACCTTTTCTGTGCATATGTGCCTCTTATGGTACCGAAGACTAAACTTTGGAATTTCACCCGGGGCAGAGGTGTTTCAGAATGCTATCAGAGAAACCCTCTCCAGGCTAATGGAAGTGATCAACCTTAGCGATGATATCCTGGTCTACTCCGAGAGACTCGAGGAGCATCACACGAGACTGAGAGCCACCCTGCAACTCCTAGTGAACTGCGGCTTGATGCTGCATATAAAGAAATGCTCTCTTTACCAGAACTTCATGGAATTCTTGGGGTATATATTCTCACAAGAAGGACTCAAAGTCGATCCCAAAAAGGGAGACACCATACGGAATGCACCAGTGCCCCCGAATCTAACAGAAGTGTTCGGCTTCCTGAGGATGGTGACATACTGTGGGAGATTCAGCCCGAATCTCGCCTCGTTATCTGAGCTGATACAGCCCTAACACAAATGGGTGCAGCTGTGGGAATAAAACACTGATGCTGAGGCAGCTTTAATTGCCATAAAAGGGGGCCCCTCGACAAGGTCACCATGGCAAACTTCCACCCACAGCAGAAGACGGAGTTGGAAGTTATTGCCAGCCCAGTGGGACTTGGAGCGGGGCTCCTACAAGAGAAAGTGGACAGGGAATAGGTACCCGTAGCATATGCCAGCAGAGCACTTTCAGATACGGAAACCTGATACATTCAGATTGAGTGGGAAGCACTGGTGATACAATGGCCGTGCCTCCATTTGCACTGATTTCTGTGTGGTCGACAATTCAAAGTGGTCACCGATCATAAACACTTCATCCAGCTCTTCGATGGAACCACCCAACTCGCTCCCCAAAGGATTCAATGATGGGCCGCACAGCTGTAGCCATACTCCTTTGAAGTCATCTCTCGACCAAGGGCCAACAACCCCGCCAACTACTTATCAAGGCACCCCTCCTGCATGAAAGGAGTCAACAGACAGAAGATGAGGAAGGGACTGAAAAGTTTTTGCAGATGATCGTATAAGAGGCCTGCCCCAAAGCTCTTATCATCGAAGAGAACCGCGAAGTGATGGAGTATGATGTAAGCATAACTTGAGAAAAGGAGGCCCTAATCAGGAGGTGGTGGCAACATTTCCTCGATGGGTCCCAGTCACTGACGCAAGATGAGCAGCAATCACAGCAGCAGCTATGGAGAGTGCGAAGTGAGATGCATGTGAGTTGAGATGGTCTGTTGCTGTTAGGCCGGCAGATAGTGATACGCCAGAGTCTGAGGGTCAGGGTAGTCATTGCACACCAAGGGCAACAGGGAATCACCAAGATGAAGGCAAGTCTGCACAGCAATGTATGGTTTCCAATGATGGATGTGCTGGTGGGTGAGAAAGTGTGGAGCTGTCAATCTGGTGCCATCACTAGTGGAGACCCCCTCACCATCTCTGGTGCTAACTGAAGAGTCCAGGCTCGAGTTATGGTCCAAGATCAGCATAAACATAGGACTTTCCTGGATCAGCACACCACGGTAGCGCTCATGAACTCCCACAAAAAAATTTCATTGGTGGAGCTGGAGCAATCATTAGCATTCTCTCACGTGCAGCCCATTCTGGAAAAGACCTTCGCGCTGCTTGGCCTGCCGGACTACATCAAGTCCCACAAGACTGGAGTGACCAGAATACCTATCATCCCTTGCCATTCGCCACTGGAAAATAACTCACCAATGGCCCTCAGCTAATGGGGAGGTCGAGAGGTTCACGCATCTTTGAACCGGACCCTGAGGATAGAAGTGGATCAGGGCAAAGATGCAGAGTGCTGCTTACACAAGTTCTTGAGGACCTACTGGTAGTCTCTGCATAGCACCACCAACTGCACCCCTGACTCTTTGATGTTCTGCAGAGCTACAAGGGATAGTATTCTGACAGTATTCTGGCCACCAATCGATATTGACATTGAAGCCACTCAACTCAAGAGAAAAGCCACCAATGATAAGGCTTGCATACAGCACCGAGCTTGGAGTCCCGCTCTGCAGCTTAAGACCCCAGTTATCATGAAAGACTGACATCCACAAAACGAAATTTAGGAACCCCTATGAGCGGGAAGTTGGAGACTCGTGAAAAACGATGGCACCATGGTCGCTGTCCTGCAAGGATGCTGCACGGCAGTGCAGGATATATCATTGTTCATGAAGGCTGCGGGAGCTGGCGATAGGGTAGATAAATACTTGGAAGAGAATTGTGGAGCAGGAGACCCTTGCTTGCCCATTTGTTCCACAATTCATAGACTTTCAAAAGGTGCTGATGATGGAGAGCGCTCTGCCACGAATGCCCCATCAAACCATGCTGGCAAAAGGCAGCTGATGTTTCCGGCTGGAGAAGTTATTGACAGCAGTTCTTCATGGAGGAGAGAAAGATGCACTGTGAGGAGCTAGAGTTATGGCTTAACCCAGATCCCGGTCATGGACTGTGAGAGGTTGTATGTCCATTAATCACTGTTTGAACATTTATCTACACATCATTAACCAATGTAAGAGATTTAGGGGCATATCATCAAGGGATTTAACTCTGCTTTTTTGGCTTTAAAAGCCAAGAAAGCAGAGATAAAATTATCTCCCTATCAGCAACAGGGTGCTTACACGCAAGTTCGCAAGTTAGCACCCTTTTTCACTACACTTCACCTTGCATCTCTAATGAGATGCAAAGGGGGCGTTCCAGAGAAAAATAATAGGAGAAATGTTGTTAAGCAACATTTCTCCTATTATCAAGGATATCGCTAACCCTGTTAGTGATAAGAAAAGCAGCGCTAACCACGGTTAGCGCTGCTTTTTTTACACCTGGTATTTTCCTGACTTAGCCATGATATCCTATGGAAGGTGGATATCATGGCTAAGTTTGTGAGCCCCTATCATCAAGCTAAAGCCAAACTTCGAGAGATTATTGTTGGTTTTCCAGCGATAATCTCTCATTTGGCAGTTAGCGCAAGGATTTTTATCACTTCTAAGAAAAGCGTTGCTAAAAGCACGCTATCTCAGTGACCCGGAGATGATTATCCGAGCGCTAAGTGCGCTTAGCGATAATTATCGCTGGGGCTTGATAATGCCACCGAGCAGATAAAGGAGCAGACGGTCACTCGAGGCCTTTGCCAACAACCATACTAAGTGTGAGTGAGTGCTAGTCCTTCATGCTGCGATCCGTGGCCATCTGCCACTGCTACCAGTAGGCCGGGACCCTTACAGTTTTTATGGAAAGTGATATAAAATTATCAATCTTCCTAAAAAAGCGGAACTCGAACTTCCACAGATTTTCTCCTATCACCCTCATCCATCATATACTTTTGCTGCCCTCAATGGCTTGACTCCAGAGGTAGCAGGCTGGGTGATTCCCTTCTATAAATCAGCCTTAATGCTGCCACCTACTTTTGGTTTCTGAGATATACGCTCCATATTCAATCATTTTACTATTAATCACCCAAAAAACACACTTGCCATCTGTTTAAATACTCAAAGAAATGTAGCTCTCGCTAAATTAAAGAAATTGTGATGAACTGCATAAAAGCCTTAATTCTGTTAGTTGTGCCCTTCATTCTTTATTGCTACTGCGTTGGAAGTGCACAAAATATTGACCCAATTATACATTTTATTTAGTACAGCAACAGGTAAGCACTTGCTATTTGATCACCATTTTCTGTACTTTTATTTCAGATATAGAAAGCTACATCTTCGGGACATTAATGAGAAGGCAATATTGTGCCACAAATAATGTAGAGCTGTCATAGGCAGTAATAGAAGTGCATTATTCAGCCGGAAGCACCAAGACCTGCTGGACTGTTAGACAATAAATGTCAGATGATGGCTTCCAGCCGGGTGATATATTGGTGCGAAACAGGAACAAAGCACGGCTATCCAGATGATGCTCGCCTCGGAACGTGATGATGCGCTGAACTGGAGATTACAAAAGGGCAACTATGACTGTAATGAATAGCCCGTATTGATGATAAAACATCGGATGAAAGGGACGAAAGGGAATTGATCAAGAAAGGAAAGAAGGCACGCACTTGAGTCGGTGCCATGCACATAAGAGAGAGTCCTGGGAGAGATATCCATTACGCCAGCGTAAATTGGCGTAACTTTGCTTTTCTGTCTGTTACACGGAATTTCCAGACTGATGCCATTAAATACACAGTAATTGTAAGCGCAGTAGCATAGGATTTAGCAGAGCGCCCAGAACGCCAGCACATGTGTCTTTTTGTGCTAAAATGTGATGCTCAATGCCTGCTTTACATTTCATGGAGATTGACATAATTTTAGCTGTATTTCGCGCAAATAAAGAAAAACAAATTATGCACCTTTCAGACACCCCACTCGGATTGGGTGATTACAGTAATTGCGGTTGTAGGTACCAAACACGAACAAACACGAAGGCTTTGAACGAAAGTGGAAAGAATAACAACGAATAAATGAGATTCAGCAAGTAAAATGCTGCTACGGAGATCTAGCTAAGCTGGATTGTGGGCACTTTCCAGAAATGTTAATACTATCTGAATATTATGATACTAATTCTGAGTTCTTCAATTTCTTGCGTCGGTTTTAAAAAAGCAGGCGCATTTCATTGGAGCAGGACGTGTACAATAGCAATAGCTGCCCCTTGTCTACTCAGTGCTGGCTGCCATTGAGTAACACGGGTGGGGCAGGGAGGATTGAAAAATACATTCAAATGTGACTTCCCTTGGTGCCAGACCGCCGGACCACTGTCTCTCCTTGCCTCGTCCTCTGAAGCAGGAAGCACAGGCTCCCCTAAGCCAATCTCAATGCTGCAATGTAGCGTTGTGATTGGTCTGAGCGCTGCGGATCGGCGCTCAGATGGGGACAGGCAGCCTGTGTATGTTTCTCACTGGGATATTTAATGCAGCTTGTGGGGAACATGCAAAGTGCGCAGGACTGTTTGGCCGGCTCTACAGGGCCAGCCAAAACGTCTCGCTCACTTAAGTGCCCACCATTTCTCCCCTTTCTGGCTGTGACGACAGCCAAGCCCCGCCCTGGCTGTAAAGCTGCATGACAAAGGGAAAATAAAATCATAATAGACGTAGTGTTATTATCATTTTATTTTTCCTTTTTTCCACTGTAAAAAAGGCAGTGAGGCAGCGCCCCTCCGCCTTAGCGGAGGAGCTGCCACTGTGTCTACTGTGGATTTTAGTGCAAAGGCATTACCTATTGCCATATCATGCCATCATTTGCAGATGCGGCTAATTAGAATGTGCTGTTGCAGAATAGACAAACTGATGTTTTTGGGGAATGATGACTGAGGAAGGTTCATTTACCTGGGTATTACCAGTCTGTAATTATATACGGGCTTATGCAGTATTTTCACACTTTCCTGAAGTTTACTGCATGTTACAATGGATGTGTTTTATAATTGTCAGAGCAGAAAATCACAATTCCAGTTTACCTCTTGCTATAGTGTGACATGGGAAGGCTTTTACATGTGTTTAATGAGATTTTGACTATATACAACACACAGGCGCCATACCCTTTAAAGCAGTGCCTTTTATAGCTGTTTCTTTTTACTGCTCCCACTTTGGTAGCAGCAAAAGGGAAACAGGACCCCTTTATTACTACTATATGTATAGGGTCTCTTGCACCTTGTTCCATTCATGAAGGCGTGTTGTCCCAATTTGCATATAGATTTTTTTCATGTAGATTTAGCTTTGGCATTGACCGGCATTGTTACATCTACGTCTCACCTAACAGTCTCACCTTAGATTGTTCAGTTGTACCCACAGTTGTAAGCAGAAGCTCTCACAATCCATTCATCAAAATATGTTGGTCCTAAAGATGGGCATTCCAGAGTGCTGGACTGCATTTAAATGAGTTCTACAGAAATAGTGTGTACTCCACCTCCCCGTTACTATATTAGCCACCAAATATTCAATTGAAATGATTAGATGATCTAAAAAATGAATTCTCTAATGTAAGTTTTAACGAGATTCGCCATCTCAGAGGTTCTGGATTCTTTCAGCGCAAAACCAGTCAATAGGATCAGAATCGAGAAAGACAGGTTTAGGGTCTGCTCTCAGTATCAATTTCCTTTGTGTGCATAGTGGATTACATTTCTAATTATAGATTTGATATGATCACAGTTGTCATTACATGACTAATGAAATTGTTCCAACTTGATAAGTTCCATTGCATTTTGACTCTATTCTGCATCTTCCTTGAGCAGTACTCCTTGGTGAAATTCATGAGGAAGGTTGTTGGTCCCTTTACTTAACAAGTAGGGGTCCTGGTCAGACTCCCTTTAGATAGGAAAGATCAGGCTGCTCTTTGAGGACACACAGAAAACAAGCTGAAATATAATTGGCTATTTGTCTCTTCTGAGTCACTCCCAAGGATACTTAAAAGTGATGTAGGCTCAATATCAAGGTAGACATCTGATTGATTTAAAGGACCCTGTGAAAGAGTGGGCTCTGATCTGCTTACACTTCATAATTTTTCCTTTTGCTCCATCACATTTTTGATCTCTGCTTGGAATGATTCTCATGTACTGGGTCTCAATCACTGTGAGATCTTCAAAAATGGATGTGTATGCCATCAATCTTTTAAGATAAGGTTCACTGAGGTATAGCTGGTGTTGCAATGTCATCCAGTGTGCCCTATGCCCCACCTATTTTATGATGACTGATACTGGTGGTAATTGACTCTGACTGTTCCTGGGCTGTATCTAATCAGGCCCAGGGCCAGAGCTATGTTGAAAACACACGTGAAAACACAAACATGCATTAGGGTACACTAAGGGGCCTATTATGATGGTGGGCAGATCACCACCGCCGGGTCAGATTATGATGGCGGTGGTGACTGCAGCGGTGTGAAAATCCGTCCGCCACTGATCTGGTGGTAGCAATCCGCCCATTGGCCTGGCGGGTGGAGCTGGACTGCAAAAATGGTGCCGGTGTCTAGCTTTTTCCGCCATCCGGATTAGGATGCATGCGGAAGTCAGCTTTTCCTCAGCGGACTCTCTGCTATGGAAAGGCTGGCAGGGATTGTGTTTGGGGTCCTGTTGCATGCTCCCCTCATGTTTGGGGGGTGTAGGTGCACTGGGGGGTACCCATGGTACCCATGGTACACCCCTATTTTTCACTGCACCAAGTGGCAGGCAGAGTGCAATGCCTGTCACATAGTGCAGTTAAATGCATAACATACTCATTTTCCTGATGCAGCGGTGCTGCTGGCAGCACCGCACGCCCCAATGTTAACGCTGCAGAATGCGACCGACCGCTGCGGAGGCGGTTCCATCATAATTCAACGGGCGGCACTACTGGAAGCACAATAGGTTATTTCCTACTCACAGCTCCCCTTTATTCCCTTTCAAATTTTAACAACATGTCCTATTCCAGTACCCAGCACCCACGTCTTGAAGAAACCCTGTAACTTGAGAAGGTCGAAACGTCGTCGACAGCAAAGGAAGGGAGAGTCCCAGAACTTTAGAAACAATCTCTAAAAAGTATAAAAAAAAACATCTCCAAGCGACCTCACTGTTGGTTATGGTCACAACTCTGGGGCACATCAGTCACCTTTTTTTATTTTGTACATAGTGTAAATACACAGTGAAATTATTATTCCTTTTCTACTGAATGTTTCTTGCAAGTAATAATTACGTCCATTTTCAGCTGAAGTGTGCATTACAGAAATTCTCTTGTATGTGGGCCTTATCCTCTAATGTTAGATTTATTCATCACTATAACCTATGAAATGCTATGGTTAGAATGTTATATTTTTTCCGCTTGAACTGCAACTCTAATCTAGATGCAAGAAATCAATACTCCATTAGTAAATTTCATCTTGTTTTGTCAAAATGAGTTCCTTGTGAGCAAATGCATGTTGGCTGATAAGATAATAAACATAGCTAACAAGAACAGCCTTCTCAAGCTCATGCCTCAATTCAACTCCCAAAAGCTGTAGAAAAACCGTCATTACTTTAGGGAAGCAGGGTCGCTGGATTCTGCTAGTGAAACACATACAAGTAAGCAGTCCTAAATCCTGCTTCCACACCATAAAGGCCACAACAGCAGCTTCCTTGATCAAACACTTAACAATGAGCCGGATTCACCGGGCTAAACTACATCCTTAGAAGGTCACTTTCCACTCTTCAGTGATGAACCCTCAACCAATTCAGTCTTACACTCTAGCCTTCTCACATGCCTGCACAAGATTGGATTCTAAGCACCTTCTCTCTGCTGGAACTAAGGGATAGAACACAAATTATCAGCCTGGCATCTTATTCATCAGAAACCATCAAAGGCATCTGCGAAGTGCCTAAAAGGTTCTTTGCTCTGCCCCACCCTCTTCAATGCATTTATCATTCCTCTGGCAACGTCATCCATGTACACTAGTTAGTTTTTAAATTTAAAGTGCGCAACAGCTACCCAAAAAGGGTTTCCCGGCACAAAAAGCAATGTGGAAAATTAGAAAAATTGATGTACATAAACAGCGTTCATTTCCCTTTTCCCACTCCTCTCCCTGTAAGCACCATGAATACCATAAAATATTGACCGCATCACTCTGCCAGTAAAAGCCCGTACCCATATGTACGTGACAGCCATTCTAGGCACCATGGCCTTTTGCCCATTGGAATCCCCGGCTTCCCTCCTGCGCGTATCCTAAACCCCCTCTCACATGCATAGACCATGACACCCTCTCCCTCTGCACGACCCTGCTATGAAAGGCAACCCTCCTGCTTGACCCACGCAAACCCCCCATTTCCTCTTGAAGAGGCATCCTTCGTCTCAGCTGACATAACCCCCCAGCTGTATCTGACTGCCCCTGTTCTCTCATGTACAGGTCACAAGACCTTTCTCTCTGTGCGACTCTGTCCCTGTGCGCACCCTGGCTCCCCCCTCCTCCCTCACATGGACAAGTCATAAACATTCCTCTTCTGCAAGACCCTGTCCTTGGGAGTCCCGGCCGCGCCTGACCAACACCTCCTTTCATTTTATGAATAACCCCTCTGTTAGTAAACCCTCCCTCCGCGATGGACTGTCCACACATGTCCGAGGCCATCACCTAAGCCGGAAGATACTGTTTATTGCCCCTTATGGTATGGAGTCACTCCTCTTCAAAGAACCCACTATTGATCCTGGCTTCCCCACCCCTTGGGATACGATCAGGCGCACATCTCCTAATAATCAGCGGAACACTCAGCTGCGTCATTGCCCCCTCCCTTATCTACAGTTCAAGGGTCTCTATTGATAACATATGTGGGGTAGGATTGACACGAGGATTATAGGGATGTCTTTTCTTTGTGTCACAATGTCCTGATTGTAATGCCAAGTGTTTTGTAAGGTATAAAAGAAGATGTCTCAGCTCACTTGTTAGAGCACCTCCCGAAAGACACTGTGTTTCGTGTCCGAAATGACAGGCTCTCCTCATGAGTAATAAACTCTGTTCATGATTCCTGCTCCCAGCGCCCGTCTCTTTATTTGGTAATCATTCAGAATGGGAACTAAGAGGCGTCTTGCGCCAGCAGCCCGGGCATCGAGGGTAATTTGGGCTCACCTTTTACAAATTGGCGTCCCAACGCGGGGTCCATCAGTGACATAAGGTCCAGTAAGAGAGATCCAGACGATGAGGTGAATATCTAAATGATCGGAGTATACCTGCCTTGAGAGGGCCCTCGCCCGGCTGCCGATTGAATGAACTTCACCGATTCTGAACGGACCTCTCTTGAGCGACCTATTGTCCTGACTGTAATCCCACAGGAATGCTGCATGGAGAAAGAGAACAATCGGGCGCTGGAGGAGGAAGACGAAGAACTGTCCGTATGGTCCGGTCCGGGTAAGATTAAGTAGGGCGTTTTGCACAAAATTGGTAGGATGGTTTTATCCATCTGATTGATTGATTGATTGTATTGGAATCGGTATTTGAATACTGATATTGTTGTTATTGGTTCATTTAGCTTTGGATGCTACTTGAAATATTGGTTCTCTTCTTGAGAACGAGACATTCTCTGTTTGCAAACGGCGGCGAATAGGAACGTTCGTCCCTCTTTGCAGATAGAGAAGGGTAGGTAATGCAGACTTTTGTCCCCGTTGTAATCCGTCATGCCTACTTTTCTCCCCACTGATTGTTTGAAATCGATTAATAATGGATTGTTGCTCTTTGAGATCTTCCCTGTCCACAAACAGAGACGAATAGGAATATTCTGTTTCCCTTTGCAGATAGCGAAGGGCAGGTAATGCAGACATTTGTCCCCGTTGTAATCCGTCATGCCTGTTTTTCTCCCCACTGATTGATTGGTTGCCTGGACATTGTTGTTCCAGGAATTGTTTCGTTTGAGGTATTTTCTACCTGCAAACAACGTGGAATAGAAATATTCTATCTAGTCTTTGCAAGTAGTAAAGGGTAGGTTATGCCCCTTTGTGAATTCGTCAGTCCCACCCACTCCCCACTGATTGTTTATTTGGGGGGTAGCTCGCATGGTCCGTCCAGGAGGCTACCCTTATGGAGGACATATGCTCCCCACTCACGGGCCATTTAGTGGAAGTAGATCATCTGGTCCGTCCAGGAGGCTACCCTAGTAAGTGGAAGTACATCCTTTGGTCTGTCCAGGATGATACCCTAATGAAGGAATATATGTTCCCCTTTTGATTGATAACCTAGTTCCACCCGGACCATTCATTGGAGGTAGCTCACCTGGTCCGTCCAAGAGTACCCCTAGTGAAAGGACATATAAAAATGAAGGGATCACCGTACCCTACTAACAGAAAACTTTAGCTCGAAACACGCTAAGGAAAAGAAGGAAAAATAAAAAGAATTCGGGCTAAGTCAGTAACCCCCTGATGAGCTTTCGACTTCACTAAAAATAAGAAACATTAGAAACAGTTCGTAATAAGAAATATAAAATGGCGAAAAATCGACAGCAAGACAGCCACGAGGTAGCTAGGCTCCACTGCCTATTCCTGCTCCCAACATGTCTGCCTCATTGCCCACCACGCCCAAATAACGGTCACATGAAATAGAAACAATTCAATAGGTACCTACCCCCATTCCAGAAGCTCCCGAAGTGCAACAGGTCCGCGGTTACGCCCATCCGGAAGGCGAGGCCTCGATGCGTGCAGGGCTCGGCTGGCCGCAGTCGAAGGGGGAGGCTGTAGGGCGGACGGCCCAAGGAATCATGGAGGTCTCCCCTTTCCCTCTTCTGCTGCCCTGCAGGCCACGGTGGGGGGGGGCTGTCTTGCCTCGGCCACCGACCACCCCCCACACCCTCTCTCTTGCCTGATCTGGCCATCGACGAGGACCGGAGCCAAGGCGAGGTTGGACAACCCTGAAAGTTGCAGGTAGTCCCGCCACATGACCACGCCTGAAGATTACAGGTAGTCCTGCCACATGTCAACGCCTGGGAGTGACAGGTAGTCCAGCCACACGGCAACGCCTGGACAGTTGCAGGTAGTCCCGCCACATGTCAAAAGGGGGGGGGGGATGTCTTGCCTCAGCCACCGACCCCCCCCCCCCCCCCCCCATCTTCAATGGCTGGCACGGCCAATACCGAAGCGCTGGAGCCGAAGAACGGCGCGGGGTCGCTGGAAGGGGGAGGCGGCGCGAACGACCCTCCCCCACCTCCCTCCAGGTGGAGGCTTCCAGCGACACCCCAATGCTCTTGCTTAAAGAGGGTCAACATCGAAAAGCGGTCTTTTGCCCAGGACGGGCACACGCCCCATGCCTTCTCTCCTCAACTTTGAAGATTCTATGAGAGCCGGGGGGCACCCCGATCCCTCCGCATGGGCGCCCCCGTCCCCCTCACTGGGAACCGCGACATCGGCGCACTCCTGCCAGCGCCAGCCTCAGTTTGAAAAAGGCTAAAATACAGCCAAGGCACAGACTTGTTCAGTTCCGGAGGAACACCAGAATGACCCGGTAGGAAAAATTGTTACCGCCCTCCCCACTCTTTGACTGATGGTCCATATTGCTAAACTGTTAACCCATTGCGAAAAAACTTTTGAAACCACCAACGGAAGGTTCTGGTCCTACTACGAGTCAGTGGAGGCAATCTGACTATGCAGGGACTTGCCTGACCTCGCCCAAAATGGCGCCGACACAAAATGAGACTTTTAAATAAACCTTGTTGCACCCTGATTGCGCAGCTTTGATGCCCCGAGATATGTATGCAGTATTTGGACAATGAAAGTAGATAAGAAGGATATTGAGTATGTGCTTGGAAAAGAAAGCGATATAAGATGGATATTGATTATGTGTTGGAAGCAACGAATTGGTATGAAACAGGAACTGATTGAGCATTTGACAATGAATTGGTAAATATTAGATCTTGAGTAATAGTTGGACAGCGAGATAAAATTATTGAAAAATTGAATTATTGGCATGCATTATACTTGAAGTGTAGGAAAGTTCGATATGATTTTATTTCACTGCTGCACTTTACGAAATGAAAGACCACCGACTTTATTCTCCGTAGCCGGCCCACTGGTTTGTAGGCCTGTATTTGTGCGCCAACCATTTCATTAAAATCTTTGAACACGCAAATATTATCGTAGCGTTTATATTTATGAATGTTGTTGAAATGTATGGCTACTGTCATCGACATAGGCAAAATACATGCAGTATGATTAAGGTTGAAGGTTAAAAAGGCCCGGTATTTAGCAGCTACACTATGTATTGCAGGCAGCCGAAAAGGTGTTTTTAGACGCCCTTGAGCGATACCACAGAAATACCACCTGACCGCCACCCTTGCACACGACCTATAAGGCTACGATCGTGTGATGCATGTAGATCCGCAGACCATCGATGATTATCTATCTGACACTGCTGGTCCCTCTGGGCTTAAACGCGGAGTTGGTAGAGAATGCACCCCGGGGAGATAGGTCGAGTATGTGGTAGGTAAAAACATTTTCGGATTTATGCGCGCTGATGTGTTTTGAATGCTGCCCCCACCCCTTCTTTCTCCTCCCTTCTGCAGGTCACGTCGGAACGTCGGCTGAAGTATGGGAGAGCGATGATCGGACCACCGACGAAAAGGGAAGGAGGAAATATGTGCATAGTCCTTATGACGATATGTTTTTTACAAGACGTAGACTTTAAACATGACTGTTCCTCCCTAGAACATAGCGACTGGGAGGATGGACTGACATAGAAACTTGACGGGTACTGTGATGACGGAAATTGACTCGACATTAGCATGATGGATAACACGATTATGATGTTTAATTAGATAAGGGAAAGGACTAGGAAAAGTCCTGAGGTAAGGGTACCCAGGCACCCCCGTCTGGAAAGTTAGAAATATTGTTGATGTTCGAAATGTACCACCTCCTTCTCACCCTCTTGTAGATATAACAAAAGCTGCCTGACTGTTCTCCTGACCAATACCCCCTGTTGCCTCAGCCTGGAGAACTTTCCACCAAAGGAAGAAACTGAAAAATGGTTTAAGATCCAACCATGGGTAAATAGCGTGACCGGGTTAATTTCTGACCGCCTGACTGAGGTGTAAGTATTGGCAATTGGGAGCGCTCGCAAAAATAGCCAACGAGAAGAGAAGGAGGAAAGGTAAAAAGAACTCAGCCCATGGATAAATAGGATATTAAAAATGCGCAGCATGCGCAAGGAGATTTTCGTTTGGCCAACAACTGTTTTGTGTTTTGTCGTGAACGCTTTTGTATGTAACACATGTACTGGCTTCCCTTGTCTGAGTTTGTGTGTATGTAATGTACGGATTTATGTCTTCCCTCTGTCTGTGTTCGCGTGTTACCTGACCCCTGTCGTTCTGTGTTGTGAGCGCACTAAATGACCTATTACCGTACACGTCTTTTTCTCTCTCTCCCCTCGATCTCTCTCTCCCTCTATCTGTCTCTCTCTCTCTCTCTCTCTCTCTCTCTCTCTCTCTCTACATGTCATATGTGTACTGAATAGCTCGTTTAGGTTGCGGACGACTCTCACTCTCTACGAGAGTCCCCCTGTTCCATCTTCCTTTGTGTATATACTTTGTGCCCCGCTGGCACTAGTCTGATTGGATACTCTGTGAGCACAAAGGTGTTCAGTGAAATTGACAGAAAATAAAATGATTGTGATTTGCCATATTACTACCTCTCCTTTCTACAAAATGAATGAACTCAAATTGGCTAAGAAAGAAAGGACAGGTGAGACGACTAAGGTCCCCTAATCTGGCCCTCTTAAAAAGGGAACTATATGTCAATGGCACCCTATTTTTTTGTTGTTGTTAGAGACAAACGCCAACGTCTAGGTTGACCTCCAATGCCCAGATTGCCCCACCCCTTTGCACCCAAGCGCGAATGCCCGAAGCGTCCCCGCCCCACTTGATTGACCCCAGCTGCTGTCCCGGATATAAACATGATGACCATGAGTAACTGTCGTCCCTCGAGAAAAACCTGTTTTACCCTGACTCTCGATGATAGCGCCCCCGCCCAGTTTGAAAAGGTTAGCCAGCCTTGAAGGGAAACGTTAGACTGTTAAGGCTCAGGTTAGAAAGACGAGTCTCCCTGGAGGTTCCGAAATGTTGAGTTTAATGGAATGCACAGTTGATAAGAGACTGACTTTCCTCCATATGTGACATGTGTAGACGATGAATAAAACTTGGCATGAACTCAGTAGGAATGCTTGGTAATGAACCTCTGACTGTGACCGATGAGCGCATCTCCCAAGTGCGTAGGATTGAGGGAGGAATTCACGTGCATAAATGTCTTCCCCTGACCAGTTCTCTAAAGCTTGTTTTGTACCTATTTCAAAGATATACGATCACCGGAGGAGAAGGGTCGGACGTAACACACAGCCTGGCCGCAGATCATGGGACACATGCGACATCGACCAAAGGTGGAGCCCCAGCACGACAGGAATACGGGACGAGACAGCACTCTCCAATGTGGTAAAATGAAAGGATGAAGGGCTGTCCTGAAGCCTTTTGTCCGCCTACCCACACGTGCCTGAAGCTTCCGTCCCCCTCTTCAAGCCCGGTTGATGGGCTTGCTTGCTTGTTATCATTTGCTCCCTTGGTCCCTTTGGTGTGTCCCAGGAAAATCTGCCCCCACTCCGCCCTCTCACTCCCATCGACTATCGAAACCACACACCCTCTTTTCCACATGACTTCTTGTCGAAAGGAAGGACAGCATCCAGGTGGAAATGGGGTACGCCGCAGGAATATGGGTGCCGAGCATAAGGCGCCACTAAAAGGATTGGTTAGGGCACAGGACTGTGGTCTAACAGTAGAGGACTGACCGCACCCTGCAACGCGTAAGGATGGACCCGAGCTGGACCTATAGCTCCACCGCCGGTGCTCAACAGCGCCAACGAAAGGATACGGACTAGAGCCTACCAGTGATGGCTCACTGCTAAAAAGACTAGAGCCTACCAGTGATGGCTCACTGCTAAAAAGACACTGTGACGAAGAGATCTTGTGTATTGAACTGAATTCCGCCCTCAACTACTTGGTCAAGATGTTCATTGGTCACATCTTTTTAAGTCAGAAACATTTATGCTATGTAGTGCTTTTGAAATGATAGGAACTCGACAAATGCAATTTCCTTTGTGCTGCATTCTGCCCATCACATCAACTGTCCATGATTATATGCCAAATGTTAGTATTGACAAATGCTAATTCTTCAACTACGCCTGTTTATTTGTACCCCTATCAAGTACAAAAATGAACTCTGTAATGTAAAAAGGGGCGACTGTGGAAAATTAGAAAAATTGATGTACATAAACAGCGTTCATTTCCCTTTTCCCACTCCTCTCCCTGTAAGCACCATGAATACCATAAAATATTGACCGCATCACTCCGCCAGTAAAAGCCCGTACCCATATGTACGTGACAGCCATTCTAGGCACCATGGCCTTTTGCCCATTGGAATCCCCGGCTTCCCTCCTGCGCGTATCCTAAACCCCCTCTCACATGCATAGACCATGACACCCTCTCCCTCTGCACGACCCTGCTATGAAAGGCAACCCTCCTGCTTGACCCACGCAAACCCCCCATTTCCTCTTGAAGAGGCATCCTTCGTCTCAGCTGACATAACCCCCCCAGCTGTATCTGACTGCCCCTGTTCTCTCATGTACAGGTCACAAGACCTTTCTCTCTGTGCGACTCTGTCCCTGTGCGCACCCTGGCTCCCCCCTCCTCCCTCACATGGACAAGTCATAAACCTTCCTCTTCTGCAAGACCCTGTCCTTGGGAGTCCCGGCCGCGCCTGACCAACACCTCCTTTCATTTTATGAATAACCCCTCTGTTAGTAAACCCTCCCTCCGCGATGGACTGTCCACACATGTCCGAGGCCATCGCCTAAGCCGGAAGATACTGTTTATTGCCCCTTATGGTATGGAGTCACTCCTCTTCAAAGAACCCACTATTGATCCTGGCTTCCCCACCCCTTGGGATACGATCAGGCGCACATCTCCTAATAATCAGCGGAACACTCAGCTGCGTCATTGCCCCCTCCCTTATCTACAGTTCAAGGGTCTCTATTGATAACATATGTGGGGTAGGATTGACACGAGGATTATAGGGATGTCTTTTCTTTGTGTCACAATGTCCTGATTGTAATGCCAAGTGTTTTGTAAGGTATAAAAGAAGATGTCTCAGCTCACTTGTTAGAGCACCTCCCGAAAGACACTGTGTTTCGTGTCCGAAATGACAGGCTCTCCTCATGAGTAGTAAACTCTGTTCATGATTCCTGCTCCCAGCGCCCGTCTCTTTATTTGGTAATCATTCAGAATGGGAACTAAGAGGCGTCTTGCGCCAGCAGCCCGGGCATCGAGGGTAATTTGGGCTCACCTTTTACAGCAAGTCAGGGCTTAGAGGACAGAAAGAAGGAAATGTATCTGTTGAATAGCCAAGTTTTTAAAGATTTGTGAAACTGAGTATAGTTCATCTTGTTGCGGAGTGCTGTGGGTAAAGAGTTGCAGAGAGAAGGGCCAAGGTAAAACAACGACCTGCCGCCCATCCGGGCTAATTTAAACTTAGGAACGACGAATCTTCCTTGAGTGGCAGAGCGGAGATTTCAGGAAGGAAAGTATGGAGTGGCCAAGGACTGAAGATAGCAAGAGGCACTGCGAGACTTGAATTTGTGCATATAAATAAGTGCCTTGAACTTTATTCGGTTTTCAACTTTAAGCCAATGCAATTTGCGTCGATAGATCGAGATGGAAGTGGTCTTAGGGACTCCACACAGAAGTCTGACAGCGGCATTTTGTACCATCTGTAGTCTATGCACTACAAATTTGTTTGAGCCCAGATAGAGTATGTTACCATAGTCAAGCCTAGATGTAATTAAGGCATTGACTACGGTTTTCCTGGTAGATTCCGGTAGCATCCAGCAGATTTTTCTTAACCATTTTAGTATGGTGAAACAAGTCACTGCCACTTTAACTGATTGGGAATGCATGCTGAGTGAATCATCGATTGTGATGCCCAGATTACGAACTTGAGGGGAAGGGGACGGAAGATCACCCATTTCACATGGCCAGTGTTGGTTGTTCCAAAGATCGTTTTTTCCCTAACACCAATATCTCTGTTTTAGCTCCATTTTGTTTAAGAAAATGTTGTTGCATCCAAGACATTATATTGTTTAAGCCAATTTTGAAAATAGAGGAGGCGTTTGTATTGTGTGAAGAGAGGGAGAGAATAATTTGGGAATCATTAGCGTAAGAGAAAAGGGATAAGCCTGATTTCTCAGCTACCTCAGCCAGCGGTCTTGCATAAAGATTGAATAATAGGGGGCTAAGGATGGATCCCTGTGGCACCCCAGGGGCGAAATAGTGGACTTCAGAATAGGCAGTTTGGGAGAAGACTGGTAAAGTACGATTTAAGAGGAAAGCAATGAGCCAATTTAAGGCAGGCCCGCCAATATCCTGTGACTTAAGTGTATTTATTAGCACAGTGTGGGACACTGTATCAAAGGTGGCGCTCAGATCTAGGAAAATGAGCGCAACGGTGTCCCCGTTGTCCAAATGGTGACGTATGCAGTGACCCCAAGTAAGGTGGATTCAGTAGAAAAGCTCACTCGGAAGCCTGACTGGGAGAGATGGAGAAGTCCGTATGTTGTCACAAAATGACTAGATTGTGAGTGGATGTGTCTTTCCAAAATCTTTGAAAAGACAGGAAGCAAAGATATAGGACGATAATTAATGGACTCCTCAGAGTCCGCATTTGCCTTTTTTAGGAGGGGATGGATCATCGCATGTTTCCATGTCGATGGAATAACGGATTCCTGCAGTGAAGCATTCAGAAGATCAGTTATCACCGATAGTGGCGAAGAGCCCAACTGTTTTTATACTGAAACAGGTAATGGATCATTTGGAGAACCGGACTTGATGGTGTTTAAAAGTTTAGTTAAACTTTCTGTAGTGAGTAGAGACAAAGTCACAAGAGAATGATGGGGTGATCCAATTCTCCTGCCTGATTTAGGAGTGAGTCAACTATACCAGGAGAACGTTGTGGTGGAGAAGCGGCGGAGGGATGTCTTGCCTGTTCCAGCTCAATGTCTTGGTATATTTTGTCAACTTTTTGGACAAAAAAAGAGGTCAAGGTCTCACATTTAGGCTTAGTCAGTGCAGGAGGCTGCGCTTGAGTTTGGGATCCTGTGAGTTCCTTGACAGTATTAAAAAGAGTCTTGGAGCAGTTAGCAGCAATTAAAATGGTAGTGGAAACAAAATTTGCTTGTGCTAATTTGCAAAGTTTGTGATAGTTTTTTAAGGCATTTTTGTAAACAGATTTGGATAAGAAAGTGTAATTCTTTCTCCACCTTCTCTCCAAGACTTTACAGTTAGCTTTTTCCATTTTCAGTGACTCATTGAACCATTGAGCTGGTGGTCGATGGTTGTCAATTTTTTTGTTAGTAAGAGTTAGACAAGTGATTATGGCGTCTAAAAGCCAGTCTTGCACTGAAGATGATAGCTGGTATACTTTTTGCAAGGAAAAAGTTTTGTGGGAGAAAAACTATTTAGGACAATAATATCTAATTTTTTCCAATTTCTAATTTGTGACACTGGCATGCTGATAGTGGATGATAGGTATGCTGGGAGTGTTAGGTTGAATTTGATAAGATAATGATCAGACCAACTTGTTAGAAGGGCTGGAGAGCAAATGATCTCAGTTAAGTTGGAAAAGATGGGGTCCAGGAAGTGCCCCGCTATATGTGTAGGAACAGTGTTCAGTAAATGAAGATTCAAGGAGGCCAGATCTGAAATACGATTTGAGCTGTTTTTACATGCTGTATTTTCTAAATGGAGATTTAGGTCTCCTAGAAGAGAGAAATAGGCTATTTTCATAGCATGCAGAGCTATGAGTTCAGCAAAGGTCGAGGTCCAAGATGAGGGGTTGTTAGGGGGGGCGGTAAATGAGTATACATGAAAAGGTAAATTTAGGGGAAAGAGTCAACTTGAAAAGAGCAGCCTCACTATTTTGAAAAAGGAAATGTTCAAAATCGAATTAAAAAAAAATCTTAAAGATAACCGCTATCCCACCACCCGTTTTCGAGTTGCGATCCTTCCCTACTATGGCATATTTTACAGGTATTGCCACTGCTATATCTGGACCTGAACTCTCATGGAGCCAGGTCTTAGTAAGAAAAATCGCATCAGGTTGGTCGTTAAATAATAAGTCGAAAATGTCTGATAAAAGTAAAAGGTTTATTTTGAGGAATTGATGAGTTTGAACTGAAAAAAGGATTTTCAATCTTAACTTCCAGACTGGGAGTAAAACGAAAACCAGTTTGCGCAGGTTTTTTAATTTTTTATGGAATGAGCTCTAGTACAATTAGGAGTCGCAAGTAGATAAAAAGCCTATAATTGCTCAGAGGTGAATTTAAGTCGGCTAGCTTGTACCCTGGCTTCCGGTCTCTGAGTATGAGAAGGCCCTGAGTGTCCAAATGAGGGACCAGGGTTTCTGGCCCTGGGCCCAGTCCAGGCACGGACGGGCACAGACGGGCTTACCCGCCAGCGGTGCGCCTGCTGCACACGTCCGCTGCGTGGCCAAGACACCATCTGCATTTGAGAAGCCTGAGGCAGGAAGTGGGGTAATTGTGGGAGGAGTCTCATCCCTCCGTGCAAACGGCACCAACGAGCCGTGACGGACCAGGGAGAGCGAGGACAGGTAGGTACAGATTTAAATAATGTGCAAAGTGCAAGTTCTATAGCCACAATCACACAACAGTTAAAAAAATATCCAGATTCAACTGTAAAATCACACGCGGCACGCCCGACTCACTCCCGCGCGGCCGAGCCACCATCTGCTTTCGAGAAGCCTGAAGCAGCAAGTGGGGTAATTGTGCGAGGAGTCTCGTCCCTCCGTGCAAACGGCACCAACGAGCCGTGACGGACCAGGGAAAGCGAGGACAGGTGAGTACAGAATAAAATAATGTACAAAGTGCAAGTTCTATAGCCACAATCACACAAGTTTAAAAAATATCCAAAATCAACTTTAAAATCACACGTGCGCTACTCACTACATCAACATTCTCTGCTATACAAACACAAGAGACAATTTCACAGCCTGCATAACCAAAATCGCTAACTGGATGAAAGTCAACTGGATGAAAGCCAACTGGATGAAAGCCAACTGGATGAAAGCCAACTGTCTTAACCTCAACACTGACAAGACAGAAGTAGTGATCTTTGGCAAGAAAACCTCACCATGGGACTCCAACTGCTGGCCATCTGAACTCGAACCCAGTCCAAGCACCCACATCTGGAACCTCTGAATAATCCTCAACAGCAAACTGGACATTGCCACTCAAGTCAATTCCTCCACTACTTCCTGCATCCACATACTGAATATGCTGAGAAAGACCTTGATATTGTTCCCAAGCAACTCTGGAAAAACTGTCACTCACACCCTAGTCAGCAGCAAGTTGAACTATGTGAACACCCTCGGTGCCAGGATCACCAATCAACTCACTAGAAAACTGCAAACCATTCAGAACGCTGCAGACTCACTCTCAACCGTCCACATATAACTCACATCAAGCCACACTTCAGGGAGTTTCACTGGCTCCCGCAGCACAAATGTGTTCATTTCAAACTCCTAACATACACATTTAGGGCACTACACAACATAGGCCCACCTACCTAAACAGTTACATCTCCTTTCACTAACCACCCAGACACATTCACTCTGAAGTACACCTACTCACACACATCCCACTCATACACAGAATTAGATATGAAGAGTGGGTGTTCTCTTACCTCACTCCTAAAGCCTGGAACAGCCTTCCACTCCACAACAGAGCCTCCTCCTCTCTTTTTGAATTCCACAGGCAGCTGAAGACCTGGCTTTTCTAATAACCAACCTACCAAAGGCAGGGCTAGGCACACACACTTTTCCAGGCCCAGTATAACCTAGTGAGTGATAGTGCGCTTCACAAATAGACATTACATAACGTAACAATTCCCTTTTTATCATCTTTAGCATATGTCAGCTTTCACATAATGTAATAATGTTTATTACATTGACAACCAATCAGTTTAGGTTTGCTGTAGAATCTCTTATAACAACAAAACAAAAGCACATTGGTAAGTTTGAGGGCAAATAACACAATGTTAGTATTTAAAAGCACCATCTGGAAAAACTACTTTGAAAAAACACATTTAAGCTTTCCTTTCACCATTCTCTTTAATAATCCCATTTTAGTTGCAAAACATTTCTACTTATCTGTCAGTATGAGTTTTTTTTTTGTTTAAATTTGTTTATTGAGGTTTTTTCATAAAACGAAATAACAGAAAAAGCAATTCATTACTCATTGCACTTTTGTTTTACATCGTATAACGATTGTTGTAGGACATGCATCTGATGCAGGTCAGTGATTCAACATATCATCAACATTCAACCAATATAGTCATTTTACGGTGGGGTGTATCATACGGGGGTGGGTAGCCCCCGTGTTGCGCCGTTCACACTTGTTGCCATTGTAGTTGCGGGTGCGCTTGCTGACGTTGGGCTTGTGTGACTAGAGAGCGCGCTGCAAAAAGCTGAACATTCCCTGGCAAACCTTTCCAAACAGGCGGACCAGGGTGAAACCACACCAGAACAAATGTAAGAGACAAAAATACTTTATGCAGAAACACTTACTGACCTCCGTAAATATAATTTCTACTTATACACAGCAAAGATCCACCGGGAGGGTAATAGGGGAGGCGCGCTTCTTGCATGGTCGGCCAAACAAGACACGGAGCTCAAGCCGATCACAGCGGTGATGGATGGCACAGAGGTTCTCCGCCACTCACAAGTGGAAATCCTAAATGTCGTCTATGGCTAGACTCCTTACTTACTGAACTAATATGGGGGGAGGAACGACACCGGGTGGCCCTGACTACATTGTACATCCCTACGACGGAGGGGGGCTGGGAGCACCCTCCTTTGAGGCATACTTCCTCGCAGCCCAGTTGCAATGGCTGTCATACTGGACGGCATAGCGGCACACGGGAGAGAACGTCACCGCGGAAGGCCACACGCCACTGCCAGTCATCCGCCGACTGCTACTCCCAGGTACGAGACCCATACGCACGCGGCCTCTGCAGCTGTCCATAGCTCGCACTTGAATGCTGCGTATCCATCGTATGTCCCAAGGCCGCCCCCCATACTCACCCTTGCTCCCATTGGTGGGTTTCCCCAAGGACGACGGGTACTACAGTGCCAACACCCTCCAAATTTGGACCGACCTGGCGATCACCGAGATGAAAGCTTTATTTGAGAATGGCCAAATTAAAACGTACGCCCACTTATCGGAACAATACGGACTTCCTCCAGGACAATTCTTACCATACAGGCAACTGGTCGACAGTAGCCGTAGATACTGGGACCCAGGAGCAGGGGATCCGCCGACTCACCCGGTGATTCACACAATTTTACATATGGGGATAGGGTGCCACCTGGTTATGTGGCTGTACAAAGCAGTATGAACACTTATTCTCCCCTCCCTGCAACCGCTACGTCAGAAATGGGAAGAGGAAATAGGACGAGCACTACATGATAAAGAGTGGGAAATAGCCCTAGAGTTTCCTAAAAAAAGTATCCGTATGTTGCACTTTTGGTAGTTTGGTGGTCGAGCAGAGGAACCTGTCCAGGCGCACACGCAGGTCATGCGGAATGGAATGAAAGGAGTATATTCTAGTGTTTGGGTTGCGCAACCGCCATACGTCCGCCAGTGCCCAGCGGGTCACCCACGTGTTAACTGCCTCCGTTTGTTTAAGAGCAGGTGAATGTGCGGGAGGATGATATATATGTAGGGATATGTCTAGGGCACAGTTGTAATCGCCACCTAGGATCCACGGGGTTAGCGTTCCGGTGAGGCGGGACCAGAAGGGGGGTTGTTTCACGTTCGGGGCATATATACTCCCTAGCAATATGGGTTGGCCCTCTAGGAAGCCTGTCAACATAGCGTATCGCCCCTCTCTGTCTATCTCCCTCATCATTTCCTTGAATGGGGTACCCAAAGGGATCCAGATTAGGGCTCCCCTGGCAAAGGCCGAGTGCGCTGTAGCGCATATGATACCTCGACATTTCTTACGCAAGCGCTCTACCTCCGGTGCCGTCAGGTGTGTTTCCTGCAAAAGGGCTATCTGCGCTTGCTGCCTCTTTATGTGAGCGTACACCGCATATCGCTTACTCGCTGTATGCATCTCCCGCACGTTGAGTGTGAGAGTTGTCATGTCCGTGTTAGGGATGCGTTTGGTCATGTTCTATGGTCGTGGAGTGGTGATAGGTTGCACTTCTGCTTGTCAGCTGGTTGGAGTCCCCTCCCATCTGTACGATCACCCATTACAAAGTCAACTCCCTGCCATCTGTGTGTTCCTGTAGGGGTATTAAAGGGCGGCCCTGGGGTTACAAGGAACTGTAACCAGAACTGTGGGAAACGTTCCCAACTAAGGGGACTTATCACTCTGGGCAATAGGTCCAAACTGCACATTACGTGCTAACTGTGCTACGTTAGGTTAGGGGGGGTGTTGCATGCGTGCCTTGAATGGTCTGGCCTCAACCGCCCGCTGCTATATGGTGGGTACAAGAAGCCCGGGGATGGTGCTGCTGTAAGAGCTTAAGGTCAACTTGACAGTTCTGATGCTACCTTGGGAATTTGATGCAGAGAGGATGAAAGCCATTAATGAAAATTCACGTTTAGCAGTATGGGATAAACTGAAAAGTTGACACATAGAAGAGAAACAGTACAGTGAAACAAGCTTTTTTGCTAATTTGCGTTGAATAGTGTTATCCCATATTGATGTTTTATTGCCCTCCAGACAAAAGCACTTGGGAATTAGCAGTAAAGTTTAAGAGCGTCTTCATTACTGTTCTTTTATAGATTGGAAGTCATTACTAGTGGAAGTATTAGGCTATAAAGAGAGGGGCAAGCCAAAGAGTGATGCGAGGCCAACGTTAAGTGCATATTTTGAAAAGCATCGCTCTCTTCCTTGTCACCAGTTTAACCACAAAGAGCTAATCATTCAAGCAAAGGATTCAAAAGAGCCTAGTATTATTTAAAGGATTGTCTGATGGCACATTCTTTATGCCAGTTAAAGTAATACATAAGTAAAAAAATCTGCCTAAAATTATTCAGTATTACATGTGCAATTACCGATAGATAGTCAAACTTTCTGACGTTCTGATTGATTAAAGACATTTGCAATAATCGTTTACTGATGTAGCAGAAAGAGGCGATTTTTTTACAAATTAAACTATCAACCTAATACTAATACAGTATAATCTGTGAAAAAATTGTTAATTAGTTCAATTTGTCGATGTCTTATTTGCTTAAAGATATTTGGACATTGGAAGTGTAGGAACGTGCCTCTATTGGCATAATCAAGCAATTTATTTTTTGACTGATGCTGCTTCTTTTTGACTTTGTGCCCAGGGACTCTGCTAACCAGGCCCAAGAGCATCCAATCTGACCCCTAAAAATGGCGATTTGACTGTAATTTAAATTGACATAATTAATTTACCTATAAGTATCTAGTGGACTGAAACTAGTAGACTGAAACACATATTGTGCCACCACTAAAGTGACAGTGGAAAAGATGACTGCAGCCTGCCACCAACAGACTTGGTGTGCAGGTTTATCAGCAAATTCGACCAGTCAAAATAAAAAAAATTGACAGGCTAAACCTTACATTTAAATACTACGTCATCCCATAAATTAGCCTGTAAGGGGTGAATGGTGCTTAAGAGACCGACATGTAAAGTATAAAGCAAAACATGTCTTTACAGTGAAAATACCTAAACAGCTTTTTTTCACAGTAGCAGGGTCAAGTGTTTCATAGCAAAGCATTGAGTTAATGTTAAAATTAAATATTCCATAGGAAAGAATTGGGAGTTAATGTTAAAATTAAACATCATCTTCACCTAAGAACCAGATACAAAGGTATCTCTTGGATTTTTCACAATATTTATTACATATCCAGTTCATTGGTAAAGTTGGATTTAAGAGTAGGGAGTGTATATGTCTAAAGCAAAACATGTCTTACAGCGGAAAGGCCTAGACAGCCATATTCACTGTAGCAGGCTTAGGTGTTTCATAGGAAAACATTGGGAGTTAATGTTAAAACTAAATCATCCATAGGAAAGATTTGGGAGTTAATAATAAAATTAAATATTCAGTCAGGGAGTCATCAAGCTTTATTATCGGCCATAGGCCATAAAAGAAGTACAAGAATAAAACAAACAACATTAGACTGGTCATATCGTACAAAAAGGAACAAACATTTTTTCCATAAAACACAGTGGTTAAAAACAGGATAATATCAATAAAATACTTAGGATTGGTTTTAATAATTTTGATAAAATGATTGATCACAAGCCATTATATTACTTAAATTGAAACATTAGATGCTGGGTGGTAAGACTGAGTTTATAAGTCTAGCCGCTTACCGGCCCCCTTCATTAGTTGAAAGAATAGAGCCATATTGGCACTGTGAGCAATATCAAGACCTTAAGCTTGGCCCTTCTGAGGCACCACATGGAAAAATGGAAACCTAGAGGTCACGAACACCAGTAATGGAGAGAAATCACATTTTAAGATGCGATACACTTCCTGGTATCAGTAAGTAAGAATTTTATTTGCGTAATTAATAAAATCATTGCACTTTGTACAGACAATAGTTGTGATTAAAAGAAAAAAAAACTGTATACACATAAAAGAAGGGGGAGGTAATTTTGGGGATTAAAGTTGATTCTAGGGATAATAACTTTTTGATTCCTAACATAAATTCTACAAAGCGAGTGGCCATCTGAGGTGAGTTACCCCTTATATATTAGTTCTAATGCTTCAGGACATGTCCTAATGTTGAAAGAACGCCAGATCAGACGAAGCCAGAAGACTCGTAGGGCAATCAAAGATCTACAAATGCACAGGATGTGAATTAGATTTTCTTCCTTTATATTGCAAAAACGGCATTTTGTGGAAATTCCTTTTTTATATCCTTGTCCATACTTGTATGCCGTTAGTGGAATTAGGCCAAACCAAAACTGCATTAATTGGTGCTTTATGTGCAGTTTCATTGGTAATGAGAGGTAGAGCGGTAATGTTTTGGGAGCGTAGAGTTTAGAGGCCCAACTGCCGTGAAAGAGCTTTGATACTGATTGGGCATCATTTTTGTAAGACAGAATTTTTGCTTGTTTAGTCAAGAGTTTTGATGTCATCTCTTTGGGTAGCGAAGCTGACCATTTGTCTTGGGCTTTTAGCGAGTCCAAGCAATATGACAGATATTTGTTCCAAGATGTATCCGGATTGCTGAGTAATAACCATATAGTGCTCTTTAAAGTATGGGGGCGAGCTAGTTTTGTCTTTAGACTATAAGCAATAAACCTTGCACTCATGACCCAGTGTTGATAGGACAAAGAAAATTCCATTCGGATTTTAGCATGAGAGGTCGAGTTTGGTAGTAAAAACACTCTGCGAAAGCATGCTTACTGAGCTCTATCTAGCCAGCAGGACATTTTGTCTTTGTAGGTTATATCACCGAAAGCTAGTGCCGGCAGAAGTTTTGCGACTATCAGTCTTATTAGTGGGCCGAGATCAGGAGAGTGGAGGTCGCTCTTTGTTCTAATGAAAGCTCCCTCCAAACTTCGGGCGACACTCTGCATTGCAATAATGTGCGCGGTCGATCTCCCCTTATGATCTATCCAAACACCCAAATATTTGTATGTAGAGACTGATTCCAGTGCCTTGCCCTCGATAAACCAAGTGCTTTTTCTTGTTTTCAAGGATGAAACTGTCATAACTTTCGTTTTGGCGACGTTAATCTCCAATATATTGATGTTACAGTACTGCACGAGGGGGTTAAATAAGGCCCACCTGGGTCTGATCGAGTAAGATGGCATCGTCAGCATACTGCAGGGTTTGAATCTTTGTTAGTTCGATTCGCGGGGGAAAGCTCGACATCCGGCTAGGCATTTAGGGAGGTCTGCTAAGTACATGTTGAAAAGTAGGGGTGCAAGGATACATCCTTGTTTTAGGCCTCTGTTGGAGAAGATTTTGTTGGTTGTTGTCCATCTCGAGGTGACTCTTATTTTCACCCAAGTGTCTGTATGTACCGCAATGAGAGCTTTCAGTAAGGGATGAGGGATGCCCCATTTTGCCAATTTTTCCCACAACTTGGGGTGAATCACACTGTCGAAAGCCTTTAGAAAGTCAATGAAGCCCAGGTATAATGATTTGCCTTTCGTGGCTAGTGTGCATTCGATCATATGAGATAGACAGATTAAAGTGTCTTCAATATGACAGCCCTTTTGGAAGCCAGTTTGTGTAGAGGGAATTAAATTACAATTTTTGACCCAGGTTGTCAGTTCTGATAAAAGGACACCCTCATACGCCTTTCCATCTATGTCGAGAAGGGCTATCATCCGATAGTTGTCGGGGCTGGGGCGAGAGCCTTTTTAATAAATGGGGACAAGCAACGATCCTTGCCAGGAAGCCGGGATGGATCCGCCCAGTATTGCTGTTTCGAAAAGAGGAGCCAACAGGTTGGCCCATTTATGTAAATGTAAATGTAAATTGATACTTGTATAGCGCACTACTCACCCGCAAGGGTCTCAAGGCGCTTGTACGAATACGGCTGTGGAACCCATCCTGGCTTTCCCTGTGAGGCATCCACTCCTAGACACCCCCAAGGTGGAGGCCAGGCATCCTTAGCGTTGTGGGGGCCGTTGTGGAGATTAAGCAAGCTATTGCCCAGAGTTGCAGAGTGGGACTCCATGATTGAAATAGGCACCGAGGCGAGAATGATCAGGTCCGTGGAATTTTTGAGCCCAAGACCCGCCGAGGTGGGGAATTGAACCCTGGTCCCGGGCTAGACCTCTGCATCAGGGTCTGTCGCTCTAACCATTGAGCCACACTTCTCCAGCAGAGGCTTTGTATACTTGGGTGGGAATGCCGTTTGGTCCTGGCGCACCCCCTGAGCGCATTTTCTTTATTATGAGTGCAACTTGATTTGGGGTTACCTTGGTAGTTGGCGTCTTATCGTCGTGGGAGGTGAAGTGGGGGAGGATGGAGAGACTGTTACAAGTTATGTCGCTCGGTTCTGTGTAAAGTGCTTTGATGTAGACCTCCCAATCGGCTGGAAAGATGTTTGTTACGCTTGGTGGTTTAGTAACTTTAGCAGCCTTGTTTATCCAACTCCAGAACTTTCTTTGATCTTTTGATTTTATAATCTCGTGGGCAGTCACCCAATGATGTTCTTCTTCCAGTCTCTTTAGAATGAAATTGGCCTTTCTATATTCTTTTCGGGCAACTGTTGTTTCGCCCCGGAGAGATTTGTGTGCAATTTCGTTGTTGACGTTGTTACGCTGTAGCCTGTTTAGTTTGTGTTTGATGCTAATTATAAAGCGTTTTTGCTCGGAGATGGAGGATGAAACCAGAAGGTCTTTACCTTGAGTTTTTGTCAGCTTTGAGGCTAGTTGGTCTTTAAACTCCGTCACGAAGATTTCCCATGATGGAGCTGTCAGACGGAAGTTGGAGTCTGGTACCCATTTACTCAATAGATCATCCACACTTGCTTCCATTGTTTCCCGGTCGTCCTCAGACCATCTTAGCTTTTTGGTGATCTCTAGGTTGGATTATTTTCCAATCCAGGCAATTTTCGGGCGGTGGGAATGCTTAATGTCAATTTTACATGTTAGAGTTGCGTGATCGCTTTCGATTGAGGGGTTTACCAAAAACTGCTGGGCTAACTGGAAGTGGGTAACAGAGATCCATATATAATCTAGGGTGGCCATTCGAAAGGAGGATGAGTGGGTGTATGCCGCTGGCAGATCTGAATAGATTCTCCCATTTAAAATGCGAAGGCCTAGTTGGTTTAGATGCGTTGACAGTTTTGTCCCTTTTTCTTCCGTCCTTTGGAACTGAGATTTTATCTCCGGAATAGACCACATTTCATCGGTTAAGGATATTTGAGAAGAGAGTGGGTGCTACCTCCATTAGATTGGTGTTAAAGTCACCCATTATCAGCCATATGTCGTTTGGGTGATGAGCCTCAAAGTTGATTATGTCACGAAGCATTTTGCTCAGTGTCACCTCTCGTCTTACTTTGGACGGATGCAAGTAAACGCTGCCGAGGATAATTTTTTTTGTGGCACTGAATCTCAATGCTGATAAAAATGTAGTCACCCTGGCCCATAGAGAGCAGTGCTACCTTTGCGATTAATGTGTTTTTCATGGTGATCAGCACACCTCCGGAGGCATGGCCACCTACGGCTGAAGGGATAGCATGGGATTCAATAACAGTAAAATCTTCCCAAACAGTGTTTTCCAGGGCCCAGGTTTCTTGAAGAGAAATTATATCCTGAGTCTTCAAGAGGCTTTTGGTTAGCTGTCCGTTTTTCTCTTTTGTTAGACCTCGGATATTCCAGGAGCAGATATTAAGGTATTGCATTTTATCATAGGTGGTTCTTTCATCGTTCTTTATTTACCGTGTTTTACCCTAAGGCCTGAGAGAGCCAAGACCAATCTTGTATTTTATGTGGCATGAGGACACATTTGCGTGGGCCATCCTCTTTTGACGCTATTATTTGGAGCGGATTCTAAATCCAGGGCACTGATTTTATTCCTGGTCTTGGAGCACGTGATGTCAAAGAAGGCTGTTGGATCTGCTTGCCCTGATTTAACAATAAATTGTTATTGTTGGCCATTGGTGAATTCCGTATGTTATCTTTTAGGAAGTCTGGGTATTTAAGGCTTGTAGGAAAGCTGACCTGGACGCCCCAGTTACTCAGTTCAGCTTTGTTGTTCATTAAGGTTGTGGCCTAACCTTTGTTGGAGAAGGTTATCACCGTCGATTCGTTTTTCTGGCCCTGTTCTGGCTCCAAGAAGGCCACAGTTTCAATAACTGTTGAGTTTATATTTTCTAATCCTGGGAGATGAGAGCATAATTTTAAGATGTTTCCTCTGTTTAAAATGTCCCATTTTCCTTGGGATGCATATTCTGGGTAGAGCAGAAACTACAACGAATCCAAAACGCCTCAGCCAGGCTCATATTAGACATCCCACGCAATGAACACATCTCTGGTCACCTTAAAGACCTCCACTGGCTACCCGTCAATAAGAGGATTACTTTCCGACTGCTTACCCACGCACACAAATCACTCTACGACATCGGACCAGATTGCCTCAACTCTCGACTGTCCTTCTACACCCCCTCCCGCCAACTTCGCTCTTCCAGCCAAGCCTTCGCCACTGTACCTCGCATCAACAAGACCACCATGGGAGGCAGATCCTTCTCATACCTGGCTGCCAAAACATGGAACTCACTCCCCGCTTACCTTCGCCTCACCCAGAATCACCTAGCGTTCAGAAAGCAGCTTAAAACGTGGATATTTGACAAATAATCCTCCTCCCCTTCCTAAGCGCCTTGAAACCCTCTGGGTATGTAGTGCGCTATATAAATGTTTTGACTTGACTTGACTTGACTATTCTTGGGAGAAATGATACGGCTCTCGAGGATTTGGGTTTGGGTTGATCAGGGTTTGTTGTTTAGGGGGAACCACTTATTTCTCTGTGTATTGGTTCTCGGTGATTGAGAGCTCTGAGTTGTCTGGACTGTTTAAATTAGGGGTTGGAGGGCCGGTGACTTTGACGTGGACACTTTCTCTCTGCTTTTTTTGAGCGACCTGGGTCGAGGATTCATCTATTTTCGTTGAAGTACGGAAATTGTCTGTTTGCTTTTTGTTTCCCTTCTCATCTCTCATTTTAAGTCAATTGATGGGGCTTCTGCAGTTTTTTCTGTGTTTGTTACTTCATCCATTTTAGAGAAGGAGAGATCTTTGTGATGGGCTATTGTTTTGAGCTTTAGCTTCTGATCAATAAGGTTTTGTGCTCGCTCAGTATGCGTAGTGCTTTTGTTAGATGGATTAACAAAGTTTTCCCTGGGCTTAATAGAAGTAGTGTGCAGTTTTTTGTCTTTATTATTCTCTGCGATTTCTTTTTTGTCCATAGGATTCGTCAAATTCTTAGCTTCATCTAACGGATGATTATAGATGTTGGTAGCTTTGGTTGGAATTACGACGGGAGTTTCTGTAAGCTCTTCTTTGTGATGAACAGATGTTTCCGTTAGGTAGGCAGGTTTTTAGTTTGCTCTTGTCTGTTCCTAACCACTGTAGTAATGGGTTACCCTTTTTTTTCGCTTTATTTAATTGCTTTTGTTTTTTCTTGTTCTTCCTGGATATAGGATTACCTTCCTATGTGGTTTGAAGGGTCGTATTTAAGGGCCCGGCACGACTCTGTGAGTTGGCTAAGACAGATTCGATGTTAGTTGGAGTTATTTTTTCTTGGGCCTTCGATGTTGGCAAATTTGAAGCGGATAGATGTTGGAGTGATCATCACTTCCTTGGGTGCCTAGTACCTGCTCTTGAGCGGCAGCGAGGAGGTGATTTCTTTGACTGCTTGAATTAGCATCATGTGGTGAATTTTTTGTTCTTTTGTCATTTATATCGCTGCTCAGTTGCTCAACGTTGGTTGAAAGGGCTTTTGTTCAGGGGGACTTAATGTGAGCTTGAGGGTGCAAGGAAATAGTAGTTTTCTGCGGTGTGGCCAGGGCCGCATTCTTCAAATCTTCAATCAGGGTAGACATTATTTCCGGGAGTGATTCTAATTTTTTCAGGAGGGGGTTACAATTGCAGCCATTGTGGGTCTGTGTTAGGGGTACAGTTTCATTTGAGTTCAAGAATCGGTTTGAACTTAGCATTTGGTTTTGCTCCACAATGTTTTGGGCTCTCAATATCAGAGAGTTTAATTTCTCAAGCTTTGAGTCTATTCCCATTATTGAGTCAGCTACTAAATGTAAGATATTAATCTGCGCATCTAGTTTGTCAGCATGCATATGAGCGGTATTAGCCATTGATGATATGTTATTTGTTGATTATTTAAAACCATTACAAAAAGAAAACAACAAATACAAACCCAACACAATAACTAATTGAACAAACGGGAATACAGTGCAAAGATAAAAATTGACCATAGTTGATTAACTATTTCCAGTTAGGGATTATAGAGCTACCAATATTTTCACGGATTGGGTAGCGATCTACAGGTTCGAGAATAAAGTGCAATGTACTTATAGAGCAGATAAAATACAGTGTGCTAGCAAAAAATGGTCAGTGACATTTTTACAAAATATCTATTGCTGTCATATTGCAAAGGCAATGCTAAAGTGACTTATGCTAACATCATAAAGTGAAGAGTGCATTAAGTGCAATTAGTTAGCAGCAAATGTTCAATTGTCAAAAAATTCAGTGCTTTAAGTACGGTAGGCTAGCAGCAAATATTCGATAATAATTAGCGAGAAAGCAAAAGAACAGTATCACAAATATCTAAAACTAAAACCGACTAAAATACACTTGTAAGACAGAGTCAATACTAAAATGGGGATAAAGTGCATATATGCCATTCAATAAAAATAGTAAACATGATAAGCGGAACATTCTTTAAAAAAGTACTCTAAAAACAGCTAATGTAACATGGATAAAAAGTGCCATAAAAATAATCCATCGATCCCTTAAAAATCGCAACATCTCATTTCAAAGGCATAACAAAATTTTACATTTACTTTGGTTGTCAACCTTGCATAATTTCTTTTCCACGCTAAAAATGAATTGAACAAATTGCTGAATAATATAAACGTTGACACCGCTCAGGCAGAATATTAGTGCCCATCTACAAGTTCTGAGTCCCATGTCTTTAAAAATAGGTTTTTAAATTGTTTTCCGTTCCTGCAATATTCTTGGGCATAATGTTACCATTATGCCCAAGGTTTCATCATACTGCCCACAAAGCCTACAAATATTTGATGCCCATTTGGACTCCCATTTAGGGGTTCCATCTTTTGTTGGAAAAATTCCATACCTTAATAACAGAAATTTCCTTTTAATTAGGGGTTTTTGATGAAAGAGTAAATAAGGTTGAGCCAACATTTTATCAAAAGAATTGGCAATAGACCAAAAGTGTTTTTTTTTCTCAACTCATCTTTATCCAACACTTCTGACAGCAAAGCAACGGTTAAATTAATTAATTTTTTATAAACCATTTTATTCCTTATTTCATCTTCCAATTTAGGGCATTCAAATCTTAAGAGGCATTCAGCTAAATAATCTTGCCAACTTCTAGAATATTTGCCATTCGAAATCTCGCTCCAGCACATGTGGGCCAATGTGCCCTCATCGGATCGAGATAATGCCAATAATGTTTTTTAAAAAGTTGTTCGACGCACCAAGAACTGATTCCTTAAGCCGAATTCCAATCTTAAATTAGCATGTGGAATCTGTCTAGGAATCCTAAAAACTGATTTATATGTCCTTGCCACAATACCCTCCAGCACTTTCACATCTTTACCCTTAAAAATTATGGACCCATAGTCCAGGGAGGGAATAAGTTTTGCTTTCATAACTTTAAGCAAGTGGTCATAATAAAGACATAATAACTTATCCTTCAGTTTTCGAAAAGCGAAGGCAAGTGAGGAGCCTTTAGCTTCTAAGTTATTGAAATGCCGCCTAAATGATCAAATGTAATTCCGAAATATTTATAAGCCTTTACACATTCTATAGACAAACCATTGATATTCAAGTCCTTTACCCCTAATTTACCTTTCCCTATTAACATAATTTTTTTTTGTATTAATTGTTAATCCATTTTGGGTTACATATATATTATATTAATTTATTAAGAGTTTTAATCCTATCATGGTTGGCTAAGCAAAATGGTATCATAAGCATACTGTAGGTATTTAATTTTTTTACCCTTTACAGCAGGGGAATGCGAGTTTACATCAATAAAATGGGATGGGGGATCAGACATAAATAGATTAAAAAGACAAGGAGCGAACACACATTCTGTTTTAGGCCTACATTTGTTTCAAGGCTGTGGGTAGTATATCTACCGTGGCAAATTTTGACCTGTACCCAGGTATTGGAGTAAAATAACTTAATCATTTTTAAAAGAGTTTCTGATATACCCCAATTCATTAACTTAGTCCAAAGAATATTTCTGGGTACAGAGTCAAACGCGGCTTTTAAGTCGATAAAACAGATGTACAATTTTTGTTTCCTACATATTGCTCTTTCTCCTAGTAATGACAATAAAATTAGGTTAGTAAGAGTCGATTCTCCCTTCCTAAAACCTGTTTGAAAGATTGGGATCAGTTCTTCTCTTTCCACCCAAGTTTCCAACTCCTCTAACAGACAACTTGCAAATATTTTCGCATCTACGTCTGTGAGGGTAATTAATCGATAGTTTGAAGGATTATCCTGGGGCCCACTTTTGTAAATCGGCTGTTTAATACTTCCCCTCCATGAATCTGGAATACAACCTAACTTAAGAATATCATTAAAAATGAGAGTTAAAATCTCTGGCCAATGCCTGAGTCTAGCTTTAAAAAAAGCATTGGGAATTCCATTGGGGCCAGGCGCTCCATTAGATTTAATTTTAAGTAAAACGTTTTTGACTTTGTACCGACCATAACTTAGTATTAATAGATCCTGGTGAATCCTTAGACCCGAAAGGGTCAGACCCTTCTACTGGATCCATTTTACATTGATGGTCAGAACATTCAAACTCCTCGTTTTGTTGGCTTAGGTAATTTATTTTCGTATTCAAAAAATGTATCCAGCTTAATTCATCAATATTGGCACTAGTACTTCTAAAATTTCCATTTTCTAAATTATTAATAAAACCCCAAAACAGTCACAGATCCTTAGATTTACATGCATAATGGAGTTTATCCAAAGTTTCTTCATAGTACAATTGTTTAGCTCTCCAAATTTCATTCTTGTAACCCCTCTTTAAGTCTCTGATTTTAAGTGACATTAAAAAATAAGAAGTCCCATTTGCTTTTCTATACAGTGATCTTATTGTTTTGTTAAGAGACCGTTTTAAGTATAATAAGCGATAGGAAAACCAACCTGGGTTCTTAGGATTTAAAATTACACCCCCGGATGGTTCCCTATTAGGGAATTTATTCAATAAGGAGTCACATATGTTGGGCCATAGAGCAACAATTGAGATTCCTTCAGAGTATGCATCCCGAGCATCATGAAATAAAAGCGAGAGAAAATCAGTAATATCTTTCTCTGTTTTCTCACTTCATACTAATCTTTTTAGACTAAAAGCTTTCGGGCAGTTCTTAATATTTTAGTTTCTGAAAAATACTCGAAGGGTAAACTAATAGCAATGACTTGCGGATTATGGTCACTCTAGATCCTGGGAGCAACCTCATAACTCTGAACTAAATCTGAGAGTTTATCTGACAAGATCGAATAGTCAATTATAGAGGGGCAGTCGCTTTTATTAAAAGTTGAGAAATGCTCTCTTTCATATAGAATCTTTAGATTGTATTTAATAAATTCACAATTGGACCATTGGTCTAAAAGATCTGATTGGGTATCCCGCTTTTTATACAATACAAGGTGAGTGCTAAAATCCCCAGAAATGATCATCTGTGCATCCCGATGATCATAATATAGCACGTTCACCATTTCCCATAACTGGATAAGTTGAGATGATCGAACCTTTTTTTTTTAACCCAAATAAACATTTAAAATGATCAACGATTGACTGGCTACTAATTTAACGCACTGAATCCATTTAACTTGAAGGTCTATCCCGTAGACATTAAGACATTAAGACTTAAGGAAACATATATTGAAAGTCCCCCGCTTGGTCGGCCATAAGCTGCGCCCCTACATGCCACATTCAAATATTCGTAATAGCCGATCGGCGGTGTACTACCCAGATTCCATGTTTCTTGCAAAATTAACATACCAAAAAATTTTAAAAAACCTACAACATTTACATATTCTATAAGTGTGTTAAAACCATTTGTATTCATAGAACAGAATTTAAACGCTGTTTTTACATTATATGAGGTACCCCAACTTCAATCAGACTTTACTGAATTTTTTCTAGATAGAATTGACGAAAGCCAAGTCCAATCATCAGCCGCCTCGATAAACCCTTTTAATTCCTCACACACACGTTATCCGGGCTGACAGCTTTTGATTTTAATGCCACCTAACCTATTTAAGGCTGAAGATGGACCTGAAGCGCCTTTCAATACTCTAAATTGATTGACCTCAATTAGTCTTGGAGCCTCCTTTTTCACTATAGGTATTAATGGGGTTGGGTATTGCTGACCATGGAGTCTCCATACTTTGATCACCCAACTTTCAAAATTATTAGAATTTGTTAGTATTTTCTTTACAATGTCATCCTTTAGCCAGGTCGTGATGGTTGTCTCCCTGTTACCACCGTCTATCTTAAATTCTACAGAATCCAGATCATCAGTTGCAACATCCTTAAGATCAGGAATTGCTTTAATAGTTTCAAAATATTGCCCCTATTCAAAATGTTGTGTGAGCCACGAGTAGAGTATTGGGGACAGAAAACTACTTTTTTATTTTTAACCTGAAGCTTGGGGGGTTCCATATTACTCCTAAGCCCTGAATCGGATAGATCCCTATTCCCAGCTATCACCAATAGGGGATTGTCTAAAAAATGTGATCGATCAGACTGCTCTGGCTTTGATTGAGCCGGACTACAAGGACGTTCAGCCCGTTCATTCTTATTTGGATGTAGAAGGGTGGGATTTACTAATTTTCCATAAATCAGCTTCTGTTCTTGAACACAGAGCTGTACTCCCTGACTAATCTGGTCATTATGCGTATGGGGAGGGTTTACAGTTGTATCAATGGCCAATTGCTATCCTTTTGGGACTACTCCATCATCTTTAGACCAAACTGACCCTATTTTCCTTGGATAGTTTTGTATATTATCATTGGGCCCTACTAATTCTTGGATTGGAGTAATCTTGTTCTGATTACCCTCATAGGAGTATGAATCTTGGATAGGCTTATCTTGTCCTCCTCGATCCTCTCGAATTGCTAATATCTGGGTTTTGGTCGCCACATTTAGATTAGACTCTTCCTTTGACCCTTCACTCCCAACTTTACCGGATTGTTTAACCTTTTTTATTGACTTGAGGGGCAGTCAAAGGTCTAAATATTGGGAAGAGAGCCACGGGACCAGAATTTAAGGTTAATGAGCCGCTATTATTTACTACCCCGTAGGTATTTTTTTATCCTGTACTGACTTATTGCGCGCTTTTCTTAACCTTTTCCTCACCCTTTTTGATAAAACTTTGGGTACTACCATTCTGTGGCTATACTTAATATTGAGCTACTCTTATTTAGCTCCCGATTTATATTTGATTCAGGGGAGTGTGTAGTCTCAAAAGGTATACCAATATTGCCAGTTATTGGACATAAGGCCCCGTTTATATTACTAGCAACCTGCGGGAGGAAAGTTTTAAGACTGGAGGATATTTTGCTATGGTTCCAGTATTTATTAAATTGTCTCTCCCCTCGGCTTTCCTACCAGATAATAGTTTTACTTCGTGGACCATTAAGCTAACAATTCATGGTAGATCAGAGATTTTATCAATCAATTGAGCACACGTGCAAGATATTAACTGGTTCTCTTTATCAGCTTGAACTTTAGTGATCAACTTAGTTAGTTAAAGAAGCTTTACGTCAATTCCTGCAACATGTGTTGCTAAAGTATTTAAAATGTCAACCTGGGTGTCTAACTTATCGGAGTGTAAATTAAGGGCATGTGTTATAAAATCCATAGTGTTAAGCAAATAATCCCATACTCCACGATCAGTGTTACCAACATTATTTTCCTTGGCATTTGGTTTTACCTGAAGATTTCCATGAAATTTTGTTAAAAAGGATAAATCTGCAGAGTTAAAAGTTTTACATTGTCCATTAATATCATAGTTAACGTTATTGCGCCTACTGGCCGTACCTGGAACCAAAACAGACTTATTAATACAGAAACTGTTCTCCAAGATTATACTAGAATGATCCAAATTAAAAGGACAAGCGTCCACCATTAAGGAAGTAGGGTCAATCGGACTTAATACTAAAACATCTCCGCCTCCTTTATTGAGCGATTTAGCAGCATTATGATCAGCCTGAAGAAATATCAATTACTGGGCATACAGCCACTCTCTATAGATATAATGTTCAACTTTTCCATTCCTGAAGTTTGTAGGTCCTCCGCCAAAATTAGCCCGATCGGCTGGTCCACCTTATTTTGGCAGTGAATTTGTGCTTGCGTCTGCAGCCTTCCAGAATACACCAATGCGTTTTTCGGCGGGATAAGTGCTTGGTCTTGTGAGTCTTTGAATAGCTTTGGAGACTTGTCCTTGAGGCTACTTACATCAATTGCCTTAAGTTGGCCCTGGATAGATTTGGGATCTTTCAATGGAGAAGAGTGGCCAGAAATTAACCCCCACATGCATCATTCATACATTTTGCATTTCTTAATTTGCGAAAATTACCGAATCGCAAATTAAGAATTGCAAAATGCTATGCATCATTTTTTTCGGTATTTATTTGTGATTCGGTAAAAATCGCAATTTTTACCGAATCGCAAATAAATACCGAATTCCTAACTGCTTTTTCTCAAATCCCATTGAATCCTACGGGCCGAAAGGCCCATAGGAGTCAATGGGAAGGCATTTGCGAATTCGCAATTTGTTGATGCATTCCGAGGGTGCGGGGGGGGTCCAAAGGACCCCCCCCTGCACTCCTGAAATGTATTTGAAAGTGCATGTTTCAAACACACATGTCCTAAGGACATGTTTGACTGTAACATGACAGTGTAAAAAATGCATTTTTTTGCATTTTGAAAGATTTTCGCAAATTAACACGAGGGTCAACCTCGTGTTAATTTGCACTTCCAATTTCAAAATTCGCATTTTTTTTAAATTGATGCATTGCATTTAAGGAATCGCACAAATGCGATTCCTTAAATGCATTCGCATTTTTAAGAAATGCAAAAAAATGCGAATATTGAAAAAGTGTTTGATGCATCCCAAAAACGTATTTAGGAAGTGCAAACGGCTGAATTTACCGATTTGCACCGTTTGCACTTCCCAAACACGTTGATGCATGTGGGGGTTAAGTTCTTATCCGGGAAGAACATCTTATCACAAGGCCTTGCGACAGCCGAATTAATTTCACAATCGGGAACTTCACAAAGCTGAGCACTGTTTAAACAAGCTTCCGAGGACCGGTTTCTGACTGCCATAAGTGTGGCAGGGTATGCTCAGACGTGAGTCCCTTGCTCACTTTGCCACTGGATTCAAGCAAGCCGGGCTGAAGACGGCTGGAATGCCAGAAACCAGTCCTCGGAAGCTTGTTTCCGGTCCAGGGAAGACATGGCTTGGCAGTTCGGGCTGGACTGTTCCCATGAGGCACAGGGTCAGACTGATTTGCATATAGCCATGTCTGAACTGGGGTGGCAGAGTGGGCTAAAGAACGGTGATGGATTAAACCCAGATCTTTTGACTGGGTGTGAGTGTTTGATTGATTCAGATGCTCCATCCATCACCACCCCCATTTGTACCGTTGTTTTAATTTCAGCAGAGTGCTGCGTTGACGACCGGATCTCATCATCAACCGGCACCTAAATAGGGCAGCAAGATTAGGGGGTAAGTACTTCCTACTGGGTCTCTCTAGGCCTCTCTCTGTGCCTCTCTCTTTCTAACTGTAGCCTTGCTATTTAGCCGGAACAACCCCACTTATCGATGTTACGGGGCTCTTATGTGTAGATAATTTAGTAAGGACAGCTTGGGGGCTGTAAAGGCCAAACTACATACAATAGCTGCAAGTATCTCCACACGGATGAGGGATTTCCAAACAGGATTGACTCACGAAGATGGCGGCTCCCCGCAGAGGCTCACTGCTCCCGGTAATAGTGGCTCGCTCTCTCGCTTTTTTCCGGTATTGGCGGCTTGCTTCTCCCGGTGACGGCAGCTCGCTTTGGCTCACTACGGCCACTCTCTGGTGTGCTGCTGCTTCTTGCTCCTCACTCTCCGCTCCGCTCCTCGCAGTGGCTCTCCTGGAGGTCCTCTGCCGTTCAGCCGCACTCCTCGCGATAATTCGAACAGCCTGTTTACAGTTCTTAGGATGTGCTAACCAATGTTCATGCAGCGACCACAATCCTATTCAGGTGAGGGATTGTTTCTATTGGTGAAAAGGGATGGTGGTGAGCGTTCAGGTTTCACAGATTTTTACACTGATCCGCTGGCCGCACCTGGTGGTTTGTGCTTTGTGTTTAGGCCCTCTCCCCACTGATTGCAGTGCCGCTAAACTGTTCTGCATGGCTGGGCCAGGCTGGATGTTGCTCTGGCAAGTTCCAGGTTTATCCCTTTTATTGGGTCTGTCAGGTCTGAGCTCTCTCCAGGACCCGCACCCCTCCCAAGCTCTCACTACTCACAACGCTCACACCGCTCTCCCGTGGCTCCTAGTGCTTGCAGTGCCCTGGCTCCCCGCGTCACTGTGCGTAACTGCACGGCACACCGGGGCTCACCCGTGCTTCCTGAGGCTTCTGTCATGATTCCCTCTTTTAAGCCATGACCTTTAATCTTGGTTCTTAGAAAAAACCCACCCCTTTCCCGTGCACCAGCACTACCAGTGTGAAATGTGTTTAACATGTTAAGTATGTATGCTGAAATTATGTTGTTCCACATTTCCAAAGTGTTTGTGCACTCATATTTCTTTTTTCATTGACAACCGTGGCTTTGGAAATTATTTCCGACGTGATTGTGCAAGCGCTGCTTTGGAAAGGGCTGCCAGTCTTATGATCTCAACATTAAAGCCGCTTTGAGTGTTTTCACTCGCAGCGGCTTTAACGTGGCGTGCGCACGTTATCTCCTGGGTGCGGTCTACTATTTAAACCGCACCCAGGCTTCCAGAAACTGCTTTGCCTTAGTTTGCTGCATAGGACGTTTACGACTTCGTGGAGCTTCCTCTGGATATCTTCTGCAATCGGAAGGAACCTGAGAACAAAAGACAATATTGAGATAAGTGCTTAATTAGAAAAGTAAGGTGCCCATCGCAAGAGAGTCAAAGACTATTTTTGGAACTCTCTGCTTTCTCAAGGAAAGGGAAAATTCGATTGGAAACTAGTAGCTTTTGAAAAAGAAACCTTTCAGGACATTTTAAATCTTGGCGCAAGAGTTGAATTATGATTGCAAGACAATACATTGTAATGTTAATGTTTATTTTTTGTTTATTTTCTTTACTGCCTAAGACTAGAGGTAATTTATAGGTTGTAGTGTGGGAAGTGTTTTCTTTCTCTTCGTGTATTACAACAGGTTTGAGACACAGGAGAACTCACAGAATCCTCATTTTATCACCTATTTTGAAAACATTTGCAAGTAAGTCCAATTAACGGAGGGGAATAAATCTTAGGTCATTAAGGATATTTTCTAAAGGATTATTTCTTCATTTTCTAGAATATAATACAGGAAATCAAGACTCTAAACTCCCATCTAAGAACACCTGACCAGATTATCTGACGACTACACCTCAGTGCAAGATAATGAAACACTGGGCTTAGGACTGAACAACTCTGATCGCAGGTAGGGGCAACTTTTGCTACTTAAAATCATCGCCTTTTCAAGGAGAGTTAGAGTTGTTAAGAAAGGAGGGACGTAAGGATCAGATTTAACAAATCCTTCCCACTTGTTGTTCGCAGGTCGACAGCAAGATAAACCCTACACACCAACGTCCAGTACCGGCCCTTCTCCCAAATTCCTAGTCTTATTCTTAGCTGTAATATTTGAGTCAGCAAAGTTTATTGTTAGTTAATTGGGAAGTTGGTCAATTGCGTCTCTGCGAACTCTACTACATCATCTTCAATTTCCACTTCAGTTAAGGTAAGAGACGACGTAGTGTGAACTTGACAGCTTCCTGCAGCTCTTGATGCAGTTCCTGTGGGGTTCTTGGCCCCCTGCAGCTCAGCTCCGCTACCGCTTGCCAGCTACCGCTGTTCTCACGCTCCTGCGCTCACGCAGGGTAACTTGCAAGATCGGAACAGACCTCAGCGATTGGCAATTGGCTCATGGGAGCTTGTTCACCACCTGCTCAAGCTGCCAGCTCTGCTCCAGGGTAGTCGCCCAGCAAGCCGCCCACCGAACGTCAGCCTCAAGCAGCCAGGCACCTGGGGAGCTGGCCCAGCAGACCCAGCAACTAAGCGGCAATCTCGGAGGACCGGCGGCAGCTCGTGCCCCCTGCGGCGGTTCCTTGCTGCTCACAGTATCGCCAAGCAGCTTTGCAGCTCGCTCACAGCTCAAGCAGGCACTGCCTCCTCCACAGCTGAATCACCTCTGCAAATACGCGTGAATAAATCAGAAGAACCATTCCCCGGGCACGAAGAATTGACGTGTACATATGGCTCCTACCTCCTAAATACGTTCCGACTTGCAGGGCCATTGAGTAAAGGGCTTGATTGGTGACTGAGAAAAGGGCCTCAACTTTGAGCATGGCTGGAATATCGAACTGGTCCACTTGACTGAGTTCTAGTGAAGAGAACTTTTTTCAAGATGAGTAGTGATGGGGCTTGTTGAGGTCTAATTTGCTTGACACAAGTATATTCATTTGGAGGCTATTGTTTAGATCTTGGTAGGAGTTGCAAGTCTTTATTTCCGGCTTGCAGCTATTGGCATTTGTTAAAAGGACGTTGAGAGCACTAACCTTAATCTTGTACTGGCTTAGGTTGTTAGCCCCAGTAGAGGGGGAGTGCTGTCCAGTAGTTGGGAACGGGGTAGATGTTAATGCGGGAAGGTCAAAACTCAGTTTTTGGATATGGTCTTCCAATGGTCCATTGGGTTGAATTTGTTTTTTGTCATTGGACGATAAGTTTTGGAGGGCCAAAAGCTGTAGAGCTTGTGTAGGAGAGTGCGTCAACAAGATCCATATTATTGATTCTGGTGATTTACAAAGTGGTTCTTGCACTCGAGTTTTAGCTTTGACCTTTTTGGGGGGTCGCAATTTCTGGCTCAGGTTTTAAATCGTTATCGGCTCTGTGAGAGGTCAGTGTAACTGGTGATGGTGGCAGAGCAGAGGCAGACTTTGTGTTTTGCAGATAGTCTGACCTTTGGTGTGATAGTTGCTGGTTTGGGAAAAGGAAGGAAAATGGGAGGTGGGAGGAGAGGCAGTGACTGAGACCCTATCACAAACAATTATTTCAGGGAAAAGAGGTGCCATATAAGAACTAGTGGAGACTGTTGCTGTTTGGTTGTGAGGGCTTGTAGTATTATTTAGCAACTGGTGGGGAGCACTTTTGTTCAGCTGATCCATCCGAATAAAGTGACTCCTGATGTCACTTGGATGATTGTTTTTCAGTTAAGGTGGCTGCGCGGGAAAGTTCATTTGCATATTATTATTCCCCTCAGAATGGGGTCCACCTGCCCCGATTGCACCAAGGGGTTGCGAAGAATACAGGGGTGGCTGAAACCCATGGCCTCCCACTTCGGAATGGGGCAGTTTGGTCTTCAGTCGTTTAGCGCTCTTGTGGGGGAGGTGAGTGCTTTGTGATTGTGTGCAACTCCTTGTTTGCATGATTGGTCAAGAAGGGCTTGTCCTTCACTTCGCTTTTCTTGTTTTTGCTTTTCGGTAGCATGTATGTTCCTGTGTGTTTCTTATGTGGTCTTGATCTTAACTGTACTTAGTTGTACTGTGCTCTGTCACTTGATTGCTTGTCAATTAGTGACGGAGGAGAGTCTAGGGGCTCACAGTGGTTGTGGTAGCGAGCGGAGCTCACGGGGAGGACCGCGGGCAAGCCGGACCTAGTCTTGCTGCCTCCCAGTCGATCCCCCGGGCTCCTACTCTGCGGCAGCCTCTAACGGCGGCCGCCCTCACGGGTTGCTTCGACCCCAAGTCCCTTTCCCTTTCCCATACGTCAGTGGTTCCTCACCTGCCACAGGTCAAACAAGCGGAGCAGAAGGGGAGGAATGTAGGCCCGCCCGAGTGTGGAGGCAGCTTTTCCACCTTTTTCCACCTTTCTTAACGCTACTGCATCAATACAACTCAAGCGGCATCTCACAGGCAACCCTGCTTCCTCCACCCCACTCTTAAAAGCTGCCTCCACGCTCGGGCGGGCCTGCATTTCTCCCCTTCTGCTCCGCTTGTTTGACCGGCGGCAGGTGAGGAACCACTGACACTTCCTGGTAATTCCTGATACCTAGGTTTCTACACAGTTGAATAATCCATTTGGCTCTTGCTTTGGCATAAGAGGGGCAGAAAAGTAAAACGTGTAGATCAAATTCTACACTGGCGTTACAGCCTGGGCTGCCCTTGGGTGGGGAATTTACACCTGCCCACTTGTTCGTGAAATCCCTTACTGGTAGTGTTCCATGTCTGAATTGCACATAAAGTTATTTAGCTAGAGGGGACTGGATGCTATCCAAAAATTGTTCAAAACGATATGTGCACTTGACCTCCAAAACTCGTGAGCTTAGCACCCCTACAGCACTATTCTGATATAGGTTGGCCAGATGGTAATCCTTAAGTGTTAATGCAAGGGATTTTTTGAAGGTACAGGGACATGTCTGTTCTCGTGTAAGCCATAAGTCAGCCCTTCTTAATGCGTGACATAGATGTTTAATGTGCATGAGCCTGGGGTTCCTCCCTGCGGCCTGAGAAAGTAGGAAGTCCACCAATTCCTCCCTATAGTGAATGAGCTTGGGGGTGCTCCAAAGGCGTCTCCAATAGAATAAGGGGCGATTAGCAATTATGTCCCTATTTGGGTTCAAGCCTACATCTAAGCGTAGTGGAAGCAGGGGGTGCTCTGGGAAGACGTAATAGACGTCTCAGAAAACCATTCTCGATCGCGTCCAGTGAGCTAGCGTTGGCATGTCCCCAGAGCTGAACTCCATTCAGCGCACCTCCCCTTGCTTGGGCCTTATATAGTTCTAATGGAGGGCCTAAGATTTTTTGTGGGCAGTCATTGTGTACCTTCAAGATACCCCCTGAAACTTGTGCAAGTTTTAGATTTGCTTTAGCCACATGGGACAGCCAATCCATACGATCATACAAAATAATCCCCAGATAGTCGAATGTGGAAGTTCTTTCCAGGGCCAGACCGTTCATATGAGGATGGGGACGATTTACTGTTCTTGCATGATAAACCATGTATTTTGTTTTGGAGAGGTTGATCACCAGGTTTCTTATTGAGCAGAAGATGCAAAACGCTTCCAATGTTCGCTGAATGCCCATTGAGGATTTGTAAAGAAGTAACGTATCATCAGCGAACATTAGGGCTGGTACAAGACGATCTGCCAAGTGAGGAGAGTCTAAATCCTTCACTCCTTGGAGATGATCAACCAGGCCGTTGAGGAATAGGGAGAAGAGTGTGGGGGCTAGTACGCAACCCTGCCTTACCCCCTTTTCAACTCCAAATGGTGCCGAAAGCTCCCCCATCTTTCCATAATGCACACTTGCATAGTTGCCTTGGTGCAGACGTTGCAGGATATGGCATAAGTAATGAGGAATGCCCATTTTTTGCAGTATGGCCCAGGGTTTATCTCTATCTTCGAGGTCAAACGCAGATCGAAGATCTATGAAGATCAAGTACAGGCTGCCTCCCCCTTGATCACCACTTTCCTAAAAAATGAAATATTGTTATATTTATCTGGGAACCAGAAAAAAGTTTTTTCTTGGACTTTTCAAAATATTTATTACAAATCCAGTTCATTGATAAAGTCTGATTTACAAAATGTACTTTAAAAAAGTTTCTCTTGCTTATGCTAGTGTTTGCCGTAACTCAAGTAATTTGGTTTGGCACAATTACGCTAAATTACAGCAAACTTATGCAACATCTATGTGAGGAATGCAAGCGAGCATTTAGTACTATTTTCTTAGTGCTAAATTAAATGAAAGGGGCATTTGTAGAGCTCATGGCTACCCGGAGGCCTCCCAGCGCTAGGCTGAACCTACTGGTCCGGATGAAGAGCAAAGGGAGTGCTTTAGGGAAATGGGAAGGTTTTGAACTGTTTCCTAAAGGAGAGGTGGCTTGGCTGGGTACGGAGGTGACGAGGCAGAGCGTTCCAGAGTCTGCCTGCATTCAGGGAGAAGAGTCAGACACCGCTTCTAGCACGTTTTATTCTGGGAATTGCGATGAGGTGGAGATCGTCCGATCGCAGCTGTCTCCTAGCTTTGTTGGGTTGAACCATGGCTGAGATCAGAGGAGGGCCTAGCCCTTGAAGTGATTTGTGAACAATGCAAAGGGGTTTGAAACTGATTTGCACTCTCACTAGGAGCCAGTGTAAGACAGGGAGAGCGGGTTTTCCGGAAGACAGTTTTGGCGTTCCCGTCAACATTCTGGCTGCGTAGTTCTGGATGACCTGCAGTTTCTTGATCACAGCAGTGGGGGAGCCTAGGTAGAGCGCATTAACATAGTCCAGTCTAGAGAGCAGTCTGGACTGGACCATGGTTTTCTTGGCTTGGGGGGAAGCAGGGGGATCACTTTCCTTGCCATTATGGTTAGGCCAAAACAGGTTGCCACTTTCTTGCTGGCTCGTACTTGGAACGTCAAACTATGATCCAGCCAGAGGCCCAGGCTCTTTATTTCGGGCTTAGGGGATGGAACTGGACCCATACAGGCTGGCCAGATGGTTCTAAGGGCAGAATTATCAAAGTTACCCAGGGTCATGATCTCTTGTTTTACATCCACTTCTGTAAGACAGGCATTCAAGGTCGAGGTGTAGGGGGTGGATTGATTTAGGGCTACGTCCAGTTGGGTGTCGTTGGCGTAGGTGACCAAATGGATCCCAAAAGGAGCTAAAATGGATGCCAGGGGGACCATATATACGTTAAAAAATGTTGGGCTCAGCGACCAACCCTGAGGGACGCCGCACTGAAGGGGCCGAGGTTTGGAGCTCATGCCGTCTTCAAAGACTTGAAACGTACGGTCTTTAATGAAGGTGCACAGCCAGCTCAAGGCAGTACCAGATACTCCCAACTTGCCAAGGCGATGAATCAACCTGGTAATTCACTGTGTCGAAGGCTGTGCTCAGATCTAATAGGATGATGGCTGCTGCACCTCCTGCATCTATCAGTTTCCTACTTTCCTCAACGACTGCCAGCAGAGCAGTTTCTGTGCTCTGTCTAGGGCGGAAGCCAGTTTGTGAGGTGTGAAGCAGGTTGGAGGTTTCTAGGAACTCAGAGAGGGTGCGGTTTACATGTTTCTCAGTGATTTTAGAGATTCCTGGTAAAAGGGATAAAGGGCAATAGCTGCCCAGATCTGCAGGGTTGAGGTGGGGCTTCTTTAGAAGAGTTTTTGCCATTGCTTCCTTCCAGAGTGGAGGGACAATTCCTGAAGCAAGTGAAGTATTAATCATGTGGGAGTTTGTGGGACCGATAGTGGAGGCGACTTTTGGCTAAGATGTTCATAGGCGCCGGGTCTCTTGGTGATCTGCTCTTCACTGTGGGCAGAATAGATAGAAGAGTATCTTAAGAAAGGGGCGAAATGTTCCAGGTGGTGGGTGGCGGGAGGGAGAGCAACTGTGGCCCTATCTACTGACAGGCCAGGGAGAGGAAGAGTTTTTAAGATGTTCTGGATTTTGGTATCGAAGAGCTCGGCTTGGTTTTCGCAGCGGGTTCCATGAGGGTTCGCCGAAATGGGGGGGTTGGGCATTTAAGAAGTCTTTTTATAATAGCAAACGTTTCTCTAGGGGAGTTAGCGGCCTGCACAATTATTGCCTCATAAAATGTTGCCTGAGCTTTCCTCATTTCCACTCTGTAGCTGCGTATGGCATCCCTGTAGGTGCACCTGCTTTCAGCTGCAAAGTCTTTCCTACATCTTCTTTCTAAGATTTCACAACTCTGTTTCATGATGCGCAGTTTAGCTGAGTACCAGGGTGAGCAGGTGGAGCCGTGTTTTTTGGTGATCCTAACTTTAGGGAGGACTATGTTTAGAGAGTCACCTATCCAGCTACAGAAGTTGTTGTGCATTGTCACCGGGCAGGGGGTGGGCGGGGGTATACTCTTTCCTAGTTCATGGTTCCATTGCTCCTGAGAGAGCTTGGACCAAGGCTGGACCAAGGTACGAGGAAGGGGATCCGGGGGGGGACAAACGAATGGGGATACCAGGAGAGGGGGACCAAGTGGTGATACCAGGAGATAGGGATCGGGTTGTTTCCATGGAGAGTTTCCACATTAGAGAACACAGGGTCGAGGCAGTGTCCCAGAGAGTGTGTACGGAGAAGAATGGTTTGCACAAGCTGAATGGACACAAGGTCTTTTGTTAATGCAACTGTGGCCCAAGGGTCATCGAAGTAAAGGTTAAAATCCCCAAGAAGCAGAAAATTTGCGGACGTGCTGGCTAAGTGGATTGCGTTTTCTACCAGGGAGTTACAAAACGCACCTACTGTCCACGGGGGTGGAGGTAGATTAGAATTCCTGAGAGTGAGAGGGCAGGGGTGAACTGTACAGAGAAGTGAACATTTTCGCAGTTCATGAAAGCGTTGCCGAGGAGGTGACATGTGAGATGGTCCTTATAGATAATTGCGATTCCTCCGCATCTACCTGAGGGTCTGTCTACTCTCTGAATTGCACATCCCTGAGGCAAGACTTGTACTATGTCTGGCTCGCAACTGTCACTAAGCCAGGTTTCAGTTAAAAAACGCAGCTCGGGGGAGCTGTCTTCTAGGACAACCAAGATTTCCGTTGACTGCTTAGGGAGGGATCTGCAGTTTAGCAGATAGATGTAGAAACCTGGGTTTGAGGAAGGGGGTGAGGGTGTGTGGGGAACAGGGGAGAAGGGGTTGTGAGGGAATTTTGGACGGGGGCTATTGGCTGATGGGGAGTGGAGGCAATTGGCCTTGCGGAGTTTATTGAGCTGCCTCAGACGTGCACTGGAATAACTGAGGGGCTCTGACGGAGCAGGAGTAAAGGTTCTGGACCCGGGCCCCATTCGGGCGTGGACGGGCGCAGACGGGCTTGCCATTGGTGCGCCTTTGGCACGCCATCGGCGTGTCCGCTGCGCGGTTGCGTTATGGACATGATTTATCCGCCTCGTCCAACACCGGGTGCAGCAACTAGACCGCTGCCCGAGCGTTTGAAGCGCTAAGCCGGAAGTGGTGCACGAGACCTTCCTGACCACCGAGCATTGAACACAGCTCATATCGGGGGTCGGTTCGTACGTGCCACTACCAGCGATGGGAGTAAGTTCAATTGTGCAAATAGGCAAAGTAAGTGATATTTCCTTTTTTAAAAGCAGTCAGCAGTAAAAGTTATTTGAAAGACCAACAAGCCACACAAGCGAAAATACATTAGCGTTTCAGGAGCAGCTCTGACCGATCCCTAGCTCTGCCACTGAAGAAGTAGTCAGCCTCAGGCAGTCATGTCAGGGACTGTAATTTATCCGCCTCTCCCGACGCCGGGTGCAGCAACTAGACCGCTGCCCGAGCGTCTGAAGCACTAAGCCGGAAGTGGTGCATGAGATCTTACTGCCCGTCGAGCATTGAACACAGCTCGTCCTGGGGGTCGGTTCGTATGTGCCACCACCAGCGATGGGAGTAAGTTAAATTGTGCAAATAGGCAAAGTAAGTAAGTGATATTTCTTTTTTTAAAAGCAGTCATCAGTAAAAGTTATTTAAAAGACCAATAAGCCACACAAGCGAAAATAGCGTTTCAGGAGCTGCTCTGACGGATCCCTAGCTCTGCCACTGAAGAAGTAGACAGCCTCAGGCAGTCGTGTCAGGGACAGTAATTTATCCGCCTCGTCCGACGCCGGGTGCAGCAACTAGACTGCTGCCCGAGCGTCTGAAGCGCTTAGCCGGAAGTGGTGCACGAGACCTTCCTGACCACCGAGCATTGAACACAGCTCATATCGGGGGTCGGTTCGTACGTGCCACCACCAGCGATGGGAGTAAGTTCAATTGTGCAAATAGGCAAAGTAAGTGATATTTCCTTTTTTAAAAGCAGTCAGCAGTAAAAGTTATTTGAAAGACCAACAAGCCACACAAGCGAAAATACATTAGCGTTTCAGGAGCAGCTCTGACCGATCCCTAGCTCTGCCACCGAAGAAGTGGTCAGCCTCAGGCATTCGCATCAGGGACTGTAATTTATCTGCCTCGTTTGACGCTGGGTGCAGCAACTAGACCGCTGCCCGAGTGTCTGAAATCCAAAATGGACTGGAGGATGAATTTTGTGCTAACAAAATAGAGCTAATTGCAAACAGATTCTGAACAGGAGCAGCACCAGTAATTCATGATCGCAATGTTTGTTGTTCCTGCTCTCATATAGTGGAGTTTTGGTCCAAATTACTCATAATTATGCAAATGGGTGAATATGTGTAATATTTAGTAATTTCATGTCAAAGGAGTAACACAAATGACCAAATTTACTCCTCTTACCCAGGTGTAATTACAACATCACCCACGCCTAAAGCCTCTAGAAGCCAATTTGCCTGAGCTTCCAACTGTCACCATCAACTGAATAGCTCTTTTATTAGGTGTGAAGTGAGTCCCAGAGCTGATACAAAGAGATAGAGATTGACCTTGACCTGACAGGATGACAATCTGGTCTGTACTCAGGAACCTAATTAATTTCAAGGATGCCTACTCTATCCCTGGCACATGTAGCTCATACCAGGGCCTACCCCCTCTATAGTCCTGCTACCGGCTGAGCACCACTTTTAGTGGGAGAAGAGCAGTTGTCAGAACTGGTTTTGTGAGACCACGGGAGACGTTTTGCTCCTTTTCTTGACCACTTACCATGGTGGACATAGGAGCTACGCACAAAAGAGGAAAGGTTCTGCCATCTTGGTTTTATGTAGAGAAGGGCATTCTGAGATTGCTTGAAGAAGGTCACACTAGAAAAGCTGCAGGAATAGGTAGGGTTACCCCAGGGAATGTTTTCCTATTGGCCAAGGAATGGCAAGAAGTCCACCCCCCACACTCGCTTGTGCCAGGCATACGTATGGCAACCCTGGGCACTTTCTTCAGAACACCTCAGGAACCATGAAAGATATTAGAAGGGCTTTGCCTATTGCTGTGACCTGTGAGGAGAACCCTAAGGGCTGGACCAGCTTCCACTTGTACCGATGATTGAAGTCTAGACTCCAAATTTCAGTTGGCCAACTACCTGTTGAGCTACAGGTACATAAAAGCTGAAAGAAGCCTCCTTCCCTGCACAAACCAGCTGACCCATTTCAACTGACCTTGTCCTGAACCCTTCTGGTGGTTTCTGTTGGAGTAGGTCCTGGACCCCAAGGGCTGTTCCTGAGGTCCAGGAACCTGTCAGGCCCAGGGGCGCTTGCGGTCTAGGGCCCGCCCCATTTGGCCTTCGGCCATGTCCCAAACGTTTATGTGGAAAGACTCATGGGTCTTCCCCTGCTGGACATTGGTGGTTGCTTTGTTATAGGGCTAGGGCAGGCTAAACTTTGGAAATGTATTTTGCCCTAAAAATTCCATTGATTTCCTATGGTCCGCGAGATGAGTGAGGTTTGGCAGGGTACGCGAGATGAGTGAGGTTTGGCAGGGTACGCGAGATGCGTGCACTTTGGCAACCGTGTACCCCGAGATGCGTCCAATTTGGCATGCTGTCGCATTTCAACGCCGCAAGCAGGGGAAATTACGCAGGTGTGGTTACGTTGATGTACCTACCACACCCAAGGATCTGTGCTCACTATTCTGGAGATTTCTGAGAAGGAGGTTGATTCCAGGCAGGCTCTGTGTTTTGGTATGCTGTTTAACCCTTTGATGCAGATTCGTGTGTGCCGCGCTGGAGCAGACCTTTCCTGAGGAGCTTCTTGAGTTGGTAACTTCTCCGGCAGTCTTTGAGAAGGTGGTTTTGGACCGGATTTCTTCGAGGAATTTCTTCCTTTGGGGTCCAGAGTTTGCAGATGAACCTATAATTAAGAGTAGGTCGTACTCTTTAGGTATGAAGGCGATTTAATGCACAAAAAGGTTTTTATTTTTTTGTATTTACAGAATCTAAAGAGCAAGAAAGATTTAAACGCTGTTTCAGTTTTTTATATCATGTTATTTAAGGAATTAGAAATCTTCAATGTTTTTGGTATGACGTAAACCCAACCTAATATTTCGAATAGAAAGTTATTGTTTTAGCACTGAAACAAGAAAAATCTCTTGCTTATGTTTTCTACATGTAACTTGATTATGAAGCTATAACAAGACAATATTAGAGTGTTTTGCAATACACAGTTTCGTGCAATGTTAACAAGTTTAAAGGTTTTGATACTATCTAACAGTGAACAATTTACAGAAGATAATGTAAAGCATGCTATTTTTTCTGAGAGAGTTTTATTAGAAAAGTACAGATGTTTTATGTGCAAAGAACTATCAAGCATTTGGAGAATAATTAGTATAAAAGGTCAAATTGCAAGAGGTTTAATTGCGATATTATTCCACAGAATTTTGTGAAGTGAATCTAGTTTTACATGAAAACTCCATGCTTAGATTGCTGCTTGCATTAAGGAAAATATACTGAAATATAAGTAAATAGGTATTAGTGTGTGTCTAACTTTTTCCTTTTCAGATCTCCCTCCCAGCTGTTCCCTTCCCAACTCCCCTTTTTCCCCCCGCTTGATCACTTCAATATTCTGTGTAATAATTACAATCAGAATTGGAGGTATCGAGAGGTGGGCCCTTATATCATCGCATCAGATTCCGAGGAAGACTTCGTCTGACAGAACCCTTATCTGGTGCCACACGGTACCTCTCTTACTCAAACTTAAAATATGTGCTTTAGAAAATTCTTCAAGTATTTTTGCCTGGAGAACTGATAGAATACCAATACCACCCTGCCATGCTAATATTCCAAGGGTGCCTTACTTCGCCTCAGCCTCTGCTATGTTTTTCCATGCAAAACAACAGTTGATGGACAGAATGCAGAACAATGTAATATATTCACCAAAGTACAGAGATCTGGGCCTAAATCCATCGTTTTTTTGCACTCCACACCACCCCAGTTCAGACATGGCCATATGAAATCAGCCTTGACCCTGTGCCTCATGGGAACAGTCCAGCCCGAACTGCAAAGCCATGTCTTTCCTGGACCGGAATCAAGCATCCTAGGACCGGTTTCTAGCTATCAGCTGTCCTCAGTCAGGATAGCTTGACACTATTGTTGTGGAGAGCATGGGACTCACGTCTGAGCATACCCATCCCACTCAGGTTGACAAAATGCAAAACAACAGTTGATGGACAGAATGCAGAACAATGTCATACATTCACCCTAGTACAGTGATCTGGGCCTAAATCCATCGTTTTTTTGCACTCCACACCACCCCAGTTCAGACATGGCCATATGTAAAACAGACTTGCCCCTGTGCCTCATGGGAACAGTCCAGCCCGAACTGCCAAGCCATGTCTTTCCTGGACCGGTTTCTGGACCACTGGGGTCAAGCTATCCTGGCTGACGACGGCTGACAGCCAGAAACCGGTCCTAGGATGCTTGTTCCCATGAGGCACAGGGTCAAGGCTGATTTGCATATGGCCATGTCTGAACTGGGGTGGTGTGGAGTGCAAAAAAACGATGGATTTAGGCAAACGTAGGCACTCTAGGATAGAGGGTGGTCATATAGGGGGTATAGTGACCCAAAGGGTAGGTAGTCCATTGACTACTACCCTACACTCCCTCACATCCCTAAATTCAGTATTTAGGAGATGGTCTGGCACCAAAAGATCCGATTCTTTCAACCTAAAAGAAGAGGGATGTTAGGAGTCCCAACGAGGAAGAACAGAACACCCAGCAAATGACTAGGCGCCAACCCTGCCGGCCTGCCTGCTGACTTTTTTAATTGCAACAAAAGATGACTTGTCCTGCAGTCCTCAAAGCCTGAGAGACATACCAGCCCTTCACCCAGGAACCAAGAACTCATGTGAAGCAGCAGACCTGCTTCCCTGCATCCTTCAGGCACACAAAGAGAACCGAGAGGACCGCAGGACCGTGAAAACCAGACACTTAAGGATGCCACTGCACTAGTCCCTCCAGGCCCGAGTTAAAGTGGCCCAATGGTTCCAACGTGGTCCCCCAGCCCTTCAGTCCACTGTGCTTTCACCCATAGTGAACTCTCCAACGTCACCTTCAGCCTCTTGTTCGCAGACCCTCTCTACTGCGTCTGCCTCCAGTAAGAAAAACCTGATGACTAAGGACAACTCTGCCCTGTTGTCCCTTACCGATGGAGAAGAGGACCAAGGGTGTTCCCTTATATCAAATTATCGTGAGACCTGAGCCCCCTCATTGGTTCTGCACGTCTAGTCTCACAGTCAAAGCCTGCAGCTCTTTTACAAAAAGACTGATCCCCATAGACTAACATTGGGCACACAGCACTATTTTGCACCCCTGTACCTGGCTGCCATATTGCCGCTGGTGGTGTTCTGCTCCCCCCTCACCATACTTCCAGGAGATTGATCCCGTAAGTTGCTGTACTGTACCTGAATGCCATGCTTAGTCTTCCTCTTATAGAATAACATGGCAGCTTCTGAAAAACGCACTAAGTGTCGACTTTAAAAAAAGCAAAAGTATTGCAATTCAAAAATGAATCAAATTAATTTAATAAACTGGTGTTAATCTCCTTATTGAGTTGTGTGCATACGTTATTGGCTATTGCCTAATGTGTGTATTTGCTGATGTCTAACACTCCACTCTAATAAGCCTTAGGCTGCTCGGCCACACTACCCCCTAGAAGAGCGCCTTGGGATTGCTAAAGCAAGCCCCTGTCCACTCATAAAGTAATACCTGGACTCTTTGCATGATATATCTCATTTTGATATATTATATAAAGAGCCGATTCCCTACAGCACTATTTTTGTTTACATCTTTATTAATGTATATCTCCAGTTCTCCATATTGGATTTTTCTCATTTTTATGTAGTTTTTCTCAATGAAGTATTCTCTATTTTTTATCAAAAGGACTGGGATTTTATTGTGTTGTGTTTTCGGCTTTGTGTCTGCTTTGGCACTTCTAAATGCATTAAACATTTTCTCAAGTTAAACCTGTCTGTTCTGTGCCATAGTTACCATTGGTTGAGCTAAAACCTGAACTAGACGAAACAAGAATAGTAGCCTTGTTGCTTGTGGTGGAGTACTAACCTTCCCGATAAATAATACACTTACTCACATTGGCATTTAGCAGGGGTGATCCAGAACTTGTGTTTAGCAGGTACCACGGAGCTATTAGGTTGGAAATAAAACATTCCTAAAGTGTACTGAAAGCAAAATTGAATTTTGACTTTTAATTGGCGTCATATCTTCGATTGAATCATTTGTTTTTTATAAATTACTTCTAATTTCAATTTCTAAAACTCTAAGAGAACATGGAGTTGGATATGATTCCCTTGAGAGTTCTCAAAGTGGTGATGATAAAGGCTCTGTGGAAAGGAAGAAAGTTGAAGCAGGGCCACACTGCAGAAATGTATATTTTGAAAAGGGCCTCAGGGTCTTGGAGGAAACATGTCAAGCATGTATCTCTTCTATGGATGAAGGAGAATGGGACAACCTGTCCCAACATGGATTCATTGGTGCTCAATCCAGGGCTGGAAGTGAAGTGGGCTCTGCCAGCAGAAACCCCTCTCTAATTGCCATTCATCAGTTGGAGCTCAGTGGCAGGCAATCAGAAAGAATGCTGCAGGACAAACTGGCAGTCACAGCTCCGAAGGAAAAGAAGCTTGCACTAGAGGACTAGAAATTGGCCTTGGAGATAAAGAACAGTCTGGGTGGATGCCCAGTGAGGATAGTGTCAGCAATTAGGAGATGTCTACATGGGGGCCACATGCCCCTCACTTGTCTAAGGGTATTGTGCCTAGCTTTGTGGTGGAGCACAACATTAACAAATGGTTTGCCTCCTACAAAAGGGAATTGAGAATGCTCAGGGTAGAGCAATAGCACTGGGGAGTTAGTAACAACACAGGGAGGGATGCAGTTCTGACTCCAGAAGAAGGGGAGCGGACTGTTAATCTCACATGAAGGAAGACCTTGTGCATAAGTTTGTTCCCACCACTGAAAGGTACCAAAATAAGTTAAGAGATAAACACGAAGACACACAACTATCCTGGGTTGACTTTGTAGATTTCTCCCAAAAGGCACTAGAAGGCTGGACAAAAGGCAAGTTAGTTATGATGGACTATATAATCTAATCATGGAGTGCATCTTGACTTATTGCCATTTAGATTTACACCAGCATCTAAAAGATTCCAAGTTATCTGACATCTGGCAGCTTGATAAGGTAGCTTATGTGTGGATGTGTACTAAGGTGTTAAAAAAAAAAACAGGGGGGCGATCCCAAGAATGCTGGTTCAACCCCCTCCACGGGAAAGAGGGAAGCACCAAGGATATAAAGGAGCTCTTACAAGGGTATAAAAAGTCTTCTCTAGAGGGGGAGTCCTGTGCTTTTTCTAGGCCCAGCTGAGGGGGGTAGAAGGCAAAGAAACCTCTTGACCCTGTGAAGACTGGGGTATGCCTGGACTGTCAAAAGCTAGGAAAAAAGCACAGAGACTCAGTCTATTCCAAGACACCAGTCCTAAAGATTACTAGCATAGGAATTGGATTGGAGGTTTCATCTGGGGAATTCAGGGGTTGAACTGAAGCCACCTTAGGTGGACGCTGAAGCTCTGGCCACCTATCTCCCAGCATGGTAAAGTGTAGGCAATGGCTATTCCAGTAAAGTATCTGTTGGTAAACAACCTCAACATCTATGCTTGGGTTGAGGTGGAAAGGAAGACAAAAGCAACAATCTTGGGTATGCCTGAGTGTGTGTGTTTGCCCACAAGGGCCCAAATATCCCATCAGGAATGTCAAGAGAGTCTGGAACAATGGCCAAGATTCCCGCAACCAAAAGGAAGGGCAAGAGACTTGGGAAGCCAGTCTCAAAATGTCCACACAGCCCAGAACGAATCTGACCCCCAGGGAGGAGCTGGAACCGGTAGCGGAAGAAGGGCCTACACTGAGGAACCTGCCAGAACTCTTGGAGGAACTATGTCAAACACAGAGAACCTGAACCAGACGGCCGTTGATGCCAGGCTAAAGTCCAGGTTCTTTTTGAACAACAAGGGACCCCAAAACAATCAGCCAGGGACCTCGGGGAGCAGTTTTCTTAAACAACAATGATCCCGTGCATAGAAGAATTACCAAACAATAAATATAGACGAAATCAAATCCATATTTTAGAAAGACTTATCCAGCCGGACAGAGGTCCTTCAAGTTTACTGAATAAACAACGATTAACAAAGTAAAACAAGGATACCTTCCACAGAACCCCTGTGTGGTACACAAGCCTGTGCCCAACACTCGCGAGGTAATTACCGTTGGTGAAGATAGGAAAGGTTTGAAGGCAAAAACAAACGTTTTTCTGCTTACGAATACAATGCACAGAAAATATCAATAAACACCATTACACCAATCTATACAATCAAAACATCTGTATATGGTGCATGAGCAGGTCGACGGCGTTTCGGTTCCCCTTAAAGGATTATCGGAACCATCATCAGGACAGACAATAATATTGCCTTTTACAATAAACCTTAATTTGCCTAAAAGAAGGAAAAATACATACTTTTAGAATTAAAACACTAAGAAACAGTAAAAACAAGGAAGAGTTGTGACTTCTAGTGCACCGTGTAAGATTTGGTGTGCCAGGCAGTTACCGCGAAAGGTAGTGAAGGTTGGACAATAGCCCTCTATATTAACAGGATTCACAATCCTAAATCCATAGCAACTTACCCAGGAATAACAAACAGTGACGGGTGCCGCGTTGTGATTGCGCGATGGGAGGTCTATGTTAAAGCCGGCTTCTAGTGGGTCTAAATACCGCCTAATAGATAGTGACTATTGCGCTTAATAGACTAGTGGTCTAATGGTGTGGTGGTGCCCGTGAGCTCTATTATATATCCAGCGTGTAGAGCGGTAATGGGCTTACCAATGCAATGAAAGGCATATCATTGCGTGAGAGTAGTTATTCAAGTAATTGAGTTCTGCAGCCCTATGTAAGGAAAAAAACTGCATTTTAGAGAAGAGATTCAAAGTGACGCTCGGAGTTAAGAGCAGCATGCACAAACTCTTACCTAATGTGGGCGGTAGTTGCCGTGTTACAGAATCGTAACAGGTCGACGCCAGGGGAAGCCTATGTTCAAATAAAAGCGCGATTCAGGGATTTCAATTCCACAATCAATATCACGGGATACTAGTTTAACAGGGCAGTACACTTACCGAGAAATGCGGTCGATATGATCTTCCCTGGCGTGCTGGGGCGCTGTAACCAGGAAGTAGAAAAGGGGGAGGGTGTGTGTGTGATTGGGCAGTGCCGGTGAAGGGTTAGGGCATAGAAATAAACAAGGGGCGCATGTTAACGTAGTCATCTTGAATGATGTTATAAGGTGACTTGCATGCAAGGTGACAATTTTAAAAGACATTTTCCATATATTTAGGAAAAGCAGAGTTACAGCCACACATATTTACAAAAGACTCAGTTATAAATCAGGACACTCAGTTCACAGATTCCAGGCTCATTATAAATTCTCAGATTAAAGCAGTCCACTCCTCCTGCAGGTTCAAACCTGAGTTCAGACTGTCTGTCTTCAAGATCCATTTTAGTTCCTCTCTATTAAGCAACCGGGATAAGTCGCCTCCTCTTGGTGGTATGATGACTTGAGTGATGACAGTCCATCGGATCTCATTCTCAGTGTGTCCTTTATTAAGAAAATGTTCAACCAAGGGTGCATTTGGAGTTTGGCACCTAATCCGGCTCCGATGCTGTGATATTCGCAGTTTAATTTTTTGCTTTGTTTGACCAACATATATGAAATTGCATGGGCAAAAGATTGCATAAACAAGATTACTACTATTACAGTTAGTAAAAGTATGTAATACATTCCTTACATTTTTGTGTACAAATTCTTTGCTCTCTTATGTGCAGACCAGCCTACTAAAACAGAAGCTTTTGCTGGATTGCATTACTATATGTAGACTCTCTGGGGCATATTACCAAGCAATAGCGATAATTATCACTATTGCTTGGTTAGCGGGAAAAAAATATCGCCGCACAACGAGGATTTTTACCGCTGAGATACCTTGATATTATCAAGGTTTATCTCAAAAGCGGTAAAAATCCTGCGAAATGCATGAATATCGCTGAAAAATCAGCGATATTCATGCATTATCGTGACAATGCTCTTAGCCATGTTATCCACCTTCCATTGGATAACATGGCTAAGAACTGCTTTTAGCAGGCGTTAGCTTTTGGAGATATTCGCGCTTAGCGTGAATATTTCCAAAAGTTGCTAATAGGAGTTAGAGATGTTAGCGACTGTTTTCAGTCGCTAACATCTTGGCACGCCCACTTTGCATGTCATTAGAGATAATTATTGCTGACATGCAAAGTGGGCCCCTAAATGCCCGCTATCGCCTACAAGCTGTTGCTAACTGGTGTTAGCGACAGCTTGGAAATAGGGCGATAAAATTATCGCCGCATTAGCGGGAAAAAGTCCCGCTAATGCGGCGATAATGCCCTTGGTAATATGCCCCTCAGTTACTTAGAATGCACACCCTAATTTGTCAATTTTTATCAAATACTTTTTATCGACGCTATCAAGGCGAAGGTTTTGGCGTGCAACTCCTGTGGTGCATGCTCTGCCGTACATGCTGAAAACATTACCACAACGCCCAGTGCAGAAATTACTGCGCCAGTACAGGATGCACAGCCTGGAATCAGCCCAAAGGCCATTGTATTTGAAATATTTTCATTTGTCCCCATTTTCATCCATTTTTCTCAAAAAGTACTCCGGTAATCCAACAAAATGAGTCCGTCATGTTCAAGTCTTCTTCCACAGATGTATTCTTAATTTGATGATTCTGTACAAAAATTGCAATGTTGATATTTTCATAATCATAAAACCCACTGCATTTCGGGAAAACGTCCCGTCATCAGGGGTGACTGCAATACAAACATTTAATTTGTGTTTCAAAACTCATAAGCTGATGCTTGAAGAACAATTGTTGAATTTCCAAAATATTTTTAAAGCAAAAAATTCAGTGATAAATGATGCCACCTTGGGGAGGTTGTGGTGGTGTCCCTGAGTGGTGTGGTGGTGTCCATGAGTGATGTGTGGTGATGTCCCTGAGTGATGTGTGGTGGTGTCCCTGAGTGATGTGTGGTGGTGTGCCCGAGTGATGTGGTGGTGTCCTGGAGTGATGTGGTGGTGTCCCGGAGTGATGTGGTGGTGTTCATGAGTGATGTAATGGTGTCCCTGAGTGATGTGGTGGTGTCCCTGATTGATGTGGTCTTGTACATCAGTGATGTGGTGGTGTCCCTGAGTGCTGTATTGGTGTTCCTGAGGGCTGTGGTGTGTCCCTGAGTGTTGTGGTAGTGATCCTGAGTGCTGTGGTGGTGTCCCTGAGTAGTGTGGTGGTGTCCCTGAGTGATGTGGTGGTGTCCCTGAGTGGTGTGGTGGTGTCCCTGAGTGGTGTGATGGTGTCCCTGAGTGATGTGGTGGTGTCCCTTAATATTTAACACAGAAACTGTAGGAATGGCCCGGACTAGTGTTTTAAAGGCTAAAACATACCTATTGATTAGATTAATTATGATTTAATACTTGCTGTTTGACAGCTGAGTTTACTGGACTTAATATGTATTGTTAGAGTTGCTGGGGCTGTTATTAAATTGTTCCTTGTAATATTAGCAGAGATCCTATTAACAGCATGGGCATGGTTCACACTGACGATTTACATGTATGCATTAGTGGTGCAGCAGGTGCAATGACACTAAGACGCATAGGGGCAAGGGGCCTGGCCAACAGTATTTTAAGTAAAGCTAATGTTTTAATGTACATCTTTTTTTGGTGATCTATTTTACGGCTTTTGACGGAGTTTCCTAGGTCCGTTCTCTTTGTAAAATATAGGCAAACATGAAATTTCTATTTGTCTTGACGAATACAAAGTAATAGTATTTTCCGTACATTTAACCGTATGCGAAGGGGGAGTTGTGTTTTTACCCCTTAATTCAGCAGTGACTTCCATTTTTTTCCCCAGCTTAACTTCCTGCTGTTAGTTGATTTGCATCTCACAGATGCTGCCATGTAAAAGATTACAATCTTTACGACGCAGCTTAAAGCACTAAAGTATCCTGTTCTGGTTTGGTTTCCAACTGGTGAAAACATGTGATGTTTCACACTCTTGCAGACTTTCGGTCTGTGTTTTTTGTCTGAACTAAAGGGCAATGCAATACAATAGCTTAGCCCAGTTACAAAATGAACGTACGCAAATTTGTTTATTTAAATTGTTTAACCCCTTCCATGTTCATGACGAACTCAGCTCGTCATGCAGCACAGTGCTCGTGTGCTTATGACGAGCGGAACTCGTCATGACCACACCCGTTTTTGTGCTGTCCAGCACAGCAGGGGAAACTCTCTAGCAGCGATGCGGTTAAAGCTTATAGCATAAAACATATTGTTTTTTCTGAACACAAAACTGCTTTTTTTCTTTCTTTACACGTTTAAACAAGTAAGAAAGAAGCCACCAGCCAACGTAAGCAAGGGGCAGCTCGGCAAGCCCATCAACCACTGAATATAGATCAGGCTTTTTTTAGCAACAGTTGGTAAAAAGCTTTTTTTCGCCATATTATTGGCTAATATTATCGGTGTAGCTGCTCGATATTATCATTTGTTACAAGCATAATATGTATGCTTTCTTGTTCTTAGATCCAATCAGAATGCAGAAGTGGGGCGGGGAGAGCATTCCTTTGAAGTCTGAAGCTCTCGGCATTGCTGTGGCGGATCTGATGCGATGATGCGAGGCACAGACAAATGGTGGTTTGTGACGTGGCTGGTGTGGCGGGGGGCGGGGGAGTGAAGTCAGACCAGAATGGTGCTGTCCTGCACTGAAACAAGAAATTGCCTTACATTGGACTTCCTCCAGTGACAATAACGGAGATGTATACATGATCACTGCAGCTTTGCCCAAATTCCTCTGGAGCTCACGCAGGCCCACGCAGTGACGGTTCAGACACCAACCGTTCACATGTGCTCACGTTTTTATCTATCCTGACGAAGACCCCAGCATAAGGCAACAATAACCCTTACACACATACAGGGGTCGAAACGTAGACTACACCAACCCAACACGCCATAGGACTCAACGCAATGGATTTGTCTAGCCTATGTGTGATGTGATTCCGGAACATGTGTACTAGTTTTAGTGTAAAGGCCTACTGATTCTAATGTGATGTTATCAATGTCGCACTACCTTTACCCAGTCCCTCACAAACCCTATCACACCACCTCCCTCCTCCACTGAGAGCACCATCTTTGTAATGATTTAAAAATTACGCATTTAACTATGAAGAGTAAATGTTTATTTGGCGATGCAGTAATTATATCCTACACGATTGTAAGAATAAATACAATCAAATCTTGAATATTGCAAGCTTTATTGTTCACAATGTTTGTCAATGAATAATGATATGCATTTGTGGTGAACTCTTGTATGAAGCAATACAGATTATCTTTGAATAATTGCGCAAACTTGGACCACTTTCCTTGTACTTTACTTATTTACCCAGGTCCATGAGTTATTAGGGTATACCCTGTTATAACTCAATACAAGATACTTTGCAGTGTAGAGGCTCTCTACTCCTCGTGGTAAAATAATTTTTTTACTATTTACATTTTATGTTACAAAACAGACTAGCGAACACCTTAGAAGTTATGAAGCCTCGAAAATGATGAACGATTACCTCATCATTTCCAGGTGAAGTTGTAACTAAGGGCACCATTTGCTTAGACGGTATACTTCCTGTTGAACTGGGGCTGTAGAAATAAAGTGGTATACTTTTTCATTCATAGCCCTCATGTATAACATTCTTAGTGTAGCTGACAAATCTAATAATTTACAAAGTAAAATACTGAGGCTGTGAACAGATATTGGTCAATGATAGAAAAAAGAGATGGAGATAATTTGAAATTGAATGGTACATAATTTCTCAGCTTTTGCTTAATCTCACATCTAGTATTCAGAGTGTTCCATTAACAGCACAGCACATCTTCACATTTGCAACTGTTTGATTGGTGGCTACAGGTATTTTTTGAACATGCAATCAGTCAAGAAAATCACAGTATGTAACATTTTCTTAGAATAAAATAGATTAGCATGATTCGGAACTAATGTATTTAAAGACCTTTAACTTGCTTTTTGAACCACCCAAACAGTGTACATAATATGGTGCTGCTTTCAATGATCTGCAATACTCACAAGTCTTTTGAAGCTCAATATTTCTTGATTGTTTCAAGCACTTGTTGCAACCAAGAAATAAGAGGTTTATTTATATTTTGAAGGGCTGTACTTTGCTGCACCAGTTCTGCGGGGGAATGTGCTCTTCTGCCCTGATGGACTACGACCCTCCAAATTTAGGGGCCCATTCTCAAATTGCATTTTGTAATATGTTTTTAGTAGTACAATAGTATTAGAAAACATTTACAAAATGCTCTCTACAAACATACATGCAGAGGTTCCACCTCTTCTATCTTTATCTATATTAAATTCATTTTTTTTAAATATCCCTATAATTTACAATCGGCGGACCCCGAATTCCGGGTAGGATTCTATGAATGGTAAAGTACAAGGAAAAGCAAAAAGATGTATTTAAGATGAAAAATGTTTGTTAAAAAAATGCATGTTATATCTTAGTGTAATATATTTGTACATACCTATTTTAAAAGAAATGATGTTACAGTCCTATTTGTGTAATTTTGAATTAAATATTTAATTAAATGAAATATATTAAAATTAATAAACACAATGGGCCCGATGTAGGTGGCCATTTACCGGCCGGTAACGCCCGAATTCAGCCGTTACCGACCGGTAAATGGGTTTTCAGATGTATGGGACCTATATTTTACCGATTCTGTAAATTTACTGAATAGGTAAATCCACATGTAGGTGGCACTCCTAAGAGTGCCACAGGCCCTTAAGAATCGGTATTTTACCACCCAATCCTATTGGGTGGTAAAATACCGAATTCAGGTGTACATGCACATCTGTGTATGCACACCTGTGCAATGTGACACACAGACATGCTCTTAGGGCATGTATGTGTGTCACATGGCACACAAGTCCGGAATTGGGGTGCCAGAGGGTGTCAAAGTGACACCCCCTGCACCCTTGCTGAAATCGGTATTTACCAAATCGGTAAATACCGATTCGGTAATGCCCATTAATTCCTATGCGCTTCAATGCCCATAGGAATCAGTAGGCATTACCGAATCGGTATTTACAGAATCGGTAAATACCGAATTTTTCCGATTCGGTATTTACCGTATCTGTATTACCTACATCCCCCCCCCCCCTCTATTTTACCACTTCTTAAATACCGATTCGGTATCATTCGGTATTTAAGAAGTGGTAAAATTAAATTACCTACATCGGGCCCTAAGTTCCTGAAGTTTAAAATAAAAAAATGTTGTTCCCACCTAAGGTAAAACAAAAAAATATGCATTAATATTTTCTACAGGTGATGTACAGAATTAATTAAAATGTAAATATAGTGCAATAAAAAATCATGTTTTATTCATTTTTCAATTCAATCTTTAAAAAATATTTCATGATTAAATCCTAAATAGTAACATTTTTAGATTATTTTTAAAATGTAATTACATTAAGTTTTATTTAAACTATTTTATATAATGTAGCTTAATTTAAAATTATTTCCTATGAGGTTTTATTTCAAATCCTTACCTCCACTATTCTGCATGGAATGCTGTTACAGTATCAATGGTTGGCCATATGTCGTGCCAGACTTTCTATTGTTTCTTTTTTGATGGTAGTAACTTACACTCATAAATTTGACTCCACCCCCTTTTTCAGCAGGTAGAGATGAGTAAGTCTATAACTTAAACTTTACACACGGATTTTTTTGAATAACCAAATGCAGTAAAGTTACTCAAAAGTGTAAGAGTAATGTGTAAATTACTCACAAGTGTAAGTTACCTTCATGAATAGCCCTACAAGAGATCTCTGTGAGGCAGGGGCGATCTGAGCACCTTCAGAGGAATCACCACCACAGAGGCTGCTCTGAGTGCACTCAAGCTTTGTTGTGAAGGTGTCATATTCAATAGGCCACCTCAGCAAACCTTTTTGTTTTTCAATATTAAACTCCAAGGGCCAGATGTAGGTAGCCTAATACTGGTCGGTAACGGCCGATAATCGGTAGTTTCGGCCGTTACAGACCGGTATCCATGAAATGAGATGTAGGAGCATATTATTTACTGATTCGAAAAACATGAGCCGATAAAATTCCGACTCGGTAAATATGAGTTGGTATTTTTACCGAGGCGGAAAATACCAAATTCATATTTACCGATTTCTTATTTTCCTAATCGGTAAATAAGAAACGGTAAAAAATGGTCATGGAGATGTAGGAAAGCTCAAAAATACCGAATTCACGGAAATTCGGTATTTATGAGTCGGTATTTACCATGGATTGAATGCAGGTGGTAACCAGGTGAAGGCCATAAAAAGAGTCTCAAAATGCACCTGTGTAACCATAATGGCGGCTTTCTACGTCATAGCAAGGCGGCAAAGACTACAGGCAGCAGAAGAGAGAGAATGGCAAAGGGAGGAACAAGTGTACAGGCAGAGGATAACACTGCTCCAACTGACAGAGCCTGAAATACTCCAGAGGTGCAGGCTACACCCCGACACCATCCAGGACTTGATGAGGGACCTACACCCACTCCTGGAGCACCCAACTCCCAGGGCCCACGCCATCCCACCCCATGTGCAGGTGCTGTGTAGCTTACACCTGCTTGCCTCCGGGAGCTACCAGAGTGTGATAGCTGCAGTGGGTGGTGTGTCCCAGAGCTGCCTGTCCTGCTCCTTCAGGAGGTTTCTTGACGCCATGATGCAGAGGATGGAGCATTACATTTCATTCCTTGATACACCAGCGGAACTAGCAAAAACCAAGACAGACTTCTATCACCTGGCACACTTCCCTCACGTGATAGGCTGCATAGATGGCACCCATGTACCACTCTGTCCACCTGCAGCCACAGAACACATATACAGAAACCGCAAGTCAACGCACTCCATCAACGTACAGGTCATATGCAACGCAGGGAACATCATCACAGACATCGTTGCGAAGTTCCCTGGAAGTACCCATGATTCGTACATATTCTAGAATAGTGGAATATACACACGCCTACTTGCCGGGGAATTTGGAAATGGATACCTGCTAGGTAAATCACATTGACACACCATGACACTCACAGCAGATCAATGTATCATGTACATGCAATTAATGTCATTCTTTCTCCCCCTTAGGCGACAGTGCATATGCCCTGCGGTCCTTTGTGCTCACCCCCTACCTCAACCCATCCACCAGGAGTGAAAGGCGGTACAATGTGGCTCACAGATCTACACGCAACGTTGTGGAGTGCACATTTGGACTCCTAAAGAGCAGGTTTTGCTGCCTCCACAAGAGTGTAGGGGCACACCAGTACACCCCAATAGTCATTCCGACCTGTGCAATGTTACACAATCTCGCCACCAAGGAAGGCACAGAGGTGAAGATCACACATCATGAGGACATTGATGATGACACAGAACTGGCAGAGCCCCATGGTAAAGTAGCAGCAGCAGCTACTGATGGGAGACTGAGATGGGCAGAGGTCACACAGCAATATTTCTGAGTGAGTAATGAGACACAGACACAGACAGGCAAAGTTCATGACGTACGTAGTTTAATATTCACTACGCAAGTGCATTGATAGTACACATTGGTTACACAATATATAAATGTCCATGACTGTGTTGTCACGGTTAACATCACCGTGACCTGTTCCTTGGGTGGAGGGCATAGTCAATGTTTACGGCCACGGACCACAGGGCGGGACTGCTGTGGCTGTGTGTCAATGTTCTCGGTATTTTTCAAGTGTATTTTTGTTGCGCCTGCTCAGAATTAGCAGTGCATACTTCCTTTTGGCTCTGCAAATTAGGAACAGTGTGCACCCCAGAATTTAGTGTGTCTTTGGAGATTATTCTCCCAACAGTCGTCGATAAAGAAAACAAACCTGTTGCTTCCTAAGGAAAAGAAGAAAGCTCAATGTTCCTCTCTGAAGGACAGTAAGAGTAAAGACTAAGAGACTTGAGACAAGGTTTGTTAACTTCAATTAAATAGAAAAGACAACTCATCAGAATGCCTAATTATTGGTGATATCCTTCATGAGGAAATCCCTTACTCTTAAAGCTACATAGAATTCAGAGAATATTTGAGGCTTATCTTCAGAGAGGGTCTAGCCTATGTAGTGTTCAGGTAGAGAAGAGTGTATTGCATTAGAATATGAATTAGACAATAGGAAGTCAGATAGGATGTGCTAACCTTTCTGCTGTTGTCATTTAACTATAGACTCTACCACAGAAAATGCCCTGGATACAAGAGGTCAATTGCACAGAATACCAGACCACCAATAGGTATTGAGGGAAGATTAAGGCTGGTTTGCTGAACCTGGAGGCGGTCTCTCTATTGTACCATTCCCCTTTCCCCCTGGTGGATGCGAGTGGCAGGTTTTCTAATTCTAATCTGTATTTGCAGTCGCGAGGGTGATTTTGGAAGTTTTGCATCTGCTCCTGTGGAATAATCAGCACTAGAAGAGCTTTCAGACACTTATCTAATTGTAACTAAGTGGAGCCATAGGGGCCTGGATTATGCAACCTCTCCTGGTTCACTCCAACCTCGACAATAACCCCCCAAGTAAAGTATTCACTTATGAGAAAGCAATCCTCAAAAGGTTGAGCAACTGAATCTTCCAACTATTTTTAACAACATGACAATAAAAGAACAAAAAGCAACGAAGACCTTCACTGAGGACCCTACAATAATAATAAAACAAACATACAAACGGGGCACAATCATCATCATGTCCACTACGGATTATGAGCATGAATGTCTATGGCAGCTGGCAGACAACAGATACTATCTGCATATTAAATCTAATTTCCGACAGAGACTTTCCACCAAAATTAAGGCCATGGTCACAGCAGCAGAAAACCAAGGGTTGCGTAACAAAGAATGAAGAAGATTTTAGGTCAACCCTTCACCTAGAACCCTTATTTTGATATATTACCCAAAATACATTAGGGAGTTCTTCCTCCACCTGGGAGGCTGATTGTGTCAGGCATTGGGTCTCTGTCGGAACCTGTGAGTACATTTTGTGACCACTTCTTACAGCCCATGTTGGAAAAACTCCGTCCTTCCTAAAGGTCACCAGGGATGATTTGAATCTCACTGAGGACACCAATCTCCAGAATGATATTGATCTACTTGTAACAAATGATGTTGTGGTCCTTTATACCAACATCACTCAGGATGCATGCAACCAGTGAAGTAAATGAGAACAGCCTTTGAACAAAGATCTGGACCACAGTGACACCTTTCACCTTTATCAACGAGTGTGCGACAATGTCACTAAAGGACAAATTCAAAGGTCAACTCTACCACCAAATATAGGGTACTTCAATGGAAAGTACCATCGCTCCCAGCCTTGCTTGTCTGTATATAGCTGATTTTGAGAGACAATACATCTTCTCTGATATGAACCCCTACAACACCCATACTTTACTGTGGCAATGCTATATAGAGAATATTATCATGTTTTGGCATGGGACATTAATACCTGCCACATATTCTGTGTCTGGATTAATACATTGAATCCATTCCTGAGATTCACTAAAATAATCTCAAATAAGGGACTCTCTCTTTTATAGATCTTCTCATTGATCTTGGCGGAGGAAAACTGACCACCATCACTTTCAGAAAATCTACGGAATGCAACAACTTCCTCTTATATAATAGTCATCATCTGAAGTCACTCTGACATAACTTACCTTATGGACAGTTCTTTCACCTTCGATGTAACTGTAGTAACTTGAGTAACTATGACACCCAGGCAAAAACCCTTAGGGCTCCATTAGGATGACGGGCGCCCGTCATCCCATCGTAAATCGGGACCGCCCGCCCAAAGGGCGGGGGTCCCGACATTGGCAATAGGATGCGCCCACCACAGTGGCGGGCGCATTCCTCAAATTAACATTGTGGAGGGCGGTGCTCACTGCACCGCCCGCCACAATGTTAAAAACAAATGCACGCATTTGCATAATCGAAGTGGCAGGCACCACGCGGTGCCTGCCGCTGCGATTATGCAAATGCAGGGGGGTACCACAGGTACCCCCCGTGTGCCACCCCCCTTTGGCCATCCCTCTGGGGGCCCACAGGCGCCCCCCAGAGTGAACACTGCATGCCTTTGCATTGAAAAATGCCTATTTTAATATGGCTGGCGGTGTCTGATAGACACCGCCACCATGTTATCCCTTTTCCACCCGGGCCGCAAGGCGACCGGGGCAGAAAACAGGCGGGCGGTGTTTCCCACTGCTGCGGTCCCCTCCGCCATCGTAATATGGCAGGGAGAAATGCAGGGAAGGATGTCGGGCGGATTGCCTCTGCCAGGGTGGCAGTGGCCACCGCTTCCCTGGCGGAGGAAATCCGTCCGACATCCTAATGGGCCCCTTAGTATCAACCTTGGAACTAGTTACTATCCAGCTAAGACAGTTACTCAGGCATGCAAAGATCCAGAAACAATCACAAGGAAGCCCTGCTAGAACCATGGACAAGACCTGTTGATGATGTCATTACATGGCTGACCACCCTCACCCCCAGTTCTAACAAAATACAGAAGATCATAACGAAACACTGGGCAATCCTGCATTCAGACTCTCTCAATATTCCACAATCACATTTTGCTTTTTGATGCAGCAAGAATCTGAAAGATCTGTTGGTCCGCACCAGACCCGGGCAGGGACCCAGAAGTCTTTTATTTTAATGGGCATGCTGCATGCAATGTGGGACGGTGGTTGCCCACCCCATTCTATCCCTGTAAGTAGCTTTGCACTTACAATGCAACCACACTGCATCTCTAACATGGCAGCACCATGACTAGGTCTAGTTTTGCTGAAGCACTGAACAGCTGATATGATTTAGCTGGCACTTGCATCCAATTTAATACCATTTATAATGCCATCTCTCTGCCCTGACCTGCCACTTCCAGGCCGACAGAGAGGGGTAGGTTAAGGGTGCTCCTACGTGTGGGACCATGTGAGTACTACAATAGGGTTGACTTTAAGTCTGCCATTATTGCAATTCTCTCCTTATCTGTCTATTACCTACACATGTGCTTTAAGTTTTATCCGCAGTGACATGTGGTACTCTGCCTTGACCTGAGGAGCATTACTGATTAATATATAGGATAAAATCCCTACTCCACCCTCATTGGAATATACTACCTTAATGTGTTTGTATTGTGTTGTTTGTTTTATGTACACTATTTGTCACATTTTTGCCACCTGCTTGTTTGCTGTGCTTTTTGTGCACTAATCACATGTGGGGGACTTTAGCGCTCCTGGCATGCTGTGTCTATGCACTGAGAGATCTTTATATGTATGTCATACTGTGATTACTGTTCTAAAGTGTCTACCTGTAAGACCTACAGGTGACACCTCGTATGAACTTGTATAATTTATAATCTTCTTTTTCTGCATACTAAGTAGATATGGCAGACATTATTTACTTTGCCTAATGTTTGCAACATATCCCATGTAAGTGTAGTGTAGGAAGTCTCCCTGGTCCTGAAGAAATGCCGTGGGTCCATCCTGGGCCATAGAGGCGTAAAACATGTTGACCCTACAACACTGTTAGTGACACTGTCATGGTCCTTAAATTCAATTTGACAGCACTCGCTCTTTCGTTTTTATCTCTGCCAAGATGACCACTTTATTTAAATTGGATAGGTACTCCTTAGCAGCAGCGGCCACCACTGATCGGAGGTAGGGAGGTGGGGGCGCGAGTGGGTAGGACACGGCAAGTAGGGGGCAGGAGCGGGAAGGACCTCTCACTGATCCCTCGCCTCTGTAGTCCTCCCTTGCTGGGCCTTACCGGAAGCACACCGAGGCGACCAGTCAGCCAATCGCAAAAATGCCTTAGCTGCTTTGTGATTGGTCTATGCACTGTGTTTCAGCACAAAGGTGTTGACTGGGGGCCTGGGCATTTTCTTCAAGTAGGCTGCAATACAGCCTGCATGGAGAACATGCAAAGTGCGCAAGAAGACTGGCCAAGCAGTCACTGTGCACTTTAGGATGATGCCACCATTCTTCCCCTTTTCCCCCCAACGCAAAGCAGGCAGCAGTAGGATTAAATAACATTATACTATCATGTGTTATTATATTTTATTTTCCCTTTGTGTCATTGCTAATAAGCAGCGGGGTGATGCTCCTTCGCCTTAGAGTAGAAGCTGTCAATGCTCCTTAGGCAGTTTAAATTTATACAGTACTTTATTCAACACACCATTTTACACTTACTATTTCCTCACTCATCATTATGGCAAAAATAGAAGATCTCCTATAAACATCTCCCTGTGGAGCCCGTTGGGCATTACAGCACTGGTGGCATGAGGAGCAAGCCCAATGATAAAGCATGACATCTATTTGGGTGTAAGAAGGGTCTATTGTCTGATCATTAGGATCCCCCCTTCCTTTATTTCCGCAGCATTTTCTATTTTTATAAGAACAGCCCTCTCTTCATGTGTGACAATAGTTGAATAATCAAAATAGAAGAATATACATAACAATAATAATGACAATATACCTCACAAATCACATATGAAAGGAATAATAATTGAAGAGGTAGGCTATTAGAGTGAGGGGGAGGGGCTGCATGGTGCAGGATTTTTATGGTCACCTTGAGCCCAACTTTTAGTTCAAATCTCTCCTATTTGGTACGGTTTCACAGCATGGATTTTTCTTTCCACAAATGTATTTTTCACAATTGAAAGGATGCTGTAGGCAGGCAGATGTTGGGTGATAACTAGGGACAAAATATATATACATTTCCTGTTTGGCTCAAATTTATTTTTGGGATAAAGTTTTTTTGAAATAGGGAAAGGGGACTGTGTGTTTGCAGTGAGTCCAAGTCATTGGGCACTGGGTACCCTCCGGCACATAATAATGTGTGATAGTTTATGGGTCCAAAGCCAGCTTAGAGTGAAAAAAAGCAGCCTACATTACATGAACTAGTTTTGCTGTTTTATAATGATGTAATACCCAATTAACAACTCCCATGTTGATTTACATCCATAGCCATTTTGAATACCTGTGCTGTACCTATCCATCTGTTCAGGCCTTCCCACTTTCAAAGTGCCCCAACCTCACTTTCATACTTGGAACCAAAAAGTGAGAATACAGGATCTAATTAGCTCAGTAAGAAAGCTCCCTCCATGTGTCTTAGTTTCAAGGCCTCTTTCCACACTTCTCATGAGAAAGCTGAGCATCTGCCTACTCCCATGGTGAACATTTTGGATTCTGTCACATGAACTTTGTACTTTTATGAACAAAATATATGGTCTTCCTCCAAATTTGTTGTCTTCCTCCCTCCATTTTTGTTGATCTAATTTTTGTTGATCTTAGAGCTCTGCGTACTTTACCACTGCTAACCAGTGCTAAAGTGAATATGCTCACTCCTTACAACATTATAACATTGGCTTACCCCAACTGGCATATTTAATTTACGTGCAAGTCCCTAGTAAAGTGGCACTGCATGTGCCAAAGCCCGGTAAATAGAATGCTACTTGTGGACCTGCAGCACTGATTGTGCAACCCACTTAAGCAGTCCTTTAAACATGTTTGGGGCCTGCCATTGCAGCCTATGTGTGCAGTTTTTACTGCTATTTCAACCTGGCAAACCTTTTGCTATGCCCAAACCTTCCTTTTGCATACATATGTCACCCCTAGGGTAGGCCCTGGACAGTCCAGAGGGCAGGGTGCAGTGTTTTAAAAAGTTGGACATGTACTTTTAAGTTTTGCATGTCCCGATAGTAAAAAACTCCTAAATTCATTTTGAGATACTGCAAGGCCTACCTCTCCTATAGGATAACATTGGAATTATCTTATTACATTTAAAAAACAGTATTTTCCAAATGGGAAGAAGGATACTATTTGGTGTCTTAAAATTGTAATGAAAAATCCTCTCTTATGGTAGAGACGGATTTTAAATTAAAATATTGAAAAAATGCCACTTTTAGAAAGTTATTTTATAATAGGTTGTTATTGCTGTAATCTGGAGAAAGAAAATTCAATCAAAAGAATGTGAAACAAAAAAATAACCAAATTTTTGTTAACTTTTAAACAAAGGGCCCTGGTTAATTTTTACTGTTATTTATGCTACAATGTAATTAATAACTGATGGGATTGATTCCCCAAAAAAAGAAGAACATCTAGGACGTTTTGGCTGAATATCTTTGAATTGCAGACTTTTTGCAATACTCCCATTTCGCAAAGCTCCCAGGCAAATGCATGGAAAAAATATGACATTTATTATTTTCCTTGGTTACGTCTATCAGTTAGAACTCTAAGTCTGTGGATTGTCTACTTAAACATTTGTTTTCAACGTTTTTCACCACACCCAAAAAAATCCCTTGTGGAAACAATTAATTCTCCTACATGCCTGCTCGGAAAAAATTTCAGAGTTTCGGCCACTCATTGCACCCCCAAATTGATACTTATAGTATAGGGGTCATGAGTGGGGAAATCAAGTTTGCAATCTTTGTGGGATTGTGTAATGTTGGTGTCATTACCACTAGACATTGTCAATGCTAACTTCCATTTCACTCCCATCAGCAACATACTGTTACCGGCTCTAACCCACAATTTGTACTCAGTGCCATTTGCACCCCTAGAAATCAACAGATCCTGTGAGTCTGTATCAGTCATTTTCATCTGTGCATTCATCTTCTTTCAGGAGTGCAAAACATGTAACAACTTGATTACATCACATGAAGTAAGCACTACAAGTTCTAATTTAAGACACAGGGCTATCACCAGCACTAGAAGTGCTAGTTTTAGACAGAATTTAGCTAACTGTTGACTTGACTAGTTGAACAGCAAGAGTAACAGTATTTAACCACCTTTGACAGTGGTAAATAGTTGTAAATCACTGGAACTATAAATGAATATGCCGCATTGGCTATAAATGCAGCAGCATTTAGTGGTAAACAATAGAATGTGGCACAATAACCCAAATAAAGTTAGCTTCAGAACTAGAACATAACAGGGCATCATGCAACAAAATAGTCTAAGACAAATATAACACAACACAACTATAATACATCATCAAGACAATGCAATAATGCAGCACAAATATATAACAGAATAAAAACAACAAACATCAACATCACAACAAAATGTAACACAACAAATATTACAAGCACCATCAGAATGAAAAGATCAAATTTAATGAGGGGCGTATAAGTACTGAAACTGTTTGCATGCCATATTACTATTGAAACAGTGTTTGCATTAAACACTGTTTTCCTCACCACCAAAGATATGTAATTGTGCCAGTAAAAACTATTTTGTAATCTAGCCTATAGTCTCTATCACAGTTGTGGGTTGACTGTTAACATAAACTAATAGAAGAGCTGGAACATGTACAACCTTGTTAGTGATGGATAATAGCTTGACACAGGAACTTTAAAGGTACGTGCTGCTTTTGGATCTACAGTGTAGTAGCATTTATTGATATATCTGAAGTCAACACAATAAATAACATAGAAAAAGGCAAAATGAGAACATAAGAACACAATAAAACATTACAACACAGCAAAACAGTAAAAAACACCACATCACATTGTAATAATGAAGCACAAAAACAGAGAACCACAAAAAACAACATGAAATATCACTGCCACAACAAAATGTCACCCAACAAACCACCTTTTCACCCACTTCAACTTTTGGAAATCTTCTATATTACTACGATGCTAAAAGACATTGGGAAGAAGCACTACCCTAATTTACCGACAGGGGCATGATATTACACCAGTCCAAATTGTAGTAGGCATTTGACATGCAATTCGTCCCACCATACTTTTCCCCCTACAAAAGGCACCATAAAAAGTGGCTGGTCTTCACTGCGTAGTCTTTATTAATTCTCTTAGATAACGCCTTCTTTATTTGTTGATACATTGTCAATATTAGACCAACTTTATTAAACAATCCAACACACATTAATCAACATAGGTTCGTGCAGTATTCGTTTGCACCACAGTTTACAATTGTATTTACAATTCAGGATCTCCAGATCCACCTTGGATTTGGGTTGTACCAGCAGGCCACAACCCATCTCCATTGCTTCCATTCCATTTCAGGTAACTACCAGTCGTCTACCCCGTAGACGCAGCCATCTGGTACTGCTTTGCACCTTTCCTTGCGCCCCAGCTATCCCCAAATTGCTTCTTCCAAGCACCGGCATCTCGGGTAGGGCCGGAAAGTCCAGGACCACCATCAGGACGGCCCCCTCTCCCGTCAGCCCGGAGCCCCATTGACTGCCCTCCTTGTTCCAGGATGGGCCAGTCCCTGCCAAAAAGGAGTCCCCGAAATTTTTCCTTGTCCAGGACCCCGCCACAGGGCGAGGAGCCAACTAGCGCTCTCGCCCTCCACCCAATAGCTGCTTCATTTCCGTTTCCGGCGCTACGGCCCCCAATTTAGTGTGGATGGATTATACCAACCCTGCCTTCCTTATCACTGGAGACTACTGCAAATAACCATTTTTTAAACTCGCCCCAATCTGCTATTGTTGGCTAATTTATGGGGCATGCAATCCTGCTGCAACGCAATGCATTTGTTTTATATCCCTTGATGGAGGCACCCGCTTCCAAACTGCCCCCTTCTGCTTATAGGCGACCCTTTTTGCCCCTTAAATTAAGCAGTAGCATCACCCTCCTAGAAAATTATGCAACCAGGTAACATGTGTGAAATGGATCCAGACCATATCAGCCCCCTGTACGGCGCTTTCCACCTTCTGCACTACCACCTGACCTTTGCTGGAAATTGGTGCCCAATAAACGTAATCTGGCCTGCAGGACAGAATGCCTAGCCTATGCCACATCCTCCACCCACATGCACCATGAATGCAGCACAGCTGAACCATTACCAGTGTAGTATAGACAACACTGCCTAAAGCAGGTATAAATTGCAATTGAAGTGCAAGTAACACTGGTATCTTCTCTAGCCATGGTAATTACCAATACCCCATACCAGAGTAACTGAGCCTTGTTCCCTCTCTGGGCCCCAAGGTGAATTCCCCCTCCAGTATTGCCCGCACAGAACCGCTACTGTGTCAACACCCAGGGGGGAGCTCCCACATTTGCCCCGTATCCATCAAATTTTACTTACATGTGGCTATGCCCCGAGTGGTTACCTTGCAGGATTCCTTACACCCCTGATGGTAAGCGCTACCCTTTGTTCTTTTGCTCCCTTAGGATGGTGACTGCACTATAGCCCAACCCATGACAAGACACATAACAACTGTTACAGCACTACCGCACCGAACCCGAAAACCTCCACCATTGTGTGCCGGGACTGAATGCTGGCTATCCTGAAGGTTCTGCCAGTTGCCATCCAGATGTCATGTCACCGCCCTGTCAACGCCATGCGCCTCCCACCAGCATGTGGAAAAAAGGAAAAGAAAACAGGCAGCGTTTGAAAAACCACCCTTTGAAGGCGCACTTATAAATATATAGCCAACAGTACATTCATATAAACCCATGAGCCACTCCCTGGCAAGCAAGATGTAGTTCCATTACACTCTAAAGCTGCCCCTCCAAATCGTGAGCTATGTAAGCACCTTCTGCATCACCCCCACCCGTGCCTATGTCACACCTTTGAAGACCTCACCTTGTATCTTTGGCATACCTTAACCCCTGCAATAATTGCTTGCTGCATAGCAGCGATTAAGTTACTTGTTTCCAAAATGCAATGGCCGCATGTCTGGCCTGCCGGACTGTCAGCAATTTGATGTCACTGCCCCAACTAATATTATAGTAATGTGCTGACCTGCCAGCTATGTAATGAAAGTGCCCAACTTGTCTTTTGGTAGTAGCCTGCTGACTAGCCCGCCATTTATTGTAATTGCCTCCTTTGGCTTTGAGAAAGAAAACGGATTGAAAAACCCTTAAGCGCGTATGAATACATAACCAAACAGTTATTGCCAAGCCAAATAAACATCCGACTGAACCTTTCAGCTCCCAACTGGCAAACCCGGGACATGCTACCTGCTGTCTAGCTTCCTGCTCAATTGAGAATGACGTAGAATCAACACCTCAATGCGCGTCCCTTTTTTAAATGTCTTTTTTTTAAGTATCCTGTGAATGAATATCCATCCATGCTCAAAATCTAAAGAGCAAAACGACCCAACCTCTTTCTTGACGCCCCAGGTACCGGAAGAGGGCACCTTTCACACCTGCCCTATGTCTTCCTATACACTGAATCCAATAAACTCCAGAGTAACAGGGATTACCACGTTACTCCCCTAGCCAAGACTGACACGTCTACTGTCTGTGTACTATGAACCTTGCCTGCTTGCTACGCTGTCAGGCCCCCTCACCCCGGTGCCCGCCGCATTTCGCAACTTCCTTCTATCTTAGACCCGCGGCGCGCCCGAGGCAAGAGGACAAAGAGGGCTTCTGCCTCGTGGTCCGTGCTCTTATCCCTTTTCTTGGGGGAGGGGGTCGCCTGCGCCCCTAGGTGACGCACTGATGGCTCGCCCTACCTTCTCGCATTTCATGTTAACCCCTCCCACTCCCCTTGACCACATGTCTAATGGCCCCAACTCTTTCTTGCCGCCTCTTGCCCGTAATGCCACTATAGGCCCTCCTCCCCTAGGCGCGGGGGGCCTCTCATTCGGTCTCTTAATTGCAATACAGCCCAATTCCCAAGTGGATGGTTATATGAATGTGGAAATATTTATAGCAAACATTTTTTAGGTGCATATCACAGTTATTTATGTGGTTGAACTTAATTTGTTGGATAAACAGGCCGCTTAGTGCGGGAGACAGTAATCATTTTTATTGAAACACATATTCATGCATTTCTGCCACATCTGGTATTTCAAAAATGCTTCTCTATACTTCAAGTTTGAACTGTCACACTATCCACTGCATTGCTTGCTTGTAAACTTTGCTTATTTTGGCCTTTATCTATTACTTTCAATGCTCTTGAGATTGGTGATAAATCTACAAACCTTAAGCATGTAATTATTATTAGAAGCATATAATTATCTGCCATTAGACACACATCAGTACAGCTAATGTAGATGACTAGACTAGGCAGAAATTGGAAACCGTACCACTGGCAGCGTGTCTGCTAATTTGTAATATCCAAGCAACAGGAGATGAAAAATACGAGCTATTTTTATGTTCTAATGATTTCATTTCATGTTCATAACAGCCCCTCTAGCATACATTAAGCAAATTAAGCATAGGATAGAAAATAACATGTGATAGCAAGTTTGACAAATGAACATTTTATTTTTGTGTGAAAAAAAATTATATTTTCATTATGTTCTTTTATAAGATTGCCGGTGAGTTGTCCAGGAGGTATTTCAGGTTCAGTGCAGACCACTTCCAAATACTCATAGTTCCAAACTATTGTTGGGGCATATTATACAAAGCAACCCCAGGGAAATTGAGCATTAAAGAAGAGAACAAAATCACTTTACAAGTGTCTCGTCTGGCCCGATGCAAAATAGGAAATCATTTGTTTTATGAAAGTTGTGGTAAATGCTTCTATGTATTTTCCCTCTCTACCACTTTATGAGAATGTCCTGTGACATCATGGAATGTTGGTGTGCCTCTCTGTGTAAAGATTGTCAGTTGGTCATCTGAGGCTGAGGAGCTGGTAGCTCTCTCCTGGTGGGGTTTTCTCCTTGTAACTTCCTATCCTGTAACCTGCCACCTAACTACCTGTCAATAAAGAGGGATCTTCCACTACACCTGGACTACGCATCCTTGTTTGTGTACCACAGTTTGGCGACGTTTCTTGGACTAACCTATGCTGCACAGAAACAGGATTATGATTCAGCACTAAAGAAACCAAGTACTGTTCTGGGACCCAGTCAAAGTTAAAACAGAAGTAAGTCTATGTTCTTCTGAAATCGGAGAAACGCCCAGTAAACCCCACCAGTGTCCTTTTCATCTTGGACAGCCTGTACCCTGGGCGTTTGTGTTGTAAAGGAGTTTACTGCTGTCTTGCTGTCATCTGGAGATTGACTTCCTCCAGCCACATAAGCTAAGGAGATTCAGCTGGCCTGATCACCCTACTGCATCTCCCTATTGCTCTTGCATCTTGACAGTTCGCCTTTTTCTACATGTTCACAGTGGTCTCTACAACTACTCTGTGACAGGTGTGTAGATGTGCGCTCTCATCCTGTGAGCACGTCTTATCTCTCAGCGTTTCCTGTGTTTGCTGTCACAGAGTTGCACCAGCGCGAGCAGTTTTCTTTCTTTCACAACAGCCACCCACCATCTGTGTTGTCGAGTTCTGTTGTGGCCTTTGCCTATCGGCTGTGTACTCCCACAGTCCGGTGTTTCCTTTGCCTGTGTCTGCTCACAATTCAAAGTCATTCAGCGTGACCTGACTCTCGTCCTTCTGGAAACCTAGTTGTATTTTAGCGGTGAGTGGGGGATATTTCTGAAGCGTTTTTGTGTGCTTTCACCATGCGCTCTACTTCGTGGCAGTTGAGTCTCTACGTTTTGAACAAAACTCCTGCCATGGCGCGCACACAATCTTACCCGTCTCGTGGACCCGTCTTCATGCCCATTATGACGTCTGTCCCTCTGCCACTGCCTTCTCCTTTACGAGCCCGGACAGCACAACTTTGCCGTGAGCCTTCCGGCACTGACGTGACGACGTGCCCCACTTTGATTGCCTTCACTGCGCAAGTCTGCGTAGTGTGTACGGGTCCGTCTGTTGCTGCCACTGCTCTAACAGTTTTACTGTTTGTCTCCTGGTCCTCTCCAGCTTGCCTTGCGGTGCCAGTCCCATGACTGTTTCAGTGAAAACTAGTATATCAGGAATGAATGTCTACGGTGTTCTACTCAGAATAGTTCTCATTTCGTGACTTTTATGACTTTATTCAAAATTTGCATTCGGATGGTTTCAAGTTTTCTCCACATTGCTCGGCGCATTTGAGTCTTGCCACTTCCAGGAGAAGCTGCCTACAGGAACCCGGGGACTGTGGATGTCCCATCTTTAGACGAACTCTTGGTTGGAGGTTGCCTGCTTTTCACCTCACGTTTCCTGTTGTGCAGTCAATCATCGGAACTTATGGACAACTCTAACTAAGAAGTCCTCGGGTGAGAAATCGCTCACCGGAGCTGAATCCTTTGTTTAATCTTATGCTTATGCTTCAACTTATTCGTATTTCAGTGTATGTTGGGGGTTGATGTGTGTGTTGGGCATAATGGATTGTTCTCTTTACCTTTGGGAGGTTGTTAGTATGTCATTGTGGTGAACTTATTAGTATCTCCGTGCATGTTGTGGGTGGACGTATGTTTGGAGCATAATTTCTTGTTCTGATTGTGTATTTTGCATATTGTGTCTTCTGCTGTGGTGGTTGCATTGACATACACCTAGAGTTACACAGAACTCTCTCTGGGTGCTCTAGTACTTTTTGTTGTTCCCTTTTGTGGGGAGTTTAGTTTCCTAAGGCAACATCTTACCCTACAGTGTACCCTTATTTAGGGGAGTGCGTGTGGCTAGTCAATGCCATATTTTGAAACTAGGGCGATGTTGTACCTTATGGTGTACCCTGTGTTTATGTATATATAGGAGATGTTGTAGTTTTGGTCTCACAGGGTGTGTATCCTGTGTTTCACCCTGCTTGTGCAGCTAGGGTGTTTGTGTTTAATTTATACTCCATCCATCTACTTAGGGTTAGTAGTTTTGGTGTACCCTTACTTAGGGGAGGTTCTGGGGTTGTGGTGCCAGTCAGTGCCTACATGTGGTTTCCTAGGGTCTTGTCGTTATTCTTTGGAGATGTTACGTTGCGCACACTATTTTTCTCCAAAGTTTCAAAGTTTGGTTTTCTTTGTGTACCCTTTTCTGGGGGAGGTGGTGTGCGTTGTCAGCGCCGCCACTTAGTGATGTTATCTTGAATAATTCCTACATTGTTCAATGGTGTACCCTTTTGTTTGGGGAGGAGTTGCATCACTCTATGTGGGTTGTCGGGGTGCGTTGTCAGCGCTACCTCTTGGTGTAGCTGTGCCACTTTTGCGTGGCCACTGTCTATTTTGTTCCAGGGGTGTTATGTTCCTCTGGTGTACCCTTTCCTGGGGAGTTGTTTTGTTCCACGGTTTTAAGGTTGCCTTTCTATGTGTACCCTTTATGGGGAGGTTGTTAGTGCACGTCATGCACTAGTCTCTTTCGCAAGGCTTTCCTTTTTCTGTGTAGGTTGCTATGTTAATCTTTTTGTGCTTATTTCCATCTGCACTGATTTTGTCATTAAGTTGTTACACCCTGCTTTATTTGCCAGGATCGCTACCTTGTTTTATTAAGGAGGGTGGATGGGCATGTTATGTAATTTGCATTTAGTTTATCTGTGCATCTTATGTTTATCTTTCTACATGCCTCTTTTTATTGTCCTTTGTTTCTGCTTTCTTGCTTGAGTTTCCTGCTTTTCAATATGTCCCTTGATTAGCTTTTGTGTCTACAGTCTCCTCTGAATCCTTCTGCTCCGTCTTAACTTCTTTCTTGCTGTTGTTTGTTAACGGAAGAGGATGTGTGGTAAATGCTTCTATGTATTTTCCCTCTCTACCACTTTATGAGAATGTCCTGTGACATCATGGAATGTTGGTGTGCCTCTCTGTGTAAAGATTGTCAGTTGGTCATCTGAGGCTGAGGAGCTGGTAGCTCTCTCCTGGTGGGGTTTTCTCCCTATAACTTACTATCCTGTAACCTGCCACCTAACTACCTGTCAATAAAGAGGGATCTTCCACTACACCTGGACTACGCATCCTTGTTTGTGTACCACAAAAGTGCTATAATTCAGACATGGTCACAGAGTTTACAAGGCTATACAGCTCGTGCCCTGACTCTGCAACATGAGACACGTTCACACCTGCACAGTGAAAAGTGCATTTGCTATGGGTGGATGCAAAGCACCACAGTGCAAAATGTGACAATGTATCCTATCTGTAATGCTTCCCCCGGCATCTAGGTTACAATGCAATGCAAGCAGTGGAGAACAGGAGTACAGTGTCATCGTTAGTTGAAGCTTTATCATTTCAAACAAATTCTTGATGCCTCCTTTGCAATAGCTTCTGATTGTACAGTACTAAAATGATAGCATGAATGTCAATTCACCAAAAAGCTAGAGGAAGCAGAAATAACATAATCAACATTTTGACACCTTGTGATTTCACCTGCTAGTAAAGTTGTTGTTTTATCCATTCAGTCATGACCAACTCATGGTGATTCGATCGATAAAATTGCTCCAAATCTATAAGTTGATAATATAATTAATTAGATGGTACTTGTATCAATTGTGACTAACCACCATGAACATGCTCTACATGTTTTCTATTTTCCTTCCATCATTCTCAACATAACAATTTTTCCAAGGATTCGTTACTTCTCATTATGTGGCTAAAATAGTCAAGCTTAATTTTTTATCAATAACACTTTTAGTGAGTGATGGGGGCGTAGTCAAGGCGCGAAGATGGTGGCTACGTTAGACCACTCCTGACCTCCTCAGGCATGCTCTGGCATCCGCCGCTCCTGCACATGTAATTGACCCTCCCGGACACCTTCTCCAGAAGTGCTCTTGGTCGTCTGTTCTAGAGGCTGGGAACTGAGGGATGGTGCAGAGAGGCCGGGAGCTTTGGGACCGTACAGTCCACCCGCAAAACATGGTGGCCCTTGTGCTTCGACCTCCGGTAGCGCAGAGCATTTGAAGGGCTGCTGGGAACCCTGGAACCTGTGGCCAGAAAGAGCATGGGAGTAAATCCAGCATCACCCACAGGACTAGGGAGCAACACATATGGAACTGGCCCTCAAGATACGAGGTACCTTGGAGGTGGACTGAGGGTCCCCTCCCCTCCCGGACTGGATGCTGCTGGCCCATGGGCCCCCTCTTTTGTGCAACTTACACATGCCACCTCACTTCCCAATGAAAGAGGGTCTCTATTCTGTGCTCTCAAACCGAGGTGGTCACCCCCAGACCCAAGTAAACTGACTGCAGGCAGATCAGCAGTGGGGACCACTGAAGGAGGGGCCTTAAGGACTAGCTGACATTCCACGAGGAGACTTGCATGCTACCATAGGATGCCAGACCAGGACTGACAGGGAATGGTGGGTGACAGACCCAGGACTTATCTCTGGCCTCATATAGACTGACTTCCTGCAGTGGCAGACCCTCTCCAGATCTCTCCCAGTCTCATGTCTGGCCCCCATCCCGGAACTCTGAGGTGCTGGCAGATGTGCCTGGATTGGTTGGGCGCCAGACCCCATGGTGCTAAACTGAACAGGAGGGTTAGTGGCCTTCCTGGGTAAATTGACCCTTAGGACTTCTGATTGATAATCTGAAGGAATGAAGACTGCGCCAGGGCAGATGCACCTACACAACACCCACTGACAGCTTCAGCCTTTGCTTCTCATGCTTGGGGCAAGCAGGCCAAGCAACATCTGCCTTCCAACGTCCTGCACCATGCAGCCATGCTGAGGGATAGACCCCCTACACCAGTGCAAGTGCAGACAAACATGCACCAGTAAACAACAGCTGCCTCCAACAACACCGGGCCATCCATAACCCTCAGGGGCCACAGCAAAACCTCATATAGTGCAATTTAGCTACAATTCTCTAGGCAATCCAGGAATCTATGAAAGTGGTGGAGACTAAAGTGAGAGAAGTGAATGTTGATGTTTATCTCCTACACCTGTATCTCAGAATAGTAACTAGCCAGGTCACCGAGGTGGAGAGTCACGTTTGTTCCATGGATGATGATGTAGGTGCTCTTAAAAAACTGGTCTCCAAACTAGCAGTAACAGCGGTACTGGGAAAGTGCGCTGAAGGACCCAAAAACAGGTCACGCAGAAATAACCTCTGGTTTGTCAGATTTCCCAAGGGTTCTGAAACCTCAGACATAGAGTGGTTCCTAGAGTGTTGGTTGTAGTTTGTCTTGGAATGAACCCACAGGTCCCCGGCCAAAATATTCCCTCCCAGGGCTGCAGCATGCCTGATCATTGCCCTGATTCTCAAACACTGCGACAGGGATACTGTTCTCTGGGAGGCCAAAGGACAGCCTGACCTTGGCTTCCAAAACTCACATATAATGATTTTCCCTAATTACATTCGGGCTGTCCAGGAACGTACACTCTCCTTCAATGAGGTCAAACAGAAATTTTGTGCTCTCAATGTTCAATATATGCTTGACTTCCCAGCAAAAATTAAAGTGATCTTCAAATCTAAAACATATTTCTTTGAGACACAATAGCAGGCCTGGGAGTAGACGGCTTAAAGGAATGGGTTCTGTGGAACTGAAGATGCCAGTGCCTCTGCAAAGAAAGGCATCTCCATACCTGCATACTCCCAGACTTCTGCAGCCCAAAACACATTATCACACATTGACATCCTGCTCCTTCTGGCCACTAATGTTTTGCAGATGTCCAAGGTCGACAACCTTCTACTGGTGATCTCTGAACATGCATCCCTTATTTTTCACCTGAGATTCCCTGGGATACTAGACAGCCTATGTGGCAACCCAATGAATGGTGTTTGACAGATCAGAGCTATTCTGGCCATGTGGAGACAGAGCTACATGCTTACTTAAGGACCACCCAGGGTCCGTGACCTCCATGGGCACTCTCTTGGTAGCCAGCAAACCCACAATCTTGGCTCTGTTGAAAGGATATATCTAGGGTACGGCGAAAGAGAAGATTGCACACATTATGATCCAAGAGGCCTAAATCCTTGCCTTGCAGCACCAGATCTTCACAGGAACATTGGAAGAGTTCATTCGTCAACTAGCGGTGGCAAGAGTTGCAATTAGACAAATGTTGCTAAAAGAGGTACAGCAATGTTGGAGGGCAACAACTGGGCAGGTGTATCAGCACAGCAACTAGTCTTAGAAACTCATTTATTTGCTGGCCACTAAAGAGATTGCCTCCAGAGTGGTCCCCTGCATTACGGACACTTAGGGCAGCCTCAGTGTCTGCACCACTGAAATTCTACGGGTGTTTGCCGACTTCTACCAAAAGCTGTATGCCCATAGGCCCAGCACCCTGCTGGAGGTGGCACACTTACTTCTGGCTGAGATCCCTCTTCCATCGATCCCCCAATTGCTGGCCAGAGATCGGGACTAGCATTTAACTCTTGTGCATGCCCTCTGGTGTAACACTGGGCCCAGATAGGCTCCCCATTGAATAGTACCTACGATTCCATACCACACTGCTCCATCACACTTGTTGGGAATGCATACCAAAGCAAGGGCCTTTCCCCCAAGCTAGACATGGCCTCAGTCATGGTTATTCAAAAAGCAGGCCAAACCTTAGAATGCAGGTCATAGTATAGGCTAATAACTATTTTGAACTCCAAAATCAAAGTATTCACAAAGTTCTTGGCCAGTTGGCTGCAACTGACCCTGCCTACTCAACCCATCCAGTTCAATATGACTTCATACCGGCCCGCTGTATATGACTGTGACTGAGTCCATAGAGCCCAGTTGGCCCAGTTCCTAGCATATCACCTCCACCACCCCGTGGCCTTACTTTAAATAGACATCAAGAAGGCCTTCAACACACTCAATTGTTCTTTCCTGAGCATGGTCTTAAAGCGTGTGGGTCTCACACCTTATCTTTGCAGGCATATTAAGCTTTTATACTCTCAACCGATGGAGCAGGTCCAAATAAACAGGTCACTCTTCTTCCCCTTTCCCATTTGTAGAGGCACCCATCAAGGTTGCCTTCTCTCCCCCTCCTCTTTGACCTGGCCATTGAACCCATGGCTCTCTGCTTCGCTCAAGTGCAGGGATGTTTGTGGGATGGTGATCCTGAGGAAAGACTTGCACTGTATGCAGATGGCTTCCTGCTCTTCTTGGCAAACCTGCAGTCCTTTTGCCCTCGCTGGATGGAACTACTGGGCATATACGAGGAGCGCCTTGTGCCACATAAACAAAGAGGAGTCCATTCCGTCTCCCACTGCACACTAGCTGCCAGACTACATGACACTGGCATACAGGGAACAGCCTTGGAATGAAACTGATCATTCATCACCGGAAGAAGCCAGAGGATCAGACTGCCACCCTTCCTCTCTAATCCCATGAAAATCACCTGTGAAGTTCCACAAAGGTCGTCACTGAGCCCGAGCCTCTTCAACATCTATATGGCCCCCCTGGCTGCCATCGCCTGACAACACGGCCTCAACATCGTATCCTATGCTGATGATACCCAGCTCATACTCCCTCACCAAAGACCCCAACCACCGTCAAACTCAACTTCCAGAAAGGTATGCAAGATGTCGCAGTCTGGATGCCCAACAGCTGCATGAAACTCAACGCTGAGAAGACAGAAGTCCTCGTTCTTGGAACCAGACCCTTATGCATGGGACCACACCTGGTGGCGGACCTCTCTCGGAAGTCCATCAACCCCCACAGACCACGCTAAGAACCTAGGCATCATACTCAACTCATCACTCACCATGAACTGACAGGTCACCGCAGTCACCTCCAGCTGCCTCAACACACTCCAAATCCTCCAAAAGACCTTTAAATGGATCGCCCATGAGTCAAGAAAGACGATCACCAGCAGACTGGACTATGGAAATGCACTCTACGCTGCTTTCAACAAGTCCCCACTCCGCAGACTCCAGACAATACAGAACACCTCCGCCAGACTCATCCTAGGCATCCCCAAGCACAAACAGATCAGCCAGAATCTCATTGACAGAATCAACTTTAACGTACCTAAGCGAAACCTCTGATCTACCAACCTCGCTCTGGCTAAGACCCTGCGCATTCATAGAGCCAGAGCAGGCGGAAGATCCTTCTCCCACATTGCAGCCAAGACCTGGAACAAGCTACCAGCAGACATCAGACACACCCCTTCCCGGTATACACCTGTTACAACGCAACTTTTACAACTACCTACCATTACAACGCAACTTTTACAACGCATACCATTACAACGCATTGCGCTGGGGGGCGCTCTAGGATAGGGAATAAGTTTAATTTACTATCCAACACCTTCCCTAGTGTCCACGGGGACTGGAGTTGGAATAGTAAATTATACTTACCACTATCCAGCACCTCTAAGCGCTATGCGTTGTAATGGTATGCGTTGTAATGGTCACGTTGTAATGGTAGGTAGTTGTAATGGTATGCGTTATAACGTCATACATCCCCCTTCCCTGAACACCTTCAAGAAGATCCTTAAGACCTGTCTATTCAGCTAAGCAGACCTGCTGACCCCCCCATTCCCCTCAGCACCTTGGGACCTTCACGGGTGAGTAGCGTGCATATAATCCCCCTGATTGATTGATTGATCATTGAATGAAGGATTTTGTGTTAACATTTTATACACACTGTGAATGGTTTGCAGAGGTGAAGTTTGTACCTCATGTGTGTACAGGATTATCTCATAGTGGATTGCTGTTAGTTTAAGACCTAACACGAGACTCTGAATTTGGGGGTTAGAAGGAATATAGGATTATGTGTAGTACTATGTAATTGTTTGTGTAACTGTGAAAATTATTCTTTTGGATTATTCATGTGTGTATAGATATATGTCATGTATTGTTTCGAGTCTACATAAATTTGAGAACAATTAAAGCAATTTACTAATTGTTCTAATGTGGAATCAGAGTTGGTATATGTTTTACCATGAATATATACAAATAGATAGGGACTGTGTACCATAGAATAGGATTGGATTTATTGTGTCCTAATGTTAATGTGAATGTACTAATTCCTCCACATCACTGTTTTTGTATAGTGTGATGTTTCCTTGCCCTGATGGTGGAGGTGTACTAGGGCAAAACCCATTGTTATATTACTGTTGGTAATAACACTTTGTAAAGTATGTGGGTCTTTTGTGTAAATTAATCTAAAACACGTGTTTAGGTCTACAGAGATAGACTAGGAGTTATTTCACATACCCTTGGTTCCATAGTTCGTATCTTGTTTATTTGTTCCCTTTCCGTACTGTCAGCGCGTACACCGACTTAGGGTATGACGGAACCACACAACAGCATTAACAAAGAGGAGTCCATTGAATGAAGGACTTTGTGTTAAAATGATAGACACACTGTGATTGGTTTCAGAGGTGAAGTTTGTACCTCATGTGTGTACAGGACTATCTCAAAGTGGATTGCTGTTAGTTATAGAGCAAACACAAAACTCCTAATTTGGGCGGTAGGAAGTAATATAGGAGTATGTTTAGTAGTATTTCATTGTTTGTGTAATTGTGACAATTATTTATTGGGATTATTCATATGTGTATTGATATATATCATGTATTGTTTTGTGTCTACATAAATTTGAGAACAATTAAAATAATTTACTAATTGTTCCAATTTGGAATCAGAGTTGGCATGTGTCTTACTATGGATATGTACAAATAGATAGGGACTGTGAACCATAGACTAGGATTGAATTTATTGTGTCCTATTCTTAATGTGAATATATTAATTCCTCCACATCACTGTTTTTGTATAGTGTGATGTGCATTCCGTTCAACAAAGCATAATCGCTAACAGTCCAGAAGCGGGCAGATTCGAGTGTCTGCTCTTGGCAATCCACAATCCCTGTACAATGCCTGGCCTTCCAGTAGCTGGGAGTGCATATGGCTTTGCTTCCTGAACTGACATGGAGCATTAAACTGAAGTGTGATATTCAGAGAAGGGGCACCTACCCCAACACATTCTTGGGCGGGTGACCTTCTTTAAAAGGATGGCGTTGCCTTGTTTCCTTTACATTCTCTAAAATGTTCCCCTCTGTCATCCCACCCCATGGTTTACAATTCTTAACTCCATCATTTGTCTCTTACTCTTGGCCTAGGGCTGAGTCCATATTGCTTTAGATTGTTGCAGCCAACCCCCCTACGATGGCGGAATGGGAATGACAGACTTACATGGCTACTATATAGCTTCCCAGGTAATTGTGATCAATGACTGGCTTGAGAGGACCAGACCTACACAGCAGAGCTGACCCTTTTGGGACTCGATCGAATTATGGGTACTTGTATGGCGCTACAATAACTCAATGCCTCCAGGCAAATACACAGTTGGTCTTCCTGAAATGAAGGGCAGAGCTCCAACCTACGGGCTGGGACTATAGACTGATGCATTTGACTCCTCTCTGGCAGGAATGTTGCTGCATCACACACAAGGCCTGGAGGGGTTTGTGAAATGAGACCGAATAGGAATTACTCAGCTCGGAGACATCTGGTTGGGGAATCACATTCAGATGTTTCAAGAACTACAGGAGCAGTATCAACTCTCCTGTATCCAATTTCACAAGTGCCTGCATTTATTCCACACCGTTGCAGCTCATATCTCCTTAGATACTGGCATTCCAGACTTTGGCTACCTGTAGGCTCAACAACTAACTGGGAAGCTCACCAATGGCACCATTTCACAAGTTTACCACTCCCAGGTCATCAACACCCCTGATGTATTTACACAACTGAAACATAGGTCGGAGGCATGGGTGGGGGACCTGGGCAATAGAGAATGAAGATACTGTAAGAGATCCACTCTGGAACTAGCCGTCGCCACATGGTTCAGGTTGATCCAACTAAACTATCAACATCTAACCTACATAACCCCTCAGCGGCATTCGCAGGCGGGCAAGATTCCCCAAGTCAGTTGCTTCCACTGCTTGTCGCCTAACACAGACTTTTTCCACATACTCTGGTCAGGCCTAATGATGACCCGGTACTGACGGGGGATTGAGCGGGAACTCTGAGACCTCTCCCCTAGAGTCACCCTTCTGGACTTTTCCCGGAGGATTTGGGGGGGACTGATACTGGAGCGTGTGTTCATAGGGGTTTCCATACTGGTTGCCAAGAGAGGCATTGCCAGAAGGGTGGAAATTCAAAAACTCTCCATCAGTGGCTGCTTGGTGTGTGGAGGTGCTCAACAAGATCACTCTATTTACACTGCCAGGGGGTTGCCCACAGAAACGTGGGAAGCTCTGGGACAAATGGTGGGAAGATCACGGTTTTCGTCTGCATGACTGATCAACTTATGCACGTGTATTTTGGGGATGTCTGTGATACAGTTGTTTTGACTGTACTGTAATTTCTGTTATACAATAAAACAATAAACTTGGTTATAAAAAACCTATTCTAGTGAAAGTTCTGCCTTGAAATGGTCAAGTATTGATTGATTTGTTCCATGAGTTGTATATGGGATACACAAAAGCCTTCACCAGAATCTGAGTTCGAGGAAGTACATTCGTTGCCAATCATTTTTATTAGTCATCTAGCTTTCACATTCATGCACTGTCACAGAAAAGACCATTGCTTAGACGATTTATACCTTTGTTGTCAGCAAGATGTATTTGCTCTTTATCACTCTGTCCAGGATCACCATCTGAACCTAACTGCAATCCTAAGAAAATTAAGTATTTGTTCATCTCTAGTTCTTCATTGTTTATTCTGAGATTTTTTAAGATTCCTGTTAACATGATTTTAGTCTTTTGCACAATTAGTTTTAGTCCAGTTGCAGCGCTATTTTCTTGACAATCATTGCTTTGAGATCTTCTGCACTTTGTGCAAACAGGTTTGCGTCATCAGCATGCCACAGGTTGTTGATTTTTCTTCATCCAATTTCGATACTAGTCTGAAAGTCATTGCGTCTGGATTTTTGCACAATTTGCTCAGCGCAGAGATTGATCAAATATGGTGACAGGAGACAACGTTATCAAACATCTTTTGCAACATTACCCCACTCTGTTTCTCCATAATCTGTCCTCTCTGTCTCTTCTTAGCTAGCTTACACATTCCTGAAGAAGCTGATTAGGTGGTTGGCACACCCGAGTCTTTTAATACATTCCACAATTTCCCTTGATCAACTCTGTCGAAAAAGAGATTGTTCTGAAATTCTCTGGCTTTATTAATCATCCATTAGACCTGATCACACTTTCTGCTATGAGTTTCAATGCCCATTTAACATTGCTTTCCAGAGTATTAGGCTCCAGCTCTGAGATTTGATCTTCAAACAACTCTGAAATTATTTGATCTCACTTGCATAGTTCTTCAATATATTCGATCTATCTTCTTTTTATGTTTTCTGCATTGAAGAGATCTTTTCCTTCTTTGTCCTTCAATGTTCCAATGCGTGGGCAGAATTTCTCCTTTAGCTCCATTCTCTTCCTAATGAGGTCGCTTGTTATGTCTCTCTGATTGTTAATTTCAATCTCTTGGCTTTCTTGCGTCATATTTTCTCCCTTATCCATCCTCACCTTATGCTGAAATTCAGACTTTCGTCAGGCAATTGTATTTCTGATGCCAGTGACCTTTCTCTGCCTTGTTTGTCTTGCTATTTCCAGCATTTCATTGGAGAGACAATTTGCGTTCCGCTTGTGTTTCGCTTATGGAATATTTTTCTTGCCATCTTGGAGTGTAATATCACAAAGTTCTCACCACAGAGCTCATATAGTTCTTCTTTGTTTAAGTTGAGAACGTTATGTTAAGCTATGTTAGGCGGATTTTTAGAGTGCCTTGTAATCTCAGGGGTATCCAGGCGCTGAAAACATTTAAAAGGTTTTCCACAGCAATGAGATAAAGGTCCATGGTATTGGTGCCTTCTTGGTTTTCTTTTGTTTTTTGTTCCACTTCTGGTATTACCAGTTCATGGTCTGGGCCGCAATCTTCTCATGCTCATGGGTGTGTTTTTTTCTGACAGTACTGAGCATTTCCACCTTCAGCTGTAGAGTATGTAGTTGATTTGGTTGTTGGTGTTACAACTGAAATAGGGACTCTCGGTGGCTTGGAGCACAAGCGAAACGTTATGTCACCTCACTTCACCTCCCGAATAGCGTTGTTTTTGTTTTAGATAAGTGTGGCTCATTCTTTCAGACGCCCGGAACTTAGAAACATGCATTACAGTTGTAGGATGGAAACATAATTCTTGTGGTGTGTTATCTGACGGGCAGCACTGAGTGGTGGTGTGCTGTGGCATGGCACCGCATAATTCAGTGTATTGTGGTATCTGACAGGGCGGCACAAGGTGGTGGCGTGATGTGGCACGCCACTGCATAGTGCCAGGATCCAGGTGGATGGGTGTTTGCCGAGAGACGAGGTAGGCAGCACAGTCACCTGGGGCGATCCCAGCAGCCGCAGAAGCCACCTTCTGTGCTGGGGTACCCTGTTGCACGAAGAAGCCTCTGCCTGTCTGTGGTGAGCACACAGGGGGTGCGCGTGCCAGCCCAAAGAGGAGTGGGCGTGAGGGTTAAAGCAGTCCCTGGAAACCGATCACAATTGGAGTCACAGAGAAATTCTAATATAATTACTTACAAGGAAACGATATTCCAAACTCAGCCACTACACTAAATGTCTCGTTGTGGGCCAATGTTTAGAAAGAAAGCTTCTCCAGATGGGACTCCTCATCTGAAGCACAAGATGGCTGCCAACACTTCCTGGTTTGAAGTGTTGGCAGCCAATTAGAGCCAACTTTTGCTGGGGGGGGGGGTGTTAGGCTCCGCTCACATATATAAAGATTATTTTCCTTTAATATCTCAAAACCTACTGAACAGATTTACACCATTTCAAAAAAGGGCTCTTTCTGAACCAAGGACTACCTTTTTGTCACATATGGTGTAATTCCGTTCAGCAGTTCGGGCTGTAGTTTTGTCTAAAGTTTTCTATTGAAATTAACATGGGGAAAAAACGGTTTAGGACCCCCGTTTTTCTCAGCCCCCGCTTGTCGAATCACCCCAAAACTTTCAAGACAGGAGCTGACCGGAGCGGACCACTAGTTTTGTCACGTTTGGGGTCGGCGGAGCGGACGTTCCTCTTCGGTACCTGGAAGGATACTCACTTGTTGAGGTATTTGGGTCCGAGGGAATTTTAGGCATGGGTGATAAGTTTGAAGGTGACCCTCTTCTCGACGGGGAGCCAGTGGAGGTCTGGTAGGTGTTGGGTCATGTGTTCGTGACGCGGTCTCCCTAGAATGAGTCTGACTGCGGTGTTCCGGATGGTTTGGAGTTTGTGTAGAAGCGTTCTGTTGATTCCGGTGTATAGGGCATTGCCGTTGTCCAGTCTGCTGGTTATGAGTACATGGGTGATGGTCCTTCTGCAGTCAGGGGGATCCATTTGAAAGACTTGCAAAGGATGCGTAGACAGTTGAAACTGGTGGAGGCGACAGAAATGATCTGGCGGTTCATGGAGAGGGAGGAGTTGAGGATGATGCAGAAGTTTTGTGCATGGTCTGTAAGGGTGGGTGGGTTCCTGAGGGCAGAGGGCCACCAGGTGTTGTCCCAGGTGGAGGTGCAGGGTCCGAGGATGAGGACCTCAGTCTTCTCTGAGTTGAGATTCAAACCGCTGTCTTTCATCTAGGCTGCCACGTTCTTCATTCCTTCTTGGAAACAGAGTCTGGTGTCTTCGGGCTTCTTCGTGAGTGAGAGGATGAGCTGGGTGTTGTCGGCGTAGTGTACAATGCTGAGCCCATGCCGTCTGACAATGGCGGTGAGGGGTGCCATGTAGATGGTGAAGAGTGTGGGGCTGAGCGATGATCCTTGGGGTACTCCGCGGTTGATATCGGTGGGTTCGGAGTGGAAGGGAAGGAATCTTATCCTCTGGGTTTGGCCGCAGAGAAAGGATTGGATCCAGTCTAGGGCAGTTCTGTGTATCCGTGTGTGCACACTCGCAGTCTGGCTGCGAGTGTGCGATGTGAAATGGTGTTGAAGGCTGCTGAGAGGTCTAGAGGGATGAGGGCCGCAGTGTGTCCCTGGTTGAGTAGCATGCAGATGTAGTCAGTGGCAGCGAGCAGGGCGGTCTCGGTGCAGTGGTTGCTGTGTAATCCAGAGTGGGAGGCATCCAGGATGGAGTTCTTTTCAATGAAAGCGGTCAGTTGGGTGATTACGAGTCTCTCAGTGACTTTGGCCATGAAGGGGAGGAGAGAGATGGGCTGGTAGTTTTTCAGGTCTGTTGGGTCGGTTGTAGGTTTCTTGTGGAGGGATTTTATCTCCACCAGCTTCCAGTCATCTAGGAAGATTCTGGACATGAAGGAGGCGGTCGGTGGTCCATCCTAGCTTGGGTGCCATGGTGGTGCCGGCCCTGTGAAATATGTGCGGCGGGAAGTGGTCTGTTGGGGCTCCTGAGTAGATTTTCTTCATGGTCTCGGTGATGTGATCTACGGGAGCGGGATTCCAGGTCATGTTTGATGGCTTATCAGCGGCATGGGGGGCAAGGGGTGTCCGGCATCTGTTAGCTGTTGTTTTGTTTGGTACCTGACTCAATACCCAGAGGGGCAGGGGAAGTAGCAAGCGAGACCGCCAACGAAGGAGGAAACCCAGTGGAGGATGAGGGGGGACTACAACTCCCACCACCACCAGCATGCAGGTCGCACTCAAAAGCAAAGTGCTGACCCGCAGCGCATCATAGCTGTTGTTTTGTTTGGTAACTGACTCCATACCCAGAGGAGCAGGGGCAGTGGCAAGCGAGACCGCGAATGAAGGAGGAATCCGGGCAAAGGACGAAGGGGTACCACAACTCCCACCAGCGCGCAGGTCGCACTCAAAAGAAAAGCGCTGACCCGTGGCACGGAACGTGTGCGGGGACACGCCCGGGCAATGCCCGGGCTAAGGGCGGGCCAGTCAACGCCTGCTGGAGCCCGGAAGAGACTGGGCTGGGCCCCCCCCTCTGACACCCATAGAATACCCAAGGTAAAGAGTTTTTTCCCTGAGTGTGAGTGCGTGTTTGCCTGATATCGACAGCACTATTTTTTCTCCTAACACGGGGGCGACGTCATTGACTCATACATTTGCAGTTCTGACTGCACTGAAAAGAAAAAAGACAAGACGAGTAAAACGAGAGGGCCAAAAGGCCCGAGTTGGCGCAAGTATAGTGGGACCACTTGGCCCTTTCCTAGCAAGGGCAACATCAGTTTTGGTGAAGACATGGCTTGGCAGTTCGGGCTGGACTGTTCCCATGAGGCACAGGGTCAGACTGATTTGCATATGGCCATGTCTGAACTGGGCTGGCTGAGTGAGCTAAAGAATGGTGATGGATTAAACCCAGATCAGTTGACTGGGGTGAGTGTTTGCTTTGCTCAAATGCTAAGTCCATCATCTCCTTTTGTATCGCTTTGTTCGCCCTAAATTGGCAGGGTATGCTCAGACGTGAGTCCCTTGCTCATTTGGCCACTGGATTCAAGATACCCTGGCTGATGAGGATTATGAATCCTAAACCGGTCCCAGGATGCTTGTTTCCGGTCCAGGGAAGACATGGCTTGGCAGTTCAGGCTGAACTGTTCCCATGAGGCACAGGGTCAGACTGATTTGCATATGACCATGTCTGAACTGGGTGGCTGAGTGAGCTAAAGAACGGTGATGGATTAAACCCAGATCAGTTGACTGGGGGGTGAGTTTTTGATTTGCTCAAATGCTCCGTCCATCATCCCCTTTTGTAGCAGCGATATCTTCAGCACAAGGTCACACGGTGCATTAGCACCAGGGACAGACCGGGCAGGGTGCAGCCTCTAGAGCACCAAATAGGGTATTGTTGAGGGAGGTAACAGCACAGACCTTTGGTGCTCAGGGCAGTGATCCAGCGAGGTGTGCAAGGGGTACACTGGTAATAAAGACAATAATACAGCGGGAAGAGGAAAGCCAACACCAACTTAAAGAATATGCAAGAGATGTGAGTGAGAACACAGAGGGGTATTTTTCAAGAAGAAAGAGAGACTAAGGAAAGAAGGGGCGTGACAAGCGTGACAGTGACTCATGAGAAGGACAGGGGACCATTGCAATTCCATGTGTAAGAGTGGGGCATAATGAGGGGGGAGGTGATGAAGGTGAGGGATGTGACATCAGATGCTTACAGAATTCAAGGGTAAGGGTATCGGTAAAGAGGACCTTAATGCCTTACAAACCAGAGGGTAAGAGCAAACAAGCATTGGCCATGAAAGTCATCGTGATCACGATCGCTGTGAAAGCGAAAGTGATCGCAATGATGGGTAAAACACGCATGGGATGCGTGCACAAGCGCGCATGCTTGTAGCGTGTTCTAGCAAGCTGGTCGCCACTTTGGAATCACTTCCCAATGCAGCTAATAAATGTCTCTCCGAGCAGCGCATGGGCGCTGTCTCAGCAAGACCTAAAAAGGGAATAGGGCAAACCCAAAAAACTACAGACCAATTTCCCTGCTGAATACAACATCAAAGCTTACGGGCCACCTTCTCCTCTCTAGGCTAGAAGAATGGGCTAGAGAAAATAAGATCTTGATCCGGGCCCAGTATGGCTTTCAGCAGGAAAGGGGTACTGTGGATCAGTGCTTGAATTAAGCACTCATCATAATAAAGTATACTAGAATGAAGGAGGGGAAATTATACATGACCTTCATGGACCTTAGCGCAGCATTTGACTGCGTGTCCCATGATAAGCTATGGTCTATAGTGGAGATGATGGGGGTCGCACCTGCTATACTAAATTTCATTATGCAATGACACGCAAACTCAACAGCATCAGTGCGTTACACCCAAACTGGAGACTGTACACGTTCCTTTAAAATCTCCAGGGGAGTAATGCTGGGTTGTGTATTGGCCCCTTTTCTCTTCTCTCTGTATACAGAGTAGAAAAGGCACTTACAGTGGATACTAGCTCTAACATGGCTGGCGGTGTCTGTCAGACACCGCCAGCCATATTAGGATATCGGAAAACATGTGCTTTTCCACGGCGGCTTTTCCGCCGTGGAAAAGCATACGGAGATTGCCTTCGGGGGCCCGTTGCGGGCCCCCTCGGTGACGGGGGGTTGCACATGGGGGGTACCTATGGTACCCCCCTGCATTTGCGTGGACAAAGCGGCGGGCACCGCGCGGTGCCTGCTGCTTTGTGCACGCAAATGCTGTGCATGTTTTTTTCACATTGCGGCGGGTGCAGCTTGAAGCTGCACCCGCCGCAATGTTAAAGATTGAGGATGTGACCGCCACCCTGGTGGTCACATCCTAATCTGTACGGAGGGACCTCCGCAGCCCCTGCGGACGGTCCCTCCTACTCTATGGCGGTGGACGGACTCAAGTCCGTCCGCCATCATAATCGGCCCCTAAGTCTTTTGTATTAATAGCAGGGGCTTCAAAAACACAAAAGTTTCCGCACTTTCGCGCAGAAGCGCAAAAAATTGAGGGAATGGATTCTTTCCCCTACTTGGGTATCCTTTTTGATAAAGATCTGTTGTGGGACAAATTGATGGAGGGAAGAAAGATGGTGATAGAGAGGGGTATTGTTGCTATAAAATGCTTTGCTAGAAAATTGTGTGCTAAACCCTTATTACCAATAAAAAACATTTACCAAGCCAGAGTTCAAGCAGCAGCGACCTATCGAGCTAGGGTGTGGGGTCGGGTTGCATCGACACCACTACAAACTACTGAGAATTTATTTTTCAAATCTGCAGTGGGTTTACAGCCCTCCTTTCCAAATGGTATTTTACACTTGGAACTGGACCTGTCTCATATCTCAGACTACACAGTTAGCCCCACTTCTCCACTGGCATTCAATCTGGAAGAGAGATACAGTTCCACTGAATCAATCAATACAAAGGAGCTGGCTAGCAATGGACAAGTGGAAGTGGTCTAGGTGGCTTAGTTATGTAGAGTCAGTGCTAAGGGAGATTGGCCTCCACAGACACTTTAAAGTCTCCCTAGCCTGTAAGAAGGTCTCCAAACAGAGGGTCAGTGATATGGTCATGTTGATGCCCGAGTATAAGTGCAAGGAACACTATAAAAAGAAATATGCAGCTTGGACATATGGCCTCAACCCACCCTTAATTGAAGGAGGTTTCTCTTATCTAGTAAATGTAAATAGGATGCAACATAGATTCATACTACTGAGGTTTCGCACTAACCTGATTCCCCTTATGTTAGGTTACCCTGAAAAAACATATAATCACGCCGATTTAAGTGCATGCCCATGTGATAGCCTATAACCTCAAACAGAATTGCATATACTTTTTTTTGCAGCCTATACGAGAAGGAAACTAATGTCCACCTTAAACCAATTTTAAAGAAAATGTATTTTAAGTAGTGTCAGGTAGCATTATATTTTCTAAAAACACTCCCTGACCCTTTGGTTTGTTGTTCAGTTGCGTCATTCCGATGGGCTTGCAAGAGGAAGAGGAAAGGGGCAGCGCGTAGGATACTGCGTTTGTAAAACAATAATACAGGTATTTAGATTTAGTATATGAAATGGTTTTCTTTCTCAAAATTTTTATGGATCTTCGTCTTTATCCTAGAATTGTGAGGAAATATTTGTAATTTTAAAGATAGAATCTCGAAATAATTTTAATGTGATTTATTTATATGTGCTTTTATGATCCTTTTAACATGATCGAATAAAGATGAATTGATTGATTGATTGATTGACAGTGGATGTAACATCAATTTTTGCCCCCAGTCTGAATCAGGTAGAATGATCCACTGTGATGGACTGTAAAATGATGTCAGGGAATGTAAGTTGAGGTAGGAGCACGTAACATCAAATTTGGCTCATGTTAAAACTGACTTGCACCTAAAAATTATGTTAGATCATCTTATGTCAAAATCAGTCCCTTTCACGTTCACCTATCAGTCCAAATTTGACGTTGGAAGATGAAACGTCACATTTTTCACAATGAACAAAAAGCAACAGGAACATTACATTTGGAAAAATTTAGCCTCATCTGAAGTAATTTACAACAAAAATTGACGCATTCCTAACAAATGTGGTACGTGAAACACATTCATGTCAGCCGGGAACATGCATGGACAGTGTCAGACTCCATGCATGTTGAAACACCCACAGCAACACACATGGTACACCCCTTTCACGCAGTGTTTTGTGTGAAAGGGGCACACATTTACAAGGCCATGAAAAGTCACTTAATGTTGCTTTGATTGGCCTTGTCAACATGTGCCCCTTTCAAACAGAACCCTGCGTAAAAAGGGCATTCCATGGGTGTTGCGGTGGTTGATACAATGCAGCGCACCATTGAAGATGTATGAGAAATCGTAAATCTGTGAATGCTTCAAAATGTAATGCCACCCCAGGGGTCACGTTAGGGAGGTGCACCAAGGGAAAATGTTTCTCTGTGGGCCCGATTCACAGAATGAACTTAAGACTAAATGCTAAACTTACTACTATTTTGGTATTCACAGAATGCACTTACTACTTTTGGCATTCACAGAATGTACTTACGACTACTAACCTTACTTCCGCTGCCGGGCAGTAATTTCTGGCGCTGGGTCAGAGTTTACGACTCTTTGGTGAATTTTACGATTACATCCCGCAATTTCCGGAATAGTGCGGTAATTTACGATTACGGGCCGGTAGATACGAATTTTGGCCGTTGGTCATGTTAGCCAAGGGAAAACACCTGTCCAAGAGCCTACCACCCCCCACCATTGATCAGCTGATACACTGCAGCCAATCCCAGCCAACAGCTCCATTTTGGCATGGTGAAATTTGCCAGTGCCTACCATCCCCCTCCACGCTCCAGCTGAAGCCAATTTCCAATAATTGACCAGCACTAGAAAGCACATAAAAGCAGCACACATTGAAGGAACAGGTTTTTCCACAGAGAGTTTGTGTCTTCAATGCTCACAGTGCCACAGAAAATGGAAATGAGGAGAAAAAGGAACTTTATAGCAGAGGAGACCACCATGCTTGCGGAGGTCATAGTCAGGCACTACAAGCGCCTATATGGACTCCCACGCTACTGCACCAGTGGGGCACAGAAGGTAGAGCTATGGCAGCAGATAGCCACTGCTGTCTCAGCCTTGGGGGAGGAGAGGCGCACAGTACAGGACATAAAAAAAAGTAGCAGGATGAAAGACAAAGGGTGAAGGAGAAATACTACAGGATTGAACTAAGCAAGATCCTCCCTGCTGCATGCCCTGGACCCCGTATCCAGCTCACCCGACTGGGGGAGGATATCCTCACAACAATACACCCCAACTTGATCCATGGGCTGCCTGTCAGTGACGTCCGGTACGTGGTACCAGGTATTGGTAAGTAGAATGAATAGATAAAGTGCATGAAAAGATTGTCTGTGTTATACTGTCATTGGTATTAAGGAACTTGTCCAAAGTGTACAAAAAATATAGTCAGTCAGAGACTCATGTGTCACCCTCTGTATGTAGCACCACAAGTCCCAGAATCCTTTGCATTAGAAATGGCTAATCCCTCCCCCCCTTTTGATAACATGGGCACAGTACTGCAGCCGTACATACACAACCCTGCAAATTCAATAACTGTTCATATTGACTGAAAATGTGCAATGCTATATGGAAATGCTAAATAAAGTTAAAAATATAAAGTAGCTATTGACAATTATTAGCAGGGAAGCGCCAGTACCAATGTGACATGCAATTCAACCCTTGCACAAACACGGATGCGTTGTGTTCAGATGGTGGTGCACTGAGGTGCATGGATAGACAGATGTGTGTTGAATCTGATGGTGTGTAGGGGGGGCTTTGCTGGAGTTGTGTCGCAAGAGCGATGCAACTCCAATAATGTCCATGCACTGCCCATACCTAACGTGCTGCGCCACTCTTTACGTCACAAAGCAGAAGGTGAGAGAATCATCAGATGTAAATATGTCATACACATATTCTGTTGTCCATTTTCAACTCTGCCACACCATTACATCTCCAACACACCACTGCTCCTACCTGCCCCGTCTGTGGCAGTACTTCACAACACTGTTAGCACGCAGAAGATATGGGCAAATCCCCGAAAAGTTCCATAAGCAGATTACCCATTTGTTTACTTTTCTCTATTCTTACCCATTGGCACATCCAGCCAGAGCACAGACAACTGCAGTAGCAGAGGTCACCGCATATAATGGGAGGAATCAGCAATGTACAGAGGAAGGCATGACAACCACACTAACTGGTAAGTCAAACTGGCCAGGAGATGGTCAAAATGCATACATTGTCAGGAGGCGACAGAGGGACCAATAGTGCCCAGCTATGTAAGTCAACCAGTGATGCAAAATTTGCTTCATTACAATTGGAGTTGTCAATGGACATTCACCTTTACCATATGACATTTATCAACAGCGAAAGACAAAATATAAAATGTCTTGGCTCATCATACCTTTGTAATTGTGGTACACAACATGTAGTTCACCAACAGACACAGACTGGGGAAACCAATCCAGTAATCGAGGCCTACAACTAGTCAAAAGGGTGTACCCGCTATATTGTAATAGTGTCTGTAGACCTAATCAAGAAAGTCTATTTGCACAGATATGGAAATGAAAAACAAACAGTGAGATACCAGTCTCTGTAGTATTGACAATGCATACACTGTCCAACTTCAAATCTTACCAACATACATTAAATTGCACAGTACACACAGCTGGTCATGTACTGCGTACATTGGATGGATAATTATCTGGGCATCAACAAAACACGAATTACCTTACCTCTGAATTCGTAGGCATGTCATTGTGATATAGGTAGCATCAAGGTAGTGGGCCCATTCTAAATGATATGTGGGTTCACTCCTTACATTATGTATAACACACTACTGCAACGGTGGTGCCCACAACTGCTTGTGCTCATCCTCTGTGCCAGAAATTGAATGCATCACATGTGGCAGCCGGAATGTAAAGTTGCAAACACACTCATCATTGTAGGTACAATGCGGTCCTCCCAGAATCAAAGACGCACACTGACTTCTGCTACTAGGTTGGACTTGACATCTGTCCAGGGACCACACACTGCTCCGGTGCTGGGCCAAGGTAAGTCAACCTGGCTGAATGCTCATTAATTGTGCCTTTCACCCCCACCATATGTGTTGTACAACACTGTTGTCCTGCATCACAATATGCTCACATAGGGCATTTAAACACATGGCCGATCAGACCCTGGTGGCAACAGAGAGGCTGACACAAAATGTATGCCAAGTGTGTGCAGAATGGACATACAATAGAACAATGTGTCATATGAACTGAACAAAGCAAAACAGGCTTGCAATTCAGTGATAGGATGTACATGGTTAAATCAAAATTAAATTGGTATGGCGGAGGCACACACTGGTGCCAGTTGTGTACCTTTCAGATGGGTGTTGGGGTTGCTAAGGTGACTCTTCATGCAGTTACACCTGCAAAATGATTTGGCTGAAGAGCAACACGATAATCCAGTGCAAGCGGGAAGCCTCAAAGCTCCTCACCTCATCTGCAATGTGTGATCGTAAGCAAATGTTGTTTTCTGCTTGCCTCCCTTCTATCGTATTCACATGTATAGGTGCGTGTTTGACATATGAGGTTTAGATATCTGCTGCACAAGACACCATTCGTTGTCATGTAAGTAGTACCATGATGTTCGAAATGGAGTATGGGAACCAAGAACACTCAAAGGAAGGACATTAGTAATCTGTGTTCTCTCATTCAAAAATGAGTTGTGTGACCTCATGTGTAGGGAAGTACAAATGGGCAATATCATGACCCTGACAACTGCACATCAAACACATGAACTCCTTTTTGACTTGTTAGCAGACAACATTACACCCATGATAAAAGTTAGTATCAATGGTAAAGGTGAAATTAGTCTGATGTAGATGAGTCAGGGTCATTTATCCTCTTCCTTGAAATATCAGTAGCCTTCTCATACAAGTTTGTCAGTTGATGTGTCATCTTATTGATGTCATTGCTGCATGGATGTAACAGCTGTTAAATGCTGCTTGTGAGCAGGTGCCCACATGTAAAGTCAATGAGGTAAACATGCTGCACATCTTCCTTGATTATCCGCCGCAAATGGTTAATGAGAATAACATGTTGGCTCATAGCTACAATCTGTTGTACTAAAATATGGACATGTATTTCTCATCACAGGTGCTGACAGGATGAGACCAATGCAGCGGACAACATCCCGGGGGAAGCATGACATCTTGGCTGCAGCTGTGAAACCGTCGCGCACCTGTCCTTCAGGTAAATCGGGCATGAGGTGTGTCACCAGCTTAGATTACTAAGCCATGACAGGGATCGATATCCCCTTCTGCATGGAATCAACAGTTGTTGTTTACAAAGTGAAATACAAACCAGGAGTGTCACATTTGCCCGTCTGTCAATTGGTGATGCAGAACATTGAGAATGTAGTTTCTACACTCTACAGCTATGTCTACAACAACTATGAGGAGACAGGTGCAGCAGGATACACCAGGGGGGAACGCAAAAGGACAGAGAGTTGTGGCTGGAGCTGGCGAGTTTGCTAGTATTATGTACATCTCTGTGTAACACCTCAGTGCTATGGTGTGAGTGGTCATTTGTGGTGACACTCTAACCAGATCACATGATCCTCATCTGCTGATGCAAAGTACAGTTAAAACAACCCTGGTGTTACAGCACATGTAATACCTGGTCAATCACTAATACTGTGGCTCTGTGTTTCAGATGATGCTGAGGGAGAGGCTGACAGACCAAAAACCAGTGCTGGCCGGCAGGGAATCAGAGGGGAGAATCCCCTGATCCTCCAGGCAGTAATGTCGGCAGCAACTCATGCCCAAGAGGAGGCTCAAGATCATGAGGACGTTGACTTTGAGGAGGATGATGAGCACATATACATTGACTCCGGGGATGACGATACTGACAGCATCACATCCTCTGCCAAGCAACGCTCGTCTGCCTCCTCTCAAACAAACTCGGCATAAATCAAACCAGCCATGGCTCACACACATCCAATCACAGACATCACTCCCTCGCAGCCCTCACGTCCGGGACCGACATGGTGGTTCCCCTACCCGCTCTTCCCTACGCAGTGTATCCCTGCCATCCTCTCCATCATCTGTGGGTAGTACCAGCTCTGTTGTGGTGCAGGTATCCCCTGGGCACCCTTCTGCTGCACACTGTCTTCCACCTGCCAAACCCCTGTTGTTCGACCTGATCATCTCATCCCTGGCAGACACCTGCAGAGGGGGCCTGCACGTGGCGATGGTGGCCAGTAGGAGCAGGACTTCTACCAACAGCAGGCAGATGTGAGGCAGGACATTCGTGCCATAGGGGCTACAATGTCAGTCATGTCAGGGTCTCTGCAGGACATGGTCCAATTTCCTCAGGGGGTGGACACGGTGTGCCAAGTTTTGGATAGGATGGATAGCACTTGGCAGGAAATGTCTAGGAATATGACTGACCTGATATCCATCCAAAGGGAAGAGAGTGCAAGATGCCATGCCTTGGCCATGAAGAGGATGGAGGGCATGATGAGAGTGATCCAAAGTCTACCTTCACGGCCAATGCAGGGAGGGGAACAATCATATCGGCCTACAGGACAGCACATCCACACACCTGTAACACCAACTACACAGCACCACAACCTAAGTACACAAACACACCAGCACCCTGAACAGGCACCCCCACCACCTGCACAAACACCACCAACCTCTGGACAGTCACTCCCACCACCCCCACCACCTGCACAAACACCACCAACCTCTGGACAGTCACTCCCACCACCCCCATCACCTGCACAAACACCAGCAACCTCTGGACAGTCACCTCCACACACTGCACACCCAGCCCTTGTCCAGGTACAGACACCAAATGTGCAGACACCATCTGCATCTGTACCTCTTGATCACCCTGTACAACACCCACATACACAAAGGCGACAAGCTCAACCTCACCCCTCACCACGTTCATCACCACCACTATTGCGGAAACGTAAACACGATCACCAGTGACATTCACGTGGGCAATTTGTCTTGGGGTCCTTAGTTGTATCGTGAAAATAAAGATCTACAAAAGTAATATCCTGTTGTGTATCATGTCCTGTCTAACGATGTAGGCATGTGTGTGTGTGAGACAGTTACAAATGTAACACATCATGGCAACACGTTATTATGTGCGTAGCATATGACTCACTAAATATGTGTCCATCTTAGGGAACAAAGCAAAATGATGGACGGAGCGTTGACAATACAAGCACTCACCCCCAGTCAACTGATCTGGGTTAATCTATCAACATTCTTTAGCCCACTCTGCCACTCCAGTTCAGACATGGCCATATGCAAATCAGTCTGACCCTGTGCCTCATGGGAACAGCCCAGCCCGAACTGCCAAGCCATGCCTTCCCTGGACCGGAAACAAGCTTCCCAGGACCGGTTTCTGGCATTGCAGCCGTCTTCAGCCGGGCTTGCTTGATTCCAGTGGCAAAGTGAGCAAGGGACTCACGTCTGAGCATACCCTGCCAACTTATGGCAAACAAAGCAAAACCAAAGGAAATGATGGACGGAGCGTTGACAATACAAGCACTCACCTCCAGTCAACTGATCTGGGTTTAATTCATCACCATTCTTTAGCCCACTCTGCCACCCCAGTTCAGACATGGCCATATGAAAATCAGTCTGACCCTGTGCCTCATGGGAACAGCCCAGCCCGAACTGCCACCAAGCCATGCCTTTTTTTTTTCATCTTAGGAAACAAACATACAAAATGAAGTCAAACAAGTTAAACAAAGTAGAATTACTCAAAGATATTTATGTAGGAAAAAAACTGACCATCCGTTTGGAAGGGAGAAAGGAAAACAAAAGATGATCTTAATGCAGAAGGAGAAGGGAACTTGTATTGGGGTGGGGCAAGATAACTATAATACATCAGGGAGCGTCAGGGAAACCAGTCTATTTACAAGGGGAAAAATAAATCTTCGTCCATAACAATGTCTCAGTCCAAAAGTCAAGTGCCTTTCTGGTCATCCTCCAGGACCACAATGTCTAGATCCTCAGGGTCTGACACATCCACACGGCTGGCTTGTGCAGGAAGAGGCACCACATGGGGACGTGACACACGATGAGTACGGGGGAAACTGTGTGGGGAAATGGACAAAGGGACACATTGACGGTGGTATGGGAAGGGATTTTGGAGACAAAAGATGACATGACTGTGCTCATGGACTGCATGTGGGTGCCGAGGTTGTCCATTGATCGGACAAGGTCCGCTTGCATAGAGGGTATCTCCAGACAAACTTGTAGCAACATGCGTGCGACCTGTCAAGTTGACCCTCGACCATCCAACTCAAGTCCCCTGGCAGTGAAGGACAAGGTTTTAGAACCTAGCGGCATCAGGGAAAACGCCGGATGCCTTCGAGTTCCCCTGCCTTGGCAAACAGAGACACGGGACGCTTCTTGATGACGTCAAAGACCAAAGTTTATTGGCTGCAACCAGGAACAGAGATCTACGAAGCTCAACACGGGTGGTTCGCTAGAGACGGCACAATTTCAATGAGCGGAGCATGGTCTTTTATGCCAAAAATCACATTCCAAAGTAGCATCAATTACATACAAACTAACCAATCACATGGTGACATTTCAAACATATCGTATGACGACAATCCCACTTTCCGTTGTCCAGCCCACCAGAAATGACAAAGCACATTCCAATTTCTTGTTCGGTCAGGCCGGACAAACCCATCATAAAACCCTCAACCCAAATCAATGATTATGTCGTAAAGGAAGGAGCAGAAACAGATTGGAAGCAAGATAGAAAGGTGGGTGCAGTGTACTGTAAACTCCGGCACGTCCTGCTCTTTGATCTTTATCTGACCGGCTGCTTAACAAGGAACTGGCTCAGCGAGGTCAGCCTCGGGCAAGGGAGTCAGTTCGGCCAGGTCATTCAGAAGTCAGCTAAGGTGTACGTGTCTCAGGGACTTGTTCGGCCGTAGTCATCGGCCTATGTGAGGGCAACCACACAAAATGGCTGCCGCACACAAAATGGAACCCAAGGGTTCAAACGAAATCCATGAATACGTAGTGTTCTCATTGATCGATTAATGCAAAAACACTTGTACATACTGCACTCTTGATTTGCGGTTCGCTGATACCAAAATCGTCTATTTCGGACGACCTTTATTGAACAGGTTCGGAACCACCGAACCAGACCCTCGAACTACAGAACTACAGCACAGCCACAGGAGAAACAACACCGGGAGGGGTCGAGGGGGACAGAAAGGATGTGGTGCCTCTGGTCCGGAGCTGAATTGTTCGGCTTGGCGGCTACGAGGAGGGGGACAGGTTTCAGGGGATCGAACTGGAGCCCCCAAAGGCATGGGGGACTCTGAAGGTAGGGAAGGGCAGGTGGCAGGCCCAGATTGAATGTTGGTCTGCCTTGGGGACACCTCTTCTTGACCCACTGGTGAAGAGTGTGTGGGTGGAGAGTAGCTCTCCACCACATCATTGTTCGAGGTGTCCGGTCCTTCCCCCCCTACAATGTCCACAGCCTCCACCGGGACATAGTACCAGAGTCTTGTTCTTCCTCATCCAGGGTGGGCGCAACCCCCTGGCCTGCAAATGGTGGAAGAGGGTGTAGCAACCGGCAAACTGATGTCCTCCTGCTCCGGACTTGTTCCTGCATATCTTCTATCTCACCAGCCGTGCCTGCAGAAGTGTAAGCAAAATCCTGATGTGGTGGTTGTTTCATGCAGGACGATACACATTCATAGATGAGCCAAGGTCAGATTTTGTTCTCCTCTGATCACACTCTACAGTTGTCACGGGCCGATTTACAACTTCTGGCGCATCTCTGCTAATCAGCAGAGGTGTGCCAAAAGAGTTGGGACGCATCTGCCCACCCGTGCGCCACCCCTGATGCACCGCATTCACAATGCGGCATACCGTGGCGCTTGGGTGGGCAGATGTGTGATGCATCCCCGGTGGAATAGCGGCGCTTTGCTGGAGTGGCGTGGCAAGTGCGACCCCACTCCAGAAAGGCTCAGTGGTGCACGATCGCTGATATGCTACGTCAATCCTTACACCTGCTTCATGCAGGCGCCGTGTTTTGACGCAGCATGGCCCTAAAAGTAACAGAGTGAAATCTTGTAGATTTCACTCAGCCACTTTTAGGAGGCGTTCCTGTGGTGGAACCCCCCCTGTGCAGGAACGCTCAACTGTGGCGCAGGGCCTTACAACATGACACATTTCCCAGATGCGTCCCATTGAAAATAACCCACAGCATGGCGTTGGCTTTGCTCTGCTGCTGCGTCACAATAGTGACACAACTGTGGTCACACAATATGGCATACAGGGCTCGTAAATCTGCCCTCATGTGTCTGTGACATATCCACACTGCTCCACACCAATGTTACATAACACATCACACAACTCTGATTCTGAGCACTCAATAGGACTACATGTCCCATAATGCACCAGTTATTGTAGATCTGGCCCATGGTGCCTTATTCTCCCATGACATCATCACTCACATTCAGGGCCCCTCATTTGTGGGGGAGTCAAATCTGTTGAGGTCACAGGCCTAAGCATGCAACCTTTTATGAATTGGTAACCAATCCTTATGTGGTCCAGGTATGTCTCTCAGGACATTTATTGTTTGTCATCAGCATGAATAGTTGGTTTTAGGGATGTCCACTACACTAATCACTGACATGGGCACATGACCTGAGGCACACTCCACCTTTTGACTATTGTCAGCGGCTGTGATCTGCATGCAGTTCGTGTGGCTTGCAAAGTCGTCTCAGGGTGGGATTTATTGACATTGTCGTGTCTATCCAAGTTTCATCATTGACAACAGACAGCAAACCACTTTTTGTCCATGACACTACAGGTTGCTCATGTGAAAAACGTGGCAACGAGCTGATCACGGACTTGCACACCCTACCGCCGGTCATGTGCAATGGCCCGGTTTCCCAGATTCCGAGCTAGTCGAGGTTCCAGAGGCATGTGTAAGCTATGCGTTAAAGCAATGTTGTGAAAACGCAACAGGCTAATATAATCTTGCACACAACTTCTGGGGAGTACTGCAGCACATCCCCTGTACGGTGGAGACATCTGAATCGCGACTTCAACAGCCCAAAAGTGCCCTCTATGATGGCTCGAGTCCTTATGTGTGCCCTATTGTACTTACGCTGAGGTGCAGTGTTTGCAGGCCTGTAAGGGGTGAGGAGATATGGGGAGAGTGCATAGCCAGTGTCGCCTGAGGAGGAAGAAAGGGCAGTTGTTAACATTCCCCTTTTTGACTTGCACAGAACATGATCTATGCGTTCATAGATGCAGTGTCTGTTGCGCCATGATTCACATTGTACAATCGTTAATATTGGGGGGGCATTCAGACATTTCAATGGCACATATCACTCATTTTTAGTGCTTGGTACTTACCCAGTAGCCACATGTTGCCAAATTCTCCTGCAGCCATACTCCGTGAAAGAGGTGACATGCGGAATATGAAGCTGTCATGCGTACTGCCTGGGAACACTGCATGCACGTCGATGAACCTCCCACTGGCATCACAGACAGCTTGCACATTGATGGAATACCATCTGTGTCTGTTGCAGAAGATGTGTGCAATGTGGATGGGTGGCTGAAGGGCCACATGGGTGCAATCAATTGCACCCAGCACACGTGGGAATTGTGCAAGGAGATACAAATCTCCTGCTGCCATTTTTCTCATGGCCAGTGTATGTGGCCATGAGAAAAGGGTCAGACTGATTTGCATATGGCCACGTCTGAACTGGGGTGGTGTGGAGTGCAAAAAAACGATGGATTTAGGCCTAGATCTTTGTACTGGGGTGAATGTATGACATTGTTCTGCATTCTGTCCATCAACTGTGGTTTTTGCATTTGTCACCCTGAGTGGGATGGGTATGCTCAGACGTGAGTCCCATGCTCTCCACACCACTGGATTCAAGCAAGCCGGGCTGAAGACAGCTGGAATGCCAGCAAAAGGTCCTCGAAAGCTTGTTTCCGGTCCAGGGAAGGCATGGCTTGGCAGTTCGGGCTGGACTGTTCCCATGAGGCACAGGGTCAAACTGATTTGCCTATGACCATGTCTGAACTGGGGAGGTGTGGAGTGCAAGAAAACAATGGATTTAGGCTGATATCTCCGTACTGGGGTGAATGTATGACATTGTTCTGCATTCTGTTCATTAACTGTGGTTTTTGCATTTGTCACCCCGAGTGGGATGGGTATGCTCAGACGTGAGTCCCATGCTCTCCACACCACTGGATTCAAGCAAGCCGGGCTGAGTGAGTCCCATGCTCTCCACACCACTGGATTCAAGCAAGCAGGGCTGAAGACGGCTGGAATGCCAGAAACCGGTCCTCGGAAGCTTGTTTCTGGTCCAGGGAAGGCATGGCTTGGCAGTACGGGCTGGACTGTTCCCATGAGGCACAGGGTCAGACTTATTTGCATATGGCCATGTCTGAACTGGGGTGGTGTGGAGTGCAAAAAACGATGGATTTAGGCCGAGATCTCTGTACTGGGGTGAATGTATGACATTGTTCTGCATTCTGACCATCAACTGTTTTTTGCATTTGTCACCCCGAGTTGGACGGGTATGCTCCGACGTGAGTCCCATGCTCTCCACACCACTGGATTCAAGTAAGCCGGGCTGAAGACTGCTGGAATGCCAGAAACCGGTCCTCGGAAGCTTGTTTCCGGTCCAGGGAAGGCATGGCTTGGCAGTTCGGGCTGGACTGTTCCCATGAGGCACAGGGTCAGACTGATTTGAATATGGCCATGTCTGAACTGGGGTGGTGTGTAGTGCAAAAAAACGATGGATTTAGGCCCAGATCTCTATAGTGGGGTGAATGTATGACATTGTTCTGCATTCTGTCCATCAACTGTGGTTTTTGCATTTGTCACCCCGAGTGGGATGGGTATGCTCAGACATGAGTCCCATGCTTTCACACCACTGGATTCAAGCAAGCCGGGCTGAAGATGGCTGGAATGCCAGAAACCTGTCCTCAGAAGCTTGTTTCCGGTCCAGGGAAGGCATGGCTTGGCAGTTCGGGCTGGACTGTTACCATGAGGCACAGGGTCAGACTGATTTCAATATGGCCATGTCTGAACTGTGGTGGTGTGGAGTGCAAAAATATGGATTTAGGCCCAGATCTATGTACTGGGGTGAATGTATGACATTGTTCTGCATTCTGTCCATCAACTTTGGTTTTTGCATTTGTCAACCCGAGTGTGATGGGTATTTTCAGATGTGAGTCCCATGCTCTCCACACCACTGGATTCAAGCAAGCCGGGCTGAAGACGGCTGGAATGCTAGAAACCGGTCCTCGGAAGCTTGTTTCCGGTCCAGGGAAGGCATGGCTTGGCAGTTCGGGCTAAACTGTTCCCATGAGGCACAGGGTCAGACTGATTTGCATATGGCCATGTCTGAACTGGGGTGGTGTGGAGCGCAAAAAACAATGGATTTAGGCCCAGCTCTCTGTACTGGGGTGAATGTATGACATTGTACTGCATTCTGTCCATCAACTGTGGTTTTTGCATTTGCCACCCCGAGTGGGATAGGTATGCTCAGACGTGAGTCCCATTCTCTCCACACCACTGGATTCAAGCAAGCCGGGCTGAAGACGGCTGGAATGCCAGAAACCGGTCCTCGGAAGCTTGTTTCTGGTCCAGGGAAGGCATGGCTTGGCAGTTCGAGCTGGACTGTTCCCATGAGGCACAGGGTCAGACTGATTTGCAAATGGCCATGTCTGAACTGGGGTGGTGTGGAGTACAAAAAAAAGATGGATTTATGCCCAGATCTCTGTACTGGGGTGAATGTATGACATTGTTCTACATTCTGTCCATCAACTCTGGTTTTTGTAATTTCTCAGTGGGGCATGTTTAAGCCACTGCACACTTATTTGCGAAATAGTAGTTTCGGAAACAAATATATTTTATTGGAGCAATAACAATGTTTTCGCATGAAGGAACATCTTCCTGCTTACAATTGGAAGGGTATATTTATGATGAAGTGGTGGATAAAGCAGGGGTCTGCAAACTGTGTGGCGCGACCCCCAGGGGGGCCGTGGAGCGATGCAAAGGGGGTTGCGCATTCCCACTGACACTTCTGCTCAGGCCCAAGGGCTTCAGGACCTCTCTTCCCCCTCCTGTTTATCAGCGCGGGCTGCTGCAGTGTAACTCGAGATGCTGGGGCCTCAGCTGGGCAGTGTCTGGAGTCTTATCTCAAGCACACTCATCAGAGTTTTTCACAGGTCTTTAACACCTTAGCAGCTATGGAACGTCCAGCTCCAGTGCTGAACGTTCCATTGCGCAGGTGCAGTTGGAACGTCCAATGGCCGACGGCAGCACTCCCGAGGTAGTGGTGCCGTCGGCCGTTGGAATAGGCGCAGCACTTAAGGTGTTAAAGGCTATTTACATATTTACATGCCTTTGTAAATTGGTTACAGAGCCTCAGTGTTTTTTCCTGATCCCAGTACCCCCTGGGTCCTACTCTGCCTATTCCTTACATTTGTATTTCACATTTACTGCTGTAGTGTGAGAATGCATTTCATGAAAAGGAATGTAAAGTAGGCTTGCCAAAAGTAAAATACCTGCGTGTTGTTTAAATAGCATGCAGAGACCTCCTCTTGACACTAAATAGATTTATAAATAAAAAAGTATGCATTCATTCATTATGTGACTTTTCTGTCTTTGTACTCTTTAATTATCAGTCATGGACCATTCAGGCTGCCCTAGAACACAATTAAAAGTGTTTTCTATTTATATTTGCTGTTCAAAGTATGCAAATATATTGCTTAAAATACAGCTTTAGGTGTCTGCTTATTTTTGTTCCAACAGGGCCATCAAAATTATCTGCTGGCAACCCTAACCATAGGACTGGAAGTTTGTTGCAGCATCAGCAGATTATTTATTTCCTCCACCCTCGATCCCCGATTAAAGCCATAATAGCAATAGTTTAACTTAGATCTTAAATCCTATGCCACCGTCAATAACATGCTGAGTTACTTCAAGTGTCTGGGAATGCACCCTACATTCAGACAACTCACTCCTCATTCTCTCCCTTCACTTTCACGCTCACCCTGCACTCATAGCGATCACAATGCACTGACTCTGATCACCATGCACTCACAGTGATTACTCGGCACTCACAATGCAATTGCACTGTTCATCCTACACCTCACCCTGCAGTCACACAAGCACACTACTCATTCTGCACTCAAGTGACACTTCACTCACCTGTCCCCCTCACTGCTGAATATATAACTCACTCAAACAAGCCCAACAGTAATCATACAATCATTTGTCCTATTCTGAAGTAGCACCCGCACCCAAATTCGTACGGCCACCTTACTCACCCTGCAGTCACTCCTCTAACCCTTCTCTCACACTGTTGCATAGTTCACCGTGCACTCACATGGGCACTCTTGTCACCCACACAGTGCAGAGGATTAACGTGTCTGCTACAAAGAATATGTATCATGCAGATCACAGAAATGAGTGTGAGTAAACTATGAGTAGTGCTATAAAAAAATTGAATGTTTGTCAGAAAGGTGCTATAGAGAGATGAGGTGCATTGTTGGTGAGTGGTAGCGAGGGAATTCATGGAGAAGGAGGAAACAGGGGTGGGGCACCAAAAAATATGTTTTTGCACCGTGTGCAACCAGTGTTAAGACCAGCCCTGGCTGGGAGTGCCCCCCCCCCGCCCCCCCGAGACGTTCGGGCCTAGTGGCTACCCTGCTTCTGCCTATTATTATTATTTACATTTGTATTGCGCTACTGTTACCAAAAGATGTCCTGGGGCTAATAACCATTTGCTGCCTGAAGGCAAATGAGAAACACTCAGAAGGAGAAGGAGAACCAGCCAAATGGGGTAACCTACAGAGCATAGAGAAAGGTTTTTATATCTTCCTAAAGGACAATAGATTATTGGTGGAGTGAAGCAAAGGAGGATGCAAGTCCCATAACTGTGCAGCCTGCACCAAAACAGCAAGACAGACAACTCATGCCTTCTTGAATTAGGGAACAATAAGCAGAGTGGCGCAGGCTGAGAGGAGCATACAGGTCCGACCCGTATGCTTGGTGATGATATGATGAGAGAGGACAGCAAGGGAGTGAGAGAATTTGATTGAAGAGGTCAGGGATGAGGAGAAATGTAAATTGCATAAGAGAAGTGTGGACATGCAAAAAGTGAGTGTAAGCCAAAGGGGAGGGCTGCTGTTAGAACAAAGGGGAGATGTGAACGATGAATCGGGGGACTGGAGAGGTGTAAGATACAAATAGACAAAAAATTGAATGGAGATATGAGGTGAATGAGAAGTGCTGAAGGGCACAGGAAGTGGCGGGCCAGAGAGGCCATGAGATAAATGCGAGCGACTGTTAGAGATAAGGGCTGTGAAAAGAAAGAATGGCAAGAGGTGATTAAAGGTGAAGTGAGACGTTGAATGGGGAGAGTTCACAAGTTGCAAAAAGGGGTGAAAGAAAATGGCCTGCAAATTGAGAGAGGGATCCGGGATTGGGAGAGGAGAGAGGAATGGAAGGGAGGGGGTGAGAGGAAAGCGGCATGGGTAAACTGCTTAACTCTGCACAAGACCGCCAGGTTTTTAAGGAACCCCTGCTGCTCCCGGCCATGGCCAGGTGACCTTCTAATGTGGCAGCACTTATTCCTGCGGAGTGGAAGGCCCTTCACCGAGGTTGACTAGAAATCTTTCTGACGTTATTTTGGATATAAACAAGTACTGATGGGGTGAAATCTTTCCTCAGTGTTACTGTATGTAATAAAATAATTTCAAAATAATGAAGCAATGCTAATCCAAAATACGCGTCATCACATAACATCATTTACATTTTCTTTCCACACACTTTAGTCAAGCCTGTTGTTTAATTTGCTCCTCAACTGCTTCATAATTCCAGTAGCCCTGCCTACAGGTTTAGAAATCTTTGTCAGGAGGGGGTCCTTACACCTCAACATGTTGACAGGGGGGTTTCGGCATTCAAAAGTTTGAAGACCTCTGTGTTAGAGGCATTAGCCTCTTTAGCTTAACGCCTCTTACCGCCACTTCGGAAACGCCAGACTGCACCCTATTCTCAAGAATGTGGTGCAGACTGGCATTTTCCCCTGGGACGGCGCTGAGTCCCATGACTTAACACCAACGCAGGAACCTTTACACCAGAGTGCAAGGGTGCCTGTAAGCACGCAGGTTTATGTACAGGGAGGTGTCCTTCCTGCACAGAAACAAACCTAAAATGCTGTTTAGTAACATGTGTGCTGCTTCGTGCAGCACACATGTAAGTTACAAAATTACATTTTTTCAAAGATTTGTTTAAAACAAACCATGGCATTTTGCTATTTCCATGTGTGCTGCACAAGGCAGCACACATGGAAATAGCAAAAACGAGGAGAAAATCAGCATTTCTCCCCGTTTCGCCACCCTACGACCAGAATTTTTATGGTCTTAACCTTAAGTTGGGTGCTGCCACCTATTATTGCCGCCTTTGAATAGGTGGCAGCAGCGAATTCAATGGGTGTTGCGGTGGTACGCCCACCGCAACACCCACTGCACGCCCCCTTTCATGCTAAGTTTAGCGTGAAAGGGGCCCTATTCTCAAAGCAGCATTAAGCCACTTAACATGGCTTTATGCTGCCTTCAAAATAGGGCGCTGGCCATATCCCCGCGGGAACGTAAAAAAAAGTGACATTCCCGTGGCGATAGGGGTTTGAATGTTTTTATCACATTGCACACACTCAGGAGGGGACAGAACATACACAATGCATCTTATGTCAGCCAAGTTTCCATTGCTGTCCGGAAAACTGCAATGGTGCTGGTCAACCAGTGAAAGACACGTGATCTGGCCTATGCACCTTGAAAGCCACAATGTGTTAATAGAGCGCTACGTGAGCTTATGCTTCCGACAAAATCCCTTGCTTTTCCAGTTTCTAAAAGTAGGTCCATCGCTCCAAGGGAAGATTATTTTACTGAATATTTCAGAGAGGAGAACTAGCCTGCCCTTTAGCATTATTACATGAATCACCCTTCAAAGCTGAGCACAGTTGCTCTTCCGAATTAACCTTCTTAAGTTTAATTTGTAAAGCTTCTGCTGCCCGAGATCAAGAAAGTGCGCTGTGATATATTTCTCAAGATTGTTGAGAAAAATTGAATATATGTAAATTGCATTCTTTGGAAACACTGTGGACACTCAGCCATCTCATATCAGAAAGCGTTTGATCTTTAATAATCGTGAATACATTATATCATGCACACCTGGAGATAAGCAGCAAAAGTCTGCCCTTAGGCCAGATCCATTTACTAACAAGATATATATGAAGCAAACATTAATTGGCATTGAACAAACTATGATCTTTGTGACTAAACACATACATATTTTAAAACAGGACTAATAATATCTAAATGTTCAGCTTTTATGGCCCTCGTTATGCAGGTTCTGCGGATGTGGGAGGATGTGTTTAACACCCAGATCCGCAAAGTTGTAATGTTACAATAATTCAAGTCTGCAAGCTGTACTAGGGAGATAGTAAAACTAAAACAACAGGAAATTGGGCATGCATTATTTAAACATGAATGCCAACTAGTTGCTTAAAGGAAGCATGAGTTCGGTAATTAAAACATTGTGTACAATAGCACAAACGCCATTGCACTTTTTGATACATTATAAACTTGTAATCATTGTCAAGAACAAAATCGAAACAGAACGTGTTCGGTTAGTGTAATAAAGAACCATTTTAGACCAACTCTGAATTTCACATACAAATTTTCATTGAACAAGGTTCACAAAGTTGTATTTATATTTATATTTGTATATATTGTATATATTGTAAAGTGCTGGTAGTACATTACCAAACTCCAAGATTCATTATGACCACCCTGGACTGTGGAGATTTTCCCTGATCGCAGACCACATGTGGGGATCCCCGGGGTTATGAATATTGCCCACCAACAGGACCTCAGTTTTGTCTCCATTTAATGTCAGGTGGTTGGTACACATCCATTACGAGACTTGGGAGAAGCAGGAATTAAGGGCCTTCGCATTCTACAGCCTCTGGGTCGGTCAGGAGCATCCTTATTGGTGCAGGAACACTCAGACTCCACTGATGGTGGCACCAGTCTTTTAGCTCCTGGGGTGTGCCAACTTGGCTAAGGCGGTGTGTTTGTAGAACTCTTGATGCAGTTCACAATTAGGACTGTTTATCGGGACAGGATGACCTCCTTTCACACATTCGTCACTCTTGACTAACCCCTCTTGACAATCGCTTTCTTTCTCTGGTTTTGCCTGCACTAGGAACATGTTGGCCTTCTCCTCCTGTGCAGTCTCCTTCTGCAGGGCCAAGCACACTTGTTTCTTCTCTCAAGGGCACTAGGCGAATGCATCGGCTACTCTAGTAGTATTTTTTTAGATGATGCTCCCTCACCCCTGCAAGACTGACTGGCACACAAATACCAACCCAGGTCATGCAGCAATCAATCATACACTCAGGGCCACAAGGGCCTGGGGTGTGGGGGGACATCTGCAAATTCAGTTAAAGAGCAGGGGGCAGATTTACAAGCCCCTTGCTCCACTTTTGCGTCACTTTTCCCATGTTAAAAGTGACGCAAGAGTGGCGTAAGGGGCTTGTAAATCTGCCCCCAGGTCTTTAGGTGCGTCCTGAACTAAGGCAGTGAGGGTGATTGCCTGAGGTGCAGAGCTAAGGAGTTTCAGGTCTTCGCAGCGAAGTATGAGAAGGATCTTCCTACAGCACTCCCTTTGTTGGCCATGAAGAACGTTGAATAGAAACCAAGTGGGGTGGTTTGGGTTCTACTTTCATATACATTTTCCAGGCAGGGAATAGGGATCCAGTGTCTCAGTATTCAGATTCAGTTTGGATTGGTTCTCCTTCAAATGTAATTTTTGGGCTTCTCTCAGACAGCCCTTGTGCGAAGTGATGGTTTTCTTAGCAAGTAGCAAGAGGGCTGGCTCCAAACAGGAGTAACCAAAACATGGGAACCTTGAAGTGTGATTTCTATGCATTTGGCTGTTTTTGGCCTTCTTGGAGCAATAATCAGAGGCAGTCAAAAGAGCAGGCTCTGTCTAGAGGCTTCCTTACTTGAACAACAGAAAGTGCACCTTACCACTACCATCTACCAAGTGGCAGAGCTAATGAGCAGACGTTTGCTAACAAGGTCTCATGTAATTTCGAAAGGGAGCCCTGACTGCATCTTACTCACTACTGTTTCTGGGTCTCCACCCGCCACAGGAAAGGAGGCAATACACTTCCACGCCTGGGGAAGATGTTCTCACCCTCCATATTGTGCCAAGCTCAACGTCAGGCATCAAAAATGGAGCCCAAATGCCCCTGTACTCAGAGTCCCTCAAAACACAGAGTCCTAGTATTAGACCTGTGCTGAAAATGCACTACATGCACATATACACTCGACATACACAAGGAATATCAGGTCAGGGGTCTGAATTTTTACTTGAAGGGGCCAGTAGACTGCACTCACAAAGACATCGAGAAAAAGGTGTGGCCCCAGTATGTAGTTACAACATGGTACGCTGCCACTGAGTCTTAATTCGAAACACTTAGGACTTTGACAATGGTCCACCACCTTCTTACAGGACAGGCATTGCCAGTGAAAGGCACACACCTCTACATACACACTACGGGGCCGATTCACAGAACTAACTTAAGACAAAATCCTAAACTTACTACTTTTGGCATTCACAGAAGTTAGGACTTTGTCTTAAGTTTGTCTTAAGACAAACTTAAGACAGACTTAAGACAAAATCCTAACTTTAGTCTGTCTTAAGTTTGTCTTAAGTCAAACTTAAGACAAAATCCTAACTTCTGTGAATACCAAAAGAAGTAAGTTTAGGAATTTGTCTTAAATTAGTTCTGTGAATAAGGTCCTACATTCAAGGTTCAAAATAAGGTCAATAATAAATAATAAAGTCAGGATACCAGTTTCACATGCGGTCAGGCACTTAGGGCAGGGATAAATGCTAACTTTTCATGCAGGGAACATTTCATTCACGAAACATCTTGTGTTGAAAGACTGACCTCTTTTATCAATGTTTCTATATACACTTACACTTTATTCCAGCAAATATCTCGCCCTCAGTGGAAAATTATATTTTTTCCCACCTCAATTCTTGCATCCAAAATCAGCCAGGAATAATGTAGAGTAAACATAGGATGGTTCTCCTCTAGACTTAAATCTAAAATCTAACACCTGTGATTCTTGGAACATGAATAGAGAAAACAGCCCATACCACATCAGTCAAAAAGTTCAAACTGAATTGGAAAAAAATATAAAAGTATCTTAATCCCTTCCATGAGGCCGCGATTCTGCGCCTGTGCGGCAAAATCGCGAGTGGGCAGGTTTATGACAGCCCCCAGCTGTCATCAGCACACTAAGTACCATCAGGGCAGGACGACCAAATTGGTTCAACATTGCCACCAAGAAAAACACAGCTTCACATGGACAGTTTTGGAGACAGTGAAGGGCAACCCGAATAATATCGAATCAGTTTTGATCACAAAAGAAGCAAAATGGATTTTTAGAGAGGGCAGTGACAGGTGGGGCTTAAATAAAATTATTGAATGAAATGAAGTCAAATAGCTCACTTACCTTTCCAACATGCCTACCACTGACAGCCTCCCTAAATTGTAATGCTGTAAGGTTCAACAACTATGCATGGCTCTGTTGTAGGGCTTAAATATGAGAATGGAGACATGAGAAGTAAAGGCTGGTTGAGATACGGCCATGGTTTGTGGTTTAATAAAACTCTATGTATCATTGTACCGACTGTGCTTGTTAAACATAACTTTGGCCCGTAGTATCGGCATTTATGGGAGGAGAATATAATCGGCTCGTCACTATTGTGATGCGCCATCTCCAAGACTGTTTCTGGTTACTACCAATATACACTGTTTGACATTAGTAGAGTGGCTTCATTTGTCTAGGCAAACAAAAATACCCCCCTCCTTTTTTTACAAAATGAACACTGAGGATTTATGGGGACAGCATCATGCGGAAAGTTTTTTACACTCCAATAATTTGGGTTTTTCCCGATGTTTAATAGACTAATGACCAAAATAAATCTTAGGCGATCCCTTAACAAACACCTACTGTAAGATGGCCCCTGCATTAGTATGTTTGTGAAGAGGGTTAGATTCATTGCGTAAAACGCTCCTCCCATAACGACCATGTGACTGGTGTCCCGATCACATGATCGGCTGGTCTACAATCCGGGATATCGCGCATGTACTTTAAAAAGCACGAACGCTTTCCCGGTGGCGTTCCTGGGATGATTTATTGTCCCGTTACTATACCTGTACGGTAAGGAGCGGGCTCTTTGAGGATGCTTTTTTCCTGTGTCTAGATTAGATTCACATTGAGGGAAGGTCCAAATGATACCTACATCTTGGGCGAGGGTGTCGCTGTCAGAAATGCACTGCGGCACTTTTACTTTACACCACTTTGCACTATGATAGGCAGTGTTGAGATATGAAATGAACCAGAAAGGGGGTTTTGATGTTAACAGCACACTGCATAATTTCTTTCAAAACCACTATGTATTAGGACACGCTGGTCCTGATATACAACATAAGCAATGGTAAAAATTTGGCACAGTCGGACATTAATTCCTGGCATAACTAGGTCCGACGCCTATGCAACAATTAGAGTTGAAATAAGCTTGTATTGTCCTTTTGGGTACAATATGGAACCAATGGGGATCACGATTTTATTGAAACATAAGAGCACATCATGATAGTGTGACTGTCTCGGTAGGTCATTCCTCCACTAACTACATCTGAATGACTTACAGATTGATACTACAATCGACAGTAAGGCGGAGAATTGCCTGATCAGCTGGTACAAGCGAACATGGCTTATTCAGGGTAATGTTGCCCTTTATTCTCATTTGCAGCTATGAGAAACTTGTGGAGGATAAATTTGGTTCAGAATGGGTCCTAATTGTTTTTAAATTGTGTTTTTTCAACTCGGCAGTTTCCTGTTTTAAAGATGTCCAAAGCTGGTGCAGCAACAGAGTGTTAACCCTGATGAATCTGCCATAAAATTGACTGGGCAGTGAAACATGTCGGTTACAGGTAGTGGTATGCGACAGTAAGCTACCAACCTTTTTAACTCAGCAGTGCATACCTCATTCGGTAATAAAGTGGTTTAGTTGGTGTGACTGCTGATTTTACCTTCACTCGGTATCGTTTGGTCACGTCCAGGAGCTATGCTCTGAGCTCCTTGCTCTGCGCCTTTATCTTTATTTGTTTCACTAATTTTTGTTATGACATGTTTGTTTTATTGGAAAAGGAATGGCTACCAATGATGAGAAAGGGGAAAAGTATTGGTAAACATCTGACCAATTTCCCCGAGGGTGTTCGCCCGTGAGGTGCCTTCCTCTCCGCCACACATTTTTTTCTGTTTCAAGTGTCTGTGTGTGGTTGTATGTATGGCCTTAGTAGGGCTGACATTATAGGTTGTGCCGAGTTGAATACACATTGAACCCCCTATTAGTGTTCACAAACATGGTGTTTGGTATGGACAGTAGGGCATTAGAGACAATAGTTACCTAAACATAGAATTAAGAGGGGGTATATCCAGAATTTTACGATAGAAGATTCTAGTGGAGAATGTTCTCATGCCCGTTAGATGTTTGCTAACTTGAGTCCTGGGTACAGGGATTTCTTGTGTTTGAATTTCATTGAGTGGAGGGCTTTCCCTAAGGTACCCGCTTTTCCCTCTAAGCTCCCCTTGCTATTATATCACAGCACACGAGCATCGTAGTGCATGACGGCTGGGGGCCGTCATCAGCATGCAAAGGGTTAAGTGAAAGTCCCATTTTTCAGAGTGAAAATACATACCCAGAGCTGACATTAATGACTCATATGGGAACACAACTAAATGCTACAGTGAATTGTCAAGGTACTTCCACAGTGGTGGTTGGAGGCAGACAGGCAGTACCTTGTCTTGATTGTGTGACTCATAGCTGGGGGATAACATAAATCAGGAGTTTACAGTCCCTTCCTCTTTGGTGCATTTTAGGGCGATTGGCCTCATTTTTGTGGTGCACACCTGTTTTTCAGCTGTGCTTAACTTATGACTGACTGCTCTTCCTCCGTGCAGCATACCTTAGCCAACAGGGCTCGAGTGACAGGCACCAATGATGTAAGCAGAGTAAAGCCTGTGTTTGGACAAAATATTGATTTAAAATATTGGAATTTAAATATTGTGCCACACAAATATTGTTGGAAAGAATATAATTTTTTGAGGTAAGTAATATTGTTGTAAATAATATCAAACTTTTTAATATGGCGTTCACTAATATATTATTATTAGTATTATTATTGTTAATATTATTATCATTATGTGTGTTTTGTACACAGTGCATGGTTACCTAACAAAGTTTTTCCCAGGGCTAGGAGTGTTGAGGTTTATGGGTCAATCCAGAACTCTGTCTAATGAGAGCAGCCAAATGTTGAGCAGTTTGCGGAACACTCTCTCAATGTTAGAGGCAGATAAATCCAGAGTTTAGGTCATGGAAAAGAGAACTCTCTGCATACTTGGCAGTATTTCCTAATTCTACGAATTATGACCAATTGCAGATGGCTGTAACGCAACGAGTGGACACCAAAGTTAAAGATGTCTTGTGTTTGCACAAAGCCTTGAATTGCACACATCACTTGATGGGCAGCCAATGTAGGTTCCGTAACATACTGACTGTGGAGGTGAATTTGGGAGGAAGAAGCAAGAGTCATGCAGCAGCGTTTTGAACAATATGGATGTGTTTAGGTTGTGTGTTTGCCCCCTTCACTTATTAGACAATCCTATAGACCAGCCTTGAAATAACTAGGGCCTGGATGACATTTCTCTAGAGGGAGGCAAGGAGACAGCAGAGTATCTTCCTGAGTCATTTCAAGCTTTTAAAAGCAGCAGCAACCACCTTGTTGATCTGATGGCTCATGGTATTTTTGCTATCAAGCCAAACTTCAAAATGGTTTTTGACCGCCCTGGGCTGTGGAGATTGCCCATGATCATAGGCCACATGTGGGACCCCCAGGGGTTAGGAAGATTACCCACCAACAGGACCTCAGATTTGTCTCCATTTCTCATCAGGTGGTAGAGCCACATTGACTTGGGAGAGGCAGGAATTAAAGGCATCCGCACACGTTCTTGGGTGACAGAGATGCTACAATTTGTGTATCATCCGCTTGCAAGAAAAGTATGAGGCAATAGTTTTCCACTATCCCTGCTAATGGTCTTACATACAGGTTGAAGACCAGGGGTCTCAAGGTGATTCCCTGAGACACATGTGAGGCTAAAGGGTAAGATTTTGACTTGTGTTGAATAGTGTGAACCTGCAAGGTATGATCATGCAAGAAGGATTTTAGCCAGGATAAGGCAGTGCCCTGCACTCCCATAACCTCTAATCTTTGTAGGAGCATGGTATGATTACAGTGTCAAATGCTGCACTGAGGTCTAACAAATTTACTGAAGCAGCCCCATTTTTGTCAAGTTGATGCCTCTAGAACCCTGTAATATGAAGGAGATCCGCTTCAGTGCTATTGCCTGCTTAAAACCGAATTGTGAAGGGTGGAGTAGGCCATTAGATTCCGTATGCACTGTGAGTTTTTGGTTCACGTGTTCTTCCAATACTTTGGGCAAAATAGGTAACAGAGATATTGGTCTGTAATTTGACCAAAGCTATTTTAAGTTTTTGGGGTCAGTGCCCTCCAACCATGATGAGTTCATCAGTTGCTTCAAAGCGGGGTGGGGGAGGTTACTCCTGCCGGGGGGCAGGTATCTAGAGGTATCCAGAGGAGATCCTGGTTTGATGAATGCAAGGAGTGCCCTGAAAGAAAGCACATCTAAGGGCTGAGACCTATGCAGCATTCTGGGCTGTTTGACTGCTAGCCTTACTTGTGGTAGAAAAAGCAGCCTGAATGCCTGACACGTATTTAAAGAAAAAGACAGCTATTTCATTGTATTGGAATTGTGACATGGTGGTTGGTGTGATGCTGGTGGGGTCAGAGAGGACTTTAACTACCTGGAAGACAGGCGGATTTATAATTTTCCTTGTCCTCATTGCTATAAGTTTTGCAAAACACTCTCTCTAACTGTTTGCATTTCTTTCTTTTTTTCGTGCAAGGAATCATTGTACCATGAAGTTGAGGAAAGATTCTATGGTGCTTTTTGTTGGAGATGGGAATTAAAGTATCCAATTAGGACCTGAACCAGGAATCTATCGCTGGTTTATCTAGCACCACTGAATTACACAGCAGAGGGTGATTGGCTTCTAAAATTGCATTCCACATGGAGACATCCAATTTTGGCCAGCCCCTATAAGAGGAGACTGGGAGAATCTCACTGGACTGTGACTGTATGTCTATTGAAAGTGTGAAAGGAACTGCAAAATGATCAAACCACGGCATACATACAGTAGAGTCTTATTCCATGTTCTTAAGTAAATATAGAATCCAGCAAGGATCCAGCTTTGTGAGTGGGTGAGTTATTGATCACCTGGATGTCCAAGGACATAAACTCTTCAATCAGAGAAGTAGCTGTACTACTGGTTTTGTCATTGAGATGGGTGTTAGGATTCCTCAAAAAAGTGAAGTTGCCATGTTTAAGAATTGCTGAGGAGAGGCTGTTAGTGATACTAGCTCACCAGTTGCTAATAGTACTTGGTGGATGATAAATAATGCTCCAGGCATGGTGAACTTCTTCAACAGGGATATCGAGAAGAAAATTGCATGACAGTAGCGGAATAGTGACCTTATCAATTTTACATGTAAGTTTATTTAAAAAAATAATTACGATGTCACTACTCTTTAAACCTGGGAAATCAATATATAAAATCTGCTAGTCTAAAGGGAGGGCTGCGATAATGTCTGACACTGAGGCATCATTAAGCCAAGTTTCCATTAGGAATATGGCATCAGGGCTGTAGTTAATTAGAAAGTTAAACATGTCCAGTTGGTGCTTGACCAATGATTGACAGTTAAAATTAAAAAAACTAAAACATGGGGTGTTAGGTTCCTTGTTAGTGCTATTGCTGCTGTGTTAGTGTCTGAAATTATCTGCTGGTCAGCCCCAAAGTCTGTTCGAAGAAGTTAGAGCCTTAGTGTGGGGGTAGGCTATCCAGAAGGATCAGTGCTAGCAATTTCTCTTTCCTGGGGCTAAGTTGAATTATGAACCACATGCTTCAAGGGTGGGGGATGGGCAAGGGCATGCACTAAGGAGGCAGAATATGCTGCTGCCTGAGCAGCAGTGTTCCTGTCCCGTGGCCCCATTCAGGCCTGGATGAGAGCAGATGAGCTTGACATAGAAGTGCCTACGGTGTGTCAGTAACGCGCCAGCTCCGCACCAGCAGCTTGTCCACTCCATACTGTGGGTAAAAAATATTGTTTTTAAATTGATAAATCAATTTTGTTTGTTACTGATGTTTATATAAATGTTATTCATTGTTTCAAAAATATAGCTTTCAATTTTAAGTTATTTCAAATTATTCATTACGTTTTATTATTCGTTTATAGTGTTGTAGCGGGTTGTTAGATTTGAAGGGGGATAGGGCAAGAAGTTAATTAGGTAATAATGAATTATTAATTATTTAATATTTTTATTTAATTCTATGATTGATATTTAATATGCAATTCATGCAATACTTATTTATTTCTGTTATATGTTATTTGTGGGCTGTTAGATTTGCAGTGGTACATAGTGGGAAGGTAATGGAGTAAGATGAATTAACAATCAAATATTAATAAATTATTTAATAGATTTGTTTATTATGTTATTTATGGAATAATAATTTATTTTACTTATATTTTAGTTGAAGACTGATAGGTTTGTAGGGGTACAGGTTCGGACATGATTTAATTAATAATCGAGTATCGATTATTAATTGCTCATTTATATTGAGTAGTAATTATGTAAATTGGCTAATTGTTTCTAGTTTATTTAATACTCTATTTATATTTTATGTTAATAAGCGATCCGGCGAACCAGCAAAAAAAGGGGAAGAAAAACTGCATTGCACCAACACGGTTGACAAGCATCGCAAACACACCAGAGCGCTAACCACCCAAAGACAGCCCCCACCAAAAACCCCGAAAATCTCTCCACAGTGGGTGGAAAAACGAAACCGAAACCGCTTAGAGACAGGAGTCTGCCATCTTACACACAACAAGGTCAGAGCAAGGGAAACAAAACACGAGGTGGCGCAGAGGTAAAGGAACGGCGTAGCGAGGGATAGACATATTGCACACTGAGGAGATATGGTAAAAACGAACAACACGAGGAAAGACGACTCAAACAGAAAGATCGACGGCTAAGGCACGAAGGGCTCAACGCGACCACCGAGTGGCAAGACAATAGAAACTGAAACCCCGAAATACAAGTACAGGGTCTGCCGGCAGACGTAGCTCTCAGCAACCAGTGCGTACAGAAGCAAAAAAAAGACCCACAAATGGGCAACAACTGCACAGGGCACGGGGAACTCAGACAAGGTAGCCCAGAGGTTCCAGTGAAGCATAGGAAGTGAACCGGCCCAACAACCGTCCACACTAACCACCGCATTGAACGGATTAGAAAGCGGGCAAGAAAGTTGTTGGTGGCAGGTGTGAACATGGCCAACCACACCGACCCAAAGGGACAAACACAGGCGATCGACCATCCACGCACCAAGGCCAAAGTACAGAAAAGGTGGCCATTGAGAGCGTATGAGGAGGAAAAAGAGTGGCTGTGAATGATCGAACAGTATAAATACTGAGAAAAGACACTGCTTTCACCCAACACAAGGATCCCAACCATGGCAGACAAAAACGGCAGGAAGTACCAAACAAACAAGAAAGTCAGCAAGCCAAAGGTCGCAACTAGCACCGAGCAGACGAGCGCCAAACAAGGCTCCATTCTAAAACCAAACGCGAATCACAATGACCAATCTGGGCGGACAACCCATCCCACACCACAAAGCAGTAACAAAAGATACAAACTCTTGCAAGAGAAAAGAGGGCTGGGGAGAAACAGAATGGCCGGGAGCGAAGGCAAGCTGACGCAACAAGCAAAGAAAATCAAGCCGGAGGGCCAACCTGAATCCCTCTTCAAACAAAAGGCGGATATCAGCAGCACCCTGGACAGCATACTTAAAAAGCTGGCCGAAGTCCTCGATGTAGCCAAATCCACTAAGAAAACTATGGATGCCATACAGCTTGAACTGGCGGCGGTCAGAGCGGACATCCACACAACAAATAATAGACTATCAACTGTGGAACAAAGAGTCAGTGATGTAGAAGACAGATCACAGCTCACAAGCAAGGCAATGGGCACCATTGCAAAAGCAACCACAGACCTCCAGAAGCAGGCAGCAGAGTTTGAAGACCGGCAAAGAAAAGGGAACATAAGAATCCTGGGAGTCCCGGAGGGAGTGGAGGATAAAGCGGGCTCTTGTGTGGCAATGTCACAGGAACTCATACCCAAACTGACTAATCTCAATTTTGAAAACCCCTTTGAACTAGACAAGGCCTACAGAGTCCCGGCTTTGAAACAATCCAACAGACCAACCCCAAGACCGATAATCTGCAAACCCTTCGCTCTCACCAGACACCCATCCTACAGTGGAAAGGTCACAGGATTTTACTCACGCCAGACTACTCGAAGAACACAGTAGATATCAGGAAAGGTTTTCTGGCCTAAAGAGACAAGCTAAGGAAACAAAACATCACCTTCTCTTTCACCGGACCAGCCAGATTCAGGGTAATCAACAAAGGAATCTCGTTAACGTTTGAAGACCCAGCGGAACTGTCACGATACCTATCTGGACCATACACACAGGAAATGGAGACGATAACTATGTCAAGCAAAATAAGCACCTCACTGGATCGCTCAAGTGACTAAGCAGGATCGTTAAGGAACATACCAAGAGAATACCTCAAGACTCCAATAGTAACGCAATCTACTTCATGTGCCTACAAAGACTGCAGACGCACACAATAAACCTCCTCAAGAAATAAGAAGTTTCAGGAAAGTAACCAGGCATATACCCGCCTATATCCTTTAATTTTAACTTTTATGCATGAATGAACAATGTTCAGACAATTGCGAGTACCAGGACTATTCCAGGGATGTAGCAGGGTGGGAGGGACCTTGCTGTCGCACGTCTACAGCACGAAGCAGTAGCAGGAGGAGGGAGGGAGGGGAGGGAAGGGAGGAGGAGAGGGAAGGGGGGTGTCCCGTCTGTTACGTTTGTTATGTTTGTCCTGTGCTTTTAGTATGTCCCGTCCACTTCTATGTTCATGTCTCTGTCCATGTCCAAACCAAACTCTCAGACAGGTTGTTCAGGTCAACAAAATCACCGCAAGTAACCACTCTGGCCCACGAAGGCAATGCACAGAAGTCCAGAAAAAAAGTAAGACAGCAACCCTATGTAGATACCCAAATTGGCCCGCGACCAGTAGCACAGAGTCTGAATAAAAACAACGCAATACAGGCCGACCTAAAAATTGTATCCCTCAATGTCAAAGGTTTAAACCACCCCATTAAGAGAAAGAAAGTACTAGACTATCTAGCAAAGACGAAAAGCGACATTATCCTACTACAGGAAACAAAACTCTCCATGGACGACGCGAGAAAACTTAGAGCAAGATGGATAGGTCAGTCAGCCTGCTCACCAGCCGTAGGCAAGAAACGAGGTGTTATCACCCTGATAAATAGCAAATCCAACATAACCATCGAGAAAGAGCAGCACGACAACTAGACAGGCTACTGATCACAGAGCTAAAAAGAGGCATAGAAACCATACTGGTAGCAAACATATACGCACCAAACACAGACGACCCAAACTTCTAGGAGGGAGTGACAAGAGAAATAGAGGCAAACCAAACGAACCAAATGATAGTCATGGCAGGCGACTTCAACCTAGTACTGGAACACACCCTAGACAGACAAACAGGATCCCAGGCTCGACCTCCCTCCACCCACAAAACTCTAATGAACATATGCACGAGATTCGACCTAAAAGACCCATGGCGCAAGCAACACCCAGACACCAGAGATTACACATTCTACTCCAATCCACACAACTCCTACAGTAGAATAGACGACATCCTCATCTCAGGCTCCAACGCACACCTAATAGAACACACAGATATTGCGGCCAGAACAATCTCAGACCACTCTTGCATCAGCCTGCAGCTGACGGGCCAACACAACGAGCACATCACCCGCAGATGGCGCTTCAACAACATCACTATGTCAAAACAGGAAGACAGAAACAAAATCGAAAAAGCCATCAGAGACTACATCAAGGAAAATGACACACAAGACATAGACCCAAAAAGCCTGTGGGATGCCCTTAAAGCGACCCTCAGGGGCACACTAATAGAAATCAAAGCCAGAAGGGACAGAGAACCAAAGGCACAGCTAGACCTACTAGAAAGCGACATAAAACAACTAGAAACCAAACACATTAGAGACACTTCAAACACAGCCGCTCTGGTAGAACTCACAGGGAAAAAATACAAATTCAACCGGATTCTAAGCGAGCGAGCTGGTCTATGGATAAGAAAATACAAACAAATTAGCCTCTGTGAAGCAAACAAGGCGGGGAAAATCTTAGCGTCATATCTTAAACACAAACAAAGGCAACTCTGTATCAACACAATCACAGACACTTATAACAAAATACACACCAGGCACAAAGACATCCTACACACGTTCATGGAATTTTATAAAGAACTATATAAAAGAGATGACAACCTAGACCAGGAGGGCTGCTCAGCTTACCTAGGCAGCACAAACCTACCCAAGATAACAAAAGAGAAAGCCAAGACACTAGGGCAAGACATAAAAATGAACGAGATCAACGCAGCCATCAGGGCACTAAAAGACAACAAAGCTACAGGACCAGACGAATATACTGCGCCATTCTACAAAATGATCCAAGACCAGCTACTGCCGGTCTTGACAAAAGTTTCAACCACTGTGCCACAGAAGGGAAAGTAACCGAATCTATGTCACTAGCCAACATAGTTGTAATTTCCAAGGAAGGCAAGGACTCGCAATGGCCCAAAAACTACCGACCCATATCACTAATAAACTTAGACTGCAAGCTATACGCCAAAGTCCTAGCCACAAGACTAAACAAAGTGCTCCCTCAGTTGATCAGCAGTACTCAGGTAGGCTACCTCAAAACACGCATGTCTCATGACAACACTAGACTCCTCTGCCAGATAATAGAACACTCCTCCAAATCATGTAAATAAGCGGTAGCAATCACACTAGATGCAGAAAAGGCCTTTGACAGAGTATCTTGGAGATCCAACCTAGGAGACAGCTTCACGAAGAAAGTCATGGCGCTATACAAAAACCCCAAGGCACAGATAGCTATAAATGGACCCCACTTTAAAATCGAAAAAGGAATGAGACAAGGCTGCCCGCTATCCCCACTGCTTTTCCTGCTGGCACTCGAGCCCCTGATTAGGGACATTCTAGCTAACAGAAATATAGCGGGCGTAACCATCAACAACACTACAGCTAAGCTTGCAGCCTACGCAGATGACCTGCTCATAATAACAGAAAAACCTACTCAATCCATACCAGCACTTATGCACACAATCGAAACATACGCCAAACACTCAGGATACAAGCTCAATAGAGACAAATCGGAATGCATGCCCCTCAACATGCACACAACCAAAGAGGTAATTGGAAACTCCGGGCTGGCCTAGCAACCCGGGTCTGTAAAATATCTAGGTATCCAATTTGGAAAAAACCTGAGAAACACCCAAGAACAGAATGAGAAAGCCACACTGGACAAGATCAAAGGACTACTAGAATCCTGGTCACCCAAGTTCATCACCTGGTGGGGCAGAATAGACACAGTGAAAATGATGATTACGCCCATTGTGAACTATCTGGCAGGAATGCTACCCATGGCATTCACTGCCGAATTTCACAGAAAGATTGACCAAATGCTAAACAAATACATATGGAGAGATAAGAAACATAGAATAGGCCTAAAAAAACTCAGACTGGAGAAGAAGCTAGGGGGGCTCAACATGGCTGACCTGAGAACCTTCGAGACAGCCTTTATAGCCAGACAGGGAATGCACTGGGTACTCCCTAGCCAACCATACACACCAACATGGCTCTTTATTGAGAGGGCCATTCTAAATAACACTGATCCCCTAACTCTCCTCACTGCCAACAAGCAGGCACATTTATACAACCCGATCTTTAAGATCACAAGACAAGCGCTGCTCAAAGTAGACCAGAAGCTCGAGCATAGCATCAGAAACTCACACTGGGAAGCACTCTGAGCAAACCCCAAGATTAAATACAGGGAGAAACCCCTGGACATAAAGTCATGGAGAGAACTAGGCTTCTCCTATCCAGCGCAGCTAGAGGCAGAAGGGTCTCCGCACACTTTCAACCACCTGAAAGCTCAACACGCAGTCCCAGACAGAGAACTTTACAATTTCCTGGCTATCAAAACAGTCCTAGCAAAATCAAAGCTAACTAAGCACAAACCCTCAATCTTTCACTACATGGAAGCATTAAACACGAAGGGTCACCAGGTCTCACACCTGTACAAACTACTTCGCCCCACATGCACCAGACTCAACACCAAAAACACCAACTACTGGGAAGCAAACCTAGGTACCAAGCTCACGGAACAGGAACTAGAAACCTTTTGGGCAGCCCCATCGAAAAACATGATATCACTGGCACTAGCTCCAACAAAATTCTGGCTACTACATCAAGCATACTGGACATCAGCGCGCCTAGCATCGATAGGACTGAACGATAGATGCTGGAACTGCGAAACAGAAAACGGCGACCTCGCACACTTCATATACCACTGCAGTAAGGTCAGAAAATTCTGGGGGAAGGTAGTCAATTTCATCAACTAAACCATAGGCTGCACTCTTGACCGAGCTTTTGCCACAACTACCACTGCCCATATCACAACAGACGTACCCACCCAACAGGGCAGATCCCTCTTAGACTTCCTGTTGACGACAGCAGTGAAAACAGTTCTAGACAAATGGAAAGATACTTCCAAAGTAACATTTAAAGGGTGGCTGAACTGGGTGACATTTCTCAGAGAAGCGGACAACACTGCACTCAGACACACATCATGGAAGAACTCAAACAGAAAAATGTGGGCGAAACTAGACATATTCCTAAACCCTTACAAACCGCCATGAAGAACAAAAACCTAGAACTAAACCGGCTAAACAAGATTCCAAGACGACCTGTCGACCTGACACTAAATACCCGCCCACCAATTTTATGTTCTATCTCACGTTTTATGTTCCAACTATAACGCAACCACCCGCATCAACCTTTATGTTATATGTCATATGTGCGCAGGAACTAGGGGCAGACACCAGAGGACTGTACAAGCAATCTCCGAATCAGATGTAAGCACAAACACCACCTAAACCCACAAGGTCCTATGCAATTGCCCTACAAACCTGTAATTTGTTGTGTGTCACTATTGCTCTGTAACATGTAAATACCAATAAAAATATAATAAAAAAATAAAAAAGTTTTTTTATTGAGTTTAATATTTTATCTAAATTCATGAGGTTATTCATATATATAATGTATTTGAAATGAAGTATTTTCCCTACTCTTGCTTAGTCTGCAGGTGGGAAAGTTAAATGAACCTCTTTGCAGTTCAACACTTTCTCTACTGTGCTGTTTGGAGAGGGAATAGTACATTTCACCCTTCTGAAATCCAACTCATTCCCTAAGGTTGCAGAGAATGGAATGAGAATAGTCAATTTTACCCCTCCAAAGTCCAACACTTCCCCTTCTGTTGCAATGACTGGAGTGCAAAAATAAATGTCACCCTTCCGAACACTTTCCTTGCTGTTGGGCAGACTGAAGTGGGCGCAGTAAATTTGATCCCTCAAAAGTCAAACATTTTCTCTACTGTTGAGCTGTTTGGAGTGGGAATAGTAAATTTGACCTCTCTGAAATCCAATTTTTTCCCTACTGTTGCTTAGACTTGAGTGGGAATAATACATTAGTCCAATGTTTTCCCCTATTATTTCTGACTGGAATAGGAATAATAAATCTAACTTCTCTGAAGTCCAAAGCTTTCCCTTCTGTTTCACTAACTGGTTATAGCATATTTGAAATTCTTACACTCCAGTAGTTTTAATAGTATGGGTTAACAGATTTTATAACATTATTAGTTTTTAAAATATTGTGTGTTTTTGGGATCTTTCAATTTTCAATATTTTATTTATTGTCTACAATAACAATAATTCATATATTTTTTCCAATTAAACTTTTTATATTTTCATGGCTTCATTGTGTATGTATGTTTATGTGTATAATGTATATATATATATATATATATATATATATATATATATATATATATATATTCACTGAAAAAACCATAGGTTTCACACCAGTTATAGTTAGCTGGAAATTTTACTGATATAAAACCATTGAAATTCCCACGTTATAGTTAGTCGGACTCACTATAACTTGCGCGTACAATGCACTGCTGATGACATCACTCATGACATCACTGATGAGACCATCCAGTGAATGTGTGTCTTTCTGAAAAATAAATTTGTTTTATATATGTATTTGTAAAGGTCGATGGAAGAATAAATGTTTAAATAAGTGTGTAAATGGATGTTTTTTTAAAAAAAATTGGTTGGGTAACTGGCATATTATGTGTATCTTAGTGAATACATATATTAGCGAGTATTGTTTAAATATTTAAATGTTTGTATCAGTGTTTCTCTTTGTGTATAAGTGGCTGCATGGGGTTGGTGACTGACTCACTGTTTGTATGTGTTTTGAAGACAGCATATGTGCAGGACTGTATGGGTGGATGAGTGTATATATGTGTGTGTTAGTGAGTGAATGACTGTCTCACTAGTGTCTTCATTAGTAACGACATATGTTTTAATCTAGTATATGTGAGTATTGATGTATATAAGTGAGTATAGTATATATAGTGAGAGATTGTAGGAGTTCCTGTGTAAATAAGTATGTGTTTCTATAAGTGATTGTTTAAGAGAGTAAGTATGGGTAAGTTTCCTTAGAAGTAAGGTGGCAGTGTGTGTATAAATGTATATGCAAAGAAATGGATGTTTAATAGTTTATTTGCATGTGTGAGTATGTGTGTGAGTAACTTTTGGATGATTGCTGATGTGTAACAGGATGTGTAGGTGTATCACTACATATGATGAGTGAGTATATGTATGAGTGACTATATAGAACTGTTGGTGAATGAGTGGATGTGTATATAGATGGTGGAATTACTGAATTGGTTGTTGTTACTGGTTTGGGTATCTCCATTTTTTAGAAAATGTTTGTTTCTATTTTTGAATATGTGTTTCAAGCGTTACATTACACTGAAATTAGGTCTGTCACTCTGTCACAAGGATGGTGTCATCAGTGATGTCATGAGTGATGTCATCAGCAGTGCATTGTACGCGCAAGTTATAGTGAGTCCGACTAACTATAACGTGGGAATTTCAATGGTTTTATATCAGTAAAATTTCCAGCTAACTATAACTGGTGTGAAACCTATGGTTTTTTCAGTGAATTTCATAGGTTTTTTAAATGCTAATTCCTAACTATAACTGGTGTGAAACCTATGGTTTTTTCAGTGAATTTCATAGGTTTTTTTAATGCTAATTCCTTTGTATATCGAGTTTCTAACCTTTTTTTTTTTTACAATTTGCTGTTTTTTTTAAGTATTCATTTTTTTTATAATTTTTTTCTTTTGCGCTCTGGGTGCGCGCTCCTGGAAGCTTTCAGCTAAGCTCTCCTGTAAGCTTCTCCGAGAGCTCATCTGAAAGCGCACCCAGAGCGCAACTGTCGTTCGTGAAAAAAAAATATGAATGAAAAGTTAATAATAATGCAAAACATTTCGTACCATACAAATAAAATTTGTTTTTTTTAATATTGAAAATGATTATGCATTTCTATTAAAGATTGATGACGTCACTTCAGCGCACAACGTACGTGCCCTCGGAAGCGCCTACGTGCGCGGCTCCTAAACGCACGCAAAAGCGCCTACGATCGCGCCACGTGTGCGCCCCGGAAGCGCCTACGATCGCGCCACGTGTGCGCCCCGGAAGCGCCTACGATCGCGCAGCGTAAACGCACCCGGAAGTGCACCCGAGCGCGCAGCGTAAGCGCGTCGGGTCATGTGACCCTAAAATAACACTTTTCATTGGTTGCTAACAGTTTTTTTTTACAATGAATGAAATCCCCACCCATTTCCTTCACTTCTTCTTTCACTTTTGTGACTGAAAGACCTGCTTTTTTGCTGCTCCTTTTTTCTTGGTTCATCATGGCTGCCAGATCATCCAGCAGTGAAGATGACTTCATTGATGAAGAGCCACCTACCCCAAAGGTGAAGGGACATTTCATTTGGAAATTTTTTAAGTTTCCAGAAGGCCAGAAGAAGGTGAATGCACCAAAAGTAGAGTGCAGGATCTGCAAAAAGGTCCTGTCACGGGGTAACCCCCTAAAAAAATACTCTTTTGGCAACTTCACGATGATTCGCCATGTGGAGACCAGGCACCCCCAGAATTTTGCCCGAGAAAGTGTCAGGGCTCTGGCACAGGAGGTTCCCTCTACATCAACAGGAGGAGCAACTTCTTCTGGAAGAGACCAATCTCAGGGGCAGGTAGCAAACATCCAACCTGCATTCAACCATGGGGTCGTCAGATGCAGATACTGCAATCAACTCCTCACCTATGGGGAGCAAAGTGTCCTGCTCATGGTTCGGGCATTAGAGAACCATCACTGCCCTTCCCACCCCTAATTTTTTTCTTTTCTTTTTGCTCCTGTTGAGCAGTTTCTATTCCCTGTTTTTGTTCCTCTTCAGTTAAAAGAAGAAAACCAAAAGTTCTTTTCAGAACTACCTCCAATTCTCATCAAAGAGCTATAATCTTAAAAAATGAAGAGTAAGTGAAATATAGTGCATTGATAATTGAAAGGAGAATGAGTAAGAAAGAACAGAAAGGTATGAGAGGTGAAAGGAAGTGAAGTAGGAGGACTGAAAGAAGGTGAGTGTTAGAAAAGAAATTTATGACACAGTGAATAAACTGGAGGCCTCATTTCTGAAAAGTGACGCATCGCTACGTGAAAATAGCGATGCGTCACTTATCTGGACGCACTCCTTATGACATTCCACATATGTCATATTTAATATATGACTAATCAATTCGCAAGGAGTTACAGATATGTCAGTATTTCTGACATATCTCTAAACACAAAAGTAACGCATTGCAGGAGTGCGTCACAAAAGTGACGCAACTCCAGTAATGTGTCCTTTCACATGGAAAAAGCACCATGTGAAAGGTTTGCTGAGAAGCAGGCGCAAGATTTTGGCGCAACTGCATCCTAAAAGTGACGCACTGCGTCATTATTACCAAGCTTTTTGCAAGGAACACCCCCTCTGCATGCATTATACCTGACACTATTTTTTAAAAAGTGACGCATCTAGGTACATGGGTCACTTTTTAAAACTCTGCGCCATATTGTATCTGCATCAGGTATAATGTATGCAGAGGGGGCAATCCCTCGCAAAAAGCTTGGTAATAACAACGTACTGAAATCTATGAGATTTCCCTGCGTCATTTTTTGGATGCTATTGCGTCAAAATTTTGCGCCGGCCTCGCATCACTTTTATGTTTACACATATGTCAGAAATACTGACGTATCTGTAACTCCTTGCAACATGATTCGTCATACATTAAATATGACACATCTGGAATGTCATAAGGACTGTGTACAGAAAAGTGACGCATCACACCAACAGTGTAATAAAATGTGCCTCGTTGCACTATATTTAAAGGATGCAACAGCATCCTAAAAGTGACGCAGTGAAATCTCAAACATTTCACTGCGTCGCTATTACAAAGCTTTTTGTGGGGGAACACCCCCTCTGCATACATTATACCTGACGCTATTTTTAAAAAGTGACGCATCTAGGTACATGGGTCACTTTTTAAAACTCTGCGCCATATTGTATCTGCAACATGATTCGTCATACATTAAATATGACACATCTGGAACGTCATAAGGAGTGCGCACAGAAAAGTGACGCATAACACCAGCAGTGTAATAAAATGTACCTCGTTGCACTATATTTAAAAAGTGACGCATCTAGATAGATGCGTCACTTTTTGAATATTGCATAACAATGCGCATTTTTTTACACCGCTGGTGCGTCACAAAAATTGACGCACAGGAAGCGCAAAACTAACAGCGCAAGGCCTTCATAAATATAGTCCTGGATTTAGGGGGTCAGAGGGGGTCTACTCTTCCCCCTTATGATCCAATCAGCTTCCTGCGCGCAAGTCGCTCGTCGCGCCTGGAGCGCTCTCCCGTGCGCGCACGGGAGAGCGCATATTCCCGCGCAAAACGAAAAAAAAATTTTAATGCCCTGCAGGACCCTATTTTAGTCCCTACATCAAACCTAGGGGGTCAGAGGGGGTCTACTCTTCCCCCTTATGGTCATTTGCCCCTTTTTTTTTCAAACCCCTTCTGTCTCGATTTTACCGAGACACAAGATGGCGGCCGCTCCGCACTGTTTAGAATGTTTACAGACAACTGAGATCCAATCAGCTTCCTGCGCGCAAGTCGCGTGTCGCGCCTGGAGCGCACTCCCGTGCGCGCACGGGAGCGCGGCTATAGATATATATATTTTTTTGAACCTTAATTACTTAAAATCCACTGGAGCACATATCTTGAGACATAGCAAAGGCACATCGGGCTACCAGTCCCTACAATTTTGCCAAGTTTGGTGGAAATCCATTCAGCCGTTCGGGCTAAAAGTGAAATCGACCGCCCTATGGAAATTAACATGGGGAAAACGCGTTTTGGGACCCCCCTTTTATCTCGGCCCCCGCTTGACGAATCCCCCCCAAACTTTCAGGGAAGGACCGGACCGCCATGAGACCATTTTCCTGAAAATTTCAGGCAGATTCGTCAACCGGCGCCAAAGTTATTCAAAATAGAATGTTGAGATTTAACATTGAAAATTATCCTAACTATAACTACCTACTGGCGACCGCCAGTAGGTAATATATATATATATATATATATATATATATATATATATATATATATATATATATATCTCCAATTACCGCTCCGGCGCCTGCAACCACCAATGGAGAAAAACACGGACTCACAAATCAGTTTACACTGCTGGTTGCAATGACTTTATTTCATTACAAAATAGTGCGAGATGTCGGGCAAGATGACGCGTTTCGGCTAGAGTGTAGCCTTGCACTAAGGGCGGGGTTGGAGGGTCAAAACTAATGACCAACAGAGCTCCCTGTAGACTGCCATTTCAGTTGTGACCTTTGAAAAAGAAGCTAGTGCTTCGAAACGCGTCAGGTCAAAAATAAAGAAACCTGAAAGCAGCTTTGCATGTTCTTTCCTTTTTAAAGGAACGCCGGATGGTGCAACTTTCTCGAGTGAAACCAGATGGATGTGACTTGCTGGGAGTGTGCCCCCAGATGCTTTGGGCATTTTGTTGGACTACATATATATATATATATTACCTACTGGCGGTCGCCAGTAGGTATATATAGTTAGGATTTTTTCTCTATGGGACTTTTGAAAATTCTATGTCTAATAACGTTGGCGTTTGTGGACGGAATTGGCTGAAATTGTCAGGAAAATGGCACATTTTGTTTCTGAGCAGCCCCTGAAAATTTGGGGGGGTTTCATCAAGGGGGGGCCGAGAAAAAAGGGGGGTCCCAAAACACATTTTTAACATTGAGTTTTCCATAGGGCGGTTGGCCTCACTTTTAGCTCGAACGGCTGAATGGATTTGCACGAAACTTGGCAAAATTGTAGGGACTGTTAGCCCGATGTGCCTTTGCTAGGTCTCAATATATGTGCTCCAGTGGATTTTGAGAAATTAACGTTTTAAAAACAGATATATCTGTGACAGCGCTCCGGGTAGCGCTCCGGTTCGCGTACTTGACGCGTAACGGAACTTCGCAAAGCGAAGCTGATTGGCTCTCCGGTGTCTGTCAACATTCTAAACAGTCCGGAGCGGCCGCCATCTTGTCTTTTGGTAGGATCGAGAGACAAGAGGAGGCCAAAACAAAGGGGGAAATGACCATAAGGGGGCATAGTAGATCCTCCCTGACCACCTAGGTTTGATGTGGAGGCTTTAAAAGGGCCCCGTGGGGCCAAAAAAAAAAAAAAATGTTTTTTTCGCACGGTTAGCTGCCGGTACGCGAACCGGGTAGCAAACCGGGAAGCGAACATAAGTGAAAATTAGTGAAAAAAGGTACATTCGAAATTTTGAAAGAGTAATTATAGTTAAGGTAGCTCTTAAAAGAGCTTTTGGGTTCTGTGTAAGTTCTAGGTACTTATAAGTAGGTACCAATACACAGTCTTAAATTTTGTATGAAAACTCTGTTCCCCTCATCTGAGAAGTGCACGCCATCTCCTCTGTAGATATCTTGCATGTAGTATTGTTGTAGATGCAGCCCATTCCATGGTCTCTCATGTAAGCTGAAACAGACTTATTTACATGCTTTCTCGATTTCTCGATTTGTAGACAAAATTGATTGGACCACCTCCATTTTTGTCTTTGGCATATATTGGAATATACCAAGGCAGTTTGAGGAAAAAGTGCCATCAATTGCTCAAAGGTGTCCTTTAAGAGCATTTCCAGACCTACCCCAGTCAAAGTGCCCAAATCATTTCCTCCACAGTGCACTATTACGAGGTCAGGTTTTGGCAAATGCAAAAAGGTTTTCACCAATGGTATCAATTGGTGACATCTCAATCCTCTTTGCCCAATCCATTTGATTTCCACATTTTGTAAATTGAGGTTGTGTAAATTTCTGTTATCAGCATACCTGTGAGCCCAGTGGATGTAGCTATGTCCAAGGATCCAGACAGAAAATATGGTGAGAGGAGGTTCTGTTGCAGTCAGATGAAGTGTGTGAATGAAATGGCAGTTGAAACAGTAGGAGTTTGTAAAGAAAAAAAACTATGGAGCTTGAGTGCTAATGATTCATTAGCAGTGATTGGTGGATTTCCATTGCTGAAAACAGAAAGTTAGGGTGCATGGATGTGTTCTTTGAAAGAAGTAATTTGAATGGTTAATAAAAAATGATTTTAAGAAACAGTTCAGAGTTCATTTGAAACATTGTTGTGTGAACTTGTAAACCTGAGAGGTCTGTCAGGAGCTAGTTGCTATGGAAAAAGGGCAGAAAGGGTAGAGGGGGGAAGGGTGTTGATTTGAAAAAAGTGAGGGAAGAGTTTTGATTGGGTGACATTAGAGATATGTTTCATGAATATCAGCATTTTTGTGCCTTTCTTGGTTGCAGCCTCTGGAGTGCATACCTTTTGCTCTGCTAAAGAAAAATTGGTGTGTTTCTGAGACTGTTTTGAAATTCAAAAAGCATTTGCTAAGGTGAGATATGGTTCCTTTACTTTAGAAAGAGACGAGTATGCTTTTTGGAGAAAATAAGGAAGCCAGCTGTGCATTTTAAATGATGTTTTCTGTCAAGTGTTTGCATCATGTTTTCCAAGAAGATTTTGCTGCTTTTACAAATTGTAATTGGAGATAATGTGAAGTATTAGTACTGAGAAGGTGTGCTTGTACATAGGAGCTGTGCTGTGTTTTCAAATTATGACCAGAAAATCGTTTTCAAGGAAAAGGAATGCTTTTTCAATTTATGAGAATTTATTTACTTGCGATGTGACTCCTGCAAAGCGTAGCTTTTGCGGAACAGATGCATGATGCATCTGTGTTGTTTTTGCCCGTGGTGCTCCACAGTGTACATTTTAAAAGTGATGCATAAGTGGTGCAAGGGCCTTGTAAATACACCCCTATGTGTGCTATATAAATAAAAAAATTATAATACAAAAATATAAAAAATATATTTTTGAATTAGAATAAGAATACATTTTACAGCTTTTGATATTTGCTATTAAAAAACCATTGAAATTCACTGAAAAAAACCATAGGTTATAGACCATATATAGTTAGGAATTAGCATTTTCAAAACCATTGAAATTCACTGAAAAAACTAAGGGTGGGCGTAAAATCCGTTTCGAGGGCGAATTTGCGGATTTTCCGCGATTTCGCGATCCGCGAATCTCGCGAAATCGCGGTAAAATCCGCAAATCAGCGGGGACGAATTTTCAGCCAAGCAAGGGTTACAGCAGCAGGTGCAAAAGTTGAACCTAATTTCTTTGTAACCTTTTACAAAAGGGTTACAAACAAATTAACTTCAACTTGGACACCTGCTGCTAATTGCTTCCTGGCGCCTCGTTGCCTACTTGCAACTATTCTCTGACCCTGCTCTGACCCTTGAAGCAGGGTCAGTGAATAGTTACAAGTAGGCAACGAGGCACCTGTCCAAGGAATTAAACCTCATCAGGAAGCACTTACACATATAAAAAACAGGAAGAAGGGAGAGGATGGCAAATACACCCATTTTGAGTTGTCAGGAGGGGTTAAACTAAAAGAGACCTTTACAGCACAATTTTCATATGCATTTTGCTAAAAACTAAAAAGCTGTATGTTCTGTAGGGGCAACTCAGGAATCTGGCCCTTCAGAGATCCGGCCTCTCTTTCTTTCTCTCGTTCTCTCTCTCCCTCTCTCTTTCCCTCTCTTTCTCTCTCTTTCTATCTATCTATCTATCTATCTATCTATCTATCTATCTATCTATCTATCTATCTATCTATCTCTCTCTCCCTCTCCCATAAACGACTGCATGGGTAACTTCGCTATGCAAGCGGCTCGCGAAGACGCAAAAATCCCCGCGAACACGCAAACAGCCCCGCGGACACGCAAAAAACCCCGCGAACACGCAAAAAACAAAAATCCGCAAATTCGCACAAATTCGTGAATTTTGCAGATCGCGAATTCGCAAATCCGCAAATTCGCGGATTGCGAATTCGCAAAATTTGCCCATGCTTAGAAAAAACCATAGGTTATAGACCATATATAGTTAGGAATTAGCATTTACAAAACCTTAAAAATTCACTGAAAAAAAACCATAGGTTATAGACCATATATAGTTAGGGATTAGCATTTACAAAACCTTATTTTACTCGCACAAAACCATTGAAATTCGCATATATAGTTAGTTGCAATAACTATATATCGCACACCCGCAATCCACTGCTGATGATGTCACATATTACATCATTCATGACATGGTCAGTGACATCACTGATGACATCACTGATGACATCTCAAATGACATCACTGATGACATCACTGATGACAACTCAAATGACATCACAGACAACATCACTGATGACATCAATCATGTGATAATACGATCAACCTCTTCAGACTCTAATATAACCTTACATACACTCAGAGTAAACAGACACTCACAGATTGTCACTCATCCATGGAGTTACTCATACACCTAGTCAGTCATGCAAAGAATCAATCACACCTCCATTTCCTCAACTATACAGTTATACACACCTTACTTATTCAAACATATTCTAACACATATTTACTCTCTTATACAATCACTGATACAAGTTTTCAATGATCCATGCAGCCACTCACACATTCACTAGCTCTTATTCACAGTAATTTATATATGTGAACTCTCACATGTACTGTGTTTTACATATGTACTTACTTTGACATGTAGCACTGAAATATCCATTCACTCACCAATACACTCATGCACACAGTCAACCACCCATACAGCTGTTTCCACATGCAGTTTTGAACCCATACATCTAGTGAATCAACTGTTCATACATCTATGCACAGAGTCACACACCTCCCAGACACCCACACACACACACTCACTCTCACATACAAATACTTGGGCAACCAATCAATAACCCATATAGTTACTCATATAGCTACTGATCAACATATGCAGCAGTTTACAGAACAACAGATATAATGATGCACAAATTTAGACAGTTTAGTCACTAACCCATGCACTCAGTGAGACACATTTAATCACTCACTCATACAGTCAGTCATGCACCTTCTAAATCCTTCATCCAGACACTTATACATCCACTCATTCTTCAATATGTAAGACATATTTTAACTCTACAGAAACATACAGTCACTGGATGATATCATCAGTGATGTCATCAGTGATGTCACTGACCATGTCATGAATGATGTAATATGTGACATCATCAGCAGTGGATTGCGGGTGCGCGATATATAGTTATTGCAACTAACTATATATGCGAATTTCAATGGTTTTGTGCAAGTAAAATAAGGTTTTGTAAATGCTAAACCCTAACTATATATGGTCTATAACCTATGGTTTTTTCAGTGAATTTTTAAGGTTTCGTAAATGCTAATTCCTAACTATATATGGTCTGTAACCTATGGTTTTTTCAGTGAATATATATATATATATATATATATATATATATATATATATATATATATATATATATATGTACCTCATGGGAACAGTCCAGCCCGAACTGCCAAGCCATGCCTTCCCTGGACCGGAAACAAGCTTCTGAGTGGGATGGGTATGCTCAGACGTGAGTCCCATGCTCTCCACACCACTGGAGTCAAGCTATCCTGGCTGAAGACGGCTGATAGCCAGAAACCGGTCCTTGGATGCTTGATTCCGGTCCAGGAAAGACATGGCTTGGCAGTTCGGGCTGGACTGTTCCCATGAGGCACAGGGTCAAGGCTGATTTGCATATGGCCATGTCTGAACTCTGGTGGTGCGGAGTGTAAAAAAACGATGGATTTAGGCCCAGATCTCTGTACTGGGGTGAATGTATGACATTTTTCTGCATTCTGTCCATCAACTGTTGTTTTTGTATTGAGACCGAAGCTCCTGCATCAGTGAATTGCACATTATAGGTTACAGTTGCATGTGACATGAACAATAGCTATTAGACATGAATGACTAAATTGTATAATGAAAATAAAGGTAGGATACAATTACCACACTGTGCCAACCAGTTCCTAAACAATGCTGTGTTTTTTGATCTTGATCACCAGCTTGTGAGCACAGGCTGAGGAAGAGTACATTTGTGTGGAAGGGCTATGTAGATAACAGGCAGGCAGAGAGAGACATATGCACAAATAATAGACATGGTTTCCAAATGGATGTTGGGTTTAGGCTAATTTAGCAAGTAAATAGCGTATTTGGATACGCCATACATCACCAATCCCTGGTTAGAGTGGGGACGTAAGGGGCAATAATGAAAACATAGTTCAAATGCGTGAGCATACTTAGAAAGTTATTATATGAAAATAATTCCATTTAAGTGTATTAAAAAAACGGTGTTTTGATACCATAGTGGACGATGATAGAACTGTATGTGAGCTTGGAGATGAAGGTACTCCCTTCAACGAGGTGCAACCAACTCTAGGTCCCAACAGTGGAACGGTGTCTTGATCCCACAATGGTCGATGTCCGATATTACCTCCTGCTTGCTTTTCACAGAACTCCCTCCATTGAGGTGCATCACACTCTGTGCTTCCATAGTTAACTGCTGCACAAGATTATTGGGCCTGGCTGATGGCAGTCGCTAGACTACACTGCGGTACAGCAGGTCCGAACAGTGAAACGGGGTCTTGATTCTATGATTGAGGATGTCAGAAGTTAAAGTCTGTGATTATTTCTGTGTACCAGTAGTATAAAAGTGCTGAAATGCCACCCAAAGCATTTCGGCAGAATGCCTTGATCACTGGTGGAAAAACCGACATGCATACATACACACATATATATTTGTAGTGTAATATAATGAATTAAAATATGTATTTAACATTATAATAATTGTATTACTATTTTAAATGTATGACTAGAAATATATAAACATATATACTTTCACATTACCAACTTTAAAATATATATTACCTAGTGGTGGTTGCCAGTAAATAATTATAGTTAAGACCTAGTTTCAATAGGAAAAGCTTTATTTGTTTTGCTAATAACTTTAGTCCCATTTTATGAATCTTCATGACATTTTCAAAGCTATTGTGCCAGTCACCTTAGATGGTGTCTGGAAAGTTTTGTTGTGATTCGTCAAGCAGTGGTTGAGAAAAAGGGGGGTCCCACAACAAGTTTTGCCACTGCAATTCCCCATAGGGATGTTAGACATGACTACATTCAGAACCGCTGAATAGAATGACACCAAAATTGGCGGAAAGCTAGATCTTGGCTCAGAAAGAGTGCATTAAGTAATTTGGTGTAAATATATTCAGTAGCTTTGCAGTTATTAAAGAAAAAGAACCTATGTGTATATAGAAATGCAGATCCACATGCCAACAACCATGATTGGCTGACCGCAATCTAGCCCACTCACACCTGCACAGCCACTCACACACCTACTCAGAGAACCACAAACCTACGCACACTCTCACTCACAGACCCACACAGCCAGTCACAAATACACTTACACATCAACTCACATACTCACACACCCACTTAACACCCACACAACAACTGAACAACAACTGACACACCCACTCACACACCATTCACACACACCCACTCAGAGACCCAGGAAACCACTCACACACCCACACAGCCACTCACACACCCACTCAGAGACCTAGAAAACCATTCATACACCAACTTACACACTGAGTCACTCACACAGCCACTCAGGGACCCAGAGAACCACTCACACACCCACTAATATACCAACAGTGGCACTAATACACCCACTCACACACCCATGTACACACCCACACAGCTACTCTCCCACCCACTGGTAGACGTACACAGCCACTCGCACACCCACCTACAGACTCACACAGCACTCTCACATGTACTGACACACTCAACACACACTCATACACCCACTTAAACACACACACACTCATGCACCCAGTGTAGAGGGATGTTATAGTTAGGAACTAGAATTAAAAAAAAAGCATAGTAATTCACTGAAATAACTAAAGGTTACAGGGACCTAAACCTTATGAAAGAGTTAAAATAACCATAGAAATTCGCTAAGAAGCCAAAGGTTTAGGGACGTTATAGTTAGGAGCAGATTTTACACACACAAAACCATGCCCTAAAGTAACTATAACTCTTACCCTCGTCATGCCCTGCTAATGACTCTACATATTGCATTTCTCATGACATCTTCAATGACATAACTGATCATTTTAATGCAATATTTGCAGTGAAATTATGGATGAGAAAAATGTGCATGACTGGGGCGTAAATTATGGTCTAAACCTAACTATGCGTAAAAAACAGAAGGAGGTCTCCTTACAAATCCGATAGGGGACAAGGAGAAAAGAATTGTAAAATAAGAAAAGTCCCTAAAACCCCAATGGGAGAAATAACTGGCAGCTGATTCAAGAGCCCACTAGTGCCATCTACTACAGATTTATCGTCATATTACACAGTTATGATAACAACAATTGTAAGAAAAAATGATTGTATTTATAACAATTTATTCATTCAGCAATTTATTCTTAAAAAATACATTTAAAAAAAATACCTTTTATGCATATACGTGCCATATCAGCAGAACATTAAAAGTTGTGTGAAAACACAGTGACAAATTCAAAACATAAATCAACATGAAAGAAAACAAAATGTCGACGCAGCTTTTTGGTATGTTGCAATAACACCTTCTTCAGGACAGTTCTCTAATTAAATAATAACTGTATGTTGTGAGTGAGTGGATCTGTGTATAAACCTAAGAATCAGTGAGTGTGTATGTAGTTATTGCTGTTGAAGTGTCTATGGTTTTGAGAATGGCAGTCTGTCATTTAGAGTGGGTGTATCAAAGGTTATATTTGGGTGTGAGAAGATGCATCAAATTATCACATAGATGATGTCATCAGTGATGTCATTTGAGATGTCATCAGTGATGTCACCAGTAAGCATGGGCGAAATTGCAGATTTCCCTGAGAAATCGCAAAAAAATATGCGAATTTGCGAATTTTCCCGCAAAATCGCAGATTTTTTTGCGATTTGCCCTGGAGTTAAGCATGAGCGAATTTTGCGGATCTCGCGTTCGCGAATTTTGCGGATTTGCGGATTCGCAATCCGCAAAATCCGCGAATTCCCGCGAATTTGCGGATTTTTATTTTTTTTGTGTTCGCCCGTGTTTCTGCCAGTTCGCGAGGGTTTTGTACACTTTCGCAAATTGCGAACTTACCTGTCGGGTCGCAAGTTTCACGAACTTGTTGTTTCTACGTGTCCAGCCTGTTTGGGACACTCTTCTTCATCACTGCCACTCTCTGTCACCACTGCCACTCTCTGACTACTCATGCCACCCTCTGGCCCACCCATGCCACCCTCTGTTTCATCACCACACCCTCTGGTTGTCCAGTGTACATTATTTTTGGCAAAGCAAAGCACACCTTCCCTGCCTCAAGTGACCTGAATTAATTTGGGGCTGATTAATGTGTCACAGAATATTTTTTTAGCTGGCACCTGCTTCCTTAGTGCGCCCTGATTAGTGATCTTTTGCACTTGCTAAGTGCTTTCATTGTTGCAAAATTAGTTACAACACCTGCCCTGCCCAAACTGACAATAATGAATTAGGGGCTGATTAATGGATTTTAACTTCCAGCCTGGCTCCTGCTTGTCTCCCTTAGCTGTAATTCAGGACCTTTGTGGCATATGTGTAACTATTCTGAGGTTCAGAGCAGGGTCACATAATAGTTTCAACTGGCAACTGAACTCTGGAGGGGCCCCTCAGGAAGCACTACAGGAAATGGCTACTAATGATGAGCCTGAACTTTTGAACCTGGTAAGTAGTTACTTTCAGTTTTGCTAAAATCGTATTTCTGCAATTTTGCACTTATTCGCGGGGCGCGAACTCACGCGAACTCACGCGAACAGTGCGAGCAGTGCGAGCAAAATCCGCTGCTCGCGGATTTGCGGATTTTGCGGGAGATTCGCAAATCTCGCGGATTGCGGATTTCCCGAAAATCCGCAAAATCCGCGAGCGGAACGGATTTTCCGCCCATGCCTACCTGGAGTACTTTCTACTGGCTAATCCCGTAAGTGCTCCCTCATTGGGTAAATATATAGTGCTTTTACTACACTGCAGCTGCGTAAAGGGCCAGAAGATGTGTCTCCAGTGACCATGTGTGCCTGTAACACAGGCACAGGCACACATGGTCACTGGAGACACATCTTCTGACCCTTTACGCAGCTACAGTGTAGTAAAAGCACTATGGGGCAGATTTACAAGCCGCTTGCACCTCTTTTGCGCCGCAGTTGCGACACTTTTGTGACACAGCGGCAGCACAAAAGATGCGCCATGGTGCTGGGTATTAATAACATGACGCATCTGAGAGATGCGTCACATTGTAAAGCCCTGCGCCATCAGGAGGTGTTCCGGTGCAGGGGAGGGCGTTTCTGCGCAGGAACGCCTCCTAAAAGTGGCTGAGTGAAATCTACAAGATTTCACTCAGTCACTTTTAGGCCAATGCTGCATCAAAACCCTGCGCCTGCTTGAAGCAGGCGCAAGGCTTGACGCAGCATTGGGGAGATAGGGCCCCCCAGAGCATTGCTGGAGCTGCGTCGCGCTTGTGACGCAGCTCCAGCAATGCGCTGCTTTTACGGCACAGATGCGTGACGCATCTGTGCCGTTTTTGCCATATGGTGCGCCGCATTGTAAATGTGGCGCACCATGGGTGGCGGAGCTTCGGCGCACAATAACTGCTGCATCCCTGGGGATGCCCCAGTTATTGTAAATCTGCCCCTATACATTTAGCCAACGAGGGAGCACTTACTGATTAGACAGTAGAAATTACTCCAGTTGAGTAGAGGTATTGTACAAAAAGGTGGCATCTTCGTGGACAAACACGCAGGGCGGGATTCATTCTGCCCCCTGTTAGACTCTTTTTTTGTGCCCTTCTGCCCTCTGTTAGACTCGTTTTTCCCTTGTTTTTCTGACCTTCTGCCCTCTGTTAGACTCGTTTTTCCCTTGTTTTTTTGCCCTTCTGCCCCCTGTTAGACTCGTTTTTTTGTGCCCTTCTGCCCTCTGTTAGACTCATTTTTCCCTTGTTTTTCTGCCCTTCTGCCCTCTGTTAGACTCGTTTTTTGTGCCCTTCTGCCCTCTGTTATTCCCATGTTTTTGTGCCTTTCTGCCCTCAGTTAGACTCGTTTTTTGTGCCCTTCTGCCCCCTGTTAGACTCGTTTTTGTGACTTTCTGCCCCCTGTTAGACTCGTTTTTTGTGCCCTTCTGCCCTCTGTTAGACTCGTTTTTCCCTTATTTTTCTGCCCTCCTGTCCTCTGTTAGATTGGTTTTTTGTGCCCTTCTGCCCTCTGTTAGGCTCATTTTTCCCTTGTTTTTCTGCCCTTCTGCCCTTTGTTAGACTGCTTTTTGTGCCTTTCTGCCCTCTGCATCACCACATCATCACTCAGCGCTACCCCAGCATCACTCAGCACCACCACATTATCACTCAGCACCACCACATTATCACTCAGCACCACCACAGCACCACTCGGCACCATCACAGCATCACTCAGCACCATCACAGCATCACTCAGTGCCACCACAGCATCACTCAGCACCACCACAGCATCACTCAGCAACACCACATTATCACTCAGCACCACCACAGCACCACTCAGCACCACCACAGCATCACTGAGCACCACTACAGCATCACTCAGCACCACCACAGCACCACCACAGCATCACTCAGCACCACCACAGCACCACTCAGCACCACCACAGCACCACTCAGCGCCACCACAGCATCACTCAAGGTCACCCCAGCATCACTCAGCGCCACTACATTATCACTCAGCACCACCGCAGCACCACTCAGCACAACCACTGCATCACTCAGCACCACCACAGCATCACTCAGCACCACCACAGCACCAATCAGCACCACCACAGCACCACTCAACGCCACCACAGCATCACTCAGCACCACCACAGCATCACTCGGCACCACCACATTATCACTCAGCACCACCACAGCACCACTCAGCACCACCACAGCATCACTCAGCACCACCACAGCATCACTCAGCACCACCACAGCACCACCCCAGCATCACTCAGCACCATCACAGTATCACTCAGCACCACCACAGCACCACTCAGCATCATCACCGCACAACTCAGCACCACCACAGCACCACTCAGCGCCACCCCAGCATCAATCTGCGCAACCATTCAACAACAACTGGTTCAAATATGTTCTCTCAATGTTTCAAGTTTTATTACAAATGTCACAAAAAGATGTTAATATTTCACTTCTGTTCTTGGATTTTCGTCACAATAAAATACACTGAACATAATCTTCACAAAAGTTATTCACAAAAGTTTAATCTATTGCCATTATAAATTAAAATCACTTTTATTTAAGTATTAATTATTTAAAAAAATTAAAAGCCATTGTAATTTGTAATATCAATACATCTAAGTCACGTAAATACAAAACATATTGCATTACAAATGCTATAGGTGTCACATTTGCGAAAGTTATAACTATTGGCATTGTAAATGACAAAGCTATTAATTTAGCTATTTTCAAAACCAACACATAAATAAAAAAAATTGTCATTTACAAGACCAATAGCTCAAACTTTCCTAATGCGAGACCTATTGCATTGCAAATGCTTGTTTTTATATCTGTCAGTGCTTCTTTTTGAGGTTTAATTTTCGTGACAGGCGCCTCATTGCCTACTTGTAACTATTCTCTGACCCTGCTTCAAGGGTCAGAGCAGGGTCAGAGAATAGTTGCAGGTAGGCAACGAGGCGCCAGGAAGCACTTACAGGCTTACAGCAGCAGGTGCCCAAGTTGAAGTTAATTTCTATGTAACTCTTTTGTAAAAGGTTACAAAAAATTAGCTTCAACTTTTGCACCTGCTGCTGTAAACCTGTAAGTGCTTGGCTGAAAATTCGTCCCTGCTGATTCGCGGATTTTACTGCGATTTCGCGAGATTCGCGGATCGCGAAAATCGCGGAAAATCCGCAAATTCCGCGAGCGGAACGAATTTTCAGCCCATGCTTAGTCATCAGTGATGTCACTGACCATGTCATGAGTGATGTAATATGTGACGTCATCAGCAGTGCATTGAGGGGGCGCGAGTTATAGTTAGCTGAACAAACTGTAACGGGGGAATTTCCCTTCTTTTGTACGAGTGTAATGTCCAACTAACTATAACTTTACCTAAAACCTATGTTTTTTTCAGTGATCATCTAAGGCTTTTTTAAATGCTAATTTCTAACTATATATTGCCTGAAACCTATGGTTTTTTCAGTGAATTTATAAGGCTTTTTAAATGTTAATTTCTAACTATAACGTGCCTGAAACCTATGGTTTTTTAAGTGAATGCCAAAGGTTTTTCAAATGCTAGTTTCTAACTATGCCTACAGAGGTAGGACATATGAAGAAAGAAGAAAAAACGCACAGAAAGAAGCAAAAGAAATGCAGAAAGAAGCAACAGAAGTCCACAAAGACGAAGAAAAGTGCAGCAAGAAGCAAGATATGTGCAGAAAGAACCAACAGAGGAGCAGAAAGAGGCCTTGTTCCAAAATCATCCTGTGCCCACAACTTTTTCAGATGGGTACTGATGTTAACTGTCTCTGACTAACCATGCCTAGAACCAGTGCTATGCTAAAAGACACTTAGAATACAGTGAAAACACCTACATACAATAGGGAACACTATGCGTTGGGGTACCCCTGTGATTAGCATGACCTCCTCTGTAAGGCCCTAGTACATAATAGGGCAGGGGGGTTAAAACTACCCCTTAAAGTGCGCTACAGGCGCGTTTTCACAGTGGTGAAGGGAAGGGGGCCTGAGGTGACATGTGTGCAAACACTCCCTGTGGCCGTTTTAAGTTGGGAGATTAAGTCCCATTGAATCCTGAAGTTCCCTGGGGTTCAACTAGCTAACCAGGTTCCTCCAGTAAGCGCCACAGAGCTGCGAAGCAGAGAGGTGTAAAAAGGAGCGTGGCCTGACCGACCTACCCATAACGCAGCGCAGTGGTGCTTACTTGAGGTACCTGGTGGGGTTGTTGGCCCCTAGGGACCCTCAGGATTGAAGAGGTATTAATTACCCAATTTAAAATGCACCACAGGGCGTATTTGCACACATGTCACCTCAGGCCTTGCTCCCTACCTTCACCACTGTGTAAACGCGCCATGTGGTGCATTTTAAGTTGGGGGATTAGGTCCTCTTGAATCATGAGGGTCCCTGAGGTCCAACTAACCCACCAGGTACCTCCAGTAAGCACCACAGAACTGCATTGCAGAGAGGTGTAAAATGGTGCATGACTTAGACCACCTCTCTGCAACGCAGTGCAGTGCCACTTACTGGAAGCACCTGGTGGGCTAGTTGGCCACCAGGTGCCCTCAGGATTGAAAGGGAATTAATTACCCAACTTTTAATGCGCCACAGTGCGTGTTTGCACACATGGCACCTCAGGCCCCGCCCCCTCCCTTCACCACTGTCCAAACGCGTCCGTGGCGCGTTTTAAGTTTAGGGATAAAGTCCCCTTCAATCCTGAATCTCTGAACACCTCTCTGCAACGCAGCGCCCGGGCTCATACTGGAGGTTCCTGGTGGGCTAGTTGGCCCACAGGGACCCTCAGCGTTAAAGGGAAATTAGTTCCCCATCTTACAACGCACCACAGGTAGCGTTTGCATAGTGTTGCAGTGGGAAGGGGCGGGCCTCCAGCGTAATGCCGGCTTTTTAAAAATGTTTCTTTTATAGAAAGGGGATCTGTGTGGCCCCCTTCCTTTCCTGTATTTTGGGCACTGGGGACCCTATCCCCCAGGGCCTGACCCCTAATTTGTTTTTTTTTATTTTAAAATCAGGAAGGGAGCCCGTGGGCCCCCCACCCGAGACAATTTTTGTCCCCAGGGACCCCATCCCCTGTGGCATGGCCACCATATATATATTTTAAAAAAATATTTACAAAGGAGGGGGATTCCTGGCCCCTGCCTGAGGCTTCTTCTAGCCCCAGGGACCCCATCCCCCGGGACTGTGCCTCATTTTTAAAATTATTTTTTGGGGGAGGGGGCCGTGTCGCCCCCCTCCCAAGCCACTCATGGCCCCGGGGATCCCCTCTCCCGGGGCCTGACCTCTTGTTGTGGACCGTGGTAGGAGCCCAAATGCCCCCACTGTCCCCACCGGCTCCCGTGTCCTGCTGGTGCCAGCATTGCTTTTTCACACGGGGAGCTGCTGACATGCAGCTTCCCGTGTGGAAAAGCAATGTGGTTTGAATTTTGGAAGAGAGAGCAGGCTTCCTGCTCTCTCTTCCAAATCCAAACCAGAGTCTGCAGTGTCCCGGGAGTGGGCACCCCGGGACACTGCAGGAGCCGGCCCTGGGGGGTGGCAGTCCCCAGGGCCATCACAGGCTCCAGGAAACAGGCCACGCAGCCCCCCCTCCCAACATCAGGAGGTGGTTTCCCTTTTCTCTCTGCCCCGCTTGGCGAATCAGCACAAAACTTTCATGATAGGAGCTGACCGGAGAGGGCCACATGTTTTGAAAAGTTCATGAGGATTTGTCAACCGGCGCCAAAGATATTGGGAAAACAAAAAATTAGTTTCCTATGGAAACTAGGTCCTAACTATAACTACCTACTGGCGACCGCCAGTAGGTAATATTATAAGAATAATTTTAAATACGTTCAATATCATATTGGCGTATTTAAATTTATACATAAATTGAAATTGATGAAGTTCCATAAATTGAATAAAGTTGCCAGTGTTGCCAATACTGTGATTGCTGATTCTCTACCCAGTAAAAATGTGTTTATTTCAGATGTACCGATGTTGAAAACCATACATGTGATTGTTGATTCAGGTAATGAACCTCCTGCTGCTACTCAGGAAATATTACAATCTATGAGGTCTGCCAGTAGTAGTTCAGCTACTAGACCATTTTGTCCCCGCTCTACATTTGTTCCCATGATGCCTAGAGATGCGATAGATGTTTTTAATGATCAGATGGTTGAGAATTTGAAGGAGTTAAAGAAATCTATTGCTCTTAAACAAAAACGCAGAAGTTATGCAGAGATTCGCTATTCCACCCTCATGCGTAAAATTAGCGTTCATGGTAACATCATCATGAACAAGGCAGATAAAGGGGGCAATATTGTTTTATGGCCTCGAGATATGTATATTAAACAAGCAGAGAGGCAGTTGAATGACCCCTTTTGTTATAGGAAGGCTTCCTTTAATGAACTTAATAAAGTTAAAGACTTAATACTCAAAAACTTGGCTCAGTGGAAAAGGGATGGTCTTATTACTAAGAATGAATTTTTGTATTTGAAGAATGACCACCCTATAACCCCCATATTATATCTTTTGTTCATAAGGGATTGTCTCCCATACCTGGGCGTCCTATTATTTCAGCCCAGAATGGCTTACTTGAACCGATACATATACTGATTTTTTTCTTCATAGTTACATGGAATCTCTGCCGTCATATATTAGAGATACAGGCCATTTTTTAACTAAATTGAAGGAGGTCACTTGGAGTCCAGATTACCATTTTATTGTAATGGATATCTGTTCACTTTCTATTAATCACCAGGATGGGTTACATGCTATTCAACACTTTTTGTCAAGTAGAGACATTAAATTCTATGAACATAGTAAGATGCTAGTAAAGATGATTGAGCTATGCCTCTACAACATTTTTTTTCTTTTTAACAATGAGGTTTACCAGTAGTTACGGAGCGTGGCCATGGGCGCATGCTTCTCCCCCAGCTATGCGTGTTTAAACATAGGTTGGTGGGAGGAGCATGTCCTGGGTCGCGCCTCGGGCTGCATTGGAAACCAAGGCACTGGAATCATCCACCTATGGCGTTTCATAGATGATGTGTTTTTAATTTGGCAAGGGTCTAGAGAAACCGCGGAACAATTTGTGATTAATATTAACAACAATATATGCAATCTAGAATTCACGGCTACCATTAGCAAAGAAAGGGTTGAATTTCTGTATGTGGAAGTTTATATTTCAGAGAATATTATTCATACCAAACTTCACAGGAAAAGCACCGCTGGCACTTCAACTCTCCATGCTTCTAGTGCACATCCCCACCATTTGATTAAGAGCATCCCCTATGGGGAGTTTTTAAGAATTCAACGTATCTGCAACAATGAGAAAGATTTGGAATTGTGTTTAAATTAATAATTTCAAAGATTTTTGAATCGTGGTTACAGAGAGACTGATCTTAAGAATGCATTGAAGAAAATGATTTTAACAACTAAAGCCTCACCTCAGGTGACTTACACTGGAAATGTGCCCCCTATTGGTGATGTGGTCCCTAAAAAAGAGGATATAATGGTTAGATTGATTACTACTTATAGTAGTTATGAAAAAAAAGATTTGTAATATCTGTAAGTCTAACTGGCCGATCCTGAAGACGGATATTGCCTTGGCACCACTCCTGAGTGAGGTCCCCTGTATCACTTTCAGTAGGGCACCCTCTATGAGGGATGCTCTGGTTAAGACCAGTACAGAGGTAGTTAAATCTTCAAATTGGCTCCCTAATCATACAGGCTTTTTTAAATACAGTTCTTGCAGAGCCTGTAAGTTTGGAAGTAACACCTGGGAATGATGCTTTTAGTCAAGATGCTATTAAGATTAAAGGTTTATTTACCTGTAAAACAGATTATGCCATTTATGTTTTACAGTGTTCTTGCAATTTGCAATACATTGGGAGAACTAAGCTCCAGGTTTACAACCGCATTTTGCAGCATCTGTGAGCAATTGTTAACTCTGATCCCAGTTACCCTGTGGCGCGTCATTTTAAATTAGTACATCAGAATAATCTCAAGAATTTGAGTTATTTTATTATTGACGCAGTCGCAAGTTCAAAGAGGGGTGGGGATAGGGAGCGTAAACTTAGACAATTGGAGAGCCATTACTTTCTACTTCTCGATACCAAGATTCCGAATGGTCTTAACACAGGGGAAGATTTATATAACTTTTTATAAATATTTATTTGTCTTTTTAGATAGATATTTATATTCGGATTTCTGTAACTACATACACATTTATTTGGGGGGCAGGCTTGCTCCCTTAGTATTAACTCATGTAATCTGTTTTTAGTTCCACTTCCAATTAGCTATTTGGTGATTAATTTTAAGCTCTGTTTTTGTTTTATTGAATTTTATCTGTCTCCTGTTTTTTTTCTGGCGGAGATGTGGTATGAGGCAGCCCCCCTCCACAAAAAAAAATATATATGTTGGCCATGTCCCGGAGGATGGGTCCCCGGGGCCAAAATAGGCCAAGGGAGGGGGGCCACGCGGCCCCCTTCCGATTTAAAAAAAAAAGAATTAAAAAAATTGGGGGCAGGCCCTGGGGGATGGGCTCCACAGGGCAAAAAAAAAGAAAAAGAAGGGGGGCTTCACAGCCCCCCTTCTTAAAAGTTTTTTTTTTTTAAACGGGATCGGGAGGAGGCCACGCCTCCTCCCTGCACGTCTCTGCACGGAGCCCCCTGGCGTATACTGGAGGTTGCTGGTGGGCAAGTTGGTCCTCAAGGACCCCCAGTATGCAAGGGGAATTAGTCCCCCCTCTGAAAAAGCGCCAGGGGGCTGCGTTGCAGAGAGATGTAAAAAGGGGCGTGGCCTCATTACACCTTCTGCAAAGGAGCCTACTGGTGCAAACTGGAGGTTCCTGGTGGGCTAGTTGGCCCCCAGGGACCCCCAGTATGCAATGGGAATTATTTCCCCTCTGAAAAAGCGCCATGGGGCTGCGTTGCAGAGAGGTGTAAAGAGGCCACGCCCCTTATTACACCTCTCTGCAACGCAGCCCCCTGGTGCTTTTTCAGAGGGGGAAGTAATTCCCCTCTCATAATGGGGGTCCCTGGGGGCCAACTAGCCCACTAGCAGCCTCCAGTATGGGCCAGGGTGCTCCATTGCAGAGAGGTGTAAAAAGGGGCATGGCCTCATTACACCTCTCTGGAACGCAGCCCCCTGGCACCTACTGGAGGTTCCTGGTGGGCTAGTTGGCCCCCAGGGACCTCCAGTATGCAAGGGGAATTAGTTCTCCCTCTGCAAACGCGCCAGGGGGCTGCGTTGCAGATAGGTGTAATGAGGCCACGCCCCTTTTTACACCTCTCTGCAACGCAGCCCCCTGGCGTATACTAGAGGTTCGTGGTGTGCTAGTTGGCCCCCAGGGACCCCCAGTATGCAAGGGTACTGAATCCCCCAACTTAGAACGCGTTACGGGGCATGTTTGCACAGTGGTGAAGGTAGGGGGCGGGGCTTGAGGTGACATGTGTGCAAACATGCCCTGTGGCGCGTTTTAGGTTGGTGTAATATATTCCTCTTCAATCCAGAGGACCCCTAGGGGCCAACTGGTCCAACAGGTACCTCTAGTAAGAGCCATGGAGCTGCTTTGCAGAGTGTTGTAAAAAGGGGGCATGCCTTCTGAACACCTCTCTACAACGCAGCTACCTGGCGCAAACTGGAGGTACCTTATGGGCTAGTTGGCTCACAGGTGAGCACAGGATTGAAGAGGAATATATTCCCCAACCTAAAACGCGCCACAGGGCGTGTTTGCACACATATGTCCCCAGGCCCCGCCCCCTTCCTTGACAATTGAGCAAAATATTCCTCTAAAATCAGCCGAAGTACGAATTCCGATTTACTCACCTCTTATCAAGAGAGACGTCAGTGCTGCATCTTTGAGCCCAGGACCGACCCTGAAAAGTAAATGTAACCATACTTACAGTAACTTGAAATTCCTTCCATAGGCAAACATTGACTGGTTTCACATGGAAATTTTTCTAAGTGTGGAGTTTTAGAAGTTAAAAAAATTCCTGTAAAATCAGCCGAAGTGCGAATTCCGATTTACTCACCTGTTATCAGGAGAGACCTCATTGCTGCAGTGTTTTAGCCTACTACTGATCCTGAAAAGTAATTCTAATCGTAGTTACAGTAACTTGAATTTCCTTCCATAGGCTTACATTGACTGGTTTCACATGGAAATTTTTCCAAGTGTGAAGTTTTTGAACTTTAAAAAATTCCTCAAAAATCAGCCGAACTACGAATTACGATTTACTCACCTGTTATCAGGAGAGACCTTAGTGCTGCATCTTTCAGCCCACTACTGATCCTGAAAAGTAATTCTAATCGTAGTTACAGTAACTTGAATTTCCTTCCATAGGATATCATTGCCTGCTATATTAAATATATATAAATTAAAAAAATATAAAAAAATATATATATTACAATTTCAATATTTGTAAAAACATTTTTTTTAATTTATATCAAAAAAATGTAATGTAATTAAAAAAATAAAATATCTTTTTTTTTTTTTTTTTATTTGAACCAATACAAACATGAGTCAAAACATAGAATACACAGTTACAGAAGTTCAGAACATAATAACACGAGGCTGTACAAGGATACTAATAGAAAAAAAAAAAAGAAGGACTGAAAAAAAAAAAAAAGATTTTTACAGGGTAACACAGAGAATTAACATTGCTTAAATGATACATTAATGATTACACACAACACTGTCGGTTTCAGCCATTTAGTGACTCAGCTAAGGTCACAGCCCTGTGGCGCTTACTGGAGGTACATGGTGGGCTAGTTCGCCCGCAGGGGACTTCAGGATTGAAGGGGAATTAATTCCCCAACTTAAAATGCGCCACAGGGTGTGTTTGCACACATATCACCTCAGGCCCCGCCCCCTCCCTTCACCACTGTGCAAACAGGCCCCATGGCGTGTTTTAAGTTGGGGGATAAAGTCTCCTTAAATCCTGAGGGTCTCTGGGGTCCAACTAGCCAACCAGGTACCTCCAGTAAGCACCACAGAGCTGTGATGCAGAGAGCTGTAAAAAAGGGGCGTGGCCTGGACCACCTCTCTGCAACACAGCCCTGTGGCACTTACAGGTGATACCTCATGGGCTAGATGGCCCCAGGGACCACCAGTATTTAAGGGGAATTAATTCCCCAACTGAAAATGCGCCACAGGGTGTGTTTGCAGAGTCTGGCTGGGAGGGGGCAGAGCCTCCGGCACAATGCCGGTCTTTTTTTAATCCTTTTTTTTTTAGAAGGGGGCTGTGTGGCCTCCCTTCTTTTTGCTTTTTTTGGATCCTGGGGACCCCATCCCCCAGGGCCTGACCCCTTTTTTAAAAAAAGAAATTGAAACGGGAAGGGCTCCGTGTGGGCCCACCTCCCATGGCCAATCCCGTCCCAGGGACCCCATCCCCCGGGGCATGGCCACAATTCATTTTTTTATGGAGGGGGCTGCGTGGCCCCCTCCTGAGGCCTCTATTGGCCCGGGGACCCCATCCCCCGGGGCCAGCATTTTTTATTTTTCATTTATTACTTCTTCGGGAGGGGGGCCATGCCACTTCTGGCTTCGGGGACCCCATCCCCTGAGGCCTGGCCATTGTGTTTTATTTTTTTTTTAAGAAGGGGGCCCGTGGCCCCACTCCACATGCCAATTATGGCCCGGGACCCCATCCCCCGTGGCCGCCCCTCTCTTTGGGGACCCAGCCAGCTCCCCCCTCCTGCGGGAGCCGGCATTGCTTTTCCACATGGGAAGCTGCTAACATGCAGCTCCCCATGCAGAAAAGCAATCTGCTTTGCTTCATTGAAGCAAGAGCAGGTTTCCCTGCTCTCGCTTCAATGTAGCAAAGCAGTTTGCAATAACAGGGTGGGAGCCGCGTGGCTCCCGCCCTCTCATTGCAAACACAGCAGTGTCCCGGGGGTGGGCACCCCAGGACACTGCAGGAGCCAGCCCTGGGGGGTGGCGGTCCCAGAGGCCATCAAGGGCTCCAGGAGGGGGGCCGCGCTGCCCCTTCCAATGAGGTGGCGGTCCCCAAGGTGAGTGGGAGGGCTCGAGCCCCCCCACACAGGTCTATATTATAAAAAAATAATGCCCCAGCGGGTGGCGGTCCCCAGGGCAGCGAGGGGGCTGTGTGCCCCTGCGATTATAATTAACAAAAGCCCCGGGTGGCGGTCCCCGGGGCTTGGGGGGCTGTGTGCCCCGCAAATATTTATGGAAAGCCCCAGGGGGTTGCGGTCCCCGGGGCTGCCGGGGCCTCCCTGGGCTCCTGTAATTACATTATTGAATGTCCCCGGGACTTGGCCCACCCGGGGGCTAAATATTAACAAAGCGCGGGAACCCGCGCTTCGGGTTTTAAAAAAAGATTTTGTCCGAAATTCGCTCTGGGTGCGCGAATCTCGACGTTTTTTTTTAAATATTATTTTTTGGGCCCTGGGGTTCCTTGTGGGACCCCCTGAGCAGGCCTAGGGGGTCAGGGTGTTTCTACCCTGCCCCCTTTTGTTATTTTTCACCTTTTCTTGGCTTAAGATGGCTGCCAACACTTCCTGGTTTGGAGTGTTGACAGCAAATTAGAATAAAGTTCATGATCGGGCGGGTGCGTGGATCCACTGCGCCTCTAAATATTTAAACATTTTTTTATTTTATTTTCTTAGCAACTACTGAACGGATTTAAACCATTTCAGAAAAAGAGTGTGTGAGTGTGGAAAATAAACCTCCCGGCGAGATTCTCAACGCGAGAAGGTCAGGTTTCTAATTGCGAGTGGTCGTGTATGCTCGCGATGTGAAACTACCAGCCTGCGTTGAGAAAGTACTCGAGCGGCAGTGAAAGACAGCTCGCACTGTACAAGATGCCGTTTTCAATGATTGCACAGTGCAGACAAGCATCCAGCACTGTGCAATTACCGCGAACAGCGCACTATGCAGTTCGCGTAGTGCGAAGTGCATTTTGCGTAGCTTTGCGTAGTGCTACTTTGCGAACGACACCCAGGGTTACATTTAATCTGTACAGTTTCAACCACCCAGACAGGCATCCTTTCTGCTTTCTCTTTCACCTTTCACCCATTCTTCAACTAGCCATACATCCTATCATCTTCATCCACCACCTATATTCATCCCAGGGCCCCTTCCTTCACCCACGTATCCTTCTCTGCCAGTCATACATGTCGTCTGACTCTTTGACTTCATCATAAAACTGTCTCTGCTGAGTTAAATATAGAATAGAATAGGCCATTAGTTACTCAACCCCCAGCGCTAATGCTAATGTTAAGTAAAGGGTGTCTTCTTCAACCGTTCAGTGTTCTCAACAACTTAGTCTCAGCAGAAGTACTGTGTACTACTGAGTGTACACCCTTGCAGCGAGGGTATTCATTATTCTCAATAAGTAAGGAAGATAACTTACCACCACCCGCCACTGCTGCTGGCTCACCCCTTGCAGCTTCCACATCCACTCCCTCTGGAGTGGCTTGGCCCTCATCGCTGGCTCTGGCACTGGTGGTCAGTATGCCTTGAATAAAAATTTCATTTTTTTTTTTAGATGCTATATACGCCTCCCCTATTTATTTTTTATTAGCAATATTGAAAATGATACATAATTAATAATACATATACCGCACACATCACTATTGACAATTCGGCAGAGTAGAGTAGACAGTATTGTCCTATCAAAAATAACAAAATAATATCCGGTTGGGCATTCAGTTGGTGCCAATTTTCTCAAGAAGGCTAGGACAACTCAGGACTGGACTTAGTGACTAGAGCTATTGGTGCATCTCATTTTTTCAAAAGAAGAAAGAGTGGTCAAATGGGCAGACATGAGGTCTCTCTTTGTTGGAAAATAATGGTACCGTCCTCCTACTCTTCATACATCCTTCTAGCTGTGGTGCACCGTAATCAGTTGTTCAGTGTTCACCCTCAACTGCTGCTACTAAAAAAAGTACTAGGCCTGAATTAGATAAAGTAAAATACACCACTTTAGGAACAAGTAATAAGAAAAGAGTGAAAATAAATAAAAAAGATCAAAATAAAGTTTCTAGAAACAAAGGATTAAAAAGAAATTAGGGAGGATTGAAAAATAGGCTTAGAACCATAGCAAAAAGTGAAAAACAAGATGACTGCGCCCATTGGCTACAGCATGGTGAAGTTTGCCCGATATTTCCTCCCAAGCACACAATAAGTGTCTTGTGCCACGCAAAACACGTTCCCGAACAGGAAAATTGCACTGGGAATGGGCGGAACAAGCAACTCTGTGTGCTTACAGAACTTTGAGGAGTTTTTTGTGACTTCGTGGAATTCCACGTAGCTTGACTACGCGAACTCCGCCCAGGGTTACTGTCGGACACAGCAACACACCTACCACCTCTGACCCATCAGGCCCTTCTTTCAGAATTTCATCCATGTAAAGCAGAAAATGCCACCACCGTTACTGCTTAGAGTAGCATACAGATGCTACTGCAGAAGCCTATTCATCACACGAAACACAACACCGTACGACCCCGCACTTCCACTACTAAGCACACCCAGGGCTCACACGTCCATCAAAGCATATGAGTTACAACACTTAAAAGAGGGCGTGATACACAACACTGGAGATCTACATCATGAGGGCAATCTGAAGTCATTTGTCTTTATGGCAGAGAGTAATGGGATCCAACCAGGCCAATTCCTCATACACCAAACGATTATAGCTGCATTACATAAACACTGCAGTGACATGTGAAGAGAACCCCCAACACATTTGACTAACCAATATTTGCATGTCACGGGAGGGGGACGCCACCTGATTAAGTGGTTCACCACTTCCCTTAGGTACCATACAGCGACAACATTAATCCCCTTACGGGTGAGCTGGGAAAGGAATCTACAGTGACCCTTCACAGACGGGGAATGTAGCAGGGTACTGGAGGGGCCAAATAATGGTCCTCGTAATATGCGTTTTCGCCTAATACAATATTTTATTACTCAAAGTGCATATCTTACCCCAGTGAAAATAAATAAATACTATAATAACATGGATGTTGCTTGCCCGCGATGTCATACTGCAGATGCGGACTTCTTACACATGGTATGGAGCTGCCCACATTGAGGGAGTATTGGGATTCATTGGTGTCCTCATTGAGTTGCTACATAGACTGTACAATAACCCTTTGCGGGGAGACTTGTATACTGCACCTCAACGCTAGTACCAAATGCAAAAGAGTGACATCCGGTTTTATAGCATTGAGGTTAATCGTAGCTAAACGACTGACCACCAAAACATTGCGCTCCTATGAACTCCCAGCGAAATTCGCTTGGAAGCGCTCATTACAAGTGTGGGCTAAGGCAGAAAGTGTAGTGCTGCGTAGAGAAGACACACTGGGACTGCGCAAAACACCAATTGCAGCGCACTGGAACACAATTTTGCAGGAGCAACTGGTAACGGAAGAGAACCCTGGAATCGCCCTTGAGATAGTGGCAGACATGCCCTAATATAGAACCTGCATATTCACTAAAGGAACCTCTCAAATTCATGACAACAAAATGAATACACCCATATAGGTGACAACCGAGTACACATTAAGCAGAGCCTGCATGCCAGGACGCGGATGCATATTCACGCCAATCAATGTGGAGATCTGGTTAATACTACTTCAACTCATTAGAGATGCTATGCCAAGTTAAACTTTGCCCTAATTACACTTTAGTTGTCCTCGATCTTACTACCTGCCTCCCAAGTTAACAACCTCATTATTAATATGCACACAGCCAATCGCCGGTAAAACATTGTACTGGTAACTGATAACATGCAAAACAAAAATAATTCACTGAATGATGAGAGTTGCTTCAACACCAGACAGAAGCCTAAATCATCAATGTTGTAACATCATATGCATTGTCACATGCATGAAATTATTGTAACCAAAAGATGTGATGTACTGTATCGTACAATGTACATCTGTTTTTTTCAGTGTTGAGACAAAGAAAAAAACAATCAAACAGATTGAAATAGAAAAGAGAGTAATTTAAATTACAATTTCTAAGACACCAAACATGATATTCCTGTCTCCTCCCAATCAAAAGTTATCTCTCATTAAATATAATAGGGTAACATAATGTTATCTTATGGGAGAGGCACGCCTTGCAGTACTTTTTCACTACCAGAACATGCAAAAGTTAAAAGTACATGTCCTGCTTTTTAAATAAAATGCACCCTGCCCTATAGGTGATCTACCATTTACCTTAGGGGTAACAATATGTATTAAAAAGGAAGGTTTAGGCTTGGCTAAAGGTTTATTTTGCCAGTTCGAAATTCAAAACTGCATACTCAGGCCACAATTGCAGGCCTGAGATCATTCAAAGGGCTACTTAAGTGGCTGGCACAGAAGTACAGCAGGACCACTAGTAGTACCTAATTTACAGGCTTTGGGTACATAGAGTAGCACTTAATACAGACTTACAGGTAAATTAAATGTGCTAACTGGGTGTAGAGCAACCTTAAGCCAATGTTACCATGTTTAGAGGAGAGAGCAACACACTTTAGCACTGGTTAGTCCTGAGGCTAACCAAAACTAGATCAGCAAAAATTGAGATCGAAGGTAAAAGAGTTTGGATATAAAACACCCTCAGGCTGATAGGTCTCACAGAGGCATAGGCCCAGAGTTAATACATATTCCTTTTCAAAAGCTCATCTCTCCACCCTCTTCCTCACAGGAGGTTAATTTGGCCTCTTTCTATATTTCTTAACAGATAACCTCTGCTCTGGGCTCAACTGTTCAAATTAGCAAGTTTCAACCACTAAAATCTCAACTAGCAACATCATAGTTTAATAGCAAACACCAGCTTCTCAAATTAAAATGTAAATAAGTAGAATATACTAGGAGGAAAATGTACCATTCAGAATATAAATCTATTCATGTCCTAGGCATTTTTACAAAAACTCAGTCCTCAAAACTCATACTGCCTTTTGCTCTGATATGATTCTCTCTCATCACCAAACGAAAGCAAAGAATCCTTCAAGCATATCTCAGAACTTTCTAATCCTCCTTGCTCAAATTGTAGCATTACTGCACCTGATAAACTATGTGAAGAATGTCTGAAATGTATCACTCTTAAAACTAGGTTGATTTGATCTTTGTTTCTGTCTCTCATTCCACAAATATTTCCTCTCCAGAAGCCACTGTTTATAATGGACCGATAATTTCCAGTTTTATTCCTCTGAATGAGGAATTTGCCCAGTTGAAATTAATGTCCCAAACTGAGCATTTGGCTTAAGCCTGTAGTCTATCCCTTTCCACATCTATAGTTCAATTTTTAGGGGGAAAGCCATTGTGAAATAGTCATAAGGCCATTGCTTTTGAAGTAAAAATCAACCCTGACTCTCTTCACTATGACAATTACCGCCCCCTTTCTCACTTGCATCTGTTCGCTCTCAGCTTCACCCTACCAGATCGGGTTTTGTCATTGATATGGGACAGAATCTGAATTCATTGCTGCTTTAGATGAACTTCTTATTTCCTTGGATGCTGGTTAAACAGTCATTTTGGTGCTTTTGAACCTCTCAGCAGAGTTTGTCACTGTCTGTCAACCCATGCATATGGATTGGGTCAGGGAGTAAGGGGCGACAGTTGGTCACTCCTCTGGGTAAAGATAAACAACAAACAGGTTAGTACTTTGTCCAGTTTCATTCATGTTTCAGCCACTAAAATGTGGAGTACCTCAGGGCTCTTCTCTGGCGCCATGCCTTTCCACATCTCTATGACTCCCTTGGGCTACTTTACTAGAAAATATGGTTTCTTTTTTTTATTATGCGGATGACAATTAGCTAGCCCTTTATTTTAATAAAATCAGAGAAGTTGCTAACATGTAAGCAGTTTTCCAAAACTGTGTGAAAGACATTTGTAATACATTTGATTATTGGTTAAAGGAGATGAGACCCCCCTTCAAATAATGATCTCAAGCCTTTTCGGTGTGTGAATCACAAATGTAACTAAACTAGTCTGAGCTTAACCCTCTGAGAGCTTGGTACAGAAGCAGTCAGACTTTTCTTAGGAAAACCAAAGGGGATGATGGACGGAGTGTTGAACATTGCAAGCACTCTCCCCCAGTCAACTGATCTGGGTTTAATCCATCATTATTCTTTAGCTCACTCCGCCACCCCAGTTCAGATATGGCCATATGCAAATAAGTCTGACCCTGTGCCTCATGGGAACAGTCCAGCCTGAAATGCCAAGCCATGTCTTCCCTTGACCGGAAACAAGCATCCCGGGACCGGTTTCTGGCTAATCAGCCGCCATCAGCCAGGCTAGCTTGTATCCAGTGGCAAAGTGAGCAAGGGACCCACGTCTGGGCATACCCTGCCAACTTAGGGCGAACAAAGCAAAATCAAAGGGGATAATGGACAGAGTGTTGAACATTGCAAGCACTCACCCCCAGTCAACTGATCTGGGTTTTATTAATCATCATTCTTTAGCTCACTCCGCCACCCCAGTTCAGACATGGCCATATGCAAATCAGTCTGACCCTGTGACTCATGGGAACAGTCCAGCCCGAACTGCTAAGCCATGTCTTCCGCGGAGCGGAAACAAGCATCCTGGGACCGGTTTCTGGCTAATCAGCCGTCGTCAGCGTTGCTAGCTTGTATCCAGTGGCAAAGTGAGCAAGGGACCCACATCTGGGCATACCCTGCCAACTTAGGGCGAACAAAGCAAAACCAAAGGGGATGATCGGCGGAGTGTTGAACATTGCAAGCACTCACCCCTAGTCAACTGATCTGGGTTTAATCCATCGTCATTCTTTAGCTCACTCCGCCACCTCAGTTCAGCCATGGCTATATGCAAATCAGTCTGACCCTGTGCCTCATGGGAACAGTTCAGCCCGAACTGCCAAGCCATGTCTTCCCTGGACTGGAAACAAGTATCCTGGGACTGGTTTCTGGCTAATAAGCCGTCATCAGCCAGGCTTCGCTTGTATCTAGTGACTTTTCTTAGGGACAATAGGTAAAGTATTTATGCAGCACTCAAACACTAATAAAGTGAAAAGACAGCACACGAAAAATCTCAAACCAATTAAAAAAAAATAGTTTATTTTAATTAATAAAATCGAAACTTGACCTGTTGTTTCTGAAGTTTCATGTAAAAATAAAGACCAAAAAGCTGAGGGTAGAGGCTGATTGAATACGCACACAACAAATGAATAATGTGTCTAGGTATTAGATAATGCACGAAACCAGAGAGTACTCCCCTCTATACTCCCCAATAAAAGGAACAAATCCTACAACAATATTCAATGCAATAAGTTTCAGCACTATGTACAATATTATTGGCATATCATATCAGAGTTCAAGGAACAGTAACGCATAAAGAAACGTCCAGATCCAGGGTTTATGTTTCGTGACAACGTTTTTTCTTTATTTTTCACAACAGATTTTCTCTTTAAAATTCCATATATCATAGCCAACGCGTTTCGTCTCCAAAAAGACTTCTCCAGGGCTATTGGAAAAATACACATAAATATAGTTTTAAAAACTGAGCCTAAACTCATCAATAACAATTACATGAACTAAGACATATTAATGTATTATGTGTGCTTAATCGTTTAAAATTATTGAATTGGGTTCGACTAAAGTTAGAAATGTTATTTTAAATATAACTTCATAAATAAGTGATGTGACTGATATAGGTACATATTGTGGCTCTTTATATATATATATAGATAATGAAGTGACATAATTTATGATATACGGAAATGTATTTACAGACAATATGGGGGAACGTGCTTTTAAAGATGGCCGCTATTGTTACCAAATCGTTTAGGATAATTGTCGTTCCCATGACAACGTCCTAATGGGACATATGCAATTTGTCTCTAACTTTCAACTTGTAATGTGGGAGATTTATACTCTATGCTCCGGTTTTTACAGCCATTTAGTGAACGAACATACTTATGAGTGTTCGTTCATAATTAATATTGTGTTGCGAATGAGATAGAATATTTGAATTCGCTTGGACAGGCACTTATTTTAATCACACAGAGGCAGAGTTATATACCCTCTTTTTCTGCAAACGTAAGGGCTACAGTGCGCTACCTTTTTAAAAATGACTGTGCTTGCCAGTTTATCCACAATGGCTTACATCTTTACCAAGATGGCCGCTGCTGTAGTACAAATACCTGTATGAAATTGGTGCACTAAGACCGAATTTTATTAACATTTACAGTAGCATCTTTGCACTGTTTTACTGAATAATTTTCAGATTTACGTATAGTGTGCACTTATACATGTGCAGTCACCAGTGATATCAAGACTGCTGCAACCAAAAGTTGTATGACATCTGTGCATTTTGCCTGATCTTTTTTGACGTTTTCTGCAGTATCTAAGCACGGTTATACTGAATACGTCTAGATTTATGGACAATTGAGATCAATGCACACACAGTTAATAGCTGAGTCTGCAATTAAAAGTCTGCTGAGCTTAAAAGTTATTTAATGTTTGATGCTTTAACTATTAGAAAACATAGCGACCTAATCTTGAATTGACTTCCCTGGGTTTCTGCTTTTCACTATGGAAGTCATTTTTTAAGATTATGATGGGGAATAGATTGCCATGCATACATGACCTCTTTGAATTAGAGATAGAGGATCTAAACTCGAAATCGAGTTAGACATGGTGTATGCAGATTAAACAGTTCCGTGAATGTACTTTTCTATTCATAAATAAATGAAAGAAAAAAGAAAAACAGAAGATATATGTTATATATAGAAACGTTTATATCAAATCTAAAAGGATGAGATATTCTTTTATATCTTTTATGTCTACTATTTCAGAGTATTCGACATCTATAGATATCCCATGACTACTGGATCTGAAACCTTACGATCACTTAAGGAATACATTGTATGCCATACATTGAAGGTATTGGGTGTTTTATCATTATCAAAAGAATAATTGTATGAAGCCTCCTATGTCTTGTTGTGACATACCTTACTATTGTTCTTGTTCTCAAGAAATGTTGTTAGTTATCCAATTCGATGATCATGATCATATAAATAAGCTTATAGATAAATATTGACTTCTGACTGTATTAAAACCTGATTCTTGTATACTTAATGGATGTTGCTTATAGGCTGTAGCTAGAAGGAAGTAATTATACATATGTTTGTAAAAATGTAAGTCTGTAGTAATGTTTGTCTTAGTTCATGTAACTGTAATTGATGAGTTTAGGCTCAGTTTTTAAAACTATATTAATGTGTATTTTCCCAATAGCCCTGAAGAAGTCTCTTTTGAGACGAAACGCATTGGCTATGATATATGGAATTTTAAAGAGAAAATATGTAGGTGAAAAATAAAGAGAAAAACTTTGTCAAGAAACATACACCCTGGATGTGGACGTTTCGTTATGCGTTACTGTTCCTTGAACTCTGATATGATATGCCAATATTATTGTACATAGTGCTGAAACTTATTGCATCGAATATTCATGTAAAAATAGTGCCAACTACTGGTATCTTGTAGCATTGGACCGGGACAAAGTCACAGATTTATGCAGACCATGATGGAAAATGGGCTGTGTACAGGAGGAACATCGGTCCAAAGGAAGTTATACCATCTCACTTCAGTGTGGAGTCTGCAATTGCTGATCTGTGGAGAGCTGCATCACTCAGCATCTGATCCAGTGAATCCTCTGATTAGGAGAAGTGCAGCTCTGAAGGGTCAGACTGATTTGCACATAGCCATGTCTGAACTGGGGTGGCAGAGTGGGCTAAAGAACGGTGATGGATTAAACCCAGATCTTTCGACTGGGTGTGAGTGTTTGATTGATTTAGATGCTCCGTTCATCACCACCCCCTTTTGTACCGCATGATGGAAAATGGGCTGTGTACAGGAGGAACATCGGTCCAAAGGAAGTTATACCATCTCACTTCAGTGTGGATTCTGCCATTGCTGATCTGTGGAGAGCTGCATCACTCAGCATCTGATCCGGTGAATCCTCTGATTAGGAGAAGTGCAGCTCTGAAGGCTCTGCATCACTCTGTGTCAGAAAGGATGAAGCTTTCAATTGGGAGCTTTGCACTCTGGAGTACTCTGCATCTCTCTGAGTCAGATTCTGGGGAAGTCTTTGGTTAAGAGCAGTGTTGCACTGCTGGGCTCTGCGTCTCTCTGTGTCAGATCAGTTGGGCAGCCAACTGACCCTTGGAGACATTTTTGGAGTCCTGGCTTCAAGGCAGAGAGGATCACTCTTTGTTCAGGCTTCAGATAGCATGGCAGCCCTTCTTCCGAGTTTTCACAGTTCCAGGAGTGTTCTAATTACAGGTCTTGGGGCTGTCCCTTTGATGCCCAATGCCTGCAGGCGGTTGGAATAAACTCCTTTTATCTAACTCTATAACTGGTCCTGGTCAGTTCCTCACTTTCCTCTTGGTTTTTCTCCAGATTGGCTAGTGAAACAGAAGCAGGACCAGGCCTGGTGATAGGTTTTTCTGTGTAAGTCATGGCTGGCTCCTTTGAAGTGTAATCAGGGATGGGGCAAAGCTTCTTCCCAATCATCCTGTCAGGAAGACCCTCACCTCACCACATTCAGGCTCTTTGTCCACAGCCTGGGCGGAGTACACATAACACCACTGGAGAGATATTAACAGTCAGGTGACCCTGGACACTGGCAGAAAGGCACATTTAACTTAGGCAGGAAAAAGGCAAATTAATAAAAGTGCAATTTTTGACACAGTAATTTAAAATCTGACTTGAGCATTAGGATCAAGAGGTGCAACGGTTCAGTCACTGCAAAGTAGAAGAGGACCCCATCTGAAGCTTTGCAGTGACCCAGTCTCAACAGGTGTGCACCATGAGTATGGCCTACGTGGATTCTAGGATTTAAAATCACATTTTAGTTAAATGTATTTTTAATAGTCAGTCCACGCATGATAGCTTTTTTGCCTTTGCATGTGATGACTAAACAATAAGTGTCTGTGTTTTACTACTCTTCAGATAACTTATTTAATAGTGTGTCAGGTCATTCTCCAAAGGTTTCTACATATTTAAATCCCAGTTAAATATCTCTACTAATTACAGGGTTGTCCCCAGTCTATGGAAACACATTGGATCAATTATTGTTAAGGAGGTGGGGGCAGTGAAGAATATCAAAAATCTTTTGTACCCAGCAACAATGTTTTTCATGCATTTACATTTATTACGGCCTATCAATACTGCTGTTTGGAGACCCATTATAGCTCAACACTTTCTCAGTAGCCACGTACGCCCTAGTTTCACTCACTGCAGTACTACTTGTTTAAATATAAAATGAGTGATTGCCTCATCTGCACTCTCTAATTGCAGAGCACTGGCTGACATTATTGGCTCTCTTATTAAATGGGTGTCTCTAGTTAGTAAAGGGAAACACCACCTAATTGTAAGCATTGGGGAGAAATAAAGACTGCAACATCATTCACATTCTCCCTATAGGCCACCACAGAACCTCTGCTGCCCATATAGACACACCTGATTTGCTCAACACATGAACAGCAGTACAATCATCCTCACTGATACTCCAGTTCTCATCCACATATCAAGTTTCTGTTCTCTGGGGCATCTGGGTTATGCCTTTCATGGACTGCTAGCCATCTCTCTTCAATCTTTCCACAACTGTGGATATCTTTTTTTAAATTGTGTATGCATGATTGATTGACACAGAAGTGTTCTGCTCAGTCAGCCCTCTGAAGAGGGGGATCATAAGGCTAGCAGATGGCTTCGACTAGATTTTCCCTGAAGAGCGTCAGTCAGTGGAATCTCTCCATTAAGGGCCTCCTTAGATAGGACCAAACTGCTCTCAGTGGACAAGCCCACACTGGCTGGAACGGAATGGGAATCACAAATAGGACCCACTTCACTTTGGCAGCCCTTGAGGAACATTAAATCCACGTAAGGGAACACACACTGTCTTTTACTCAGGTTCAAGCTACCTAAGCCAATAAACCAGACCATAGTAGGACTGCTCCTGACCTATTTTATCTCACCTAACTGTGCACTACCCAGCCCTCACACGCACACAACGGCTTCTTCAAAAGATCTCCGACAAAGAGCCCCGTTTACGGGAGCCCATCAGGCATTGCAGCACCGGCCCGACGAGGAGCAAGGCCCAATGATAAAGTATGACATCCTCCGGGGTGTGTGAGGGCATCACGAAGAAAGACCTCCCTTTCTCCTATCGTCCAGTTGGGAACTGCACACCCTGCTGATTCTCATTTTTCCATGTGTATCATGCATACGTGTGTATTTGACATGTATACAGTCAAAATGTACACACATGCATTAGGAAATTTGTTGTCCACAACTGCAAGAGTGCCGCAGCCACACCGCTGGCCCCGCAGTAAACTTGTAATATGGTGGTCGGAAGACCACCAGAGCTGCAGTCTCCTGGCAGTCGTGGACACGGTCCTTTGGCGGTCAGACTGCAAAACTCGCAATAAGATCCTCACCATGGTGTTCCCGCTAGGTCTCTCTGAGAACAAGGGAAAACCTTTCATTCCTTCTGCCTTTCATCATTTTCATGCTTAGCAGTTTTTCAGGTATACTTTATGCAGACTAAAATCAAGAGATCTCAGTCTGTCAATTGCTTCGTGTTTTACATACTAGTGGTATACTTTTTAAAATGATCATTATTCATTTTCAGTACCACTGAGTTGGTTAATACTAAAACCAGTTTATACCGCACCTCAAAATTGAAGACTTTCACAATGTGTGGTTTTTTTTAAAAGCAAGGGGCCTCATTTATGAGGCCTTGCGTCAGTTTTGCGCTTCCAATGTGTCACTTTTTGTGACGCATTGGCGGCGTAAAACATGCCTCCTGTTGCGCATTATTTACAAACTGACACATCTAAGTAGATGCGTCACTTTGTAAACCCCTGCGCTACATTATACCTGCGTCAGGTATAATGTATGCAGGCGGGCGTTCCCCCGCAAAAAGCCTCTTAGAAGTGACGCAGTGAAATCTATGCAATTTCACTGCGTCACTTCTAGGACGCCGTTGTGTCAAAATCTTGCGCCTGCCTCACAGCAGGCGTAAGACTGACGCAGGCCCTTTCACATGGGGCTTGCCCCATGTGAAAGGACGCATTGCTGGAGTTGCGTCACTTTTGTGACACTCCAGCAATGCGTCACTTTTGCGCCATACAGATACGTCAGAAATACTGACGTATCTGTAACTCCTTGCGACATGGTGCGTCATACAGTAAATATGATGCATCAGGTATGTCGCAAGGAGTGCGCACTGAGAAGTGACGCTTCGCTGCTTTCACGCAGCGATGCGTCATTTCTGATAAATGAGGCCCAAGGTTGTTAGTAGGGTGGTTATTAGTATTGTTATTATTAGTGTTCTAGTTGTTACTGTTGTTTTGGTCGGTGTTATTATTTTGTGCATAGTTAATCATAATCCTAGGACCATGTTATAGTTAATCACACACCCACTCTTATTCAGATTTCAAAATTACTTACTGCACTGAAAATAAGCCCTCATTAGAACTCTGTTAAAACAAAGATGTAAGGATGTTTGCTTTGCACTCAAAATAGTTTTTTTCTGAGTTTGTGTTAATGGAACCAGGATGCAATAGTTAGTCTCCACTTTGCAACAGCACAAATGTATACATTTTAATTTATGTATAATGCGCTATACAGCTGAGTTTGCCTACGGGTATTTTGCAGCAGTAACAACATGAAGAAAATGAAATCCCCATGTTATGAAAACAGCTTCTTGTTTTGAATAATTAAAGATTCAACAATTGGCATGGGAAGGAAGATCATAAAATGGCAAAATAAATAAATATCAGTTTACGTCATGAATAGGGGAAATATTTTAAGGTCTCTGTGAGACAATTAAGAAAATCAATCTTTGGAAATGCACTATTTTGCTAATACATTTTCATAGAGTAGGCAGAGAGAGAGAGAGGTGATAAAGAATAGACTAGATATTTGTAATGCAGAATCAAGGCCGTTTGCATCTGTTTCTCTGAGATTAGAAATATATGAAAGGATATTTGTATGTGGGTGACACTTCCGAGAGCACATCATATTCCACCTTTCATATAAATAACGGATTACTCTTGAAACATAGATAGCTCACTGAAAATGATTTATTATATAGTGAACACAATAAATCCTTTTTGAAAAAATTATTTACATTTTCAATAGCAGATGAATTTCCTGGTATTCTCATGTTCATGTATATGTACAGTAGTTAAGAAAACTGACCACATCTACTCAAACTACTTGAAACGTAGACTTGATTTAGAGGTGAGTGTGAATCGGGCTTCTCTTATGTGTGAAACTATTGCACATAATTATTGTAAGAAAGTGGGCTATTATTTAGGGTGAATGTGAATCCATCACAAGAAATAAGGCCAAAAACTTTTCAGGGTAAACACAGCTGCAATATTTTAAACCAGGGCTAAATCCATGGTAGCTATGTCACTGAGCAGTTAGGCAGAATTAAAAAAAATAGGTAAAGTACTTAGCAGTAACAAAACAACCAAAAGGTACAAACCCAACACAATACAAGAATCCAATAAGGGAACAAAAAATATGAGTATTTAAAGAGTGCAAAGAAAAGTCAAAATGGCAATCAGAGGTCACTCTTTACAAATGATTGGGATCTAAGCATGATTTCAGCCCGACCACCACAGCGGGTGGTTTAGATACAATAGGCAGGTCAAGTTGGTCAAAGATTTTACCTTCTGAGGGGGCGCCATAGGGCGCACAGCAAGATGGCTGCACCACAGTGCAGCTCCGCCGGCCGCCGTCATTATCCTTCATCTATCCTGCTCCCTGCAAGCCATCCGAACTGTCAAATGTGGGGCAGCGTATCTTTAACAGATGTACAACATTTTGGCAGTATTTGATGGCAGTTGGCAACCCATGACAAGTATAGGGAGCGCACCCTGGCACATCGCCTCCGGGACAACATGGCGGCCCAGTGAGGACCAGCGAACGGAGTTGGGGCTCTGGGTGCGGCTCGAGCGGCCCTTCCAATCCTGTGGACACAGTGTCAAATTTCACATCTGGTGCTGCGGGGGCCCACGAGTGCCCCCGCAGCACCAGATGTGAAGAGTGTTGGACATTGCAAGCACTCACCCCCAGTCAACTGATCTGGGTTTAATCCATCATCATTAAGCATGGGCGGAAAATCCATTCCGCTCGCGGATTTTGCGGATTTTCGGTAAATTCGCAATCCGCGAACGCTCGCGAATTTACCGAAAATCCGCAAATTCGCACGCAGCGGATTTTTTTTTCTAGGTGATACAATTTTGCGGCGCGCGGCGTTCACTTACCGTCATTCAGCGTTTGCCGAGTTGTTTTTCTCGATATTTTGCGAGTGCTGCGCCATTTTGGATCTTGCTGCGAGATCCCGCGGGAGTTTGGCGACCGCGATTACATCATCGCGCTCGCCACCTTGCACAGCGAGAGTTTGTCAACGCGAGTACGCCGTGATCACGTATCGCGAGAGTTCGCAATCGCGAATCCGTACATGCGGCGGGCAGCAACAATCTCGCACTCGCAAAAATACAAAATTTGCAATTCTGCACAAGAAATCCACCAGCAAGCAGCATAAACCTTCTGAGAATGATGATTTTTATCAGAATAACTCCTCAAGTTGACATTTGCCTGCACTTTTTTTTGCAAGGAGTCCATTTTTGGGGGGGGGGGGGGTGGGAGGAAGGAAGTGCCCCACAGTCTCCAACTTCCTGTTCCTGTCCAGCAGGCTCCTCCCAGTGCTTTGTCCATCTCCTGGTCACTTTTCATTTGGATCTGGAGCTGGAAGGATTACTTTTTGTGGATGCTGCTGGATATTTGGATTTGAGGCCTTTTTGACTTTCTTTGGATCACTTTTGGATTAGAAATTTCACAAGTAAGTTTGTTTGGGGCATTACAGTTGCTGCAACTACAATTTTGTAATTTTCCATTTTTGGGCTGTTGTTGGGGCCTTTTGCCCAGGGGTACTCAGTGGTGGGTGGACTGAGTCTTTCTGTGGGGTCTCTTTAATAAAAAACATCATGGAGGGCCTGGATGGCTTGGGATTGTGCTGATTTTTCTGTGATTTTCGTTTTTTTGGGCTGTTGTTGTGGCCTTTTCACCAGGGCTAGTGAGTGGTGCATGTGCCTAGTCGTTCTGTGGGGTGTCTTGAATTTAAACATCATGGAGGGCCTGGATGGCATGGGATTGTGCTGATTTTTCTGTGTTTTTCGATTTTTTGGGGTGTTCATGGGGACAGGCCATGTGGCTGGGGGCCATTTTGAGTGCTGCTACAGGCCCTGGCCATGTGCTGGGAGGGAGGGGGCCATTTTGAATGCAGGCAGTGTTCTTAGGTCTGCAACCATTTTGCCTAGCTTTCAACCTTTATGCCCAGGGGTACTGAGTGGTGCATAGGCCTAATCTTTCTGTGGGGTGTCTTGAATTTAAACATCATGGAGGGCTTGGGATTGTGCTGATTTTTCTGTGATTTTTGTTTTTTGGGGCTGTTGTTGTGGCCTTTTCACCAGGGCTAGTGAGTGGTGAATGTGCCTAGTCTTTCTGTGGGGTGTCTTGAATTTAAACATCATGGAGGGCCTGGATGGCATGGGATTGTGCTGATCTTTCTGTGTTTTTCGATTTTTTGGGGTGTTCATGCGGACAGGCCATGTGGCTGGGGGCCATTTTGAGTGCTGCTACAGGCCCTGGCCATGTGCTGGGAGGGAGGGGGCCATTTTGAATGCATGCAGTGTTCTTAGGTCTGCAACCATTTTGCCTAGCTTTCAACCTTTATGCCCAGGGGTACTGAGTGGTGCATAGGCCTATTCTTTCTGTGGGGTGTCTTGAATTTAAACATCATGGAGGGCTTGGGATTGTGCTGATTTGTCTGTGATTTTTGTTTTTTGTGGCTGTTGTTGTGGCCTTTTCACCAGGGCTAGTGAGTGGTGCATGTGCCTAGTCTTTCTGTGGGGTGTCTTGAATTTAAACATCATGGAGGGCCTGGGATTGTGCTGATTTTTCTGTGTTTTTCGATTTTTTTGGGGTGTATAACTGAACTGATGTTCCTCTGTCTTCCATTGCTTTTAGGTGCACAAGACTCAAGAGAACCACCAGTGCCAGGAAGAAGTCCTGCAGCGGTGTGTGTGTGCAGCATAACGTCACGCGACATCACATCTGGCCACAGACAACTCTGCAACTCGTGCAACTGCGGCCTGCTGTTCTGACCTGCTCTGAAGAAGATGGCCCCAAAAAAAGTCCCCCGTAGCTCCTCTAGCAAGAAAGTTGCCAGTAAGGAGCAGAAGAAGCAAGTTACCAAGGAGACTGGTGTGCCGCCCGCCACATTTTTGGGGAGTAAAAAAAAAGTACGTCTGCAGCAGCAGCGGGATCTGCTGGGGACCAAGCTGGGAGCAGCACCCCCGCTCCATTGGGCTCAGTGCCACCACCACCACCACGCCAACTTAAGTCCAAGCCCTTGAGTGCTGCATGGGCAGTCAGTGTACTTCTTCAATCACCATCGACCAGTAATGTTGGCTCATCGCAAGAAAGTAGTAGCAATGTCCCTCAATCAACACAGGTTGTTGTAACTCATCTGACGAGTGTTGAACAACCACAGCCGCAACAACAACCACATGTGCAAGTACAAGCCCAAGTACATGTGGAAGGAAAGGCAGCGCAAGGAGATGCGCAAGCAGAGGTGCATGGAGGGTCACAAGTGCCCACAATAGTTGTTCCTCCCGAAGTAGGGGCACATCAGGAAATCGACAATCAAGCCGAGGTATCATTTGAGGAAGCCACTTCTCCTGATGATCATTCATTGTCTTCCACATCCCTAGCAAGGAAAAGATCAAGGGCGGTGTCTACATCTTCTTCAAGCCCACCTCCTTCTGATGATATGGATGAAAATTGGGAACCACCACGGCCGTCTGAGAGTGAGGCACACCATGATCTGACAAAGGTACTTAAGCGTAAAAGGAAGGTCATCGAAAAACTCATAGATATGGAGTGTGATGAGGCTCAACAAGAAGTGGCGAATACTGCTGCTGATGAAGGCTCTCATGACGACGACCCAGTCATCATAAAGGTCACTGCAGCCCCAGCGGGCATGCAGCAAACAGACATTTTGACCCTAGCCCGAGAAGCTGCTGAGCGTGATGATGTTGTCGACGAGGAGGGAATGGAAGAAACACCACAATCATTGGAGTTAACTAGTACACCAACACCTACCGCTTCCATATTTCTTACTCGCCAGAAGGGACCTCCATCCACCTCGACCTCAATTAGTGGTGGTGAAAGTGCAAAACGTACTGAAGTTCGGCAATCCACATCCTCCACTTCATCTGGCATTAGCAGCAGGACCACCACCACCAGTATCGCCGCCTCCTCCGGCCCCCAAAGACATTTCAAGTCCGCAGTTTGGGACTTCTTTAGTGTTTGCCCCAAAAAGGAAAACTTTGCCATTTGTAGCATTTGTAAGTTTGCAGTTAGTCGTGGTAAGTTTGGTACCAACTATGGTACCGGAGGCCAGATAGGTCATCTTGAAAGAAAGCATGCTGTCAAATGGTTTGCACACCTACAGGCGATCAAGGAAGCCCGAATTGCACGTAATGAAAACATTGATGTTTCATCTGATGATGACGAGGAGGAAGAAGACTTGTCAAACACTTCACTTACACCCAGTACCCCTGTCAGCAGCACACCCCATGTGAGCCACACTAAGAGTGTGGGAGAGAGTGAGACACCAATGCGAAAAGGTTTATCAGCGAACGTAACTGGGTCGAAGAAATCATCACCATCATCCCGTAAATGCTTGGTCCAGGCCAACATTAAAAAGATGTTGTTTACAGAAGCGCAATATGAACGCAACCACCCACTGACATGTCTGTATAACACTAAGCTGGCTAAAATGCTAGCTCTGGACCTTCTCCCTTTTTCTTTTGTAGAAGGGGTTGGTTTTCTAGAATTAGTGGCAGCGCTCTGCCCTAAATGGAAGGTTCCTAGCCGGTTCTATTTTGCCAGAGTTGCGGTTCCAGCACTACATGAAGATGTGCTGGAGGTGATTGGGGCAGCTTTGCAGAAGAGTGCTGTTCACACTATACATCTGACAACAGACATGTGGACCAGTGGCGCAGGCGCTGATTACATGTGCATCACTGCACACTGGGTCTCTTTTTCAGGGGTTAAAGCAAAGCTAAACGCAGGTGTTGACCCGGACCAAGTTTTTAAAGCTGCTCAGAAACATGCAACACTAGCCATGTTTGGCTTGGAGAAACGTCACACAGCACAAAACATTTTGGATGAGTTTAACACAAAGGTCCTTCACTGGCTGTCCCCAAAAAAACGCCAGATTGGTTATGTTTCCATGGATAATGGCGCCAATGTAGTTAAGGCCATGGAGCTGGGTCACTATTTCAGAGTGCCGTGTTTGGCGCACTGTATAAACCTGGTTGTTAAAAAATTCTTGATTGATAAAGACAGTCCAGCGTACGAGGTAGTGGTTACCTGCCGAAAAATGTGCAACCATTTCAGCCATTCTTTTAAGGCCTGGAAGCATCTGAGGAGCCTGCTACATGAACGTTGAATGCCAGTGAAAGCGCTCATCCAGGAGGTGGCAACACGTTGGAACTCAACCTTCTACATGCTTGAGCGTCTGTATGAGCAGTATACGGTACTCAATCACTATTTCTTAAAACAGGGTACAGCTCACAAGGACCTGAGGATGGATGCGGGGCAATGGGAGCTAGTTAAAAGCCTGACAGACATGCTTTGTTCTTTTGAGTTCTTCATGCGTGCAGCAAGGAGGACTGTAATTTGGAAAAAGCTATCCCATTGTTGTACATGCTGGAGCACCAACTGAAGGCGGTGTCTTCTGTGTTTCAAAAAAATGAAAAAAACCAAGACCCTTTTGTTTTGGCGGAGAAATTATTAGAGCGCCTACAAGGTGATGAACGTCTTAAAATGATCCACTCAGAACAGCATTACATTTGTGCTACTATTCTGGATCCACGCTACAAAAAGGCGCTGGCAGGCCGAGCATTCTTTCCTTTTGCTGATGAAGATGTTACAAAGTACAAACGTTGGCTAGCCTTGTCAGCCAAGAGGTTTGAAAGAGAACGGCAGCTCATTGAAGGAAAAGGCAGTACATCAGCATCAGCACGCCATCCCCAGTCAAAACAATCCACTTCTGCACCTGTGGCTGTGGCACAAGTGACCTCTCAGCCGTTAAAGACACCGGCAACCGGATCATCTGCACCAGACACAACAGTAACATTGGATGCTGAAGAGGATTGGCTAACTCTGCTTGGGTTTGGTTCTCAAAAGGTCACAGCAACAGCTAAGCAAAGTGGAGGAACCTTGGAGGAGGACCTTGAGTCGATGGTGCAGGACTATCTGAATGACTCAACAGAGGTCTATGTTAATGCTGACCCATTGGCGTATTGGCATGGGAAAAAAGAATTGTGGCCACAGCTCTCGAACCTGGCTTTAAACTACTTGTCTTGCCCACTCGCACGCGTGTCTTCTGAACGTGTTTTCAGTGCTGCTGGTGGCATTGTAACTCCCAAACGGAGCCGCCTCTCGCCCAAAAATGTGGAGAGGTTAACAATGATCAAGATGAATCAGCACCTCATACCACCAGATTACAAAGTACGAGAAAGCACGCCGGATGAAGACGAGGTGGACAGCAACGTAGATGAGGGAATTTCTTCTCTGTTAGGTGACACTGAGCTCACCCTGCCTGAATTCGCAGAGTATGATGACGAAGCCTCATTCTTATTCCTGGACCCTGACACCGAGCCCTGAAAATGAGACAATGAATCAATAACTTTCTTTTTCGTCCTTATTCACTTTTATTCCTGTGTGTCTGTCTTTCTTTGTTGTGCACAGTTAATACAATTCAAACTTTAATCACCTAATCACAAAAACAAGCCCATCAGCAGAACTGTCTTCACTTGTTTGCTTATTGATTTGAAGGTGCCGCAGTCTGCATTCCTCAGGTTCACAAGTTCAGAAGAACATGCTCCTCTATCCTCCTCCTCCAGACTCCTATTTCCATCAAAGCCGAGGGCTGGATTACGCCCAATGAAGAAAGACTCAGCACTTGTGGGGGTGTTCTACTTCTTTGCTGGTGAGTTGACGGCTCTGGGGCCATTGCTGGGAAGCTCTAATACCGGATAAAAGTGGTTTGGACCAAATCGGAGGCGGAATTTTTTTGTGTTTTTGCTGACTTGCTTGCCTTTGAGGTGCTCTTTGGGGGGTTCTGGGTGTTTGTGGGTGAGTTTTGGGGTCTGGGGGCACTGCTGGGACAGTCTAATCTTGATTGCATTTGCTTTTCAGGAAATCCGTGGTGGAAAACGGGAGTTATGGCCTAGCTGCACAGCGCGTTTGGACCGAAGGCCGAGAAATATTGTAAGTATGAGATTTTCCTTTTTGGCTGTTTGGGGGTGTTGTGCTTTTTGGCGGGTGGGTTGGCGGGTCTTGGGGAATTCCTGGGAAGGTCTAATACCGGATAGAAGTGGTTGGGACAAAATGCACGCTGAATTTTTTTTTGCTATTTCTGACATTTTGCTCAATGTAGCGTTTTCGGGGGCCTGTTTGGCAGGCTTCCTGGTGTTTGTGGGTGGGTTTCGGGGTCTGGGAGCACTGCTGTCTATGGGTACTTTAGTTTGCAAGAGGTTTGAAGCAAATCCATGGTGGCAGAGGGGAGTTAGGGCCTAGCTGCAGAGCGCGCGAGGAGTGATTTGGGAAATTGGCAAGAAAATGACTAAGTCCCCATTTTTGTACTTTTGCTTTTTGGCTGTTTGGGGGTCTTCTACTAGTTTTCTCCTGGGTTGACGGCTCTGGGGCCATTGCTGGGAAGCTCTAATACTGGATAAAAGTGGTTTGGACCAAATCGGAGGCGGAAATTTTTTTGTGTTTTTGCTGACTTGCTTGCCTTTGAGGTGCTCTTTGGGGGGGTTCCGGGTGTTTGTGGGTGATTTTTGGGGTCTGGGATCACTGCTGGGTCAGTCTAATCTTGCTTTTCAGGAAATCCGTGGTGGAAAACGGGAGTTATGGCCTAGCTGCACAGCGCGTTTGGACCGAAGGCCGAGAAATATTGTAAGTATGAGATTTTCCTTTTTGGCTGTTTGGGGGTGTTGTGCTTTTTGGCGGGTGGGTTGGCGGGTCTTGGGGCATTCCTGGGAAGGTCTAATACCGGATAGACGTGGTTGGGACAAAATCCATAAGGAAAAGCCTTTTGGCACTTTTTGTAACTTAGGGTTCGTTAGGGTTAGCCCTAGCAGCAGGATTGCATGTGTTTCGGGGTGTTCTAGATTTTTGCAACTGAGTTCTGGGGTCTTAGAGCACTCGTGAGAATGTGTAATTTTGGTTGCAAGTCATTTGAAGAAAATCCATGGTGGGAAATGGGGGATTTGGCATAGTTAAAGAAAGCCTTTGCCACTATTCTTAACTTAGGGCTCGTTAGGGTTAGCAGTATTTCTATTGCATGTGTTTGGGTGGGGGGGGTTTCGAGTCTTGGAGCGATGCTGGCTATGGATACTTTTGCTTGCTTGCAAGTGGTTTGAATACAATCCACGGTGGGTAAGGGGGTATTTGGGCCTATTTTTACTTTCAAAGTACGTTTTGTCACCAGTTTTCTGCTAGGCCTCGTTTTTTGAGATCTGATTGGGGGTCTTCTACATTTTTGCGACTGGCTTTAGTAAGGGTCTGGGTGGGAGCACTGCTGGGAAGGTCTAATTTTGTTCTAAAACACAGTTTACAGTACACCTAGCTTGAGGGGAAAGATCCGCTAAATTAATTTGCCCATACTTATTTATCCTTCAAAAGGTGACTCAGACAGAGTACGCACTTTCAAAAATATTGTACTGTCTATTAGGAAAATCAAAGTGTGACTTTTTGCACTACACAGCGTACATACCTTATATTTATTTATCAGTGGTGTTGTAATATTATATCACTTCCTGTTTTTCGTTCAATAATTACAGGCCGGGTTTCAGTCTGTGCAAAGGGGAAAAAAGGATGGAGTCAGGCTTCACATTAGCGAGCCGCAATTCAGCATCCGCCAGGCAGGCAGTGGACAGGGTGTCTTCTGGTCACCAACATTGATGGACAAAGCGTCAGCTGGAATGGAGGAGTGCCGCTAATAAGAGGAATTGTTTGCTGCATGCAACTTACTTACCAAATTCAACAGGACAACTACAACAACATACAGATACAGTATCCATTGTTTTCTTCTATGAGTGTGGCTGCATTTCTTGGATCTCTCTCTGCTTCTAAATTGATCCCTACAGCCATTCTATAGGATTTACTTCGGCTATTTTTTAAACCTAATTTAATGTAGCTCTGTACTGTCGCATTCTGTCATTCACGGTTGTCGAAAGCACTACTTACTTTTCAGTAACAATGCATTCAGTAGTGCATGTACTTCCTTTATGTCACGTAAAAGATTTATGGTTAGCTTTGTACCCAAAAATTTCTTTATGTTCAATTATTGTTTGTCCATGCTGTGCTTTTTTTTTCTATCAACAAAACCTACCCAAAAAGAAACCCCCATTCCCATCCATTTTACAAACCCTAACCCTCTTCCCCCGGGCTGTGTGGTTTTGCTTGATGTGTGACTAAATGACATCAATAATTCCACACACTTAATGGGGAGGATAAGGTCATAGCAACAGGCTGGTGAAGGAATCCGAGGATATATTCTAGACTTACTCAGCTTCAGTACTATTTCTTGTAGTAGTAGCCAATGTCAAAGAAATCCAACACAAGTACAAGTTATACTATCAATACTTTACCATTTGTTAGGCTACATTGTGGCACTGTTCTAGTGTACTGTCACCTGCTATATTCTCTATCGTACCGTTGTAATGCTACAGTAAGGACAAACCAGGTTTCATTTTCTTTTTTTCCATAGGCATGCAATTGCCACTGTGCCACACCACTAGTACCACCGCAATGAGGAGGAAATTTCATCCGCCCTGGATTGCCAACCTTAATCGCCATTTCCCGTGGAGCCAGCCCTGGGCCTAGCCCTACTTTCAAATGCAAATTACAGGTAAGATAAGCGTTTGGTTGGAGGTAGTATAATGGAGTATTAGGAGAGACGAGAGATTGACGGTAGTACTACTAAAGTCCTAGGACTATTCAGGAAAACAAACTTACTGTTAAACCCCCACCCACCAGACTCAAAAGCAGTAAAAAACAGGTATGGTCAGATATATTTCAAAAAGTATATTTTTATAGCCCTAACAAAATAATCTCCCGCAAGACCCTCCCTAACCCCAACGATTGTCCTTCAAAAGTCCCAAAAAAAATCAACTCCCAATTCCCACCCCCCAAAAGTCTCTAAAAAAGGGGCAAGGGACACTACGGCAGGGTGCTGTTGACTTTAGCGGCCAGGGCATCATGCTCCTTGCGGAGGGTGGCATGGTCCAAGCGGAGGCCCTCCACCAAGTTCTTATAGCTTAGGACCTCCTGCTCCAGGTAGGACACTCTGAGGCATAAGCGGCGCTGGCGTGCCTTGCAAATCCTGTGGGGGGCAGCTGCTGTCTTTGCTGCTCGGCGGTGGCAGTTGGCTTTGGTAGCCCGGCTCCGTACCGCTGGAGCACTGCGCTGGCTGGCAGCCAGTGGGGGCACGGAGGAGGATGCAGCTGTCCCAGTGGATGTTGTTGTTGTACCGGTAGACTGCGTCTCCTCCTCCTCCAGGGCCACCAGCCGCCGATATTTGGCGACAGTGGCATCCAGCCTCCGTTGCCGGGCAATTCGAGCCAGCTCCCTCCTCCTTGATGGTCTCTTTGATTTGGAAGGAGCAACTATATGAAGAAAGAAAGACATAGTCTGTAACCAATGCTCCTTAAGATTAACACAAAATGATTGAGCAGAAAGTTGTGTCACAGTACAAGTAGCAAATTGAAAGCACAGTACATAACTATTGAGGACAGTATCTATGTAACCTCCTACTTCTTCATCCTTGCTCTAACATTAGTTGGAGTTTAAGGAACAAATTCTATGAGCACTATGGACTTCCATTACAGTCGACTATGACAGTACACCAGTCTTATTCTTCTTCTTCTCTCTTGTTTAGGAAAATTGGTACGTTATCTTATGCAAGCCGGCATAATGCCAGTGCAGTGAACTTGCACCCGAGAAAAACAGACGCACACCATGATGAGTGAGACAGACTTGCGTTACTGTACCGGTCCAGTACATGCAGGTGGTGAAGCTCTTACTTTTCTATTATGGGTGGCACTGAGAATACTCTGTTAAAATGGCTACTGCTTAATTAATTTAGCTTTCACCCTATAGTGCAAATGAGTATTGGAAAAGGAAAATGAAGAAGCTAAATAATCTGATTATCTATCACTTCACATGGGATGTATTTGATGACATATGGGATGACTTTAGGTGCTTTGCTTATTATTGAGTGAACAGTGATACACCCACACATGAATGACGTACTACTACTAAACTAAAGTTATTAAGAGAGGTAGGGAGTGTCCACCGTAATAACCGGATATATGTTGTGCTTGCAGTTGCAATACAAACTACTGCTACTATTCATGGCAGTATTTGGACAAAATTACAACTTCTTTTCCTTGCCTTTCCTACACTGGAACGGACGTGCGGGTGCGGTGTTACATGCTCTTCAAAGTAACACTTAGTTCATCCAGTGACCGTCTACTCTCTCTAGATACACATATGCTATCTAAGAGTCAGATAGTACCATGATCCAGGCATCCATCCATTCAAAGTATATGCACACATACAGTTTCTGTTTCACCCACCCAGGCTGTTCTCCTTCCACCCATCCTTGCTTCATCATTCACCCAGCCATGCACCATACCATATTCTTTCCTTCCCAGCCACCTCGGGGACCAAGCAAACACATATCATTCTTCTTTGCCAGTCATCATTACATTTCTCGTCCTTCCACACTTTTGTTACACCCTTCTTTCGCTTTTCGTTCATCCCATCCAGCAAGTTCATCTCAGATCTGATTGGGATTCTTCTCGCCAAAAACTTCACAGCTAAGTCGAAGTACATTTAGAGGAGGCTACTACCTGGTTGATTTATAATACACCCGTGCAGAAAGCACACTCTGCAGTCTTCAATCTCAATAAGTAAGGAATATATAGCTTACCTCTGCCCGCCACCACCGTGTTATCCCTCACAGGATTGTCCGGCACTTGCACCGCCTCCTCCCCAGAGTTGTTCCCCTCGTCCAATGCCACCACCTCCGCACTGGCCCCGCCTCCAGATGTTCCACCTACAAAGTACATTTAATAATGTTAGAATACACCACTCACTACTATATAATATTTGGTCTAGGAGGAAGAAAGAAATGTGAAAAAAACAGAATACAATGTAATAATTTGTGACTGTCTACTCTAAAGTAAAAATGTCCCTTTTTCCAGGGAAGGCTGTTGTCTTGCTGCACTTTTTGGCACAACTGATGAATGCTTGCTTTTTATTTTTAACACACACCACTTTTTCTCCTAACAGACAGAAGCTTGACTTCTAAGAACAGAAGCAGGATCAAGTTCAAACCAGGTGAGAGCTCGGCTCGACCACAAGAAATGTGTCCAATTAATCGTCAGCACTAAGCACTTTTCCATTTTCAGTTAAACGTTTACTTTTATGACAAACTTGATTTTAATAAATGTGTTTACTTTTAATAAAGCTTTTAAACTTAAATAGACTCTGTGGTTTTTGGTCCTCCAGACTAGAGTGGATGAGCTAAAGGTTTTGGAATTTTTGCAAGCATTAGTCCGTGCCTCTGACATCATTGGGGATCAATCATCGGTGACTTTGGGAGCTAAATGACTCTGCCACACTATCTAGTCAGTAAGGAGATTGGGGGTTCAACTACAAAGTCTGTTATCACTGAGGTATGTGGAAAGTCTAACAGCACCTATTATAATTGATAAGCTAAGCAATGCATTATTTAGTGTCCATAGTTCTGTTTGTGCTGATTTGTCCCTGCAACAGTAGTAAAATGGATTGTCCTGCTATCCAAACCAAAAGTAAAGTAGTATCTTATTCTTTCTTGGTGGTCATTCACCTTTTTATTGTTGGCAATTGTCAAAGCATAAACATTTAGAAGACTTTAAAAGACATTATGGACAATCCCACAGGAGTGCATAGAGCTATTGCTGACTAGAATGGGAGTCCAATGGAATTGCCAAATGTGCAATCTTAGTTAGCTAAACAGACAGACTAATAAGAATAATCTAGTAATACCACAGGGAGTCATAGTCGAGGCAGGATAAGAATTTAGATCCAGTCTACAAGAAGATCAAAGACGATTTAGAAAAAATCGAATGAGGAACGCTAGGAAAAAATAAGTACTCTATATTAAAATTAAAACTTACTGGGGCCAGCAAAGGAGCCCTCGCCTGCCCGATCCTGGCCTGCATCCTGAACAGCACCCTCCTCCTCCTCCTGTGTCCTCTTGCCCCTGGGGGGAGCTGATGTACAACATGAAAGAAAGAAAGACCAGAAAACATGGATGATATTTGTCAACCAAATCAAACATTTCAAAAGAACAATAACAAAATATTTTGGCGAAATAGCAAATAGACAACTATTCCACGGGATATATTATTGACCGATCTCATGTGGTCTACTACGTTATTAGTATTGCTTGATTTGCGGACCGTCGAATTGGAAACTTCTTATGTAACTCACTAAACAAAGTACTATAAAGGTTTGCCTAGGATTGGCAGGCAGCAGTCCGCAGCACGCGAAGTGACAAAGTCCATCGTGATTGCAAATCAGCGACAACACTAAAGTTTCCTACTACATTAACCAGTCATTAAAATACTCAAACTATCAATCCACCACCACTATTTCTTCTTATCGCCATGTGTACAAAGGAAGGACTGGACTTGAGTCTGTAGGGGCTGATTTAGAAGCCCCTTGCGGCTCTTTTGCTCCATTGTTGCGTGATTTTTGTGACGCAGCGGCAGAACAAAAGAGGCGCAATGGTGCGGCGTATATTAACAACGTGACGCATATGGGAGATGCATCACGTTGTAAAGCCCTGCGCCATCAGGGGGCGGTCCGGCGCAAGGGAGGGCGTTCCTGCGCAGGAACGCATCCTAAAAGTGGCTGAGGGAAATCTACAAGATTTCAATCACTCACTTTAACGACAATGATGCGTGACTCAAACCCTGCGCCTGCTTGAAGCAGACGTACGGCTTGACGCAGCATTGGGGAGATAGGGCACCCCAGAGCATTGATGGAGCTGCGCCATCGTTGCGACACAACTCCAGCAATGCGCCGCCTTTACGGCACAGATGCGTAACGCTTTGGTGACGTTTTGGGCCCATGGTGCGCCGCATTTAAGTACGGCGCACCATGGGTGGTGGTGGTGTGGTGCACAATTACTGGCGCATCCCTGCTACTTTGCAGGGATGCACAAGTAATTAAAAATCTGAACCTTAGTGTCTAGCATTAGGCAGTTCTTTAAACTACACTCATGCATAATTTCACAGGCCAATGAAATGAACACAAAATCGAAAACAAATAAGCATAGTAGTAACACTACTGAGAAGGAGAGCAGTGCACCTGAAATGCACAGAAGATTTTGAAATATAATTTACCTACAATGTAATGAGCAGCATTATTGCTCTTGGTAAAAAACATAAATTTGCAATATAATAACACACAGAGCAGGAGAAAACAGAGTAGTAAAGAAATAGCTACTACTACTCACCAAGCCCGGGGATCTAAAGGCCAAGCAGGTCGAGCAGATCTCGTTCACGGTCCAGGACATCCGTCCAGCGGTGGGTGGCCTGGTTGTAGGTGCGCCGGACCCGAGAGTGGTGGTACATGGCCCGGCACTGCCTTCTCCCACCACTTCCGGCACTCCCGGATCCCGTACCCGACACCGATCCTGCCGCCTGCCATGATGGTCCATACAATCTGTATGTGAAAAATAAAGAGAAAAACTTTGTCAAGAAACATACACCCAGGATCTGGACGCTTCTTTATGCGTTACTGTTCCTTGAACTCTGATATGATATGCCAAGATTATTGTACATAGTGCTGAAACTTATTGCATTGAATATTCATGTAAAAATAGTGCCAACTACTGGTATCTTGTCGCATTGGACCAGGACAAAGTCACAGATTTATGCAGACCATGATGGAAAATGGGCTGTGTACAGGAGGAACATCGGTCCAAAGGAAGTTATACCATCTGACTTCAGTGTGGAGTCTGCCATTGCTGATCTGTGGAGAGCTGCATCACTCAGCATCTGATCCAGTGAATCCTCTGATTAGGAGAAGTGCAGCTCTGAAGGGTCAGACTGATTTGCACATAGCCATGTCTGAACTGGGGTGGCAGAGTGGGCTAAAGAACGGTGATGGATTAAACCCAGATCTTTCGACTGGGTGTGAGTGTTTGATTGATTCAGATGCTCCATTCATCACCACCCCCTTTTGTACCGCATGATGGAAAATGGGCTGTGTACAGGAGGAACATCGGTCCAAAGGAAGTTATACCATCTTACTTCAGTGTGGATTCTGCCATTGCTGATCTGTGGAGAGCTGCATCACTCAGCATCTGATCCGGTGAATCCTCTGATTAGGAGAAGTGCAGCTCTGAAGGCTCTGCATCACTCTGTGTCAGAAGGGATGAAGCTTTCAATTGGGAGCTTTGGACTCTGGAGTACTCTGCATCTCTCTGAGTCAGATTCTGGGGAAGTCTTTGGTTAAGAGCAGTGTTGCACTGCTGGGCTCTGCGTCTCTCTGTGTCAGATCAGTTGGGCAGCCAACTGACCCTTGGAGACATTTCTGGAGTCCTGGCTTCAAGGCAAAGAGGATCACTCTTTGTTCAGGCTTCAGATAGTATGGCAGCCCTTCTTCCGAGTTTTCACAGTTCCAGGAGTGTTCTAATTACAGGTCTTGGGGCTGTCCCTTTTATTCCCAATGCCTGCTGGCGGTTGGAATAAACTCCTTTTATCTAACTCTATAACTGGTCCTGGTCAGTTCCTCACTTTCCTCTGGGTTTGTCTCCAGATTGGCTAGTGAAACAGAAGCAGGACCAGGCCTGGTGATAGGTTTTTCTGTGTAAGTCATGGCCGGCTCCTTTGAAGTTTAATCAGGGATGGGGCAAAGCTTCTTCCCAATCATCCTGTCAGGAAGACCCTCATCTCACCACATTCAGGCCCTTTGTCCACAGCCTGGGCAGAGTACACATAACACCACTGGAGAGATATTAACAGTCAGGTGACCCTGGACACTGGCAGAAAGGCACATTTAACTTAGGCAGGAAAAAGGCAAATTAATAAAAGTGCAATTTTTGACACAGTAATTTAAAATCTGACTTGAGTATTAGGATCAAGAGGTGCAACGGTTCAGTCACTGCAAAGTAGAAGAGGACCCCATCTGAAGCTTTGCAGTGACCCAGTCTCAACAGGTGTGCACCATGAGTATGGCCTACGTGGATTCTAAGATTTAAAATCACATTTTAGTTAAATTTATTTTTAATAGTCAGCCCACGCATGATAGCTTTTTTGCCTTTGCATGTGATGACTAATACATAAGTGTCTGTGTTTTACGACTCTTCAGATAACTTATTTAATAATGTGTCAGGTCATTCTCCAAAGGTTTATACATATTTAAAGCCCAGTTAAATACCTTCAAGAACCACAGAGTTGTCCCCAGTCTATGAAAACACATTGGATCAATTATTGTTAAGGAGGTGGAGGCAGTGAAGAATTTAAAAAATCTTTTGTACCCAGCAACAATGTTTTTCATGCATTTACATTTATTACGGCCTATCAATACTGCTGTTTGGAGTCCCATTATAGCTCAACACTTTTTCAGTAGTGAGGTATGCCCTAGTTTCACTCACTGCAGTACTACTTGTTTAAATATAAAAGGAGGGATTGCCTCATCGGCACTCTCTAATTGCTCGGCACTGGCTGACATTATTGGCTCTCTTATTAAATGGGTGTCTCTAGTTAGTAAAGGGAAACACCACCTAATTGTAAGCATTGGGGAGAAATAAAGACTGCAACATCTTTCACATTCTCGCCATAGGCCAGCACAGAACCTCTGCTGCCCATATAGACACACATGATTTTCTCAACTCATGAACAGCAGTAAAATCATCCTCACTGATAATCCAGTTCTCATCCACATATCAAGTTTCTGTTCTCTGGGGCATCAGGGTTATGCCTTTCATGGACTGCTAGCCATCTCTCTTCAATCTTTCCACAACTGTTGATATCTTTTTTTTAAATTGTGTATGCATGACTTGATTGACACAGAAGTGTTCTGCTCAGTCAGCCTTCTGAAGAGGGGGGTCATAAGGCTTGCAGATGGCTTTGACTAGATTTTCCCTGAAGAGCGTCAGTCAGTGGAATCTCTCGATTAAGGGCCTCCTTAGATAGGACCAAACTGCACTCAGTGGACAAGCCCACACTGGCTGGAACTGAATGGGAATCACAAATGGGACCCACTTCCCTTTGGTAGCCCTTGAGGAACATTAAATCCACGTACTGGAACACAGACTGTCTTTTATTCAGGCTCAAGCTACCTAAGCCAATAAACCAGACCAGCGTAGGACTGCTCCTGACCTATTTTATGTCACCTAACTGTGCACTACCCAGCCCTCACATGCACCCAACGGATTTTTCAAAAGATCTCCGACAAAGAGCCCTGTTTAAGGGAGCCCGTCCGGCATTGCAGCACCGGCCCGACGAGGAGCAAGGCCCAAAGATAAAGTATGACATCCTCCGGGGTCTGTAAGGGCATCATGAAGAAAGATCGTCCAGTTGGGAACTGCACACCCTGCTGATTCTCATTTTTTCATGTGTATCATGCATATGTGTGTATTTGACACGTATACAGTCAAAATGTACACACATACATATGGAAATTCGTTGCCCACAACTGCAAGAGTGCAGCAGCCACACCGCTGTCCCCGCAGTAAACTTGTAATATGGTTGTCGGAAGACCGCCAGAGCTGCAGTCTCCTGGCAGTCGTGGACACGGTCCTTTGGCTGTCAGAGTGCAAAACTCGCAATATGACCCTCAGTCTGGTTTTCCCTCTAGGTCTCCCTGAGAACAAGGGAAAACCTTTCATTCCTTCTGCCTTTCATCATTTTCTTGCTTAGCAGCTTTTCAGGTATACATTATACAGACTAAAATCAGGAGATCTCAGTCTGTCAATTGCTTCGTGTTTTACATACTAGTGGTATACTTTTTAAAATTATCATTATTCATTTTCAGCACCACTGAGTTTGTTAATGCTAAAACCAATTTGTACCGCACCTCAAAATTGAAGACTCTCACAATGTGTGTGTTTTTTTTAAAAGCACGGGGCCTCATTTATGAGGCCTTGCGTCAGTTTTGCGCTTCCAATGCGTCACTTTTTGTGACGCATTGGCGGCGTAAAACATGCCTTCTGTTGCGCATTATTTACAAAGTGACGCGTCTACGTAGATGCGTCACTTTGTAAACCCTTGCGCTACATTATACCTGCATCAGGTATAATGTATGCAGGGGGGCGTCCCCCCGCAAAAAGGCTCTTAGAAGTGACGCAGTGAAATCCATGAAATTTCACTGTGTCACTTCTAGGACGCCGTTGCGTCAAAATCTTACGCCAGCCTCACAGCAGGCGTAAGACTGACGCAGGCCCTTTCACATGGGGCTTGCCCCATGTGAAAGGACGCATTGCTGGAGTTGCGTCACTTTTGTGACACTCCTGCAATGCGTCACTTTTGCGCCATACGGATATGTCAGAAATACTGACGTATCTGTAACTCCTTGTGACATGATGCGTCATACAGTAAATATGACGCATCAGGTATGTCGCAAGGAGTGCGCACTGAGAAGTGACGCATTGCTGCTTTCACGCAGCGATGCGTCATTTCTCATAAATGAGGCCCAAGGTTGTTATAGGGTGGTTATTAGTATCGTTATTATTAGTGTTCTAGTTGTTACTGTTGTTTTGGTCGGTGTTAATATTTTGTGAATCGTTAATCATAATCTTAGGACCATGTTATAGTTAATCACACACCCACTCCTATTCAGATTTCAAAATTACTTACTGCACTGAAAATAAACCCTCATTAGAACTCTGTTAAAACAAAGATGTAAGGATGTTTGCTTTGCACTCAAAATAGTTTTTTTCTGAGTTTGTGTTAATGGATCCAGGATGCAATAGTTAGTCTCCACATTGCAACAGCACAAATGTATACATTTTAATGTATGTATAATGCGCTATACAGCTGAGTTTGCCTACTGGTATTTTGCAGCAGTAAGAACATGAAGAAAATGAAATCCCCATGTAATGAAAACAGCTTCTTGTTTTGAATAATTAAAGATTCAACAATTGGCATGGGTAGGAAGATCATAAAATGGCAAAATAAATAAATATCAGTTTACGGCATGAACAGGGGAAATATTTCAAGGTCTCTGTGGGACAATTAAGAAAATCAATCTTTGGAAATGCACTATTTTGTTAATACATTTTCATAGAGTAGGCAGAGAGAGAGAGAGTGAAGTAGTGTGGCTCACTGGTTAGGTGAAGTAGTGTGGCTCACTGGTTAGAGGCGGCAGACCCGAGAGCAGAGGATGGCCTGGGACCAGGGTTCGATTCCCGGCGCGGCAGGTTTCTGGACCAGGGTCAGCGGATTCGATAATTCTCTCGCCTCGGTGCCCACTCTGATCAGTGATCACACTCTGCAACTCTGGGCATTAGCTTGTCTCATCTTCACTAACGTCCCTACCAGACCGCCGGGGATGCCTGGTCTCACCCTGGAGATACCCATTAAGGGACCATCTCTCAGGGAAGCCAGGAAGGGTTTCGCAGCGGTCGAAGCGCCTTGGGACCCTCCGGGTAAGTAGTGCGCTATATAAATGCCTATACATTTACATACATACACACAGAGAGGTGATAAAGAATAGACTAGATATGTGCAATGCAGAAACAAGGCCGTTTGCATCTGTTTCTCTGAGATTAGAAATATATGAAAGGATGTTTGTATGTGGGTGACACTTCCGAGAGCACATCATATTCCACCTTTCATATAAATAACGGATTACTCTTGAAACATAGATAGCTCACTGAAAATGATTTATTATATAGTGAACACAATAAATCCTTTTTGGAAAAATTAATTACATTTTCAATAGCAGATGAATTTCCTGGTATTCTCATGTTCATGTATATGTACAGTAGTTAAGAAAACTGACCACATCTACTCAAACTACTTTAAACGTAGACTTAATTTAGAGGTGAGTGTGAATCCGGACTCTCTTATATGTGAAACTATTGTACATAATTCTTGTAAGAAAGTGGGCTATTATTTAGGGTGGATGTGAATCCATCACAAGAAATAAGGCCAAAAACTTTTTAGGGTAAACACAGTTGCATTAATTTAAACCAGGACTAAATCCATGGTATCTATGTCACTGAGCAGTTAGGCAGAATTAAAAAAAGATGTAAAGTACTTAGCAGTAACAAAACAATCAAAAGGTACAAACCCAACACAATACAAGAATCCAATAAGGGAACCAAAAATATGAGTTTTTAAAGAGTGCGAAGAAAAGTCAAAATGGCAATCAGAGGTCACTCTTTACAATTGATTGGGATCTAAGCATGATTTCCGGCCGACCACAACAGCGGGTGGTTTAGGTACAAAAGGCAGGTCAAGTTGGTCAAAGATTTTACCTTCTGAGGGGGCGCCATAGGGCGCACAGCAAGATGGCTGCACCATAGTGCAGCTCTGCCGGCCGCCGTAATTATCCTTCATCTATCCTGCTCCCTGCAAGCCATCCGCATTGTCAAATGTGGGGCGGCGTATCTTTAACAGGTGTACAACATTTTGGCAGTATTTGATGGCAGTTGGCAACCCATGACAAGTATAGGGAGCTCACCCTGGCACATCGCCTCTGGGACAACATGGCGGCCCAGTGAGGACCAGCGAACGGAGTTGGGGCTCTGGGTGCGGCTCGAGCAGCCGTTGCAATCCAGTGGACACAGTGTCAAATTTCACATCTGGTGTTGCGGGGGCCCACGAGTGCCTACTTACAGCTACAGACCCGGAGCGACTCTCTGTGGGAGACAGACGTTCGTGGTGTTGAGGGTGCGGGTACGCTGATGGGGCTGGGATTGGCTGATTGTGCCCACCTGTCGCCTATGTGGCCTGTGTTGTGTCCATGGCGGCCTCACCTGGGACATACTGTGATGGCGATCCCTGTGCTCTTGACATCATCAGATGGGCAACGCTGACCGGTGCTGCGTGGCTGAGAGCCGCTGCTGATCGAGAGCTGGTGTTGCCGTCAGGCCTGGTCGAAGAGAGCGCCCTGAACGATCACGGCGCTTCCTATCCTGGCGACCCGACTGAATGAGACCTCCCGACGAGACTATCCTTTGCTCTGGGACCCCTGGATGCAAGGGGCTCTGCTGGAATAGCGTTTGTGATGACGTGGAGGCTGATGTACATACCTGGGGCTTGCCTGCCTGCCTGTCTGACCTGCGGTGAGTCTCAGGGGCACGGTGATGAAGGAGACTTTTATGAGCCGGACTCTCCTTATGGATTGCTGCTGGGCCTCGAGTGATGGAAATTCGCCCACATAATCCAGACCACACAAATCATTATAGCAGAAAAGGCCACTTTATTCAAGACAAACACATTTCCCATCAAATAATCCATTTTATTATACAATGCAATTTGGCAAATAATACCGAAACCATTCGTCATCTTAAATTTGCAATATATAACATCTCACCAAAACCATGTGTCATAATACTGAATTAAAACTTCCCCAACCTTTTTTCCTTAAATTTTGTCCCTCTATTCGTTCTCACTAAACTCCCCCTTCCCCCCACGAAGGACTGGACAAGCCCGCTCTAAATTTATCCTCCCCCAAATTACGCTCCTAACCTCAGCTAGGGAATATCACGGCTTGAAGTGGCAGACTAACATTCATATAGCATTCTTCTCTCTGTTTTTTTTTTTGGGTGGGTGGGTGGGATCTAACTAGAAACGCGCCTTGCTGCCTCCACCTCGCTCGTTCTCCTAAACTCCCTGCCTACGCACCTCTGACCTCTCTAGCGCGCGCCTGACGATCCCCGCCAATCCCCGTAATGGCCTGCACACATGCGCGAATATCCCCAGGGGAAGACGGCTCGCGCCACTCCCCCTGAGGGCCCATTGGGCTACATGTTCTCGCGCTGCCCCGCTAATTATCATGCGGTTCCATTGTCTGATATGCATTGGGCCTAATTCCAAGACGCTGAACCACCTTTGGTGAACTGCTGTATATGGGCCTGATCACCAACCACTATCATCTACCATTTGTATGGTGTCGCTCCACTGGGACGTGCTTTGGGGGTCACGGACCAGCGGCGGATGACTGCATCGCAAGGCCGGAAAATAAATGCCGGCTCCCGAAGGACGCCGGGAACCGGCGGGACCGTGGGGGCCTTAGGGCTCCCCCCATGGTCCCCAACGTTGTATATAGGTCCTGAGGGATTGGGTCCCTGGGGAGTATAGAAATTAGTGTCAGGTGCTAAAAAAATAAAACCGATAAAATTAGGAGTCACTCACCCAGCGCGGTGCTCAGTGCGGCCCCCTGATGTGAGCACGTTGGGTGCGCGACTCCAAACAAAACAAAATAATATTCTAAAATATACATAAAGCTTATGTGTTTAGATCTTGGATTACTCTAAAAAGAGCCCTTGTGTTTATTGAGAGATGTTGGTACCTATAAGTAAGTACCTATGCAGAGTCGGTTGGTGAGGAAGACTCTGTTACCCATATCTGTAAATTGTACACCATCTCCCCTATAGATGCCATCCATGTTAAAACACAGATTGCTGTGGTATATATACCCGATCCTATAATCTCTGAGATAAGCAGAAACAGCTTTGTTGACATTTTTCCTAACTTTCTCAATCTGTGGACAAAATTGATTGGACCAGTTTAATTTCTGTCTTTGGCATATGTTAGACTAGACAAAGACAGTTTGGTGGAAAAGTGACATTAATTCTCCAAAGTTGTCCCTCATAAGCATTTCCAGACCTACCTCAGTCAAAGTGCCTAGGTCATTGCTACCACAGTGCACAATTATGAGGTCAGGGTGTTGGAGATGCAAAAAGGATTTAACCAATGGCATCAATTGGTGGCACTTTAATCCTCTCTGTCCAATCCATTTAATGTCTAGATTTGGCAAAGCTAAATCTTTGTCAATACCTCTGTTTTCTGCATGCCTTTGGCTCCAGAAAATATAGCTGTGTCCCACAATCCACACTCTAAGCATCTTGAAGGGAGGTCTGGATGCACTCAGAAGGTGTCCGTATGTGAAATGGGCAGTTTGAAAACAAGGATTTTTTTTAAATGGTGGATAAGATGCAGTTTTGAACAAATAAGAGAAATGATTGGCTGTTTGAGAACATTATAGACTGAAAAGTAGGGTGCATGTTTCTGTGTTTTAAAAGCATGTTTATTTTTGGTTAATAAAAACAGTTTGAAAAGAACATTACATGGGATTAACTGATATTTTGAAAAGTCAATCACACTTGCTGTGTGGAATTGCAACATTGTGTGCAGAACTTGTGACCTGTGTGTTCACTTGAGTGTTCCATGAACTGTTACTATGGTAACAGGCACTAAGCAGAATGGGGGTAGGGTTTAAAGTTATGTCAATTGGAAAGGGTTGAAATGAAAGTCCAACCTATCCTGTTGTCATGTTTTAGTAGTATTGGAACCTAGTCATTGCTTATTCATTCGCAGAATGAGTCAGGCATTCACACTAGAGTACAGTAGTGAAATATGTAGAATGTGTGCAGCCACCTTACCCCTTACAGACTAGCGAGTCTGTTTTGCTAAAGTCCAAGGAATAGTGTTGCTTGTCTGGAATCACACTGTGAGTCTGTGTGCATTTGGGCAACCATTGTGAGAGAAGCATTTGGTTACTTCATATCTTTGCTAACACATAACTGCTTAAAAACCTATCACTCCCCTTGCATTTCTCCAGTGACCCATTCAGCACCATGTACTAATTAATTCGCTGCGTGAAAACGTAACCGCTTATAAATTCACCCAATCATTCTTCTTACAGTACTCTAATCATTCAGTCAGTACTCATGCAGTGATCTTAGCACATGGACTACTACAAATCTCTGTCCAATATGCATTCAGTCCTCTTACCACGTATACACCTATCTTTCACACCTTCATTTCCCAAGGCAGTATCCATACTCTCCAGCAAACACCTTGTCACTCTCCTTGCACTCCTCAGCACAATGTACTAATCAATTCACTGTGCCAAAACCCAACCGCTTATAAATTCACCCAGGCATTCTCATTGCAGTACTCTAATCATTCAGTCAGTACCAAAGTATTCATGCAGTGATCCAGGCCTTACAACACGGAGTGCTACAAACCTCTGTCCAATGTGCATGCAGTCCTTTAATCACCTATACACTTATCTTACCCACCCTCGTTTCCCCTGGTAGTATCCATACACTCCAGCAATCACATTGTCACTCTCCTTGCACTCCTCTAGTGACCCATTCAGCACCATTTACTAATCCATTCACTATGCCAAAATCCAACCTCTTATCAAATTATGTTGGACTCTCTTTGCAGTACTGAAATTACTCAAATTAAAAGACATATACTTAAGGATTGGCCTAGCCACTAACCCTAGTACAAGTCAATTTCTTTATATACTATGCATGCAAACCTGCAATAAGCTACAAAGTATTAATACACTCTTCAAAATACCCAGTTAATACCTAGGTAGTGTTGGAATCCCTCTGTCATAGGATCCCATGTGACGTGAAAAAAAAAGATTTGATTGGTTTATAACATCTCCCATTGTACCTATTGAAGGACTGCAAGCATTTCAATTGTTCTTCTTTAAGCATCTTTGGAGAGATATCTCTGTACTTACCTCCTGTCACTCTCATGCAATTTGTCAATCAATCAACTAGTAATATGTTCTTATTGTAACAGTCTGCCAATACCTAAGCACTTAATGGGAAGATTTAGAAGCATCCTGTACCAACAATATGTCACTTTTTGTAACATGGTGATGGCGCAAGACACTCTTTCATATTTACAAGGAGAGGAAAAGGCACTCTGTATAGCTTTTCTTCTCCATGTAAATACGACCTCATCATACACACCACTTTGCATTGAAGGGGCGTTCCATAGGTGTTGCTGAGGTTGTTTGCACACAACACTCATAGAACAAGACATATCTCCAGAGTTATCATAAATCATAAATCTGGAGATGTGTGTAAATGCTGCACCATCCTCCAGTTGGTGTAGCAAGGCACAACAAGGGAAATTGTTTAAATTTCTCCTAATTTTTTCTCTTTCAATATATGCTGCATTGCACAGCATACATTGAAGGAGAAAAATGCCTTCACTTATTGTTTTTGTGCAGGAAGGTGTGTCTTCCTGCACAAAAACAAACTCTGCACAACACAGATATCCTTGCACCATGGTGCAAGGGTGCCTGTGTCACTGCATGGTTGCAGTTTGTGCAGCAGTGCAGAGGTAAGCATAGACTTGCATATTTATGTACCTAAGTTGCATCCCCATGCTTCGGAAGTACCACAGCACACTGCAGATAAAGAGCTTACAGTGTCATGCTGCAGCACTTCCTTATAGTTCTGCACTTATACATTCACCATACACTACTAATGCATTCTTTCAGTCAATTATGCACTACGCATACATTCAATCCATCTTTCACACATTATCATACAAAGCTATTTCTTTAACCAGAGAAGTTAATTCTGAAAAGAACTTTTTTGTTGTTGTTTTTTTGTATTATATTTATTTTGTAGTTTTCTAAACGATTTTATTATTTTTTGGGTGTTTTTTCAAAAGGATGAAAAAAAAGGCAACTTCAGGAATTAACAGCCATTCCCAGCAAAAAAGCAAACAAAAGTCTAACAACGATGATTTAGTTGCGCCTCACACACTAGGTCAACAGACTGCTCTCCATAGCATATAAGCTAGTTGCACTTTATGCAGTCCTCCTTCCGTAGAGCAAATTCAGGATATATGTCCGGTGGTGATGGTGATGTAGAACTGCAAGAGATACTAGGCACTGCAGGTGGAGGGTTCTGTTGTAATCTCCAGCACTCCTCCCGAGCCAGATTCACTGGATAAAGAGTCTACAGGTGTTTATACATAGAGGCAGTACCTCTGGATAGGACTCTTTCACATATCTTGCAGGTGACTTTGGTGGCATTCATCATCTTCTGCCCCTCTGTATAAGTGAAAAACTTCCACACCACTGATATTTATTTATTTATTATTTATTTAGCGATTTATAGAGCGTCTGGCGACCCGGAGGCATCCCGGCGCTGTGAAAATAGTGAAGACCGGAGGGGAGGGGGAGGGGTACTATTTGGGGAAAAGGAAAGTTTTCAGTCTTTTACGGAAGAGAAGGTGACAGGATTCCAGACGCAGGCTGCGGGGGAGTGAGTTCCATCCTGAGGACGCTTTTACCGCAAAGCGTCGACCACCGGTGTGTACCTTCCTGAATCTAGGGACAGTGGCCAAGCGTTCGTTGTCCGAGCGCAGGAGTCTGGGGGCTTTGTAGGGGGTGACCATGTCTTTCAGGAAGGCGGGGCCTACACCGTTGATGAGTTTATGGGCAGTGCACAGAGCCTTGAATTCTACCCTCTGACGCACAGGAAGCCTGTGTAGGGCCTTGAGGGCAGGTCTGGCCGAGGCTCTGGGGGGAGACTCATAATGAGCCGCGACGCCGCATTTTGAGTGCGTTGGAGTTTCGCCAAGGTGGATTCAGGGGCACCGAGGTAGACGGCGTTGCTGTAGTCTAGCCGGGCCAGAATGAGACCTTGAACCAGTAGTTTCCTTGATAAGGGAGGAAGAAGTGGAAGGATCTTGTGGATCGATCGCATGAGTCCAAAACAGATTCCTGCTGTTTTGGCTGCCTGGGTCTTCATGGTCAGCTCAGGTTCCAGCCAGACTCGCAGTGTCTTGATTTCTTTATTCGGGGTTGGCACCTCACTGAAAACGTCTGGCCAGACCGAAGGGGGGATGGTTGTCCATTTCTTGCCCATGAGCATGATTTCAGTTTTCGCTCCGTTGAGCTTCAGAGAGGACTCGCTCATCCAGTTGTGAATGTCCTGGAGGCAGTTCACTAGGTTGTCTGGGTGGTTGTCAAGGTGGGAAAGTGAGACGACCAGTTGCGTGTCGTCCGCATAGCTCACTATTTTTATCCCGTAAGGGGCAACAACATCCTCAAGGTGGGCCATGTAAACATTAAACAGGGTGGGACTAAGCGAAGACCCCTGGGGGACTCCGCTTGAGAGTGGAAGAGGGGCAGAGTGTGAGTTGCCGTCCCAAACCTGGAATGAGCGGCCTGATAGAAAAGAGTCTATCCAAGCGAGCGCAGCGCCCGCGATTCCTGCCCTGGCCAGCCGATGGAGAAGGACACGGTGGTCCACCGTGTCAAAGGCTGCACTGAGGTCCAGGAGGATCACCGCCACTGACCCTCCTGAATCCAGAATGCACCTTGCCTCCTCGATGACAGTGAGGAGTGCGGTGTCCGTGCCATGGCCGGGGCGGAATCCAGTTTGAGACCGACGCAGGAGATTGTTGGCTTCGAGGTACTGGGATAGCTGCACATTAACCAATTTCTCCGCCATCTTGCTAATGCATGGGAGAAGCGAGATCGGTCTGTAGTTGGCCATGTCCGCGGGGTCCAGTTGAGGTTTTTTGAGAAGAGCCTTGACAACAGCGCTCTTCCAGTTCGGAGGAACAGAGCCTTGCGATAGAGACCCAAGATACTGGCCTTTGTGGGCATGGAGGTTCTGCAACAAATTCCTCCTCTGAAAAATGTTCTGAGTCCTGTTGTTGTTGTCCTGATGCCATGTTGTCCTTCTTTTGAAAAACACCACAAAAAAATGATGATATTAAAGTTCTTCTAAGTCGGAATGTGTCTCCAAAGAAGCTCAAAGTAGAATGATGGAAATGGGTGGGGTCGTTCAATAGTTACAATGGGAAATGTTATTAACCAATCAAATCTTTTTTTTTCAAGTTACATGGGATATAATTTTTCTGACTCTCAGTTTATGTGGAGGGAAGATCTTTTCAGCCAATACCGGCAAGTCACTCACTTCCGGTCTCAAAACTGAAGTACGAAGGTTAGCAGGCTAGTCTGCCGCTCCCCCAGTACTTAAACACCATGTCACCGGTGACGTGCCCGTCCACGCCTGGACCAGGCCGAGGGCCACCCTCCCTGCCGGATTCTCACAAGATTCCTGCTCCACCACATTATCTTATAACTCGGAGCAACTCAAAGCAATGAACAGGCCCCATCACAGCTGCATGACTATTGGTGTAGACCGATCAAGGCACTCTCCCTTTGTCTGCTCTACTTGTTCCTTCACCCTAAGGGATCATGCTCATCTTCGGACTCCCACAGTATATGAAAAAAACTCAGCACCTAAAATCATTCGATCGGCTTTAATCAATGTAATATGAAATTGCAAACATCATTGAAAATTGGAAATTGGAAGCTTGACATCCTTTTTTTTAATGGAAACCTGGGGAGATCTTTCATGTGGTCCAGATTTTACCACAGCATCTCCTGAGGGCTTCTCGAACATCAGGTTCGATAGAACCCCCAAAAAAGGAGGAGGCCTCGCCATTATTTACTGCAATAACTTCACACTGCGGATAGAACATGTCCCTATTACGACATGTGAAGCAGTCAACTTCACCATTTCAACTCCTCAAATTCAGTTAAAGGCATTCTTCTTTATCGCCCCCCTGGTCCTCGAACTGCTTTCCTGACCAACTTGGGTGTTCTCCTTGAACCCGTGGCAGGGGAAAACAATTTTACCACCTTAGGAGACTTTAATTTCCATATGGAAGCTCATGATAATTCGACACTATGGCTCTTTTGTCTGAAAGTGAATCGGTAGGCTTTAGGCAATTGGTTCTATCCCCGACTCACTCCGCGGGCCACACATTATATGGCCTTTTTTCCAACCACAACCTACTCACTTTAGGAGATACTCTCCCACTAACATGAACGGATCACTCTGCGGTCCTTTTTGATATTAAAATAAAGACTAGCTCTACGTTGCCTACTAAATCTCTGGCCCCTATTAATTTTAAAGCTTGGAAGAGTTTGATGTGGCCGAATTTAAATCTAAACTGCTTGCCTCTCAGATACTTGTTATCTCTGACCATGAGATGGCAGCCACAAATTACACTAACTGGATTCAGGATACAGTAAATGTAACGGTTCCTACAAAGAAAAGGTCTACCAATAGGGTTTCTAGTTCTGCCCCTTGGTTCAACCAGATTCTCAACCTTGAAAAACAAAGTTGTAGACGGCAAGAACGAAAATGGCAACTACACTATGACCCTGCTGAAAGAATATGCTACAAACAAAGGCTGACCAAATATAAACATTTGGTCATCCTTGAAAAAAGTAAATTTTACAGCAGTCAAATTGAATCTGCTCACAATTCAGTTAAACGCCTTTATCAGGTTGTCACACACCTATCGGGAAAAGATACATCCGTCTGTGTAGATGCTACTCAAGATATGTGTGATTCTCTGGCAACTTATTTCCAAGGAAAAGTCTGTGATATCTATTCGCATTTTAAGACACAAACTACCAGTGACCCCCTCTTACCACCTCCACAAATAGATCTTAAAGACGGTCATGAAACTGTTACCTCTGCTACTGACACCAAAGTTGTTCCGACTTTCCAAATTTTAGCCAGGTTTCTCCAGAATTGGTATTCCACCTTCTTACCACCATTATCTCTGGCTCCCCGGATGATCCTTGCCCTCCATCTATATTCAAACGATCTCCTGAGATTATTGGTTTCAAGCTTACGGAGATCTTTAATGCCATGAGCCGAATCATGTGCATTCCCTTCCATTTGGAAAAAAACTGTTATCAAACCTCTTATCAAAAAGAGCACCCTAGATCCCAGTATTGTCACCAGCTGTGGGCCCATAGCCTTCCTTCCATTTCCAGCTAAAATTGTGAAAAAAATCATGAATGCTCAGATCTCAGATTACATTGATCAAAATAACTGTTAGGATGACTCTCAATTCGGATTCAGGAGAGGACATGGCACAGAAACCGCCCTAAATAAAGCGTCCGACGAAATCAGGAAGATTTTAGATGGAGGGGGGCTGCAGTTCTTATACTGCTAGATCTCTCGGCGGCCTTTGTCACGGTCGATCATGTTACTTTGATTGACCATGTCGCTGCAACAGGAATAACACAAGGTGCTATATCCATTCTTTCCTCTTTCCTCGCCAATCGTGAGCAGTCCATGTCCTTTGCTAAATTCAACTCGTCACCATGTGTCTTGCCTTGTGGTGTTCCCCAGGGATCCTCGCTAAGTCCGACACTTTTTAACATCTATGTGTCTGACTTGGGGAGGATCATTAAATCACATCACCTGGCTTTAACATCATACGCAGACGATACTCAACTGGTGTTGGCTGGCAATAACAATGGAGAGAAAATGGCCCACAATTTCCAAATTAGAATGCTTGCAATAAGTGCGTGGATGACTGAAAATTGCCTTAAACTAAACTCCGAGAAAACTGAGGTGAAAGTCTTTGGCAACCTCTCTCCGGCCTGGTCTCCCACGTGGTGGCCAGCAGGACTTGGACCTCCCCCCACTCCAGTTGCCAAGGTCAGAAACCTGGGGGTTATTTTTGACAGTAAACTGTCATTTGTGCATCATGCAAACGCTATGGTTTCCTTTTCATTCTTCACTATAAGAATAATTAGTAAACTTCTCCCCTTCCTCCCCATCAACGTGGTTAAAACTCTAGTCAGCACTTTGGTGATGTCATGCATCGACTATTGCAACGGACTCTTTGTTAATGCCCAAGAAAGAGTATTGAACAAGTTGCAGTTGGTGCAGAATGCGGCAGCCAGATTGATTACAGGAACACCTACGTTTAAACCAATTTCTTAAATCATCAGTCAGCTCCATTGGCTTTATGCATTGCTTTCAAAGCAATTCATGCCTCTGGACCGGCATTCCTAAAACAATCTTTATGTCCTTACATGCCGGCACGATCTTCCACAGCAGGCCTCCTAAAGGTCCCAAAAACAAAAAAAGTCTCATAGGGTGATAGATCTTTCATAATTACATCTATCAAACTTTGGAATAGCCTACCATACCAAATTAAGATCAGCACATCCTTGTTAATAATTCGGAAGCAGATAAAGACCTGACTTTTCAATCAATAATATTTGCTCTACAGTTAGTGTATCCATAAGCCCCGAGACATCTACGGGTATTTGTGAGCTCAATAAATCTCTTAAATAAATAAATGAATAAATAGCTTATAATGTCTTGCCCTAATATGTATATTAAAGACATATATATATATATATATATATATATATATATATATATATATATATATATATATATATATATATATATATATATATATATATATAATTTTAGACAATAAATGTCACGCAGAAGAGCACGAGCGTCGCATACAGTAATGCGCATGTGTCACAAATGCGCGGGAGATGGAGTCGCCAACTGGTCGCATAGCAATCGCGCACGAAAATACGAACCCGTCGATCACCCTACGTGGATCCTACACAACATTCCTAAAATTGCGGCTAGGTTCCGCGCAGTGATCGACAAAGGTACCCTTTGGGTGCGCGGCTCCCAAAAAAAAAAGAAAAAGAAAAGAATATAAATATATTAAAATAAAAATATTTAAAAAAAAACAATATTTCAGTTTCAACATTTAAAAAAACTTTTTTTTCCATTTATATAAAAAATATATAAAGTAATTTAAAGAAACAAAGTAGTAAAAATAAATAGTTAAACAAATGTAGAAAATCATTATCAAAAATATAAATATAACTATTATTACATTTAAAAATTGTCATTTAAAAAAACTTTGAAATTCACTGAAAAAAACATAGGTTTCAGACATTTTATAGTTAGGAATTAGCATTTAAAGAACCTTCGAAATTCACTGAAAAAAACATAGGTTTCTGGGCTGTTATAGCTAGCTGGACATTTCACTCATACAAAACCATTCAAATTCCTTTGTTATACTTAGTTCGACTAAATATAACTGTCGCGCCCGCAATCCAAAGCATGTCTCCCCTCAACGCTAATGGCAGAGCCCCCGCCAGGAGATAAGGAGATAAAGAAAGTGTGGCAGGGGGACTACGGTGAACCGCGAATGGCAAACAGCTTCAGCTTCAGCTTCAGCTTCCGTCCCAGTTGAGACTTCGGCAGTGGCTCGGCTCCGGCAGCGGCCTGGCTCTGGCAGCAGCTCGGCTCTGGGAGCGGCTCGGCTCTGGCTGTCAGCTGTCAGCTGTCAGCTTCAGCTGCGGGCTGCAGGCTGAGGTCTGCTGTCTGCAGGGGAATCTTGTGCCTGAGCTTAGGGAAGTGCTCAGTCAGGGCGCACAGTTGAGAGCGGGCGAAGCTGGCCGCCACGGACACGACTGTCAGGAGGCACAGTGGTTTGTGAACCAGCCACCACTCCCTAAGACTTGATTTCAAGCTGCTGTCGGGTCTGCTGGCCTGCTGGTGCTAAGGTCGGTCCACCTACACCTTTCCAGTCGCCCATCCATCGATTGGCAGCCCATTTGCCTGATCATCGCCCGGGGCAGAGATCTCCCAGCCTGTCTCCTGCCTTCCACCTGGAGATTCGGCAGTGTTGCCACTTAAGGAGGTGACACACGGAAGAGCGTGCACAAAAGGGGTGAGCAGGGATTATTAAAGAGTGGACATCTACTTGGAAGGTCAGGACCGGCCGCGGGCCCGGAGCGGCGCGGCAACTGGTAACTAGCACCTTCTAACTAGACTACTGTCAGTACAATCAGCTCCTTTGACGATCCATTGATTACCCATTCTTGGGTTATAGCAGGCCTATTTTCTGGTGGATTGTTGCCCTTGGATTGTTGTCCCTGCAGCCTTTTTCCATTACCTTGGGGTCGCCATAGTTCCTGGAGGGTATCAGGGAGTGTGCAAGCACCACTCCCAGCAAGCTGCAATATCTGCGGGATCACCATGGAGATTTGCAAGCCGCTTAGGAAGCTGCCGTGGAGAAAGGGCATTGTTCTACGTGCCGTCTCCCTGGGGGGCACCCAGCAGCAGTTGCCGCCACCCCAGGTCAAAACGCCTAATTCAGGTGGCTCACTGTCACAACCTCGGAGTAGCGACTTTTTTGGCAACACTGCGCCTCAAACAGGCTCTCCCCCCATCGTAACGTTATGGCAGGACGCGGAAACAAAGACAGATACCCTGGTCCATGACAATCATTCCTCCTCCAGCCCTGCACACCCCAAAAGCTCACTTTCGAGAAATCTTCATCCATCCTTGCCCAAAGCCATGGGTTCACGTGAGAATCATCAGTTGCGTTCGTCTTCCCAGGACGACGCCATCACGACCCAGGACAGCACTATTGTCTCTCCAAGTACCCTTTTTACTGGCCTGTGGAACCTATCTGAACCAGTCTCGGACTCAGACTCTACAAACACCACTACAAACGCCACTGCAATAAATACTGCGGCCAAGTTACAAGTCCAAGTCCAAGTCCACGGCGGAGCGCTGTCTACACCTCTAAAATATTCTGACAACCGCAACATGGCAGACTTAACACCTAAGCCCTTACCACAACGCAGCCCTGGCTTAGGTGTTCTCTAACTCAGTCAGAAGGACCCTCGATCATAAAAAAAGTATCTAAAGTCTTAAAGCCCCCTGTCATCCAACCAATTCCTGGCCTCTCTAGAAGCCCGAATCGAAGAATCCCTTGCTCACACACCGGGCCTCAGCTCACATTCCAACTCCTCTAGTATTGTGCAAGATGATCAAGAGCTACCTGTGTTCACTTCCCTGGGTTCCATAAATTCCATCTCGGTCTCGCTGTCATCACTCCATGTAAAGCAAGACGCAATCGCTGCAGCCATGCTATGGCAATCTCAGAAAATGGAACTGCAGATTGACCTAATTCAAACTTTGACTTCAGCACTGTCTGACCTGGGCTCCAGACTAAGCGTTCTTGAAAGGTCTGCAGGGCCGCTGAATAACTTGAAACTCTGTTCCTGCTCTCCATTAATTAACAAACTCTCCTCTCTCCCAGAAATCCTGGGAGCAATCCTGGACAGTGTGAAGAGTAACATCAATGGAAACGGGACAGTGAAACTGACACTAGAGCCTCAAACTTCATTCTCCTCTGAGGAGCATTTACACACTGCTACATTGACCGGCACCCCGTCAGGGAGAAAAATTACTCCCCCGTCTTCTGAACTAGATCCTAATAGCTCGGCCAGTTTGTCACTGGGGACCAGTCCAGGAAACCTCCAAGCGGGTCCAGATCCCACCGACCTGAGCAGCCCAACATCGACGAAACCAGCGACACTGCGGCCCATCCCCACTAATACAGCTCATAAAAATATGAACTAGACATCCTCTAATCCCTAACAAAACCTTCATTGTCAAGGAGCGAGAGAAAGAAATTAAAAAAACAATTTAAAAAGCAACGCCTAGCGAAAAGGAGAGTGGGGATTGAGGGGCCCGCGGCTCCTAGCTTGCCAGCCACCAAACCCACGGACCTTCCTTACTTTCCAATCTTTAATCTGGCCTCAAAACCCAAAACGCAAACTATTGGGACAAGCACGATTCAGGTGTGCAACAAGGCTTCTAACAGAAAAACCGGGGCCATCGACACAGGGTGCGCCCGTGGGAACACCCACGGCCTTGGGAGTCGCCGAACTATACTCCACAACGGCATCGTATGGTTCATTGCCAAATGAAACCAAAGGAAAAGCCAACTATGAGCTAGGCCCAGGGAGTCAGACCCATACTGAACAGCCCTTCGCAGCAAGGCCGGAAGCTTGGAATACCCAAATAAAAGGCCAGGGATTGGTAAAAGTATTGAAAGGAGACTTTCAAACTGTAACAGAGGGTGTAGTGATGGGCTGTTCCATATGCCATCTGCCAGAGGCTCCAACTAAAGCCTGCGGGGACTTTCCTATACAAAAGCAGAGGCTTTTTCAGCCCCAACTTATCTATGCCCCGGGAGCGAAAAGTCAACAGGAGGTGAACAATTACTCATCTGAAGCACCATCATCATCATAACACTTGTATAGCGTGCTACTCACCCGGCAGGGTCTCAAGGCGCTTTGGGGAAGGGGTCTGCTATTGCTCGAACAGCCAGGTCTTGAGTTGTCTCCTGAAGGCGAGATGGTCCTGGGTCAGCCAAAGATGGATGGGGAGGGAGTTCCATGTCTTGGCCGCCAGGTAGGAGAAGGATCTGCCACCAGCAGTGGCTCTTCGGATGCGTGAAACGGCGCCGAGGCTTGTCAAACGTAGCTGGCGGGTGCGCGTTTAGAAGGTCAGGCGGTCGTTGAGGTACTTGGGGCCCAGGTCGTGGAGAGATTTGTGCGCGTGGGTGAGGAGCCTGAACGTGATCCTCTTGCTGACGGGGAGCCAGTGCAGGTCCTTCAGGTGGCCGGAGATGTGGCTGCATCGGGGGATGTTCAGGATGAGTCGGGCGGAGGCGTTCTGGATGCATTGGAGTCTTTTCTGTGTGTGCCTGGGTGACCATCTTTCTGGTTTCGGTCGGGATCCATCGGAAGATCTTGCGGAGCATGAGTAGGGTGTTGAAGCATGATGAGGAGACGGTGTTGACTTGTCTGGTCATCGAGACGGAGGAGTCCAGGATGAAGCCCAGGTTGCGTGCGTGGTCTGTTGGCTTGGGGGTGGTGCGCAGGGCGGGGGCCACCAGGAGTCGTCCCAGGTGGAGGGCGATGGTCCCAGGACGAGGACTTCCGTCTTGTCTGAGTTCAGCTTCAAGCGGTTGTTCTTCATCCATTCGGCGACGTCTTTCATCCCTTCTTGTAGGCTCGTTCTAGCGGTGGCGTTGAGCTCGGCGTGCTTCCAGCTCTCCGGGAAGGTGGCGGTGTTGAAGGAGGCGTTGATGATGTCTCGCAGTTGGGGTGCGATGATGGAGTCGGCCTTGTTAAGGACGTGGTGGGGGCAGGGGTCGGTCGGAGATCCGGAGTGGATGGTGTTTATCGTGCGGGCTGTGTCTTCGGAGGTCACCGTGGTCCAGGTGCAGAGGGTGGCGGTGCAGGGCGTTGGTTCGATGGTTGGGTGCGTTGATGGTGCGCCGAAGCTGTTGTGGATGTCGGCGATCTTGCGGTGGAAGAATGAGGCGAGAGAGTCGCAGAGGTCTGAATGTGCTCGCATTTTCAAGTGAATCAGCCAGGAGTCAGAACCGTCAAAGTCCGGGTAAAGACGCTGAACTTGCTTTCTTTCCTCACTACGTTCATAAGGGCCCACAAAACATCCTCAATCAAAACAATCTTATCCCGCTATTTAACAATGTTCCAGCGCTGTCTGGGGTCAATTCTTCAGACCTTAAATCAGTCAAGTTTTACTTAATACCAGGCAAAGGGGGCTCAGAGGCCACCGTAACAACGTGGTCCCGGGAATCTACCAGGGATGCAATTCTCGACGAATCATGCCTATTTAAAAACTGGGGCATAGAAATGTGGGTGCCCACACAACAAAAATATCCCCACATTCTTCTTCCGGCGGCCCCTGAGAGGCAGCATATTAGCGTTCTGAAAAGGTCCCGGGCGCAACTAACTCCTGGCTCCCAGAAGCGACGAAAGTGGAAAATTTCATAAACATCTCATGCGACAACAACCACCGCCTAGTGAGCTGCAAGTTGAACCGCCCTGTCCCTCACGTCACCGACAACCGCTATGGGCATCCTGACCCAGAGCCTGCAACTACACGTGTTCAGCAGCGCTCCTCCTAACGGGAAAGCTAACTGGTCAAATCCTACTCTGACTATCACGTCCCGGAATGTGGCTGGGCTAAAGTCAACAATGGCCTCTAAATCAGCCGTGGAATATCTAAACAAAAGTGATATCATCTGTCTACAGGAGACTTGGTCTCTAGCACCAACACCTCTCTTCGGCTATTATGAATTTTTCCAACCAGCTACTCAGGTCAACTCCCATGGAAGACCCTCCGGGGGTCTTTCTATTTTCATCAAGCACAAGTGCAAGATAGCGGCTACCACCATCCTTCGGAACTCAATGACAGGGCAGACTGTATTAATCAGCGGCCTCTTATCTTCAGGCAGTGCCTTCTCCATGCTCCTACGCTCAGCAAAGCAAATTAGACTGGAATTGAACCCTGGGGCTCATTTTTTACCAACATTTAAGAACATCTTGACTATTGATTATATTACTGCGTCCAAGCCGCTCCTGGACACACCCATGGACCTTTCTCTTGCTACTCCTGCAAATTCATCGGCACCGACAACATTTCCGCTACGACCACACCACAGATTCCCGACCCCAACCACCTACAATGCATCCTTCTCAACACCCGATCGGTCCACAGACACGCCATTGACCTCTGGAATCTACTAGACACCATCTCTCCAGACGTCGCCTTCCTAACAGAAACATGGATGAACGCTTCCTCCACCCCAGACATCACCATTGCCATCCCTGAAGATTATAAGATCACACGCAAGGACCGTACCGGCCACACAGGAGGAGGAATCGCTATCGTCCATAAGAAATCCATCCACATCTCAACCAGCTCAGATGTCAATCTCGCCAACTCTGAACACCTTCACTTCCAGATCCACATCGACCCCAAGACCACACTCGGAGGCACCCTCCTCTACAGACCACCTGGACCCCGCGCAAAATTCAGTGAAGACATCACGGACTTCATCACCCCACACGCGCTCCCCTCCAAAGATTACATCCTTCTAGGAGACCTCAACTTTCACCTTGAAAAGAACAACGACCGCAACACCACCACCCTCTTGGACAACCTCGCCAACCTCGGACTTAAACAACTGGTCACTTCCCCCACCCACATCGCAGGTCACACACTCAACCCCATCTTCACCTCCAGCAATCATGTCTCCTTCAGCCACACTACGGATCTCCTCTGGACTGACCACAGCTGCGTTCACTTCACCTACAACAAGCCGAAACCCATCAACCACCTCCAACCAACTCTGTAAAGAAACTGGAACAAAATCACCATCGACCAGATCTCCTCATCGCTCCTACTAAACACCCCAGCCCACTCTTCTAACCCAGACCAAGCCGCCACCAACTTCACCCAATGGCTATCCAACACCGCCGACATCCTAGCACCACTGAAAAAACGTCAAAGCAAACCTGGCAGCAAGAAGGCCTCATGGTTCAACGATGATCTTAAGAAGTCCAAGAAACTCTGCCGCTCCCTTGAAAAGGCCTGGAAAAAAGACCCAACCACTAGCACCAAGGACGCCTTCAAAAACGCCACCCGCACACACCACCAACTAATCCAGAAGGCCAAGAAAACAGCATTCAAGGATCGACTAGACAACAACGCCCACAACAGCAAGGAACTTTTCAACATCGTCAAGGAATTTACCAATCCCTCGGCCAACTCCAACGACATCACCCCCTCTCAAGCCCTCTGCGACTCCCTGGCTTTATTCTTCCACAACAAAATTGCAGACATCCACAACAGCTTCGACAACCAACCCGGAGACCAACCCACCCAACCATATGCTGAACATTCTCCCCCCTTAAACACCCTTAACGACTGGAACCCAATCTCCACTGAGGACACCATCCGCCTGATGAACTCCATCCACTCAGGATCCCCCACAGACCCATGTCCTCACCACATCTTCAACAGAGCAGACTCCGTCATAGCACCGCACCTCCGAGACGTCATCAACTGCTCCTTCAACTCCGCCACCTTCCCGGAAAGCTGGAAACACGCTGAACTCACCGCCCTTCTGAAAAAACCCACAGCGGACCCCACCGAACTCAAAAATTACCGCCCCATATCGCTCCTTCCTTTCCCGGCCAAAGTCATCGAGAAAGCTGTCAACAACCAGCTCGCCGCCTTCCTCGAAGCCAACAAATCCCTCGACTCCTCACAATCTGGCTTCCGAGCAAAACACAGCACTGAGACCGCCCTCATCGCAGCAACAGACGACATTCGAACTCTACTGGACAATGGAGACACAGTCGCCCTCATCCTCCTCGACCTCTCTGCAGCCTTCGACACAGTCTGCCACAGCACCCTCTTACAACGCCTCAGAAACATCGGAATACAAGGAAAAGCTCTTGAATGGATCACCTCGTTCCTCACCGGAAGAACCCAGAGAGTCCGCCTTCCACCATTCAAGTCCGAGGCCACTGAAGTCATCTGCGGCGTACCACAAGGATCCTCACTCAGCCCCACCCTCTTCAACATATACATGAGCCCTCTTGCGGCCATCGCTCGCCAACACAACCTCAACATCATCTCTTACGCGGATGACACTCAACTGATCCTTTCTCTCCCCAATGACCCCAGCACCACCAAAACTAACCTACATGAAGGAATGAAAGAAGTTGCCGAATAAATGAAACACAGCCGTCTGAAACTGAACTCAGATAAAACAGAAGTCCTCATCTTAGGTACATCCCCCTCTGCATGGGACGATCTTGGTGGCCGGAAGCCCTTGGAAAAGCACCCATCCCGACAGACCATGCACGGAACCTAGGCGTTATCCTGGATTCTTCACTTTCAATGAACAGACAAGTCAGCGCCGTATCCTCATCCTGCTTCAACATTCTTCGCATGCTCAAAAAAACATTTCGCTGGATCCCCACCGAAACCAGAAAAACAGTCACCCATGCTCTGGTCACGAGCCGACTGGACTACGGAAACACCCTCTACGCAGGTACTACCGCTAAACTCCAGAAGAAACTCCAACGAATCCAAAACGCCTCAGCCAGGATCATATTAGACATCCCGCGTAACGAACACATCTCTGTTCACCTGAAAGACCTCCACTGGCTACCCGTCAATAAGAGGATCACTTTCCGACTGCTAACCCACGCACACAAATCACTCTACGACATCGGACCAGAATGCCTCAACTCACGACTGTCCTTCTACACCCCCTCCCGCCAACTACGTTCTTCCAGCCAAGCCCTCGCCACCGTACCTCGCATCAACAAGACCACCATGGGAGGCAGATCCTTCTCATACCTGGCAGCTAAAACATGGAACTCACTCCCCACTTACCTTCGCCTTACCCAGAACCACCTAGCATTCAGAAAGCAACTTAAAACGTGTATATTTGACAAGTAATCCTTCTCCCCTCCCTTAGCGCCTTGAGACCCTCTGGGTATGTAGTGCGCTATATAAATTCTTTGACTTGACTTGACTTGACTACACCGTTTCTGGGAAACAAACTAACAAGGATGGAAATTCCTCATCGTCATGAGAGTGATCATAAGCCCTTAACGGTAGTAATGCAAATGTTAGCGCCAGCCGCCGCTGAAATAACAGTGGTGGGACATTCAACGCTGGCTGAACTCCACACCGTAGTCAGAAGAATCAAATGGGACACACCAGGTTCTGCCAAGGTGGGTTCCTGGCTTACAGAAGTAATTCCAGATCTCATGAATAATGCTACCTCTGACTTACATCATCGGTGGGATTACGTTATCATCAAATTACAAGTCCTCTTAATGGGTCTCGAGGTTCAACATAAAGTCCACGGGCTACGTCTGAAGCGGACCTTTGACCCAGAGCTAGCCACCCAAAGGAAAGCCCTAAGGAGGGCTGTGCGCCTGCACAAATTAAATGGCACCGCCCAGTCTGCCAACAACAGGGCTTTACTGCACAAGGCCTACAAAAAATCATCTTGGGATGCTAAGAGATTAAAAGAACAGAATGAGTGGCTAAAAATATTCGCCCTGCTTAGGGGCAAAAACCTGACCCAGTTCTGGAACTACATGAACAAGCTTTGTTCCCCGAATACCAACAGAGGGAACGCAGTTCGTGAAGAAGATTGGGCCCTGCATGTGACTCAACTATACTGCTGTGACAAGGCGGATTCCGTGGTGATCGAACTAAGAGACCGTGTCGATTTCACCCTGACAGAAATCCATGAGCTGACCACTGCAGCTGAAGTCTCCAAGTTCCTAAAGGCCATGAAAAACGACAGGGCTCCCGGGCCCAACGTCCTTCCTGCTGGGGTATTTAAATGTACTCTGGAAGAGTGGGCCAAACTTTTGACCCCATTATACAACAACGTGTTCACAACCAGTCAGCAACCAGACTCATGGCTAGGTTCGATCCTATGCCCCAAATTTAAGAAAGGAGACCCTATGCTCCCAGCCAATTATAGACTTATTGCCCTATTAGATCTTGAGGCGAAGGCATATGCCCAGTGTCTTCTTAAGCTCTTAGAAAAATGGGTAGCAGAAAACAACATCCAACCTTACTTTCAAACAGGGTTTCGATCCTCGGCTTCCACTATTGATAACATTACAACCTTGGCCATTCTCAGTCAACAAGCAGCACAAAAAAATCATCTTCCACTCTACTGCTGCTTTATAGACTACAGCGCAGCCTTTGACAAAGTGTCTCGCAATATCCTATGGAGGAAACTGTACAAATGGGGGATTCCACTGAGCCTGCTAGGCACCCTTATCTCTTTGCACAAGAACACTTGGGTTTGAATCAAATCCAGCCCGAGGACTGTATCCAGAAAAATTCCTATCGAAGATGGGTTGAAGCAAGGCTGTGTTCTTGCCCCGCTTTTGTTCAATCTCTACACCGCTGACCTGGGAATATTTCTGGAGAAAAGTAATCTTCTCCCTCCAAAGCTGGGACCTGCAAAAAGGAATCTGCATATTCTACAATATGCTGATGATATTGTTATAATGGACCAGGCAAATTCGGGGCTCCAACGAGCGCTAAGCATGCTCCACACATATAACACCGCCAATACCCTAAAAATCAATCAGGAAAAAACCAAGGTGCTGATATTTGGTAGCTGTAAGAACAAGAGAAGTCTAAGGTGGTACATTGGTCCTGTAAAGATCAATTCAACTGCAAAATATAATTATCTGGGAGTCTGGTTCTGCGAGAATTCTAGACCAACAGCACACTTAGCAGCCTTGAAAAAAAGAGCAGGTGCAATAACATACTCCCTGACCCGACTGAATCAGTCCTTAAGCAGCCCTTCCGCAGAACCCATTCTGAAGGTGATCAAAGCTACACTACTCCCCGCCTTAAACTATGGGCATCCGACCTTCCCTGGTGCATGCTCCGCTAGTCTTGACCACTCTCAAGTTTCCATCTACAAAAAAATCTTTCATCTTCCGAAATATATTCAGAGGGCAAGACTACGTCTGGAGCTGGGCCTACAAAAACAGTCCATCTACTGCGAAGCAGACACCTTGAAATATTTCTTAAGGTCATTAAAAGCTGCAGATACCAACTTAAAATTCCTGCTAAAATAAATCTTCGCCAGCCCTGGAAATCCATGGAATCGTCAGATCGTAAAGGCCATAAAATTGCTAGAGATTGACAATTCACTGCTAACGTCAGACACTATTCCATACTCAGTCTGGAAAAAAGTTATCAACAAGCAGGTGAAACTAATCTCCCATCGGATGGACATCCAGGCTCTAAACACATCTATTGTCCTGCTCCCCCTGAATATCTCATACCATCCTGGAGTATCGCAATCTTATCTGCTGGAAAATCTGAATGCAGTGGTTCGGAAGAACATAATGTTCATGCGCCTTTTAGGACTTTGCTCTATGGCCTTTTACTAATTGGGCTCCCTCAAAGGAGGGGGAGGCCTGCAGACTGTGCACCTACCACACCGAATCATGGCTGCATCTTCTGTGCTCTTGCCCTGCCATGGATGCCCCCAGAAGAATACTCCTAAAACCCGTATTTCTAAAATTGGGTATTAGGTCATGCTGGGAGGCTACGGCCCTGTGTTTTACCTCCTCAGACATTGAAGCGCTCAAAAAGATTGGAAAGTTTGTGAGACTCCTGGACAATCTCCTTTCACCCTCTTTGGCCCCAGCACTGCCTCTCCCACCCCCCCAAAAACTCATTACAGACTTCTTTTGTCCCCTGGTTTAGCACTTCCTGTCTTAATTTAATTTATTTTTGGTCCAGACCAGCGGTACAAAAACACTGATAACTATAAGACTGCTTTTATTTGTATAGACTTTTTAATCCTGACTGAGTGTTTTTCCAGTTTCGTTTTGTAATGTGATAACTGTGCTAATGCTGATATTTTAGCAATGGTTTTAATTAACTGTGCTAATCAAATAAACCAATACTAATACTAATACACTGCTGTTGATGTCACATATTAGATCATTCATGACAAAGTCAGTGACATCACTGATGACATCATCCACGTGACAATCACTATTACAAGTATACAGTACTCCATACCGTTATTTACACAATCACTGATTCTTATATATAGGTATTTATATACAACAACTCTCACATATACTGCCTTTTATTTTTTCTACTTCGTTGAACATGTATCACTAAGGATATATTTACTCATCAACACAGTCATAAACATACTCACTCACCCAAACAACTGTTTCCACATGCACTCTTAACCTCATATAGCTAGTGAATCAACTATTTACACATCTTTGCACAGTCGCACACCCCCCACCCAACCATACACACATTCACTGTCTCATACAAATACCTACCTAACTAATCAATATCTAATATACACTTTCATGTAGCTAGTAACCAACTGATGCAGCATTTTACACAACAGTCAGAGTGATACAGACATTCACACAGTTTAGTCACTAACTTATATATTTAGTGAGACACTTTAAATCAGTCACTTAAATAGTCAATCACACAGCTAGTAAACCCTTTATCCAGACACTAATAAATCTACTCATTCTTCAATGCAGATTGCTATTTATATAATAACACGTATTTAAATATCAAACCAAACCACATTCTCTGTATGATGTCATCAGTGATGTCATTTGAGATTTTATCAGTGATGTCATCAGTGATGTCACTGACCATGTCATGAATGATGTAATATGTGACATCGGCAGCAGTGGATTGCCGGCGCGCAAGTTCTAGTTAGTAGAACTAACTATAACAGAGGAATTTCAATGGTTTTGTACGAGTGAAATGTCCAGCTAACGATAACAGCCCTGAAACTATGGTTTTTATAGTGAATATATATATATATGTATATATATATATATATATATATATATATATATATATATATATATATATATATATATATATATATATATATATTATATATATTCAGAACCGCCCATCTGGACACACGATGTAGCCGACTCGGAAAGCACGGTTCCATGATGCGCTTTCTGCTTGCCTCTGAGGAAGTTATACACAAAATGCGTCAGGCTAATCAGGTGTTTTAAGCAAACAAACACGGGACTGCCCATACCAACGATTCACTTTGGGGAAGGTGCTTGAATATCAGCATGCGCCTCATCTAATGGATGCCCATGAGTGTAATATATATATATATATATATATATATATATATATATATATATATATATATATATATATATATATATATATATATATATATATATATATATATGACGCTCACTGGGGTAACCACAAGTTGAGAGGCACACAAGCACAAACCAGCCTTTCCCCATCAAAAGCTTTATTCGGGACACGCAGCTTTGCATCTCAGTCCGTGCTGTCACAGCATTCCGCCTGACGCGTTTCGTGATGAAATCACTTCTTCAGAGGCTCACGGAGCAGTGCTGGCCACACCCATTTTATCCCTTGGCGCATATTAACGCATTTCTGGGAGATGTAGTCCACCTTTACAGCCTTTGAATCGTTGCTCCTGCCGTGGCACAATCGAAAACCCTGGATGGGCACCGGGATGTTAAGCAGCATGCAATGTCCAGGTATGTGCTCCAGTCAGTAGCGGACCGGTGTGCGAATAGGCCGAAGGCAGCACAACGCGCCGAGATCCGGATGGCCCCGAGTTAGTGTCCAGCAAGTTGCTGCACTGGTGTGGCTATCCTACAATGCTGCGCCGAAAGACGGCGTGTCCAGCTGAGTTCCGGTCACTCTTGCGGTACAGTGACTCGAACGCGCCGAGATCCGGATGGCACCGAGGTGGTGTCCAGCAAGTTGCCGCACTGGTGTGGCCATCCTACAATGCTGTGCCGAAAGTCGGCGTGGGGTGCCCCGTTGGCTTATGAGGTGATGTCAGTAGTGGACCGATGTGTGAATAGGTCGGAACCAGCACAAGGCGCCCTGCACTGTTGAGGCTTTTTCAATGCCTGTTTTTTGTTGTTTCCCCTCCATCAAAAACAAAAAAAATATATAAAACTGTGCAAAAATACAAAAAAATCTAAAAAGGTTTAGAAAAGCAGTGCTTGTAAGACTGTCTGAAGCTTATTTGCACCTGCTGCAGCTTCACTATTGCCCTGGTGTCGGGGGCGATCTCAGGCTACACCAGTGCTATAAGACTTGGGGAGGGGGTCGGAGCCAAGCGTCTTCTCCGAGTCCGTGCCATCACACCGCCCCTCGGGGGCCTCCGTCAAGCGGTTTAGGGAGGTACCATATAACATTGTTTTCAAATGCAGTCAGGTCCACAAACGACCCTCACTTACTTTGAGAACTCTGAACTATGGCACCCAACATCCAGGACTTGCCATCCGGATCTTTGCGCCTTGTGCTGCTTCCGACCTATTCACACATCGGTCCACTACTGACATCATCTCATAAACCAACGTAATGTAAATAGTTATTTAATAAAATGTTTTACCCTGTTACTTTGCTGGTGTGTTGTCTATATTTTTAAAATTTGCATAGGGTTTGTCGTTATTTTGGGCGGGGTGGGTGACGGAGCCGAGCTGTCTTGCAGCCCTCATGGTGTGGAGCTCAGTTCATCTCACTATTTTCGTATTTCTCATGAAGGGTTGTTCCTAATGTTTCTATTTTAGCGAGGTCAAAAAGAGATCCAATTAGTGGCCTACTGATTTTGCTCGATTACTTTTATTTTTTTACACGATTTTTCACGATTTTTCACTATCTGCAAAGACTAAACAGAGTATTGCGACTTTGTGCTTGTTTGTAAATAGAGAATGAACCAAAGAGAATCAATTGTAAAACAGTAAATGCTTGGATAACAATAAATCAAATGGAGAGACAAGCAGGCACGACGGATTACAACGGGGGTAAAGGCCTGCGTTAACTACTCTTCACTATCTGCAAAGAGAGAGTACTACTAAGAGAAAAGAGGGGAGGGGGGCAGCGTTCAAAGCACATCAGCATGCATAAACACGAAAAAGTTTTTACCTATCACGTACTTGACATTTTACAGCTTTTGATATTTGCTATTAAAAAACCAATGAAATTCACTGAAAAAACCATAGGTTATAGGCCATATATAGTTAGGAATTTGCATTTACAAAACCTTGAAAATTCACTGAAAAAACCATTGGTTATAGACCATATATAGTTAGGGATTAGCCTTTTCAAAACCTTATTTTACTCACACAAAACCATTGAAATTTCATATATAGTTAGTTCCACTAACTATATATCGCGCACCCGCAATCCACTGCTGATGATGTCACATATTACATCATTCATGACATGGTTAGTGACATCACTGATGACATCACTGATGACATTCAGTGAATATATATATATATATATGTATATATATATATATATATATATATATATATATATATATATATATATATATATATATATATATATATATATATATATATATATATATATATATATATATCAGGAACACTCCAATCTTCCACTTCAAGAAAGGCACTGACTCCGTGAAATTGTAATTCCAAATAAGTTTATTCACTTATAGGCTGCTTTGACGCGTTTCGGCGGTTAGCTCCCGCCTTGTTCACTACATCTCAGCATACTGTGTGTTACTTATATACCCCTGTGACAGTACATTACGTCATGCATGTTTGACTCTTGTTTCATGGTATGGTTCAGCTTATTTTACAATTCTGGCTGCCCTGTTGCCATGACTCTGTTAGCAACGCTGTGTTTAGGCAGACATAGAAAAGTTCCTACGGCTTGCACATTCCTGTGAGAACGTCATTCTCATTAACACGTTTTTTGTTCCTATAGAAACCCTCCCGCAATGTCAGCCTGGTGATTGCTTCATTACTGATTACGCGCTGGATGTGTGAGGTTTGGCTTTACCCTGACTGCGGCGATGTTAAAAAGTGAGTGGTGCCATGTAAATATGGCAAAGATATCAGTATACGGGTTGCGCGCTGTGAGGTTCGGCTTGACCCTGACTGCGGTGGTTTTAGACAATGAGTGGTGCCGTGCGAATGTGGCTAAGTATCAGTAAATGGGTTTCGCGCAAATGTTTAGCATACGTGTCTGGTAGGGTGTACATAACTCATCTCTGCGCTATTAAATGAGGAGTGCTTGCGTGACTATCCTTCGTGTGTGCGGGGTGGGTCTCAGTCTTTGGGTTGAATTTGTTTAAATTGTCACAACCCAGGTAAACACACTATACATGGGACGGTGCCCGTTAGTGTTAAGTAGCTATATATGTTATTTGACTTAGAGTCGTGCTGGGCTATTATCAAGAACACCAGGCGCCGGCCCCCTCTTCTCCAAGTGGACTTAAATAAGGGGGGGGTTTTATTAAAAACACAAATAAACTCTAGGTTGAGGTATCGTGCCTGTGTGACCCTGCGCCGTGTGCATGTCTAATCACGTGTCATTGAGCCCCAACTGTCTATTACACAGAATATTTCTAATCACTCCTACTTACAAATGCATAAAATCACATATAATTCCTTCTCATTGACTTTTGCCACAATACAACCTCATGAATGACGTTAATACAATGAAATCATTCATATATTCCAACATTTATAATAATGAGATGGCATGCATTTTCAAACTAGCTTGTGATACCAATGGATAAACTGCAGAGTCTCGGGGTGGTGATTGTGCTCATATTTACAAAGTGGTGTGTGGTTAAAAAGCGAACAGCAGATGTTTACTGGAATAAGGGAAAGGGGATAGGGGTGGGGGCTGGCGTATATCCAAGTTAGTACTATTGTGACTTATAAATGAACACTGATAGCCTCATCTGCATTAAGGCCATTAGGTATCTTGGAATTCAAGAGGATTGTGTATCTTGATTCCAATCTCCTGAGAGTTTGGAGATGGTTTCCCCCTCTGATGTTTTTAGGAACATTATCGATGACAAAGTACGATAGTACCTGAGTGTCACCTGCATGTACCGTATTATTGTGTCTGGCCACAGGGTAGGCCGGGTCATCATTTGTTACTGCTCGGAGGTGCTGTGAACTCTAACATGTACTGGGTGAATTGTACTCCCCACGTACCGTTTCCCACAGATACAGACCAAAACGTATACTGCGTATTCCGTTTTACAGTTGTATTTGTCCCTGATGGAGTATGGTTTACTTCTGAAGGGCACATCAACTTTGCTTGTGTTTATACCGTGCTTGCACGCCTTGCATTTAATACATTTCCTGAAGCCTTTTTGGTTTGTAAGCCAATCTGCTGTTTTTTTCAGAATTGGGGCATTGCAGACCAGATGATTTCTCATAGATTTTGCTTTCCTAAATGCAATTAAGGGTCTTTTCCCACACAATTCCCCGATGGCCGGATCATTTCTGACCAGTGGCCAGTGTTTAGTAAGTATTTTCCTCACCTGGGTGTGGTAGGCATTGAAACCTGTAATTAGTCTGGGAAGTTCGTTGTTGGCGTTTTGAGTGACAGGGACATGTTTTGGGGTAAACAGAAGATCTTTTCTGTTTAGTGTTCTGCATTTGGTATCTGCTTTCTTACACGTTTTTTTACTGTACCCTCTTTTTTCCAATCTGGTAAACAGATTTTCTTTTGCCTCACAGAGCCCTGTTTTGGTACTGCAGTTTCTGGTCATGCGTAGGCATTCTGCATATTGTATGGATTCTTTGAGATTGTGCGGGTGAAAACTTTGTGCGTGTAGCACTGAGTTTCCTGCAGTGGGCTTACGGTAGGTTCTGGTTTGTATTTTATTGTGTTCAGTGTAGAGTTCTAGATCCAGGAATTGAATAGAGGTGGTATTGGTGGTGCATGTGAATCTTAGGTTAAGTGCATTGTCATTTAGCTGTTCAGCAAATGCTTCCGCCTCCTCTTTGGTTCCTCGCCACAATATAAAAATATCATCAATGTAGCGTTTGTACATGACTACATTTTTTGTAAGTGTGGCTCCATGTTTGACCCCTAGTACCTGTTCCTCCCACCAGCCCATGTGTAGGTTCGCATAGCTGGGAGAGAAACAGGTACTCATAGCTGATCCTTGTAGTTGTTTATAGTGGAGTCTGTTGAAGAGGAAAGTTTTGTTAGTTAGACACCATTCTGTCATTTCTAATAACATTTTAGTGTGGTTGTACACTGTTATTGGTCTCTGCCCCAGAAAATGGTTGAGGGCTCGTAGCCCATCATGGTGTCTAAGTGTCATGAGTGATGTCACTGACCATCTCATGAGTGGAGTGGAGAAGGCCAGAAGCATTCTGGACACAGGAGGATCAGTGGCAGTGATCCTCCTAGACCTCAGTGCGGCCTTCGACACTGTAGACCATCCCACCCTGATCCACCGACTGGGAGAGATCGGTGTAACGGGTCTGGCCTTGAAATGGCTAGAATCCTTTTTGACTGAACGCTCCTTCCAGGTGCGGGAAAACGACAGCTGCTCATCCATCATCCCCCTCCGGTGCGGAGTGCCACAGGGCTCATCTCTGAGCCCTACACTTTTCAACGTGTACATGGCCCCACTGGAGAAGAGGGTCAGCTCGTACGGCGTGTCAGTCATCAACTACGCCGACGACACTCAGCTGGTCGTCACCCTTTCCCACCCTCACCACGCACCATCTGACCTCCACGGCTGCCTCTCCGAAGTCCACCGATGGATGAATCTCTCCTCATTAAAATTAAACAGGTCCAAGACTGAGATCCTCCTGATGGGCCATAATGGACCCTCTCTACCACCTCACCTTTGGCCCAGGTGCCTAGGGGACCCCCCCGCACCCAAGGAAGAGGTCAAGAGCCTTGGTGTGTGGATTGAGAAAGACATGAGTTTTAAAACCCAGGCAAAGAGAACCGCAGGGACTTGCTTTGGACTACTCAGAGCCTGCAGGAAGATCTTTCCCCTGCTCCCAGAGACTGCAAGAAGGCTCCTCATACAGGGTCTAATCCTGGCAAGATTAGACTACTGTAACGCTGTATACTTGGGAGCCCCTGAAGCCACCCTGAACTCACTGCAGAAAGCCCAAAATGCCGCAGCCCGGTTACTTACGGGCACTCCTGGAAGATCCTCCGCCAGGCCGGCCCTCAACTCTCTCCACTGGCTCCCAATCAGAGAAAGGGTCTTGTTCAAATCCCTCTGCCTGGCCCATAAAACAATCAATAGCAACGGCCCCCCTCTTCTGAAAGAACTTTTAATCCCTTACAAAGCAGAGAGGGATCTCCGATCCAACACAGAAAATCTCATTGTTGTCCCTAGAGTGAGAAAAGCCAAGACCGGTGGCCGCCGCTTTTCGGTTCACACGGCAAAGCAATGGAACCAGTTACCCCGAAAACTTAGGACTGAACCGAACTATCTCCAGTTCAGAAAGACCCTGAAAACCTTCCTTTTCCCGCAAATATAATCCCCTAGTTGGCTAAAAACCCCTGGAGAAGCAGATCAGCGCTGGGATGCTCCTCGGAGTTACTACGCGCTTTACAAAACCATTAAATAAATAAATAAATAAATAAATGAGTGATGTAATATGTGACGTCATCAGCAGTGCATTACACGCGCAAGTTATAATGAGTCCAACTAACTATAACGTGGAATGTCAATGGTTTTATGTCAGTAAAATTTCCAGCTAACTATAACTGGTGTGAAACCTATGGGTTTTTCAGTGAATATATATATATATATATATATATATATATATATATATATATATATATATATATATATATATATATATATATATATATATATCCAACACTTCAGGACGCACCAAAAGAGGAAAACCACCGGAAGATTTCATAAAGTGTCTTTCATTATTTATTCAAACAACTTGCCAGCAGTCAACTTGCTCGGGAAATAGACATCTCTGATTCAAGCCAGACGCGTTTCAGGATTTTGGCATCCTTTCATCAGTGGCAGCAGAAAGAAATGAAAAGGTTCGCTCTGCACACAGACAGTTTATATTTCAAACACCTGCTCTGATAGGCGGGGCGCTCCTGCAGCCTCATGGTGCTTGTAGTTCGTGCACCAATATTCCCCAGTGGGTGCGCTTTTCAAACTTTCACTTGCAGAGATTAAATTTCAGGTAAGTTGATGCCTTATTTTCAGAGCCGTGGCTGCCCTGCTTTACAGAAGTCCAAACACACTTGTGAAAGCTCCAACCCTGAAATGGAACTTACACTCTTCCTCCCGATAATTCCAGCTTCGCCTGAAGCCAGAAGGGACCCGCCTCAGCAGTGGGTTTTCCTCGCGGCTGTGCAAGCCGTATAAATCCAACACTTCAGGACGCACCAAAAGAGGAAAACCACCGGAAGATTTCATAAAGTGTCTTTCATTATTTATTCAAACAACTTGCCAGCAGTCAACTTGCTCGGGAAATAGACATCTCTGATTCAAGCCAGACGCGTTTCAGGATTTTGGCATCCTTTCATCAGTGGCAGCAGAAAGAAATGAAAAGGTTCGCTCTGCACACGGACAGTTTATATTTCAAACACCTGCTCTGATAGGCGGGGCGCTCCTGCAGCCTCATGGTGCTTGTAGTTCGTGCACCAATATTCCCCAGTGGGTGCGCTTTTCAAACTTTCACTTGCAGAGACTAAATTTCAGGTAAGTTGATGCCTTATTTTCAGAGCCGTGGCTGCCCTGCTTTACAGAAGTCCAAACACACTTGTGAAAGCTCCAACCCTGAAATGGAACTTACACTCTTCCTCCCGATAATTCCAGCTTCGCCTGAAGCCAGAAGGGACCCGCCTCAGCAGTGGGTTTTCCTCGCGGCTGTGCAAGCCGTATAAATCCAACACTTCAGGACGCACCAAAAGAGGAAAACCACCGGAAGATTTCATAAAGTGTCTTTCATTATTTATTCAAACAACTTGCCAGCAGTCAACTTGCTCGGGAAATAGACATCTCTGATTCAAGCCAGACGCGTTTCAGGATTTTGGCATCCTTTCATCAGTGGCAGCAGAAAGAAATGAAAAGGTTCGCTCTGCACACGGACAGTTTATATTTCAAACACCTGCTCTGATAGGCGGGGCGCTCCTGCAGCCTCATGGTGCTTGTAGTTCGTGCACCAATATTCCCCAGTGGGTGCGCTTTTCAAACTTTCACTTGCAGAGATTAAATTTCAGGTAAGTTGATGCCTTATTTTCAGAGCCGTGGCTGCCCTGCTTTACAGAAGTCCAAACACACTTGTGAAAGCTCCAACCCTGAAATGGAACTTACACTCTTCCTCCCGATAATTCCAGCTTTGCCTGAAGCCAGAAGGGACCCGCCTCAGCAGTGGGTTTTCCTCGCGGCTGTGCAAGCCGTATAAATCCAACACTTCAGGACGCACCAAAAGAGGAAAACCACCGGAAGATTTCATAAAGTGTCTTTCATTATTTATTCAAACAACTTGCCAGCAGTCAACTTGCTCGGGAAATAGACATCTCTGATTCAAGCCAGACGCGTTTCAGGATTTTGGCATCCTTTCATCAGTGGCAGCAGAAAGAAATGAAAAGGTTCGCTCTTCACACGTACAGTTTATATTTCAAACACCTGCTCTGATAGGCGGGGCGCTCCTGCAGCCTCATGGTGCTTGTAGTTCGTGCACCAATATTCCCCAGTGGGTGCGCTTTTCAAACTTTCACTTGCAGAGATTAAATTTCAGGTAAGTTGATGCCTTATTTTCAGAGCCGTGGCAGCCCTGCTTTACAGAAGTCCAAACACACTTGTGAAAGCTCCAACCCTGAAATGGAACTTACACTCTTCCTCCCGATAATTCAAGCTTCGCCTGAAGCCAGAAGGGACCCGCCTCAGCAGTGGGTTTTCCTCGCGGCTGTGCAAGCCGTATAAATCCAACACTTCAGGACGCACCAAAAGAGGAAAACCACCGGAAGATTTCATAAAGTGTCTTTCATTATTTATTCAAACAACTTGCCAGCAGTCAACTTGCTCGGGAAATAGACATCTCTGATTCAAGCCAGACGCGTTTCAGGATTTTGGCATCCTTTCATCAGTGGCAGCAGAAAGAAATGAAAAGATTCGCTCTGCACACGGACAGTTTATATTTCAAACACCTGCTCTGATGGGCGGGGCGCTCCTACAGCCTCATGGTGCTTGTAGTTCGTGCACCAATATTCCCCAGTGGGTGCGCTTTTCAAACTTTCACTTGCAGAGATTAAATTTCAGGTAAGTTGATGCCTTATTTTCAGAGCCGTGGCTGCCCTGCTTTACAGAAGTCCAAACACACTTGTGAAAGCTCCAACCCTGAAATGGAACTTACACTCTTCCACCCGATAATTCCAGCTTCACCTGAAGCCAGAAGGGACCCGCCTCAGCAGTGGGTTTTCCTCGCGGCTGTGCAAGCCGTATAAATCCAACACTTCAGGACGCACCAAAAGAGGAAAACCACCGGAAGATTTCATAAAGTGTCTTTCATTATTTATTCAAACAACTTGCCAGCAGTCAACTTGCTCGGGAAATAGACATCTCTGATTCAAGCCAGACGCGTTTCAGGATTTTGGTATCCTTTCATCAGTGGCAGCAGAAAGAAATGAAAAGGTTCGCTCTGCACACGGACAGTTTATATTTCAAACACCTGCTCTGATAGGCGGGGTGCTCCTGCAGCCTCATGGTGCTTGTAGTTCGTGCACCAATATTCCCCAGTGGGTGCGCTTTTCAAACTTTCACTTGCAGAGATTAAATTTCAGGTAAGTTGATGCCTTATTTTCAAAGCCGTGGCTGCCCTGCTTTACAGAAGTCCACTCACACTTGTGAAAGCTCCAACCCTGAAATGGAACTTACACTCTTCCTCCCGATAATTCCAGCTTCACCTGAAGCCAGAAGGGACCCGCCTCAGCAGTGGGTTTTCCTCGCGGCTGTGCAAGCCGTATAAATCCAACACTTCAGGACGCACCAAAAGAGGAAAACCAACGGAAGATTTCATAAAGTGTCTTTCATTATTTATTCAAACAACTTGCCAGCAGTCAACTTGCTCGGGAAATAGACATCTCTGATTCAAGCCAGACGCGTTTCAGGATTTTGGTATCCTTTCATCAGTGGCAGCAGAAAGAAATGAAAAGGTTCGCTCTGCACACGGACAGTTTATATTTCAAACACCTGCTCTGATAGGCGGGGTGCTCCTGCAGCCTCATGGTGCTTGTAGTTCGTGCACCAATATTCCCCAGTGGGTGCGCTTTTCAAACTTTCACTTGCAGAGATTAAATTTCAGGTAAGTTGATGCCTTATTTTCAAAGCCGTGGCTGCCCTGCTTTACAGAAGTCCACTCACACTTGTGAAAGCTCCAACCCTGAAATGGAACTTACACTCTTCCTCCCGATAATTCCAGCTTCACCTGAAGCCAGAAGGGACCCGCCTCAGCAGTGGGTTTTCCTCGCGGCTGTGCAAGCCGTATAAATCCAACACTTCAGGACGCACCAAAAGAGGAAAACCACCGGAAGATTTCATAAAGTGTCTTTCATTATTTATTCAAACAACTTGCCAGCAGTCAACTTGCTCGGGAAATAGACATCTCTGATTCAAGCCAGACGCGTTTCAGGATTTTGGCATCCTTTCATCAGTGGCAGCAGAAAGAAATGAAAAGGTTCGCTCTGCACACGGACAGTTTATATTTCAAACACCTGCTCTGATAGGCGGGGTGCTCCTGCAGCCTCATGGTGCTTGTAGTTCGTGCACCAATATTCCCCAGTGGGTGCGCTTTTCAAACTTTCACTTGCAGAGATTAAATTTCAGGTAAGTTGATGCCTTATTTTCAGAGCCGTGGCTGCCCTGCTTTACAGAAGTCCAAACACACTTGTGAAAGCTCCAACCCTGAAATGGAACTTACACTCTTCCTCCCGATAATTCCAGCTTCGCCTGAAGCCAGAAGGGACCCGCCTCAGCAGTGGGTTTTCCTCGCGGCTGTGCAAGCCGTATAAATCCAACACTTCAGGACGCACCAAAAGAGGAAAACCACCGGAAGATTTCATAAAGTGTCTTTCATTATTTATTCAAACAACTTGCCAGCAGTCAACTTGCTCGGGAAATAGACATCTCTGATTCAAGCCAGACGCGTTTCAGGATTTTGGCATCCTTTCATCAGTGGCAGCAGAAAGAAATGAAAAGGTTCGCTCTGCACACGGACAGTTTATATTTCAAACACCTGCTCTGATAGGCGGGGCGCTCCTGCAGCCTCATGGTGCTTGTAGTTCGTGCACCAATATTCCCCAGTGGGTGCGCTTTTCAAACTTTCACTTGCAGAGATTACATTTCAGGTAAGTTGATGCCTTATTTTCAGAGCCGTGGCTGCCCTGCTTTACAGAAGTCCAACCACACTTGTGAAAGCTCCAACCCTGAAATGGAACTTACACTCTTCCTCCCGATAATTCCAGCTTTGCCTGAAGCCAGAAGGGACCCGCCTCAGCAGTGGGTTTTCCTCGCGGCTGTGCAAGCCGTATAAATCCAACACTTCAGGACGCACCAAAAGAGGAAAACCACCGGAAGATTTCATAAAGTGTCTTTCATTATTTATTCAAACAACTTGCCAGCAGTCAACTTGCTCGGGAAATAGACATCTCTGATTCAAGCCAGACGCGTTTCAGGATTTTGGCATCCTTTCATCAGTGGCAGCAGAAAGAAATGAAAAGGTTCGCTCTTCACACGTACAGTTTATATTTCAAACACCTGCTCTGATAGGCGGGGCGCTCCTGCAGCCTCATGGTGCTTGTAGTTCGTGCACCAATATTCCCCAGTGGGTGCGCTTTTCAAACTTTCACTTGCAGAGATTAAATTTCAGGTAAGTTGATGCCTTATTTTCAGAGCCGTGGCAGCCCTGCTTTACAGAAGTCCAAACACACTTGTGAAAGCTCCAACCCTGAAATGGAACTTACACTCTTCCTCCCGATAATTCAAGCTTCGCCTGAAGCCAGAAGGGACCCGCCTCAGCAGTGGGTTTTCCTCGCGGCTGTGCAAGCCGTATAAATCCAACACTTCAGGACGCACCAAAAGAGGAAAACCACCGGAAGATTTCATAAAGTGTCTTTCATTATTTATTCAAACAACTTGCCAGCAGTCAACTTGCTCGGGAAATAGACATCTCTGATTCAAGCCAGACGCGTTTCAGGATTTTGGCATCCTTTCATCAGTGGCAGCAGAAAGAAATGAAAAGATTCGCTCTGCACACGGACAGTTTATATTTCAAACACCTGCTCTGATGGGCGGGGCGCTCCTACAGCCTCATGGTGCTTGTAGTTCGTGCACCAATATTCCCCAGTGGGTGCGCTTTTCAAACTTTCACTTGCAGAGATTAAATTTCAGGTAAGTTGATGCCTTATTTTCAGAGCCGTGGCTGCCCTGCTTTACAGAAGTCCAAACACACTTGTGAAAGCTCCAACCCTGAAATGGAACTTACACTCTTCCACCCGATAATTCCAGCTTCACCTGAAGCCAGAAGGGACCCGCCTCAGCAGTGGGTTTTCCTCGCGGCTGTGCAAGCCGTATAAATCCAACACTTCAGGACGCACCAAAAGAGGAAAACCACCGGAAGATTTCATAAAGTGTCTTTCATTATTTATTCAAACAACTTGCCAGCAGTCAACTTGCTCGGGAAATAGACATCTCTGATTCAAGCCAGACGCGTTTCAGGATTTTGGTATCCTTTCATCAGTGGCAGCAGAAAGAAATGAAAAGGTTCGCTCTGCACACGGACAGTTTATATTTCAAACACCTGCTCTGATAGGCGGGGTGCTCCTGCAGCCTCATGGTGCTTGTAGTTCGTGCACCAATATTCCCCAGTGGGTGCGCTTTTCAAACTTTCACTTGCAGAGATTAAATTTCAGGTAAGTTGATGCCTTATTTTCAAAGCCGTGGCTGCCCTGCTTTACAGAAGTCCACTCACACTTGTGAAAGCTCCAACCCTGAAATGGAACTTACACTCTTCCTCCCGATAATTCCAGCTTCACCTGAAGCCAGAAGGGACCCGCCTCAGCAGTGGGTTTTCCTCGCGGCTGTGCAAGCCGTATAAATCCAACACTTCAGGACGCACCAAAAGAGGAAAACCACCGGAAGATTTCATAAAGTGTCTTTCATTATTTATTCAAACAACTTGCCAGCAGTCAACTTGCTCGGGAAATAGACATCTCTGATTCAAGCCAGACGCGTTTCAGGATTTTGGCATCCTTTCATCAGTGGCAGCAGAAAGAAATGAAAAGGTTCGCTCTGCACACGGACAGTTTATATTTCAAACACCTGCTCTGATAGGCGGGGTGCTCCTGCAGCCTCATGGTGCTTGTAGTTCGTGCACCAATATTCCCCAGTGGGTGCGCTTTTCAAACTTTCACTTGCAGAGATTAAATTTCAGGTAAGTTGATGCCTTATTTTCAGAGCCGTGGCTGCCCTGCTTTACAGAAGTCCAAACACACTTGTGAAAGCTCCAACCCTGAAATGGAACTTACACTCTTCCTCCCGATAATTCCAGCTTCGCCTGAAGCCAGAAGGGACCCGCCTCAGCAGTGGGTTTTCCTCGCGGCTGTGCAAGCCGTATAAATCCAACACTTCAGGACGCACCAAAAGAGGAAAACCACCGGAAGATTTCATAAAGTGTCTTTCATTATTTATTCAAACAACTTGCCAGCAGTCAACTTGCTCGGGAAATAGACATCTCTGATTCAAGCCAGACGCGTTTCAGGATTTTGGCATCCTTTCATCAGTGGCAGCAGAAAGAAATGAAAAGGTTCGCTCTGCACACGGACAGTTTATATTTCAAACACCTGCTCTGATAGGCGGGGCGCTCCTGCAGCCTCATGGTGCTTGTAGTTCGTGCACCAATATTCCCCAGTGGGTGCGCTTTTCAAACTTTCACTTGCAGAGATTACATTTCAGGTAAGTTGATGCCTTATTTTCAGAGCCGTGGCTGCCCTGCTTTACAGAAGTCCAAACACACTTGTGAAAGCTCCAACCCTGAAATGGAACTTACACTCTTCCTCCCGATAATTCCAGCTTCGCCTGAAGCCAGAAGGGACCCGCCTCAGCAGTGGGTTTTCCTCGCGGCTGTGCAAGCCGTATAAATCCAACACTTCAGGACGCACCAAAAGAGGAAAACCACCGGAAGATTTCATAAAGTGTCTTTCATTATTTATTCAAACAACTTGCCAGCAGTCAACTTGCTCGGGAAATAGACATCTCTGATTCAAGCCAGACGCGTTTCAGGATTTTGGCATCCTTTCATCAGTGGCAGCAGAAAGAAATGAAAAGGTTCGCTCTGCACACGGACAGTTTATATTTCAAACACCTGCTCTGATAGGCGGGGCGCTCCTGCAGCCTCATGGTGCTTGTAGTTCGTGCACCAATATTCCCCAGTGGGTGCGCGTTTCAAACTTTCACTTGCAGAGATTAAATTTCAGGTAAGTTGATGCCTTATTTTCAGAGCCGTGGCTGCCCTGCTTTACAGAAGTCCAAACACACTTGTGAAAGCTCCAACCCTGAAATGGAACTTACACTCTTCCTCCCGATAATTCCAGCTTCGCCTGAAGCCAGAAGGGACCCGCCTCAGCAGTGGGTTTTCCTCGCGGCTGTGCAAGCCGTATAAATCCAACACTTCAGGACGCACCAAAAGAGGAAAACCACCGGAAGATTTCATAAAGTGTCTTTCATTATTTATTCAAACAACTTGCCAGCAGTCAACTTGCTCGGGAAATAGACATCTCTGATTCAAGCCAGACGCGTTTCAGGATTTTGGCATCCTTTCATCAGTGGCAGCAGAAAGAAATGAAAAGGTTCGCTCTGCACACGGACAGTTTATATTTCAAACACCTGCTCTGATAGGCGGGGCGCTCCTGCAGCCTCATGGTGCTTGTAGTTCGTGCACCAATATTCCCCAGTGGGTGCGCTTTTCAAACTTTCACTTGCAGAGATTAAATTTCAGGTAAGTTGATGCCTTATTTTCAGAGCCGTGGCAGCCCTGCTTTACAGAAGTCCAAACACACTTGTGAAAGCTCCAACCCTGAAATGGAACTTACACTCTTCCTCCCGATAATTCCAGCTTCGCCTGAAGCCAGAAGGGACCCGCCTCAGCAGTGGGTTTTCCTCGCGGCTGTGCAAGCCGTATAAATCCAACACTTCAGGACGCACCAAAAGAGGAAAACCACCGGAAGATTTCATAAAGTGTCTTTCATTATTTATTCAAACAACTTGCCAGCAGTCAACTTGCTCGGGAAATAGACATCTCTGATTCAAGCCAGACGCGTTTCAGGATTTTGGCATCCTTTCATCAGTGGCAGCAGAAAGAAATGAAAAGGTTCGCTCTGCACACGGACAGTTTATATTTCAAACACCTGCTCTGATGGGCGGGGCGCTCCTGCAGCCTCATGGTGCTTGTAGTTCGTGCACCAATATTCCCCAGTGGGTGCGCTTTTCAAACTTTCACTTGCAGAGATTAAATTTCAGGTAAGTTGATGCCTTATTTTCAGAGCCGTGGCTGCCCTGCTTTACAGAAGTCCAAACACACTTGTGAAAGCTCCAACCCTGAAATGGAACTTACACTCTTCCTCCCGATAATTCCAGCTTCACCTGAAGCCAGAAGGGACCCGCCTCAGCAGTGGGTTTTCCTCGCGGCTGTGCAAGCCGTATAAATCCAACACTTCAGGACGCACCAAAAGAGGAAAACCACCGGAAGATTTCATAAAGTGTCTTTCATTATTTATTCAAACAACTTGCCAGCAGTCAACTTGCTCGGGAAATAGACATCTCTGATTCAAGCCAGACGCGTTTCAGGATTTTGGCATCCTTTCATCAGTGGCAGCAGAAAGAAATGAAAAGGTTCGCTCTGCACACGGACAGTTTATATTTCAAACACCTGCTCTGATAGGCGGGGCGCTCCTGCAGCCTCATGGTGCTTGTAGTTCGTGCACCAATATTCCCCAGTGGGTGCGCTTTTCAAACTTTCACTTGCAGAGATTAAATTTCAGGTAAGTTGATGCCTTATTTTCAGAGCCGTGGCTGCCCTGCTTTACAGAAGTCCAAACACACTTGTGAAAGCTCCAACCCTGAAATGGAACTTACACTCTTCCTCCCGATAATTCCAGCTTCGCCTGAAGCCAGAAGGGACCCGCCTCAGCAGTGGGTTTTCCTCGCGGCTGTGCAAGCCGTATAAATCCAACACTTCAGGACGCACCAAAAGAGGAAAACCACCGGAAGATTTCATAAAGTGTCTTTCATTATTTACTCAAACAACTTGCCAGCAGTCAACTTGCTCGGGAAATAGACATCTCTGATTCAAGCCAGACGCGTTTCAGGATTTTGGCATCCTTTCATCAGTGGCAGCAGAAAGAAATGAAAAGGTTCGCTCTGCACACGGACAGTTTATATTTCAAACACCTGCTCTGATAGGCGGGGCGCTCCTGCAGCCTCATGGTGCTTGTAGTTCGTGCACCAATATTCCCCAGTGGGTGCGCTTTTCAAACTTTCACTTGCAGAGATTAAATTTCAGGTAAGTTGATGCCTTATTTTCAGAGCCGTGGCTGCCCTGCTTTACAGAAGTCCAAACACACTTGTGAAAGCTCCAACCCTGAAATGGAACTTACACTCTTCCTCCCGATAATTCCAGCTTCGCCTGAAGCCAGAAGGGACCCGCCTCAGCAGTGGGTTTTCCTCGCGGCTGTGCAAGCCGTATAAATCCAACACTTCAGGACGCACCAAAAGAGGAAAACCACCGGAAGATTTCATAAAGTGTTTTTTATTATTTATTCAAACAACTTGCCAGCAGTCAACTTGCTCGGGAAATAGACATCTCTGATTCAAGCCAGACGCGTTTCAGGATTTTGGCATCCTTTCATCAGTGGCAGCAGAAAGAAATGAAAAGGTTCGCTCTGCACACGGACAGTTTATATTTCAAACACCTGCTCTGATAGGCGGGGCGCTCCTGCAGCCTCATGGTGCTTGTAGTTCGTGCACCAATATTCCCCAGTGGGTGCGCTTTTCAAACTTTCACTTGCAGAGATTAAATTTCAGGTAAGTTGATGCCTTATTTTCAGAGCCGTGGCTGCCCTGCTTTACAGAAGTCCAAACACACTTGTGAAAGCTCCAACCCTGAAATGGAACTTACACTCTTCCTCCCGATAATTCCAGCTTTGCCTGAAGCCAGAAGGGACCCGCCTCAGCAGTGGGTTTTCCTCGCGGCTGTGCAAGCCGTATAAATCCAACACTTCAGGACGCACCAAAAGAGGAAAACCACCGGAAGATTTCATAAAGTGTCTTTCATTATTTATTCAAACAACTTGCCAGCAGTCAACTTGCTCGGGAAATAGACATCTCTGATTCAAGCCAGGCGCGTTTCAGGATTTTGGCATCCTTTCATCAGTGGCAGCAGAAAGAAATGAAAAGGTTCGCTCTGCACACGGACAGTTTATATTTCAAACACCTGCTCTGATAGGCGGGGCGCTCCTGCAGCCTCATGGTGCTTGTAGTTCGTGCACCAATATTCCCCAGTGGGTGCGCTTTTCAAACTTTCACTTGCAGAGATTAAATTTCAGGTAAGTTGATGCCTTATTTTCAGAGCTGTGGCTGCCCTGCTTTACAGAAGTCCAAACACACTTGTGAAAGCTCCAACCCTGAAATGGAACTTACACTCTTCCTCCCGATAATTCCAGCTTCGCCTGAAGCCAGAAGGGACCCGCCTCAGCAGTGGGTTTTCCTCGCGGCTGTGCAAGCCGTATAAATCCAACACTTCAGGACGCACCAAAAGAGGAAAACCACCGGAAGATTTCATAAAGTGTCTTTCATTATTTATTCAAACAACTTGCCAGCAGTCAACTTGCTCGGGAAATAGACATCTCTGATTCAAGCCAGACGCGTTTCAGGATTTTGGCATCCTTTCATCAGTGGCAGCAGAAAGAAATGAAAAGGTTCGCTCTGCACACGGACAGTTTATATTTCAAACACCTGCTCTGATAGGCGGGGCGCTCCTGCAGCCTCATGGTGCTTGTAGTTCGTGCACCAATATTCCCCAGTGGGTGCGCTTTTCAAACTTTCACTTGCAGAGATTAAATTTCAGGTAAGTTGATGCCTTATTTTCAGAGCCGTGGCTATATATATATAGGCACATGCATCAAGCTAGGCATTTGTGATTAAGGAATCGCAAATGCCTATTCATTTAGCTTTCTCTAAAATATTAGCGATTCCTACATATTTGCAATTAAGGAATGGCTTCCCATTGGGATTACATTCGCAATTTGCGAGTACAAAATAGATACAAATTGAGCATGAAATTTCAAAGGTGCAAGAGGGCCAAAAGGCCACCCTGATGCACCCACAAAAAAGGTAAGTATGCACTTGGGGTGAACACACATGCTCTAGGAGCATGTCTGTGCATCACAATGCACTTTGAAAAAATGCATTTATTTGCATTTTTCAAAGGAATTGAAAATTACCATCAACTTGAGGTTGGTGGTACTTTGCGATTCCAAATTACAAAAACACAATTTGTGAATGCATAATGCATCGCATTTCGTGAATTGCAATTTGTGATTCCCTAAATGCATTCATAATTTAGTTAATTGCATACCGGTAAAATGCTTGAGGCATGTGCCCCATAGCCCCTTTCTGCAATAGCCATCCATTTGACCTATGAACTCCTATTAAGTCTCAGCAAAGAACTTAACAATATTTTGTTGAAGCTTTTTTGAGAGTCCGGAAAGATAAGAGGCAGTATACTGCTAATTATTTGGAGTAATCTTTAACAATCAATAACTATAAATCTAAATTTGATTTAGAAACAACTGTATTGAGATCTTTATACTTATTAATAAAAACTCTAAATTGAAAAGGTTAACATGTCACCACAATCGCAGCAAAATTGGATGTTAGATATGGTCATTGGAAATCCCCTGTTGACATATAAAGATATGTTTACAGATTTACATGTTTTATTTTACTACACAGGTTCAAGTCCGGGACGCAGGGATTGATACAGATTTATGTGTCCCTAGGCAACAACTTCCTCAATCCAAAGTTGCTTCCACTGATGGTATCTCATCCTTGAAACCCTTTCTTGAATCACTGAAAAAAGGAATGTCCACCGTTTCTCTTAAATGAGACCCTACAAGGACAGCCTTTTCCTTCTTCGAATAATCATCTTGAGTCCTAACGATCTTTTCGTGGCAGAGATGATGAAATTGGCTTCCATGAGACAGGATTCACTTCTCACCAACTGTAAAAAAAAGTATTTGGAATGAAAACTGGTCTCGCATTTGTGAGAGATGTTTTGGCGCTGTAAATGAGAATGTGTTTTACTCTTGTGTTTTAAATTGGAGCGTATGTATGTGATGTGGAGTGGAACTATTTGGTTTGGAATTGTTAGTTGTGGAATTCTGTGTGTTGGATTTGTGTAGTGGAATTATGTGGCATGGTGTGCAATTAAAATATATAGATAGTAAGTTTGTGGCATTAAGTGTGTTATAATTATGTGGAGTGGGTTTGTGTTTCAGAGTGTAATTATGTGGCATGGCATTTTATGTGGTGGAGTGGTATGCTGATGCGTTTAAGTATGATGTATGCTGTTGAATTGTGTGGCAGGATGTGGAATTCTGTGGTGTGGATTGGATGCATGTAGTGTGTTGTGTAATTGTGTTATGGAGTTGAAATATGTGGTTTGCTGTCAAATTATGTGGTGTTAAATGATAATGTGTAGAGCTGAATTATGTGGTCTGGGTGTGTGTGGCATTGGGCGAAATTATGCTGATTGTAATTATGTGGCATAGTGAAGGGCACCCCCATGCGAGATCAGCTTGTTACTGCAGAACACGACCATTATGCCCACGGAGACGGACCCAATGTATCACTAAGGACCCACCGACTCTCAGCCGCTCCTCACTTTATTCCCTCGGTCACAAGCCTACTCCTCAGACTCATAGCACACGCCCTCCCACCTGGGCTTTGCCCAGGAGGCTTCTGTACCCTGGTCGCCCCTCACTTTATTCTCTTGGTCAAGGGCCCAGTCCTCAGTCATAGCCAGGGCCGGTCCTAGGCATGGGCGGTATGGGCAGCTGCCCAGGGCCTCGCGCTCAGGGGGCCCCCTGCCGGGCCCGCAGAGTAGGGAAAAGCGCACTCGCGCAGGCAGTAAGGCACTTAGAGGGGCCTCACATCTTCCCTTTCGCCCGGGGCCTCAGAAGGCCTCAGAAGGCCTAGGACCGGCTCTGGTCATAGCCACACCAATTCTCACCTGGGCAGAAACATGTCATCCACCAGCAGGGCCAGGAAAATGTTGTCCCAGAAGTGGGCTTAGTTCAAATTCTTTCAGGGTACATAGATTTCACGGTTGAAACGAAAAAATGCCGAACAAAAAATATCATCTTGAGTGGCTCTTCATGAAAACGTCTCAAAGTGGCTAAACTGTTGATTAGGAAAGCAGTAGACATGCGTAAACTGCCAGCAGCTAGAAAAAGGATCTGGTTTAAAAACATGATAACTTAGATGTAAGTTGAAGCAGACATTATTGTAAATAGGGATCAGGTCGAGTTAGAGGTCACATGGGAAACAGTACAGACACCAGGATTTCACATTTCGGAAAATACCACTTTAAAAAAAACTTCAAAAGTTATGTTTAATACCTTGTAGAACAGGTGCTACAATTGAGTGCAGTGCTGTTCACAGCATCTTTCAAAGCATTTACCACAAGGTGTGGGAGGTGTGGGAGGTGCCTAGTCAAGGGTGCCATAAGTGCACTTGTGTGAACATGGGTTCCCACGGAAGAAGAAACTGGGTTTGCTATTTGTGCAGTCACACTTTCCTATAGGTAAATTAATGAATGTGACATTTAATGCCACCCTGTGCTCAAATCAAATTTGAAGTAAAACAAATGTTCGCAAAGAGGGCATTCGGGGTAAACACGGGATGAAAAGCAGCATTCCTGCGTACCAAACATTGAAAAGAAAGAAAATGGCTGAACTTGGACACGTCCCACTGGTGTTTTTAGAGGCAGTGGTTTCATCAGAACTTGCATCAAAGCGAGTGTGGGCAGGGAAGGGGGAAGAAGACACGGACAACGGTAGTGCGGGTGGGGGAGGGGGGACAAGGGGGAATGAAGGTACAGACAACAGGAGCGCGGTGGGGGGAGGGGGTGAGAAGGCACTGGCAGTAGGAGAACCTCATTAAAGAAAATAGTGCTCACTGTCTAAATGACACCTACTATGTAACACTCAAAGTAAAGGGGCCAGTAACCATGGGATGATACAAATGACGACATGGCCGTAATAAGGAGGGACTAACAAGCCTATAAATGAATCTGAAGGCAGCATTTACGAAGGACAAATACATAAGTCAATGAAAAATATGGGCAGGCAGTGGGCTGAGCTTTCCTCACATACTGAACTACAGCAAATCTGCACAAGAGCAGCGCTTGCGCGCAGACTCTAGGCTCGACCTAAAAAGAATTCCATACAGTATTGTATTGTAGGCTCTGAAAAGACCAATATAAATAACCAAAACTGTTGTATTAAAAGCATTTTTCAGGTGCGGTTCAATATACAAATGGGTAACAAAATACATAATGTTTCACATATTTCAGGCAAAACTATCCTTCTATTGTATAGCACTCAAATACCTAATCTACTTGTGAATGATGTTTCATGTTGTGAATGCTGACACAGAATAAACCAGTGTGTTTCACTAATTCTTTTTCCTTTAGCCCCATTACATTTCCAGTATTAATATGTGTAGCTTCTTAAATATATCTGGAGATAATGTTATAAAATATTCTTTAAATATTTGCTGGAAACCATTTAGAAACACGAGGAGCCTGATATGGGTGCATGGTGCCAGGGATAAAGTAATCACATTGAAAAAAGGTTGGCATAAACATTACAGTCGTAGTTTAATAAGGAACGCCTGTGGTAAATGGATTATTTTCACCAGGAATCTTAATTACATTAATTCTAGTTTTGGACTTTAGGCCACGGTTGTTGGCGCTTCAATGACCACGACCTTCTTAATTCCAAATATCAAAAACATTTCTACTCTATTAATGTCCCTTTATATAAATATATTCTGCCGAATGGTACTTATTACCACCTGAACACGCTCGCCTTTTTAAGTGGTACAAACGACATCCTGCACAAGCTTTCATTCACGTTTTTCATTATTGAAGAAATTATCTTTAACAAGTAAACTCATTTCCCTTTTACGGTTCACAATAGTGGGTAATAGTGTCTTTTGACTCCAATTGGACATGGTAAAAGTTGCTACAGCAATGTGTAAACTAGCCTATTGTAAAATGCATAAAATTCACTTCTCTTTCTTCAAAGTAATTTTAACCTGCTTTAACCATGGTTTCATGCTCAGGCTAACATTGCACGCAGGAAGTGCCCACTCTGATGTTGGGGCGCTTTCTGTTTGGATAATGAAGAGGCTTCCTCAGCCAAACACTTTTGCTTCTAATGAAGGTTGTTCTCTTCTCATGAGCTCAGGTAGGTGCCTGCTAATATTCTTGGTGAAAATTAGATCATATGGCTACTTCAAGATGTTTGTGTATGTTAGGGTATTATATAAAATGTTTTTCCTCATTGACTTATTTCTGCCAATATTTCAGTGGGCCCCTGGTCAGTTGACTGGTGGTGCTATTCCCTGTCACGGCCTGAATCCCTGCCATGTTTTCAAGATTGCCGTAGCTGCCGTAGATTGCGTAACTGCTGCTGCACTGGGTTCTGTGAGCTGGAGCGGGGTGAGGAGGAGAGGAGAGACTCCGCCGTAAGATAGCAAGCTGAGACCGAGGAGACTGTGGGCTGATCTACGCTGCTCCTGGGGCTACCTTGAGCTCTATTGTCTCCTTCAAGGCGCCCCGCAGCTGAGCTATTATTGAGGCCTCCCGCAGGCCGTCCCTTATGGTCTATTGCGGCCCCCTATAGGTCTGCGGACTGCCTGCCCTTGCACCTGCCTTGACTGCATGGCGGGTGCTTGGGGGCGGGGGGGGGGGGGGGGTGATTGGAGGGCACTGGGACTGCTGGCATGGTACAGAACAATACTCTAAACCAGCCAGTGACCCTTCAAGGAGCTAGGGGGCTTGGGGGCCCTGAAAACTGAAAAGACTCAAAAGGCAAGGCAAGACAAGTGAAACCAGCTCCTGAGCAGTGTGGAGCCTGGATTTACCCACAATCCCCAGCCCATGCTCAGAACCAGCTTTAGAACCTGGAACCAGGAACTAGGAACTGGGAGCTGCTACATAAGTGACAAATGCTGCAAAAGCTGCAAAAAGCAAGTCAAGCCTGTGGTAAGATGTGCCAGTAACTGTTTTTTCTGGGGGTCAAAACAGGGTTTTCTTTGCATGGACTTTTTTTGGTTGCTATTTTTGGAGTTAGGGGAGTAAAGAAGCAGAGTGACGCACGGAGGGCAGAGGGTGGATGGCATTGTTCTGACAGGCGGTGGGGCATATAGTTGGCGGAGCCTGCCTGCTTGCTGACTCCTTCTGCCTCCTGCTGTTGACTGTTATTAGCGGCCAGCAGTCTTGAGTATTGACCGTGGGACACTGGGGACCAGGGTCACCACTTGGAGATTTACTTAAAGGACTTCAACTTTTATAATAAACATAAACATGTACACAAATGTACAAATATAAAAAAAAACGGGTGTAAGCAAACTGCAAAGTCACAAAAGCCAGAAAGCCATAATAAACCAGTCACAGCATAGCACTGCAAAACATGAGGTCCGGACGTGTGCATGGAGTGACTACATCTACAATTAATACCAGTAGGCACAAAAGGAAGCTGAAAACATCTGCTGGTACAGTGGGCAAACTGCAGGCAAAAACCATACCTGCTATACAGAACCCTCACGCTACATTTGAATTAACTCCAGATATCAAAAGGACAAGAAACATATTACTATATAACTCCAGGAAACAAAATCTTAAAACATCGCCTTTTCCAGCCAAAAATAATTACAAAATGTTGCTTCCTACACCAATGGGCCTTTTGACTCCCCTCCAGCCCTTACACCAAATGGAAAGTGGAGAGAGAGAAGGAAACATAGATCAAAGTAGTAGGGCAGCGATTTCTGGTCTAGTCAGCCCAGCCAGTCTAGTCAGTTCATCAACAATCCCGCCAACAATCTTACTGTGTCAAGCTACCTCAGGCTCTCGGACGTCTCAGACCCTGGGAAATAAACCTCAAGAAGAAGTTAAGAACATAACTCAGGAGTCAAACTCAAAAAATGGGACCAGGGACGAATGGGAAGCCACTACCGAGGGTATAGGCATTTCTAACCTTGAAGTAATAGACATCTCAAATTCTCCTTCACCTAGGAAATTGTGTTATAATAGAGGCATTATCTTTTTGTGAGCTAGACAGCAGGCAAGTAAAAGAACATACATGCCCGCAGATGAAATGGAAAAAAAAAACAACAGCGGAGGCACCAAAACTCTGAATGAAAATCTGGGCTCAGAGAACAAAAAACTGCTTGCAACATCACCAACTCAACATAAACCTGTGATATCCCATCTCAGCGAATTGGATGATAGTGAAGATCTGGACAAATTCTCATGCATCAACAAGGAGGTATGGGAGGGTCTCCTCGAAACATACTCACAGGATAACTGAAGGAAAAACACCCCAGCAGATACAAAAACAGAGGGCCAAATGGGACATACGGCCCATAACGCAGGGGAGGGAATGCAAGTAAAAGCAAACCAACCAGGATGCCTAAAGAGCGCAGCCAGAAAGCAAAACAAAGACATACACAAATCAGATAATAGGAAAGCCTGGGCAAGTCTGCTAAGACATTGCAACTTCTGGTAGAGGTCCTACAATATCAATCTAGAAAAAATGGACACACAACTAACCTTAATGAATACTTTGGCAGTCTTTGTGGTTGCAATTGACAGCCATTTAGGCATGTTGAACACCTCAATTTTTACCATTTAAGAAGTCTTTATTCCATTATTTCATCTTAAAAGACGTACATACAAAATATACATGATAAAATATACAGATTCTTTGTGACATTAAAACATATTAAATCAGTTTAAACAGACACCTCTCTGCAAAGCATCCAGGACAATGCCCTAGGTAATTGTCTAACCTGTGGATGTACTCCCATTGTCGACAAACTAGCCACTCTCCCGACAATGTTGAGTGACTTATGTTCACAAATCAAAAACTGTTTAAATAACGGTTGTACCGAGCTGTCAGCAGAACAATCCTTAAATGGAAATCATAAAGTCACAACAACTCACCCAAATGAAATCACCACGGATGAGAACCTACCTACCAACACAAAACAATGGAAAAAAAATGAACAGCAAAAAACATACACATCAAGTAAAGCACCGGATACCTCAGGAGAAGAGAAAGGGCAAAACAAAATGAATGCAAAACAAAGACAGGCACAAAAATGGAAAGGTCGGAATTTGTGATAAGAACTGATTTTTGCGCCTCTACGGGGCAACATCAACCTTAAAAGAAATAAATCAACGAAATCCATCCACACCAGAAATAACAAAAACGAAAAGTATAAAAATAAAGGTGGGATTGAGTGAAAAAAGTTTCCAACCAGGATACAAGACGTTACAAAGATAGAGCAATCAGAGGAGGCATTGGATATAGAATCTACACAGCCACCTTCGGAAAGGAACGGCACTATAAATTGTTTCAACAATACTGAAGTAGGAACTACGACGGGAACCCAGGTGCAAAACTTTAACCAGGATGACACGCCACCTGGAATTCCTCAAAATCCTAGTACAAATGGTCTAGCCTCTGGGGGAAGCAAGGTGAGCTTGAGCAATCAAGAAATTAAACATATGGAACCAGAGAAACCAAGGATGAGCCATTTTTTCAATGAGGTCATGGACCATAGGGAAATGGAGAATACAAGGACCGGTCATTTACTCCATAAGGATATGATCGACACACAAGCATCGTCCTCTATAAATATAGAGCATCACCAGGAACAGCATCATGAGGCACTTTCAGAGCCTAACCAAATTAGTTGGGAATTAAATCAGAGAGTATCTGCAGGACGTTTGACGGAAGCTGAACAAAAGGCGCAACTGAAAAGAGCATAAGGGAACCTGCAGAAAACAGGAGGATGTCAGAATAACATTGCCCGTCAAATTAAAAACCAAAAAACTGACCCTAAAGCAGAGGTCTTAAAACTTCAAGATGCCGAGACCCCCATTCAACATTTTCAGGCATAAGGACCCCCTCCTGACAAAAGTTTCTGAACCTGTAGGCAGGGCCACTGGAATTATGAGGCAGGCTTGACCAAATTGTGAGGGACGAAAATGTAAATAATGTTATGTGATGCCGCATATTTTGAGTTAGCATTGCTTCATTATTTTTACCCACAGTAACACTGAGAAACAATTTCCCCCTATCAGTACCAGTTTATAACCAAAATACAGCAATTAACATCAGAAAGATGTCTATTTAACCTTAGTGATGGGCCTTCCACTCCACAGGAATACATGCTGACACATTAGAAGCTCACCTGGCCCTGGCCGGGACCAGCAGGGGTCCCTTAAAACCCTGGCGGTCTTGTGCAGAGTTAAGCAGTTTACCAATGCCGCTTTCCTCTCACCCCCTCTCCTCTCATAATCCCAGATCCCTGTTTCAATTTGCAGTCCACTTCTATCACTCCTTTTTACAATGTCTGAACTCTCCCCATTTAACCTCTCACTTCAGCTTTACCCACCGTCTGCCATTCTGTCTTTTCACTGCCCTCATCTCTAACAGTCTCTTGCATTTATCTCATGGCCTCTCTGGCCCTGTCACCTCCCTTACCCCTCAGCCTTTTCATTCACCTCAAGTCTCTCTATTCAAATTTTTCTCTATTTGTATCTTACACCTGTTCAGTCCCCCATTCATCTTCCACACCTTTGTTTTTCCACACCTTCTTGAACCAATGTCCCTCTCCCCTTTTACCTCGCACCAGTGCCTAATTTGAGCCGGTGAGGTTCCGTGATAATTGTAAGTGGTGTTTTCGACTCGCCCGAATATGGTCGAGTCTGGTATCTATGAACCGCAAATGACGAGTTTAGTGGGTGTACGCGTTTTCGCTGTGCTAGCCTAAACCGTTCGTTTGTTTCGTGGGTTTCTTCATCTGAACCCACGGGTTCTATTTTAGATACGGCATCCATTTTGTTTCTTGCCCTCAAGTAGCCAGCGAACGGACGCTGTCCGCTTCGTGACCCTGGGATTCCCAAACTCTTGCGGAAGACACGTGTTCCTTTGAGGGTGTCTTTATGATGAGGGGGATGACACTGTAAGGCAGATGGCCCCGCTGGAGGCTCATCTTGCCGTGCCGGTCTATTGTCTCAGTTGTGCATTCATTAGGCACGTCTCCTTTGATCCCTGCAAATCGTGCTTCCTGATACCACCCCTTTTACACTCTCTTCGATCTGTTCGCTATCCTCGTCTTCCTCTGCACCTGTTTCTGCCTCTTCCCTGATTCGTTTACAGCCGAACGGAATGTACTAATGGTGGGAAGATGTACTTTTACAGTTGGGAACTGCCAAATGCTACTGTAATTATGTTCCGGACCCTGAATACATGAAAGCGACCCCCTATGACATTTACTGTGGGAACCGGGTTGTAATCTTTTGTTCATCATGTTATCCTATGACTAAAAACTGCATAAAAAGAGCGATCCACAGATACAATTCGAAACAGTCTCCTCGAACCCACACGTGTTGTACTTCTTGTGACTTCTGTATTCCCTGCAGTAATAAACCTCGAATCTTTGACGCCGAAGGAAGTGTCCCGTGTCTCTGTCATTTGTACGCCGGAACAGGTTACCCACGAAGGTTTTAGGTGTTATCCCTGGCACCGCTGGGTCTTAGAAAAACCCAGTTCTTCAGTTGGCGCCCAACTTGGGCTGCATCAGCGGTACCGGTCCAAAGCCCGGCGATCGTGAGGAACTTTGTGTGAAATCTCCGAGGGAATGTGCACCCCGCTTCATCAATCCTGTTGTCGACACAAGTGGCCCGACGACTTTTCCCGCGAAGATCCCCGCCTCCTGACGGCTGCGACGGACTGCTGCCCTGACTGTAGACCTGTTTTGGCGCCTGGCGTAGACCTTGGTACAGCGAGACGATTGACGGGCCTTCCTGGTGACGCCACTGATCTTTGAGTTAAGTATTTGTGGGTCGCTCCCAGAGTCCTTTGTTGTTGTGGGTGCTTAGTCGTTGCATGGTTCCATTGCATTTGTGGTTCTTGGTATTTTGTTCTTTGTTGTACTATTTGACGTCTGCAGTCGCCAAAAACCGAGGGTTTTTGCTCTTTTGCGGGGACATTGTAATCCTAAAACCCTTGACGTTTGTGAAACTCGGTTAGTGTGCACGATGCCTGGCCGTAGTACTTTGTTCAGTTGCTTTAGAGGTTGTGGTGCCGATTCCCGGCTGGAGGACTCGTGTCCGATACCTCCGGTTGGAACTCCAACTTACGAATTATATAGTCGACATGGTTTGGGTCCAATCGCATTCAATGAGTGTTGGGTTCGCTACACCAAAAAAGACGGTGTCCTTAGTTGGCCACCTCATGGTAGTTTTGAGGCTCCGATTTTAGATAATCTTGAAGCTAAATTGTTCCAAAGAAAAGCAAGGCTGGCCATGTTTGATTCCTTTCGGTTGTGGTGTAAAGAAGCCAAGCAGAAAGAAATCAAGCAGCTTAAACGTAATAAGAGAGAAGGTATCGTTACAACGATGAAAAATGCAGAGCAATTTCAGCAAGACAAGGAGGAGAAGGAAAAGGAAGTTTTTGATAGATTGCAGCGCATGACAGTCGATAAGTGTTACCCCGCTTTACCGACGGGTACGGATAAGAAGGGAGAGGAAGTAGTAGAGGACCCTTTGTTGTCCTATCTATTGAAGTCACCACCTCTGTATGCACAGGATACAGCAGTTCCTGTGGTTCCTCCTGTTCCTCAACCTGCTCCTGTTCCTCAACCTGCTCCTGTTCCTCAACCTGCTCCTGTTCCTCTACCTGCTCCTGTTCCTACTGCTCCTCCGTCTATATCTTCTCATACTCCTGTTCCCGCTACTTCTACTGTTGTGGTTACTCCTGCTGTCCCTTATGCTTCTGACACTTCTCTTGTTACCCCGTTGCTTTACTCTTCTACCCCGTCTGCTCGACGTCGTGTCCCTTCTGTTGCTGCTAACTTCTTCACTTCTCTTGGACCGATTCTTGGGTCCGCTGGTTCTGATGCTCCCCAAAGATGGAGTCAGCTTCCTGGTGGTAGAGAACGTGACACGCTATATAATATGGCGACAAATTGGATTAGATATCCCCTTAGGAATCCTCCACGTGTGGTTGTCGATACGTTTTCTCAATTCAATGAGCCGACACAAAGATTCGTGTTTGAAGAAATGTGCAAGCTCTTACGTGATCAGATATCAGTTGATGCGGCTGATGATGTATTGGCTGCTCTAACTGACCTTCAGCTTCAGTTTGCGAGCGGAATAATGGTGGGTAGCAATGTTCGACGTGCGGTCGAGCAGTTGCTATCTTTTCGTCCTGCTATAATGCCTCGAGCATTGTTTAAAGACGAAACTAAGGAACTGACAGCAGCGCCTGGTCAGTATCCCATGCGCGAGGTTCCACCAGTGTGGATGCCAGGTAATCCTGGTGGTAATCCTGCGGTCCTGCCACATTTCCAGAGAGTGTGGATACATCTTCCATGGAAACGATCGGAAGTTTTGCAGGTGAAGCAATCTTTACCTGACCCTCGCAAAAATCCTGCAGGGTACTATAAAGAATTGTCACAGCTAGTGGATGCTACGATAATGAATCTTGCCGACATCGATATGCTGTTCGGCAATGTCGTACCGCAACCGGTATGGGCACAGATTCGTCAGCAGGATCATACAGCAGAATTAGGTGGTGACTGGGCTGCACTTAGAGCTGCAGATGACTTGCAAGTCGGTGGGGCTAATCCTGACCAGCTCATTACCGATCTTCTTCAGAGAATAATCACTCTTATGAAAACGCTTATGCCAGCTATGAAGGTTAATTGGGACAAATTGTCTGCTTGCAAGCAAAAGAAGGATGAGAGTGTCTCTGATTTCTTTACAAGATTTGAGGAGGCATTCATTGATCATAGTGGTCAAGATATGGGTACTGAGGGAGGTCAGAGATTGTTCGTGGACAAATTTGTGTCGAATTTGTTGCCGGACTTAAGCAACAAATTAAAGAATTCAGAGAGTGCATGGGCTGTCTCCACCTCTGCTCAGATATTGGCTACGGCCCAATATTATGAGAATAGAGAGAAAGAGGAAAGTGATCGTGCAGACAAAAAGACGTAAGAGCTTAAAACGAAAGTGTTGTTGCAACAAGCGTATCCTCCGCATTCGAATCAGAATGATTCGCAGCAGCGGAATCAATCGCAGTCTCAGTCAAATAGGTCACAATCACGGAATGACTCCTCTTCGCAGAGATCTATGCTGGGGTACAATCAGTGTGCCTATTGTAGGGGTGAGGGTCATTTGAAATTCGATTGTCCAGTTTTGCGTGATCGGAATAGTGGTAATTCATCTAGAGGAGGCCGTAGTGGTCCTCAACAGGCCTCACGAGGTAGAGGTCGCGGTGTTCAAAATGATCGTTCTAACAATTCTTCTGATTCTAATAATTGTTTCGATCAGCGTGGATCATCGCAAGGCAGATCCGCACAGTACAATGTGGACGATTATTACGTCGATCAGGGTACTGACGACGGTAATTACTAGGACAGCCATAGACAAGGAGAGGGAGTAGTATCAGTTCCGGTTGATCAGAGAGGGCTTTACGTCGCAGTTGCCACCTCGGGCGTAGTTGAGCCTTTTCTGTTGGACACTGGTGAAGCGCAAAGTTCCATCATGCATTCGAAACTCCCTGGCGCACCTTTGTCTGGCTTAACAAATGTTTCCGTTGGATTCTCTGGCGCCCCTGTTAGCAATCCGGTTTCACGCCCTTTGCCCCTTACAATTGGGCCTCGTGAGCTGCAAGCTCCTTTGATTTTGACTACTGGTTGTGGTGAAAATCTTTTGGGTCTGGATTTGCTGAAACGTCTGTATGCGACTCTGTATTGTTCTCCTGCGGGAGTAAAACTTACATTGGGTGAGAAAGTTATCTCTCCCATGTATTTGTCCATCGATAAGCTTCCACCGGAATTGAGTTCTCTTCCTGCATCTTTGTGGGCAACAGGTCCCAATGACGTGGGCCTGCTTGACATCTCCCCTTATGTTGTTCACTTGAAATCTAATGTGCGTTTACCACGTATTCCCCAGTATCGTATCTCCCTTGATGGTGAGCGAGCGCTGTTAGCGATCATCTACGATTTGATCGAAAAAGATGTTATCGAGGAGACTCGGGAAACGTGTGTAATAGCCCTGTGCTGCCCATTCTGAAACGCACTGATCCATCTAAGCCTCCTGTTTATCGTTTTGTCATCGATTTACGGGAGGTGAATAAAATTGTGATTCCTCAGTTCCCTGTGGTGCCCGACATTACGGCTTTACTGACTCTGATTCCAGCATCTGCGTCCTGGTTCTCGGTGATTGATCTGAAGAATGCTTTCTTTAGCATTCCGATTGCTGAGGAGAGTAGGGACCTTTTCGGTTTCTCTCTAGGTGGCCGCAGCTTTAGGTTTAAACGCGCTCCTCAGGGCTACTGTGAGAGTCCATCGATATACAGCCAAGCCTTGAAGAGCCAACTTGACGCGTTTGTGTTGCCGGCCGGTGCGGCCTTGATCCAATATGTCGACGACTTATTGATGGCTGCGGACACTCAGGACATTTGCAAAATTGCTACGGTGTCGTTGTTGCAGCATCTCTTTGACTTACATCACAAGGTGTCACCTTCTAAACTGCAATATTGTTGTCAAGAAGTAACCTATCTAGGTCACTTATTGTCAAAGGAGGGAAGAAGGTTGACCCCAGAGAGAATTGCAGCGATTGCTCGAATGACTGTGCCAACAACTCAGAGAGATGTGCGTGCCTTTTTAGGTATCACGTCATACTGCAGGCAATGGATTCCAAATTTTTCATTGCTAGCTAAACCATTGGTGGCTCTTACGTGCAAGGATGTTCCAACTCCTTTACCATGGACGGAAGAATGTCAGAAAAGTTTTTCTGAACTACGTGATGCGTTGTGTTCGGCCCCTGTGTTAGGTACTCCTGACTACAGTAAGCCGTTTACACTATACGTTCACGAGAGGGAAGGTTGTGCGTTGAGTGTTTTGACGCAACAATTCGGTGGTAAGCAGCGTTCATGTGCATATTTTTCCTCGACCATGGACCAGGTAGCTAGAGCATTGCCGAGTTGTTTGAGAGCAACAGCGGCAGCTGCGGTGTCCATCCGACAATCTGCAGGATTGGTCATGGATAATATGCTTACGGTGATGGTTCCGCATGCAGTTGACACTCTCTTGAATCGTACGAAAACTCAACACTTGACGAGTGCAAGGTTGTCTGGTTATGATTTGACGCTTCTGGCAAGTCACATTCAAATAAAACGCTGTAATGTCCTAAACCGGGCGACTTTGTTGCCAATCAATATGGAATCAGATGAGGTAGCACCCCATGACTGTTACCTACGAACTGAGGAGGAAACAAAAGGTCGTGTTGACCTGAAAAACACTCCATTGGAAGACCCCGATGGTACCTTGTATGTGGATGGTTCGTGTTTTAAGTTGCCGAATGGTGATGTGACGACTGCGTATGCTGTGGTGACGTTGAGTACGGTTGTGGAGACTGCGAGATTAAATCAGAATTCTGCACAGGCGGCAGAGCTGATTGCCTTGACTAGAGCGTGTGTTTTGTCGAAAGGGAAATGGGTGAATGTGTTTACAGACAGCCAGTATGCGTTTGGTGTTGCGCACAGTTTTGGACGTTTGTGGAGAGAGAGAGGTTTTATGACATCGCATGGTACAAAGATTCAGCATGTACAGCTTGTGAATGATCTTTTGGATGCACTTACATTGCCCGAGCAGGTGGCGATTATTAAATGTAGTGCACACCGTAAGGTGACGGATGATGTTGGTTTGTGGCAATGCGTTCGCTGATGAGATTGCTAAGGAGACTGCAAGGAATCTTACAACTAGAATGTATGTGACGAGTTCGGTAAGGTGGCCTGCAGAAACTGGTATGTGTGAAGACACTATTGAGAGTGTGAAAGCGATTCAGAATGAGGCCACAGAGACTGAAAAGACCAAGTGGAAAGAGAGTACGGGAAAGTTGGATACGAATGGCTGTTGGATTGATTTGTCGGAGAATAAGAGGTGGATGTTGCCGGATGCGTATGTGCTAGCTGTTGTGACGATGGCACACGGCTTGTCACATATTAGTGCGAAAGGTATTTGTAAGTTGTTGTCCCCTGTATGGAAGATTGATGGTATCGCTAAGTGTGCTGAGAGATTGGTCAAGAATTGTATGATATGTATGATGTACAATCCTGGTAAGGGAACTCCTACACCCCCTGGCCATTTTGCTCCTCCTTCATGTCCCTTTGACGTGATCCAGTTAGACTTCATCCATATGGAGCGATGCAATAACCTAAAACACGCTTTAGTTGTGGTTTGCGCATTCTCCCGATGGATTGAAGCCTACCCTCTTAAAGACAATACTGCCCTGTCCACTGCAAAAGTCCTACTGAAGGAATACTTTCCTCGGTATGGAATGCCACGGATTGTATGGTCTGATAACGGAAGTGAGTTTGTGGGGAGTGTGATGAAGAGTGTGTGTAAGGGCCTTGGAATTCCACAAAAATTCCACAGCGCCAATCATCCCCAGTCAGCAGGTTTGGTTGAGGGGTACAATGGCACTCTCAAATTAAAACTCGCGAAGATTCAGGCTACGACTGGTCTCTCGTGGCCTGACGCTTTGCCTTTAGCTCCGCTGTCAACCAGGGCGACTGTACACTCTCGAGTAGGGCTCAGCCCATATGAGATTGTGTTCGGCCGTCCTGCCAATGTTTGGGGGGTCCCTAGACCCAGTGTGTTTTCTGATCTTGAGTATCCAATGTTGATTGATTATCTTCATGATCTGACTGCTAAACTGAGGTTAATTCACCAACAGGTCTTTGAAGCACTACCGACGCAGACGGAGGGTCCAGGCCACCAGCTCCAGCCCGGAGACTGGGTGGTGACGAGGAATTTTGGCCGAAAACAAAATCTTGAGCCAAGATTTTCTGGACCCTATCAGGTGCTCCTTGCCACGAGAACTGCTGTTCGTTTGGAGGGGCGCAAGCACTGGGTGCATGCCACCCACACCAAGAAGGTACCTATACCTTTGCCAGAGGACTCGTGGGTGAGGAAGGGCATCGCCTCGTCTGAAGCTGAGGTTGTACCGAACTTTGTCCCATTCAGCGACGCTCAGCCTGTCGGAGATACCTCAGTGCAGCCGGACGATTTTGTTGAACATTTGTCATCAAGGAACTCAAGATCTGAACAATTGTCTGGTCGACAGGATTCTGTTTTATCATCGGACCAACTGTTTGAAGATCAGACACGTCCTGGGAGAAGCAGATATTTTCTTCGTTCCAACACCAGAGACAAATAAAAAATATTTTTGCTTTCTCCCCTGACATTCACGTAACCCCATTACCACTTCGAACATTTTTGAATAACTGTGATTTTGTAAATTTTGAGTCTTTTTCTGCATATGTGTATTTGTTTCCACAGCTAGGAGATTTTGTATATACTGTCTGATTAAAGTACCTTACATCCGGGTAGACCGTAGGGCCGCGCAGGTACTTCCTTCTGGTTAGTAGGTCCTGACACTAGGTCGGAGACCGTCGATTCCTAGGAACTCCTGGGGATTGACTATTGCTACACAGAACGAAGTGCGTCAAGAACGTTGCGGACGGTTTTAGAGGATGGCTTTCTCGAAGCTGTCGGAATTGGAAAAGGCTCAAGCTCAAAGATTAGAACTGCGTAGAATTGCACGTATAAAATGCTTCATGTTTCAGGTGTTCCTTCTATTCCTAACTGTTTCTTCGTTATTGGTGGGTGGGGTGTATTACATGATACAGTCATTGTTGCCTTCTGCCTCACCTACCCTTTCTTCTGAACCTAAACCTACCTCCACTGTCTCTCCTCATTCCTTCCACATCCTACCTCAACATGAGCAGGTTAGACGTGCGGAATTCATGAACAATTCCTTCGTTGAGCTCCTTCATCAGCATCAGTTGGTGATGAACACTACCAATTGTTGGGTGTGTGGGTTAATGCCACATACCACCGATAAGGGAATTCCGTACTTGGTCCTTCCTTACAGTTCCCAGGGTTCAGCTCGAGCATTTCAAACAATGTTTCGAAGCGCACTAGATTCTTACCCCAATCGAGAGCCACGTTCTCCACACTTTGGTCCCGGTCCGTACCATAAGTCTTTGGCAATAGCGATTGCTGATTTAGATAGGGATATCTATGACTCATCGCTCATCCCAGAGAAAGAGGTGTGAGCCTATAGGGATCTGAGTGAGGCTGAGTATAGTGTGCTCGTGGGTGATAGACAGCTCAAAGGTTCATCTCCAATATGGATCGTACCCCACCTTGGTAATTTCTGTTTGAAAGGTCGTGGCCGAAGCCCGAGAGCTCACCTTGGGGAGAGTGCTTGCACTGAAACGTATGTTTTACCAATGCTCTCTTCCCCCGTTCTCCTGACTGCCAAGGGTACGTACTTTGTCTGTTACGACCGTGCATATACATGGTTGCCCCTTGACTTCTCGGGCACCTGTTATATTGCAAATTTGTTGCCACCAACTTTTACGGTTGCCTCAGATTATCACAAGACCAGAGTTGTGAGAGGCGTGATTAGCAAAGAGGACACTGCCGGTCAAGAAGCAGGAGACTTTTTCAAGGGTTTCTTGCCGTTTTGGGGACCTATGATCAATCGTAGGAACCTGAGACAGTTGATTCGAGTGGTGGAATCGACCGCTAATATCACTGCAAGTGCCCTTGGCAACATCACAGCAGAGCTTCAGGCGGACAGGCTTATGACGTTACAAAATCGTATGGTTTTAGACGTTGTCTTAGCAGATCGAGGTGGAGTATGTAAGGTGATCCATTCGAGCTGTTGTATTTTCATTCCTGACAACGCTCCGACTGTCTATCAAGCCATCTCGAAGTTGCATAAGATCTCCGAGTCCATACACGTGGACGTAGGGGATTGGACGCTACTAGGGTGGTTTTGGGGCCTAATGTCGACTTGGGGTTAGAAGATTCTGATGATCATTGAGGTTGTTGTAGCATTCCTGTTCACGTGTTGTCTTTGTGTGCAGTGTGGTCCTGCCTTATGTGGCCTCTGTGCTACGACATGTATGAGGCGGCCGCCTGTTACCAAAGGAACGCTGATGGATAGAATTATGTTGCAACAGCATCTGGATGGTCTGATGAATATCGAGATCGATTCTGATTCCGACTAGTGCTTGCCTACATGAGGGCAAAAGGAGCGTCTGAGGTTCAGTGCCAATTGTAAGTGATGTTTTCGACTCGCCCAAATATGGTCGAGTCTGGTATCTATGAACCGCAAATGACGAGTTTAGTGGGTGTACGCGTTTTTGCTGTGCTAGCCTAAACCGTTCGTTTGTTTCGTGGGTTTCTTCATCTGAACCCACGGGTTCCATTTTAGATACGGCATCCATTTTGTTTCTTGCCCTCAAGTAGCCAGCGAACGGACGCTGTCCGCTTCGTGACCCTGGGATTCCCAAACTCTTGCGGAAGACACGTGTTCCTTTGAGGGTGTCTTTATGATGAGGGGGATGACACTGTAAGGCAGATGGCCCCGCTCGAGGCTCATCTTGCACGTCTCCTTTGATCCCTGCAAATCGTGTTTCCTGATACCACCCCTTTTACACTCTCTTCGATCTGTTCGCTATCCTCGTCTTCCTCTGCACCTGTTTCTGCCTCTTCCCTGATTCGTTTACAGCCGAACGGAATGTACTAATGGTGGGAAGATGTACTTTTACAGTTGGGAACTGCCAAATGCTACTGTAATTATGTTCCGGATCCTGAATACATGAAAGCGACCCCCTATGACATTTACTGTGGGAACCGGGTTGTAATCTTTTGTTCATCATGTTATCCTATGACTAAAAACTGCATAAAAAGAGCGATCCACAGATACAATTCGAAACAGTCTCCTCGAACCTACACGTCTTGTACTTCTTGTGACTTCTGTGTTCCCTGCAGTAATAAACCTCGAATCTTTGACGCCGAAGGAAGTGTCCCGTGTCTCTGTCATTTGTACGCCGGAACAGGTTACCCACGAAGGTTTTAGGTGTTATCCCTGGCACTGCTGGGTCTTAGAAAAACCCAGTCCTTCACCGGTGGTTTTGGTGCTTGGCACTGACACCTAATTGTACATACTGGCACTATGAGAGTCTGCCACATAGTGGCTCTGTCTAACTTGTGTAATTTAGAGATGAGCAGAACAGCTGTTTATTAATTCAAGATACACTAAAAATGATAAACTCCTGACACCCATGCCATTCTTATAGCTTTGGAGGCTTGAAATAGTCTGAATAGTCATACTTGTACAAGTATTATGGTTCGTAGTTGCATAGGTATGGTCAATGGCTGGGCAAGCAAGGCAATGAGTGGGTGGTTAAAGTTGCAGTGGCCTACAGGTGATTGTCCTGACACATGTTTTATTACAAATTAATCACTGCTCAGCACCCACCCAAGTACTCCCTCTCTTCCCCTATCACTGCTGTCCCACAATCAGTCCTATGATTAGGGTTGCCAGCTCATTATTTTGATGTCCCAGATGGTACAAAAATAAGCAGTCACCTAAAGCTGTATTTTCTGCACTTATCTGTGCATACTTAGAATAGCAAATATAAATAGAAAGCACTTTTAATTGTGTTCTCGGGCTGCCTCAATGACTGATAATTAAAGGGAACAAAGACAGAAAAGTCACATAACAAATGAATACATATTTTTTTATTTATAACTAACCCTGGGCGAAGAACTACGCTCCGTTTGCGGAGTTTGCGGAGTTTTGGCAACTCCGCGTTCCGCGGAGTTCGCGTAGCTGCCGATAACTCCGCTATCCGGTGCGGAGCGTAGTTGTCGCGCGCTAAATAACATTGTCGCGCGCTAAATAACATTATCGCGTGCGCGGCAATGGCTTACCTTGGTTCTGCGTTCGCTTTTTCCCGGTCGCGTCGGCCACCATGTTTGTAAACCCTTCCGTGCAGCTGTGCGAACGCGATAACGTCATTGGAAGCGCGATAAAGCCATAAGGATGCGCGAGTATGTTTGTTGGTAAGATCGAGTTGCCGAACACGCAGAACCTGCAATCTTGCACAGAATAACTCGCGAGCATGTTAAAAGTTAAACCATAATAATAAATTACCATTTTGGTTAGCAAACAAGTGAGAAACCCCTCAAAGTTGTACCTTTGGATGTATTTTTTGGGGGGAATGAGTCCTCTTTCTGTTTCTACTGTATTTTTGAATATTAAGGAGGAAGGGCTCTGGAGTTTACAACTTCCTGTTCCTGTCCACCAGGCTCCTCCCAGTGCTTTGTCCATGAGGTGGTCACTTTCATTTGGATTTTGAGCTGGCAGGATCACTTTCTGTGTGTGTTGGCTGCATTACTGCTTTTTTTGAATCTTACTGAGGACTTTTGGATTTTGAATTCTCTTTTTCAAGTAAGTTCAGTAATGTATGAGTGAGTATGATGTTGTAGACTTGTGTTTGTTTGATTTAAAATGTTTTAACTACAGTATTCATTCCTTGATTTAAATTATTGATGGGTGCCTACTTTTATGAGGTCCCAACTTGTATTTCTTTTTAAATTTCATCCAGGCTACATAGAGAGGTACCCATGGGTAAAATCATAATTCTGTGTTTAAATTTTTATTCAAGTTTGTAAACAAACATCATGGCTGGCATTGGATTATGGTCATCATTATGCAATAGCAATGTCTGCTGTGGAATTTCTGTTTGTGTAATGAAAAAGTTTTTTTATTTTTTTAAGCCAATAGCTGACCCAAGTACTCCATGTAGTTAGTGTGTAGGCATGTTTGAGTTCATTGTAATAACTTTCTGTGGTTGGCCTGGCCATGTGTTGTTGGCGGCCATTTTATGTTTCCCAGCCACTTTGGTCTTGCCATAGGCCTCCAAACTTGTGGCCTACTCTTCCAGTAGGCCAGAGGTACTAGTCATAGGGTCATGAAAGGTAATCAACTGTTTTTCTGGTGTACCTCTAATTAGGAAATCATGGATGGACTGGTTTGATTTAGAAAATCTTATGTTTATGTGTGGGGTATGTCAGGTTTCGGGTGTCTGTCAATTTCTGCCATTAGGTAACCCTAGGAATACAGCTCGGGTAGTTTTGGTAACGTCGCGCCGTGTGAGAACGCGACCTTACCTTTTTTGTCTTGTTCGCGCGCTCAATGTACTGGCTCGGGAACGCGATAACGACTTTTTACTCGATTCGCGTTGCCGAACACGCCGATTTTGCATTCTCGCGAACAATATGTCCCGAGTTGCATAAAAGTTCCTCGAAAATGTTTAATGTGTCCCCTGTGCTACCAAAAAGTCCTCATTTTTGTGTTATTTACTTATTTGGTTGTAGTTTTGTCTTCCTGGAGCATGGGCAACTCCCAGTTCCTTTCTGTCCTCTATGTAATGATTTCTTGTTTATGGTTGGGGTGACCAATTTGGGTGGTGGTGTCTGGTGTGTCCATTTTGTGAAGCTAAGCATTGTCCCTTTGGCATAGTAATTTATTGTCTGTCCTCTCTTTCTTTTCATGTAGTGGTGAGGGCCATTTTGTGTGTACTTACTTCCTTTGTGATGATTCTGCTAAGTTGTTGTTGGTGGGCAGGCCATGTGGTGGCGGCCATTTTGTGTATGCTTCCTTTGTGACTGATTTTGCCATGTGGTGGAGGCCATTTTGGGTGCATCCCCTTTCCATGTTGTTTTTGGGTGTCCCTGTCCTCCTGGCCCTATGGAGGCGGCCATTTTCTGTGTCCTTCCCTGGTTCTCTTCTTTTGCCATAGCCATCCAAGGCTTTTGTAGGTACTACCACTCACAGCCATAGGTGCATTCAAGTTAATCAACTATTTTTGTGGTGTAACTTTAATTACACCGTGTATGGCTTTGGATTGCTTCACATTTTTTTGTAATGGTGGTACTTTTAGTTTTTTGGTTGCTTGTGTGTAGCTATTATGGCACTCCCTGCCATTAGGTAACCCTAGGAATACAGCTCGGGTAGTTTTGGTAACGTCGCGCCGTGTGAGAACGCGACCTTACCTTTTTTGTCTTGTTCGCGTGCTCAATGTACTGGCTCGGGAACGCGATAACGACTTTTTACTCGATTCGCGTTGCCGAACACGCCGATTTTGCATTCTCGCGAACAATATGTCCCGAGTTGCATAAAAGTTCCTCGAAAATGTTTAATGTGTCCCCTGTGCTACCAAAAAGTCCTCATTTTTGTGTTATTTGGTTGTAGTTTTGTCTTCCTGGACAGGCCATGTGGTGGCGGCCATTTTGTAGGTACTTCCTTTGTGCATTTATCATTGGCCTCCCTGCTTTTGGTCTGATCTGATAGTAGGACAGAGTCCCAGAGGTGGTAGTTAGTTACTAGTTAGCGGGGCTGCTTTATGTAGCTGTTTCTATTTGGTCTATTTAATTACCATCATTACGGCATGTGTGTATGCCATTGCATTTCCAAGTTGGTTGTCTGGGCAGGGGGGTAGGTAACTTTTTTGTGTGTGTAATAATTTTATGACTTGTATGTGTTTTTGCAGTGAAGTTTTACAAACTCTTAGCCATGGGGTATTTTGATTTTCCTTGCATTAACCTGTCATGACTCATGTGTAGCAGGCAACCTCCTTTTTCTGTCCATATTGGTATATGATAGGCCTGCTTGACTTTATTATTGGTTATTTCTGGACTTCATGTGGCTGGGAGCTGTGGTGCTCGTACTATTAGTCTTCTTTTTTGTGTTTTATACATTGCCCTGTGTGTCTTTCAATTGTTCATGTGTTGGCTTACTGCTTGTTTGACTGACGTTTTCTGTCTTCTTTGCTTGTAGGTGCACAGAAAAAGACTGAGGAGGTGCTGGCTGTTTTCATCCATCGCCCGTTCAACTGCCAGACGGACGTCCTTCAATTGTACGCCACGTGTGGTGTGTGACTCATCTGACCACACATCTCTGCAATTTGTGCTACTGAGTGCTTCTGTGTGCTGCTGACATCAGAAGAAGATGGGTCCTAAGAGAGCAGTTACCAGGTCCTCCACCACCAAGAAAGTTGCTGAGAAGAAGGTACAGAAGAAGGAAGTGTCACTTAAGGCTGGTATGGACCCCCAAACCTTTTTTGGGCCCCCAAAACGTACGCCTGCAGCAGCGGTGTCCGTGGTGCAAGCTGGAGCCAGCACATCCGCATTAGCGGGGGCAAGCCACCAACCCAGGGCCAAGCACATGAGGGTCGAAGAGGTAGCCGACCTAGTGTTACAAAGCAGTGATACTGAGCCTGAACTTAACTTATCGCTGTCTCAAAGTAGCACACAATCCACGCAAGATGAAAGTGCTGAACAACCGCCGCCAGCAGTAGATGTTCAACAACCACAACCACTTCCCGCAATAGTTGTTGAAAAACCACAACCACCGCCCGCAATAGTTGTTCAACAACAACAACCAAATCCCACAGTAGTAGTTGTTGAAGAACCACAGCACGCTATAGTACTTCCTCAAGAACAACAACCACCGTCTCCGCACGCAATAGTGGAAGTTGTTCCTCCCGATGTCGGGGCAGTTCAGGAAGTAGAGCCTCATTCCGAGCAAGAAGAAGAGGAAGCCACTTCTGGAGGTGATCTACTGTCTTTAAATTTACGAAAGGAAAGGAGGGTTAGTGGCAGTGCATCGAGTTCTTCGCATAGCATCCCTTCAGATGACCTTGATAAGGAATGGCATCCACAACGAAGAACTGAGCATTCAAAGGAGAGGCATCAAAAGACCAGGCTGGGAAAAAGGAAGGATCCGTCTAGGCTTGAACTTCCGGAGTTCGATGTAGGTGAACAGGATACTGATGGTGATAAAGACGGGTCTGACACTGACAATGTCATCATCACAAGCGTTATTCCTGGTGCAGAGGATGTAGAGACCAGCATTTTCACCCTATCCAGAAGGGCTGCGATTAGTGATGAGCAGGTAGCACGTGTAACTCCTACACACTCAGCGCCCAAAGTAACACCAGCTCCCATTTTTGCATCAGCGAAGGCCCGGCAGCGTGCGACATCCAGCGCAAGCGCCACCTCAACAGAAGGAGGTAGTGGCAGTACTAGTACTGAACTGTCACATAGGGAAATTCAACAAAAAGGCTCCAGTTCATCCGGGATTGGAAGTGGGTCCTCCTCTTCCTATGGCAGGAGACAAAAGTTTAGCTCCCCAGTCTGGGATTTTTTTACGGTTCACCCACATCAGGAGAACATTGCTATATGCTCCATTTGTCACACCAATGTTAGTCGTGGTAAGATTGGTACAAACTATGGTACTGGAGGCCCAACGACCCATATGAAAAAAACACACACAATTGTATGGGAGAACCACCTTGCAAGCTTACAAAAAGATGTAAGCACTGGTGTTGGTGGGGAGGATACAGTACTACAAGGTCCAATCATGGAAGAAGAGGGAGACGATGACCTTCTATCTGGGAGTGGGACACCAATAAGCCCTGTCGCCAGCACTGGAGTGGTGCAGTCCAAATCCTCAGCATCAGCAACTTCTCAGTGGCACCAGAGTCAGCCGGAGACACCAAGGGCAAGGAGTGAAAAGTCTGCGTTAAAAGGTGGTCCGTCTAGCAGAACAGACAGAATTACCAAGCAGCTTACCATTACTGGCATGTTTAGGCAGGAGGGAAAGTACGAGCGTAACCACCAAATAGCACGTTTGTACAATGCGAAACTTGCAAAAATGTTGGCACTGGACCTTCTCCCATTTTCATTTGTTGAGGCAGTGGGATTTCGGCAATTAGTGGCAACACTCGCCCCAAAATGGGACGTTCCCAGTCGCTACTATTTTGCAAGAGTTGCTATTCCAGCACTACACCACGACGTGCTGGGATTGATTGGGAAAGCCTTACAACAGAGTGTTGTCCATTGTATCCACCTGACAACCGACATGTGGAGCAGTCGCGAAGCCACAGCAGATTACATGTGCATCACCGCACACTGGATCTCTTTTGCAGGTGTGAAAGACAAGTTAACATCAGGCCTTCTTGATGTTGCTGGGATTTTCAATGACACTCGCAAACATGCAACTGTAGCCATGTTTGGTATGGAGAAAAATCATACTGCTGACAACATTTTGTCTGACTTTAACAGCAAGGTCTTTGAATGGCTGAAACCAAGAGGCCTTAAGATTGGTTTTGTTGCCACCGACAATGGCAGTAATGTAGTGATGGATGAAATGAAAGATGGACAGTATTTCAGGGTACCCTGTTTGGCACACTGCATTAACTTAGTCGTGCAAAACTTTCTGAAAAATGAACTCCAAGTCAGCACCATACTGACCATCTGCAGAAGAATATGCACGCATTTTAACCATTCTTTCAAAGCGCGGAAGCTGCTACGCGTCATTCAGCGGGAGCATAATTTGCCAGTCAAAGCACTGATCCAGGAGGTCCCAACACATTGGAACTCGACTTATTTCATGCTTGAGCGTCTCTTTGAGCAGTACATACCACTGAATGCTTATGTAATGTCAAGAAGATTAGTGGATCCTACTGTTAATCTTAAAAGCCTGACCGTTGAGATGTGGCAGTGGGACATCATTAAATGCTTGACAGAGATGCTACAACCTTTTGAGGTGTTCACACGTGCAGTTAGCAGGGAGGACTGTACTATGGGCCAAGCCATCCCATTGTTGTACATGCTCGAGCAACAGCTGAAGGAGGTCTGTGAAACATACAAAGGTGACGAAGAAAAAGTTGATGCATGTACCTTGGCCAAGGCCTTACGCAACCGCTTATCTGTAAATGCAAGGCTTAAAATGATTGTGTCAGATCCAAATTACATAACTGCAACAATCTTGGATCCACGGTACAAATTGTTTGTCAGCAGTAGCGCAGTCATTCCTTTTTCAGATGGGGATGTTGCCAATTACAAAAGTTCCATAGCTGTGGAAGCTAATGATTTCGAAACTGAACGGCTGTTACTTAAAGGCCTGACAGTGCCAGCCCAGGACAGTCAAAGTACTCCAGGCCATCCTCCTGAGGCAACTCTGGCAAGTTCATCACAGCATGAGAGCGGTGCGTCCGCTTCCCAGCAGGCACCAACAGTACCAAAAGCAGCACCTACACGATCTGATTCAGCAGACACAACCAAAAGCATAACTGCTTTTTTTCTACAGAAGGGAATGGGTAAGTCCGTTGCTGTTGCAAAGGGGAAAGAGGAGCAGCAAAGCCGAGCACCAATGAACACTGAGCGGATGGTTCAGGCCTATCTGGATGACACAACAGAGGTGTTCATGGAGCAAAGCCCATTGGTCTATTGGTATGAAAGAAGGAGACAGTGGCCAGTGCTGAGCAGGCTGGCGATAAAGTATTTGGCTTGTCCTGTAGCCAGTGTTGCCTCTGAGCGGGTTTTCAGTGCTGCTGGTGCCATTGTGACATCGAAAAGGACCAGTCTCTCCCCCAAAAGCGTCGAGAGGCTGACAATGATAAAAATGAATCAACACTTCATACCACCAGACTATACTGTACGTGAATCAGAGCAGGATGAAGAAAGCGAGCCCGAAGAATTCATCACTGCTGGGTTACATGACCTACTGCTGTCCGGACCCGCAGAGTTTGAGGACGAGCACCTCTTCCCTGACCAATAGGCTGTTAAATTGTGACTTTTTCCCTTCTTTTATTTGTGTTATTTATTTTCTTATTAAAAATGACTTTCTGGTGCAAAACTGCTAATCTTAAAATAAAAAGCTCAACCAAATCCATCCCCACCACTCATTCTTTTAATGTACCTACTGGAGTTGCACACCTGTGCATTTTATTTTCGCTGTATCTTTTTTAGTTACCTCCTGGAGTTGCACGCCTGTGCATTTATGTTCCATGTTGACTGCACTCCTCAGAGTCTTGCTGCATCTTCTTGACTCCCACTCAAGTCAATACAATTCCATCTTGGCAGCCATACATTTGATGTTGTAGATGGAGTATAGTACAATAACAATAATGTAGCCTCTAACAGTCCCTCCATAATAAGTGAACCGTACATGACTACAGCCATCCTCTATTTCATTTGAAATCTGCAACTCATAATAACTGCCTTGCTGAGTCTTACTGTTAAGGCTACCACCTCTGTCTGCAGGCATTCAGAGACGACTCTTCTGTGTCAAAAGAAACTTGAGCAGGCATCCACAACTGAAGTCAACTTGTTGTGATGACTCGCATTACAAAGGCTCGGCAGCATCTGTGATCAATCTTCTGACAGTGAAAGAGAAGAAGAGCAAAACAGGTATAAAAATGAATGATGCCATGCATTGCATTGGATGTATTTTTTTTGCTGACTCTGAGCTAATGTGCATGGAGTTGAAGTATACTAGTAACTTCAGTTCAGACTCACGTGATAGCCAATTCTTCCATGTTATTTACTAATAATAGAAATTATTTACGCACTTGTGTTCCTACTACTACAGATGCAGTCAGGACTTAATTTATCTTTGCTGTCCGGCGGTTGGATCTGAGCTGATTGATGCACGATGTTTCTTGGAGTGGAATACAAGGTAATAAATAAATACAAATAAGAGTCACAGCACAGTAGACCCAGGCTACTACATGTTTGTGCACAGTGCTGTGGTAGAGTACAATAGTGGTATGATTGATGACTGAGAATGACGCATTGATTTTGTTGATTAATTTTGTAAATGCTAGGTTGCTTTTTCAATTTCATTCACCTTTCTGTGGCTCTGAAATTTTTAGGGAAATGCAGTTTGTATAACGGCCAAACCTGTGTTGTCGTGGGCCTGTTGTTGTGTGCTGGCTCCTGTCTTTTTTTGTACTTCTACATTAAAAATGATATGCAACTAGTAGACTTATACAAATTGTATCCAAGCCGCCTCAGTCTGAAAGTCCTCTCATACGACTACTCCTCTTGTATTGTTTTTTTTATCTTCACTGTATTACAATTTGTTTAGGTCATTCACATTCTTTTGTATTTGCCTTTTCTTTTTCAGGCTGGACATCTTTCACGGTTCACCCACTGCTTTATAGTATGAGCATCAACTCTCATCCTTACCACAGATCCTCATCATCAAGCAATTGGATTGCGGGAAACCAAGAATCATATTCAGCGTGTCCTTTTCTTACGTCCATTGCTTACAATCATTAGCTAGCTGATCAACATCATAAATCATCGTCTTCATTGTTTTGCTTTTGTTGTCTCCAATCTCCATGCGTACTGTTTTTCTTTCTCAAACCTTTCCCAAAACCCCGTACCCATCCATTAAACAATCCCTAACCCTCTTCCCCCGGGCTGCGTGGTTACATTGAGGTGTGATGTTTCTTACATTAAATATACACCAACAATTTGATCACGCGCTTGCTGGGGCAGATGTGGTCAAAGCAACAATAGTGAAATGTCAACAAGGCATGGCCAGGATCTTCTGCGGCTTCCCAACTCAAGCTCTGTGTATAACGCCAAATAATTTACCATTAACATCAAACAACGAATGCATCTAATGAATTGGCGTAATTTTTTGGGTTTAAAGTGTAAAGCATTATGATTTAGAAAAGTTTGACGTTGCCGTGAGTACTACAAGTAAAGTTGAACTTCTTATCTTCTCTTGCACTTTGTTTCCAGTCCCCAAAACCATTGTTTTGTTTCAGTTTAGCAGTTGCAATATTGGGTCACCCATGCAATGTACTGTACTTACTTATACTACCCCCACATTGTCTGTCACGCAAATGACTGTCTCTTTCTTTTTGTCGCTACTGGCAGGGTCTGTCTACTACTATCACAGAAGTTCTGATTCTGAACCACAGATTCTTCGCCATTGTCTTGGAAATCAAATGCAGCCCTTGCAGTGCCACACTTCATGATAAATCATCATCATCTCATCAGCAATCACAGGTAAGATAAGTTTGCAGTGAGGTATAACGCAAGACAGACTGGTCGTTCTTCTAATACTACAAATATAACTCGGTGAGGGTTTACTGCATCTATCTGTTTGCATGTTAAAGATGTGGGCAATATATTTAATTATTAAAAAGCACTGTCCGCCGACCTGCATGGCCAAATTAAACCTTGCGAGGTTGCACAACGTACATTATTTGGTGAAACACTCCCCCCTCCAACCCCACAAGAAACGCAAATGAACTTCAAATGTTTTCTTTTTAACATAACTTTGTGTCTCGTTTATTTTAACATAATGTAATATATAACTAAAGATGATACAAAAATAAAATATATATAAATCCTACACCAAGCTGTCCCCCTACCCGCCTCCCCTAACCCCAACCAAATTCCCACGCTCAATGTCATGTAAAAAAAAAGTAAAAACCCAACACCCAATTCCCACCCACCAACAAAAGGATTGAAAAAGGGGCAAACAGGGTCCATCTCATAGCCGGCGGGCTTTTAAGTGTTGATCCACCAGGATCTTTACACGCTCCTCTATCTGTTTTTTAGTCTGACTGCTTTGAGCCTCCAGCCTGGCTACCCGGAGGAGAATTTTTCGCTGGAACTGGCGGCACCTACATTGGCAGCCATGTTGTTGTGGGGGGGTGGACGATGCGGGGAAAATCTGGTGGCGGGCGGCTGCCTGAGCACGCCGACGTACTCCTGCAGGCTTGGGGGCCGGGGCATTGGAAGAGGCAGCAGCTGCTGCCGCCGCCTCCTCCTCCTCGGCCTGAGCCACCAGCCGGCGGTAGGCCTCAACGATGGCCTGCAGTTTCCGCTGACGGGCCCGGACTGCCAGCTCCTTCCTCGTTGGTTTAGAAGGAGTAACTATAAAGAAAGAGACAGAATTGTTGTAATCAAAAATCCCAGCAAATAAAGAACGCAAAATGGATCCAACACATAGTGGGCGGCACAGTACAGTAGCAATAGCAAGCAAGTTGAGTACCTAAAATGTTGTTTTATCTATCTTGAACATTCTACGCCTTATATACTTCATTTGTCTGCCTTTTTGGCACGGCATTATGCCTGCCCTAGTAACATAGTATGGGTGTACTTCAACGGTCACATACGAACACCTGTCTTTTTCATATCTCGTTTTTTTATATCATATACTCTGTGCTTCCGGGAAAAGTGACAGTCTCAAACTAACATTAAATTAACAGTGGCCAGCTAGTACTAATAAATGTCTACTCTAGAGACTATCATTCTTTATATCGCCAACAAACGTTAGGTGGTTTGTGTTTCGCCAGCAACGACCCGGAATGCATCCAGTCGTCCCCTCCTTCCCTTGCCTTTGTGTTTAACCAAAACACCGCTGCCAACACTAGTATCCACTATCCACTAACCACCAATATTGGATGTGTCTCCCACCCACGCAGGCAGCTGTGTTTTCCACTTTCTATGCTTCCACAACAACCCACGCATCCAACTGCTCTCAAACACCTGCATTGCTGATTCCAAAGTATCCTTCTATATTATATGATTAGAGCTTTTTCCTTGCACCTTTCATCATACTTAAAATCAATCTCATGTTAATCCATCGCGGTCATGTAATGTTGTGGATAAGACTTTTTTAGTCTGCCACCAACCTTTCACAGCTGAGTTGTAGTCACATAGAAGAGGCATGTATAACTAATTTTATCAATTCTGGCCGGTGGTAATGCTTTTGCTAAGCTTGGTAATGAGAACAGTGGCGTCATATATTGTCCAGTAGAACTTCAAGTTCACTATAAATATCAGAGTACAGTGAGGAAGTTTTCCCCACCCACCAAGTAATGCGGATCACTATTGAATGTAACTTACCATCGCCCACCGTTGTTGTCTCCTCCCCCGCTGCTGCCGGTGCTGCTGTAGGTGCCTCTGGTGGTCCTCCATTCCCCTCCGGGATCGCCTCTGCTGACGGCGTTGCAGCGCCGCTGCCCCCGTCGGCACTGGTGGATGGTACCGGTTCTGCAAAAATAAAAATAAGTAATTAAGTACACCTTTTTAGATGGATGCACAGCCCCCATTGTACTTGTTCACCAAGAACGGAGTTCTGCAAAACAGTTAAGTACAACGTAATCACTAGTAGTCCACATTGCCTAGTACAGCAGAGTAAGTAACACACTACACATATCAGCATTTATTTGGTATGGTATGGTACCCAAGCTCATCTCATCTATACTGGTACTCTAGTCCTTGGAAAGTTAGACTGAACCATGTAACCTAACCAGTTTACTTTGTACATCAATGACATGTCTACAGTTTTGCGCATGCTACCTCACAGCTTGTTGCGCAGTACGAGGAGACGCCTTTGAGGCCACATGATAGTTCAAAGCATACACCTGAAGAGTTTGGAAAATAGAGGCCCGTATTTACTTTTTGAATGTGGATTGTGGAGTCCAGTTTCCTTACAGCCTCAGGTTACACCTTTTTTTTAGCATGACAGCTAAAAAGTTGAATAAATGTATGTAATGTTTTCATACTGTCTAACGTGCACCACTTTTGTCATTATCTTTCGGCAGATGAGAAGATTTACTTCTACGAAGCAAAGATTTGCAGAGCTTACCAACAAGAGGCATATGCAACCAGTATACGTTCAATGGTGAGGGGTCTCGGACATTTCCCACATTTCCCTATCGTGCACTGGTAGCTGTACAAATGTAGAATACTTTTTATTGAGCCTTTTTTAACTCTGGATTTCTTCTGGTGGCCCTGCCCTTGACGTATTTGACAGAACAACTTAAAAACATTGATGTTACTTACTTAGTTACTTCTAACAAAATAAAGGTTTTGAAGTACCACATTGACTCGGAAGTATATTTTCAGTGTCTGTTGTCTTGTAGACTTACACGAGAGAGTGAGAAAAAGGGGGTTACTTAGGTTATGGATTGTGTAATAAAAGCATTTGGCATCTTCATATTGGGGTTCAGGAAAGGGGTAATTGAATAATTGACCAATGACTGAGCCCATATAGGTTGTCGTTCATTGAATTGTGGGTTCCTCTGAGTTCTGTGACTGAGGTGTAAGACTGTAAGTAAGTAAGGTCCAACCTGCCTATCAACAACAACATCCAATTTTGGGGTGCATACATAGTTATGTATGTCACTGCATAGAAGAATACCCGCAAGAGTAGTAGTGGTATTCATTACTAACGCTTACAAAATAGTAGACCAACATCTGCATGCATACTTGGTTGGTGTCAATTGCCAAAGAAGAGACATTACAGAGGAAAAAGCATAAGACAGGAGTGGACCCTGTGCCTTCCGCTATTCGATCACAGATTTTTTGAAAAGATTGATACCTTAACTAAACAGTTAGGTGAAATGTCATTAATCGGTTGGAAAAAAAGCTCCGTTAGAAAGTTAGGGAAATATCATTGTTCCAAAAGAAAACACTGTTGGACTTACTAGGGACAGCAGCAGGATCCTCAGTAGAGGAGCTCTGTGCCTGTGGTTCACAATCACGTTCACCCGCCGACTCGGTCCCAGCCTTCTGCTTGCCCCTGGGTTCTGTGGTTCATGTAAGAAATAATAAAGAAAGAGAAAACATTGAGTTCTGTGAAACATAGACAGCAAGCATTTCAAAAACCACTTCTACAACATTAAAAGAAACAAACATTGGTCTACAAAATGACTACTGCCTTGCATGATTCACTGACTAGTGTACTTGGTGAAAACAAATCAAATGTTCCATAAACATTCTGATTGCAGATTACTAAGTAACACAGAGGCAGTAAGACCTGAACAACACCACAGATTCAAGAATGTAAGTAGCCATTTCTTTTTTATTTTTTGCCAGCAAAATGCATAGATCGCAAGGAGGAGACATGCTTAACTTTGTGCATACTAACTAACACGAAATTGTACGTTCATGGCATCATATTTTGGTTTGCTACTGACTGAATGCTACTGCTGCCCTACCCACTCAATAAACAAACTACATCAGTTCTATGGAGGGCTGAGGCAGGGGCGGCTATAGGCTCATGGTGGTCCTGGACTCCTGGCCAGGGAGCGTAGGTGGGGGGCCCGGAAGAGGAGGTCGGGGCGGAGCGTGGAGGCCAGTGAAGAGGGGGGAGTCAGGGTGTTTGGAAGTGGAACAGAGCCGGAGGCACCAAATCCCTGCCAGGGGCCGCCACGCAAATATGTATCCATCCTCTGAGGATTATTAAATTAAGGATATATATTGGTGGGGTGGCCCCTGGCGTTTGGTGGCCCTGTGCAGTTGCACAGCTTGAACATGCCTAAATCCGGCCCTGGCTGAGGTAAGAAGAACAAAGTAACTTTTGCATTCATTGCCAGAGGAGTATTATTCATGCAGAAGAGAAGGCCGTGAAAAAAAGATACAATATGCATTGCAAACACGTACAATTATCCATCAACGGCTATTTCACTGACGGACAAAGGAAGGACAAGACTCTATTAATAGCATTAACTAACTTCAGTTCTCTACAATAAAGAAAATCTCACACCAATAAACAGCAAAAGCTAGCGCCAAATTGAACACGCAAGAGTCAGTGAAGATGAAGAAGCGCAGCATAGACCAGTGTCATACAATTACAGTAGATATAATAACGGAATACATCGGAAATGTAACTAGGAGCACCAGTCATTGCGTTACTTATTCAGCCAAGATTTACAAAGATACAACAACAATACTTATACTACTATAGAGATATATTATACACACACTTTTTTTTTGGGTAGCCACTCACCAAGACCCACGACCTCGACGCCAAGCAGGTCCAACAGGTCCTGCTCCCGGTCCAAAATGTCTGCCCAATGGTGGGTCAGCTGGTGGTGGGTACGCCGGATACCGGAGCAGCGGAAGACTGCCCGGCGCACCTTCACCCACCGCCGGAGACGCTCCTCAATATGCTGGTAGCCGGAGCCGGGCCTGCCACCTGCTGCCAACATCAAGGGGAGGTAGCGCTGGATAAAAAAAACCAGGGCAGCCACCTCCTCCTCCCCAAAAAGTTGGCGGGGCCTCACCCCTTGGGGGCGCATTCTGCCGCAAGGCAGCCTAGTTTTTTGGGGCACTGGCGCCTTGCCCTTTGAGCCGCCGCTGCTGCTGGCGCCCTTGACCATGGTTCTGGGTGGAGGGTAGAAGAAAACTAAAAGTTCAAGACAAAAAGGTAGGGGAAAGAAGAAGCAAGGTAAAAGAACAAGAAGGAAGTAAAAAGCAATAGAAAAGTTGTAAAAGTAGAAATAAAATGAAAAATATAAACCTAGGCACAGAGAGAAATAGGTAATAACTAAAGAAAGTTAGAAAAAGTGGGTAAAAAGACAAGGATTAAAGAGATTTTAACAGGATGCAAAAGTAGGCCCAAAACCATAGCCAGAGTGTGTGATCCACAAGATGGCTGCGCCCATCGCGACCGCATGGGTAGGTTCGCGCGATATTTAGCGCGATCACGCACTTTTGTAGTGCGAACGAGAAGATGAGTTCCCGAACATGTCTTGCACAACGCGACCACGTTAATTGTGACCCGGAACAGGAAATAAGGGAACGCAAGCAGGCGGGACAAACCTCTGTGGTAATTTAGCGCGCTAGCCATCCCGAGCATGCAGGCAACACCCCGAACACGCGCACCGCGCTCCCGAAGACGAAAAACGGCGCGCGAACGGGCCCAGCAAGCAACTCCGCATGCTTGCGGAGCTACGCGTAGTTCGCGGAGTGCAACTACGTCTTCGCGTAGCTCCGCAGAGTCCGACTCCGCGAACTACGCCCAGGGTTATTTATAACTCTATTTAGTGTCAAGAGGACGTCTTTGCAGGCTCTTTAAATAACACAGGACTGGCATTTTCTTTTGGCAACCCTACTTTATATTCCTTTTCATGAAATGCATTCTCACACTACCCCAGTAAATGTAAAATGCAAATGTATGGATTAGGTGGAGTGGGAGCCCAGGGGGTACTAGAATTAGAAAAAAACGAAGCCTCTGTAACCAGTTTACAAAAGGTATGTAAATATGCTAATGGTCTTTAATGACCTGTGAAAAACCTGGGCTTTGCCAGAGATAAGACTCCAGGCACTGCCCAGCCGAGCCCCCAGCAGTTCCAGCTGCACTGCAGCAGCCCAGGCTGAGACACACGATGGGGGAGGAGGGGGGTTGAAGCTACTGGCCTGGCCAGAAGTGTGAAGGGAATGCGCGACCCCCTTTCTACAACCCCACGGCCCCCCTGGGGGTCGCGCCTCACAGTTTGAATACCCCTGCCCTAAAGGGATAAATAGGAAGGAAACAAGAGCCCTATGGTTTATACCAGAATATACCTTTAAGGGAAGGTATGATATGATGAATCGAGGAAAGATACTACGTCTGCTATCCCACATTCCATCCTTGACTGAGATCAAGACAACTGACCTAGACTCAATGGAATTCATTAAATGCAAGGATTCCATGGCAAGAGAAAAAAACAAAACAACATGGAGTTCATCTGTAATCGCACAAAGAATATTTTTAGAAAGCAACATTTTTGAGACCTGGGGAATAACTATTACCCCATACATCAAGCTAGGATACCCCAACCTGTTAAGGCCAAAGCACACAGGGGAAAACCAGGTGACTGCAAACAGGCCTACTGCATCGGTACTGAAACGAGCCATGGGGCACTGTAAAATGAACAGGGAGCAGAACCTGAAACCCATCGTGACTAAATGACATTGCAGAATAGGGATTCTGATATAAGATAGATCTCTAGAACAATAAATAACTACAAAAAAGATTGACAACTCCCTGGTACACTAAAAAGGTTGGGCACAAAAGGGTCTGCTCATGGAATGTGAATGGACTGGCAAAAACATTATCAGATCTGGATTTTATCACCCATATCTGGCTTTTGATATTGTGGCTCTACAAGAGACCTGGCTGATTGATCCTCCTCATATGAATGGATTCCTGCATTTCTACACAAGTGCACTAGCAGGGGAAAAGTACGGACACCTCCAGGGAGGTCTGGTCATATATGTTGCAAGTACAATCAATTTTATTGCCTGTGAATTTGGTCCTACATCACCAGCAACTCTGGCTGTAAACTTATTCTCTCTGGGGGCATGGCTTGCCGTGCTGCGGAATGGCTACTCTGTGAGCGAGCTCCGCCGGCTGGGATATAATCCTGATTTTATCAGTACACTAGCCAGAGTTTCTGTCTGCAATTCCCGCTTCCCTGGAAGCGGAACAACTACGGCACCGATTGGTGTGCTTCTCGACTGCTGATGTCATGTGACAGACGACTTCTGAGCCCCAGACTGTGGTGAGCGGCTGGATCAAGGGAAGTCACTGAAGCGGGACGCGGCGTGCTCCTCCACTCGAGCCCGAGGCCTCAGAAGAGCCAGAGGAGGCCTGGGAGGAGTGTAACCCCTGATAAGTGCGGGACGATCTGGTAAGAAAGAAGGATGTAAAGTGGACCGACCGATACCCCGGCGCCCTCGAGAGTCCTACTGATATCCCCCAACACGCTGCGTGGAACTCGGGGTGAGACACGGGGTCCAACTAATGGAGAGGCGCCATTTTGAGAGCGGAGGCAGGAAGCTCGACCAGACACCTGCAGCACTGCTGAGTGCCGGCTTAGGCGCAGGTATCGAGGCGGGGGAGACGACTGGCTATAAAATAACTCTAGGTCAGGTAAAAAGAATTTTTGGTGATGAGCATGTCATTGCCAACACTGCACCTTTGATTTGACTGTGGCACCCTGATTGAGAGGCAAATCGGCTGATTATGGCATGATATGAGGCGCAGATCCCTCAAATAAGCCACGATTTATTGATGTACATTGCCCTAAGATTCCCGGACTGTGTGACTTGGCTGTAGACCTTGCTGGGTTGCATAAAAGTGCCATAGAAGCAGAGAGGTTTGGTGGACACCTGTGGCGCGCCATGGTGGAGGTCTGAGTCTGGCCATGTCGCTTCTACCCCCCTGGTGCTGTAATATTTCAGAAGGACCCCTGTACCCCAGCCCTGGCTGTATGAGAGACTTGAGAAGACGCTGGTGTAGCTCAGGATGTTGCCACTGCAAGGCAGTGCATATCAATGTGGCGGGCAACTGCTTGCAGTGAGTGGAAGAAGCGGTGCAATCGGAGGTCAGAATCAACGATACCCTTAGTTACTGCTGTGGCACGCTAACGCTAGATGCAACAAGGGCAAGCAAGATGCCAAACAGCCTATAATCAGCTTCGAACAGCGTCGCTCGACCAGGCAGATAGAGTCGGGTTCGGAATCAGCTACTGGAGGGTCTTTTGGAGGGACCGGTAAGAGATCAAGGGGAAGACATTCGCTCGCTTATGCTGGAAATGCGCTCTAACTTCGGACAATCAACGCCAAGCTAGACATCCTATCGGCCCAAATGGACTCTGTGAAATCCCAGATTGGGGTCCACGAACACACGCTGGATGTGCTAGAGAATAACGGATGGAGTTCCATGAATTTCAAGTGGAGACGAAAGAGCAAATATCAATCATGGATAAACTCTTGGACGTGATCCGTGCAAAGAATGAAGATATGGGGGCGAGATGGCGCCGCAACACTCTACGAATCACAGGAATACCAGAGACGATGATTACCAAAATGGAGACGTACATTGCAGACATGCTGCAAGACCTCTTTTCTGTGCACCTCTCGCCTGTCTTTGTGGTGGGACGAGCACATCGGGCCTTAAGATCCAAGCCACCAGTTGGGGCTCCTCCACTGCCTATATTGGCAAGACTTTTGGATTATCAGGACCGAGAGACAGTACTGTGCCTGGCAGGTGCACTGGAAGAGATAACACATCAAGGAAACCAGATTTCCTTCTTTCCAGACTTCACTCCAGCGGTACAGGCAGCCACACAAGAGTTCCAACCGGCCAAGCAGATTCTACTACAGGCGCAGATTCCATATTCATTGCTATATCCCGCTAAACTCAAAGTGTCCTATGATGGTTCTGCCCATTTTTTACGGATGACAAATCTGCCCTGAAATTTGCGAAATACGTGGGTGGACGGCTGAAAAAGAGCAGTCCCTGAACAGAGGAGGCAACGGAGAACCAGACAAGTGACAATGACTGAGTAACGTGAGATTCAGCCTCTGTTGTAACCCCTAAGCATGTTATCTTGAACAATTCTGGTTATGCTCGGGGAGAATGTTGGGGAATCCATGTGGGCACGTCACTCTATTCTTAGGCACTCATATTTTCATTTGTTCTTTGGGCTGGGGCTATCACTAGGGGGAGCTATTTATTCATGGACCCCCGGCTGAGGGTGTAAAGTTGCCACTTTGCCATGGTTTTGTATTAGTATTTGAAGGTTGGGAGATGTGAGGGCTCTAGCTCGCTAAATGATTTAACCACTGTGGCAAGATATATTTGGTTGCTAGCTGAATATCATTGGTGGGTTGGAGAGGTTAATGTGTAGTTTCCCCGCCAGCAGGGGTTCACAGGAGCCTGAAACCTCGAGAGCATATAACATTTCCCCCTTTTTTTTGTTGCACATAAAATCGACCTTTTGATGGGCTTCCGGGAGGAACCACAGGGAGTTACACATGGCAGAAACACATACATGTTGGTATACTCCAATTATTTGCGTGGGGCAGCAATGTTGATAAGGCGTGGGCTTGATTGGAGGGAGAGGGACGGTATATCCTTCTACTGGGCTCTCTGGGGCTGTCTCATTGGTGCTGGTTGCGATATATGGCCCAAATGTAGACTCTCCAGGTTTCTTTCAGGACTGACACAACATCCGCCAGCTAGTAACATTTTTAATTCTATACTTATTTACGGGGACTTGGTTGATATCTGGTGAGGGCAGCACCCAGGGGTACATGTTTTTCTGAACACCATAGGTCCTGGTCACGCATAGACTATTGGCTCGCGACTAGAGATGTGGCCAGATGGGTAATAGAGGTGTCGCACCTGCCAAGAACACTATCCCATCATAAACCATGCTTTTTAAAAATTGCAATTCCAGATACTAGGCAGAGGCATTCTCCTGGAGGCTGCCACCCCATGAGCTGTTTGATGAGGCATTTCGTGAGGAAATCCGTACAGATATTACTGATTATTTTACCCTGAACACTGGAACAGTTGACACTGAGGCCTCACTATGGGAGGTGTTTAAGGTGGTTATTAGGGGCCAGTGCATCTCTAGACAGGCGGGTGGTCTTAAAGCTGTAGAGAACCACTTTGGAGAACATAGAAAATATTCATGAATTAGGAACTCATTTATATTCTGAAGATACGCCTTTGCTCCTAGCTCAATTTGAAGGCTAAACTGTTGGTATATGATGAGGAAGCACAGAGGGAGGTGAAGTTCCTTGCACGCAAGTGCGACGGGGGACAGACCTGGAAGGACACTTGCAGGTATGCTTAAGAAACCAAGAACAGCTGTTTATGTCCCGAGTTGAAAACCAGGAGTGGTGAAGCGGCCACAGGTTCAGTAGAGGTCCTTAAGGAGTTTTCCACATTTTAAACCCATCTCTATATCGTCACGAAAACTGAATGCCAGGAGGATATGCAGACATTCCTTGACTCCCTGGCGTTGGTCTGGTTCAATGACCGACACCGGGAATATATGCACCCACCATTCACGGTGGAAGATGTGTCAGCAGTAATAAAGAGCCTACCACTGAATGCATTAATATTTCATCAATTAGACTAGGTCTTTGCTACCTATTTTTTGAGTTGTATATTTGTCCTGGTATAGGCATTTGATTCTACATTTTGTCTTCCCTCCAGGTCTGATCTGAATCGCCATTTGGGCGTTAGGACTGCTAAAATACATACATATTAGGTACACATACACCTAATCCTATTTTATAGAATACACTTTTATATACATAATACATGTGAGTAAGGTGGGGAATTAAGTGCTCTCCCGTCCTGAAGAAGGAGTTGGATACTCCGAAACATGTCCATGTCGACGCACTAAGAGGTAGCTGTACTTAACTATACAGCAACTACCTCCCCAAGCACGTTTTTAATACTACCAGCTGGGGGCTTGATTAAAAAAGTTTTTGACCCCACCAGCTAGGTATAAACACCACTTTCACCACTCCACCACTCACCCTGTTTACCCCACACACCACCACACATAGTTTACACAATAAAAGTGCTCCCGCACAAACGTTTGGTCGCAGCACGCCGCATTCCGTAGAGGGGTGCGAAGACCCCAATGATGGTAGAATGACACCAAGGGTCCTTTTGGTGTGTGAGGGGTATTAAAAACAACACTGTGTGCTCCCAACCATAGTAGGGACCATACTATCTATCCCCAGTTTTACAAGACATATGCATAAGATCTTGCACCTAAACTCCTGGCGGTTTATGAGGAGGCCCATGAAACGGGCATTATACAGTAAACAATGTGGGAGGCTATAATTGTAACCTTGTTGAAGCCTGGAAACCCAGATAATTATTTGGATTCATACCGGCCGCTGTCGCTGCTAAATGTAGACGTAAAAATTCTGGTGAAGCTGATTTCGAACAGGTTGCAACCCATGCTTCCACTAATAGCCCTACCAGACCAATCAGGCTTCATATCCGGCAGGTCTACCTTGCATAACCTCAGAACAATCTTCTCAGCCCTACACTACCTACACCAAGATGTACAGGCGGCGGCTGTATTTGTTTAAAATCTTGGCGCAAATGGGGTTCGGCCCTCCATTCGTCAGATGGATAAAGTTGTTATGCACTGGGCCATCGACTTGGGTACGTGCCAATGGCTTGATATTCGATACCATTCCAATTACAAGAGGCACGAGGCTAGGCTGCCCACTCTCCCCATTACTAGTCGCCATTACGATGAAGCCCTTAGCTGCACATATAAGACAACGCCACACAGGCAAAGGGATAGGGTTTAGCGCTCAAAGTCTCTTGATATCAATGTATGCGGATGACATTACCATCTATATCTTGAACCCCACACAAAATTCAGACACAGTTTTACGGGAATTCCTCAAATTTATTGGGTTGGCTGGAATATCTATAAATTGGGCTAAACAGTGGTATTTAGGCATGGGCGAATTTTGCGAATTTGCGATCCGTGAATTTGCGGATTTGCGAATTCGCGATCCGCAAAATTCGCGAATTTGTGCGAATTTGCGGATTTTTGTTTTTTTTGCGTGTTTGCAGGGTTTTTTGCGTGTTCGCGGGGTTTTTGCGTGTTCGCGGGGCTTTTTTGAGTCTTCGCGAGCCGCTTGCATAGCGAAGTTACTCATGCAGTCGTTTATGGGAGAGGGAGAGATAGATAGATAGATAGATAGATAGACAGATAGATAGATAGATAGATAGATAGATAGATAGATAGATAGATAGATAGATAGATAGATAGAGAGAAAGAGAGGGAAAGAGAGAGAACGAGAGAGAACAAGAGAAAGAAAGAGAGGCCGGATCTCTGAAGGGCCAGATTCTTGAGTTGCCCCTACAGAACATACAGCTTTTTATTTTTAGCAAAATGCATATGAAAATTGTGCTGTAAAGGTCTCTTTTAGTTTAACCCCTCCTGACAACTCAAAATGGGTGTATTTGCCATCCTCTCCCTTCTTCCTGTTTTTTATATCTGTAAGTGCTTCCTGATGAGGTTTAATTCCTTGGACAGGTGCCTCGTTGCCTACTTGTAACTATTCTCTGACCCTGCTTCAAGGGTCAGAGCAGGGTCAGGGAATAGTTGCAAGGAGGCAACGAGGCGCCAGGGAGCAATTAGCAGCTGGTGTCCAAGTTGAAGTTAATTTGTTTGTAACCCTTTTGTAAAAGGTTACAAAGAAGTTAGGTTCAACTTTTGCACCTGCTGCTGTAACCCTTGCTTGGCTGAAAATTCGTCCCCGCTGATTCGCGGATTTTACCGCGATTTCGCAAGATTCGCGGATCGCGAAATCGCGGAAAATCTGCAAATTCGCCCGCAAAACTGATTTTATCATTCTCCCTAACAGATAACACATTGGCAGTGACATCTGAGTTCCCAATACAGTGGGAAGATGAGAAGGTGAAATACTTGGGAATCTGGATTAGCGGGGACCTGCAAGAGGTGTGGAACTTAAACTATGGCAAGGCCATCGCTTGGTTGGAGGGGAAAGCTGCATTGTGGGCTAAACTGCCCCTGTCACTAGCTGGGAAGATTGCATTGGTAAAGATGGTAGTGCTACCAAATTTTTTATACCTCTTTGTAAATCTGCCAATCATACTCACACAATCCTTTTTTTAGTATACTAAGATCACTGCTAATCTCCTGTGTGTGGTCAGGCCAGAGTTTCATGGGAACTATTAACTTTACCGCTCAAGCAGCGTTGAGTGGGTGACCTGGATATTAAACTTTACACCTTGTGTGAACTGGCCCAGTTTTTACATTATTGGGTCCATCCTGCGCCATTTCAGCCACACGTGGCTGTAGGGACTGACGCAGTAGCGCCAATTCCTTTACAGGTGGCAATATATCAACCCTACAAAAGACCCAAGGAGGGCATAGACTCCTCTGAGAACACCCTCTTCGCGTAGACTCCTTACCAGGCTTTATACACATATACCCAGTGCTCGACAAAAATGGAATACAGAACTAACGTCCCCCTTGACCGAAGACCAGTGGACATACTGCTGCACTCAATTGACTGAACTTTCCCCAAATTATAAACTACGGTTGATTGTCTTTAAATTTTTGCATCGGTATTATAGAACACCTCTTAGCCTATATCGGATTGGACTTAGGGAAGACAGCTGCTGCTGGCATTGTGGGACACAAGGCCTCATTCCTGCATATGGCATGGGAGTGCCCCAAACCAGCTGATTATTGGACACATATTTCTTTGTCCGTTAGTCAAATCCAAGGGCTAGACCTATCACCCTCTCCAGTGGTGGGACTGTTAAGATACGGTAGGGACACACATGTAAAAAAACGCAAGCTACATGCCCTACTGTTGCTATTCGCCAAGCGTCAAATAGCATTGTATTGGGGAAGGAAGAGGAAACCCACAATCAAAGAATGGATCCGGGAGGTCACATAATGTCAGATACAGCTCTCTACGTTCTGGGAGTTAATGCCACCCACTTCTAGACCACAAGAGATTTGGGAATCCTTTCTTGCCTTCAGAAGTTCAGGAGAAGACATGTGTAGTTGAGGATGGTGGGGAGGTGAGCGCCCAGACTGGAGAAGTGTAATCAATGGTTGAGTGTAATAGATATATGCATGAGCAGGAACTGCTGATATGTTAATATGTCCTACTGTGGGAATTTTTACATTGCACTGTGACATTGTATGACTCGACATCTCTTCGGACCACACACACAGAGGTTGCATGGTTTTTAATGTGTACATTTTGAAAGGTATCACATATAGGTGTTCTGCATTGTTATGTATACTTGTCATCTATACACCAAGTTGGTTATGTTGTTGTAAATGATATGTATTGTATCTTTACGAAAATGCCAATAAAGAAAATTATTTTAAAAAAACGTTTTCTCTCCAACATCAACACATGCAATGGACATCAACATCATAATAATACATATTTATATTCAACCAAAACGAAAAAGCTAATTAGTAAAAGAAATGTGTAATTTTGTGGAAATGTATTAGAGAAGGGCCTACAACTGAACTCATTCTTACAGGGGACCTAAACCTAAATCTCATGGGCTCCTCCTTGGATGTCCTTACAAAATACAATTTGGAACATCCCAATGCAAGGGAAACTGCATCCATGCAAATAAACTAAGGCTGGACTGTTGACTCTGGAGGAACTGGAACATCTAAACCTAGGAGAACTAAATAGCAGATTAAGAGGAGTCAATCCTCCTGTAACAACACACAGATCTACAAGAAGGAACATCATACTCGGCTACACTTTTGTCTCCCTAGAGTTGCTCCATCAAATTATCTCATTTCAACTCACTGATAAAGGAGATACTGATCACCGGTCACAAGAAATCGAGCTCAGAACAAGTGTTCATATGTTCGAGCCGTGCCGGGCTCCTCGAGGATAGGATTTCACCATTGATCTTAAAAGAATCAAATTTGTGACTGTGGCTGGAGATTGCAGAATGCTTGAAACTGCAAAGGAACACTTTGACTTAAGGGCTGGACAAGACAAAGTCAGGAAGTGGTTGGAGATTGCAGAATGCTGGAAACTGCAAAGGAACATTTTTGACTTAAGGGCTGGACAAGACGAAGTCAGGAGGTGGTAAAATTTCACGGAAACCATGGCAGTTTACGCGACTATGATCAAAACCCAAACCCAGCAGAGGTGTGGAGGAGTGAAGTCCATATCACAAACTGCAAAGAAAGAAATCAAGCATTCTAAGAATCCCATCTATCACTCATTGAGACAGCTTTGGTGTAAGTCACATGATTCAATACAATTGAAGTTACTGCGAAAGAACAAGGCACTTTTGAAAAAACACTAAAGGGATGCTAACAGAAGCACAGAATGATCCCTGGGTAAAATTACATGCCAACATCAAGCAAAATAACAGCGCAAATTTCAGAGAAAGTATGGGTAAAACATCTTAGGTCTCATTTCCATCAAGACATAGAGTCTAATGTAAAGGCGAAAGAACCCACGGATGTATCAGAAGGTTTACCATCTACATGGCGTATGCAAAAAGCAACCTGTATTAGGGAAAGCAGATGGAGATGTCTTAAATGAGGAGTTGCCAAAGAACCAAATTAAGATCATTAAAAGGCAAACAGGCAAAGGCAGGAGAGAAGGGGCACCCGGCCCAAATGGAATACCATCAGTACTCTACAAGCAAGAGTCAACTTTTTGGGCTGTAGCGCTATAACCACTGTTCAGGGAAATAAGGATGGCAAACACTTTGCCAGACTCTTGGAGAGGATCTATTATTTCACCAATTCATAAGTCAGGGGAAAGGTCAACTTCACAGAACTATCGACTAGTGGCATTAATGGACAACGAGGCAACATTTTTTGCTGGAATGTTACTAGAGGAGCTCCAAGCATGGGCGGAAGAGATTCCGCAATCCCATTAAGCCAGACTGGATTTGCGAAAGAAGTGGGGACAACAACAAATATAATAACAATGGCAATGCTTTTTGACAAGGCTGAAACTGCTAGGAGGCCCCTGAATCTATGTTTTTTCTATTATAAAGCAGCCTTTGATCATGTCAATCGAAACAGACTTTGGTCCAAACTGCATTGCTGGCGGCTCTCCCAATCCCTTTTAAACTTGCTGATAAATCTGCATACCGACACTTGGTTTCAGATCAAGCTGGGCGATGGATCATTCCTGTCGAGACGCATTCCAACGGACAAAGGGCTTAAACGAGGATGTGTTTTAGCCCCTACACTCTTCAACTCGTTTAGAGCTGATCTTTTACCCATATTAAATGCCTGCAACTCACATGCTCCAAAATTGGGAGACATCTCATTGCCATGTCTCCTATGGGTGGATGAAATAGTTCTGATTAGCCAAAAAAAGTAGGCCTTCAACGTCTTATAAATGCTACAAAGGACTATTCCAAACAAAATGGCCTAACAATAAATCTTGACAAAACAAGAACCATGACAGTCATCAAAAAAAGAGAAAAACGTGCAGCATGGTTCTGGGGGGAGAACCAAATTGAGGACACTTTGGAATATCAAAATCTTGGCATAAAGATAGACAAAAGGGGGACAATTTCTTGCACAGAGGAACAACATCGGGCATAAGGCATGGTCCTGGCAACTTCTTTAAAAGCTTTGAGCTCTAAACTAAATGGTCCATCGATTCTGCCTATAGTGCAGGTGGTTGGTGCAAAGGTACTGCCAAGAATTCTTTATGGTAGTAAGGCGCAGAAAGGACGAGACGCCAAATTACTTGACTCCACAGTATCAACTACGTATAGGGTCATATTTGGGCTGCCTAAATATACTTCACCCTCACAAATCAGACTTGAGTTTCTCATACATAAGCAATCTATCGCAAGACATGGGGCATACATCATTACTGGGGATAAAGTATGGAAAGCCCCTCTGGGAACCTTAAATGAACAGCTATGGAAAGAGATAGAACGCCATACCGCTTCACCCGCAGCGAGATATCTTAGAATGGCTTACTCAAATTGGGATTTAACCAACTCTGGGAAACACCCACAAATACCAGTTTGCTCAAAAAACTGGTTTGAAAAACAGTCAAAGCAAAACCAAAGGGGACAATGGATGGAGTGTTGAACATTGCAAGCACTCACCCACAGTCAACCGATCTGTGTTTCATCCATCATCATTCTTTAGCTCACTCCGCTACCCCAGTGCAGACATGGCCATATGCAAATCAGTCTGACCCTGTGCCTCATGGGAACAGTCCAGACCGAACCGCCAAGCTATGTCTTCCCTGGACCGGAAACAAGCATCCTGGGAACGGTTTCTGGCTAATCAGCCGTCATCAGCCAGGCTAGCTTGAATCCAGTGCCATAGTGATCAAGGGACCCACGTCTGGGCATACCCTGACAACTAAGGGCAAACAAAGCAAAACGAAAGGGGATGAAGGACGGAGTGTTGAACATTGCAAGCACTCATCCCCAGTCAACCGATCTAGGTTTAATCCATCATCATTCTTTAGCTCACTCCGCCACCCCAGTTCAGACATGGCCATATGCAAAACAGTCTGACCCTGTGCCTCATGGGAACAGTCCAGCCCGAGCTGTCAAGCCATGTCTTCCCTGGACCGGAAACAAGCACCCAGGGACAGGTTTCTGGCTAATAGGCCGTCGTCAGCCATGCTAGCTTAAATCCAGTGGCTAAGTGAGCAAGGGGCCCACGTTTGGGCATACCCTGCTAACTTGAACAAAGCAAAACCAAAGGGGATGATGGACGGAGTGTTGAACCTTGCAAGCACTCACCCCCAGTCAACCGATCTGGGTTTAATCCATCATCATCAATCTTTAGCTCACTCCGCAACCCCAGTTCAGACATGGCCATATGCAAATCATCAGTCTGACCCTGCCCCTCATGGGAACAGTCCAGCCTGAACTGCCAAGCCATGTCTTCCCTGGATGGGAAACAAGCATCCTGGGACCGGTTTCTGGCTAATGCCAGACGTGGATCCCCTGCTCTCTATGCCACTGGAATCAAGCTATCCTGGCTGAAGAGGGCTGACACCCTGAAACTGCTCCTTGGATGAATATTTCCAGTCCAAGGAGAACCTGGCTTGGCAGTACGGGCTGGACTGTTCCCATGAGGCGCAGGGTCAAGACTGATATGCAAATGACTGGGTTCATACTGTAATGACATGGTGAGCATAAAAAAGATGGGTTTAAGCCCAGATCTCTGTACTAGGGTGAATGTATGGCATTGTTCTGCATTCTGTCCATTAACTGTTTTTTTTGCATTTGTCACCCCGAGTGGGACTGGTATTCCTAGATGTGGGTAACGTGCTCTTCATGCCACTGGAATCAAGTTATCCTGGCTGAAGAGGACTGAAACTTCAAAACCGGTCCTAGGATGCTTGTTTCCAGTCCAGGGAGAACTTGGCTTGGCAGTTCGGGCTGGACTGTTCTCATGAGGCACAGGGTCAAGACTGATTTGCATATGGCTGGGTTCAAACTGGGATGGCATGGTGAGCAAAAAAACGATGGATTTAGGCCCAGATCTCTATACAGGGGTGAATGTATGTCACTGCATTCTGTCCATCAACTGTTGTTTTTGCATTGGAAAACAGCCAAACATCTTTCATGGCTGGAGGATAAAGCCAGAAAGGGCTCACGGATGGATGACTCCGAATACCTACTGCGAGCCAGCTGCACACAAGTACTTGAAATTTCGGCTATGCCAAGCATATAAAAATGTGTTTTATGAAGTATAGATTTGTTCTGCTACCCTGCATACAGCATCTTCCACCCTCACTAAAAGAGAAGGCAGACCCCAGGTGCCGCTTATGCGGTTCAGCACCGGAAGATCTGCTGCATCTACCATGCTCCTGCAAAGAACTTTTACAAGAGCGGAAACAACTGCTTAAAGGTAAATTTAATCAGTGAAGGGTTCGAACCAGGAGGCAGACAGTTCTGGCATGTTTTAAACCTAGCAACCCACAGCTGAACTGTTCTTTGGTAAAGTTCTTGAGGATATGCGAAAAAAATGCCGGAAACATAGTTATTGAAAACAATTAAACCGCATACTCAATCCAGTCACACATGAAATATGCAGGAACAGGAGGAGCCCGATGTTAGGCACTAATGAGCCTTATTTTTGAGCTGTAAGCACCTCATTTTGCATGTAATAATTTTTGATATATAAACACATATACAGACTTAAATCAGATACCTTGGAGAATAAATGAGATGTGCACAGTCGGACATAATGTGGCTAAGAATTTGACACTGGATTTCTAAATTTGCTTAATTATAGCACAGTTTAAAAAAAAGAATTTTAAATAATATGCTTTTAGAAGTATGGAGTTTTATACGTATATATTGTTTTGAAATTAAATAATATTGTATTGGAATGATTTTAATGAACTATGCAAATAAATAAACTGACTGACTTACTCTGATTCACAGATTGTTAGTTTTTATTCTGTCAATAAACACTTTCAGACTCTAAACTCGATATGTAAAGACATGAGGGGCAATATTTTCAAGAACGGCATTAACATTATCGCCGCTTTAGCGGCAGAAAACTGCTGAACCTGGGCTTCTGGGCTTCTATAGGAATTCACAAGGGCATATTATCAAGCCCCTTATTGCCGCTTTAGCAGCAGTTTTCTGCTGCTAAAGCGGTGATAATTTTATCGCTGTTCTTAATAATATGGCCCTTCTTTAGCAGTACCTCATGAGCTGACTAGGAAACACCTTTGCTTGACTGGATATGTCGACAGGAGCTGGACAGTCCTTCATGTGGAAGCCCCAGGCAGCAGAGGTAAGACATAGGGTTCTCTGTAGAGAGCTTTTATGGCTTGCCCAAAGTTTAGCTTGCTATCAAGTCTGTTAGCTTAGCGCAAATTGCCCTTGAAATGTGGGTCTTGTTACATTTATTGTCCAACTATGTCATTTTTTGTTAATTAAGAATGAGATTTGTAGTCTACGTAGGTGAAAATGGGATAACACCTTTTGGTGGGTAAGTACAGGAATGGTTTAAAAACAAGGAAGTAAAAGAGAATATTAAATCCATGGTACAAAAACAGGTGACTCAGAGAGGGGATGCCTAGATCCGCAGTGCAGGTCTTATTGGATGAATATGTTGAAACAGATACTCTTATTCAGCTCCTATTTTCTGCAAGCCTAGGGTGGACTGTGACTACAAGTATTGTAATTGCAAGGGGGCCAGTAAATAAGTGTCAACACTATTTCAAAGATACCTCCGAGGTAGCAGATGGGAAGAGCTGTCAGATCCTCCCGTCCCTTTCTTACTATCCTTTCCCACCTCTTCCATGTGAATGAACTGTAACACAAGACGCCAGCCCATGTCACATACCAACAGTATGGTAAGAGCACTCACAGGTATATAGAGAATTGAATTAAGTAAGTAATCTAACGATGATGGTAAAAAGTCCTTTCTAGAAGAAGGTACCTTTCATACTGAGTGCTTGAATAACCTTACAAATAAATTGAAGGAATCTAAGATTAACACTCATTTGATTGTTATTCTTTCAGTAAGACCAAGTGAGAAACACCAGAAGGACACTCAGGTTCAGTGAGAGCCTCAAGGACACTTAGAAAAAACTGACATTTCCAAAAAGTCATTTGATAGATAAGGTATGAGCCTGTGTCTTCACCAGAACATCACCTCCATTGATTTAATTGCTTCAAATTTCTAATAACATCACCGAAACAACAGAAGAAAAAGAGAAGGACCTATTAGAAGTTCTGCGCTTTCCTATTCATGCAGAAGTGGCAGGCAGTGCACCACTTTACACACCGAGCAATCATCAGCTGATGAGAACATAAGCACCAGAACCCATCAGTGTTCTAAGATATTTGACAAACTTCAGCAATTTAATAATTATTCACAATGTTTTGATCTTATACTCCAAAGTGGGCTGATATTAATTGCTATGAGTTATTATGCCAGGAGAGGTAAGTGGCCAATTGGCCATCAAAGCCAACTGACCACAGCAATATCATGCAAATTACCATGCTGTAGTCAATGGTTGAGGTACCTTGTTGATTGCTGCTACTGTGGTATTTGTGGTTAAAACTGATTAAGCCAAGAATAATACTTGCAAAAAACAAAAATAGAAAAGCCCTTTGATTCCATGGACAAATTAAAAGATATATTTAATTGTTATTCTAGTGTGTAAATGCTGCTAGAGCAGCTTAAGAAGCAATAGTATCGGCTTTCATTTTTAAGTAGAAACCAAAGCAGAGATGTGTTATCAAGACATGTTCACCAGATAACGGGGTATGGACGAAAATCCCTGTATAAAACCATCTGAAACAGCAAGTGAATCTGCACTTTGATATAAGGGTGGTCGTAGTACGCCTAGTCGCACTCCGCGAAGCTACGCGAAGACGCTCTTGCACTCCGCGAGCTTCGCGTAGCTCCGCATGCAAATGTATTGTATTGCATGTATGTATTGCGATTTATATGGCGCATGTATCACCCGAAGGCATCAAGGCGCTTGCTTAGGGAACCCGTCCTGGTATTCCCCTGTGAGATACCCCAGCAGGGTATCCGCAAGGTGAAAGCCAGGCATCCCGCCACGAGGGGCCGTTGTGGAGATTAAGCAAGCTATTGCCCAGAGTCGCAGAGTGTGAACCCGTGAATCGAGTAGGCACTGGAGCGAGAATTGTCGAGTCCATGGACATTTTAGGACTCAAGACCCCGCCAAGCTGGGAATTGAACCCTGGCCCCGGGCTGACCTCTGCTTCCAGGTCTGCCTCCTCTAACCACTGAGCCACACTTCTCCACTTCTCCAACAAGGTACTACGCATGCATGCGTAGTACCTTGTTCGACCCATACACGAGCCATTTTTCTTGCTCAGGAGTGTGGTGTGCGTGTTCGGGGTGCTGCCTGCGTGCTCGGGATGTGTAGCGCGCGAACTTACCCATGAGGTGGGCTATGGGCGCGGCCATCTTTTTTTTTTCAATTGTCCCGCCCGCTCGGGTTCCCTTATTTCCTGTTCCGGGTCGCTCATAACGTGGTCGCATTGTGCAAGTCATGTTCGGAAACACATCTACTTGTTCACGTGGACAAAGTGCGTGTTAGCGAGAAATATCGCGCAAACTTACCCATGTGGTTGCGATGGGCGCGGCCATCTTGTTTTTCATACTCTATGCTATGGTTTTGGGCCTAGTTTTCTATCCACCTTTAATCTTTGCAATCCTTATTTTCTTTCACAGTTTTTCCCACTTTTTTTACTTATTATCTATCTCTCTCTGTCCCTAAGTTTATATTTTGCATTTTATTTCTACTTTTACTACTTTTATTCCACTTTTCTACTGTTTTTTTTTACTTCTTTCTTTTACCTTGCTACTTCTTTCATCTAACTTTTTTTCTCTAACTTTTCTTTTCTGCTCCACCCCAGAACCATGGCAAAGGGCAGCAGCACCACCGGCTCGAAGGGCAAGGCGCCTGTGCCCAAGAGCCGGCTGCCTTGTGGCATAATGAGACCAGCAGGGGTGAAGCCCCAGCAACTTTTCGGGGAGGAGGAGGTGGCCGCCCTCGCTTTTCTCATCCAGCGCCACCTCCCCTTGACCTTGGCAGCAGGAGGCAGGCCCGGCTCCAGTTAACCCCCAGATGATCGTCTCGGGCGGTGGGCGAAGGTGCACCGGGCAGTCTTCCGCTGCTCCAGTATCCGGCACACCCATCATCAGCTGTTCCACCGTTGGGCAGACATTCTGGACCAAGAGCAGGACCTGGTGGACCAGCTAGGTGTCGAGGTCGTGGGGCTTGGAGAGTAGCTAGTAATATATATATATATATATATATATATAGTAGTATAAGTATTGTGTCTTCCTTATTCTTGGGCGAATAAGTAACACGATTACTGGTCCGCTTAGTTACATTGCAGATCAATTCCGTTTCAAAAACTTCTGTGATTGTATGATACAGGTGCTGCTCGTCACTTCTCTTACTTGTGAAATAGTGGTGGATGGATATAATAAGTTTACTTAGTATTAGTTTATATTTTTTTTACGGTCTGCATGAAGCCTCCTCTGTCAATCAATGCTTAGTTACGTCTTACCCCAGCCCTCAATAGAACCTTTTTGTAGTTTGTTTAGTGAGTGGTAGGCTTAGCAGCAATAGCATTGTCAGTCAGTAGCAGAACAAAATATGACGCAACCAACCAACAATTTCGTGTATGCACAAATTTATGCATGTGTCCTCCATCTCATCTATGCATTTTGGCTGGCAAAAATAAAATGGAAATGCCTACTTACAGAACAATTGTCCCGTCTGGAATAGGTGGTGTAGGTCAGGTGGTACTGGCTCCGTTACTTAGTATTCTGCAATCAGAATGATTATGGAACATTTGATTAGTGTTCTATAAGTATACAGTCTGTGAATCCTGCAAGCCAGTAGTCATTTGATAGGTCAATTTTATTGCAATTGTTGTTTCCTAAAATGTTTGAGCGTTTTTTTTAATGATGTATTTGTTTCACAGCACTCAATGTTTTTTTCTTTCTTTATTATTTCTTAAATGATTCGCAGAACCCAGGGGCAAGAAGACGGGGTCCGAGTCGGCGGGTCAACCACTAGAGCGCTCCTCTACTGAGGATCCTGCTGCTGGCCCCAGTAAGTCCTACAGTGCTTTCATTATGAACAATTATATTTCCCTAACTTTTTAACACACCTTTTTTCCCAACTGATTAATTACGCTTCCTTCCTAATTTAATTTTAACAAAAGGTTCTTTGATCTTCATTATGTTTTCCAAATTTTGGGTATCTATCCCTGCCTTTCAGTTCCTTCAAAATGCCTCTGCTATGACTCTCTGTGCTAGTACTATTAGACTGGCTGTAGCTAAGCTTGCCCTGTTGGCCACTCTTTAGTTAAGGTATTCTTTCAATAAATCTGTGATAGATTAGCTGTAGCCCCTTTGGTCCACTCCTGTCTTTTGCGTTTTCCACTGTAATCTCTAGGCTCTGTGAATTGCCACCAACAGAATGCGCAGCCAGATGTTTGTCTAGTATTTTGTAAACGTTAGTATACTACTACTACTCTTGTGGGTATTGTCTATGCACAGCCACATACAGAACTATGCACCAGAAACTTGGATGTCGGTGATAGGGAGGTTGGACCTTACTTACACCTCAGTCACAGAACTCGGAGGAACCAAAAATTCACTGACTGACTACCTACAGTGTCTCAGTCATTAGTCATTGATTCAATTATCCCAATCCCGACCCCCACACAAAGCTACCCAATGATTTTATTACACAACCCATAACATAAGTAACACCCTTTAGCACACTCACTCGTGTAAGTCTACAACACCACAGACACTCAAAATATATTCCAGAGTCAATGTGGTGTTCAAAAGCTTTATTCGTTTTAAATAATAACAATCTTTGTAAGTTTTTGAGTGAAATACATCCAGGTCCACCAGGAAAAAAAAAAAGATTAAAACTATACATTTGTAAAACTACTAGTGCACAATAGGGAATTGTGGAAATTGTGGGAGACCCCTCACCATTGAACGTATACTGGTGGTTACACATGCATCTTTAGTAAGCTCTGGAAATCTCTGGTTCGTAGAAGGAAATCTTCTCATCTGCCTAAAAATAATGACAAAAGTGGTGCACGTTAAACACTATGAAAAACAATTATGCAAGCTTTTTGCAGTCATACCAAAAGGTGTAACATTATAGATAAGCAATAGGGACTAACCAAACTCCATAGTACATACAAAAACGTGCCTTGTTTTTTTTCAACCTCTTCAGTTGAATGCATTGCAACAATCATGTGGCCTCAAAGGCGTCTTACTGCGCAACAACATGCGAGGTAACATGCCCAAAACAGTAGACATGGATCTAAAATGGTTACATGGCTCAGGTTAACTTTCCAAGTATTAGAGTGGCAGTAGAGATAAGATGAGCTTAGGGACCATATAACATATTAAATTAATACTAATGTCTGTCTAGTGACTCAGCTGTAGTACGCAATTTGTACTACTGATGATTTATCTTGTATTTAACTGTTTTCCCTTCCAGGTGAAAAAACAAGTACAAAAGGGGGACGGGGCCAGCTGACGGGGCCAGCGGAGATGCAACTTTACCCATCCCGGAGGAGACAGGAGCTGCGGCACCTACAGGAGCACCAGTGGGGGAGGAAACATTAGCGATGGGCGGTGGTAAGTTGTATTCATTACTTATCCGCATTACCAGGTGGAAGGGGAACATTTCCCTCACTATACTCTGAGACTTATTAAGTAAGTATGAACTTGAAGTTGTACTGGACAATATACAACGGTTGAATGACACCACCTTTACTTAGCATGGCCAATGCATTAGCAATAGCATTACCTTACCACCAGCATGAGTTGATTAAAGGCCTCTTCTATCAGACTCCAACTCAGCTGTGAAAGTTATGGAGAAGACTAAAAGTCTGATCAGATGACCTTGATGGATGTGTGTTTACAAAATGTGAAAGAAGTGAAGTAGGATGGAAGGAGGAAGGAGGAAGGACAAACGAGTCAGCTACCATAGAATGATACTTTGGAAGCAGCATGCAGGTGGCTGATAGGAATCCGATGCATGGGTTGTTGAAGGATGGGTCGAAGGTGAAAGAAGATGCCTGCCTGGGTGGGAGACACATTATGGGTGGGTAGTGGATAGGAAGAATCAGCAGCGGTGTGTGTGTCAAACGGAAAGGCAAGGCAAGGAAGGAGTGGATGCATGGGTTGTTGTTGGTGAAAATGAAACCAGCTAAGGTTTGTCGAGCTTTAATAAAGAATGATAGACATTTACTTTAATACATGGATTCCCTCTGGATGTATTGTAATAATCTTCAGTGGAGACTGTCATCGGAAGCAGAGTCTATAATATAAAAGGAGATACAAAAAAGACTAGTGTTCTTATGTGTACTGAAGACCACCCATAGTACTAGGGCAAGTATAATGCCGGGCAAAAAGTCAAACAAATGTTACAGGCCGTACACTCTGGAGGATAGATACTTAAACTTACCACCAATTTCTCTACTGAGCTTGCTAGTGCTCTGTGCCACTATGTGTTGAATTAATTTTTTGTTACTGATTTGCTGTGAGTTTGGATTACAACAATTATGTTTCTTTCTTTATAGCTACTCCTTCCCAAAAACCATCCCGGAAGGAGTTGACAGCCAGGGCCCGGCAAAGGAAACTGCAGGCCAATCGTGGACCTCCGGCTGGTGGCTCAGGCCGAGGTGGAGGAGGAGGCGGCGGCAGCAGCTGCTGCCTCTTCCAATGCCCCGGCCTCTAGCCAGGCCCCACCTGGAGGAGTACGGCGCCATGGTCAGGCAGCCGCCCACCGGTGGCATTTCTCAACATCGGCCGCCCCCCGCATGGATGCAAATGTAGGTGCCGTGCATTTCGGCAACAGATTCTCCTCCGGGTGTCAAAGCTGGAGGATCAATTAGAGGAGCGTGTCAAGATATTGGTGGACAAACACCTTAAAGCCCGCCGATTGTAATGGACCCTGTTCATTTGCCCCTTTTTTAATACTTTTGTTGGTGGGTGGGAATTGGGTGTTGGGGTTTTTGTGGGACATTCCTTGGGCTTGGACATTTGGTTGGTGTTAGGAAGAGGGGTGGGTGAGGTGTGGGATAGGAATTGCAATTCTTTTATGTATTCTTCAAGTTCTGTTCATTAATTAAATGTTATTTATTTTCAATGTACACATATGATGTGAATTTGTGGAGGGGAGAGTGCTGTTTCACCAATTAATGTACGTGTAAGGTTTAATTGGAGATGCAGGTCAGCGGACAGTGCTTTTGATTAAAATAATTTATTACTTGCCCACATCTGTAACATGCAGACAGATAGATGCGGTACCCATCACCAAGTTATATTTGTCGTATTAGAAGAACTACCAGTCTCTCCTCCGTTATACCTCACAGCAAACTTATCTTACCTGTGATTGATGATGATGAAGTTCGGCACCGCAAGGGCTTCATTGTTTCCCAAGACAATGGAGAAGATTCTGTGGTTGTGTGATGGTAGTAGTAGACACTGGCACTAGCATTTGCAAACAAAAAGAAAGAGGCAGTCATTTGCATGAGAGACAATGTGGAGGTAGTATAAAAGTACAGTACATTAACAAGACTGACCAAAAACAATATTGCAACTTCTAAACTGAAAGGAAACAATGGTGTCGGGGACTGCCAAGTACAAGAGAAGATAAGAAGTTCAACTGTAGTTGTGTTGAAGGAGTCACTTAAACACAATCCTAATTCATAAACTTTAATGCTGTAAACTTAAACCCAAACAATGTCGGCAATTAATTAGATGTATTCGGTGGGTCCCTGTTGGACCTGCGATGGGCAAGCCCAGCACAAAGGGGGTAGCTTGGCTCAAGTGTCAAGGCAAGTGAAGGCTGTCGTGTTAAGCCGGCTTTGACCCAATAATATCTCCTCGTACAACCACCAAAAAGAAGGACACCACACCACTATTGTAGAAAAATACGATTCCTTTATGTAAAAATTCTCTGTTGTGAATGGGGATCAATTAGGAAAGCACATTTACATTTCTTTTGGGTCACAATTTGCTGGGTTTCGATTTTGGAATAGATTCAATAAATAAGCTTAGGAGTACAGTTCATCAATAAATAGAATAAATATCAGGAATAAATATTGTCAATAAATAGAATAAATATCGGGAATAAATATCTTCAATAAATAGCATAAATATCACTGTCTGTATAGCAGAATAAACACTGGTTCAGTTCAAGAACATCTACAGATTCATTCTGGTATCGCTGCCACCAATTAAATACTTCAGGTACACTACATTTGCAAATACATTTCAGGTTGGAAAGATTACTCTTACAGTTTATGACAATTTCACCATTAGTGTACACAGGCTTCTCTGGGCACAACAGGGAGTGCTGGGACTCTTTAAGAATCACACGGGGGTTATGCGCGTATATCTAAAAGGCAAAGGAAAGACAGTGAACACTTCATTTACACTCGGCTGCCACCGGGTTGAGATCTCTGTTTGCCGGTGGGGGGGTCTAAGCACGCCTAGGGGTTTCTGTCACCGCTAGCACTCAGGCGGCACCAGTTCCAAGTCTTTAGACTGCCGAACGGGGCTGCCGAAGAGGTCACACAATCTTCGCGCTCAGTCAAATAAATGCTGGTTCACAGTTCCTCTATAACAGCGCTTCCCACCTGAAGAAACGGGCCAACCTCACATCGGCTGCAATCGAAAAGCGATTCAGTTGGGTTAAGCACTTCTCTCGCCAGCGACGGGTTCTCAGGGGCTCCACGGACCTCCCTCTGACTTCCTCAAACAGGGATGGTTCCCGCCCACAGCTACAGCCGCCGATCCACTGGGGAGGGGCAGAGACAGTAGTCCCGCCCAACGAAGGCGGGCCTTTCCCCGCCCCGGCGCACCACCTCACCTCGGTCTGCGCAGGAAGCACTCTACGCCGGTGGAGCTCGGAGACGTCCGAGCTCCTCGCTGGAGGCGCCTGTCACACCAGGCGCACAGAAGACGCTCGCGGTTGCGGCGAACTTGCTCTCGCCTCGCGACCCGAGTCAGTCGTAATTCACCACCGGGGGGCGGGGAGGCACACGAAAAATCGGCCACAGTCTCTTGGGGGTGACGAGGCACTCGCTGGGCAGGCGCTGTAGGCGCGAGGTCACTGCACACACACAGCTGACTGGAACGCCAGTCAGGATCCACGGCAGTGACTCTTGCTTGCTCTACTGCCCGCGCTACCAGCTGCCTCAGGGGTCAACAGGGCAGGTGTCAATCTGGTGTCAAGTCTGGAATCTCCTTCTCCACCTAGATCTGGAACATCATTATCCTATCTAGTCTTTTGGTCATCTAAAATGGCCGCCAGGGACTGGACCTTATATAGCCAGTGCCCTGAGGTGCTGGCTCGTGCCAGTAGGTTCTAGAACCTTCTTTGGGTTAGGCCAATGACATGGCACTTCTGGGGTATTTGGGACCCTAACAGCCACCATACTGGGGTTCTAGAGCAGCCATTTTGTGTACCTGAGGGAAATAAGGTAATTCCTGTCAGGAATGTGCGCCAAATAAAAAGGCGCCAAAACCCTGAAAGGTCAAGGTTCATGGAGGCTCCAAAGGGAGTCACTCACATGAGGGAAATGGATGGCCACCATTTTGAGGTCATTCATTCAGGTTGCCAATCCCAGCCTATAATGTCACAGGTTTCACGAGGTGTCTTGTAAATAGGTGCCAAAAACTTTGTGAACAACTGGGCGTCAAGGAAAATCTAGCCCCATGAAACAGCACACAAAAGGTCCTGGTAGACAAAGAAAAGCGACAAATTTTGGGAGGTACAGGGGAACAAAAGAAATCATAGTGGTGAGGGGACTCTCAGAAGCAGACGGGTCTAACACGTGTCCCCCCAGCTGAAAGTGGGGAGAGCTACCCAACCCCTTGGGAGTTCTCAACACTAAGGCGGAAATACCTGGAGAGACCGTCTGCATTGGCGTGGTCTACTCCGGGCCGGTGTTCCACCCGAAAGTCCATTCCCTGTAGGGAGATAGACCACCTCAACAGTTTGGGGTTTTCCCCTTCATCTGCATGAGCCAGCGAAGGGGTCGGTGGTCTGTCTGAACAAGGAGGTGTGAACCAAACAAGTATGGTCGCAGCTTCTTCAGTGCCCAGACCACCGCACAGGCTTCCCGTTCAATGGTACTCCACCTCTGTTTCCGGGGAAGCAGTCTTCGTGACAGAAAGAACCACCGGTGGATCCAGACCCTCTTCATTGAGTTGCGATAACACCGCCCCAATGCCTATGTCGGATGCATCTGTCTGGACAATGAATTCCTTCGTGAAGTCTAGAGCCTTCAAGATAGGAGCGTTACAAAATGCTTGTTTCAGAGTGTCGAAGGCCCGCTGACAAGCCTCCGTCTAGATGACTCTCCTGGGTTGCTTCTTGGCCGTGAGTTCCGTAAGGGGTGCCACGATAGTGCCATACCCCTTCACAAACCGTCTGTAATAACCTGTGAGGCCCAGGAAGGCTCGGACCTCAGTCTGGGTCTTGGGGGGTTTCCAGGCCATGATTGCCTCAATCTTCGCCTGAAGGGGCTGCACCTTTCCCCTGCCCACCAAGTGACCTAAATATACTACCGACCCCTGTCCAATCTGACATTTGCTGGCCTTGATCGTCAAGCCAGCCCTTTCCAGGGTCTTGTGAACGGCCTTGTAAGTGCTGCAAGTGATCCTCCCAACCGCTACTGAAGACAGCTATGTCATCTAAGTAGGCAGCAGAGAAGGACTCCATCCCGGTGAGGATCTTGTTCACCAACCGCTGAAAAGTGGCAGGAGTGTTCTTGAGCCCGAAGGGCATGACGCAGAACTGGTAGTGTCCATCAGGCGTGGAGAAGGCTGACCTTTCCTTGGCTCCATCAGTCATGGGAATCTGCCAGTACCCCGCAGTGAGGTCAATGGTACTGAGATGTTGGGCAGCTCCCAACCGGTCAATCAGTTCATCCGCCCATGGGATCGGATGAGCATCCGTTTTGGTTACCGAATTTAGTCCTCGGTAATCCACGCAGAATCATAATTCTAGTGTGGCGCCAGGTGGAGCGGCTTTGGGCACCAAAACCACTGGGCTAGACCAAGGGCTGCTTGAAGGTTCAATGACCCCTAGCTCCAGCATCTTAGCTACTTCACTTCGAATGCTGGCCTTCACCTTGTCAGACAGCTGGTAAGACTTGGATTTCACAGGTGGGTTGTCTCCTGTGTCCACATCATGGGTACACAGGTGGGTCTTACCCGGTACAAGGGAGAACAGAGAAGCGAATGACCCCAAGACCTGGCAACATTCCTCCTGCTGCTCAGGAGTCAGGGATGGCGAGAGTTCCACTCCCTCCACCGACCCATCCTTTTCTTGAGATGCAAAAAGGTCAGGGAGAGGCTCTGTGTCCTCTTCCTCTGATCCATCAGTCACCATAACCAACATGACTTCGGGCCTCTCGTAGTGGGGCTTGAGGCGGTTGGCATGCAACACCCGATGTGGGTGCTGTGGGGTCTTCACGTCCACCAAGTAGATAGCCTTGCACATCTTCTCCAACACCTCATAGGGGCCTGTCCAACGGTCCTGGAGGGCACTCAGCTCTCCAGGCTCCATCACCCACACCTTCTGACCAGGCTCCAGCTCCACCGGGTGAGTATTTTGGTCATACCACGCTTTCATCACAGACTGGCTGGCTTCCAAGTTGTCAGAAGCTTGCTTCCACAACTTAGCCATTTGGCTCCGGAAGGCCAGCATGTAGCTCACCACGTCCTGGGGAACATTCCGAGGAGACTTTTCCCAGGAGTCTCTCACCAGGCTGAGAGGTCCACGTACAGGGTGCCCGTACAAAAGCTCAAAGGGGCTAAAGCCCACTCCCTTCTGCGGCACTTCCCTGTAAGAAAAGAGCAAACAGGGTAGGAGGATGTCACATTTCCTCCGCAGGCTTTCGGGTAGACTTCTGATCATACCCTTCAAGGTTTTGTTGAACCTTTCCACAAGGCCATTGGCCTGTGGGTGATAAGGAGTGGTAAACCTGTAGGTCACCCCACACTCCCTCCACATTTCCCGCATGTACGCTGACATGAAGTTGGTCCCCCTGTCAGACACAACTTCCTTGGGGAATCCCACTCGGGTAAAGATCCCCATCAGGGCCTTCGCCACTACCGGTGCAGTAATGGTTCTCAGAGGTATTGCCTCCGGATACCTTGTGGCATGATCCACCAGTACCAGGATAAACCTGTGACAGGATGTTGTCGGCGGATCTAAGGGCCCAGCAATGTCGATGCCCACCCTTTCAAAGGGGGTGCCAACGACGGGAAGTAGTTCCAGGAGAGCCTTCAGCTTCATCCCTTTTTTCCCACTGGCTTGGCATGACACACACGACCGACAGTATGTATCGGACGCCACCCTCATTCGAGGCCAATAAAAGTGGGGACAAGCCGTGTAAAGGTCTTGTCCTGTCCCAGGTGTCCTGCCAAGGGAATCTCGTGAGCCAACTCTAGTAGGAAGGCTCGGTAACACTGTGGGACTACCAGGGCCCGTGACAGTCCGTGCACTTGCGCCCTGGGCTCACTGTAGAGGAGTCCATCCTCCCAGTAAACACGATAGTTCCCAGACTCGTTACCTGCTGCCTGGGCTTCAGCCTGTTGCCTCAGACCCTCGAGGGTGGGACATTCCCTCTGTCCCTTGCTGAGTTTCTCCCTGGATGGTCCCCCCTCCACTCGCCACTCAGCGGGGATAGGCAGATCCTCCAACTGAACCATGTCCTTCTCCGCGGACTCCGGGTCCATCTCCTCCGATGGCCTATCCGTCTCACGGGGCACGGACACCGAGGCAGGCTCCTCCTGTCTTCGAGATGCTCCCTCATCGGCAGCTGGGTGGGCCATTGTTCCAGGCTCCAACCCATGCGACTTCTCCTACCGAGCAGCCGCCGACCTGGTACTCACACAGGCCCAATCAGGTGTACCCAGCATCTCAGAATGAGTCCGGTATTCCACCTCCTTCCAAGCATTGTGCTCCATATCATTGCCCAGCAGACAATCGACTGGCACGGCGGGGCTTACGGCAGCTCAAAGTGAACCTGCAACCCCTCCCCACTCAAAGGGAACCTCAGCCACGGGATAGTGGCTCATTCTGCTGTCAGCCACCGCGGCTGGATGAAGTACGCCTGGAATCACCTGCTCTGAGGACACCAGATGACTCCTAACTATAGTCATACTGGCTCCTGTATCTCTCAGAGCTTCCCCTCTATGGCCATTGATGGTGACCCATTGTCCATACTTGGTAGTATTGGGGGGCACCTGGATCTTTGGAACCATCTCCCGATCACCCAGGGACACTAAGGTGACACCCGCCCACTCCCTCCCCTTAACTAAGGGCATCTCCTCCCCGAGCGCTACACTAGCAACTCCCGAGGCCTTTCTTCCAGTGGGAGGGGTTGGTCTCTTTGGGCATTTCGCGTCTCCCTATAATGTCCAACACCACCGCACTCAAAGCAATGGACAACCCTTGGCTGCTGACTCTGGCCAGGATTAGGGTTCTTTTGCGGGCTAGCCTTAGAGTTGGAGAAGAAACTTTTTCCCTTAAAGTTATTTTGGGGGCCTTTGGAGAACTCCTGTTTCTTATTATCTCCCCCCTCTTTCTTCTGGGGTCGCCCTGTCCGGACTTCTGAGAATCTCCTCCCGTCCCCTTCGTGGACACTCGGGTACTTACCCAGATGTCCGCCTCCTCAGCAAGCTTATGGGGGCAAGTAAGTTTGCTGTCTACAAGGTGCTGCCTCAGCTCAGGAAGACATTTCTCGAGTAGATGTTCCTTGAGTATGAGATTGTACAACCCTCGATAGTCTTCCACCTCACTACCTTGGACCCACCCATCCAGGGCTTTCCTGGCGTAATCCAGGAAGTCAACCCAATTCTGTGAGCTCAGTTTATGGCTGCCCCTAAACCTCTGCCGGTATTTCTCGGGGGTCAACCCAAACTTTCTGATGAGCGCCACCTTCATGGCGGGGTAGTCTACCTGATCCTCCCGGTCTAGGGCCAATAGGGCATCCCTACCTGTTGGAGGCATGTAGCGATACAATCCACCACCCCAATGCTTCTCGTGGATCCCATGGGCTCTTAAGGAGACCTCATAGGGTGCCAGCCACTTAGCTATGTCATCTCCAACGGTATAGCTAGCGACCACGTCCTTGGGCAAGTGAGGCCTAAGTTCCCTGGCAAATTCCTTAGACTCGACACCCTCCGGAGTGATGTTATGGGCCCTGAGGTCGAGTTCTCGTAGCTTGAACTCGTGTTCCATCCTCTTCCCTTCCATCTCCAGCTTAGCTAACTCCCACCTCAATTGTCTTTCCTCTCTTCTATCAGCTAACTCGGTCTCTGACAACCCTCCCGTTGATGCACTGCTGCCCTCCCGTGAGGTTACCTTGGGGCTGATTATCATCTCACCCACCCCCAGGGGACATTCCGCAGCTCTCTCAACGACAGTACCCCTGTCTGACTCCTCCTCCTCTACCATACCCTCTGGATCGCTTCCACCCAGGCTCGCAGACTAATGCGGAGCTCCTCTCTTTTGGCCCCTCGCCTAACGAACACTCCCCTTTCCTGACAGAACTCCTTGAGCTTCGCCACGGTATAGGTCTCCAGCTCTGACATATCGAATTCCATCTTGTCAGTGAAAAGTGTGGACAACCACCTCGAAGTAGGTTACAAGGATAGGTACTCTGAGGGTCACATCCACCCACCTCCAGAAGAGAATTTGGAAAAAGCAAAATATGGAATTGGAGGGCCGCTGGGAGAAAACTCCGGGCGCACGCGGAATTATTATGGGGTCCAAAACAAGCGCGGCTCGTAATCCCACCCGTTGAGCACCAATTTTATGTTGGACCTGCGATGGGCAAGCCCAGCACAAAGGGGGTAGCTTGGCTCAAGTGTCAAGGCAAGTGAAGGCTGTCGTGTTAAGCGGCTTTGACCCAATCATAATTCCTTTTGCAACCACCAAAAAGAAGGACACCACTGTTGTAGAAAAATACGATTCCTTTATGTAAAAATTCTCTGTTGTGAATGGGGATCAATTAGGAAAGCACATTTACATTTCTTTTGGGTCACAATTTGCTGGGTTTCAATTTTGGAATAGATTCAATAAATAAGCTTAGGAGTACAGTTCATCAATAAATAGAATAAATATCAGGAATAAATATTGTCAATAAATAGAATAAATATCGGGAATAAACATCTTCAATAAATAGCATAAATGTCACTGTCTGTATAGGAGAATAAACACTGGTTCAGTTCAAGAACATCTTCAGATTCATTCTGGTATCGCTGCCACCAATTAAATACTTCAGGAACACTACATTTGCAAATACATTTCAGGTTGGAAAGATTACTCTTACAGTTTATGACGATTTCACCATTAGTGTACACAGGCTTCTCTGGGCACAACAGTGAGTGCTGGGACTCTTTAAGAATCACAAGGGGGTTATGCGCGTATATCTAAAAGGCAAGGAAAGACAGTGAACACTTCATTTACACTCGGCTGCCACCGGGTTGAGATCTCTGTTTGCCGGTGGGGGGGGTCTAACCCCGCCTAGGGGTTTCTGTCACCGCTAGCACTCAGGCTGCACCAGTTCCAAGTCTTTATACTGCTGAACGGGGCTGCCGAAGAGGTCACACAATCTTCGCGCTCAGTCAAATAAATGCTGGTTCATAGTTCCTCTATAACAGCGCTTCCCACCTGAAGAAACGGGCCCACCTCACATCGGCTGCAATCGAAAAGCGATTCAGTCGGGTTCAGCACTTCTCTCGCCAGCGACGGGTTCTCAGGGGCTCCACGGACCTCCCTCTGGCTTCCTCAAACAGGGATAGTTCCCGCCCACAGCTACAGCCGCCGATCCACTGGGGAGGGGCAGAGACAGTAGTCCCGCCCAACGAAGGCCGGCCTTTCCTCGCCCCAACGCACCACCTCACCTCGGTCTGCGCAGGAAGCACGCTACGCCGGTGGAGCTCGGAGACGTCCAAGCTCCTCGCTGGAGGTGCCTGTCACACCAGGGGCACAGAAGATGCTCGCAGTCGCGGCGAACTTGCTCTCGCCTAGCGACCCGAGTCAGTCGTAATTCACCACCGGGGGGGGCGGGGAGGCACACGAAAAATCGGCCACAGTCTCATGGGGGTGACGAGGCACTCGCTGGGCAGGTGCTGCAGGCGTGAGGTCACCGCAGACACACAGCTGACTGGAATGCCAGTCAGGATCCTTGCCAGTGACTTTTGCTTGCTCTACTGCCCGCGCTACCAGCTGCCTCAGGGGTCAACAGGGCAGGTGTCAATCTGGTGTCAAGTCTGGAATCTCCTTCTCCACCTAGATCTGGAACATCATTATCCTATCTAGTCTTTTGGTCATCTAAAATGGCCGCCAGGGACTGGACCTTATATAGCCAGTGCCCTGAGGTGCTGGCTCGTGCCAGTAGGTTCTAGAACCTTCTTTGGGTTAGGCCAATGACATGGCACTTCTGGGGTATTTGGGACCCTAACAGCCACCATACTGGGGTTCTAGAGCAGCCATTTTGTGTACCTGAGGGAAATAAGGTAATTCCTGTCAGGAATGTGCGCCAAATAAAAGGGCGCCAAAACCTTGAAAGGTCAAGGTTCATGGAGGCTCCAAAGGGAGTCACTCAGATGAGGAAAATGGATGGCCACCATTTTGAGGTCATTCATTCAGGTTGCCAATCCCAGCCTATAATGTCACAGGTTTCACTAGGTGTCTTGTAAATAGGCGCCGAAAACCTTGTGAACAACTGGGCGTCAAGGAACATCTAGCCCCATGAAACAGCACACAAAATGTCCTGGTAGACAAAGAAAAGCGACAAATTTTGGGAGGTACAGGGGAACAAAAGAAATCATAGTGGTGAGGGGACTCTCAGAAGCAGACGGATCTAACAGTCCCATTGGAAAAATGTTTGGCTTGTACATACACAGAGCTTGGGTGGGCAAGCAGAAAAAGATCCTGGCCGTGCCTGTTGACATTTAATTAGTGTTGCTTTCACCACATCTGCCCCAGAAAGCGTGTGATCAAATTGTTGGTGTACATTTAATGTAACATCACACCTGAATATAAAACCAAACAGCCCGGGGGAAGAGGGTTAGGGTTTGATGAATGGATGGGAACGGGGGTTTGGGGAAAGGTTTGACAAAGAAAAACAGTATGCACGGAGACAACAAAAGCAAAACAATGAAGACGATGATTGATGATGATGATCCCATACCCAATGAATGTAAAATAAAGGTAGGAAAAGGAAATCCATGCATGATGAAGAGAAATGTTATAACTTGCTGGTTAATAATAATGAGTGTTACTTAAACTACTACTACACAATTAAAGAGTACAAGGAAGTATTTCTTATATATGACATTTGCCTAGGCAGTATGCCCTCAGAGAAACCCTAATACCTGCTGTAGCAGGTAGAAAGCTAAGAAAAAGAAAATGAAGAAATAGTTTTAGGTAGCAATTACCAAACATAGTCACACAAGCGTTAAATTAATGAAGAGGAAAAAGGAATAAAGTAAATGGAAATTATACTAAAGTTACTGTATTATCCAGGTCCATAATGTGTATCTTGTCATTCATCTTCTTGGTCCTCTCTTCCATGGACACGCTGAATATCATTCTTGTGTTCCACTTGCTTGATAATGAGGATTGGTAACGTAAGGGTGAGTTGTGCTCAAAGTATAATAGCACTGGGTAAAAGGCCAGCCTGTAAGTGTTGATGGAAAAAGAAAAGAGGATTACTAAATAAAGTGAATGAAACAAAATGCTAATACAGTGAAGTGCAAACAAATACAAGACTCGTTGTGAGGGAGAAGAAACCAGGCTGAGGCGACTTGGATACATTTTGTCTAACTCTACTAGTTGCACAGCATTAATCTAGAAGGACAACAAGATAAGAGCCAGCACAAAACAGACCCACGACACAGGGTCGCCAGTGACCCAAACTGCATTTACCTTAATTTTTCATGGAGCCGGACAAAAGGCATAAAAAAGCAACGTAGCATTTTCCAAATCAAGCAACTAAATCAATGTGCCATTGTCAGTCATCAATAATACCACTATTGTACTCTACCACTGCACACACATGTAGTAGCCTGGGTCTGCTGTGCTTGTTGTTAATTGGTTGTGTTTACCTTCTATTCCACTCCCTGAAACATATTCCTTCAATCATCTCAGATCCAACTGCCTGACAGCGTGCACAGATATTAAGGTAGTCATCATCATCAGGTGTGGCACGTGTATGTGTTGTCCAACAGACCAACAGCAACTCAGTCTGTAGTGAGTGACTTTGATTAACCCCATGGCTGCTAGGCGTTTTCCCGTCCTGCGCTGGGTTTTATTCTTTTTCATTGTTTTATGACGAGCTGGCCTTGTCATCCGCGCACGGCAGGTAAGCGCCATGACGAGGCCAGCTCGTCATTAGCCTCGAAGGGGTTAAGTAAGTCTAGACTGCACCTGCAGTAGTAGGAGTACAATTGGTTAATATATATTATTAAACAACATGGAAAAATTGACTATCCCTTGAGTCACAACACAAGTACTTGGTTATTAATGATTAAACTACTACGATACTTCTACTCCATGCACATTTTCTCAGAGTCAGCAAGCATCCAATGCAATGCATGGCATCATTCATTTCATATACCTGTCTTGATCTTCTCTTTGGCTGTCAGATGCTGCCGAGCCTTCTGAAAGTGATGACGAGTCACAAGTTTACTTTAGTTTTAGATGCCTGCTCAAGCTCTGAAAGTGAAGAGTTGTTTATGTTTGCCTGCAGACAGAGGTGGTAGCCTTAAGACACTGATGAGTTTCAGATTGCAAAGAAAACAGAAGATGGCTATAGTCACGTACGGTTCACTTGTTATGGAGGGGCTGTTAGAGGCTACATTATTGTACTATTCTTCATCTCCATCGAAAGTATGGCAAGATGGAATTGTATTGAGTGCGAGTCAGGAAGATGGAGCAGGACTCTGGGGAGTGGAGTGGACAGTTAAATGCACAGAGGTGCAACTCCAATAGGTAAATAAAAAGATACAGTGGTGATGGATTTGCTTGTTGTTTGATTTGCACCAGAAAGACATTATTATACACACAAATAAAAGAAGGAAGAAAGTAACAATTTGAAAGGCTAGTTGTCAGGGAAGAGGAGCTCGTCCTCAAACTCTGGGGGTTCGGACACAAGTAGGTCCTGTAACCCAGTAGTTATATCTTCTGACTCACTCTCCTCTTCCTGCTGTTATTCACGTATTTTGTAGTCTGGTGGTATGAAGTGTTGATTCATTTTGATCATCGTTAACCTCTCCACGCTTTTGGGGGAGACACTGGTCCTTTTCACAGTTACAATGGCACCAGCAGCACTGAAACCACGCTCAGAAGAGACACTTGCGACGGGACAAGCCAGATACTTTATCGCCAGCCTGCTGAGCACTGGCCAGTGTCTTATTTTCTCCTACCAATAGACCAGTGGGCTTTGCTCAATGAACACCTCTGTTGTGTCAACCAGATAGGCCTGAATCATCCGCTCAATGTGCTTTGCTTGCCCTCTTTTCCCTTTGCGACAGCAACAGACTTACCCATCCCTTTCTGTAGAAACCAAGCAGTTATTTTTTTGGTTGTGTCTGCTGAATCAGATCCTGTTGGTGCTGTTGTTATTGGTAGTGTTGGTGCATGCTGGGGAGCAAACGCACTGCTCTCATACTTTGAAGAACTTGACTCTGGAGGATGCACTGTAGTATTTGCAATGTCCTGGGCTGGCACTGGCAGGCCTCTAATTAAGAACTGTTCATTTTCTAAATCAGTGGCTTCCTCAGCTATTAAAGTTTTGTACTTGGCAACATCCCCTTCTGAAAAAGGAATTACTGCGTTACTGTTCAGAAATAATTTGTACAGTGGATCCAAAATTGTGGCAGTAATGTAATGTTGATGTGACACAATCATATTTTGAATTCTTGTATTCTGAGATAAGCGGCAGGCTAAGGCGTGCGCCAAATAACATAACATAACATGTGTATTTGTAAAGCGCACGTTCACCCTTGGGTATCTTGGCGCTGAATAACAGATGTTTATTGCATCAAGTTTTTCTTCCACACCTTCGTATGTTTCAGACACCTCCATCAGCTGTTGCTCTAGCATGTACAACAATGGGATATCTTGGCCCATAGTACAGTCCTCCCTGCTGACTGCACATGTGAAGACCTCAAAAGTAGCATCTCTGTCAAGCATTTAATGAGGTCCCATTGCCACAGCTCAACGGTCATGGCTTTAACATTAACAGTAGGATCCCCTAATCTTCTTGTCATGACATAAGCATTAAGTGGTATGGTACTGCTCAAACAGATGATCAAGCATGTAATAAGTAGAGTTCCAACATTTTGGGACCTCCTGGATGAGTGCTTTGACTGGCATTTTATGCTCACGATGAATGACCCGTTGCTGCTTCTGGGCTTTAAAATATTGGTTGAAATGCATGCATATTCTTCTGCAGGTGGTCAGTAAGTTGCTGACTTTGCTTTCAGTTTTCAGGAAGTCTTGCACAACTATGTTAATGTAGTGTGCCAAACACGGGACCCTGAAATAGCAACCATCTTTCATTGCCCTCACTACATTACTGCCATTGTCGGTGGCAACAAAACCAATCTTAAGGCCTCTTGGTCGCAGCCATTCCAAGACCTTGCTGTTGAACTCAGACAAAATGTTTTCAGCAGTATGAGTTTTCTCCATAGCAAACATGGCTACAGTTGCGTGTCTGCGAGTATCAATAAAAACCTCAACAGCGTCAACACCTGCACTTAACTTGTCTCTTGCACCTGAAAAAGAGATCCAGTGTGCAGTGATGCACATGTAGTTGGTGACTTGGCAACTGCTCCACATGTCTGTTGTCAGGTGGACACAATGAACAGTACTCTGTTGTAAGGCTTTTCCAATCAATTCCAGCACGGGTAGGTGTAGTGCTGGAACAGCAACTCTGGCAAAATAGTAGCGGCTGGGAACGTTCAATTTTGGGCAGATGGTTGTTACAAATTCCAGAAAACCCACCCCTTCAAGAAAAGAAAAAGGAAGAAGGTCCAGTGATAACATTTTTGCAAGCTTAGCATCGTTCAAACGTGCTATTGGGTTGCACTCGTACTTTCCCTCCTACCTAAACATGCTAGTAATGGTACGCTGCTTGGTATTTCTTTCGGTTATGCTCAACGCAGCACTTTGCATCGCAGACTTCGCAACAGTACTATTTGGTGTCTCTGGCTGACTCTTACTCTGGTGCCACTGAGAAGTTGCTGATGCAGAGGATGTGGGCTGTATCACTCCAGTGCTGGCGACAGGGGTCGTTTGTGTACCACTCCCTGATAGAATGTCGCCCTCTTCTTCTTCGTGTTCAACCATGAGTGGACCTTTTACTAGTTTATCCCACCAACATCAATGGTTCCAGTTTTTATGCTATGAAGGTAGTCCTCCCACCTGATTAAGTGGTGTTTTTTCAAATGGGTCATTTGGCCTCCAGTACCATAGTTTGTACCAAGCTTACCACAACTAACAGAGACATGACAAATGGAGCATATAGCAATGTTCTCATGTGCGCTAACCATAAAGAAGTCCCACACTGGGGAGCTGGACTTTTGTCTCCTGCTAGAGGTGCCACTTCCAATGCCAGATGAACCGGAGGGTGTGTGTTGAATTTCACTATGTGGCTGCGCAGATATAGTACCACCACTACCTACTTCTGCTGAGGTGGCGAATGTGCTGGGTGTGGGACGCTGCCGGCCCTTTGCTAATGTAAAAAAATGGAAGCTGGCGGAAGTTTTGGTGTTGCCTGTGTAGGAGGTATGCATGCTACATTCCTATTCGCAGCCATTTTGGATAGGGTGAAAATGTTGGTCTCCATGTCATCTGGACCAGGAGTAATGCTTGTGATGAGTGGGTCTGACTCATCATCATCATTATCCTGCTGATCTTTATCGACCTCCATAAGTGTAAGGCTTGCTGGAACCTTCCTTTTCCCTAGCCTGGTATTGGGATGTCTCTCCCTCTCACGCTCAGATTGTTGTGGCTCCCAATTGAGATCTAGATCATCAGAAGGGATGCTTGGTGAAGAACTTGATGTACTAACCTTCCTTTTCCTTGTTGAGGATTTGGAAGATAATAGACCTCCTGCAGGAGTGGCTTCCTCTTCTTCTTGCTCAGAATGAGGCTCAATTCCCTGAACTGCCCCGACTTTGGGAGGAACAACAACTACTATTGCGGGCAGAGGTTGTGGTTGTTGTTCCTGAAGAACTACTATTGCGGGCTGTGGTTGTGGTTGTTGTTGAACAACTACTATTGCGGGCGGTGGTTGTGGCCATTGTTGTTGAACATCTACTATTGCGGGCGGTGCTTTTGGTTGTTGTTGTTCAACATCTACGATTGCGGGCGGTGGTTGTTGTTCACCACTTTTCTGCTGTGTTCCCTCTTGCATGGATTGTGTACTAGTTTGAGATAGCGATAAGTTTAGGTCAGGCTCAGTATCACTGCTTTCTACCCTTAGGCTGGCTACCTCTTCCACACTCATCTGCTTGAGTCTGGGTTGGTGGCTTGGCCCCACTGATGCGGATGTGCTGGCCCCAGCTTGCACCCCGGATACCGCTGCTGCAGGCATACTTTTTTCCCAAAAAAGGTTTTGGGGTCCACACCAGACTTAAGTGAAACTTCCTTCTTCTGTTCCTTCTTCTCAGCAACTTTCTTGGTCTTGGAGGACCTAGTACCTGCTTTCTTAGGGCCCATCTTCTTCAGATGCCAGCAGCAGCACTCAGTTGCACAAGTTGCAGAGATGTCTGGTCAGGTGAGTCACACCATATGTGGTGTAGAACAGAAGGACGTCCGCCTGGCAGTGCAACGGGCGATGAATGATCATAGCCACCACCTCCTCCTCAGTCTTTTGTGCACCTACATGCAAAGAGGCAGAAGAACATCAGTCATATCTGGATTTTTTTTAGCTTAAATTTTAATTACTATTATTAGTACACTCAGTAAGAGTAAGAAGAATAGCAAAGAACGAAAATACAAATGTAGTGGAAGTGGAACTTGCTTATCCTTAATTTGTGCATCATGTGGGATGGATGCAGAAACAGTGACCTGCAGCAGATAGCTAATGCAATGGTGATGTAACCAACAGTAAGCCAACAGGAACGATGGAAAGACACACAGGCCTATGTGTAAAAAACAAAACAAAACACTACTACTACCACCACCACAGCTCCCAGCCATATGGGCCAAGCCCAGAAACCAAGAAACTCAAGCAGGCCTATATGTATCCCTATATGGACAGAAAAAGGAGGATGCCTGTTACACATCACAGGTTAATGCAAAAAAAAATCCCCATGGGTAAAAACTTAAAAATGAAAGTTACACAACCACAACACATACAAAGGCATTTGTTAACACACATCCAAAAAGTTACCTCACCCCAAACACCACATTTGGAAATTCAATCCAATGCCATCCATGCCCTAAATGACGTTAAATTGAACAGACAAAATGGAAACAGCTACATCAAGCACCCCGCTGACTACCTCTGGGACTCTAGGCCTACTGGCAGAATAGACCACAAGGTTGGAGGCCTATGGCAACAGCAAGATGGAAGTTCACACAAAATGGCTCCCACCACATGGCCTGGCCACCCACAACAACATGAAAAGAAAGAGAAGACAGACAATACATGCCTATGGCAAAGGGACAATGCTTCACTTCACAAAATGGCCGCACCGCCACCCACATGGTCAGCCCACCCAGAAACAAGAAATTACATAGTGGACAGAAACAGGAAGTGGTCCATGCTTCAAAAACTACAACTAAATGACAACATGAGGAGTTTTTTTAGCAAAAGAAACAGAATCAACATTTTCGAGAAACTTTTATGCAACTCGGGACATATTGCTCGCAAGATTGCAAATTTGGCGTGTTCGGCAGCGCGAATTGTACAAAACATTGTTATCACGTTCCCGAGCACGCACATTGAGCACGAAGAAGACAAAAACTGTAAGGTCGTGTCGTCGCACTGTGCAAAATTACCAAAACTACGCGAGCTGTATTCCTAGGGTTACCTACTGGCAGGAAGTGCCATATTAGTTACACACACCCAAAACCTGAAATTCCACACCAAAAATCGCATTTTTAAAATCAATCCAAAGCCATCCATGCCATACATGATATACAAATTAAAGATACACCACAAAAAAAGTCGATTAACTTTCATGTACCTATGATGAATCCAGTAGTACCTCAGGGCTATTGGCAGAGTAGGTCACAAGCTTGGAGGCCTATGACTAAAGCACAGTGGCTGCAAACACAAAATGCGAAAACAGAAAAACATTTGGCTAGCCAGACTGCTTTGAATTACAATTAGAGCCCACACAGCCAATGAGTGCTGCGTGGCCAGGCCATTTGTTTAGCAAAACATTTATTTTTGGTTCAAAATCAAGTCTTCAGAGGCGTGGCCAAGATGGGGACGGAGTAAGACGTGCCTGCGAGCTCCTCCGGCACCCCGAGCCCTTCATCACCTTGTGTAGCTGTACTGGGGTGATCCTTGCTTCGCAATCAACTTTTTTGGGGTTACTGAGGTGCCCTGAATGCTTTTGAGCCTTTTCCTGACGAGCTACAACCAAGAATGGCGGACTTAGCCGAGGTGTCGAGGCGGTGACGCACGTGCGCTGGTGCGGCCTACATTGCATCGCCTGGAGTGCATCGGCTCATAGCCTGGGGGACCCTGGGTCACAGCGAGTTGCAGTGAGGAACGATCGCACTGCAGGACCTCCCGCTTGGGGCCGTCACGGACTTAATCTGCACCCCTGTGGTTCATCTTGGCTAACGTCACCCGGGTAGAGGTGGCGAGGAGGCGCCGACCTGTCTGGCGGCTGCTGTACAGCGCAGAGGAATGAGAGGAGAAGAGGTGCTGATCCGTCCCTACCCTTTACAACCCGGGGGCGACCCAGCGGACATTGAGTGTGCACAGCGATTGCTATCTTCAGATTGCCCCGGCCGCCCAGTGACGGCGGGGCGGAGATCTCGGGGGGGTGGGCGAGGGAGCGCGGCCTGATATCCCGGGACGCTCCTAGTGATCGCGGAGTGCGCGGGGGCTAGCCGAGGTTCCTCATCATGACGACGAGAAACCGCATGAACAGGACTGGGAAGGACGGCTCTGGGAAGGGTCCATCCGGATCGCCCCCCGGCTCCAGCAAGTCCCCTGCAAAGGACGACGGGGATGGCCCAGTCACGAAGGCCTTCCTGATTGAACTTTTTGCGTCCATCAAGGACGACATCACGGAGCTGAAGTCACAGCTGGCCTCTGATCTGTGCGAGGTCCGCCGAGATGTGGATGGCATCGGAGAACGGGGGCACCCTGGAGGAGCACGATCTAGGCCTCACTGGTGACGTCCACCAGTTACAGCAGGCTCAGGCTTCGAGAGCAAAATTTAGACCTTCAGACCCACTGCGAAGATTTGGAAAACCGGTCCCGCCGCAATAACATTTGAATCCGAGCTGTGCTCTTGGAAGGGGAAGGAGAAAACTTGCTGGAATATGTGGAGGCCCTGTTCCTGCAGGTTCTGGCAGAGGCGGACCTCTCGGAGACTCGCATGGATAGAGTGCATCGAGTTGGGCTGCCACGTGGCGCGCGCTCGCCACCGCCGGACATTTTAGTCTGTGTCCACGACTTTCGATTGAAAGAGAGGATCCTACGAAAAGCCAGGGAAACCAACAACCTACAGTTTCGGGGACACAGCCCCCAGCTCTTTCAAGACTTGGCGGCCTCCACATTGCAGAAGCGGCGGGACTTCCGCCCGGTCACAGCTTTCTGCAGGACCACGGGGTGTTCCTACTCCTGGGGCCACCCCTTTCGGCTCATCTTTAGGTGGCAGAACAGGCTGGTGCAAGTGAGATCTCTGGCGGCTGCCAGGGAACTTCTGGGGATGGAGGAGGAGGCCGCATCGGCTGGCGCCAGCGTCTCCCCAAGAAGACGACGCCATACCCGCTCCCCGGCTTGGCAGAGAGTGGGCCGGCATGGTATGGCAGAGGGCCCGACTCCCTCGGCGAGCCAAAGTGAGAGGGGAGAGGTTCTGGCTTTGGTGGCCTTGGTGACTGATTCGGCCCGGATGGACAGCTCTTCGGCAGCCTAGGCTCCCCAAACAGCGGCCCGTGGGGCCGGGGGGGCTCTACCACCACAGGTACATTGAGGGAAGGTGCTCCATTGGAGGGTTGCCCCGATCCTGAACTCGGGGGGGGCATTACCCGGGTCTTCTACCCCCGACCCTTATGGTCATGTCCAACTTTATTTGTTCTCTTTCTGGTTCTGGAACTGTTCTCTCTGTATGTTGTTTTGGGGCTCCTTTGGACTGGGGGGGTTGCTTTGGAACGGGCTCAGTGATGGTAGCAGTGATCCTGGTATGATTGCGGGCGTGGTTGGTTTGTTTATGGCACTACGGGGGGCACTATGTGGAGCGGGTTGGGGGAGGCTAAATGATGCATGTTACGATAAGTTCATGGAATGCTAAAGGCCTTAATTCCCCTCAAAAGCATCAGAAGGTGTGGAAATACATTATAGATCATCATCTGGATGTGGTGGGACTGCAGGAAACTCATTTGGCCCATATGGATGAAACCAGGCTTAAGAATAGGCAATACCCACTGATTTACAAATCCTCTGCCACTAATAAGCACCGGGGGGTGGCACTCCTGTTCTGCTCTACACTTCAATTTCAACCCATAGGGGTGCGAAGCGACAAGGAGGGTAGATGGCTGATGGTGAAGGGGATGCTCCTTGGCAAGCTCTGAACGTGGGTGGTTCTCTATGCGCCGAACACGGGCCAAAATGGGTTCCTTGAGGCTTTAATGAGGGAGGTAGGGGATTTTGGGGAGGGTGCATTGATAGTAATGGGGGATTTCAATTTGGTTTTGGACAAAGGCCTTGATTGCTTGCACCAACAGAGGACAGAGGCAGGCCTCTTCTCCCCTGAGTTGCGTGATGCTATAGACAGTCTGGGTCTCATTGATAGCTGGCGCGCCCTCCATCCCCACGCTAGGGACTACACGTTCTTTTCCCTTGTTCACCACACGTATTCGCGTCTCGATCACATCTTTCTGAATCAGTCATTACAGGGGGACTTGCGGGAAAGTAGGATATTTCCGCTCTCTGTATCAGATCACAGTCTTTTGGCAGTATGCCTGACTTGGGCCCCGGGGACGTCCCCCCACGCCAAATGGTATTTCCCTATCTCCCTTACACGTGATCAGGAGTCATGCAAGAAACTCAGGGCGGCCATTGGTGAATTCTCTGAGTTTAACAAATAAGGGGACACCTCGGTTTTCACCCAATGAGACGCTTTTAAGGCGACGACACGGGCACGTGCATCGCGTTGAACTCCGCCCTGAACAAACTTAGGCGCGAGGAAAGGGAGGCGTTGGAGGTGGAGCTGGCGACACTTGAAACTGCGCACAAGCAGAATCCTTCTCGAAGGACGCTCCGTCCACTTGCAGCAGTGCGGGGTAAACTCAGGGCCCACTATAATAATCGGGCGGAGTATACCCTCCTGCGCTTTTGGCGTCTTTCTTAAGCACAAGGCAACAAAGTGGGGAAACATCTGGCTCGACAGCTTCGAGATAAGCATGAGAGGGAATATGTAGGCGGCATCCAGGCGCCCTCGGGCACCTTGGAGCATAAAGACGCAGCCAAGGCGGAGCTTTTCGGCAAATTCTATGCCGTCCTGTACTCGGCGGATAACCTGGTGCCGGAAGATCAGCGGGAATATCTGGGGGCTCATCCACTTCCGCAGGTTTCCAAGGAATGGAACGACCTTCTGGAAGCCCCCTTTACTAGGGAGGAGGTGTTGACCGCAATCAAGTCCCTTAAACCGCTTAAGGCGCCTGGCCCAGACGGCTTCACGGCACCCTTCTATCAGACCTTTGCCTCTGAACTGGGGGACTTTCTCGTGACACTTTTCAATGGCATGAGGGAGGCGGGCCAGACTACGGGCACTATGGCAGAAGCGATGATTTAGATTATCCCCAAAGCCGGGAAGGACCCCTCGAAGTGTGAGTCATACCGGCCCATCTCTCTACTGAATGTAGATGCTAAATTATGCTCCTCTATCTTGGCTGCACGGCTCCAGGACCTTATGCCTGCCCTTATCCATCCCGACCAATCGGGATTCATAAAAGGTCGCCAGACCCACGACAACACCAGAAGGCTGATTCATCTGATCGAGTAGGCTAATCGCTTTAAGATCCCGGCGGTCTTGGTGGGCCTTGACGCTGAAAAGGCGTTCGATCGGGTGGACTGAACCTTTCTCTTTGGTACGCTGGAGGCCTTTGGTTTCTCCCCCAAATTCATAGATATGCTTCGGGCCAACTACCATAGTCCTCGATCGAGGGTCATGGTTAATGGCCATGTTTCACTCTTCTTTGCACACTCCCGGGGTACACGGCAGGGCTGTCCCCTATCTCCCCTACTCTTTGCGCTCAGCATTGAACCTCTAGCCCTTAGGGTGCGGGAGGACCCGGACATTGTTGGTCTCCCCTTTTTGGGAGAGCAACATCAAATTTCCCTTTTTGCTGATGACGTTCTATTGTCACTAGTGGACCCAGGAAGCTCCCTTCCACAGGTGCAGGAGGTACTCTCTCAGTTTGAAGCAGTGGTGGGTTTCCGGGTTAATCCCGGCAAGTCATACATCCTTAACCTCACGCTACCATCTGCTGAGGTGGATCGCATCCGGCCGCTCACGCCCCTGTCATGGGCCAGCTCCTCTATACAGTACCTTGGGGTCCGGCTGACCTCATCTGTTACCACCTTATATGCGGCCAACTTCCCACCTCTGCTGGCCCAGATACAGACCGAGCTTAATCTGTGGAAGCACATGTTCATTTCTTGGCTGGGCCGCGTCCATGCTGTCAAAATGACGATGCTCCCCAAGCTCCTGTACCTGTTTCAAGCACTCCCTATTGCTTTGGAGGGGGGCTTTTTCAGGCGTGTTAAGACCATGATCCTACGCTATATTTGGCAAGGGGGCCGCGCTAGACTCTCCTTTCTCACGCTGCGACGGCCTTTGAGGAAGGGTGGGGTCGGCCTCCCAGATATGCACCTCTATTATAAGGCGGCGCAACTCCGTGTGCTGGTCGAGTGGACCAAGATGGAATCGGAGAAGCACTGGTTGCATATGGACAGGAGTGTGGTGGGGAGATCGATATGGGACCTGGTCTGGAAGGCGAAGGGGGATCGCCCTCGTAACGCCTATATTAGCACCCCTACGAGTACCACCCTGAGGGTCTGGGACTCGGTTTCTGGTGATGAGAGGTGGACCTCCTTCCCGTCCCCCTTCACCCCTATCCATTTTAACCCGGCCTTTCCACCGGCTCTCGTGGAGGGCCCTTTTGACGGGTGGAGACCGGGGGGGGGTGCCACGCGCTCACACACTTGTTTCATGGTGAGGAGCCGCTCACCTTCCATAATTGCATGCGTGATTTTGCGGTGTTACCGTCCGAGCGTTACCGGCACGCCCAAATGCTACACTGGGCGTTGTCACCGGAGGTGCGAGATGCAGCGACACGGCCCTCCACAGACTTCGAATCCTTTATCACCCGTGCAACGTCCATGAGGGGGTGATCTCATTCCTCTATGGCCTTCTACTTACCACGGCTATCTCACCTCGCCCTAGATACATGAGTTTGCGGGAAGAGCACCTTGGACGAGATATCTCTGACGAGGAGGGGACTCACCTCTGGCATGACTTACACAGATTTAACCATTCCATTGACCTCAGGGAGGCCCATATGAAAACAATGCTGGACTGGTATCTTTACCCAGCCCGGTTGAAAAAGATTTTTCCCTCTGCGTTGGATAGATGTTGGCGATGATGTGGTCTCTTGGGGGATTTTCGCCATATTTGGTGGGACTGCCCTGTCATTCGCCCCTATTGGGAGGAGATACTGTCCCAGATCAAGGAAGTGCTGGGCTACCCGATTCCTGACTCGATAGGCGTCGTTCTCTTGGGTCTCTGTGATCCGCTCCTGGAACATCAGACTAAATCGGATAAACAAATCCTTTGGCTCTGCATGGGTGCGGCCAAGTTGACTTTGGCTGCGGCCTGGAAAAAGAAGGAGGCCCCTGCACTCTCCATCTGGTATGCTAGGTTGTGGAAGCTGCTGAGTGTGGAGCGCATGGCGGATGTTTTCAGAGGAGATTTCAAAAACTTCATCTTTAGGTCAAGTCAAGTCAAGTCAAGAGATTTATATAGCGCGCTACATACCCAGAGGGTCTCAAGGCGCTTGAAGAAGGGTGGAGAATTACTTGTCAAATAACCAAGTTTTAAGTTGCTTTCTGAATGCTAGGTGGTTCTGAGTGAGGCGAAGGTGAGTAGGAAGTGAGTTCCAGGTTTTAGCTGCCAGGTAGGAGAAGGATCTACCTCCCATGGTGGTTTTGTTGATGTGAGGTACAGTAGCAAGGGCTTGGTTGGAGGATCGTAGCTGGTGAGAGGGGGTGTAGAAGGAAAGTCGTGCGTTGAGGCATTCGGGTCCAAGTTCGTAAAGTGCGTTGTGTGCGTGGGTTAGGAGGCGGAAAGTGATCCTCTTATTGACGGGGAGCCAGTGGAGGTTTTTTGAGGTGACCAGAGATGTGGTCTTTACGCGGTATGTCTAGTATGAGTCTGGCTGAAGCGTTCTGGATGCGTTGGAGTTTTTTCTGGAGTTTTGCGGTGGTATCCGCTTCCTTTCTCGAGGCTTATCGTCGGCGGTCTGCCCGCCCACTTTACGTGCACTCCATTTGTTTCAAGAGTGAGAGAATGTTTGGATGTGTACCTGTTACTTGGCTGCCACCACTGGGGGGAGGGGGGTTGGAGGGTTGAAGGAGTTTGGGGGGAGGGAGTTTTGTTCTGTCTATCTCTAGGGGGGGGGTGGGTCTTTATGTTTCACCTCGCTGCGTTGCTCTTCCTATGGCCGAGAAACGAGGAGGCGCAAATTAGACTGGTCGAATGAGCTCCTGGCTTGGATGGCTTTTGACTGGTGCCACTGTGAACCGAAGCCTTTCTAAGGACTTCCCGTTGGGGACAACGTTGTTGGCTGGCAAACTTTTAGAATCATCCTGGCTAGGGTGGCCGAGTAGTACAATCTTCAGCAATGTTACCGCTTCTTGGCCAAGCAGTGTGAGCTCCTGCGAGGGCTCTTGTCGCACTTATTGTGTTTCTATCTTTCTCTTACTTCCTTTCCTCGTGCTTCTTGTACTTTCAATAAAAATATCTTTAACAAAAAAAAAAAATCAAGGCTTCAAAGTTCATAAAAACATGACATCAAAGGAAAACACACCGTCAAGAACAGTCAAGTCAAAAACAAAAACAAACAATTGTGTGCACCATGAATACAAAATATACAGACATGAATACTGAATCTTCAAACATTAACAAGACACCAAAAAGCAACTCAAAATCCAATACATACGATCCAAATCAATTGTAAATAAAGAACATATAACATGAAAAAGCAAAGCAAGACCAGTCCTTTAGCTGCAATACCAGTGGACAGGCGGAATTCAAGGTGTAAAACAACTGCCTGCCTGTCCACAGAACCTGTGACTGAGTATTCTATCTGGTTGCACACAAGGGCCCACGTCAGTGGGGTAAATTGATCCCAAGTTGCACACTTCCTTCTTGTCACAGGCTGGGGGTCAACGTGTTTCGAACCAACATGATTCCAGGTTCTCCTCAGAACAGGGACTGGGTATAGTATTCACTTCACGCCTCATGCACAATGGGTTGCAAGGGTGAAGGAAAAACTGTGAAGCAGGACAACGGCTCTGAACGGAATTGATGGGTGTCAGAGGTTCAGGGCGCCCTCCCAGCGGTACGCTGTTGGAAGATGTGTCAAAATTCACATTCTTTTTTTGTACTGAACGCCGTCTGACAAAGTGCACGGCTTCGGAAATTCGTTGACGGGTGGGGCGGGAATTAATCTGTCGCACGGAGCTGATATGAATTGGAGATCGAATCTGCTACTGAAGGCGTTCAAGGAGTCCTTGAACGCCATCAGTAGCGGATTCGATCTCCAATTCATATCGGCTCCGTGCGGCAGATTAATTCCCGCCCCACCCGTCAACGAATTTGACGTCAAGGAGTCCTTGAACGCCTTCAGTAGCGGATTCGATCTCCAATTCATATCGGCTCCGTGCGGCAGATTAAATCCCGCCCCACCCGTCAACGAATTTACGAAGCCGTGCACTTTGTCAGACGGCGTTCAGTACAACAAAAAATGTGAATTTTGACACATCTTCCAACAGCGTACCGCTGGGCGGGCGCCCTGAACCTCTGACACCCATCAATTCCGTTCAGAGCCATTGTCCTGCTTCACAGATTTTCCTTCACCCTTGCAACCCATTGTGCACGCGGTGCAGTGAATAATATACCCAGTCCCTGTCCTGAGGAGAACCTGGAATCATGTTGGTTCGAAACGCGTTGACCCCCAGACTGCGACAAGAAGGAAGTGTGCAACTTAGGATCAATTTACCCCACTGACGTGGGCCCTTGTGTGTAACCAGATAGAATACTCAGTCACAGGTTCTGTGGACAGGCAGGCAGTTGTTTTCCACCTTGAATTCCGCCTGTCCACTGGTATTCCAGCTAAAGGACTGGTCTTGCTTTGCCATTTCATGTTATATGTTCTTTATTACAATTGATTTGGATCGAGGAGTCTACTTGAACGCCTTCAGTAGCGGATTCGATCTCCAATTCATATCGGCTCCGTGCGGCAGATTAATTCCCGCCCCACCCGTCAACGAATTTCCAAAGCCGTGCACTTTGTCAGACGGCGTTCAGTACAAAAAAAGAATGTGAATTTTGACACATCTTCCAACAGCGTACCGCTGGGCGGGCGCCCTGAACCTCTGACACCCATCAATTCCGTTCAGAGCCATTGTCCTGCTTCACAGTTTTCCCTTCACCCTTGCAACCCATTGTGCACGCGGTGCAGTGAATACTATACCAAGTCCCTGTTCTGAGGAGAACCTGGAATCATGTTGGTTCGAAACGCGTTGACCCCCAGCCTGTGACAAGAAGGAAGTGTGCAACTTGGGATCAATTTACCCCACTGACGTGGGCCCTTGTGTGCAACCAGATAGAATACTTAGTCACAGGTTCTGTGGACAGGTAGGCAGTTGTTTTCCACCTTGAATTCCGCCTGTCCACTGGTATTGCAGCTAAAGGACTGGTCTTGCTTTGCCATTTCATGTTATATGTTCTTTATTTACAATTGATTTGGATCGTATGTATTGGATTTTGAGTTGCTTTTTGGTGTCTTGTTAATGTTTGAAGATTCAGTATTCATGTCTGTATATTTTGTATTCATGGTGCACACAATTGTTTGTTTTTGTTTTTGACTTGACTGTTCTTGACGGTGTGTTTTCCTTTGATGTCATGTTTTTATGAACTTTGAAGACTTGATTTTGAACGTAAAATAAATGTTTTGCTAAACAAATGGCCTGGCCACGCAGCACTCATTGGCTGTGTGGGTTCTAATTGTAATTCAAAGCAGTCTGGCTAGCCAAATGTTTTTCTGTTTTCGCAACTGGTGAGGTCCAGGCTGGTCAGGTTTTTGGACCCAAAGCCTTTCTGTACGCATGCAAACACAAAATGGCAGCCACCACATGGCCAGGCCACCCACAGAAAGTAAATACAATGAACTCAAGCAGGCCTACACTAACAACATGAACTACTAGGGTTACCTATTGGCTCAGTAAGAGTAAGAAGAATAGCAAAGAACGGAAAAACAAAGGTAGTGGAAGTGGAATTTGTTTATCCCTAATTTGTGCATCATGTGGGATGGATGCAGAATCAGTGACCTGCAGCAGATAGCAAATGCAATGGTGATGTAACCAACAGTAAGCCAACAGGAACAATGGAAAGACACACAGGCCTATGTGTAAAAAACAAAACAGAACACTACTACTACCACCACCACAGCTCCCAGCCACATGGGTCAAACCCAGAAACCAAGAAACTCAAGCAGGCCTATATATATCCCTATATGGACAGAAAAAGGAGGATGCCTGTTACACATCACAGGTTAATGCAAGAAATAAAATTCCCCATGGCTAAGAGGTTATAAACTTACACAACAAAAACACATACAAAGGCATTTATTAACACACACCCACAAAAGTCACCTACCCCCAAACACCACATTTGGAAATTCAATCCAATGACATTCATGCCCTAATGATGTGAGATTAAACAGGCAAAATGAAACAGCTACATCAAGCACTCCCGCTGACTACCTCTGGGACTCTAGGCTTACTGGCATAATAGACCACAGGCTTGGAGGCCTATGGCAAAAGCACGAAGGAAGGCCACACAAAATGTCCGCCACCACATGGACAGGCGCTTGACAAAAAACCCCCTAAAAATAAGAAAAGGGAGCAAAATAGGAAAGGAATAAAAAACAGACAAAGCAGGCCTATGGGAAAAGCACAATGCCTGGCTTCACCTGATGGCCACCACCCCCATGGTCAGCCCACCAACAAGAAAGTACATACAATATAAACTCAAGCAGGCTTATATCCCTATATGGCCAGACAAAGGATGATGCCTGTTACACATCACATGTTAATGCAAAAAAAGAAATCCCCATCGGCAAAAGCTTAAAAATGAAAGTTACACAACCACAACACATACAAAGGCATTTGTTAACACACACCCAAAAAGTTACCTCACCCCAAACACCACATTTGGAAATTCAATCCAATGCCATCCATGCCCTAAATGATGTTAAATTGAACAGACAAAATGGAAACAGCTCCATCAAGCACCCCGCTGACTACCTCTGGGACTCTAGGCCTACTGGCAGAATAGACCACAAGTTTGAAGGCCTATGGCAAAAGCAAGAAGAAAGTTCACACAAAATGGCTCCCACCACATGGCCTGGCCACCCACAACAACATGAAAAGAAAGAGAAGACAGACAATACATGCCTATGGCAAAGGCACAATGCTTCGCTTCACAAAATGGCCGCACCGCCACCAACATGGTCAGCCGACCCAGAAACAAGAAATTACATAGAGGACAGAAACAGGAAGTGGTCCATGCTCCAAAAACTACAACCAAATGACAACATGAGGAGTTTTTTTAGCAAAAGAAACAGAACAACCTTTTCGAGAAACTTTTATGCAACTCGGGACATATTGCTCGCAAGATTGCAAATTCGGCGTGTTCAGCAGCGCGAATTGTAGAAAACATTGTTATCGCGTTTCCTAGCACGCACATTAAGAGCGTGAAGAAGACAAAAACTGTAAGGTTGTGTTGGCGCACTGTGTAAAGTTACCAAAACTACGCGAGCTGTATTCCTAGGGTTACCTACTGGCAGGAAGTGCCATATTAGTTACACACACCCAAAACCTGAAATTCCACACCAAAAATCACATTTGTAAAATCATTCCAAAGCCATCCATGCCACACATTATGTACAAATTAAAGATACACCACAAAAACAGTTGATTAACTTTCATGCACCTATGATGAATCCAGTAGTACCTCTGGGCTACTGGCAGAGAAGGCCACAAGCTTGGAGGCCTATGACAAAAGCACAGTGGCTGGAAACACAAAATGGCCGCCACCACATGGCCAGGCCACCCACAGAATGAAAATACAATGAACTCAAGCAGGCCTACACTAACTACATGAACTACTAGGGTCACCTATTGGCTGAAAAATAAAGACAAAATTAAATGACACAATAAAACAGAAATTCCACAACAACAGACATTGCTATTGAATCCAATGTCATCCATGATGTTTAAAAACTTGAAAATTAACAGACACCCCAGAAACATGGTTGGACCCATGGGTACCTCTATACTGGATGAAGTTTCAAAGAAATACAAGTTGGCCCCTCATTAAAGTACAGGCCTCCATCAATAATCATTTTTACCAGGATTAAAAAGCCCAGAATACTGTAGTTAACAAAACCACAAATCAGACAAACAAGTCTACATCATTACTCCAACTTACTTGAAAAAGAGAATTCCAAATCCAAAAGTCCTCAATAAATCTAAGTAAAAGCTATAATGCAGCAGACATACACAAAAAGTGATCCTTCCAGCTCCAAATGAAAGTGAATAGCACATGGACAAAGCACTGGGAGGAGCCTGGTGGACAGGAACAGGAAGTTGGAAACTCAGGGGCACGTCCTCCTTACTCTTGAAAAAAGAGTAGAAATAAAAAGAGGACTCCTTGCACACAAAAAATACAGCCAAATGACAACTTTAAGGGGTTTTCTAGAGCAAAATGGTCATTTTTAATAATGTTTCAACATGCTTGCGAGATATTCTGCGCCAGATTGCAGTTTCTGCGTGTTTGAAACGCGATCCTACCGTCATGGATACTCGTGCGTCCTAATGACATGATCGTGCGTCCAAATGACGTGATCGCGTTCGCACAGTTGCGCGGGATTGTGCGGCCGGATTTCCAAACATCGTGGCACACGCGACCGGGAGAGAAAATAGAGAAAGCGAACACAGAACCACGGTAAGACATTGCCGCACGCGTGAGAATGCGATTGAGCGCGCGAGAAACAAGCACGACTACGCTACGCTGCAGATTGCGGAGTTGTCGCCATCTTTGCATTCACCGCAGAGCGGGAAGTTACTTTAATATAGCTCAAAATATATTGGAGGATTCTGCCACACTCACCACACCAACTCACTACGTACCTGGCCCAATCTCCATGCCAATATTGCCTAAAAGGGACACGTCACAGCTCAATGAACCCACATCCACCATTGATATTGTGGAAGCCGTAAAACAGATATCCTCAGTTAAATAGGCAGGCCCAAATAGATTTCCACAGGAATTCTACAAATAGCTCTCCACCACTGGCCCAATCGCTCCTATATTTGTTTGAGAACATCAGAAACCATGGGAGTTTCCCACCAGAATTAAGTGATGCTTACATAGTAAATATCCTGCAACCGGACCACTCCAGTGAGAAGAGCAATCTATACTGGCCAATTTACCTGATTGATACAGAGGCAAAAATACGGGCAAAGCTATTGGCGATGCGTCTCACCACAGTTATAACTAACTTAATGCACCGTGACCAAAGTGACTTCAAGCCCAATTGGGTGACCAGACAGAGCTTCTATCTCACCTTTCATAATATTTCATATACTTTCAATGGAGCATATGTTGAATGAATCCCTAAAATTATTATTGATCAGATCTTGAACAGTATCTCTTCTGAGTACCTTGTGATACTCCTGGAATACATGACTTCTTATCGGGCTTTCTAGATTACACTCAGACACTTTACACTGGAATCCAAGCCCACATTAGGGTAGGAGGGGCACTATCACATACCTTTTCTCTAAAAAAAGTGATGTGAAAGGGATGCTGGCTTTGCTCATTATTATTTGCACTTGCATTTGAGCCCATACCACATAAGATATGACAATTTGAGCAGATGTCTGGGTTCTGATAGTCAGAGACCTTACAGCACGAAATATTGCTATGGGCTGATGATCTCCTTATCAACCTGAGTAATCATTAGCCTCTAGGCCCTCTGTAATGCAGAAGCTAGAAATTATTTTTCAACATTTAGGGTAGAAAGTCAACTGTTTTTAAAACGAGGCTCTATCCTAAATGCTCTGTGGAGGGCTATAGATCTTGGGTTAATGTTAGTGGATCCATGTAAGCACACAGAGTATAATATTCCGCTGACTCCAACTTACTCAAGAATATAAACCCATTGTTAGAAGGCATCGGAATGAACACACAAACATTGATGACTCTTCCTTCATCAATGGTTGGAAAAATTGCACTGTTAAAATTTATTTCACGCATCACACTCCTGTATACACTACAAAACGTCAGATTTACCCTCCCACATGGTTTCATGCACAACTTAACATCCATACTTCGTTAATTTCTATGGAACAGGTGTCACTCCTGAGTCCCACTAGCCAAATACAACAATTAAAAGTATGATGGAGCCCTGGTGATGATTGATCATCTGTTTTACCAAAATTCCCACACTTAATTGTTGTGAACTAATAGATTTACCCCACCCATATCAGATCTAAAACAGATCGAGTATATGCAACCCAACTGTAGGCCATGGATGAAGACTGCCCTCACCCTTAAGGAACATTCCCAGTATCAAAGGTATTTCTCAAAATATGGAATGCCTTGAATAAACAAATTGGATGGGCTGGAAAGTTGAGTGGGCAAACCCCACTGTGGATGGACAGTGCCTTTCTTGAGAGTACCTTCCTTGAGGTTTTTATGGGGACTGGATTAACTGGGGATTTCAAAACTGGTAGATTTTGTGGCAGTGGGGAGTGTTAAAATGCTATTCTGAAGTTAAAGAAAAATGCGGACTACTCCAAGTCCAGTTTTACAGATATCTCCAACTTAGGCATGCTTGTGCAGAAGCCTGGTCATAAACTCCCCAGACACTTTCAGCAAGCTTAGGGAAACTGGGAGAAAGATATTGGCCATCTCAAAAATGAGTAATGTAATTTTGTACTGATGGCCCTGCTGGAAGCAGCTACTATGAATAGAATGCACTTAAGAAAGATTAGGTAAGTACACGTAGTCTACCAAACCCCTGAAAGACTATGATGCTTCTGGAGAAATCCTTGCCCAGTTTGTCTCAGATGCTGGCTGGCGGTGGGAGACTTTAATGACATGATCTGGACCTGCCCAGTACTCAAGCCCCTAAAAATAGCATAAACTCTAGTGTATATGGGACGAATACTATGTATGTATAGCTTATGACTGAGGCCAATTAATTTACAGATACAAATATTACCGCCAACAAAGTGGTCCCACCAACACAAAAAGATCTGAACTAGAACTATTTTTTAAGTAAAGACATGTCGATACATATGATATCTGCCAAAAAATGCTGTAAAAACTCATATACTTCTGCTCTAGTATGTTTAATGTTTATTTGTTTTTCATATGCATTTATTTGAAAACTCAATAGGAACAACTATGTAAAAAAATTAATTTTCATTCGATAATGTAATACATTCAATATTTTAATATAATATAATATATGTTTTCAAGCAATTTTTTAAAATTAAACCCATATTCACTAGCATTTTATTATTTTATAAATATTAAGCAAATTTCAGTAACGCTATTTATCAATTTAATTTAAATTAATATTCATTTTTATTTACATTTATAATGTCTTTTCTTGAGAAAAGCCAATTTTTATTTTTAAGTTATAAAAAGTTTGAATTTAATAGTAATATGAATTTTTAACATTAAAACATATACAAAAATCTCTCCCGCACACACATATTGATATTGTTACTTTGTAAGTTCATAATAATTCCTTTAAAAGTCCAAACTGTGTAATTATTTTAACATTAGTATAGTGTATTATTTTATGTCTCTTCCTCAATCATTTTCTACGGGAGTTTGTTGCATTGCCAGTGAGTGGCAATGTGCAGTGTTTGACTTACTCCAAGGATGGATTTGCGTACACTTACAACGGCTTTGTGGCCTGTTGTATCTTTGGATGCGTAGTTTGTGGATAGCAATGGACTTACTCTTTTGTGAGTGGGTTCTTGTGTTAACATGTTCCTTCCTAAGCCCCGGCCAAACTCCTTCTGTTTTCCAGGAAATACTCTCCATTTTCCAGTCACTTCCTTTGGTCCCTCCCATATTACAAAACCCCATATTTACTTGTGCATTGGTGTCCACTACATATCTCTGTACACAAAGGATAAGAGAGGTGATGGCAGAGATCTCTAAATGTAGCTTGGTGAATAGCATTTTTTTGTGCAACAAAGTTATTGTTAGAGTACTACTTCATGTTCTGGAAAATGCAGTTTGCGAGTAGGTCTCTTCTTTGACACTTTGGTCCCATGGATTACTGTTTTTCAAACTCTTCAAGTAACAATTCATATAGAAGTGCATATATTAGGGTGAGGAAGATGTGACCTAAAATATGCTGGAGTTAATGAATATTAATTCTGGCTTGGACTGCAAATATAGGACAGAACTCCAGGTGTGAAAAAGTGGCTGTTGCTTATAGGGGAGAGTTTATGAGTACTAGGAAGCAGCATTTGTAGGGGTCAACAATTCTAAAGATGCCACAAAGAAATTTGTGAATTTACAAAAAGACAACGGATACAATATTGTATCATAGCATTTAACCCATTTTGTGTATAACACAAGTAGTGGTAGTCATTTGCAAGTCAAAACATTCAATGCAACCATAAGTATGCAGGTGAAGTATTTAGTAGTACATTTGCTGTCCTCGTCAGTTCTGTCTGTAATCAGGAAACCTAAAGAATGTGCCTGTGTGTCATCTGGGTAAGAGGCTGATGGCAAAAACACACAGGTTTCTCATTTTTATTTCCAGTAGGTCAATCCTATTAGCCATTGCTTTTTTGTTGGGGCCTATCATCTCCACCACACATTTTTCTAGCATTAGCGGGAAGGCAGTGAATTTCCCTCTTGGTGCAATGTTTTTCCCTTTCCCAGCCCACACAATGCCATTTGCAGTGTTACTTCAATAGGCAGGTAAATTAATGCGGCAAAAGCTTTGGCTACCTGTACACTCCCAAGCAAAATGCAGGAAACCACCTCATGTGCCCCACATCTATCACATTTGTTGTCCTCCATCTGTCCCCACCTTTGTACCAGTTTCAGATTGTACCACAAGCAGTGTATATATTGGAAGTATATAAATCTGAGTCGACTGCTTCATAGAAGTTCCGCTGTTTGGAAGCAGTAATACTCTTGGGACTTCATCTGTAATAGAGACATGAAAGACTTCCTCCAACCTTGCTCTGGCAGGAACTGCATGGACAGCTATTGTCTTCTGCATTTCAATATATATATACATATATATATATATATATATATATATATATATATATATATATATATATATATATATATATATATATATATATATATTCAGACCATATATAGTTAGGGATTAGCATTTACAAAACCTTAATTTGCTCGCACAAAACCATAGAAATTTGCATATATAGTTAGTTGCAATAATTATATATCGCGCACCCGCAATCCACTGCTGATGATGTCACATATTACATCATTCATGACATGGTCAGTGACATCACTGATGACATCTCAAATGACATCACTGATGACATCTCAAATGACATCACTGATGACATCACTGATGACAACATCCAGTGACTGTATGTTTCTGTAAAGTTAAAATATGGCTTACATATTGAAGAATGAGTGGATGTATAAGTGTTTGGATGAAGGATTTAGTAGGTGCATGACTGACTGTATGAGAGAATGATTAAATGTGTCTCACTGAGTGCATGGGTTAGTGACTAAACTGTCTTAATTTGTGCATCATTATTTCTGTAGTTCTGTAAACTGCTGCATGTGTTGGTCAGTAGCTATATGAGTAACTATATGGGTTATTGCCCAAATATTTGTATGGGAGAGTGAGTGTGTGTGTGGGGGTGGCTGGGAGGTATGTGACTCTGTGCATAGATGTGTGAGCAGTTGATTCAGTAGATGTATGGGTTCAAAAGTGCATGTGGAAACAGATGTATGGGCGGTTGACTGTCTGCATGAGTGTATTGGTGAGTGATTGGATTTCTCAGTGCTACATGTCAAAGTAAGTACATATGTAAAACACAGTACATGTAAGAGTTGACATATATAAATAACTGTGCATAAGAGCCAGTGAATGTGTGAGTGGCTGTATGGATCATTGTGAACTTGTATCAGTGATTGTATAAGAGAGTAAATATGTGTTAGTATATGTTTGATTAAGTAAGGTGTGTATAACTGTATAGTTGAGGAAATGGAGGTGTGATTGATGCTTTGCATGACTGACTAGGTGTGTGAGTAACTCCATGGATGAGTGACAGTCTGTGAGTGTCTGTTTACACTGATTGTATCTAAGGTTATATTAGAGTCTGAAGAGGTTCATCGTATTATCACATGAATGATATCATCAGTGATGTGATCAGTAATGTCAAATGAGATGTTATCAGTAATTTCATCAGTGATGTCATTTGAGATGTCATCAGTGATGTCATTTGAGATGTCATCAGTGATGTCATTTGAGATGTCATCAGTGATGTCATCAGTGATGCCACTGACCATGTCATGAATGATGTAATATGTGACATCATCAGCAGTGGATTGCGGGTGCGCGATATATAGTTATTGCAACTAACTATATATGCGAATTTCTATGGTTTTGTGCGAGTAAATTAAGGTTTTGTAAATGCTAATCCCTAACTATATATGGTCTATAACCAATGGTTTTTTCAGTGAATTTTCATGGTTTTGTAAATGCAAATTCCTAACTATATATGGTCTATAACCTATGGTTTTTTCAGTGAATTCCATTGGTTTTTTAAAAGCTAATATCTATAGCTGTAAAATATTCTCTTTATTACGTGACGTATCACGTAGCCACGTGAGACGCCTCATGACGCGTCGCATAAACGTGACGTATCGTCTCTGCAGCTCAAACAAAACCCGTAACGTAAGCGCGCCAGAGCACGCTTACAGATATATATATATTTTTTTTTAACCTTAATTAGACAAAATCCACACGTGCACATATCTTGAGGCCTTGCAAAGGCACATCAAGCAAACAGTCCCTACAATTTTGCCAAGTTTGGTGGAAATCTATTCCTTTAAATTTTATTTTACTGTTTCTCTTGGTTTTCCCCTTGTTACGCTTACCGGAACGCTACCCGGTACGCAAACCGGACGCTCCAAAAACACAAGATGTCGGACTCCCGTTACGCTGCCGGTTAGCTGCCCGGTTGGCGTACCGGGAAGCGCCTCTACCGCGAAAAAGGGGTCTACCTTGCCCCCTTTCCTTCATTTCCCCCTTTGTTTTTCCCCACCTCTTGTCTCTCGATCCTACCGAGAGACAAGATGGCGGCCGCTCCGGACTGTTTACAATGTTGACAGCAAAACAGCTTCTCCTCAGACTCCCGTTACGCTGCCGGTTAGCTGCCCAGTTAGCTGCCCGGTTCGCGTACCGGGACGCGCCTCTACGGCGAAAAATCACAATTTTTTTTTTGTTTTTTTTGCCCCGCGGGCCACTTTTATATCCCCCTCATCAATCCTAGGGGGTCAGGAGGGGTCTACCTTGCCCCCTTTCCTTCATTTCCCCCTTCGTTTTTCACCACCTCTTGTCTCTCGATCCTACCGAGAGACAAGATGGCGGCCGCTCCAGACTGTTTACAATGTTGACAGCCAATCAGCTTCTCCTCAGACTCCCGTTATGCTGCCGGTTAGCTGCCCTGTTAGCTGCCCGGTTCACGTACCGATTTGCGCCTCTACGACAAAAAATCACATTTTTTTTTTTTTTTTTTGGCCCCACGGGGCACTTTAATATCCCCCTCATCAATCCTAGGGGGTCAGAAGAGGTCTACCTTGCCCCCTTTCCTTCATTTCCCCCTTCGTTTTGGCCTCCTCTTGTCTCTCGATCCTACCGAGAGACAAGATGGCGGCCGCTCCGGAATGTTCACAGACACCGGAGAGCAAATCAGCTTCGCTTCGCAAAGCTCCGTTACGCGAAAAGTACGCGAACTGGTGCGCTATCCTGTACGCTGTCACAGATATATCTGTTTTTTTAAACGTTAATTTCTCAAAATCCACTGGAGCACATATGTTGAGACCCAGCAAAGGCACATCGGGCTAACAGTCCCTACAATTTTGCCAAGTTTCGTGCAAATCCATTCAGCCGTTCGAGCTAAAAGTGAGGCCAAACGCCCTATGGAAAAATGAATGGGAAAAAACTCGTTTTGGGACCCCCCTTTTTTCTCGGCCCCCCCTTGACGGAACCCCCCCAAATTTTCAGGAGCTGCTCAGAAACAAAATGTGCCATCTTCCTGGAAATTTCTGCCGATTCCGTCTACAAACGCCAAAGTTATTAGACATAGAATTTTCAAAAGTTCCATAGAGAAAAAATCCTATTTATATATACCTACTGGCTATCGCCAGTAGGTTATATATATATATATGTATATTACCTACTGGCGGTTGCCAGTAGGTAGTTATAGTTAGGATTGTTTTCTACAGGGGATCCGCAACATTCTATTGGGAATAACTTTGGCGTCGATTGAGGGATCTGCCTGTAATTTTCCTTAAAAATGCCTCGCTGCGCTCCACTCTTTCCCTGAAAGATTGGGGTGGATTTGTCAAGCGGGGGTCGAGATAAAAGGGGGATCCCAAAATATGTTTTCCCCATGTTAATTTCCATAGGGCGGATGGACTCACTTTTAGCCCGAACGGCTGAATGGATTTTCACCAAACTTGGCAAAATTGTAGGGACTGGTAGCCCGATGTGCCTTTGCTATGTCTCAAGATATGAGCTCCAGTGGATTATGAGTAATTTAGGTAAAAAAAAAAATATCTATAAGCGCGCCCCGGCACGCGCACCGGGGCGCGCTCCAGCGCGCTACGCGAGTTCGCGAGCGGAAAGCAGATTGTCTCTCGGGTGTCTGTCAACATTCCAAACAGTCTGGAGCAGCCGCCATCTTGTGTCTCGGTAGGATCGAGACACAAGAGGTGGCAAAAACAAACTTTGCGCGGGGGTAGCGGGGAGTGTACCATGAGGAAAAAAGAATGACAGAGTTTTTTTAAAAATTTAGCATTTTTTTATAAATTGGAGGCAGTTCTAAAAAGAACTGTTTTTTTATTCTTTTTGTTGTTTTATATTTTTTTATTGTTTTTTGGGAACATTTTTTACTTTTTTTGGCTTTTATGAACAATTTTATATTTTTTTGTAATTTTTACAGGGACAAACAAAAAACAGGGAATTGTAAATGGCTCAACTGGAGCAAAAAAAACCAGGAAAAAATTAAGGTTTCTTTTTACAGTTGTGGTTGTCTCCAGCACGGTTGATGAGTTTAATACTTTGCTCTCCATAGCAAATTTTAGTCCCGCAAAATCTACAAATTATTTTAAAATCTCCAAACTAGGTTTGGATGTTTGGGACCATCTCCCTTGTCTCTGGACCCGATGGAGTGGGTTGTTTACTTTGGCAGGTGCTGGGAGAAGATTGGGGAGGGTTTCTGGTCAGTTCTCTGACCTACGCCGCAGCATAGTTGTTTGTGTGCCGGCGTTGCATGTGGCGAATCATAGTGTTATTGCCAAAAGAATACTTTTTGGCAGGGTTCCCCCTGGAAAGTACAGTGCCACAGATCGGACAAGTAACCTTTGGCGCATTAACTTTCTTGAGGCCCCTTGGGATTTTAAAAAACTCCCAGACAATGTGTTCCTTTGGCTTATAGGGGGTAGTATCTTCAGGCAGGAACCGCCTCTCCTCCTCCTTCCCCTCCTCCTCCTCCTCCTCCTCCTCCTTCTCCTCCTCCTCCTCCTCCTCTTCTCCTTCTCCACCACTGTGGTGTTGTGGTGGTCCTTGTGGTGGTGGTGGTGCTGGTTGAGATGCTCCTGCTGCTGCTGCTACTGTAGCCATTTCTCAGTACAAATAGGTACAAATAGGTCTGCAAACAGGTCTTCCTCAGTCAAAGTACAAAGTGAGAATGAGGAAAAAAGGTGGGGGCTTTCATCATTTGGAAAACAAAACTGTCCTGAACCAATGAAAAGTGTTATTTTCAGGTCACATGACCCGACGCGCTTACGCTACACGCCCCGGGGCGCACTCCGGGGCGCGCTCCGGGGCGCTTACGTAGCGCGATCGTATGCGCTCGGGTGCTTCCGGGTGCGCTTACGCCGTGCGTATTACGAGGACGCGGCTAAGCGATACGTCACAATGATGTTTTCGTTTGTGGCAATAGTGCAAACGGGACGCTCACTGGTACGCACACCGGGGTGCGCCGCAAAACTGCGCTTTCCGGTGCGCACACCGGTAGGCGTACCGGGAGCGCTCCAGGGCAAAAAAAAAAAATATATATATATACATATAAAAATAGTATTACATAAATATACAATATAGGATTCATTATGAAAAATATTATATTTGATAGCAATAGAAATTTGTTATTAAAATCCCTTTGAAATTCACTGAAAAAAAACATAGGTTTGGGGCCCTACATATAGTTAGGAATTAGCATTTAAAAAACCTATTAAATTCACTGAAAAAACCATAGGCAAAAGGTAAGAAGTTCCCGAGCCCAAGAAATCTCCATAAAGTCTTTAGAAAATTAAAGATACTTTCAATAGTCCAAAGAGTCAGTTCCTTATTTATATATTTATTTCTCTTTGTCTTTTCTCGTCATACATCAGAGAATTCTTCATGAGTATTCATCAAATTCACATCAACGTAGCCAATGGAAAAAAGCAATGCCATTGCTTTTTTTTTCTAAAGACTTTATGGAGATTTCTTGTGCTCGGGAACTTCTTACCTTTTGCCTTTGAATCCTCTGATTCTACAGAGGATTGCCTTGGGGTCGCTAGTGGCCGCTTTCCCCTGTTCCCTTGAGCCATCTCACTCGGAGAATACTATATTAGTTGCAAGTGCGCATACTTTACCCAGCCACCTTTTGTCTTGCATTGAAAAAACCATAGGTTTGACACCAGTTATAGTTAGCTGGAAATTTTACTGACATAAAACCATTGAAATTCACACGTTATAGTTAGTTGGACTCACTATAACTTGTGCGCCTGCAATGCACTGCTGATGACGTCACTTATTACATCACTCATGACATGGTCAGTGACATCACTCATGACATCACTGATGACACCATCCTTGTGACAGAGTGACAGACCTCCTTTCAGTGTAATGTAACCCTTGAAACACATATTCAAAAATAGAAACTAACATTTTAAAAAAAATGGAGATACCCATACCAGTTGCAACAACCAATTCAGTAATTCCACCATCTATATACACATCCACTCATTCACCAACAGTTCTATATAGTCACTCATACATATACTCACTCATCATATGTAGTGATACACCTATACATTCTGTTACACACCGACAGTCACCCAAAAGTTACTCACACACATACTCACACATGCAAATAAACTATTGAACATCCATTTATTTGCATATATAGCTATACACACACTACCACCTTACTTCTAAGGAAACTTACACATACTTACTCTCTTAAACAATCACTTATAGAAACACATACGTATTTAAACAGGAACTCTTACAATCTCTCACTCTCACATATACTACACTACTTCCTAAGATACATAAACGGATTGATAACCCACCGGGACATCCAATAATCTCTGCAATTAATAGTTCTACTGAACATATGTCATCCTATATTGACTATTTTTTGCAAGAATATGTAAAAACTTTGAAATCCTATGTGCAGGATTCTTCTGACTTTATAAGGAAACTCAAGGACATACCTTGGCAACCAGATTACATACTTATGACGCTAGATGTTACATCTCTATACACATCTATTAGACATCAGGATGGTATAGCAGCCATAAAGTATTTTCTCAATAGACGATTGATCAATTTCTCAGCACATAACAACATGCTTATCACTATGATCAAAATATGTTTGGAACAAAACTATTTTTTGTTTAATAACCAAGTCTATCAACAGATACAGGGAGTAGCAATGGGTGCCTGTTTCTCCCCCAGCCTAGCGTGCTTGCACATGGGCTGGTGGGAGGAACAGGTACTCCGGGGAAAACATCGCACTGTCATGGATAAACATGTTCCTCTGTATCTTCGTTACATTGACAATCTGTTTCTGATTTGGCAGGGATCTGAGATTGAGGCTGAGTCATTTGTTAACCAACTTAACAAAAATGATTTAAATTTAGAATTTACTTCAACTATAAGTGCTTCGTCGGTATGTTTTCTGGATTTGGAGGTTTACATAATGTCTGATATGATAGCAACTACGTTGTATAGGAAGCCGACTGCCGGCAATACCATTCTTCATGCGGCAAGCCAACATCCCCCCCACCTAATACGCAGCATCCCTTTTGGGGAGATGTTGCGTATTAGAAGAATCTGTAGTTCAGAAGATGAATGTTTAAAAGCCCAGGAGGCTTGTAAATCTCGCTTCCTGGCTAGGGGTTACTCTGCGAAAACAGTGGATAAGGCCATTACTCGTTCTAACAACTTGACGAGAACTGAGGCACTGATTCCTAGAGCTAAAACTATTGTTTCTAGCACTCAAACTAAAGTTGAGTCTTCCAGGGTCATAATTTCTTACAACAAACAGCATAAGGAAATTCGGACAATTTTCAGCCGCAATTGGAACCTGATAACCGGGGATCCGGTTATTGGTGGACTAGTTGGCAGAAAACCCGAATTTTCCTTTAGAAAATCTATTTCTATGGCCGATAAACTGGTCAAAAACCATTTAGACCAACCACCATCGAAGACCTTTATGGCACTCAGTAAAGGTTTTAAAAAATGTTCGGTCTGCAAGGCCTGCAGACATGGCTTTAGTAAGAAACAGTACATGACCCATTTCAAAACAGAACCTCAGCTTATTAACAAACAGCTCACCTGCAAGACGGAATTTGCGGTTTATGTGTTGCAATGCCCCTGTGAGCTACGGTATGTGGGTAGTACCCGCCTGCCGGCTAACAGGCGGATTTTGCAGCACATACGAGCTATTAGCACGAGGGACCAATCTTATCCCGTAGCTCGCCATTTTGAAAGCACGCATGATAGTGACCCTAGACATTTAACATACTATGTCATAGATAATGTATTGCCCCTGAAAAGGGGTGGAAATAGGGATGCACTACTAAGGGTCCTGGAGACAAGATATATTCTTGAATTAGACAGTCGTACTCCTGCGGGGCTGAATTCGAGTGAAAAATTGTATACCTGTTTATGATTTGTATTTTCATACATAATTCCATCTTCATATGTATAAACTAGATAAAACAACCTATGATATTTTTGGGATGTTTACAGTCATTCATAAAATGTTTACAGTAATTTCACTTATTTACCCTTTATGGATCTGTATCCCATGACGAATACATACATAGTTTTTGAGAAGTTTATATTTATTTGTTGTACAAGTCAACTTCAGGATTTCTATTTCTTACTTTAGTGGGGGCTCCCGCTATATGTCTTTGTGCATTGAACATGTCTTTCTGGGATTTTATTACATGTTTTTAAAATTACCAAATATTTTGCACTGAAAAATAGCACTGACACTTTATCTAATTGTTTGCACTATGCTGTGATTGCTGCTCTTAACCTTATTAGCTTTGGATTTTAGCTTTTCATAAATCTTTCGCAAGTGGAATATATGCATTAGCACTAAGCACTTTAATATAACCCCACTGTGGGGTATATTTCTCCTTTTCTTGAGCTTTTGGAAAAGAAAAATTGTGAGAATATTCTATAAACTTAAAAAATCAGTTTATAGTAAGCATGATGAATTTATTTATTTATTTATTCATTGTAAATGTGTAAATGTGTATATATATGATACTTTACTTAATGTATTATAGTTGTACAGTTGTATATACTCACTATGAGTTTAATTGCATTTTAACTGTATAGACTTTGGGGCGTTATCATGAAGTCCCTTGTTTGTTTTCTTGTAAAAAGCTCATGACATTGGTTTAGAGGGCGTGATAATATTTGTCCGCCCTCTATTTTGATTATAAAATCCATTGCTAGGTAATGTGACCTTACCATGTGATCAAGACTGTAGGAACAGTCGAAACGCGTTATGGCGGACAGGCTCAGCAAGACACCTAAATAAACACCCTGTTATTGCACAGAAATTGGGTTCAACTCTTCGTTCTTTCCTGGCTGATTGTCGGATATAATTGGCGGCACAGGCTTGTGCCGGAACGAGTTCTGTCTCATATACTCACTTATATACATCAATACTCACATATACTAGATTAAAACATATGTAGTTACTGATAAAGACACTAGTGAGACAGTCATTCACTCACTAACACACACATATGCACACTCATCCACCCATACACTCCTGCACATATGCTGTCTTCAAAACACATACAAACAGTGAGTCAGTCATTGATGCATCTATGTGCTAAGTAATACCCCCACCAAACCATACAGACACTCATACTGATACTAAAAAAAACATCTAATAACCCATACACACACACATGTAGCTACTCACCAACCCATTCAGCCACTTATACACAAAGTGAAACACTCATACATATATTTAAATATTTAAACATTACTCGCTAATATATGTATTCACTAAGATACACTTAAGAAAACAGTTAACCAATCACTTTTTTTGAAAAAAACATCCATTTAGACACTTATTTAAAAATGTATTCTTCCATCGACCTTTACAAATACATATATAAAACATATTTATTTTACAGAAAGACACACAATCACTGGATGGTGTCATGAGTGATGTCATGAGTGATGTCACTGACCATGTCATGAATGATGTAATATGTGACGTCCTCAGCAGTGCATGGAAAGGGGCGACCACTCGGTCCCCCCGAACGTATGGTAGGGGGCCCGGATCCCCCCGGGAAACCATTTTGGGCGGGGGGCGTGTCACGGCTGGTATGCCCGAAGCGGCGTAGCCGGGGCACGCCTTTTCCCGCCCAAGAGGGGTTGTCCTAGACACCTACACCGTTGGCCACGCCCAGTAGGCGTACCGGAGGAGGGTACACGCCCTCCCGAAGAGGAATAAAGAGAGCAGGAATCCGAAGAAGCATCCTCTTGTTCCTTTGCTTGGAAGCTGCACCCACTCGTTGCACGTGAGCCCTCGATGGAACAAGGAGCAATTTTGAGAACTTGTAATTCTTGTGTTTCTCTTTCAGCGACTTCGAGCCTGCGGATCCAGGACCATGTTGAGCAACGGGGATCGAATATCCGATAACAATGCCTGGCAAGAAGGCGGGAAAGAAGTCAGGGACTGACCAGATGCTTCGCATGCTGATAAAAGATATGGCGAGCATGAAGAAACAGATGGCAGCGATGAACAATACGGGTAAACCGAAGAAGGTTATAGGCACGGCATTGCCGGGAGTTGTCCCCGCGGGGAGGAGTAAAAGGATCAGGAATAGGACGGCAGGGGGGGAGGTCCCGGTTCCCGAGTTACCCCCGGCAAGCCCGGTCATTCCAGTCGAGGCCCCGGTACCGATCCCGGACGCGGGCCAACCGATTCCGGTTGTTGTTACGCCCACCAGCGAGGAGGACATGCCTCCGGAATTAGCCGCCCAGTTGGCCGCATGGCTCGGCAGAAAAACAGGGGGTGCTACGGCACCGGGAGACCCGGCCGAAGAGGCCAAGTTACTAATGCAGCAGTTGCGGCAGTCGCGAGATGCCGCGAAGGCGAATCTCCCTCTTGTCCCCCCACAGGTGACCTCGGAAGGACCGGCAGCTGGCGTCGAAAAAACAGCGGGATCAGCAATGGAGCCGGGTAAGTAGGCATTGCCAATGGCAAGGGAGGGGTCTTTGCCCTCAAGACGGGAAAAGGTGGTCCAACATATACCGTTGGCCACGTAAGAATTGATTTGGGCTGATAAGTATGTGGATATGTTTTCTCTGCTGACTGACCATCGCGAGATGGAGTATGTTAAGACTCAGAAGGATTTGTGGCACCCGAGTGTATGGCGAGCCAAAATGGCGGGATTCAGGGTTGATGAGACAATCTCAAATTGGGCCAAGGCCTTTGCGATGTTTACTGCAATTATTGGGGAACGTAAGCCTGAGGTTTTGACCGAATTGTCCTGCTATCAGGCACGAATAATGGATTTTTATGAAACGTATGAGGGCAATGAGTGGATGGGTTACGATATGAAGTTTCGTAAGGCCAAGGAGTACGATTCATCTCTGACGTGGGATTGTCTCGACTCGATCTCTTGGCAGAAGCAGCTCCTGCCGGGCGTGACGAAGTCATCCTGGCTAGGCGGGAGTGGGTCAGGGCCTTCCCGCCAACAGCCCGCGGTGCCCTTTCGAGCGGGCCCCGCTGGCGACCACCAACCAAGGAATGGTGGGAATGGGGGTAAGAAAGGGGTCTGTTGGAATTTTAACAGGGGCAATTGCACAAGGCCACAAGGGACATGTAAGTTCAGACATGTGTGTGCAGGTTGCGGAAATTCTTCACACCCGGAGAGTTCGTGCAGATCCAGGAATAATGATACGGGGGGTAGGGGAGGGGCCAAACAGGTCTGGGGGGGACCATTGTGTACCGATACCTACCCCTGTCGATATCATGGCAATGATCCCCTGGCTAAACGAATACCCTGATCATGTCTCCGCTGGGGTGTTGAGGAACGGCTTCTTATATGGTTTCCACATCCCGGCGGGGGATTTTCGGGGGGAACCACTTTGTAGGAACCAACTCTCGGCTCAGCATAATCCAGCGGTGGTTGAGAGGAAGATTGCAAAAGAGGTTGCCCTTTGCCGGGTTGCTGGCCCATATAGGCACCCGCCAGTACCTAATTTCATCTGTTCCCCGTTGGGAGTGGTTCCCAAGAAGGACCCGGGGGAATTTAGGCTGATCCATAACTTGTCAGCTCCGAGGGGTCTTTCGGTGAATGATGCAATTGACCCAGGAGTTTGTTCGGTGCGGTACGCATCCTTCGATGATGCCGTCACCATGTTGAATCGCCTGGGGCCCGGAGCACTGATGGCGAAGTCAGATATCGAGTCAGCGTTCCGGTTGCTCCCGGTACACCCAAGGGATCAGCGTCTGTTAGGCTTTGTGTTCCAGGGCCATTACTACATGGATAGATGTATGCCAATGGTTTGCTCCATCTCTTGTGCTTATTTTGAGAAATTCAGATGTTTCCTGGAATGGGCATTCACCAAAGCCACTGGCCATAGCCATGTTATGCATTACCTGGATGATTTTTTGTTCTTGGGGGCAGCCAGCGACACAAAATGTGCGCAGGCCTTACATGAATTTTGCATTCTCATGAAGGAATTCGGGGTGCCATTGGCACCAGGTAAGACGGTTGGACCATCTACTTCAATCGAGTTTCTGGGAATTGAGCTTGATTCTGTGGAGGGATGTTTCCGTTTGCCAGTGGGGAAAGTAGCGAAATTCAGGGCTTCCCTGGAACTGTGCATTAGCAAAGAGAAAGTGACTCTCCATCAGTTACAACAAGCAGTAGGTCAGCTTAACTTTGCCCTGAGAGTGATACCAATGGCCCTCCCCTTTTCCCGCTCCATTGCACAAGCCATGGTTGGACTAAAGGAAGGGCACCACCGCACAAGACTGTCGGCAGAGGTTCGCCAGGACATGCGCATATGGTTGGCGTTTCTGGCGGACTTCAACGGTCGAGTGGTGTGGAACAAGCCGCCAGCGTCTTCGGACGAGCTGGGTTTGTGGACCGACTCGGCGGGGAGCGTGGGATTTGGCGCCATCTTTGGTAATCGATGGTCGGCGCAGACATGGCCGATGTGGTGGCACACCAGCGGCCTCACAGGTAACATTGGGTTTCTCGAGTTGTTCCCCATTTTTGTGGCTCTGAAGGCATGGCCGGATGAGTTCAGAGATCGCTCTGTGGTGTTTTGGTCCGATAATATGACTGTGGTTGAATGTATAAATAGTCAGGTAGCACGCTGCAAGTGGATATTAAGATTACTAAAGGAAATTGTACTACTTTGCATGAGACTGAACGTGCAATTCAGGGCGAAGCATGTGCCAGGTGTACTGAACCAGGCGGCTGATGCACTCTCTCGTTCACACATGCAGGCTTTCAGGGGTTATCTACCTTCCGCGGACCTAGCGGCGGCACCATTTCCCGAAGCACTCTGGCAACTCGGTGCCCCGGATTACAGGACCTCGTGGCAGCAAGCTTAGCCCCCAGGACAAGGAAGGCATACGAAGGAGCGTTTCGTTCCTATTGTGCATTTTTGGGTCCGGCAGGGGGGGACAATTGGGGTCAGGAGGATTATGTGCTGAAGTTTCTAGTAGCACTGCACAGGGAAGGCCGATCAGCGGCAACGGCCAATAGGCACCGGGCCGCCATTTCATTCATGGCGCAGGCGCATGGCATCAAGGACCCGACATCGTCCTTTTTGGTAAAGAAAGCCCTTCGTGGTTGGCAACGCCTTGAGGGTCGTAGAGTAGACGAGAGGCGCCCGATTGGGTTAGACAGGTTGTCCCTGCTGATGTCGATACTCCCCACGACATGTTCCTCCCAGTTCGAGGCAGTGCTGTTCCGGGCCGCTTTCGCATTAGCGTTCCATGGGGCTATGCGGGTGAGTGAGCTGGTGGCAAGAAATAAGAAAGATGTGGAGGGAGGTCTGTGTCGGGATCGCATTCTGATTAAGGGTGATTCTATGGTGGTCACAATAGCCAGGTCCAAGACTGATCAGAGTGCTAGGGGAGACAGTATTGTTGTCCAGCGCATGCGCGGGTCCCCCATGTGCATGGTGAAGTGTGTTGAGGAATATTTGGCGCGAAGGGCGGATACATGGGAGGGAAGCCTGCTGAGACACATCGACGCCACCCCACTGACGAGGTTTCAGTTTCAGAGGGTGCTAACAATGGCAATCGCAGCGGCGGGCTTGGACCCCGGCGATTTCGGGACCCATTCCTTTAGGATAGGGGCTGCTACAGAGGCTACAGCCAGGGGTCAGAGTGTTGAGAAGGTGAAACAACTGGGACGATGGTCCTCGAACTGTTATAAAAGGTATGTGCGGTTGTACATGTTGTGAAGTCAATGTCATGCACTCACGCTTCTTGTCTTCTGTTTGGTTTACAGTTTCGCGAGCATACTATGCGGGGCGGACTGTGCAGTCGACCCGGCACCTGGGGACCAGCGGTCAGAGATCACCGGCTGAGGAGAGAGTGGTGTGGGTCGTGGGCCACTCATACGTGAGACGGGCCGGGGACGTATTCAATGCAGGTGACGTGACTCACGCAGCTGGGGAATACGGGTACAGAATGACCTTCCACGGAAGGGGCGGGCTCTGTATTGACCAGTTTCAATGTTTTGTCGAGGAACTGTTAGGGCGGCAGAGGTCACCGCCATCTGTAATCATAGTAAACCTACGTATGGTAGGGGGCCCGGATCCCCCCGGGAAACTATTTTGGGCGGGGGGCGTGTCACGGCTGGTATGCCCGAAGCGGCGTAGCCGGGGCGCGCCTTTTCCCGCCCAAGAGGGGTTGTCCTAGACACCTACACCGTTGGCCACGCCCAGTAGGCGTACCAGAGGAGGGTATACTCCCTCCAGAAGAGGAATAAAGAGAGCAGGAATCCGAAGAAGCATCCTCTTGTTCCTGTGCTTGGAAGCTGCACCCACTCGTTGCACGTGAGCCCTCGACTGAACAAGGAGCAATTTTGACCCACCCACCAGCCCCTTATGGCAACGTTAGTACTGCAATAAAGTGATTGCTTTGATAACAGCCTTTTTCCCTTTTTGTTTAGCGGTTAATAATATGGCAATGTTAGTAATGCAATAAAGTGATTTGCTTGATAACGTCTTCTTCCCTTGGTTTAGCGGATGATGACGGTCTAGTTTAGTGATGTGATGAATGTCTAGTAGTATTGACAAATATTGCAATGTACCGTATAATTTTCTTCATTAGTAGGTAAACAAATGTTGTATTTATTTTTTGGTCGGGCGGTAAGGTCATGATCGGTGAGCAGTAATTTCAAGGTCCCTAGAGGGGGGCGCCACCCACTATGGATGGGAGCGCCCTGGGGGAGGCGGCCATTGGCCCCTCCCACGGGGAGGCGGCACCCACTAAGTATGGGTCGCCTAAGGGAAGACGGCCATAGGCCCCTTCCAGGGGAGGAGGCGGCTAGATGCCCTTCCTACAAATTTCCCAGGGCCCGGATATCCGCGACGGCGGATGTGATAGACAGTGTGGGGTGGGAGGGGGTCCACGCTGCCTTCTTACAGACACCCCACACGGGTCCTCTGACGACCTTTAAGATGGCGTCGAGTTAAAATGGGGGCCCCCGCAAGACAAGGGAAATTGGAGTTGGCACAGAGGGCACAGTCCTCTGCGCGGCCGCCCTCACACCGTGAGGGGGAGAGTTCTGGTAGTAGGGATCTGACACCGGTTGCGACCTTGCCGTTGGCCCGTAATGCTAGGATGTACAATTTTAATTTAGAAAGTATTCATTTGCAGGATGTTAGACTCGGCTAGGAAAACCTTTGTACTAGAGATTTGTTAAGGTTAGCCAAAGAACATGTCTTCATCAAAATGTAATAAATGAAAATTGTACATGATATGAAACCGTTATTTTAATGTTTTACTTTTGTTTCATATTTTAATAAATACGGCCGGGAGGGTAACTCCCTCCCGCCTTCCAAAAGTTCAGAACTGCATCCGTCTTCCCATCCTTGGGGATTGTGTTGGGAGGGGGTGACAGGCATCCCTGCCATATTGCAGGCGCGCAAGTTATAGTGAGTCCAACTAACTATAACGTGGGAATTTCAATAGTTTTATGTCAGTAAAATTTCCAACTAACTATAACTGGTGTCAAAACTATGTTTTTTTCAGTGAAAAAAAAAAAAATATATATATATATATATATGTATAAATATATATATATATATATATGACCAAGCTCCGCCTGCAGAGCAAAACGCGTCGAGCAGAGCACCTGCTTTGTGATTGCTGATATTAAAATCTCCACTGCTAACACGACTGACGGTGTGATGGCGCTTTATTAAAAAGCTTGAATTTACTACAAGGAGAAGAGGTCTGAGCCTGTTTTAGCCCACGCTGACAGCGGCCAGGATTGCTTTGATATATATATATATATATATATATATATATATATATATATATATATATATATATATATATATATATATATGTATATATATATTATGGTGTTTAAACAACAACTTTTTCTTGTTTGGAAAGGATATATGGAAACAAATACGTGGTGTAGCCATGGGCTCCTGCTTCTCCCCCAGCTACGCGTGCTTGCACGTTGGGCTGTGGGAGGAGCAGGAGCTACCTGGCATTGCTGGATTTGAATGCATCAAATATTGGATGCGCTTTATTGATGATATTTTTTGTGTGTGGGAGGGGGACATTAGCAGTGCTCAGATTTTTGTTGATGCGCTTAATAAGAACCAATCCAACTTATTCTTCACCTCTAATATCAGTGCAAGCACTGCTGAGTTTCTTGATGTCTCCATCAATATTATCAATAATCAGATTATTACTGCCCTCCACAGAAAATCCACTGCTGGCAACAGTATTCTACATGCCAGCAGTGGTCACCCAAAACATGTCATCATGAGCATCCCGCTGGGCGAATTGCTGCGCCTAAAGCGAATATGCAATACTCAGGATAAGTTTGAGGAAGGGGCATCCGCAATGCTTGCAAGACTGGAGGCAAGAGGATACAGTAAATCCTGTCTTGCTACTGCATTGAGGAAATGTAATGACAGAACTAGGGACTCTTTAATGTCACCTAAACCCCTTGACACTGACGAAACCTCTAATCCCAGCAGACTAATAACTACTTACAGTAGACAGCACCGCAAGATCAAATCCATAATAAACAAACATTGGGCAGTCTTAAAAACTGATGGAGTTTTACGTGATCTAACTCCTGACAAGCCTACAATTACATTCAGGCGTGCGTATAGCATGCGCAGTAAGCTAGCACAATCTAGCTCTGAATTGTCTAGGATAGATCAATGGTTTGGAAGAAAGGGATTTCACAAATGTTCCTCCTGTCGGGCGTGCAAGTTTGGACAAAATACCACTCATTACCGCACTCCGGTTTCTGATACTGAATTTTCAATTCAAGGTAATTACAACTGCCGTACGGAGTTCGCGGTTTATGTCCTAACTTGCACCTGCGGCCTACGTTATGTGGGCAGTACCGGTGCACAGGTGCATGTCAGAATACTGCAGCACCTTAGAGCCATAGTCAATCACGACGGGGCATACCCAGTGGCGCGTCACTTTAACAGCAGGCATGACAGGGATCTGTCATGTCTTACCTACTATGTCATTGACGCCGTTGCCCCCTTGAGACGAGGGGGTGACCGTGATAAACTATTACGCCGATTAGAAACGCAGTATATTATTAAACTCGACAGCAAACAACCGAACGGGTTGAATGCGACGGAGGACCTGCACAACTTCCTGTAGGAACCCAGATTTTGTACACACACTCTGCAGATAATTCATATAGTGGATACAACGTGAGAACAATTAAAGAATTGTATATAGTTTGTATATATATGAAATCCTGTATTCCAGCACCTATTTTAGGTATCCCGTAGTCCTATCTCTTAAAACAGATCTGTCTGCTTAGTTTTCTGAACAGCACAGTTTTTTTAAACAAACACTTGGGAAAGTTCTTTTTTTGGTGATTTCGTTACACTGCACATTTACTTGAGCACTCTTTTTTATACACATTTCGGCTGTAAAGAGTGAGTGTGTGTGTGGGGGTAGCTGGGAGGTATGTGACTCTGTGCATAGATGTGTGAGCAGTTGATTCAGTAGATGCGCGATATATAGTTATTGCAACTAACTATATATGCAAATTTCTATGGTTTTGTGCGAGTAAATTAAGGTTTTGTAAATGCTAATCCCTAACTATATATGGTCTATAACCAATGTTTTTTTCAGTGAATTTTCATGGTTTTGTAAATGCAAATTCCTAACTATATATGGTCTATAACCTATGGTTTTTTCAGTGAATATATATATATATAGATATATATATATACATATACATTACCTACTGGCAGTCGCCAGTAGGTAGTTATAGTTAGGATCTATTTTCCACTGGAAATCCACAACATTCTATTTGGAATAACTTTGGCGCCGGTTGATGAATCTTCGGGAAATTTTCCAAACTAATTATCAGCTCTGATCCGCTCCTATCCTGAAGGTTTAGGGATTTTTTGTGTAGCGGGGGCCAAGAAAAAAGGGGGGTCCAAAACGTGTTTTCCCCATGCAAGTTTCCATAGGACCTTTTGATGTGTCTACAGCCGAACTGCTGAACAGATTTACACCAAATTTGGCAAAGAGGTAGTCCTCAGTTCAGACTTGTGCCTTTTGCTTAAATGGTGTCAATCTGTTCAGTAGTTCCTGAGAAAATGATAGTTAAAATCATTTCTATATCTATGACCGCAGTGGATCCGCGCACCCTGGATGCATTATGAACACACCATGAGCGCACCGTAAGCGCACCCTTCCGGTCACGCTCTGAATGCTAATTGGCTGTTAAAAGTGGTTGTCAACATTCAAAACCAGGAACTGTTGGCAGCCGTGTTGTGCCTTGGTAGAAGCGAGGCTAAAGAAGTTAGTGGGACAAGTGTGCAAAATGTATAAAGGGGTCTATCCTGATCCTCTAGACCTGTTTAGGGGACCCCTAGGGCTCAAAATTTAAAAAAAATTGAAAACCCGGCAGGTGCGCAGATTCTGCAGTAACAAAAAAATCTATATATATAATGGGGCTTCTTTTATAAATAGCCCCCAGGGGGGCCAATCCCGGGGGCAAATTAAAAAAATTCATGGGGGGCCTAGAGGGGCCCGCTAGCCCCAGGGACCGCCACCCCCTGGGTTATAGAATAAATGGTTGTGGGGCTCCAAAGCCCCCCTGCAAAATTACAGGTTGGGTGCCTCAACGACCCCCCCAAGGCCCAGGGTCCACCACCCCTGGGGCTTTCTCTATTGTGGGAGGGGGGCTGCATGGCCCCCATCCTAGATCCCTCGAGGGCCGGCTCCTGTAATGTCCCGGGGTGCCTTTCACCGGGACACTGCTGTTTGCTATGAGAGGGCGGGAGTCTTGTTGCTTCCGCCCACCCATTGCAAACTTGGATTGGATTTTGAAAGAGAGACCAGGGAGATCTGTTCTCTCTTTCAAAATCCAAACCAGATTGCTTTTCCACATGGGGAGCTGCATGTTAGCAGCTCCCCACGTGGAAAAGCAATGCTGGCTCCCAAACGCGTAGAAGTTGTGCACCAAATGCGCTGAAGTCGTGCACCCTACAGATTGGGTCATGTATTGAACAATTGCACACCAGGGGCTGCACTGAGCGCCCCGCTGGGTGCGCAACTTCAAATTTTACCGTAAAAAAATAGCCTCTATCAGTAATTTCTAATATCTTTGGGAACCCCATCCCCTGGGACTTATAAAAAATGTTGGGGAGCGTGGGGGGAGCTCCAATGCCCCCACGGTCCCGCCGGCTCCCTGCGTACTTCGGGAGCCGGCATTGCTTTTCCCCATGGGGAGCTGCTAACATGCATGTGGAAAGCAATCTGGTTTGGATTTTATTTATTAAGGGAAAATTCAGTAGTCAAAAAACATTACCCCCAGTACAGCCTGTCCGGACCACGCATCGCAATGCTATTACAACTAATTTTTTACATCGTATATTCCATTACAACGCATGTTATTACAAGGCATGCCATTACAACGCTTATTCAATTGCAACACATGCCATTACAACACAATTTTAAAAAAAATTAAAATAAGTGCATGCTTTAAAAAATAATACATAGTTATTATTTTATAATATACAATTTAGTTTATTAACGCATTAGTGGAATTAGTTAAAACAATACTCTGGTATAAATTAAAATACTCAATAATTAAATGAGAGTATCTCTTGCACGGGATGCAGGGAATATAGGTGTTTTGGGTGGGGTAGTGTACTAAAATCAAGACAAGAAGTATAATGAAAAATTATAAATATTAGATAAATAAATGTAAGCAAACACAGATTAATTGAAATATACAAATTAATACTAGGGTATGAATTAAAATACTCAAAGAATAAAAGAGAGTATCTATGGCATGGGATACAGGGAAAATAGGGCTTCTGGGTGGGGTTGTGTATTAAAATGTAGGCAGGAACTATAAATAAAGATTATAAATATTAGTTACAGAAAAGTATGAAGACACTGATTAAAGGAATTTAATAAATTATTACTCAGGTATGAATTAGTATACTTGAAGATTAATAGAGAGTATCTCTGGCACAGGATGCAGTGAAAATAGGGGTTTAGGGTGGTGAAGAGTATTAAAAAAAGTTAGAAAAAAAGGCAGTTAATAGAATAATAAGTTGAAAAAAATAGGGAATGAATGTAAACACTCATATTAAAAAAAGAGAGTAGCCTATAGAAATGCTTTTATAGGCAAAACAAGTTTAAATAAGCATTTTGGAAATTATTCGAAAGTTAAAAAGTATGGAAAGAGGCACGTTTACATAAACACGTGCATACTCAAACAGTGGAAATCAGAGCACCTGTCAACTGAAATACGTGATTTAAAAGAGGGAGGAGCAATAAATTGATCCCATAGAGTGTTAACTATCCAAAAAGTATATAAACTACACCCGTGGGATGATTAGTTTTGTTTCAGAGAATCGATATGGGTGAAGAAACTATGAGGAAGGTAATGATACAGGGCTGCGTAAGCATCTTGAGAATATCGTTCGTTTCCTCAGAGGGAACAGATTGTTAATGTATATTTAAAAATACATAAAACATTATGTCCCCTCTAGAGGAGTTGTATGAATTACAACGGAGTAAGGAAAGAATATCAAAGGGAGGTAAATTATGTGAAAGGGTATATGTTTGATATTTTTAAAAAGAAAGCTAAGATATTTAAATGATTATAGAATGTAGAATGTTTAAGTTTAAATAGAATATAATAACGAGTTGACGAAAGAACCATTAAAAGAAATATAGGTGAATTAAGGAATTCCTTCGTGCAAGGTGATGATTTGGAGCTATGGTATCATCTTGAGTTTACCTTTCATTTCCACAGAGGGAACATATTGTTAATGTATAATTTAATTTACATTCAACTTTATGATCTCTCAAGTGGATTTGGATGACTTTCAACAGAGGATTTGAAAGAATAATAAATAATATATTTTTAGGAATGCAAGTATATTATAATGATTGAAAAATGTACTATAAATACACTATTGACACAAAAAGGAAATACTTTACAATAAAGGAGAATACTCTTTATCTTCTAGAGTGAAAATGGGTGAAAAGTATTTATATTGAGTAATGCTTTTACCAATTTTCACTCATAAAAAACAGGAGGATTATCTTCGCAAGCACTTTTTATGAAAAAAATAATACAATTGTGCCTTCAAATGTTAATTATTAATGCTTTTATTTTTGAAATATGATTGTTAAATGTAATAATTAAATGAAATGTACATAAAATAAAGAAAGATGAAGTAGTGAGGAAGTGTTTGTCTTAGCACTTCTATTCTACTTTATCTGAAAGTAAAAAAAGCCCAATAATTTAAATAAATATGACGGGGCAACACTTATATAATGTAAACATAAGGAATGAGTGCTTATGATAAAATTTAAAAAATGTGGTCCAACACGTATTACCAATAAATGAAAAAAAGATTTTGCAACTCACCCATGTGATGATTTAAAAAGACTCAATAAAAATATTTGGAAAACGTGTGCATTTTTCTTTCAAGGATGGTTTGAAGAATTATACATTTAATGAAAGGACAAAATACTCCACGCTAAAGGAGAAAAGTCAGCACAATTAAGCTAGAATAGAAAAATATTTCTAAATACCTTCACAGTCAACAAACTCGTAAGCAGAGTAGACAGTATACATTACAAACACCCTACCACAACTTGTTTTTTGAAACACATTTTAAAATAAAATGCTTAGTAGATGCTGCGGGTATCATAACGCCACATATAAAAAACAAGCCAATCAACATTAGGCTCAGGAAGCTACAGTTAAGCACACAACAGCCAATCAAATGTTTTTGAAAAACTGCACAAGGTAAGGGATTGGTCCGAAATGCGTCTTCTTACTATGCTTCACAACCAATGAAAAAGTCTAACAGAATGTTTCTGTTTTTAACATACAAGCTAATCAGATGACCTTGCAAGTACGCACAGAGGGAGGCAATTGTTGCTTACAGTAAACAATAACAAAAAAAGAAGGGTAGTTTAAAAGAACGCATTGGAATAAACCACAGGCGTGTTTGATTAAATAAAGTTGTGAAGTATAATCAGACACAGTGTTAACATTATCGCTGCATTAGCGATCAATCACCTGGCTCACATTTCACCACTGTCTGGCGCTACATACTTCACTTGCAAAGTTAAAAAGAACATGTGTGACATTTGCATAACAAGTGTAGTGTGATGTGAATTATTGAGGATGACTTGCTTTAGAAAGACCCCGAAAGGCTTCTTGCAGAATAAGAATGCAATTATCAGCCAGACCGCATATAATGATAATCCAGGCTCTCAAGGCTAAACACATCAGAAATCGTCTCTCGCCACTTTCAATTTGTCCACCTTGACCTTGAAAGTGCGTGTCTGCCTCTCCTTTCTTTTTTATAGTAATTGTTACTCATACACTATTCAGTAAATACCCCACAGATGCACTCCCCTGGTTTAAGAATAGACATTTGTACTCATACACTATCCAGCACTTACACTACAGATGCACCCCCCTGGAGTTAGACTAGTAATTGTTACCAACACACTATCCCGCACTTACCCTACATAACACCCCCATGGAGTTAGAATAGTAATTGTCACCAACACACTATCCAGCACTTACCCTACAGATGTACCCCCCTGGAGTTAGAATAGTAATTGTTACCCCTACACTATCCTGCACTTACCATACAGATGCACACCACTGGAGTTAGAATAGAAATTGTTACCCCTACACTATCCTGCACTTACCCTACAGATGCACACCACTGGAGTTATAATAGTAATTGTTACCCCTACACTAACCTGCATTTACCCTACAGATGCACCCCTCTGGTGTTAGAATAGTACGTGTTACCCCTACACTAACCTGCACTTACCCTGCAGATGCACCCCCCTGAGGTTAGATTAGTAATTCTTACTCCTACACTCTCCAGTACTTATTGACCTTAAAATAGAAATTGGTACTCCCACAATATCAAGCAAATATGGAAAGGGGCGACCACTCGGTCCCCCCGAACGTATGGTGGAGTACCCCGATCCCCCCGGGAAGCCATCTTGGGCGGGAGGCGAGTCTCGGCTGGTATGCCCAAAGCGGCGTAGCCGGGGCGCGCTTTTTCCCGCCCAAGAGTGGGTTGTCCTAGACACTGAAGCCGACAGCCACGCCCCCGGAGGCGGGCGGAGGCGGGTTTACGCTCGCCCGAAGAAGGATAAAAGGAGCGACAAGCCATGGAAGCATCCTCTTGTTCCTGTGCTCTGAAGCTGCACCTCCCCGCTGCACGTGAGCTCGAGACGGAACGAAGAGCCAATTTTGAGCGTTTTAATTCTTGTCTTTGTTCTTCCAGAGAATCAGCGTTGGAGAATGCCGGGCAAGAAGGCCGGAAAGCGGGTCGGAACCGATCAGATGCTCCGCATGCTCGTAAAAGACATGGCCGAGATGAAGAAACAGATGGCGGCAATGAACGGTGTAGGGGGCCCTAAGCGAGTCGTCGGACCAGCATTGCCGGGAGTAGTCCCTAACGGGAGAGGTAGAAGGGCCAAGAAGGGAGCAACTGGAGAAGAGGCCCCGGTTCCCGAGGCGCCGCCGGCGCACCCTGATACACCGACTGAGGCGCCGATCCCGGTCCCGGAGGAGGGGCAACCAATTCCCGTTGTAGTCACCCCTGTGAACGGGGAGGATATGCCTCCCGAGTTGGCTGCACAGCTGGCAGCGTGGTTGGGGAAAGAGAGTGAGGGGGCTACGGCAGATGACGCCAGGGCAGTAATGAGGCAGTTGTGGCAATCAAGAGAGGCTGCAAAGGCTCCATGTCCTTTTGTTCCCCCGCAGGCTCCAGTGGGTCAACCCGCAGCGGGCATGAGTTCGGCAGCGACTACGGTTACAGCTTCTGGTTCAGGTAAGCAGCTACTGCCGATTGCGGGGGAGGGGTCAGTACCCTCGAGAAGGGAGAAAGTGGCTCAGCATATTCCGATGGAAATCAAGGAGAGGATATGGGCTGAGAAATATGTAAACATGTTTTCTTTACTAACTGATCATTACGAGATTGAGCACGTGAAAGTTCAAAAAGAGTTTATGCACCCGAGTGTTTGGCGCGCCAAGATGGCCGCTTTTAGAGTCGATGAGACGATAGGTAATTGGGGCAGAGCATTTGGCATATTCACTTCAATTATGGGGGAACGGAGGCCTGAACTGTTGGCCGAGTTACCCGTGTACCAGACACGTATTATGGAGTTTTCTCAGACATATGAGGGCAATCAGTGGTTTTGTTATGATAATATTTTTCGTAAGGCCAAGGAGTTCGACACATCTCTGACGTGGGATTGTTACGACTCCATTTCCTGGCAAAAAATGGAGAAATCAGGCATGACAAAGGCGCCATTGTTGGGGGGAAACGGGGGCGAGTTTTCCCGCCATTCATCTGGGGCGCCCTTTCGGGCGGGTTCAAGTAACGAGCATCACTCAAGGTCGAATGGCAATACAGGTAAAAAAGGGGTCTGCTGGAATTTTAACAGGGGAAAGTGTACAAGGCCCCAGGGGTCATGCAAGTTTAGGCACGACTGTGGGGGGTGTGGACAGTCCTCGCATCCCGAGACCATGTGCAGAGCCAAAACGGGTGATAACGGAGGTAGGGGAAGCGCCAAACAGGTCTGAAATAGTCCGAGGGGCGCCTTTACCTACCCCGGTTGATACCATGGCAATGATTCCTTGGCTCAATGAATACCCGGATCATGTCTCCGCTGGGGTGTTGCGAGACGGTTTTTCGTATGGTTTCCGCATCCCAGTGGGGAATTTTCAGGGTAAAGCACATTGTAGGAACCAACTGTCGGTCCTGCAGAATACGGCGGTGGTACAAGCGAAGATTGGGAAGGAGGTGGCCCGGGGTCGGGTTGCCGGACCATTCGACATGCCACCAGTTGCTAAGTTTGTTTGTTCACCCTTGGGAGTGGTCCCCAAGAAGGACCCGGGTGAGTTTAGATTGATACATAACTTGTCAGCCCCGAGAGGTCTTTCGGTGAACGATGCGATAGACCCGGAGGTGTGTTCGGTGCGGTACGCATCTTTCGATGATGCCGTCGCCATGTTGAATCGCCTGGGGCCCGGAGCGCTGATGGCCAAATCAGACATCGAGTCAGCGTTCCGGTTGCTCCCGGTACACCCAGACGATCAGCGTCTCCTTGGTTTTATGTTTCAGGGGCGTTATTACATGGATAAATGTATGCCAATGGGATGCTCCATATCTTGTGCTTATTTTGAGAAATTCAGTTGTTTTTTGCAATGGGCATTCACAAGTATGACGGGGTTTCAGCATGTTAATGCATTATCTTGACGATTTTCTGTTCCTGGGGCAGCCGGGGACCCAGAATGTGCACAGGCTTTAAAAGAATTTTGTGGTCTGATGAGTCAGTTTGGTGTGCCATTGGCGCCAGGTAAGACCGTGGGGCCATCAACTTCGCTCGAGTTTCTTGGAATAGAGCTCGATTCCGAAGAGGGTTGCTTCCGGTTGCCCAAAGAAAAGGTGAGGAAATTCAGGGCCTCGCTTGAAACATGTAGGAGGGAGACTAAGGTGAATTTGCATCAATTGCAGCAGACTGTGGGTCAGTTGAATTTTGCCCTTAGAGTAATGCCAATGGCCCGCCCTTTTTCCCGCTCGATTGCACAAGCCATGGTCGGTCTTAAAGAGGGGCACCACCGCACGAGGCTCTCGGCAGAGATTCGCCAGGACATGCGCATTTGGTTGGCATTCCTGGCGGATTTCAATGGTCGGGTTGTCTGGAACAAGCCGGCGGTGTCCTCCGAGGAATTGGGGCTGTGGACAGATTCGGCGGGGAGTATAGGCTTTGGCGCCATATTTGGTAATCACTGGTCGGCTCAAACGTGGCCGTCATGGTGGCACGAGTGTGGGCTTACAAGTAACATTGCTTTTCTCGAACTGTTCCCTATTCTGGTGGCCTTGAAAACATGGCCTGAGGGGTTTCGGGATCACTCTGTGGTGTTCTGGTCTGATAACATGACCGTGGTTGAGTGTATCAATAGTCAGGCAGCACGATGCAAATGGATTCTGAGATTGCTCAAGGAAATTGTTTTACTATGTATGCAATTGAACGTGCTCTTTAGGGTGAGACATGTGCCAGGGGTGCTGAATCAGGCTGCTGATGCGCTTTCTCGTTTCCGTATGCAGGCCTTCTGGGGTTTTCTGCCCACAGCGGACCCGGTGGCGGCACCATTTCCCGAAGCTCCCTGGTCTCTCGGTGCCCCGAACTACAAAACCTCGTGGGAGAGAGTTTAGCACCCAGGACAAGGAAGGCATATGAAGGGGCGTTCCGTTCCTATTGGTCCTTTTTGGGTTCTGCTAGGGGGGAGCTTTGGGTCCAGGAAGAGTTTGTCGTAAAGTTTTTGCTGTCATTACATCAGGCAGGCAAATCGGTAGCCACGGCCCAGAGGCATCGGGCCGCCATTTCCTTCATGGCACGGGCTCATGGTATCCAGGACCCTACAGCGTCTTTCGTAGTACAGAAAGCGCTGCGTACGTGGCAACGCCTTGAGGGTCGCAGAGTAGATGAAAGGCACCCGATAGGTCTGGAAAGGTTGGCCCTGTTACTGTCCGTACTCCCTGCGACATGTTCATCCCAGTCAGAAACAGTGTTATTCCGGGCCGCTTTTGCATTAGCATTCCATGGGGCTATGCGGGTAAGCGAACTGGTGGCAAAGAACAAGCAGGATACGGGGGGGACTGTGCCGAGAGCACATTCAAGTTAAGGGGGAGACGATGATTGTCTCGTTTGCCAGGTCCAAGACCGATCAGGGTGCGATCGGGGACAGTGTAGTAGTCCATCGGATTCCCGGATCTCCCATGTGCCCCGTCGTATGCGTTGAGGAATATTTGGCGCAGAGGGCGGCATCGTGGGGGGGGACCTTGTTGAGACACGCTGATGCCCCCCCACTGACGAGGTTTCAGTTCCAGCGGGTGCTTGCAATGGCAATTTCGGCCGCGGGCTTGAACCCGGGCGAGTTTGGGACCCATTCCTTCCGGATAGGGGCTGCTACAGAGGCTACAGCCAGGGGTCTGAGTGTGGAAAAGGTGAAACAGTTGGGGCGTTGGTCCTCGAATTGTTACAAAAGGTATGTGCGGTTGCACATGTTGTGAAGCTGATATCGTGTACTCACGCTTCTTGTTTTTGTTTGGTTTACAGTTTCGCAAGCTTACGAGGCGGGGCGGACTGTGTAGTCGACCCGACACCTGGGAACCAGCGGTCAAAGATCACCGGCTGAGGAAAAAGTGGTGTGGGTCGTGGGCCACTCATACGTGAGGCGTGCCGCGGACGTATTCAAGGCAGGTGACATGATTCACATGGCTGGGGAATACGGGTACAGGGTGACCTTCTACGGAAGGGGCGGGCTCTGTATTGACCAGTTTCAACCTTTTTTTGAGGGTTTGTTAGGGCGGACAAGGTCACCGCCATCTATAATCATAGTGCATCTTGGGGGCAATGATTTGGTGACCACTGGTAGACGACTACTTCTCGAGGCGATACTATCCACAGTAAGTTGGTTGGCGAGAAGGGTTCCAGGGTGCACGATTGCATGGTCCCATATGATTCCACGAAAGGTGTGGCGGGGGGCTAATTCAGTGTCTGCTATAAATCATTCTGTGAAAAAGGTGAATAACAAGCTTGGTAGACTGTTCCGTACAAGTACATTGCATTCGATTCCTCATGGGTGTATCAGGGGGGACCTTATGTATCTAGAGGATGGGGTCCATTTGTCCCGGGTGGGGAATTCTTTACTCATAGGAGACCTCGTAGCTTGGTTAAAGAGTTTACAGCATGACCTTTAGGTAGGAGTTTTGTGGGGGGTCCGGATAGCCGGTCAACTATCCGGCCTGTGGAGGTAAGGTCATGATCGGTGAGCAGTAATTGGAAGATCCCTAGGGGGGGGCGTCACCCATTACGGATGGGAGCGCCCGGGGGGAGGTGGCCATTGGCCCCTCAACGGGCAGGCGGTCCCTTCTAAGGATGGGACGCCGAAAGGAAAGGGAAGGCGGTCAAGGCCCCTCCCTGGATAGGAGGGGCTACGGGCCCCTCCTGGGAATTTCCCGGGGCCAGGACATCTGCGACGGCAGATGTGGTAAGTTGTGTGGGGTGGGGAGGGGGGTCTACGCTACCTTCTAGACACCTCACACGAGTCCTCGGACGACCAATAAGATGGCGTCGAGTTAATTGGGGCCCCCGTCAAGAAAAGGGAAATTGGTATGTGCACATGAGGTGCAGTCCTCTGTGCGGCCGCCCCTCACAAGTGAGGGGGGAGTTCTGGTTTAGGGATCTGACACCGGTTACGACCTTGCCGTTGGCCCTTAACGTTAGGATGTACAATTTCAATTTGAAAATGCATTTGTAGGATGTTAGTATCGGCTAGGAGAACCTTTGTATTAGAAATGTGTTAAGGTCAGCCAAAACATCGTAATGTGGAAATGAAATTGTACATGATATGAAACTGTTATTTTAATGTTTTAATTTTGTTTCATATTTTAATAAATACGGCCGGGAGGGTAACTCCCTCCCGCCTTCCAAAAGTTCAGAAATGTTTCCGTATTCCCATTCTTGGGGATCGTGTTGAGAGGGGGTGGCGGGTATCTCAGCCATATGTAAAATACGCACACCATTATCGTTTTTGAAAATGCGAAACTGTTTTTTGATTAAAAATACTTTAATGAATGTCAATCAAAATAAATATTTATCTTAAAAAAATATATTTTATACAAATAGTATTTCATTCATATCATTTAAAACAAATATCGTTTTTAATTAAATCAAAGATAAAGTTAATGATTAATAAAAAATATTTGGTCTGTTTTCTTTTTTTGATTAATGGTATGACGTTTACGTAGTGACGTTCAACACGAAGGCAGCCACTTTGAGTTGCAAGGAAGGACGAAGCAGAAGCAAGGTAGAGGCGCTCAAAGGTTTAAAACTTGGTAATAGTTATTATATGTTCTGCAAGAGTGACTATTGCAAGGAGATAAGAGGGAGGTTTATAGATGTAAATACTTTATTGCAAACTTTAAAAAGTAACATGTCTGAAGTCATATCGTCAGTGTATGCCCAAGTCGGGTCACGTGCTTAGATATAACGAAGATACAAAGAATGCATTTGCAAACTATATTTATAGTGGATTTAAAAGAACAAGACTAGAGTAAAGTATTGTTGCAGAGAACGGTGACCCGAGCTAAATGCTCATATATATTTGGCATAGTAATGATTTTGGTTGTAAAATATTGCGTTGTAACAGTATATGTGTTGTAAAAAATTCATTGTAATGGCATGCGTTTTAATAGCATGCGTTGTATTGTCATACATCAGATAGCCATTACAATGCAACTTTTATATTTATGAGAAATTCAGGTTTCCAATGAAGACAAAGTGAGGTTCAATTTGTGACATGTGCTGTCTGCAGTGTAGATTGCCATTAAGTGTTCCTTTGCACTTGCAGCGTGAATTTTATTATTCAACTAAATCTATAACTGATATAAAAGAAGTTTTTGAAGGAAGCATACTAAGGGGATATTGTATAGGTTTGATAAGTGTTACACTTAGTTTCGTATTGTACTCTGCAAATAATGAATAAGGAGTCTATTTAATTGTGAGCTCAAATGATCGCAGTGTAGGCAGGAGGCAGCGGTTACCAAGAGCCCACTGCCACTTGGTGTTGAGTAGAGCTGCACAGTATTGGTAATTTAGCATGTGTGCAACCAACAATGATAAGTGGTACACAGAGTTAGTGGCACCTGAAGCAACAATGTTATGAAGAATTTTGTTCACTTATTTTAACAAAATCTGAATAAATACAGTACAATTGTATCTGCAATAAATAAATCAAGGCTGAATTCCCTATTGTCTGTAGTGTAGCTGCAAAGCTGAATTCAAGTTGTAAACCCTGCTGTCCGCAGTGTAGATCGAATACAGCAGTTGACACAGACATGGAGATATGCTTTTTGTCACTTATTTAAACAAAAACTGAAGACATATAGTAGAATTGTCTCTGCATTAAATAAATTAAAGCTGAATTTCCAACTGTTCATACTTTAACAACATCTGAGGACATAGTACAATGGTCTTTGCTTTAAATAAATCAAGACCGAATTCAATGTTGTCTGTAGTGCTTAAGCGCTACTGTTATCAAGTTGTGAATTCTACTGACCGCACTGTAGATTGAAGGCAGGAGTCACCACAGATACCTACAAAGAATTTGTATCACTTACTTTAACAAAGTCTGAGGACATAGAGTAGAATTGTCTCTGCTTTACATAAATGAAGGATAACTTCAATGCTGTGTATAGTGTACATCCAAATCTCAATTCAAGTTGTGAACCCTGCTGTTCGCAGTGTAGATCGAAGGCAGTAGTCTACAGACATACGTCTGCGGTGCTGTTGCACTGAGTTTGCAATCGGCCTGTATCGATGAGCCACGTGGTCATGGCGGCAACCACGTGGCAGCGTGAGGACCTTCGCTGTGACAGAGTCTTTTCTCTTTGCAGAAGTGAACCACGGCCAAGGCGTAGGCTAAATATTTATACACTTACACTGAGACAACACAGCAACATGACTGAGATATTCCCCAGAGTCGGAGATAATATGGTTGCCTTTACTATGCAGTACACACGTATCAATGTTCTATCTACACATGGAAAACTTTTTCTTTTCTATAGTGAGTTGTGTATAGAATTTCACCGGTAGTCTGGGCATTGTATAAATTATTGTTGATGTGCAAGCTCCTTCCCTTATACATAGTTGGTTACCACATCTCTGAACATTGAGCTAGTGTGCTGTTGAGGGGATATATTTTCTTGGGAAGGTCAGTTGTCCTGTTTTGTGCTGCCTCCGAGGTGGTAGAGGGAGCGGGGTGCAGAAGGATGGTTGTAATGGTGGTGACGCTGGGTATTGTGATTTTTTGGGGTGTTGGAAGTGTATAATTAGTACCTCTATCACTTATTGCTCTTTAAATATGAGTATGAGTTGGATGTAATTCACACAGTACATGATTGACGTCCTTACGCTAGTTAAATTTTGATGTTAATTTGTTAGTGGTAAGTGAAACTATTGCTTGTTTTTTTAGGTAGCATTGCAGATTTGGTTTCTTGTTGAAAATATGGGGAAGTTGTCAACATTATAATTAGGAATTGTCATTGTTAAAAAACCATAGGTTTCAGGCAGTTATAGTTAGGAATTATCATTTAAAACACCTTTGAAATTCACTGAAAAAAACATAGGATTCAGGGGTGTTATAGTTAGCTGGACATTTCACTTATACAAAACCATTGAAATTCCTCCGTTATATTTAGTTCTGCTAATTATAACTTGCTCGCCCGCAATGCACTGCTGATGATGTCACATATTACATCATTAATGACATGGTCAGTGATACACCAATGCGCTTTGATCTAGGTAGATCTCTTTTGGGTCATACAGATAGTCTTGGACCATCTTCTGAATGGTTGAATGGTCATTAGTGCTGCCCTTTGCTCGACCTCTGTTGTCTCTGCCTCTGAGCTGGACTTAAGCCCTTACATTTGAAACCTAGCCATTGCAGAGATTGGGTCAGATTTTTACATTGCTGGTGAGGAAGGTGATGATGGTGATGGCTGTGAGACAACAGCACAGTCTTTTCTGGAGGTTGAAGGCCGCACACCTGAACTTCTACCTAGGCCTCTAACTTCCAGCCATTTTTCTTTAAAGTTTCTCGCTTGTAATGCAAAACAACACCCTTCTGAAAAAGGAATGAAAGTAGACAGAATGTTTTCTACAGTGAATCAAGTAATGTGGCATATATGTACTCTTTGGAGGTCACAATCTCTTTCTGCAGCCTTCTATCAACAGTCACGTGAAGGATTGTGGGCCATATGTCTCAAGCAAATTCGAATTTTGGCCTTTGCGAATGCGAATTTGCTAAATGGTATGTATAAACCAAAATCTGGTGCAAAACAAGGAATTTGCGATTCCTTGTTTTGCAATTGCATTTAAGGAATCGCAGATTTTGTGATTCCTTAAATGCAATGTATGATGCTAAAAGAATTTGCAAAAAGTCCCTAAGGAATTACAAATTACCACCAACTTCTAGTTGGTGGTTGGTGGTAAGTTGCGAATTCCATGAAAAATGCACATTTTTGCATTTTTCATAGTGCCTTGTGACGCACATACATGCCCTTAGGGCATGTATGTGTGCCAACATGTGCACCCATGCATATTTCAAGGGTGCAACAGGGTGTCCTTTGGACACCCCTGCACCTTTGAAATTATTCTCAATTTGCAAATAGCAAATTGCGAATAGCAAATTGAGAATGACTTCCCATTCATTCCTATGGGCCTCCTGGCTAAAGGAAATTAATGGGAAAGTATTCCTTAATTGCGATTCGCAATTTGCTAATCACATTTAAGGAATTTTAAGAAATCACAAAACAAATGCGATTTTGTACATACATACCTATTTGCGATTCTCAAATAGCTATTTCTTAAAAATCGCTATTTGAGAATCGCAAAACTGGATGATGATACATATGGCCCTAAGCTCTGAACATACTCATACGCTTATTCATTCATAACAGTACACCTTCGCAAAACCTTTTCCAACTGGTCCTGTAGCTGATGCAACAACAGGATTGCTTGGTTCACCAGACTGTCCTCTTTCCCGACTTCCCATGTGAAAACCTCAAAAGGAATTGCATTTGGGTAAGGCCTTTGACTTGCCCCCATTTGTCCATCTCCAAGGTCATGATTTTTCCAGTTGCCTCCCCTCTTTGAAGAACGTAGTTGGTGATTGATCTATACTACTCAAATAGACATTGCAACATGTAGTGGGTCGAGTTCCAATGTGTTTTGGTGCCTCCTATATGAAGGCTTTTGACCGGTTATGCTGAAAGATTCTCAACCGCTCCCCCCCTTTAAAAGAATGACTTAAATGAGAACAGATTCTTTGGCAGGTGGCCAGTATGTTGCAAACGAACTATGTATTCTTATTTGTGAAAGTGCTGCACAATTCGGTTGATGGAATGTTTCAAAAACAGGACCCTGAAATAGCCACCATCTTCCATGGCCTTAACTATATTACTGTCATTGTCGATGGCAACAAATACAATTCTGAGACAAATACAATTAAAACTTTCTAAATTTCTGAGACCTGCAGACAGCTCTTGCCTAACCACCACAAAAGACATTCAGTGTGCAGTGATAAACATGTAATCAGTTGCTTGACAACTAGTCCACGTGTATGTCATCGGGAGGATAGTGTGAGCACTGGAACCCCAACTGTGGCAAAATATGTGGGAACCTTCCATTTCTGGCAGATGGCCACCACAAATTCTAAGAATCAGACTCTTTTTACAAAAAGAAAAAGGTAGGAGGTTGAGTGCTTACATTGTAGCCAGCTTCCCATTGAAACATACTTGTGGCCGCATTTGTAAGGCCTCTCATGCCTAAACATGCCCGTAAAAGTAGATTACGTTTTTTTCTTTAGTGGTGCCACTGACACAGTAGACTTAGGGAGAGACTTGCTAATGAGAACAGACTTCATTTCTGAGTTATTAGTTGCCTCATGAGAGTCTACTAGCCCCGCTGCACTCTAATTTTGTTCTGGCATTTTGCTCATGAGCTTGAATTTGAAAGATATTTTCTGCTGATTGTGGTTCCACATGGCAACAATGGGGCATTGTAGCCCTGCCACAGACAGGACAATATCCACAGTGCTATGCTCAGGGTCTTACCTATTGGGGGAGTGGGGCAATGCTCCCCAACCACAGGAAGCTCTGTGGTGCTCATGCATGCCAAAGTCCTCACTGATCAATAATGTAGGAACGTAAGCACCCCCTTTTTTGGCCTTAACTGTTAGGACTGGACCAGTGTCCACAATTTTGGGGAGCAGCTCACCACTGTATTCTGCTCGCAAGTCCATGGTTGGTATTTATTTGCAAGGACCCATCACCCTGTAGATTAATAGGGGCACACAAGCAGTCTCAGAGTCCAACCATGTCTCGCCTCAGTTAAGGGCGCACAGGGCCTCTCCCCATCAGTGTACATTTGGTGCACATCATTCTCTCCAACTAGATCACTGCAGCTTTAGTATCAGTGATATCAGCGTTTACAGGGGCCCACACCACCCACTCATGCAGTCACTTTTTAATGGTTATCTAGGCCTGTCTTACCATGTCACCCGCATCCTCAGCTCTGTCCTCGCTTGGTGGTGCATGCCCACATCCAACAAGAGGCTAGCCCATGGCTTAGGGGCACCCACTGTCAGTCCCAACCATGAGGGTCTCAGTCAGCACCCCACGCAAGTATCTTTTCTGGCATGGAGCTCTGGAGCCTGTGCTAGCTAGAGGCTGGCTCCGGCTTGAAATTCTCTCATCTCTGCACAAGATCTGCTATAGTTGGAATAACATATATAGTGATCAGCAATTCAATTTATGAAACTGTTTTTTGCTGCTTGGTTTCAGAAAGACATTCTGCTGATGCAGTCGTCTTCCAATGCTGGCCACAAAGCTAATTTATTGTTACTGCAGTACATTTCCATTAGTGTCTGATGTTAATTATACTGGACAATGTTTAGATCCTTTAAGACCTGAAAGATAATTTGCTTCAAGACTCCACATTGTCTATTTCAAGTAGAAAAACATTTCCTGCATCATTTCTCGTAATAATGATTGTGGTGACGAATGTGAAAAGGCATGAGATTTATTCCTCTTTTAAAATGTAAATATTCAGGGGATAATGCACAACACTGAGTACTGTGGTGGTGAAGAGAATTAATGCCTGCCAGGATCAGTAAATACTGATACAATCAGACTTTGAAACTTTCACACATTTATTTCTATCAAAATGATCTCCTTTCATTTTGTTAACCAAGAGCATCAAACAAAAACATAGTACATTTTAAGCATTAATATACATTTTTACTTTTAAGAAATGGTTCTGGCAGTCCAACAATATTTGTAATATATTAATAAGACTCTGAGTGGCATTTTGCGATATAAATAAAGTATATATCCATTGTAATTACTTGTCTCTGTTCAACGTTTAACAAACTCGTATTTATAGTTTAGTAGATTGGATGCTTTGTCTCAACTGTGACAGAGTCCCCTGCCCACCACACCCTGGGTTTGGTCTCCTCATTTATAGCTAGGCAAACCTTAAGTATTCTAACAATGGAGCCCTCATTGGCTTCTTCATTTGAAACTTCCTAGGATGGCCCAATGAAGTAGGGGTAGTCAAAAGAAGGACATTATGTTATGCAATGTTAATTGAATTTGTTGAGCGCAGCAGTTACCCTGGGCTGTCCTGGCACTATATACTGCCTAGCCGTAGTGGGGAGGGGATCATTGGGTAAACAGCCATGTCTTCAGCCCCTTCCTGAAAAGAAAGAGATCCGGGGCATTCCTCAGATGGAATGGCAGAACATTCCAAGCCTTAGATGTACATACAATAAAACTCCTGCTTTCCCAAGTGGTCTTTTTAACCATGGGGATTAGGACCTTTTTTGCTCCTGTTGATCGAAGGGTCCTCTAACTGGAGCAAACCAAAGTTATTCTTCAGGTGGTCAGGGCTATACCATTAAGAGCCTTAAAAGCTGTACATAAGGCCTTAAAGTGAACCCTTTGCTTCACCGGAAGACAGTGTAGCCTGGTTAGCCCTTTTTTCACTGAAACGAATTTGGGAGTGCCAGACAGCAGCCTGGCTGCTACATTTTGCGCTATCTGAAGCCTATTGATGACTTGTTTTTGAGCATTCAGATAGAGACCATTGCAGTAGTCCAGTCCTACCACAACGAGTAACATGACCACTGTCCTGAAATTACCTTCTGAAAGATAACGTTTAATTTTCCTCAAAATTCGTAGTATCAGGAAACAAGCAGAGACCACAGAACTGATGTGATTGCTAAATGTCAATCTACTGTCAACTGTTACTCCCAGACTCTTGGCAATCAGTGTCGGTAAAGGGCAGTTGCCCAAATCTGCTGGCCACCAGCCGCGGCCGGTAGTGGGAGTACCTACCGGGCGGTGATGTGGGGAAGGGTAGGGGCAGGGTGGGGGGTAGTAAAATATGGATTACGGACCTTAACAGGTAAGTAAACATATAAATAAATAAAACAAATTTTGTTGTGCGCACTGCATCGCATGTGGTGATGCAGTGCATGCAACGAAATTTGTTTAACTTATTTATATGTTTACTTACCTGTTAAAGTCTGTAATCCATACATTACTAGTCACCGCCCGGCAGGTACTCCCACTACCGGCCGCGGCTGCTTAAAATGGTAGTAGTGCAACAGGGAATACATATCTATGACTTCAATAAAAGGTTGTGATCGCCCACCAATATACTCTATCATTTTACTTTTGTGCATTCTTTGTTGCAAATATTAATAGAAGGCTGTGTGTTAATATGCTCACTTTGCATCTTTATATTTTACAGCTAGGATTATTTTTAACCTTGGGCAGTCAACTTCGCTACGCCCACGAAGTGGGCGTAGTGCTGCCTACTTCGCCTTTTGCAAAGTAGGCGAAGCAGGCAACACTGCGCCCACTGCTTGGGCGTAGTGAAGTTGCCCGCCACCCGCCTCCCTCCAGCCCTCCTGAACATACCTAATTTTTAAGAAATGGGCACATAAAAAAATAAATAAAGACACTTACCTTGTCCGCGGCGTCTTGGGGCTCCCTCTGCTCGTTCACGATGCCGTCTGCAAACCAATGCACATGCGCGGGCTGCCACGCATGCGCATTTCTCGCAAAAAATGGGCATGCGCGGCCGCCCGCGCATGCACATTGGTTAGCAGACGCGGCGTGAACGGCATGAACGAGCAGAGGGAGCCCCGGGACGCCGTGGACAAGGTAAGTGTCTTTTAATTATTTTTATGTGCCCATTTCTTAAAAATTGGGTATGTTCGGGAGGGGGGCATGCGGCACGTAGTGGGGTTACGCGAAGTGCGCAGGTTTGCGTAGTTTCTCTCCCACTTTGCGTAGCTTTGCATAGCCCCACTATGCTCACTACGCCCAGGGTTCATTATTTTCCATGCGTAAATTGTTATTTGTCAGCGCTAAAAAGGTTCTTTTTGAGGTTCTTCAGCTGTAGGAATTGTACAGTTCTCAAGTGGCACATTCAATTTTATAAAACAAAATGGTATAAAATGCCTGAACATTGAGTTTGAGTGCCACTGTGTCACTGTTACTTTTAATATTTTCTTGCTTCAACATCTATTTGTTGGTGCTGCAGTATATGTGCACTTTGAGGGATAATGTTCACATTACATCTGTAATAGCACAACTCAGTCCAGTATTCAGAAATCTAACCTACGAGGGTCTGCAATCACAGATTTGTAGCTGTTTACTCTAGGAAAGTGCCCCTTCTTGCATGGTTGTCCACACTGTTTGGCAAAATGTTGATGTACTTTAACTTTGAGTATGTCCAAGGTACCTGCCAACCAAGTACACAGGTCCTATGTTCTTTCTCAAAACTGTACTGATGCAAAACCCATTGGGCACTCTTTGGCCACATGACATTTCCTTTTAACTGTGACCATAGGTACCAAGGGCACTGTGGCCAGGGAAGGCCTCTGAGGGCTGCAGCACTTATTGTGCCACCCTAGGAGGCCCTGTACCTTTACACACACACACACTGCCCTTGCAGGCTGCGTGTTTTGGTGCAGAACAAAGTGAAGAGTTGATTTGGCAAACATCCCTGTGTGCCATGCCTACACACCACTGCACTGGCATAGGTAAGCCACCCCTCTAGTTGGGTACACTATACCTGTAGCGAGGGTACAGCTGCATGAGTCCTGTACCCCTACAGTGTGTAGGCCAATTTTTAGACATTGTGCAGTAATGCCATTAAGTGTATATGGTGCTGGGAGTTTGTCATTACAAACTCCACAACACCATGATGGCTTTACTGAAAACTGGGAAGTTTGGTATCACACTTATCAGCACATTAAACCCACACTGATGTCAGTGTGGGTATTAATTAAACGGCGCATCTTAGAGATGCCCCTTGAAAAATAACCTAACTCCAGTGTCCTGGCTGAGTGGCTGCTCGTCACTGCCACCATCAGACATGTTTCTGGACCCCTGAGTCGAGAGCCTGCCGCTCTTGTGGTTCTGAAACAATGCACATACTGGGACGAAGTGCCTAGCCTCCTACCCCAGGATGGGCAGGGTCCATGAAGGGGAAACTTCAATGGCTTGCCACCTTGGCAATCTACCCCACCAATCTGCTGCTCCCAGCAACTGGCTTCCACCGGTTTTGACCCCCACCTTGGGTGGTAGAAGCAGCAGGAAAACCAAGTTAGGAGAAGAGGTGTGCCTGTCTTTGCCAACCCCACACCTCAAGTGGGGGAGGGGAGGTGAAGCACAACTCTCAGTCCCAGCCATCTTACAGATGGGGAGACTCAGCCAATCAAAGTAAGGCTTATGCCCCCCTCCAACTGGTGGGTGGAAAAATAGGGGGTGTACCCACGCTAAGGAAGGGACCTATTGTTCCCAACCTGTACCTACTTGTAACGCCCCTTAATCTAATATTTAGGGGCAAACCTGAACAATGCCTGCTCAGTCAAGATCCGAAAAGAAAAGAGAAGCAGAAGTACTGAAGAAGCTGTACTAAACTAAGAAGAGGAGGATGCCCACTGACTTGGCCCCAGCCCTACTGACCTGTCCCAACCTTGAACCTGCTCCAGTGAAATCCTGGCAAGTTCATCAGCTAGCATCCCCCAAGAATCCGGAGGACCTGCCCTGCCTTCCCGAACCACTCGACGGCCACAACCTGAGTTTGAGTGACCCAACATCCACAAGGAGGTCTCCCAGGCGATCCTGACTGCCTCAAATCTTCAATAGATGCCTGCAGCCCTTTCCTGGAGGATCCCCTGATCCTGCCCAGAGCCGGTAAGGAAAACCTGACACCTAAAGACACTCCTGCACCCAATGTCCCATGGCCTTGGGTGGTCCAACCAACAGTGTCCCAGCAACCCCACGCATCCCAACGTACCTCTACAACCTGTGGTCGCCTCCAGAAGCCCTTCGTCCCCGGCCTGCAGTGTTTGTTGCAACCAGAAAATCCCCATTGAAATCAACAGAGCACCCAACGCCGAAACAGCACCCTGCACCCAGTCGCCCCTGTGCTGCTGCCGGTTCACTTTGTGTGCTAACCAGATCCCACTTTGCTCTGAACCTAACACTAGGAGCTTCGCACCCACAACCTTGCGGCCTGCTCGTAAGCAGCCACCAATCGGATGCCCCCAATGGATAACATTGAGCCTCAGCACTCTGCACCCGGCCGCCCTATTGCCGCTGAGGGTGTTCTGATAATGCATCCTCGACCCTGGGGGAACCCTGGTTCAGAAACCCAACTCCCACAACAAAGTATTTACCTGCAAACCGATAACTTAATTTCCTCACACATGATTGCATTGACTGCTTTTCTTTGAAAATTCTTCTAAATGTGGAGATGGTTTGTATAAAAACTTGAAAAACTGCATATATGAAAAAAAGTGAATTACTTACCTTTTGCCTAGGAGATGTCTCAGTGTGATATCTAGCCATATCACACTGATTAGCAAAAGTAACTTGAAATGTTGTCAAAGTAGTAATGTGTATTGTAATTGACAAAGTAACTGAAAAGTAATTCTAATGATTGACTTACCTGTCAATCAACCAACTGCATTTTAACCTGCATTCAGCTGTAATTTACTGCATAAATCTTGCAAAGTATTATTTCACTTACCTGCAACAGGATGGCTTGGTTCTAGAAATAAAATAACTAAATAATATTTTCACGCAAACAATATTTGTCTGAGTTAAGTTTTGAGTGTGTGACATTGTTAGAAATAGGGTAGCATGGTGCAGAGAGGGTAGGCCAAACTCCCGAGGACATGTGTGAAGCATACACGCAGTACACATTGACGACACACAAGGCACACCACAAAAAGGGACCACACCAGATTAGATGGAAAGAAAAACTTTTGTATTGTATAAAACATACAAGAGTAACCACGTATGTAACCACTGTAGTCTCTAGACTGCGCCAACTGGCGCTAGGGCAATATATACATGGGGATTATTTACAGGGTAAATGAAATAAGTCTATCAGCTTTAGTGTTACAACAAAAACATCATGGTATCACAGTACAGAGTAGCATAGGGGAAAAAAGGTTTCATCCCATCAGCATTAAGGAACCATTACCATGAAACATGAACCCGTGGCATCTCGTGCATCCTCCCTGGCCACGTAATCCGGCCAGGACCTGGAAAGAAAACAGGTTTGCAGGGCCTTAGGCATAAATCATTAGCACCAAACATAAACCTGTGGGCCTAACCCATAACATAAAAGCAGTAGGCCGGACCTATGAGCACAATCTCATTAGCATAACGCATTGGGATCAACGGCATTAGCTTGTGGCCCAAACAAAGGGGTCGGTTAGGATGACGGACGGAAGGACGACCGCCGGCCTGGAGTAGGGGGGAAAATGCCTTTTTTCAGTCCGCCAGCCGCACCCACTCCGTCCGCCATATTAGGATGGGGAGCACTGTCAAATTTCCGTACGCCACGGAAGAACAAGCAAGAGACACCGCCGTACGGAATAACGTCCCCAAATGTCCACGTAATCAAGATGGCGGATAAGACACAGCAAATCGCAGCGGAAAAACCACTAGCCTGAACACAGCGGATTCACCACAGCGGAGAGGCAAAACATTGCAGAGAGATACCCACCACAGGCAGATCGCCGTCATTGACCCAGCTCTGCACGCATTTACGATCCTTTTCGTGCTCCACCACCAGCAAGTTATGGACCGTCACCGACGACGACGCAGGTACGCAAACACACCATTCGCTGTCGGAAGGGGAGTTACTGCCGGGCTGTGACTTGGGGAGGGGGAGGTGCATGTAGGGGAAACAGCATTTACGATAGCACCAATATATCAACAATGCAAGGAGACAACCGGGAATGACACTGAGAAACCACTACACACGAATAACTTGCTTTATTGCACATATTAGTAAATGACTCCTAGAGTAGGAAGGAGCAAGGGCACTGGATACAACAGAAAAGGTACATTTGAGGTAGCACATGCAGTGTCATAACAGCAATAGGGCAGTGTTCCCAACAGAGCAGGTACATCAAAGGCAGCACATGAGAGGGCACAATGCAGTATCATAACAGCAACAGGGCAGTGTACCTAACAGAGCAAGTACATCAGAGGAAGCACATGAGATGGGCTAAGTGCATCAACAGTCCGTGGCAAGGCACAAAGCAGGTACATCTGAGGCAGCACATGAGAGGGGCTAAGTGCATCAATAGTCCATGGCAAGGCACTGAGCAGGTACATCTGAGGCAGCAGGTACATCTGAAGCAGCAAATGAGAGGGGCTAAGTGCATCAACAGTCCATGGCAAGGCACAGAGCAGGTACATCTGAGGCAGCACTTGAGAGGGGCTAAGTGCATCAACAGTCAATGGCACAGAGCAGGTACATCAGAGGCAGCACATGATAGGGGCACAGAGAATCAACAGTCCATTGCACAGAGCAGGTACATCTGAGGCAGCACATGAGAGGGGCTAAGTGCATCAACAGTCCATGGCGCAGAGCAAGTACATCAGAGGCATTACATGAGAGGGGCTAAGTGCATCAACAGTCCATGGCACAGAGCAGGTACATCTGAGGCAGCACATGAGAGGGGCTAAGTGCATCAACAGTCCATGGCAAGGCACAGCGCAGGTACATCAGAGGCAGCACATGAGAGGGCACAATGCAGTATCATAACAGCAACAGGGCAGTGTACCTAACAGAGCAGGTACATCAGAGGCAGCACATGAGAGGGGCTAAGTGCATCAACAGTCCGTGGCAAGGCACAAAGCAGGTACATCTGAGGCAGCACACGAAAGGGGCAAAGTGCATCAATAGTCCATGGCAAGGCACAGAGCAGGTACATCTGAGGCAGCAGATACATCTGAGGCAGCACATGAGAGGGGCTAAATGCATCAACAGTCCATGGCAAGGCACAGAGCAGGTACATCTGAGGCAGCACATGAGAGGGGCACATAGCATCAACAGTCCATTGCACAGAGCAGGTACATCTGAGGCAGCACATGAGAGGGGCTAGGTGTATCAACAGTCCATGGCACTGAGCAGGTACATCAGAGGCAGCACATGATAGGGGCACAGAGCATCAAAAGTACATTGCACAGAGCAGATACATCTGAGGCAGCACATGAGAGGGGCTAAGTGCATCAACAGTCCATGGCACAGAGCAAGTACATCAGAGGCATTACATGAGAGGGGCTAAGTGCATCAACAGTCCATGGCACAGAGCAGGTACATCTGAGGCAGCACATGAGAGGGGCTAAGTGCATCAACAGTCCATGGCAAGGCACAGAGCAGGTACATCTGAGGCAGCACATGAGAGGGGCTAAGTGCATCAACAGTCCATGGCAAGGCACAGAGCAGGTACATCACAGGCAGCACATGAGAGGGCACAATGCAGTATCATAACAGCAACAGGGCAGTGTTCCCAACAGAGCAGGTACATCAGAGGCAGCACATGAGAGGGCACAATGCAGTATCATAACAGCAACAGGGCAGTGTTCATAACAGAGCAGGTACCTCAGAGGCAGCACATGGGACGGCACAATGCAGTATCATACCAGCAACAGGGCAGTGTTCCCAACAAAGCAGGTACATCAGAGGCAGCACATGAGAGGGCACAATGCAGCATCCTAACAGCAACAAGGCAGTGTTCCTAACAGAGCAGGTATATCAGAGGTAGCACAAGGACGTGTGTCAAGCGCCCCGTCCCATGGACATTAATAATGCAAGGGTGGTTACAATGGACTATCTACACACTGAGGTTCTGTAAATTACGAATTTGTTCGTGCTCAGCCTCCATTTTGTAATCGCCGCCATTTTATGTTGCCCTCACTCAGGCAGCGCGGCGAACGCGATGTTTTTGTCGTTTCTGCATTTACATGTCAGGTGGCTTCCTTGCTCATGTTTACTAACAAGTGTCAGGGTCTGGCCGAGTACACTAATTCCTGTCTGAGCTGATTGATCCCCGTCTGGACTATTTGTTGGTTCACACCATTGTCTCCTCTAAGTTATCTTATCTGCTGTCCTTCGCTACATGTCTCATGCATTCTCCTGTTTCACAGCTGTCCTCTACAACATGCAGCTGTGTTTTCTCTACTTGTAAATTGAATTGTGTGGATTCATTTGTAATTTACTTAAGGGGTCGAGTGACAAACATAACCGGGAACTTGAGTTGTTTGGGTCTTAAAACATTGTCTATAACGTTTGCCTATAGTTCATGCTCTTGTGTGATTGCATTTTGCATTGTATTGTACCGTATATAAACCTGTGCGCCACGGAGTTAAGTGGCAGTCTCTTTTGAACCTCGTTATACCGACGACTTCTAAGACCACTGTGCTAGCTGCAGCTAATAAATACCATCTTCTACGCCAGACGAAGAGTCCGTGTCTCTGTTTCTGACAAGGCAGATGAATCCCGGGGATTTCAGGCGTACCGTGCGCCACCGGGCCTTAAGGCTGCGGTTTTCCAACTGGCGCCCAGTGTGGCGCGACTTCAGCGGTAGCGGTTGAGCCCGAGGGTCGTGAGGAGCCCCGCAAATTTTTTTCGGAAGAAGCGCACCACGTGATCGACCCCTGTATGTCGGAAGTGGACCGAAGGTCTTTTACAGCGCGGCTACACCTCTCCAACGGCTGCTGATGACTGCTACCCTGACTGTCGCCCTGCCTTGGACCCTTCTGATGATGTTTGGTAAAGCGAGACGATAGACGGACCTTCGCTGGTGTAGAACGATCCTGTATTTGGTGGGTCGCTCCCACAGACCTTTGTTTTGTTTTGTTTTTTGGGTTTTTATTCAGGTATTGCAATAGCTGAAGCCAAGGGGTAAGTACGTTTGTACTGATTCATTGATTTACACCCCTTGTTGTTTGTGATCAGTCTAGAGAAGTGACGATGCCTGGACTGAGTAAGTTTAAAATAATTTGTTGCTTTGGTTGTACTAGGGATTCCCAGTTGGAGGAATCATGTCCGATCCCTCCAGTTGGAACTCCCACTTATGAGCTCTATTCGAAACATGGTATTGGTCCCATTACCTTCAACGAGACATGGGTCCGATACACGAAGACTAGTGGAGTTTTGAGATGGCCCCAGAATGGTAGTTTTGACCCCGCCATACTAAATAATTTGGAAACGATTCTGTTCAAAAGAAAAGCCCGGCCGGCAATGTTTGACTGGCATAAGGAAGCCAAACATAAAGAAATTAAACAAGCGAAAAAGGATAAGAAAGCACAAGACATGTCAATTATACAGGCTGCTCAGCAGTTTAAAAATAACGAAGTAGATGGTGCACATGAGATACTAGAGAGACAACATCGCATGGCGAAAGACAGATGCTATCCGATGATGCCTACTTCCTCTCCCGATAAAAGTAAGGAATTGGAAGAAGATCCCCTAATGTCTTGTCTATTGAATTCACCTCCGCCCTATGCCCAAAATTCTAATGCACCTTTGTTACCCCCTCCTATTGTTCAACAAGTGGTTGCTCAATTGCCAATTGTTCAGCAACCGGCTCAGCCTACTAATGCTTCTTTACCTGCCTCTGCTCCGTCTTTGCATCCTGTAATGCAGCCCCCACTTCCTCTACAATCCCCCGCTCTTGCTCCTTAGTCGGCTACGTTTCAGTCTCCGTTGCCTTCTACATCTGTAATGCCTCCTATTCTCTTAAGGGATTTTCCTACCTCACATAGGAGAATAGCAGATGCCGTTTTGAATTTCTTTTCTCCTCTTCTTGGGTCTTTGAATCTGTCTCCAGCTTTCTCTAGACGACAATCTCGTTGTCAACTTCCTCTTATGGACGAGAAAGTAATTTTGGGTTCTTTTGCTCATAAATGGATTGAGCATTGACTAGAATACAGTACCGAAGACATGAGTTGCTTCCATCAATGGGTAGAGCCCACGCAGAGATATGTTTTTAATGTCATGTGTCAAACTCTTATTAAAGGTTGGGAAGATATTGAGTTAGACACGGTCCCTTCATAGCTACTGAAGTTACAAGCTAATTTTTATAGAGATTTTATTGTAGGACCACGAGTTGAAGAAGCGGTGAATAGACTTGTTGCGTTTCAAACAATGTTTTTGTCCCTGTCCTTTTCCGAGGCTGATCCTACTAATAAACAAGGTAGTAAGAATTATCCGATGCATGAAGTTCCTCCTCTATGGAGAGAAGCGGTGCTTGGTCCACCTCCTGTCCCTGCTCATTTTCAGCATATATGGGTCCACGAACCCCGGAAAAGGTCTGAAGTATTGGCGCTTAAACAAACTCTTCCAGACCCCCGTAAAAATCCTGCTGGATATTATAAGGAATTGTCCCAAACAGTTGAGGCATGTATTATGAATTTGGCTGACATTGATATGTTGTTTGGAAATGTTGTTCCGCAAGCAATATTGGCACGGATTCGTAGGGAACATCATGTTGGTGAATTAGGTGGTGATTGGACCGCTATTAGGGCTGCGGATGTGAATCAAGTGGGTGGTGCGAAACCCGAGGATCTGATCACGGTAGGGACCAGGCAGAATAATTGAATTGATGAAGACAATGATGCCTGCAGTGTGAGTAAATTGGGATAAGCTGGCTGCATGCAAGCAAAAGAAAGATGAAAGCTTGCTTCCTGAATTGTCGAATAAATTAAAGAGTTCTGAAAGTGCATGGGCTGTCTCTTCCCCTGCTAAAATATTGGCTACTGCACAGTATTATGAGAATAGAGATAAGGAGGAGTAAGAGAAACAAAAGAAGAAAAATAAAGATTTGAAAACGAAGGTTCTTTTACAGCAGGCTTATCCTCCGCGTACTACACAGCCTCAGTATTCTCAACCCCCGCAGTTTCGGAAAGTTTACCAGAAGCCTGAGGTTTTTGCACCGCGACCTTCATTAGGTCCTAATCAATGTGCATATTGTAGGGAAGAGGTACATTACAAGAATAGTTGTCTGGTTTTCTTACAGCGTAATAATGGGATGTCTGCTCCACGAGGTCGTGGTAATTTTCAGACTGGATCTAGAGGTAGAGGGCGAGGTGTGTCATCCCAGGAGCAGCGTTCTTTTCCTCCATCTAGTACGAATTACTTTGATCAGCAGAGAGTTCAGTCTACACAGTATTACAATGACGATTATCACGTTGAAGATAGGGCTGACGATTTCAGATCGAATAGGACAGCCATGGTCGAAGTAAGGGAGTTGTTGTCGATTCCAGTAGATCAAAATGGGCCGTATGTCACTGTCAATACTATGGGTGTTTCAGAACCGTTTCTTTTGGATACTGGTGCGATGAGAAGTTCTATCATGCATTCTAAACTCCCTGGGGCACCTTTGTCTGGCTTAATAAATACTTCTGTAGGATTTCTGGCGCCCCAGTCCGTAATCCGGTTTCTTGTCCCTTGCCTGTTTCGATTGGTCCTTATGATTTGGATGCTTCACTTATTCTGACAACTGGTTGTGGCGAGAACCTGTTGGGTCTGGATTAGTTGAAAAGACTAATGCAACATTGTATTGTTCCCCTTCTGGCGTGCATCTTACATTGGGGAAGGAATTGACGTCTTCCATGTATTTGTCTCAAGACCAGTTCCCACCTGAGTTGCTTCTCTTCCCAAATGACGTGGGTCGTCTTGCAATTCCACTGTATGTTGTCACGGTTAAAGAGAATGTTAGAATGCCACGCATTCCCCAATATCGTATCTCTAGTGATGGAGAGAGAGCACTTTTGGCTATTGTTGATGATTTTATTCAGAAAGGTGTGGTTGAAGAAACGAGAGGCAACGTTTGTAATAGTCCTGTTCTTCCGATCCTTAAGAGAACTGATCATTCACAGCCTCCTGTTTATCGATTTGTTATTGACCCTAGAGAAGACAATAAAATAGTTGTGCCACAGTTCCCTGTTGTTCCGGATATTACGGCTCTGTTGACGATGATTCCTGCTTCGGCAGCTTGGTTTTCAGTTATTGATCTTAAGAATGCTTTCTTTAGTATTCCTATTGCTGAAGAAAGTAGGGATATCTTTGGTTTCGCTCTAGGTGGCTGGAGTTTCCGATTTAAGGGAGCACCTCAAGGCTATTGTGAGAGTCTCTCCATCTATACCAACGCTCTTAAGTCTCAACTTGATGCTTTCTCTTTGCCTCCAGGTGCTACACTTATTCAGTATGTGGATGATTTGCTGGTGGCTGCTGATACGGAAGATGTGTGCAAGAATGTGACTGTTGCGTTGTTGCATCATTTGTCTGCCTTACATCATACGGTGTCACCCTCTAAGCTGCAATATGCCTGCCAAGAAGTGACCTATTTAGGTAATTTCTTGTCGAGGGAGGGAAGGCGATTGACCCCAGAACGTATTCACGCTATTTCACAGATGCCTGTACCTACCACACAGATAGAAGTGCGTGCCTTTTTGGGTATCACTTACTACTGTAGACAATGGTTTTCCAATTTTTCCCTTTTGGCTAAACCATTGTTGACACTAACGTTGAAAGATTCACCCCATCCGCTCCCTTGGACGGATGAATGTCAGAAAAGTTTTGTTGACCTACGTACTGCTCTGTGTTCTGCTCCAGTGTTGGGTAACCCGGATTATAGCAAGTCCTTTACACTGTACGTTCACGAGAGAGAGGGTTGCGCATTGTCAGTTTTGGCACAGCAATTCAGAGATAAGCAGAGGCCATGTGCCTATTTCTCTGCTACACTAGACCCAGTAGCTAAAGCTTTGCCCAGTTGTCTCAGAGCTACGCCATCTGCGGCGATTTCTATTAGACAGTCTGCCGGATTAGTGTTGGATAAACATTCATTGTTTTGGTTCCATATGCAGTGGATACTTTGTTAAATAGGACAAGAACACATCACCTTACGAGTGCTCGTTTGTCCGGATATGAGTTGACAATTCTAGCGAGTCATGTGCATATCAAAAGATGTAACACGTTAAATCCAGCTACACCCAGATGAGAAAGATGCTCAGGAAAAACATGATTGTTTTCTCCGAACGGAAGAAGAAACGAAGGGTGGGATTGATTTAAAGGACACTCCGCTCAAGGACCCGGATGGGATCCTAAGGGTGGACGGTTCTTGTTTCAAGCTTCCAAATGGGGAGACTACTTCTGCCTATGCTGTCACCACCTTATGCACAATTGTTGAGACGGCACGTATTGGACATAATTCAGCCCAAGCAGCTGAATTGATAGCCTTGACTAGAGCGTGTGTGTAGTCAAAGGAAAACAGAGTGAATGTGTACACAGATAGTCAGTATGCTTTTGGCGTTGCACATAGTTTTGGGAAGTTATGGAGGGAGAGAGGATTCTTTACCTCTCACTGGACCAAGATCCAGCATGGTCAGTTAGTGACTGATCTTCATGAGTCACTTACCCTACCTGCACAGATAGCGATCATAAAGTGCAGCGCACATAAGAAAGTTACAGATGATGAGGGTCGTGGAAATGTATTTGATGACGAGGTAGCGAAAACTACAGCTAGAGACGCCGCTAGTCGAATGTATGTGGCAGGTCCTGCGAACTGGGTTAGGGAAATTGGAATGTGTGAAGAAATGATTGAGAGTGTAAAAATGATTCAGGGAGAGGCTACTGAGAAGGAATTGAGTATGTAGAAAGAAAGTACGGGAATGTTAGACTCAATGGGTTTTTGGACGGAATTGTCAGAACATCAGCGATGGTTCTTACCGGATGCTTATGTGTTGCCGGTTGTGACTATGGCCCATGGTCCAGCTCACATTAGTGCGAAAGGCATATGTAAGCTCTTGGCTCCTGTGTGGCAGAATGAAGGAATCCCGAAATGTGCAGAAAATGTGGTTAAGCATTGTATTGTTTGTCTAATGCATAACCCAGAAAAGGTTACCCCAACTCCGGCAGGTCATTTTGCTCCCTGTCATATCCTTTTGAAGTGTTGCAGATCGATTTCATTCATATGGATCGATGCAACAACCTTAAGTATGTTCTGGTGGTGGTATGTGTCTTTTCCCGCTGGATAGAGGCCTACCCCTTGAAAGATAACACTGCTCTGTTGACTGCTAAAGTGTTGCTTAAGGAGTTCTTCCCAAGGTTTGGTTTGCCGCGCATTGTCTGGAGTTTTAATGGAAGTGAATTTGTGGGCCAAATTATGCAGAAAGTATGTTCTGGTCTTGGTATTAGACAGAAGTTCCATGCGGCAAACCATCCACAGTCAGCAGGTTTGGTTGAGGGTTATAATGGTACACTCAAGCTTAAACTAGCCAAGTTTCAAGCCAGTATGGGCCTTGCTTGGCCTGATGCCTTGCCCCCAGCTCTTTTGTCAACCAGAACTACTGTGCACTCTCGTATGGGACTCAGCCCATAGGAAGTGGTATTCGGACGCCCAGCTAATGTTTGGGGTGTCCCTCGTCCCAAGAGATACTCAGATATACCATATCCTCTGTTGACTGACTATTTGCATGAATTGACTACTAAATTAAGTGTTATTCATCAACAGGTACAAAGTTATTTGCTGGAGGCCTCCACAGACCCAGGTCACAGCATTTTGCCCGGTGACTGGGTCTGCGTCAAGAATTTTCAACGTACTAAGAACTTGGAGCCTCGTTGGTCTGCGCCTACGCAAGTTTTGCTCATCACCCGCACAGACGTGAAAGTGGTCGGCAAGCGAAACTGGGTGCATGGCGTGCACTGTAAAAAGGCGCCATTACCCTTCGACCTGTGGATCCGCAGTGGTGTAAGAGAATCTGAATCTGCAGCGAACCCTTGTTTTGTGCCTTTCAGTGATGCTCAAATTCATGGAACTCAGTCTGAGAAAGTGGATGACGACATTCTTCAAGCTGCTGTGCCTGCGCATCTTCGAATAGACACTACTAATCCAGAAACTCTGTTCAAGGACCAGACCGTGCCGAGTAAAACACGCTACAACTTGAGACCGAGAGCTAACCAAGGGAACTGAACACTTCCAACACTTTTTTCTTTATTACTTAAAAACATCTTTTGTATGGGTCTTTTTGCCTCCTTGTTTTGTATGATATTAGTATTAGATGTGCCATCTGTTTCCGTCGCAGGGTCACGGTAGGAGACTCAGACTGTAACCTGATTTTTGCTATTTTAGCAAGTGGCTAGCGCCTCAGGATATACAGAAGTGAGTAGCGGAGTGATTGAGGAAGATTGCTGTGAGCGACATTTTTTTTAGATAAAGATGGATGGTAAAACAACCATAGGTAGGGAAAATAGGAAGCAGGAAATGAGATCGAAGTATTGTAAATTATTGCGTAGTCGATTTGGCGTAACTTTGTGTGTTTTTATGTTTCTGTGTATTTTATTCGCTTGCACAGGTTGGATCGTACATGTTTTGCAACGAGAAATGTTGTTAATTCTACAACTTCTTTGTCTTCTAGTCTTCTTGTCTTTTCACATAAAATGCATGCTCTACCCTCTCATGAACAGATAAGGAGAGCTGAATATATGAATAACACATTCATTTAGTTGTTACACCAACATCAGTTGGCTATTAATATGACTGACTGTTGGTTGTGCGGACTTATGCCACACAATACCCGAAAGGGAATGCCGTATCTGGTTCTTCCTTTCTCATATGAAGGTTCAGCTTGGGCTGTTTTCGGCCGCATACCACAACAGACTTAGAAGCCCTGTTAGGACTTCTGGGAATGGTTTGGATTTCAGTCACAGCTCATTGATTAAAGGTATAGTGGTAATGGCTAAGATTGTAGAGAAGAACAAGATTTCGTCAGATGAGAAGAGAGCTTATGACGGATGGAATGTTACCCACTATGTTTCTATCCTTGGGGACAAAACTAGAAAGGGTGAGTCTTCTCCAGTATGGACTGTACCCCATCAAGGTTGGCGACCAGCCAGGGCCAACCATGCCAGGTTAACATCAATACACAGGGCGGTCACCCACCGCCGGCACCCGGCGGTCACACACTGCCCACACCCGGCGGTCACCCACCGCCCGCACCCGGCGGTCTGCGGTGGGGGCTGCTATGTGACTGAAAGGGGGATACCAACTGGCATTTCAACTTGTACATTCAAATGTATGTGATAGCCTGCCCCTCCCACGTGGAATGCGTGCTCCGCCATTGCAATGCCAGTGAGTGATGGTTTTCAAAAGATGCACCATCGTGGTAGTGCGCACATGCGGTTTGCGGGGTGTGACCGTGATGGTCCTTGACCAGGCACTATAATACACTGAAGGGGGGCATGAGTGGGAAATATTTAATGACCTAGCATTGTTACAGTTCCCATAACTAAATACCAAACAAAGTGTAACAATGGGTCAAAAGAAAATGATGCAGCTATCTAAATGACTATGTGTGTGATAAAGGAACACAATACCTGAATCCAAAGTATTCTTGGTTTTGAAAATATGTTCCCATCAGATACCCGTCCTGTACCGCCCTACATCACTTGGGATCCTTCACCCGAAGGAAGTGGAAAGAACCACTTAGGATTAGGTAGATTGTGGCCTAATCAAAGTGTGAGGGAATGTAAAGTGTGTGGGTCTAGAACTTTAAATGGTATCAGGGGGCACAAAGAATTAACAAAAGCAGTGCAAAAAAGTGCTCATTGTAGCATGTGAAAGTGAAAGAGTTGATATTGGGTTGTGGGAATGGACAAAAAGTTTATTAGGGTCCTACCCACACCCAAGGTTAAAAAACAGTGCAAGTAGTGGTAACAAATAACTACTTAGATTTAATCTTGGTCGACATGTTTCTGCAGTATACAAGGGTTCAAAAGATACCAGTCTGCTTCATCAGGACCTTCTTATAATTAAAGTGCAACTGCTAAGTATAAAGTGTATAGTGTGTATTTAGAAAATCATATCACCCATGTTCTGGGGAATGCTCTCTCCACCTCACCCGGCAACAGCTCAGGTACAAATGGAGCACCGCTCTGTCCGTCGGTACTCCGCGCCTTCCTCTAGGCTGACTTTGGGACCAGGCAGCAAATGTTATGCACTGTTGCAGTATCAAGGATCATCTTATGTGTTGGGGGAAGGCGTATGCGGACGGTGTGTGTACACACACTGCATGTCTCCGCACACATGTAATGTTCAAAGTTGTACATGTGTGTCAGGACATGTTCGGAATGAGTCAAGATTCATTATGTCATGTCAATGGCCCGTGTACACGTGTCTCATTTATGTCCATTGCTTACATGTGTGGTCAAACTATAGACCTTGCCAGTGGTGAACAAAGGCCAGTGATGTGAGCCCAAGTTGCGTCAGATGTGCATGGCCATGTGTTGACGTCTTGGTTTTGAAGTCACACATTTCTATTGCTACACATCTACACAGTACATCAAGTATGTGTACCCACATTCTGAAGCTGTCGTGAGTGTGTGGCTTGTGTGTGCAAGTAGCATTGATGGGGTATACATGCATACTGTTCATCGTATGTGTGTCGCCTTTTGTATGCCCATGCCTGTCATGTGAGGTTGCAGAGCATTGTAGGTGGGTTCATGTGTGCATGATGACAAGGAGGGTGTGGTCCATGTTCGCGTTGTGTGTGCACGTCCATGTGTGTCTGTGGGGACTCTTGTCCACACTTGGGCGCTCAGTCATGTGATGTTGGCTGTTCTTTCAACATGTGTGCACGTAACATTGGACATGTTTGCACACAGGATGTTGTTTGTTGGTGTACATTGTGTGCGTAGTCAGCTGTAGTGCCTTATATTTCGGTCACGTCACACATACAATCAGTGTCTGCAACATGTATTATTTGTATTGTGTTGGTCAAGATGTGATAGTGTGACACAGCTGTGCGTTGTTGGTCAATTGACATCTGCTCCCATCTACTCCCACACAGGAGTGCTCCAAATCTGCATCGACCACACACTGTGCTGGAGGACATGGTTGAAGAGGAGGTAATCCGCAAATTCCGGCTGTACAGACGGAGATTGCAGGACCTTGTAGCCCAATCGTCACCTCATCTGCAGCCACACAGGCCATATCCAGGAGCAATTACACCCACAGCAAAGGTGATGGCAGCACTTCACTTCTTGGCTTCACTTCCAGTACACAGTTGGTCATGCCGGGGTGATGTCCTAATCCATGTTCAGCATGGTACTGCGGGATGTGCTGGATGCCATGATGCGTTACAAGTATGATTACATCCATTTTCCACGTCCGGCAGAGCTGGCTGCTGTGAAAGGTGACTTCTAGCCCTGGACCAGATCCCACACGTAGTGGGTTCCATTGATGGCACACATATTGGTCTGATTCCACCCCAGGCACGTAAAGCCATCTATCGCAATCTGAAGCACTACCATTCTATCAATGTGCAAGTGGTGTGCCTGGCTGACAACATCATCTCCCATGTGTGTGCAAGATTTCCTGGGTCCGCACATGACTCCCACATCCTGCGGAGCAGCATTGTCCCCCAACTGATGGCTAATCTGCGTCGAGAACGTGCGTGGCTTGTAGGTGAGTGTACTGTGATGACTACTGTGTTGTATGTGTGCCATGCTGTTCCAACCAATCCTGGTAATGATGTGTGTGTCTGTCATCCCCCACCTAGGCGACTCTGTGTACCCAAACCGACCATGGCTGCTGAGCCCCCTACGGAATCCTACTATCCCAGGTGAAATGCGCTATAATGAGGCCCATGGGAAGACACGTTGGGGGGTTGAACGTACATTTGGACTGCTGAAGTCTAGGTTTCGCTGCCTGGATAGAACCGGAGAGGCCCTACAATAATCACCCGGAAAAGTATGCAAAATCGTGATTGCCTGCTGCATGCTCCACAACCTGGCCTTACGCAATAATATTGCACTAATCATGGGCCCTGCAGACCAACAGGTTGCTCCGCCTCCCATACCACCCATGTCCAGTGATGAGGAGAGAGGGGAGGAAGAAGGTGTGGACCAAAGGCGTCAGCTCATTGCTAGCTACTTTCCGTGAATGTGAGTAAGTACCTCTTGTGCTGGTGTTCAAAGCGTGATGTATGTTTGCTGGTGATGTGTGGATGTGGTGTGTGAATGCTGCCTGTTCTGGTATGTTCTGTTCGCAAATGGGTGTGGGAGATGGTGTACATGCAATGCTCCCTGATGTAATTTCTGTGATCCGCTTAATTAGTGATGAGTGTGGTTTGTGGGATGTTGCTGTACGGTGTGGTGTGATGGGTGTGATTCAGTTTCCTGACCTGTGCTTGTTCTCTCATTATCCCTAAGTCACTCCCACAGAGGCATGATTATCAAGAACATTGATCCCTGCACCTGGTAATGACAACCACTAAGACAAACCTGTGTTTAAAACATGGAGGTCACACAGCATTGAGTGTTTACGTGATGTTTATTTACAGGGTGTGTCTTACTGTTTGTGCATATTTATAAATAGGTGTTGGGGGGGAAGTGAGAGTTGAAGGTCATGCCAGATGAAAACACCGAGGGGACACCACATTGTGTGATGTACACCTAGTCCAACAGACGTGTGCCAATTCTTGGCATTGTGGGGCATGATAGTTCGCAGAGTGAATGGCAGGCTCAAGGAAGGGTGAAGTCAGTGGCGGCCCCTCTTTGAGCGGGTGGATGAAATGAAATAAAATGAAATGAAAATTGATTTGTAGAGCGCATGGCTGCCCTAGAGCGTCCCAGCGCTAAAAGAAACACAAAGCTACCAACAGCGTGCACCAAAAAGTCAGACGCCAAGAGGGAATAAGTGGGTTTTCAGGGCTTTCCGAAATTTCCCCAGACTAGGTTCCTTCCGAATTGCAACTCGGAAGGCATTCCACAGCTGCCACCAGACCGTGTCCTCTTCGATCTTGGGATTGTCACCAGATTGCCATGGTCGGACCGAAGGGAGCTCATCGACTTGTAAGGGCGGATCAAGTCCCTCAGGATAGGGGGGCCGACACCCTGAAGTGATCTGAACACAATGCAGAGGGACTTGAACTTCACTCTTGCTCAGATTGGCAGCCAGTGAAGGGCTTTAAGGGCAGGTTTGGCAGAAGATCTTTTTGTCGATCTGGTGAGCAGCCTGGCAGCCGCATTCTGGACTCTTTGGAGCGTATTGAGGGTTGACTCTGGGGCCGCCAGGAATAGGGCGTTGCTATAATCTAGCCTAGATAGAATAAGCCCCTGCACCAGAAGTTTCCTGGAGTTGGGCGGGAGTAGCAGAAGAATTTTCCGCACTGATCGGAGCAGGCCATAACAGGTCCCCGCAACCCTTTTGGCCTGTGTTCCCATTGACAGCTCCAGCTCGAACCAGACCCCCAGGCTTTTTATTGCATCCTTAGGGGAGGGGGGGCACCAATACAAGAGGGCCACATGGTTTTTGGGAGAGAGGTAACCGAGTTGCCCAGGAGCAACAGCTCCGTCTTGGTGCCATTGAGTTATAGTCGGGAGCCTGACATCCAGGACATAATGCCTGATAAACAGGAGGCAAACTTTTCACCATGATTTTCTGAGAGATTCAGCGAGACGACCAGTTGTGTGTCGTCTGCGTAGGTCACTATTTTCACCCCGAAGGGTGAAACCACCTCCTCCAGTGGGGCCATGTAACCGTTAAAAAGTGTAGGGCTCAAAGATGAGCCCTGCGGGACTCCACACTGAAGGGGGATAGGCTCAGATCTAGTGTTGCCTTCGCCAACCTGATAGACCCGCCCGCTCAGATGTGAGCTGAGCCACTTGAGAGCCACGTCCCTCACTCCTATCTCGGCCAGACATTGAATCAGGATACGATGGTCCACAGTATCGAATGCAGTGCTTAGATCCAGGAGGACCACAGCCGCGGATCCTCCTGATTCTAAGATGCATCTGGCCTCCTCCACCATGGCGATTAGGGCCGAGTCAGTTCCCTGCCCGGGACGAAAGCCCGTTTGAGACCGTCGCAGCAGGTCGTTGGACTCAAGGTAAAGTGATAGCTGCCGGTTGACGCATTTCTCAGCGATCTTGCTGAGGCCCGGCAGTAAAGAGATGGGACGAAAGTTTGACAGGTCCGCGGGATCGAGGCCTGTTTTTTTTAATAGCGCCTTTACCATCGCCTGCTTCCAGCTAGGTGGTACTACGCCCTGGTTGAAAGAGGCATTTAGCAGGGCCGTTTTCGGGGCGGCAATGGTGTCAGTAAACCGCTTGAGGACATGGATAGGCATGGGATCAAGGGGAGAGCCGCTCTTGAGGGCGGACAGCTTGGCACAGAAAACCTCCCTCGAGATAGGTGTGAAGCTGTCCAACACTACCCTGTCTGGAGCGGTGTCTGGCTCAACTTTATCCAGCCTGGGGGCACTCTGGGGAAGACTGGCTAGAATGTTATGAATCTTGGTGTCAAAGTAATGGGCCAGTTGGTTACATTTGTCTTTACTCCCATCTTGTGATAGATGTGGAGTGGGGACTTTAAGCAGCTCCTTGACAATCTTATACGTCTCCCTCGATGAATTAGAAGAGGTTTTTATTCTTTCCTCGAGGAAGGTAGCTTTAGTCAGATTGCAAGCCGCCTTATAGGATCTCATAGCTTCGCGGGAATCTGATCTGGTGTTAGACACCCAGTTCTTACGCCATTCTCTCTCTCGAGTTTATTGCACTTTTTCCTCATCATCCTCAGTTCAGGCGTGTACCGGGAGGACTTAAGGCCACCGTTCTTTTTGTTCACCATTTTCATGGGCAGAACGGCATCTAAGGCAGAGCATATCCAGCTATGGAGGTTAACATCGGCCTCCAGAGGATCGACTTCAGGTATGGGGACCGTATGTTCAAGTGCTGTGGTTAGGCCCTTCATTGACAGTTGAGACCATAGCCTTTGAGGGGTACGTGAGGACGTTGCGGGGGGAGGTCTAGGTCCTATGGTGTGGTTAGGCTCGAAAGGGATCAGGAAATGGTCCGACCAGGGGAGGGGGAGAGGGGGTAAAGACCTAAGATGGGAGATGTTAGAAAACACTGGATCCAAGAGATGGCCTTTTACGTGGGTAGGCTCGGAGTTGTGCAACACGAGGTTGCCCGCCCTAAGCTCAGATCTCAGGTCTGAAGCCACTTTATCATCTTGATTATCAAAATGGAGATTCAGGTCTCCCAGCAGCAAAAAGTTTGAAGATGAGGCTGCCAACGCCAACACGGTGTTGAGAAGGGAGCTAGTAAATTGCTTTATTCTGTCCGGAGGGCGGTAAACAAGCATGCCTGAGAGCGAGTTGTTGGGGGAAAGTTGTATCCTAAAATGAAGACTCTCGGCGTCCAGATTGAAACCCTTATCTGCCCTACATGTGAATTTATCCCTGTAGATTATGGCTTACCCCCCCTTCCCTTGAGATCTATGGAGGCATTGGATAAGATAGCCATCCGGAAGGGCGTTGACAATATCGAAATCATAATTGACAGATAACCACGTTTCAAGTTGTTATCCTGGATTACATGGTGGATCTGTAGAGAGTGTTTGGGCAGGGATCTTCAGTTAAATAGTGCCATAGCCAGCGGGACCCCCGCGTGAACTCCTATTGTAATGCCCTGGCCCCTACTGTGGCAGAATTCACACAGCATGAATAAGTCATCTAATCTCACTTCGTGCGAGCAGTGTCGCGAGTCAACCGGTCGGAGGAGAATAAGATCCTCCTTTGAGTATTTATCACGTGGTGACCTGACACGGACAGCATCCCTGGCCCTAGGTCCATCCTGGCCCGGACGGGCCTAGACGGGCTTGGCTCTGGCGTGCCCGCTGCGCTCACCCGCTGCGCGGACGGGCATGGACTGCCATTTATGAAGCGCGTGGGCCTGGAATCGCCCGAGCATTTGAGCGCTAAGTGGCAGAATTCACCTAAGATGGCGCTTACAGAGATCGCGCTGGGGAGGTAAGCCTACAGCCAACCAGAGCCCTAAATCGGCCCTCAGGTAGCAGGTAGCCACACAGAAAACAATGTACAGATGTACTAATAGTGCACAGACTACAATAGCAAGTTAAAAAACGAACGCAAATAAATCGGTAATTTTCAGTAATATTCTATTAAAATCAATAGCGAAATGTGTGCAATATGTGGATGCAGCCTAACTCCCAGTAACACCCAGGGATGCTTTGTGTGTCAAGAAGAGCGCCAAATGAGCGAAGCAATTTATAGCGCGAGGGCCTGGAATCGCCCGAGCACTAGAGCGCTAAGTGGCAGAATTCCCCCAAGATGGAGCCTACAGAGATCGCGCTGGGGAGGTAAGCCTACAGCCAACCGGAGCCCTAAATCGGCCCTCAGGTAGCAGGTAGCCACACAGAAAACAATGTACAGATGTACTAATAGTGCACAGACTACAATAGCAAGTTAAAAAACGAACGCAAATAAATCGGTAATTTTCAATAATATTCTATTAAAATCAATAGCGAAATGTGTGCAATATGTGAATGCAGCCTAACTCCCAGTAACAGCCAGGGGAGCTTTGTGGTGCATTGCCACTGCTCTCACCTGGATCCAGCCCCGGACGGCCCTTCCGTCTTGGAGCCGGAGCGGGACCAGCTGTGGGGGCAGGTTGTCAGTGACGACCTCCCTGTCAGTGGCCCCAGGTGTTGGTGGCGGTGGTGTTGGTGCCCTGTCCCGCTGGCCACTTGGGGGAGGGGGAGGTGGTGTTGGTGCTGTGTCCTGCTGGCCACTTGGGGGAGGGGGAGGTGCTGTGGCGCCAGATAACCACTCCCTCCAAAGAGCTGTTTGCTGCCCCATGAGGTCAACAATTTGTCCCATTCGGGTGTCCACGAACCGCAACAGCTGTCAGGTCTGTAGTGAGTCTTGGTGTGCCCGATCCGACTGTGCTTGCGACCACTCGTAGGAGGCTTCCACTCTGGCAATGGCATCCAGGGTCTCAGTCCCAGGATGGGCTGGGTGTTGTTCCCGGCCTCGCCTTGCACCTGCCCTCCTGTTTGTGGGCTGTGGCCTCACCTGTGTCCTCCCCCGTCCACTCTCCCTGCTAGCCTGAGATGTCGATGGCCCATCATCGGCCGATGGGCCAGGCAGGGTGGCACAGACAGAAGTGGTGGTGGTGGTGGTGGTGGTGGTGGTGGTAGCTGCACAGCTCACAATGATAGATGAAGCTGGCAATTCGACTAGAGAACTATATAAAATTCTCCGTACTTTTACTAATCCCTCAGCATGCGAAAGCCCTGACACATTCTCTCAAGAGCTGTGTAATAATATTTCCCAATTTTTTTAAGATAAGATTGACACTATCTACAATTAAATTTTGGCCAAACATCCCAATACTATTGAGGCCTCTAGTGTCCCTTGCACAAAGACATATACAGACACCTTTCTTGACATCCCTGAAGCTTCTGAGGATGACATAATAGCACTACTGAACAATATAAAAACTGGCTCCCTCCTTGACCTTCTTCCTGCCAGAGTGATGAACAATCTGAGCATGACACTCTGCCCCATCATTCGTAAAATCTTGAACCTTTCTTTCAAAGAAGGAAAACTCCCTCAGCAATGGAAAGAGGCAGTAGTGAATCCCATACGTAAAAACTCCACCTCTCCTTGGACAGAACTCTCCAATCTCCGCCAAATCTCTCTTCTGCCCCTCCTGAGCAAACTGGCCGAGAAACATGTTAACATCCACATCTCCAGTTCCATAGAGGTGACAGGGGGCCTGGACCACTCACAATCTGGGTTCAGGCCCAACTACAGCACCGAATCAGCACTCCTCTCCGTGACTGATAACATCAAGATGTCACAGGATAGAGGAGGGTCGATGATTCTGGTGCTGTTAGACCTGTCGGCCGCTTTTGACACTGTGTCCCACAAGATTCTTCTGAGCCGTTTGCAGGGAGTGGGCATTGGAGGACAGGCCCTTTCTTGGTTGGAAAGTTTCCTCTCCGAGCGCTCACAATCTGTCAGCTTGGGCCACCTCAAGGGCGCTCACGAAGGGGGTGGTGCCACAGGGCTCATGCCTAAGCCCCACATTGTTTAATGTGTATGTGGCCCCCCTTGCTGAAATTGTGAGGAAGTACGGATTCACACCGGTGTCCTACGCTGATGATACCCAACTTCTCTACCCTTTCCACTCCCTTAACTCTAATGTTAGAGAACATTTTGCTGAAGGTATGAGGGCTGTTTCTAATTGGATGGCTGCCAACTGTCTCCAATGTAATGTCGGGAAGACGGAGGTAATGCTCTTTGGGAAAGCTACTATACTATGGTCCCCCGACTGGTGGCCCCTGGACTTAGGATAAGTGCCCTCCCCAAAATTGATTGTTAAAAATCTGGGGGTGAAGTTAGACCAAAATCTAACTTTAAAGGATCATGTGAATGTGATCGCTGGAGCATGCTTTCACACCATTGGTCTGTTAAGGCAAGTATTCCCTTTCTTGCCGGATAATTACAGAAAGACTCTTGTACAGACCATGGTGATAAGTCGATTAGACTATTGTAATGGGCTCCTGACATTAGCTAACGAGGATGCCATAAATTGTCTACAGGTGGTCCAGAATAGAGCGGCAAGACTGATTCTGAATGCCCCCACAAGAACCCCTTCCAGGCCCTTACTGAGAGAACTTCATTGGCTCCCAATACGGCAACGTGTCAAATTTAAAATCTGTTGCACCATTCATAAGGGCCTGTTCGGAAATGGCCCCAACTATCTGACTCAAAAACTACAACTTTATAAACCAGATAGATCTCTGCGCTCAAGCAATCAACTGCTACTAAAACCCCCTCTTATTAAAAAGACCAGACAAGGTGGCCGTGCTTTTTCCCTTGTGGGGCCGAACCTGTGGAATAACCTGCCCTTCAGTCTCAAGCAAACCTCCAACCATCTATCCTTCAGGAAAATGCTTAAAACCAACCTGTTCCTAGAGGAATAACTGGCCTTGGTTAGCTTACAAGGCAATAGCTCATCTGCAAAGTCCTCCTTCCCCCATCTAGGCGAGCAAAGCGCGGAGATATCCCGATCGGGGTCGATTCTTGCGCTATACAAGAAATTAAATAAATAAATAAATGGCAGGTGTTGTGACACTGGCCAAGGTGGTGGAGGCAGGAATGTCCTGGGAGTCTGATGGGCTGGGAGTGTGCTTGGGCCAGCATCGTCCTCTGCACCCGAGGTGTCCATGGAATCTTCACTGGAGAGTCCTGGCTGTGAGGGGGCGACTGGTGCTTGCGGTTGCTGGTTTTGCCTGTCAATTTGCGCTCACCTGAGGGACAAGAATTTAACAATCAATGCTGTGGACATGACAGGTTTTTTGTTGTTAAATCACAAATTACTATGGAATCAGGACATGGTTGTTGGTGTGATCATGTTGGTGTGGTAGACAGTACTGGGCATTATGGTGATGTGGAGGTGGGGAGACAATACTTGGATACGTGTGGTCCGGTCCTGCTATTGGATGGTGCCCCTGTGAAGATGGCTACCTACCTGTAGGTTTGTAGGAGGAGATGCACTGGTCAGCAAATGGTGGGCGGACTCTTTCTTGCTCTGGGTTGGAACAAGGCGGCCTGTTGGGAGCTGTAGAGCTGGTCTCTCATCCACCACCACCCCCACCCTCACCCTTCCTGTAGACATGGGGGCTTGTTGGGAGTTGTAGCGTTGGACCCACCGCCCCACCCACCCACCACCCTCCCTGTAGACATGGGGGCCTGTTGGGAGTTGTTGTGCTGGTCCCTCATTCACCCCCCCACTCCCACCCTCCCTATAGACATGGGGGCCTGTTGGGAGTTGTAGTGCTGAACCCACCCCCCACCCTCCCTGTAGACATGGGGGCCTGTTAGGAGTTGTAGTGCTAGTCCCTCATCCACCACCCTCCCACCCCCACCCTCCCTGTAGACATGGGGGCCTGTTGGGAGTTGTAGTGCTCGACCTACCCCCCACCCACCGCCACCCTCCCTGTAGACATGGGGGCCTGTTGGGAGTTGTAGTGCTGGTCTCTCATCCACCCCCCACCCTCCCTGTAGATATGGGGGTCTGTTGGGAGTTGTAGTGCTGGACCCACCCCACCCACCCACCCCCACCCTGCCTGTAGACATGGGGGCCTTTGGGAGTTGTAGTGCTGGACCCACACCCCCACCCACCCCCACCCTCCCTGTAGACAAGGGGGCCTGTTGGGAGTTGTAGTGCTTGGCAGTTGTGCAAGGCAGACCATGACAGTGTGATAGTGGTCATTGGTTTGTACTTATCAGCCTCAAGTCCCTCTTCTATTCCGTCCAGGCTCTCAGGGTGCAGTATGCCCAGCACCTTCTCCTCCCATTCAGCAAATGGTATAGGCTCCGAGGGAGTGCGGCCACCAGTGTGGTGTGCCCGCAGGTGGTTCTTTGCCCTGATGCCTTTCACCCTTGCCTTGAGGTCGTGCCACCGCCTCTGGATCTCGTGTTTGGTGCGTGGCACGGTCCCTGAAGCATTCACTCTGGTCATTATCCTGTCCCACATGTTGGTGTTGGTTGCCAAGGTGGTCTGCTGGACTAGGTTACCAAACAGATGTGGTTCCACACGGATGATTTCATCCACCATGACCTTCAACTCAGTGTCTGTGAACTTGGGGTTTTTCTTGGGTGCCATGGTGTGTGATGTGCAAGGTGTTGGTGGGTTGGGGTGGGGTGGGGTGTGCAGGTATGTGGTATGTAGGGATGGTGTTGTGAGGGTTTGTGTGGTGGGTGTGTTGGTGTGCAGGTTGTATGTGTTTGTGTGAGTCTGCTATTTGTGCTATTCTGCCTCTTTCTTCCAGCTGTGCTGTGATGCAAAGGATTGTGGTAATGGTAGGGATTCTTTTTATAATCTGTGTGGTTGTTGTGTCCTAATGGTTGTTGCCAGTCAGGTGTTCAGTGGGTGTGGTGACTTGGGTGCTCTTGTTTGTGCTGGAGGGGGGCCATTGGGGCGTGTAGTTGTTGGGGGTGGGTGTGTGTCCTGTTTAGTGTGTTTTCTATTTACTTCCGTCGGCCATTTTTTAATCGGTTCGACGGCAGAGGTGAAGTTCGTTTGGTCCTTCCGCAGTCATGCTCCGTTTATCGATGATTTTTTTCCATGGCGGTCGTGGGAGGTGGTGAGTTCCGTTGAGATGGCAGGGTTATCCTAATCGTGCAGCCGGAACCTCCGCAGGTCTTGCGGTTGGGCCTGTTTGTGCGGTGAATGCGTCCGCGGCAGAGGGTCTTTCTGCGGTACCGTCCGCTTGCGGCAGTCTTTCACGTGATCCGTCCGCCGCGGTCGGGGTTTAATGTGATCCGTCCGCCGCGGTCGGTGTTTGCTGTCAGTAATATCCTAATCCCTACTGTGGATTATCCGCGGAATAGTCGGGAGTATTTTTGCCGCGACCATGGCGGACGGAACACGTTTCCGTCCGCCATCCTAATGACCCCCAAAGTAGCATAAAAGCAGTAGGCATCAGGAGCATTAGCATAAGTCATATTTAATATTGGGCACAAACTTGGGCACAGCCATAAATATACCCGCACAGGAAGCATCCAACTAGGCCTAGAAAGGTACTGATATAAGCATATTAGCATAGGTACGACATTACCACCTGCCTAACCCTCATAACAGTTCCCACTATAACATGAACATGGGGCATTAATGTAGAGGCACTAGCGCGATCCTTAAGCCTAACATGAGAGCATAACATCTGGACACTACAGGCAGAGTCCTTTGGGCATGGGGCAGAGGCCCAACTTGGCTAAAAAAATAACCAGCCCCCCCAGGTGGCAGATCAGTCTCTCACCACCACTGCTGCCACCGCCCACTGTCCATCGGGGCAGTGGTGGAAACTCCAGTCAGCGCAGCCAAGTAGGAGCCCTAAAAACTACCCGGGGACGTTGTAGTCCCTCTTCTGGGCCAGAGGCTCAAAAATGCCTTAATCGCTGCAGCGACCCGCCACTGCGGGCCTGTCCATGGTGGGTATGGTATGGTACTCAAGTATGTGTGAGAGGACACTTATCTAGAAAAACAGCAAAGATGATAGGACCAGGTCTGAGGGATAGGATAAACAGGTTAGTGCTAGATAATTTTGATGTTTCAAGAGGTTTGGTTTAGAGGTGGCATGAATATTGAGGTAAACAGCTTTAAGTCTACTGATGTGCACAGATAGTTATATTTAATATGCATGACCAATTTTGAGCATTTTTTTAGATGAACGCAGCTTTCAAAATGTGACCAAACAAGCTGTCATTCCTGATTCACAAATCATTGGGCGCTTAATTGGATCCCAACCAGAACGAAATCCAATGAGACTTTTAATGACTTTCGGAGGCCATGGCAGGTGTCAGCTACTTCATTCTCCTTCAAAAACAAAAACAGCTGAAAGCGGTCATGCTCCTCCTGCAGGAAAAAAATGAAGGTTGTGATTTAAATCTTGGCTGTCTTACCGCCATCCTGCTGTGGCCACAGTTCCAAGTACTCCGTCAAGTTGATGGTGGGTTGTAATGCCCTGATAATTCTGTAATCCTGCCAATCACCAGGGTATTACTTACCACAACCTTTCTCAGGACCCAAAAGAACACCGCACTTCACAATACTTACCTAAGAAAGGAATAAACACTAACAAGAAACTAAAGCTATAAGGCCATTGCTGAGGAGCTCGCAAATAAACAAAAGGCACACCTCTCCAACTCCGAGAGGATTCGGACAACGCACCCCTCCCCATACGAGAAGATTCGGAAATCACAACGCACACCTCTCCACCTCCGAGAGGATTCGGACAATGCACACCTCCCCATACGAGAAGATTCAGATATCACAACGCACACCTCTTAACCTCAGAGAGGATTCGGAAATCACAATGCACACCTCTCCACCTCCGAGAGGATACGGACAACGCACACCTCCCCATACGAGAGGATTCGGAAATCACAATGCTCACCTCTCCACCTCCGAGAGGATTCAGACAACGCACACCTCCCCATACGAGAGGGTTCGGAAATCACAACACATGCTCCTCCTAACAATGCCTCGGGTAGAATAATTAGAATTTATACTTCTCTAGATGGGAGCGGAACAACTCTCCTTCTACAATTACCTGCAGGAAGGGAAACTTAACATCCTTCCGAGGCAACAGCACTTGGATCAGAAAGGTCCTGACCTCCCATCCCAAGGAACACAAACAAATTATAATATTCTTGGGGGTTTCTTTATAGCACAATGATAGAATGACAAAAGAAAGAAATAACTAATATGTCACAATAGGCCTCCTTACAACTTATATGTATATAAATGTATAGAACTTGAAAATAAAAGGGATAGTTAGGCAAAGACAGTTAGAATATAAGAATTAGTGGAACACCTCACCAAGTTCCTACACATCTTGCTTCCAGAGGGGGCCTGTCCCTCCGGTCTAATCAGGATCCTCTGCTCCTCGATCACAGCTGCACGTCTGCAACGTGATGTATCACCAAACTGCCAGGATACCAGACTACCAGACCATCAGAATTCAGACACCTCTTTTACTACAAAATGGAAGCGTTAGTCAAAGCTTCAAGCAAGCCTCGCTTTCTTTTCCCATCAGATTCCGTACAACTCCGTGCCAAGGACACAGCATTGGCTGGCCAAGCGTCTGTTATGACTTCGGCATAGAGTGAGCACATTCCTCTGACAAGAACCGGTCCTCTCTGGTTTAAAAAGAGTGAACAACAAGTAGAAAGTAAAACATAGCCTCTCACCTAGAGAGGCTCAGAAGATGACAACAGCTCAGAAAATGGAGTTGCTCGAGCACAGGCCTCGATTCCCGCAAAATTAGTATGCAAGAAGGCATAAGATCATGCCATAAGCCAATAGGCAATCCCTGCCATTAAGCAAGATAATGTCAGAAACATATAGGACATCATCAAGACCTACTTTATAACTAATTTGTGTTATATAGGCCTTCACAGCACTATATTATAACAAAATATACTGAGATGGTAGTGGGCAACGGTCATAATCGGCCTGATTATACATACAAATATATCGGTCACTACATGGGTCTACCCGCCGTATGTAGATGTATACTGTCTGACTACCCGTCCATGTCAACAAAGGGTTTACTGCAAACTACACAGCTCACCACTGCCGGCGCGGTGGACTCCAATGCTGGCAAATAGTACTCCATTGCCATCAGGGCTGTGGGATTGGGCAGAGCCTATTTAAATTTCACATTTGTGCTGGCTGACTTCTAGCAGTGGGGTGCCGGTGGAGTGAATCTGTGGCGGACCATGGTTAACATTAGAATATACTTGATTCTACATGCTGCGTGCTTTAAAAAGAACAATTGATGGACAGAATGCAGAACAATGTCATACATTCACCCCAGTACAGAGATCTGAGACTAGATCCATTGTTTTTTTGCTCCACATGTCATTCCAGTTTGAACCCAGCCATATGCAAATCAGTCTTGACCCTGCACCCAATGGGAACAGTCCAGCCCGAACTGCCGGGCCAGGTCCTCCACGGACTGGAAACAAGCATCCTCGGACTAGTTTCTGGGTTTCACCTCTCATTAGCCAGATTAGCTTGACTCCAGTGGCATGGAGAGCACGGTTCCATGTGTGGCCATTCCTGCCCTACTCGGGGTGACAAATACAAAAAGAGCAATTGATAGACAGAATGCAGAACAATGTCATACATTTACTCCAGTACAGAGATTTGGGCCTAAATCCATCGTTTTTTTGTTCCCCATGCCTTTCCACTTTGAACCAAGCCATATGCAAATCAGTCTTGACCCTGCGCCCAATGGGAACAGTCCAACCCAGACTGCTAGGCCAGGTCCTACATGGACAGGAAACAAACCTCCTAGGACAGGATTCTGGGTTTCACCCCTCATCAGCTAGGATAGATTGACTCCAGTAGCAAGGAGAGCACGGGATCCTTGTCTGGGCATACTTGTCCGACTCGGGGTAGGAATTATAAAAACAAAATTTGATGGACAGAATGCAGACCAATTTCATACATTCACCCCAGTACAGAGATCCAGGCCTAAATTCATAGTTTTTTGCTCTCCATGCCATTCCAGTTTTAACCCAGCCATATGCAAATCAGTCTAGACCCTGAACCCAATGGGAACAGTCCAGCCCAAACTGCCAGGCCAGGTCCTCCGAGGACTGGAAACAAGCACTCTAGGACCGGTTTTGGGATTTCACCCCTCATCAGCCAGGATAGCTTGACACCAGTGGCATGGAGACACGGGACCAACGTCTGGGCATACCTGTCCCACTCGGGGTGACAAAAGCAAAAAGAACAATTGATGGACAGAATGCAGAACAATGTCATACATTTACCCCAGTACAGAGATCTGGGCCTCAATCCATCATTTGTGTGCTCCCCATGCCATTCCAGTTTGAACCCAGCCATATGCAAATCAGTCTTGACCCTGTGCCCAAGAGGAAAAGTCCAGCTTGAACTGCCAGGGCAGGTATTCCACGGACTTGAAACAAGCATCCTTGGACAGGTTTCGGGGTTTCACCACTCATCAGCTGGATGCTAGCAACACACACCTGGGACCGCATTATGGAAAGTACCCCGGGGGCGCAATCAGCATATGGGTATTTCATACGGCTTCATGTAATACAGATAACACAGGCACACATCCAGCACTAACTCTTTCACCAGAGGGTGTTCGCTCATTTACAAGGGGGCGTGGCCCCATGCAAATGAGGGAATCCCCTTGCCTCTGCGCCGTATTATAGTTGTGGGGGCAGAGGCAAAAAAGCAATCAGCAGGCGCACTGACAGGGGTCACCTAAACGGTGGAGCACTGTCAGTGCGCCCCCTGATGGGAGCCCTCTGGAAGGGGAAACGGGTTCCTCAGGACCCCTGAGAGATCCTCTTGCCAGCGGTTGTATTCCCCTACAAAGGAAATCTTTCTCCCCTGTTAGAATTGCAGGAGGGTTACCGTCTGCACATTGAAACACAGAGAGGCTGCTTTAAAGCTGCTCCTTTTTTCACTTGAATGTGTTGCCCCATGGCAGCAAGACTTTGCAGTTGTCCTGGGGGTAGTGCATTTAATTTAATAAGGTGGACTTTCACTGTTTGTGCCCAGTGCACTTGTTTGTTGGTGCGTCATGGTGCAGACAGAGAAAGTGTGCCCTATGTGTAATAGGGTCCCTGATGTGTTTTGGCCAATTGTTGGCACCTGCATACCGCACCATAAAACACACTCCATTTCAGACCAGGATCCTTTGCCATTCCACTGCACCACAACATTTTCTAGCACATTTTTTGCCAGTTAAGTCAGGTTATTTTTTTGCTTTTCCCTGTTTCTCATCCCTTTTTCTTCTTCATTTATTTTCTTGTGCTTATTTATTTTAATTTCATTACATTTATTTGGATTATGCCAAGACACCAACATCCACATTTCACTGAGGGAGAATTGTCAGTCAAGCGGGATGAAATGGAGCCAGAATTGTTTGGAGCTCAAGTTCAAAATACACTTCTGTATGGTCCAGAATAGGTTTTTTTTTTTTGGGAGTTCAAATCTGCTTTATTGTGTAATTTGAGACATGTCACACAACTTGTTGTGCCTACAACCCGGAGGCCGGCAGCAGAAAGAAATTGAAATTGACACAGCCTTATGGCCGGCATCCCGGAGGCCCGGCGGCAATGCATGGAGGAAACGAAGTAGGGTAGCGCAACCGATGTTGCACGGCAAGGGAGGATGAGCAGCAGTAGAACAGTGTTTTTCTTTGGGGAAAAAAGAAAGCTCTTTCCTCTCCGTTTTTGGTGTCTAGAACAACTTAACAAAACATCTCAACAATGCAGTAACTAAGAGGCAAGTCATGACTACATGGTAGATTAAGCGGTGATGAGTTGGTGTGGCATACTATGTGAGCAGAGGCGTGCATAATAATGTGTGCGTGTCATAGTCGTCCCAGCAAGAGGGCTATTATAAGCCAGAAGCAATGCCGGATACGGAGCCCGAGAGAAACAACTATCAGTCAGTGTTGTGGCATATGTCAGGTAGGGCACAGAGTGACAGCGTGCAAGTAAGGAAGATCAGTGGGTAGTCCAAGGGAGTAGAGCCATGATGCAGGTGTCGCACGAGGTCCGGGGGGGGGTTAGTGAGAGTACAGCGGTCGGAGCTAGGGGGACCCCCATCCGGATAGCACAAGGAGGAGACTTGCGCGCAGAAGCAGGGTCTCCAGCCAGGTCCGATAAAGGAGCAGTGCGCTAATCTATGATAGGTTGATCGTCTGTCGGGTCTACGTCATCCGAACGCGCGAGTAGATATCGCACCAGTGGATCCCAAATGTCGCCGGGACGACTCGAAATGGGCAATAGTTCAGCAAATGTCGCATGTTGATCCTGGCAGTGAGTTAAATCACCCGGCAAGTCTTTGAATTTGGGAGCTCTGCCCCTTCCCCACCGGCATGCCACGCGTCTCTTGGCCAGCAGAAGCGCGGTATCAACTAATTTCCGGTAGGACCTAGGAAACTGCATAGTGTCCCCGAGTAGGGCCACCAGCGGGTCAAAGGGCACAATCTCCTCAACCATCTCCGCGAGAGCGTCCGCCACTTGCTGCCAGTAGCGCGCCACATGGGGGCATGTCCACGCCAAGTGGAGAAAGTCGGCACCAGCGGCGCGGCAACGTTCACAGCGATCATCGTCCGCCAGGCCGAATCGCCGCTTCCTCACCGGCGTGTAATACAGCCGCTGCAAGAATTTATAATGAATGATCTTCAATCTGCTGCTAGCAGAGATGCGGGAGGTGAGCGCGCAGCAATGATGCCACTGCTTATCTGATATATCAATAGCGAGTTCGGCAGACCAGCGCAGCCGCGCATTGGATTCTGGTACCGGGGCAGCTCCCCTGAATTGACGGTAAAGGCCGGAGACCAAATGGGCCCCATCCTGTTAACACAATAAGAAGTGTAACGGTGGCAAAGTGTCGGGCTTGCTGGGAAATTCGGGCAGGATGTCTCTCATCCCCGCTCGTAGCCGCACATAGTAAAAGAGCTCGAGGGGAGTGCGTTCATGTTCAGCAAAGAACAGATCCGCTGACTTAAAGGTGCCATTGGAGAATAGGTCTCCACAGCAAGAAACTCGTATCTTTGCACAGAGGTTGCGAAAGCCCAGTTCCCCCAGAAGGGTAAGATTAGGGTGATGTGTATGTGGCAACTTGGGCGAGTAGAGAAGTTTACAAGCCAAGCTCTTGGTTATGCGACGCCACGCATCTAATGTGCAGGAGACCGACGCATTTGTGTAGTAATGGAAGATTCAGGACAGTGGAGCAAACAATTGAGCGGGAGAGGATGTACAATCCAATCCTCCACTGCTATATGCGGCATGAAGGGAGTAGGAGCCATCCAGTGGTAAGGTAAATGCGCCTGCGCACACTGATAGTAGGCCTCAAAATCAGGAACATCAAAACCTCCCTTTTCGTAGGGGAGGGTGAGCGTGGACCACTTGAGCCGGGGATTCCTGCCTCCCCAAAAGAGCCGTCACAACTCCGACCGCAGGGTTCGGAAGAAATGAGCGCCAGGAAAGTAAGGTATATTGAGAAAAAGATAAAGAAAGCGGGGGAGCACCACCATTTTTATGAGCGACGCTCTCCCGGCCATAGACAGCGGCAGGGTAATCCAGCGGTCCACTGAAGCAATCAGTTTGGTTATCGCTACCCCGTAGTTGGATCGCAGTGTCTCGTCCCTGTCGTGTGAGATGCAGATCCCAAGATAGCGGAGATCAGACCGACACCACTCGAGTGGGTAATCAAGAGGGAAAGTAGTCACTGCTTCGGTTAGAGGGAAAAGTTGCGACTTGGACCAGTTGATATGGACACCAGACATCCCGCCAAACAGTACAAACTCTCTGAGTAAGGGATTGAGGTATATTTCGGGGTGTTTGACATACAGTGTGATGTCATCCGCATAAAGGGACACATCAATCTGGCGCTGCAGGCATTGCACTGCACTGCCACAATGTAGTTGGCGCAATCGACAGGCAAGAGGCTCGACAGCTATGGCGAACAATAGGGGGGAGAGAGGGCACCCCTGTCTTGTGCCCCTGGTTAGTGCGATAGGCTGTGATAAGTGACCATTGATCAGTATTCTTGCCATAGGGCGAGTATACAGCAGGTGGACCCAGGATATAAATAATTTGGGAAACCCCATACTAGCCAGCACCGAGAACAGGTATGGCCACTCGACAGAGTCGAAGGCCTTGGTCGCATCGAGAAATATGGCCGCCACAGGTGTGTCAGGGTGCACCGTGCGGAGCAGGGAGAAGAGCGTGCGAAGGTTGTGGGAGGTAGATCTACCCGCCACAAAGCCTGATTGATCGGGCAGTACAAGTCTAGTCATTAATAGCGACAGCCGGGCGACCAAGACTTTGGCGAGTATCTTGACGTCACAATTTAGGAGGGAGAGCGGGCGATAAGAGTTACAGGATTTGGGGTCTTTATCGGGTTTAAGGAGAGATGTGATCACCACTTCGCGCATGGAACAGGGGAGCATCCCATCGTATAGGGATTCCGAGAAGACCTTGCTGAGTACCGGGGCCATGATGTCGATGTAAGCTTTATAGAATTCGGCCGGTATGCCATCGAGTCCCGGGGCTTTGCCATTCTTGAGGGACATAATGGCCTCACGCACCTCATCTAGCTCAAACGGTGCCACAAGAAACGCCCTATCTCCATCACTAAGTCAGCACAGTGCCACGTCGTTGAGGTAGTCAGCATAGGACACATCGGGCCCCGCTGTGGAAGTGTAAAGTGAATGGTAATGCGCCACGAAGGTAGCAAGGATCGCATCTGAGTCCCTGATAGTAGTGCCAGAGGTGTCGGTGAGTTCTAATATAGTGTTATGTGCTCGCGGTGGTTGTGTGATCACAGCAAGTGCCTTCCCGGGCCTGTCCCCTTCGCAGTATTTGCGGGCCTGCCAGTGTCTGCCCCTGAACTTGGCTTCTCGAGCAGCCTCCTCCTCATACTGTGACAGCGTCTCCCTAAATGTGGCCTGCAGGTCGGGGCTATTGTTGGATACCATTCGTAGTTCTAAATCCCGTAATTCTTTCTCCAATGTGCTGATGGATGTGAGGATAGTACGTAGTGCACCATGGCCTTTGGAGATGCAGTACCCCCTAATAGTGACCTTGAATGCCTCCCATATGTGCTCAACAGAGTCTACCGACTCCTTATTCCTATTGAAAAAATCTGCAATCTCTTCCCCTAGTTCAGTGTGAAACAGGTTATCAAGGAGGATATCAGGGCGAAGTCTCCATTGCGGTTGTGGACTGTCCCATCCCGGTGTGCGAAATTTGAGCAAGACAGGACTGTGATCAGAGTATGCCCTCGGCAGGTGACGAACCCCCACCAGTTCCACAGCGACATCCCTCGTGATAAAAAAATAGTCTAGACGTGCCCAGGTCCCGGTATGTGATGTAAAGTGTGTGCCTTCCCTTCCCAGGGGGGGCAAGTGCCGCCAGGCATCCAATAGTCCGCCCTCCTCAATGATGCCCTCCAGCGCCTCCGGTGCCCTGGGCTTGTAGGAGCAGACCCCATCCGCTCTATCCAGCTGAGGCAGCAATGCCAGATTGAAGTCCCCTCCCCAGACCACGTGTTGTGACGCAACAGAGAGGATTTTGCCCCAAAGAGTAGTGAAAAAGGCAGGTGCGTCGACATTAGGTGCGTACATGGTTACAAATGTAAAGGTGTTGCGGCCTATCCTGCCCCATAGAAGCGCATATCTGCCTTCCCTGTAAAGTAGTTCCCCATACTTCTGAAATGGGATCTTGCGGGCAATGAGGATAGCGACTCCCCTCGAATAGGTAGAATATGAGAAGACACGTTCTCCGGCCCACCTACTCACGAAAGATGTCCCGCCCTGTGGTGACAGATGCAACATAGCTACCTGCACATGATGTCTATCGAGATAGGCAATAACATTACGACACTTTCTGGCATTATTCAACCCTCTAATATTCCAGGATAAACAGGTCAATTGTGTGTTCACTGCTGGAGTAGCCATTGACAGCACAACAAGAAACATATCAGTGCCGGTATAGGCAGCATGAAAAAACCACCTCCGCACCACCAGCACCGGTGCCTACACCAAGATAAAGTCCAAGCATACAGTCCAAGAAATGATTGCCTCATGAAACAACTCCCCCCTCCACCCACCCCAGCATCCCAATCATGCCAGCAGCCAAGCAATCCCACCCAGCAACCCACCCCCCTCCCCCAACTTAAGCAACACTAACAGCTGAAACGCCAGCAAGTCAAAGGGGATCACCCAGTGGGGGTAAGACATAGAGTACGCACAGCCACTTCCTAGACCCCAGCCTCGTTTCTGTGCCGCCCTCGGTGGAGACTAGGGCCAGGAAAGTGGTCCTTGGTTTACATTACCACAGGGATGTAGAGTCCGTGCAGGGTCATCGTCCACTTGGTCCCCCACGCCTGTGCGCCAAATTGCAGGAAAACCATAATCCAGCGCAGTGCAGTGGGTGTGAGCCCTTGGTGAAGACTAGGGCCAGGAAAGTGGTCCTTGGTTTACATTACCACAGGGATGTAGAGTCCGTGCAGGGTCATCGTCCACTTGGTCCCCCACGCCTGTGCGCCAAATTGCAGGAAAACCATAAACCAGCGCAGTCAAGGTGCGCAGTGCAGTGGGTGTGAGCAGTTAGTCTTCGTGTGGTGCCGGGGATAAGTCTGCATTGTCACGATTCTCCGCAGTGTCCTGGTCCTCCCTGCGTGCCCTCCAGATCGATTTGAGAAAGTCTTCTACTTTCTGCGGATTGGTGAAGAAGCGTTGCTTGCCCTGGTGGGTGACTCGCAGCTTCGCAGGGTACAATAGTGCATAATCTATCTGAGCCTCTCGCAGCTTTTTCTTTACTGGTAGGAACTTGCGCCGTTCTTCCTGAACCAACGGCGTAAAGTCTGGGTAGATGGAGAAAGTACGGCAAAGATAGACTCGGCTGTTCCTATCGTGAAAAAGGGAAATATAAGAGGTAGAAAAACGGTCACAAAGGGAGAGAAGGTAGTGCTCAATGGATGGCTACCCTGGGAATCCAATATGTTGGTATTTAATGGCCTCACACACCCTTGCGAGTGTCATGCTTCATCATTGGCGGTTGCTCCTTGTCGGGCAGGCGGTGCAATGCCCCACGGGCTCGCATCAAAGAGGGGCTCTTTAACGGAGATCTTTTTACCAACTGCCTCGGGTGAAGTGCGGGTGAGGGGCCAGAAAGGAGCGGATAGTTTAGGTAAGTGAGTTAAAATGTGACATAGGGTACCTGAGATCAATTTATTCTGGTGGTCCCCTGTCACAGTTAAAACCAGTGGGTAGCCTATGATCGCTGGAAATTAGGATTCCATGTGTTGATCCAGGACTACAGATTTGATCGTGAGGTCAACATGTTTCTCGCTGTGCCTTTTGGCTGCGATTCTTCAGGACCTAGTGGTTAACATCTATCCTAAAAACATGACCTAGATAAGTGTCAGTTTAAAAGGTTGTACTACCTGTATTGGACAACTCTTGCCTAATAGTCAAAGTGTCTAAGTGTCAACAGTACCCGGTAGATTTTACTTCAAGGGGGAGGAACCATAGGGATTTAAGGTTCCTGCTGCCTTGGTCAGCGCCGTCTGCCTACCCGACCTACCGGTAGGCAGAAGGCACAGCACAGGCTCAGCACAGGTCAATTGTGTTTAGAAAGATTTTTTTTGTTGAATAAGGTACACATAACAATCAGAAAATAACTTGTAGTGAGCATCTCAAAACCAGACAAAGTGGTTGAACCTAGGTATGTTGTGCAATAGCTTCCTCCATCGTTTTTGAGGGATAGCATCCACAAAAACAGTAGCCCAGTATTCCACATGCTGTGGTTACATTTTAGGGTATGTATCCAATAAAAGTGAATAGAGAAAAGTGATGGAAACCTTGGCTCCCTTCGCTTGACATTTTTCAACTAGAGAGTTCTCTGGTGGCTGGCTCTCGCACATCTGGTTGGTGTACCCAGTGTTTCAATTGTGTGTAATGGTACCACTCTGATATTGGCAGGTTTAAATCATGATGACAGTTTTAAAAAGTAAGAATATACCATCCATGGAACAAATCAGAAATGGTGAGACACCAACCTTCCCTACAGAGATCGAAAGGGCTTGGCTTAAGTGCCGGGGGAAAGGCTGGATTAAAATGAATTGGGGTGAATGGGGAAGGAAATGTGATCCAGGTTGTGGAGCGGTTAACCTCATTCCAGGCTTTAAGAGTGTTCTTGTGGATGTACTAATGTTTGCATTAGGGGGTCGGTCCAATTACGATTTCCATAGTAAATCCCAAATATATCGGCCTACTATTGCCCGGTACTTATGGAGCCAGTGTTTATCTGATACCCTCATGGACCAATCGGAGATCACTCTCAGTTTAGCTGCCTTCTAATAAGAGGGGAAGTCCGGCAGGGCCAGTCTGCCTCTCACCTTAGGAAGGCGCAACAGTTTATATAGGAGTCAGGCTCTATGACCTTGACATAAAAATGTAATCTTCAGCGAGCGAATTTTTGTGAAGAATCCTTAATCTACTTCAGTTGGAAGGCCTTGAAAAAGGTATAGGAACCGCAGTAAGACAGTCATTTTGGGGGTTTGGATACCACCAAGCCATGATAGGTACATGGGAGCATAGTATTTGAGTTCTGTTTTAAGTTGCTGGAGTAGTCAAGGTAGTTGACTCAACAGAGGTCAGTATATAATTTCCTTTCAGACCCAAAGGAATTGAGTATTGTTTGATAGTGTCTCCATCTCAGAGGGAAGGAGAGTCAAATTCAAGAGAAACTATTTATGGAGATTAATATGGTATCCTGACACTGATGAAAAGCAGCGAGACTCCCAAGACTTTTGATGCCGCTTGGTGCAAACCACGTCTAATTCACCTTAAGATTAGCGATCAAAATAACGAGGCAGGCGCTGGTAACTGGAAGGCGAAGAACAGGTTTTTTACTCTAGAGGAGAGCACATCACATCAGACACAGGGGCTATCGTCAGGAGGTGCTCTAACTGCATCTCTGTGGCCCCGGCCTTATATACACAGGTTTGTCCCTTTAATATATGGTCAAACATTCTTGGCATCAGTTTATTGCATGGTCAAACATCCTTGGAATCCCCGCCTTAAGCTAATTCCCACACAAACCCAGCAGCAATCATCCCTCCACCCAGATCTAACAGTTGATTGCTATCTCGCAGCTGGACATTCCGACAGGATCTAAAACATGTGGGATCGGTCAGATCTAAGGGGTGGTGTCACTGATTAAATTCCGGCCCCTTTGTTGGTGAAGAATGTTCTGTCATATGTGGGTAATAAACTATGTCCGCAGGGGTCGGTTAGGGCCTGGGACCAGATTGAATTGTCAGGTGCAGTTGAGGAGGTTATCAAAGGGGCCTGCCCGTGCGCGGAGGATGAAAGGACAAGTGGGTTTGGCACGGGAAGTCACTCCGGGGTATTGTCATGCTGACATGGTTTTATGACCCGAGTATGTGTGCTCAGGCTTAGTCATAGCGCAGGGGATAATAGCGAGGTAAGGGTAACACACAGATGACTAGCAGTGTACGAAATGGCCGCGGTATCTAAAATGGTTGCCGCTTACTCGCTCGAAGAGGCCTTCGCTAAGCAAGATGGCGCCGGCAATGTTCATTTTTGTCGTTTTATGTTTCACAGTCGCCCCTTTGAACATATCCTAGCCAGCTTGACAGTTCACGTCAATGTCAATAATGTCCTGTACCTCTCTGTCATACATTGCTTTCATGCTTTCAAATCAAGCATTGAAAGTCTTAGGGCGCAAAGAGTTCAAACAAAGAGAAGGGAGCGGATGTTCTTCCCGTTTTGTCCAGCCAGAACTCGTTGTAGAATTGTTTGATTGTCCCATCGGATGTGGCATTGTCTTTGTACCTCTCTTGCAGGAGCATTAACCAAGCGAGGCAGGATCCATGAACAGAAAAGGGTGAAGGGATGAAAGGAATGGAGTGTTCAGTGGCATGAGGTAGGAACCCACAGATCCAACAGTTTGTGGCATTTGTGGCAAGATTGTGCTGGTGCAATAATTGTACGAAAGAATTATTATTGCGTCGTTCTCGGAGTTGTGGTGACAGTGACATCAGATAGTGTTCTTTCTTGGTGGTGGGTTGCATGGTGTGCAACTTTGTCTTGTAAGCGGGAGCACTCTCTTCAATGATCCAGACTGTGACCATCGGCAAGAGGCAGGTGAGAGATGCTGCCACGAGGGTTATTGTCTTTGCACTGTGCAATTTGGCAAGTTTGGAGTTGTCCCAGTGGTTCGTCAGTCGTCCGGGTTCTTCCATCACCTTCAAGATGCTCGACGACTGACAGGACCACATACTTTCGTCTAGCGTTTCTCCTGGTAGCATTTGTAATGTTAGATACTGTTCTGAGACTTTTGACTCAGTTAGTGGCCTGCTTGTCGGAGCACTCTCCTTTCGTCGATCTCAAATTGTACCCTTTCTTGGATGGTACCGTGGGGTCAGGAAACTCTGCCAGTTCAAGTGTCTCTGTCTGTGGGTAGCAACTCAGGGCTGGTCGGTCTTGTGTCAGGAGCTCTTCTTGGTTGTTCACTTCTCCGGGGGCCGTCAGTGTTGCTACAGTGGTGTGCATGAAGCCAGTTCATTTTTCCTTCCACTCCAAGGGCAGTTCGGGTGGTGATCAGGACTTGCCAGGGGCCCGTCCACCTGGGTTCGACCTCAGAAAATTTCGCACCAGCACAAAGTCCCCAGGCTTGATATCGTGTCCTGGGCCCCTGGATACGTCTGGTATGGCTTGCTACACATGTTGGTGGATAAGTGTTAGTTTGTTCGTTAATTTGTACAAATAGTCGGAGATTAGTATGTTCGGGACATCATTAATGGAGGTTGGTTTTGGCGCCGCCAAGATGTTCATAGGCCTGCCGAAGACTACTTCATAGGGGGTAAATCGGTGTTTTGATGGGGTGGAATGCATTGATAGCAATGCCAGTGGGAGGGCTTCGGGCAATTTCAACCCAGTCGTGGCGACTATTTTTGCTAGCTTCAGTTTTAGCGTGGCGTTGTGTCTCTCTACCAGGCCCGCTGATTGGGGGTGGAAAATGGCATGGAACTTTTGCTTTACCCCCAACCCTTTCAGTATGTTCTTTATGACTTCTGCTATGAAGTGGGGGCCAATGTCGCTCCATAAAAGTCTACAAAGGCCATATTAGGGGAAAAACTCTTTCAGTAATACCTTCGCAGTAGCTAAGGCGGTGTTGTCACGGGTGGGGTAGGCCTCCACCCATTTGCTAAAGGCGTACACGATCACTAGAACGTATTTTAGACCATGGCATCTCTCTAGCTGGATGTAGTCCATTTGGAGGACTTCAAAGGGATGGTCAGGGACTCCAAACCCTCCCTGTGGTACTACGGTCCCTTTCCCTGGGTTGTGTTGCAGGCATACTATGCATTGTTGTACTAGGCGTTTCGCCGATTCGGTTATCTTGCTGTTATGCCATACTCTGGTGATCAATTCGGTCATGAGGGCAGATTCTATGTGTGCTGGTAAATGTGTCATGGTCAATATAGGGATCAGATAGGCATTAGGTAGCAGCCATTTGTCTCCGTCTTTTGTCCTCCAGCAGCCTTCCTAGTCTTTCAGTCCCCCCGAGCCTATTCAGTCAGTTCCTCCTGTGTGCCTGTCGTTTGTATGTTCCTTACAGTCGTCCTAGCGTCAGTCCATTGTTCTGCTTGTGACCTGGTCACCTACATTCGTGTCGTGGTTCTGTCCTGGGCTGTGGTTCGGGCAGTAATGTCGGCTAGTGCATTTCCCTGTCCAATGAGATCGGTCACTTTCTTATGTGCTTGGCGTTTAATCACTGCTAGCTGCTTGGGGAGGAGGACTGCTTCTGTCAATGCGGAGACTAGATCTCATGTAGGATGGGTGCGCCGTGTGAGGTCAGGAACCCTCTTTCCCTCCATTGGAGCCCAAAATGGTGAACCACCGCGAAGGCGTACTGGCTGTCGGTGTATATGTTTACTGTTGTACCAGCTGCGAAAATACATGCTCATGTGAGGGCAATGAGCTCAGCTGCTTGGGCGGATCGTTGGGCAATGCAGGCTGTCTCTCTGAAGGTTCGGGCTGTGATGACTGCATATGGGGTTGAGGTGGTGCCATCGGGTAGTTTGATGCATGAGCCGTCTACCCAGAGTTCCCCATCTGGCTCTGGAAAGGCAGTGTCTCGGAGATCTACTCTACTCTTTGTCTGTTCGTCAGTGAGGGTTACACAGTCATGCAGGGGAGTCATACCAGGGTCAGTTTTGGGTAAGGGTAGCAAAGTGGCTGGATTAAGATTGGTGCATTGCTTCAGAGTGATGTGTGGTGCTAGCAGGGTCAACTCGTATCCTGTCAGTCGTGCGCTAGTTAGATGTTGGGTTTTGGTCTGGTTCAGTAGAGTTTTGACTGCATGGGGTACTAAAACAGTGACTGGATTGGAGAGCACTATTCCTTTGCTCTGGCGTATGGATACTGCTGCAGCTGCCACAGCGTGCAAGCACGCTGACAACGCTCTAGTTACTGGGTCGAGGGTGGCAGAGAAATATGCTGCTTGTGACCAATTGACTGTGTTAAGACGGACAATGCACATCCCTCCCTTTCATGTGTGTAGAGGAAGAATGGTTTTGAGTAGTCTGGGGTTCCTATAACAGGTGCCGAACAAAGGGCATCTTTCAATTCTTTGAATGCTGACTGGCATTCAGTGTCCAGGGGAAAGGTGAGGGGGTGTCTTTGGCTAGGAGGGAAAGAAGGGGTTTGACAATGAGGCTAAAGTTCGGCAACCACTGTCGGCAGAATGAGGTGAGGCCTATCAGAGAGCAGACTTGCTTCTGATTCTTGGGAACAGGAGTGTCTAGAATTGTCTTGATCCTGTCGGGTGTGAGTTTCCTCCCTTCTTGTGATAAGAGATGACGTAAATGTTGCCTGTGGTTTGCAGAACTGAAGTTTCTTTCAAGAAACTTTGTGGCCATTTTCTGCAAGGATGTGTAGGAGTTGGATGGTGGCAATGACGGCTAGTGGAGTGGTGTCTGCTGCTAGAAGGATATCATCTACATACTGTATCAACACCACCCCATCTGGTAATTGAACCGCATCTAACTGTCTTTTGAGCACCTGGCTATAGATGCTCGGGCTCTCAGTGTACCCCTGGGCTGCTCGACAAAATCTATATGAGCGGGATCTTAGAGTAAATCCGAAAAGATAGCGACTGTCTTGGTGAATGGGTATGGAGAAGAAGGCATTCTTGAGATCGTTAACGGTAAAAGTGTTAGCAGTGGACGGAATTAGGGTCAGGATTATGGTGATGTCAGAAACTACTGGGTACTGTGGTACTACTATTTTGTTTATCTCCCGCAGGTCGATGATGAAGCGGTAGGCTTTTCCATCTCCCTCTCCCTGTCTCTTTATGATCGATAAAATAGGACTGTTACACACATTGCTCACTACCTCTTCTACCACTCCTGCCTCTACCAGTGACCGTATGATTTCTGTCAATGCTTTCTCGCCCTCTGGCGATATCTTGTACTGGGGTACTTTCGGTAAGGTTGCGTCTTGTCGTATTGTCACATGTACTGGGTCAATCATCATTCGTCCTACGTCTGAATCAGCCCTGGCCCACAGATGCGAGGGTAAAGTGTCTAGTAGGGATGTGTCTGTCTCAGAAATGGGATACATGTGTTGGGATGGATTATCTCTCGGGTGCTGGTGATTGTCATATAAGATGACCCGTACTCCGTCTGGCGAACATCTGATAGTCGCACGAAATGCTTCAGTAGATCGAGACCCTCAATGGCGTCTGGGGTGTTGGAGGAGAGAAGGAACGTCATGTCGATAACATTGTTTTCAAGTTTGAAGGGGATCGGTCTGGACAAAGGGTTGGTGGAGGGCGTACCGTCAAATCCTATTGAGGTTATATGTGAGCCAGACAAGGGTGCCCTTGGAATCAGTCATTTGGATAGCGCACTACGTGTTGCTCCTGTGTCTACCAAAAATGTTGACTCTGTGCCCAGGAACTTTGTGGTAACATAAGGGCTTTGTTGGTCAACATAGAGCTCGACTGGATCCCTCCCTTTCCCCTAGCTATCCTATGCAAAGTCATACATGTTGTCCCAATCTGTCTGTTGACACTGGTTCTATCTAGGGCGGTCAAATGCATTCACTCTTCCTGGCCTTCCTTCGCTAGCTTCACTGCGTACCCTCTCCCACGTCCTCTTCCTCTCTGTACATTTACCTCGCCCCTCTGCCCCTACCTATTCCTAGCAGAATCGGGCATTGGGATTTCCAGTGTCCGTACTCTTTACAAAATGCACATTGATCCAGTCCTAAAACTTGTCGTCCTGTATATGGAGTCGATGAATTACTTCTAGGCGGTTGCGCCCTAGGGGTATTCTGTTGGTATGCTCCCTTATATTGCTCCCTTCCTGTATTCACTCCTTGGAGCTGCGCTATCATTACCCTTTCTTTCAAGTCTTTCTTCTTCCTTTCCGTGGCTCTATCAATCTAATTTTTCTGGTGTTCATAGTACTGGGCCATCTGGAGGATGGCTGCTGGTTTAGAGGCTGCCCAGCTGCTTTCGATTTTCTGCAGTTTTTGTGATACTCTGGTAACAGTCCTTTAACATAATTCTGGACAAACAAGCTGTGTCCAGTTGCGGTGGACATGTCTTGTCCGCTGTAATCAGAGAACACTGTTTCAACTCTGGAGAAATACTCCGAGACGTCCTCTTGTGGTTTCTGGCGGCATGCGGTTACAATGGACCAGTCGATCTTTTTTTCCGGGATAATAGCTTTGACTTTTTTGTACTATTTTGTCGGGAAGGTCTAATATGGCTTTTACTGGTTTCTGTCTGGGGTTTCACTGTTTATCTAAAACACCGAGTTGGTCCCAGGTATGGCCGAGCAGCTCTGTGTGATCTACTCTCCTAATTTGTTTCCACACATCCGCAAGCAGACATAGCCCAAAGAACAAATCGATTTTGGCAAGTGGCATAATGGTTGATCCTAGAGCGGTACCTAATTCTGTATAAAATGCAGTGGGATTCTTATGTAAATCCGGTAAAGATTTACGGAATTTTAGGATCTCTTGTCTGTCCCATGGCTGGTATGCCCAATTGTAGACCACCCTTCCTTTAGCATCCTGGGGGTTTATGTCATCATAGTTCCGTTGTCCTCTATGGGACCCAATAAGGGGCAGCTTCTTTTACTGGCATCATGGTATCCGGTTTTTCTATCGGGGGCTCTGTCATTGTAGATGTCTTATCCTTAACTACCCGTTCTTGTTCGATGAGATGACGGAATACCTCTAGTGTGTACGAGAAGAGTTCCGCTACATCACAGTCATTTTCATCTCCCGCATCTACCTTTCTGAGTGTGTGATAACAGAGGCAAACAATGAAGTGTCGCTTGTGGTTTTCGACATAGGAGTTGCACATGTCGGTTATATACTTTTCGGTCTCTTTCCTATATACAAGCGTTTTAACTATTTTGTTGATACTTGCTCGTTCGTCTTTACTTAAACGTGGGATCCTTGACAACCCTTTCTCTTTTGATTCAGCTTCTACTGACATGACTTCTGATGAGGCACTAGGCACAAGAGACTCTGTTGGTGCTGAGGCTATGAGAGTCAAGGCAATGGTGCTGCCTTCGACTACATTTTGGGATTCCCGACGTTGTACTTCAGGATGAGTGGGGGCATAAGGAGGTGGCATGTAGATGATCGGGGGACCTAATAACAAATCATCATCTACTCTCTGTTTAGCTGGCAACTCGGGGTAAAGAGTTGAAGGCGTTCTAACAGGGTACTGGTCTGATATTTTTGATTCTTGTTCATTTTTATCGTTTTCTCTTTCTTTTATTTCATCTTCTAGCTTTTTACAGGTCTGGTAAGGAGACTTTCGTGTTTTTTTATCCTGCCTGGCTTCATCTCTTCTCTTTCGTTGCGTTGCTTCTTTTCGCCAGCGGCCAAAGTTGTCAAGCTGGCGTAGCTTTCTTTTGTGGAGCGCTATTTCTAAGGTTTCTATTTTAGCGAGATCAAAAGATCCCGTCAGTAGCCACTGGTTTACCCGGTCCTTCCTAGTGTATTTGTGCCATAGTTTGCTATAAGCAACAATGGCTACTCCATATTTAACATACATGTCCTTGTTAGGGGTGCCTTCCGGCGGTGCTGGATGACTGACCTCTAACAAACGGTCAGGTCCAAAACAATCAAACTATTTTGAGAAGACAGGCATGACGTACAAGCGGTCAACAAACAAATCTCAATAGGTCGTGAACATAGGTCCGCAATACCTGTCCTTCGCTGCCTGCAAAGAGGGAATATTCCTATTCTACTTTGTTTGCAAGCAGGAAATGTCTCAATTACTACCAATAACTTAAAAGAGCGGAATACTAGTATTCGACCAAACAATTTCAATACAATCAGACAATCAGTTTTGTCGTATATCAAGACCTGACCTGAACTGTTATGGACAGTTTCTTTGTCGTCCCCTTCCAGCGCCCGTTTGTCCTCTCTCTCCAACAATGCGGCGTACCTGTAAGGTCACAGTCAGGACCGCAGGTCACTCGAAAGAGGTCCGTTCGGAACCGGTAAAGTTCAGTTGATCGGCCGCCAGATGAGGGTCTCTGTCAGGCAGGTGCACTTCCCGAACGTTTAGATGTTCACTCCGTCGTTAGGACCTCTATACCGGACCCACGTGTCACTGATGGGCCCTGACGTTGTTGGGCCAATTGATGAAAAGCAGTGAGACTCCCAAGACTTTCGATGCCACTTGGTGCACACCACCTCTAATTCACCTTAAGATTAGCGATCAAAATAACGAGGCAGGCGCTGGTAACTGGAAGGCGAAGAACAGGTTTATTGCTCTAGAGGAGAACACATCACATCAGACACCGGGCTATCATCAGGAGTTGCTCTAACTGCATCTCTGTGGCCCCAGCCTTATATACACAGTGTTTGTCACTTTATTATATGGTCAAACATTCTTGGCATCAGTTTATTGCATGGTCAAACATCCTTGGAATCCCATCCTTAAGCTTGTTCCCACACAAACCCAGCAGCAATCGTCCCTCCACCCAGATCTAACAGTTGATTGCTATCTCGCAGCTGGACATTCCGATAGGATCTAAAACATGTGGGATTGGTCAGATCTAAGGGGTCGTGTCACTGATTAAATTCCGGCCCCTTTGTTGGTGTAACAACCGGATTTTCGGACCAGATAGAATCAGCTCACCAAGACACCACCAATCCAGCCGAAACGTAACCACCTCCCTCCTCAGGACCTACTTACCAAGGCACCTGGGTACCTACCTGAGGATGGGGAATTAGCAATATACACGCTCATATCATCAAAAAACCACTAAATCTATAAGATTACTAGGAATACTCACTGATTACTAAGGAATTCCATATTCTCTATCACACTCATACCTTATAGTCTTGTGGCAACTCAGACCCAGACTATGCTACCCTCCTACTCATAGTGAAGGGGGCAGTTACGATAACGTACCATTACACACTGATCACAATCAGTGCTCGCACAAGCCACAATCCTGTGGGTATAGGCACTGTATCCCCCCAGTGCTCTCACTCTTTCTATCATACACAAGCCACAATCCTGTGGGTATACACATTGACCATGGTCAATGCTCTCACTAACGCCACTTTCCCTAGCGGCGATCTCATTACACACTGACCACAATCAGTGCTCACTCAAGCCACAATCCTGTGGGTATACACATTGATCACAATCAATGTTCTCACTAACGCCGCTACACAACGACGATCACTATCCTATGAATACCTTTAACTCTCTCTCTCTCTTTGTTGGGAAGTTTCTCTATATATCTAATATCTACTGGGGATGTCTCTTCAATACTCTCACACAAGAATGGCCAAATTATAATATGCAAAGGATATTCTCTGATTCAAGTGCTCCTCTGCTCCCTTGCTCAGTTACCATTTACCCGGACGGGAGACGCATCCATCCACATAACAGCATTTGACTAGAAAAATGGTTAACTTTATTATAAGAAAACAACAGTTACACAATGGTTCACTAAGAACTGGGGTTCCTTTATTACACAATATCAAATTATAACATCACAATAATTAGCAATTTAGACATAGCCTGAAAAGTAAAGGGGAAATAGGTACATCTAAGGAATACACAGATCTGCGGGGTCTCTTTATTAACAAGAAAACTCAGATTACTAACACATCCACATATAGCTGACAGGAACTGTAGATAGCTAAAAAGGGAAATGATTATAACAGACTGCACACCGCTGAAAGAAAAGGGATTAATCAGTGTAACAATACAGTAGACAATATAGCTTAGGAAATAAAGGACAATATTAATGTATGTATATATATATAGGCACTAATATAACAGGACAGATATCACCTGATTATTATGAAGTCTTGTTCTAGCTGTCATCTGGGTTCCTCTCTCGTCTGTGCCTTGGTTCATCTCAGATTCTCCCCTGCACTCTTGGACATACATCTGCGCCGATCACTCTGCACTGGATTCCTCTCTCCCACGAACTATCTTCACCTTCCAACTTCAGTCTAATGATATAATTTCAGCCGCTCTGATAACCGTTCGCTCCACTAGCTTCTTCACTCTATCTGATTGTTCCAGCTCCAATTTCCAACTCACTCCAGCTGCTCCCACAGACTAATCCACAATATAATTTCAGTCTCTTCCAAAAGGCATCACTCCAAATTCCAGCTGTTAACTGCCTGCTCCAACTGATCACAACTCCTTCTGATAAGTAACTGCTTCTGCCCACAACTGCTTCTGACTGCTTTCTTCAGTTCCAAAAATCATCTGACTTCTCTCTTCAGCTCCAAACACCATCTGAACACAACTGCTTCTGACCACTCCAAAAACCAACTGAACTGAACCATTCCAAAAAACCGACTGACCACTCTACCGCCTCTGCACTTCGCTAATATGGAATGCCCTCCCCTAGTGGAAAGTTCCAGTCAGCAGCCTGCCGCCCATCAGATCCCTGCACCACTCCGCGCCAAGGACACACAACCAGCCGGCCGGCCTTTTGTGGTGTCTTCGACACAAAGAAAAATACAGTCTACTGATAAGGGCCGGCCCAGGCCGGTTCTCTCCAAGTGAACAACACCTCATAACTAAAACATCACACTTGACCTACATGCATCTCAGTCTGCAGAGGCAGAAAGCAAAATGGAGTCTCTCTGGTTCTGGGCCTTGTAGGCCCGAAAAGGATAAAATAGACACTTAACTCTATACACAAGCCCTACCAATAGGTAATTTAAAGTCAGAACTACAGGATCCACCCTCTACTATAGGTAGAATGATGAAAGGACACATAATTATGTCAAAGCCAATAGGCAATAGATGGATTAGAGTCATAAATAAGGGATCTATCATCATATAAAGCGGCTATCCTCTAGTTTATGCTTCTAGGTCTGAAAAGAGGCCTGAAAAGGACCGAAACAAGCTAAGAATAGGGATCTAGGATGATTGTAGCAAGCTTAAAGTCACCATCACTCAGAAATAGAACCAAAAACCCAGTCAGCACAGTTGGTGAAGCAAGTTCTGTCGTATGTGGGTAATAAACTATGTCCGCAGGGGTCGGTTAGTTCCTGGGACCGGAATGAGTAGCCAGGTGCAGTGGAGGAGGTTATCAAAGGGGCCTGCCCGTGCGCGGAGGATGAAAGGACAAGTGGGTTTGGCGCCGGAAGTGACTCCGGGGCGAGGTCATGCTGACATGGTTTTATGACCCCCAGTATGTGTGCTCGGGCTTGGTCAGAGCGCAGGGGATGATACCGAGGTCAGGGTGACACACAGGAGACCAGCAGTGTACAAAATGGCCACGGTATCTAAAATGGTTGCCGCTTACGCGCTCGCAGAGGCCTTCGCTAAGCAAGATGGCGCCGGCAATGTTCATTTTTGTTGTTTTATGTTTCACATCACTTTCTTGAAAAGTGTTAATTCTGTTTTCAAGGCTTCCAGGGAGTTCACAGGTGAAGATAGGGAAAGATGCACATAGACCACAAACAGCAACATTTTATGGTTAATAGATCCAAAGGGTAGGCCTTGGATTGCTCTCTCTTCTCTCTCCTTGACTGCAATGGGCTCTATGCTGAGGGCAGATAAGAGCGGTGTGAGGGGGCATCCCTGCCAAGTTCTCCACTCCCATTTTAAGAGGTCAGGCTCCACCCCATTTACCCATACTTGAAAGAGTAGATTCGCACAGCTAGCCTGGACCATATTGATAATTTGTTCGCACATAGCAAACTTGCAGAGAGGGTCAGGAAATTTCCGCATCTAGTGCCAGTAAAGCCAGACTGATCTGGGTGAATCAGATCCAACATGATGTCCTCTAGTCTTGAAGCTAAAATGTTTGTGTAAAACTTAGCATCCAAATTCAGTAAAGCAATGGGCTGACAAGAGGCACAAAAGTGTGAGTCTTTCCCTGGCTTTAGCAGGACAGAGATTAGGGCTTCAATGATCGAGTGCATAACCTCTCACGAGATGGCTATATGATTAAACAGTGTAGTCAAATGAGGCACCAACTCGGAACTGAGGGTCTTAAAAAATGTGGCCATAAAGCCATCAGGCCCATATGAGTTTTTAATTTTAAGGGCGAAAATGTCAGTCTGGACCTCATCGGCCCATAGTCTAATTTTTGTCCTTTGTCACCTGGTTAAGAGTTAAATCATCAAGGTATTTAGTTGGTCAGTTGTCGCAGGAGTGTACAATTGTTTATATAAATCACGGTAGGCTGCAGCTTTGCCCGCTTTTGCTGTTGCCACTCTCCCTCCCTCTAGGTTGAGGTGACTAATGTATTCTTTTTCATGTTTAACTTGCAATTGCCAATGCTCCCTCATTTTTCTCCTGGTTATAGGTCCCGAATTTAAGACGGAGCAGAGTGAACTCTAGTCTATTCATATATATGGCGTTCAATTGCCCCTCAAGGTCGTAACTTTCTCTTGCAGAGGTAAGAAGGTATTTTCTTTGTGAACCTTTTCTGCTTGTTGTAGATTTTCCGCTAGTGCTACCCTATCCTGTTTTTTTTGCTCGGTTAAATTAGTCAGGAAGAAAATACATTTCTCCCTAATAAAAGCTTTAAAGGCCTCCCCAGAATCACATAGGTCATTTACGTTGAAGACGTCTCTGATAGTCTTGCACAGTTCATCTTGGAAGAGGCATTCTCGTAGAAGTGCATTGGGAAAGAACAATCTGCAGTATTCGGGTGTAGGAGGGGCCCACTCCAATGTCAAAGCCAATAGAGCATCGTCTGAGAGGGCTATTGGGTGAATGTCTGAGTGTAATGTAGAGTGTTCTAGGAATTGGCTTACAAACACATTGTGGATATTTAAGTATGTGTTGTGCGAATGGCAAAATAAAGTGTAGTCTCGAGTTTCTGGGTGAGTGGTTCTCCAAGAATCTATAAGGCTTGTGGAACAGAATGTTTGTTTCAGGGCTTTGGGAAAGCTCCCAGTGAAGGCCCAGTGTGGATGGGTGCTGTCCAATTTGGGGTACCATATAAGGTTGAAGTCTTCCATCAGGATTATCTCCACTTCAGCAAGTTACCCTAGAATACTGAGGCATGATTGTAGAAAAGCAGTCTGAGCTGTATTAGAGGCATAGATTGTAACTATTGTGCTCATTCGACCAGTTATGTTCCTTTTCACCGTTAACATTGTATAATATTTGTCAGATACACAGCCGGTAGGTTGGAATTTAAGAGATGAATGAAAGAGAAGGCTACCCCATTGTTTTTGGTACGGACTGAGGATTTATTAATCATGGGGTATGCTTTATTATATAGTCTGTGCTCTTCGCTTCTTTTAAGAGGGGTCTCTTGCAAAGCTACTATATTATGCCTCTTGTCTAGAATGTATTTCCACAAGTTATGACCCTTAATCAGGAAGTTCAGTCCCTTTACATTCCAAGTCAATGTTGTTAACATCATGACAATACATGATTGGTGCATTTAAATAGAGGGCCTAGATGTAGGACCCCACTCATCACTGCCCCTTCAGTCCCCGCGGTTCACCAATTGAAGGGTGTTAGCACCCCAGTCCCAGTTCCCCACCACCCAGCACAAGTCAAAATAATTCCACCCATTATTAACAAACAAAGAAAACAAACAAGAACATTTGAAAACCTAGTTCCTGAACTGTTGTAGAAAGTAGGTTTAACTTGCATCAATATGGGAGTATAGGTCATGCACCACTTTGGCATTCGTGTAATGAAGGTATTAATACAAGGCATAATGGCAGTAATAAATATTGCATGCTTAAAAGTAAGGTAGCCCCTTTACAGGGGGAGAACAATAATTTTCAAATGGAGCAGTCAGAGGTTATGAGTGAATAAAGAAGCACTCTCTCAGTAAATGGCTTTACAGGATTGGTGAGTCATAATGTACGGAAAACAAATCAAAGGATATTGCAATCTCATTTGCATAATGGTGTAGCTCTGATGATCAGGGTGGAGGATCAGAATCAGACTTGATCTTATGTTTCTCCTTTTAGCTCAATTACCTCTGTGTAAGCCATTGTGCTTTCTCATCCTCTGATGCGGAGCCTGTGGTGGGTTTCTCGGGGTCTCACAGTATCCTGGCTGCCTGGGGGCGGTATACTCAATAGTGACTCCGCCTCTGTCACATCTGTGAAATGACGGGATTTATTGCGGTAGTTGAATGCAATGTCAAAGAGGTAGGTCCCTCTGAATTGGATGTGATAGCGGCACAGTTTATTTGTAACTGGTCAGAATTGGTCTCTCCTGGCTAAGGTTGCTGGTGGAATGTCTTAGATAACTGAATATGTTGCCCCTTGAAAGGAGAACGAGTCCTTTTTAATGGACACTTGTAAGATTGCTTCTTTTACTTTGAAGGAGTGCAGCTTAACGAGAACATCTTGGGGTTGGTTGCCTGCACCTGCTGTGGGTGGACCTACACAATGTATGCATTCTAGCTTGACTTTGGATTGTTTATATGCTAGAAGCTTGGAGAACATGTGCACCATGAAAGCTTCCAGGTCTGGGCCCTCCACTCCTTCCTCCATGTTCCGTAGACTAATATTATCCAATCCAGAGCAGTTTTTTAAGTCATCACATTTTAAAAAACATAGTCTGTAGCTAGTTCTGGAGTTGTGCAGAGAAGCCTTCAAACCACTAGACTTGGTGCTCTGGGGATTGTCATTTTTTCTAGGTCCAAGGAGTGGGAATCTCCAGATTCCACATCTTGCAGAGCCTGGTAGAGAGGTCAGAGCAAAGAGTATCTAGGGAGCTGGACAGGTTTACTTTCAGCTCCTCATATAGCCCTCTCTTGTAGTCCTGTAGTGAGGCCAAGAGATCTTCCTTGGCCAACGTCATGGCGCTATCTTCTGGGGTGGCAAGGTGCATGTCTCTGGGCCCCGTCGGCTTGAAGTGGCTGGACACTCTGTTCTGCGGCATCTTTTCAGAGGCATTTATGTTGCTGCCAAAGAAGTAGGCAGGTAAGTTGTAGAGGAAAACTATCAAACACATTGCGCAGTGACTGACAGCACCTGCAGCTTCCTTGAAAATTACTGTTGTGTAGTAATTGGGGCGGGGTGCCGGGATTTTTGCAACATGCCACTGAGAGAGCAGACAGATGTTAGGCCTGTACGCTTATTCAAAGCCTCACAATCAGTCCAGGTTGTCTACCTACTAGGTCAGCCCAGGACCCCCATGATGAGCACCTGCTATGGGAACATTGCCTCCAATGTTGACGTCCTTATCCGGGGGGGGGGGGGGGGGGGTTCCTTCACAGGTATTGCAGGAACAAATAGCCTTTGCAAGACGGACTAAATGCTGCTGGAGGGCTACAGTTACCCTGTTGTGAGCTGGGCGGCAAGCTAAGGCAGCCAGTGTGCGTTATGAGTGGTAGAGGCCCATGTTCAGGTGCTGTTTAAGCCCTCCACAACATCTATCCTCAGTAGGCCCGTTATGCCCTGCATCTCTCCCTTTACCTAGGGAACTGTCCCTCACAGCCTCTATTTTAAACTCAGGCAAGCCCACCTGAAGCATTCCCTCTCAAGTTCCCGGGATGCAGTCCTGACCCGTTGACGCAGAGGTGAGGGGCTCAAAGTCTCATAAGCAATGCATTCCATTCACCTACAGCTTGCTGAGCGGCATAATGGCAGCCGTAGCACTCTCCTTTTGCATCTGTGAGTCGGGCTATTACTGAAGCTGATCAGTGCGCTTTGGGGGTTCTGGAAACCTCTTTCATGTCACGCTTCTGTGGCATGCCAAATCCGTTAAATTTGTCCGGGGTCTCTTGCCGTTTTGATTTCCAAGTTGAATGCCTAATAGCTTGTGTGGTTTAGCTCCACTTGACCATGCTGGTTGGCCACGCCTGTCACCAGTTGTATTTTTGACATTGAACTTCAAACAGTTTTGGCTCAACAATTATGGCTTCATTCTCCATGACTTAATTTTTCTTATTTTGTTTGTTTTTGGTTTACATCCACTTTTACTATATTTGCATTTGTTTAATAAAATCAAGTCTAAGATTGGTGTTGTAGTTATTTTCTGTATTCATTTAATTATTTTTCCTTCCATTATACATGTAAAAAAAAACAAAGGATTGTTTATTCATAAATTAATTGCAAGCAGGTGATTTTTTCAATAATATCTACTATGACAAGACCAAAACCAACTAGTATTTCATTTATTTTCAAACAGAGTTTTCTATCAAAGTTGCATTAAACATAACAAACCATACATAGCACAAATACTGAGTGCCCTTTTTACATTTTCAATCCTACACCTTGCCACCATGGAAAACGGGGATATAATGAATTGAATCAGATTAAAGAGGGAATATTTCATTGGATTATGTCATCAGCTAGAGTCAGATCTTCAGCCTCACAATACGAATTGCACAAAAATAAAACCAATAGTTCTGATTCCTGACAGTATTCAATTTTAAGGCCACATGATAAGTGCTTCACACTGTTGCAGGACCTGGGGGGAATGTCACAACCAATTTTAAGTGCTGTGCTACAAGAAATGTTTCTGCAATAGAGACACATCAACATATTCATACACTTAACACAAAGGGGCTGATTACGATGATTACGATGAGTGTCCGACAGATTCCAACCTCAGGTCGGAGGCTTTCCGACACTCATCGTCAATTTCATTTTCGACCGGTTGATTATGTTACAGGCGGTCAGAATTTAAAGTGAACGGTCATTCCGGCTGGCTTCCGACACACTCCTGGAGCCCGTCTGCCAGTTGGAGACCAGCCCGTAATCCAAATGGGAGTAATTTCCGCCTTCTGGATTACGATGCACGGTTTCTGGCAGGGTGTCCATGCTGACCTTACCGACAATGAAACCGTGTCGGAAAGTGTGTTTGGGGACCTGCTGTTTTCGTCCTTCGGTTAGAGGCCAAGGGGGCACCATATGTGCCACCTTGTTGATCCCTGCACCTTGTGGCAGGCACCTTGAGATGCCTGCCACGGAGTGCAGGAATGAACACAGACTCCCATTCCTCTATGGGAGCTTGTTTTACAGCCGGTTTACGGCCATAGCACGTCGTTATTAGGCAGTTGGGACTGCCGACTAGAGGATGACCTGTCCAGTTTCCGCGACAGTGTCGAGGGACACAAGTCTGCCCGACATCCAAATAAGTGCATTTGGCCAATGTGAAGGGGGATGACTATGTTTTTGGTTGACTACCACATGTGGTGATAGCAAATCAAGCAGCACATATTGGCCTGGTGCCAACAATCAACAGGAAGCAAGTCAAACACAATCTTAATGACTTCCATTCAAAGACTGAGCAAGTTGTCTCAGGCTGAGATATGTACACACATGGTCTGTGTGTAGGTTCCACAGTAACAACCCATGGCCCCTTTCTAGGTTGAAACAGCTGCCTTTAACTGCAAATGCCACAACTTTTAAATGTCCAAACGAAGATTACATGGTGAAGATACCTAAAACAGATTAAATCAAAAAGATGAAAATGGAACATAGGTAAATTGACACATTACAAAGTCAGGTTTTTGAGGACACATTTTCCAATGCACATTCAAAACGAGCACAAAAGTAAATGGTTCAAAACTTTAATCCACAAAGAACTGTGTGTCGGATTTCCCTGAACTTGCCCTTCCTAAAAAATGTCCAGACCAGGCTTTTTTCCTCATTACATCAATAGTTGGTTTAACAGTTAATACAATAATATGTAAAGAGATACTTATGAAGAAAATTGTCATTACATCCTGACATAACTCAACTCCTTCCTCCTCACCACGATCATCTTCATTTGGCATTTCAGTATCAACATCTGGTGGCTTTCCATGGTCCCCATCCTCTGTGATGTAAGGAATGTTCAGTCGCAGGGCCATGTTGTACATGCAGCAGGCCATAGTGATTTGGCACACTCTTTTGGGTGAGTAGAAGAGGGCTACACCATTCTTGTCCAGACAGTAAAATTTGGCCTTTAGGAGCTCAAAATCCCAGTCCACTGGCCTCCGTGTTCTCCAATGGGCCAGTGGATGTCCCCTGGCATTGTTGGATTTCTCAATGGTGCCAACAACCATGGTTAGTTAGGATAAGCTGTGTCTCCTAAATGGAACAAAAAGCGAAGAGCCTAGATATATAACACCATTTCAGATGATTCACTTTGAAATTACCCCAGCAATGTTATGTCAGATTGTATTTATCAACAAGCCAGGCCCACTCAAGTCCAAGCTGTAACATTTGCAGGGATATGCTGCTGTACCGTAATATAAAGGAATCATGGACTGAACCAGGGAAATACTCACAGACACTTGTGTTGTACAAATCGGCTGAGCAGACAATGTGCACATTGATTGAATAGAAATGCTTCCTATTTCAGTAGACTTGTTCCCTGGCATGTGGTGGTGCTAAGGCAATGTTGGTTCCGTCAATAGCTCCAACCACATGTGGTAGGCAACCCAAAGCAAAGAAATTGTTCTTCACATTTGAAAAAATCCTCATGTTGTGGAAACTGGATGAAGCTTTTGTTGTGTTTCGTCATTGACAAAAAACTTGTAGTACACCACTGAAAGGTGTCTGTGACATTCCACCAGATACTGCCACAGTGTATTTGAATGATTCTGTGGCCACAAAATCAAATACTGCCATGAGTTTGACAATTACTGAAATAGATGTGGGATTTCTGTTGTGAGGCAGAAGATCTGGCTCCATTGATGACAAAAATCCAGTACAGTTTGCCGATTCAATCTAATCCTTTTGATAATATTGCATTCTTCCAAGGTGACAAGGTCTGAAAATGGGCAGTATTCTTGAGGCTGCCAGCTCTTCTCTCTCCCACGGTTCAAATGTCTGCATTGGAAGAAGTGTGAACAATTTAAAACATTTTACACATAAATTGTTTTTGATTATTAACACAAATGTAATGTAGTGGTACAAATATATATTGTTTCTCAACCTATTTAAATGTTGGGCTACATGCATTTTTGAAAATAACAGTAGCAATGGGGCCGGTCCGCAGAATCTGCCCCTTTGCGACTGGTAATTTTGGATTTGGGATGCATTATCCCAAATGCAAAAATCGCAATTTAAGTAATGGCTAAATTTGCAATTACTTAAACATTTAGGGAAATTGTGATTCCTTGAACACAATGCATTAACCCTCAAAAAATTGCTACTTCGCAATTATGAAATGCAAATTACCATCAATTCCAAGTTCATGGTAATCTGTGAAAAATTTGAAAAATGCACAAAGTGCATTTTTCAAAGTTCCATGTTGCACACATACATGCCCTTGGGGCATGTGTGTGTGCAACATGTGATAACAATGCAAATTCAGGGGTGCATCAGGGTGTCCTTTTGGCTCCCTTGCACCCTTGAAATTGCAGGAACAATTTGTGAGTACCTATTTGGTACTTACAAAATTCACATGCAATTCCCATTGATTCTGATGGGCCTCTAGGTCCATGGGATGGAATGGGAAGCAATTCCGTAATTGTGATTCACAATTTGCGAGTCACAATTAAGAAATGTGTAGGAATCACAATTTTTTGGCAATTTCTACATTCATCAGCATATGGAATCCCAAAATTGTGATTTTTTAAAAACCGCAATTTAGGATTCGCAAAAGCAAACTTTGATGCATGTGGCCCTTTATTTCTTATTGTTGGTCATTTTTACTTCACAAATGTCGTTTTTCAGCTGAAAATATTTTAAATGTGAAAGATTTGTAAAGATTACATTTCTAATGCATTTTCTAAAACTTTTTAAAATATGTTTTGTATAAAAAAATACCTGGAGGTGAGAATAACACCCCACAAATATTGCATTAAACCACAGTAACACACTACATGAAATTTAGTTTTTAAAATACTTGTGTGTCCTTCAAAGTTGAATATGTAAAAAGTAGCTACCATTTTGACTGGTGGTGACACACTCAATAGTCACAAACACACTTTTTGCCCATTTAAAATGGCAGCTACCTGACCTTGCCGTTACAACCTTTTCAATCAGATGTCCACGGCAAAAGGTGACCGTGTAGTGGATGTTCAACTCCATGATGAACACAGCCATAGTCTAACATGTGTGAAAGCAATACATGCAATCTGATGATCGCTGTCAAGAGTCTTACTTGACGTTTCCCAGGTACTTCACAGGAGCAGAATGCTGCTAGTTCCCAATGCCTCTCTGAGTTTCCCTCCACGCTCCCTCGGTATCTTTCTAGGGAGTATGTAGGAACCACCGGGGGGGAAAGGGATAAGGGACAGAGAAGAGACAGCCTCGTCTTCAATTACTGGAGTCGTCTATCAGCTGCTACTCTATTTGCTTTTTGCGCTGTTTTTGTAGTTTAGACAGTGTAAAACAAATGAAAAACATTTTTATGATCTTCACTAAGGTTCTACTACGACTTTATAATTTTCTTATTCCAATTGTAACATACCCCTTGAGACTGGGCTATTGCCTCTCTTCTTATCAATAGGCTCCAAACGATGTTCAAAATACGTCACTATCCTGTAGGGATGCAATTACAATTTTAAGTAACTAATGTGCAGTCTATTAGCTAATGCATTTACTTATCAAATACTATTGATAGAACTATTAACCTTTGTATTCTTTTTTAGGTCGGTGGAATTAACTTTGTATTACGGTACAGCAGCATATCACTGCAAATGATACAACTTGGAAGTGAGAGGGCCTGGCTTATTGGTGAAGCACAGTATTTTCCCTTATTTTTTTACTTAATTAAACCTAAGATTCTTAGATAAATAGCCTTTTCTAAGTGAACACTCTGAATACTAAGCTGAGAGCTAATTGAGGTCTGAATTACAGAAACAAGGTTTCAAAAACTACTGAGTAATTTGTCTTAACATTTTTTGGAAATCAGCTGCTAGGAGCTGTACTTGCGTGACTGGAACTGGCTTGCCTAATCTTTCAATTCAGCAACAAAGCCGGTAATGAGCTGCCGGCACTTTGATAGCTCGTAAATCTTCTGCCTCAGAACTCCTTTGAAGAACCCTTCGCGTAGCTCAAAGAAGACTACTGATGGTGGAACAAAACAAATTCACTAACTACACTTTCTCTGAAGAAACACAGGCGAAGCACCAAGCACTGCTGCAACAGCAACGGTCTCGGTGAAGTGCTCACAGCTGAGGGCAAACATGAGCCTCAGCTGTGCTAGGAATCCTCGCACTCATTTTTGGAAGGCTGGAGCGCTGACCTTAGTGCTTCCAGCCATCTTTAAGGACCGCACTTTGACCAGTTCGGTCCAGGTCTTGGTGGGTAGCCTACCGGGGAGGCATAAGGCTTTAATAAACCTCCTTCTGCCAAATACAGAAATAGTGCCCACAATCTGAAATCTATTTTGCCAGAGTCTTAGGTTCCTGACAATCGCGTACGTCGCATAGATGTATGTGGCGGTTGGAAAAAAAACTTACTTGCCTCCTAACACTGCAGCCATCAAGACCTCCTCTACTTTTGCCGCTGTTACTGACCTCTGGGAGCAATGATGTCAGGTTGAAAAAGTGAGAGGACCTGTGCCTTCTTACCAGAGAATTCGGAAAAGGGGGTGGTGATGGACAGAGTCTCTGAATTAAGCAGAACACTCCTACCCAGTCAACAGATCAGGGCTTGATCCATCATCGTTTTTTAGCTCACTGCACCATCCCAGCTCAGAACCTGGCTACATGCAAATTAGTCTGTCCCTGGCCCAGTGCATCATGGGAACAGGGCAGCCCAAACTACCAAGCCAATTCTTTTACTGGAAAGGAAACAAGCTTCCAGGGACCGGTTTCTGGCATTACAGCCGTCTTCGGCCCGGCTTGCTTGAATCCTGATGGTGCAGTGAGCAAGGGACTCATGTCTGAGCATACCCTTCCACGCTTATGGTGGACAAAACGATTCAGAAAAGGGGGTGGTGATGGACAGAGTCTCTGAATTAAGCAGAACACTCCTACCCAGTCAACAGATCAGGGCTTGATCCATCACTGTTTTTTAGCTCACTGCACCATCCCAGCTCAGAACCTGGCTACATGCAAATTAATCTGTCCCTGGCCCAGTGCATCATGGGAACAGGGCAGACCAAACTACCAAGCCAATTCTTTTACTGGAAAGGAAACAAGCTTCCGGGGACCGGTTTCTGGCATTACAGCCGTCTTTGGCCCGGCTTGCTTGAATCCTGATGGTGCAGTGAGCAAGGGAATCATGTCTGAGCATACCCTTCCACGCTTATGGTGGACAAAACGATTCAGAAAAGGGGGTGGTGATGGACAGAGTCTCTGAATTAAGCAGAACACTCCTACCCAGTCAACAGATCAGGGCTTGATCCATCACCGTTTTTTAGCTCACTGCACCATCCCAGCTCAGAACCTGGCTACATGCAAATTAGTCTGTCCCTGGCCCAGTGCATCATGGGAACAGGGCAGACCAAACTGCCAAGCCAATTATTTTACTGGAAAGGAAACAAGCTTTCGGGGACCGGTTTCTGGCATTACAGCCGTCTTCGGCCCGGCTTGCTTGAATCCTGATGGTGCAGTGAGCAAGGGACTCATGTCTGAGCATACCCTTCCACGCTTATGGTGGACAAAACGATTCAGAAAAGGGGGTGGAGTTGCTGTCATGAGAGGTGCTCTCCCTGTATGGCCAGCTCTATGGCTTTCCTGAGGAACAGATGCATGTCTGAAATGTATATGTGAATGTCTAACTGTTTTTATTTCCATTAACGCAGGCTACAATGTCTCTTTGAGGTCCTGAACGAAGTGTACTGAGTGATGCGAAGTGTCATATATTTTTTTCCTTACAGAGGACCTAGATGTTTGGGATTTCCAGGCACTTTACTATGTTAAAAAAACAACAACATTAGTATATGTTGTGTGTTTAAAGTCCTATGGCCCCATTCATCAAACAAAAAACTGGTTGCAAACTTCCCCTTTGCGACCTGTATTTTTGCATTTGGGATGCATCGTTCCCAAATGCAAAAATCGCAAATTGCGATTACATTTAAGGAATCGCAAATTACTCTGCCTTGAATGCAATGCAAGATACCATTTAAAATAGCGATTTAGCTATTAGGATCTGCTATTTGCAGAAAAATTATACCAGATAGTAAATAGCAAAAACTTTGAAAAATTTACTAAAGTACATTTTTAGGTCAAACCTAGTGCAGGGCATGTGCTGTCTCAGGAGACACATTTAGTAAGTGGCTTTTCAAAGTGCTGCCAAAGGCTTTTCCCGGCCACCAGCGTGCAGTTACGCTCATTGTGAACTTGCACAGGAGCCATCTGGCTTTTGTAATGGCTCATTAAGCCTTACAGTGCCTGAACCATGCTCCTCCACCCCCTCTCTCTTGAGTTCTCTCTACCATTCTCGGTGAACAACAGAAACAAATTCAGGAAGCACGCAGTAGCTGCACACGCAGAAAACCACTTAACAGTGCATTTCTACGCTATTTTAACACACAATATCAGCACAAAAACAAAAAGGAATTGCATAAGCAAGAAAAGTACAAATATTGAAACTGCAGAAAAGGATCAACCTAAAAGAATATTCAAATATTTACGATCATTGTACAGGACGCCAAACTCACCTGAAAGAATGAGCTCCTTTGGTTTTTTCTCCAATGAAAAATTTAGTCCCGGCGCTGTGTTTGAACAGATCCATTCAGAATAAGTGAGAACACATGTGCAAGGTTCATGTTCAAGTAAGCTGGTAACTAGCCGGTGATAGACTTCGAAGTAACTAGAGACTAGTCTGACCCCTGTGACCCACACGCCTTGAAACTAGGACGGGTTGTGTATTACGTTGCTCATTGCAGCACCTTCTGTCCCATTTGCCTATAAATATGACCTGCCTGATTATTATCGACATTTAAAGCCTTTTTGGCTGGTGATCAACGGTGGCCCAGAAAGGTGATTTTTATGTCTCGACAAATGTTGTATATAAGCAGGGGGTGTCTTAAGAGTAACTTGCGAGTCATGTGAATTTGACCAGTTTTTGATGAAACGCACATACCATGGTGTGGACAGAATTATTGAAAGAATGCTGTTGGGAAATGGCGCACAGCTTTATTAAAGTCGATCGGTTGGGGAACCAGGTCTCTCATATATTGGAACAGACTTTAGTGCAGAGCAAAACAGTGGACTCAAAATGGAGGGGTGGGGTGTTGTAAGAGAAGGGCGGAAAAAGAAGCTGCAAGGATGAGTGATCTAAGCGACGAAAGTGTAAGATATTGGACGAGAGAGGCACGAGTTAGAATGAAGATTACACATATTTGGTATTTGACAGCATGCATGCATTACATACTTACATGTAAAAAAGTGTGATGATTGTACTTTTCAGAGATAGAACAGTACCTTTTGCAATCCAGTGTAAACACTACCTAGGAGGCACACGATACAGCCAATAACGTGAAGGTGAGATTAATAAACTTCTCAGAGATGATTTAAGATGTGACTAACAATGTCTCAAACTGGTGGCTGGAGGAGATTACTCTGATACACCGGCGGTTTACAGGGGCCTGACCTAAAGTCCATTCATTGTGTTTTGAGCACAAAGGGCTTGCTTTGCCATAGCAAACGAGCATTGGCATAGCCAATTGGTCTCGCCTTTGGGATATTATATTTATTTAGTTATGCAGCACAATACCCTTACTGCAACAACTTTAACTGTTGCATGGCTAAACACGTATAAGATCCCAAAGGCGAGACCTATTGGCTATGACAATGCTTGTTCAAAGTTGCAGGTTACACACACACACATGCCCTAGGGGCATGTGTGTGTTTGCAACATGTGTGCACCTCTCAATTTCAGGGGTGCAACAGGGTGACCTTTTGGCACCCTTGCACCCTTGAAATTGCATGCGCAATTTGTGAGTACCTATTGGGTACTCACAAATTGGGCATGCAATTTCCATTCATTCCTATGGGCCAGTAGGACAACAGACATGAATGGGAAGCCATTCCTTAATTGCGACTCACAATTTGAGAGTAGCAATTAAGGTATGTTTGGGAATCGCTATTTTTTAAGCGATTCCTACATGCATAGGCTTTTGCGATTCCTTAATATTCGCAAATAAGGAATTGCAAAAGCCTACCTTGATGCATGTGCCCCTAGATTCTAATTGGTGTGTATGTAGAGATATATCCTTGTACATATATGAATTACATGTGAACTGTAGAAATCTCACATCATGTAAATTAGAAAACACATTATTTTGTCTTCACAACTGTAAATGTATATGTTTTCTATACAAACCAAATTAAAATAATGTTTACCATGTGTATCACGAATCACTCAGCCTAGATCAGGTGTCTCTAAACAGTTAATTGGGAGCTCCTAGTAGTTCCCAGACCCCTTCAGATTAGCACATAACTTTGAGATCAGCTATTAGATAGGCACAAGGTCATTTTTCCATATAAACTTTAAGAGAAGTTTATGTTTGTTTGACGTCATGATCATCAGGCTGCAGATGGCAGGGCAACTCATCAGTAGTTCACAATGTTTTGCACAGATCTGAATTAGCTCACATCACAAAAAATGTAGGAGCCTCCTGGACTAGATGATGTCACTGGCCGGAATTAGTGAGTGTAGGGCATGACAAGGCATGAGGGTAGACAACAGGTCACTACAACACATGTTTTATGGTAACTTAGGAACCATGCTTGTGATAGATGTAGTAAAATTGTGTTACATCAATACAAATAAACAAAAAGTCACAGAACCATTTTTTCTTTTTCGTTTCTTGTATCCTCATAGGTCAACGCTCATCAGAAGCAAGACATCTGGGAGACCATTGCCAGGAAGGCGCGAACCCTGGGGGTCCTCAAGCTGTACAGCGTCCATTGCCACAAGTGATGAGAGGACCTATGAGGGTGGACAAGAAAGTCAGCTGAAGTCCAGCTCGGCAGTCCTCCTAATGTGTGAACCATGTGTGAGGCACGCTAACCCCCCAATGGATGACATTCTTGCAGTGGCTCATCCCGTGCTTGATGGGCATTTGAGAGTACAACAGCTGCAACAAGAATGTAAGTTCTTATTTGAGTTTCACATGGTAAATGACAAATATTTTGTTACAGCCAGGATTTTTCCCATCAACATTAACGGTGACCCAATGCACAAGAAGAGTTCATGAAGGTGTAAGTTTTGCCAATCTTATGTGCTTTGTCTATCAATGTTTTTGGAAAGGATCCCTTCTGATTCCTGTTTACTGCCAAAGGATTGGGCTGAGTAAACAAATGACTACCTAAACTACACATATACATCAGATTGTTTAATGTCATTAGGGGCTGTTGTACCAAACAGGCCAATTGTCTTTGTTGTGTAAGGTGTAATGCTCCTTCACTATTCTGGATAATGTAATGGTAGATCAATTTCATTTGACATTGCATACAATGCAGTTATGCTGCAGTGGATGTTTCCAACGTCACATTGTACTAAGAGATATTTTAGAGTCAAATGTGAATAAGCAGTTGCTCTGTACTAAAGTGGATTAGAAATGTATCAAGCCCTATGTATTTACTTATGTTATTGGGGTCAGTTCTCAATCCACAAAGACAATATGTCAACATGTCTTGAACAGCATAGGTTACTTTATATCGTGTGTTACATTGATGAATTACTTCGGTATTGAAACCATATAATATGTTGTAGATTTGTACAATACAATAGTGATAAAAGAGTTACTTGACGTGAGTGTAATCATTGTGAAACAGGAAAACAAAGGAGGCAGGCTTTCAGTTTCTACAAATGTTGGATCATTGCAGTATTTGTTGACACACATTGATTCATATTTTTCTTTTAGTGTATGTCAATAAATCAGCTTTTTGGAACTTGTACACACAGCGTCCAAAGGTATATTTGGTGTATATCCTATTTGGTGACATAAGTTCACTATTCTGGAGAACAAAGGCCAACCATTCAGAGAGTTCATTAAGAGAAATGATTATGGTTAAGACACAAGGTCATATTTGATGTAAGAGCTTCCTTGGGGAATTACAGTACTGTGAGCAAATGGTGTCTGATGATGTTTCCTACATGCATGAGATGATGATGTAAAGAACCAAAGTTTGTGAGCCTTGTAGCAAGTGCAGTGGGAAAACTAGGAAAATGTTTTTATAAAGTTGTTGATCAGTTGGTTCAATTCACACAGCTGCAATAGAACTATTGAATAGGTCTTTTCAGCATAATCTGAAGAAGGTCAAGGAGACATTGGCCACAAAGGCAGGGTAGCAGCTGGACACTGTGTCCCGGAGGGTGAAAGGTACTGGCATACAGAGCTCCAGCTCAATATCTTCTACAGAGCCTCCCGAGTGACCAGTCTTTCGTGGTTGCGGACCCTACTGATCCTGTTAAATCTGCATCCTTGTATGCCACCCAGAGTATATTCTCTACCCTCCCTCTTGCTTCCCCCCAGTTGGCCAACCCTGCCCCACAAAAAGAGGTGGTATCTCCTTCGCTCTAGGCACCTTAACCACTGCCTTGTCCACTGGCTGAACTGAGTGAGGAGGCTATTGACCTCCTCCGCAGCATCGATGTAAGTCAGACTGCACTCCTGAATGTCATCCAGTGTATTGTGCCCCAGCTCCTGCCCTTTCCCATCCCAATTCCCTATTCCCAGCCCAGTCCAAAGCACACTCACACCTTTGCACACACCCACTACAGCACACACAAGCTGCACACATAAACATAAACACAGAGACCACAAAAAACACAACCACACAACCAAAAATCAGATACCGCAGCCACCACCACACTTACATGCACCCCCCACTACCTCCGGCACATCCACAGCCACTGCAGCCAACACCATATCCACATGTCCCACTTTCACCACGAGCACATCCACAGATACCGCAGCCACCACCACACCTATATGCATCAACCCCACCGCCAGCACAACCACAGACAACACAGCCACCACCACACCGACATGCATCACCCCCACCACCAGCACACTCACAGACATTGCAGCATCACCACACCCACAATAGGGTTGGGGAGAATTTGTGGAGTTTCAGTCTGTTGAATTCCATGGAGCTGCCAAAAAAATCTATGAAATTCCAAGGAGTTCTGTATGCACAGTAAGGAGGATTCTCACACCACCCTTAAACTTGGAGAACATTTCGGCAATAGCATCTACAAGGCAATGTTCCTAGTGTCCTCTGAGTCTTCCCAGTTTCGACGCACAACATCCTGGCTGCATCTGCTAGGCGTTTCTATCCCTTGTGCATCTACACATGAAGGCAGGATTTTTCTTCAAAGTCACCCGCTCCATCACTCCATCCAGGGCAGCCAAGGCAACCCAACCCTTGCCATTCCCGCACTCACATCAGATACAACATATACCCAATGTTTCCGCAGAGGCGTCTTGAAACAGCTCCTTGAGTACTTTTTCAAAAGCCTGCACTCCTCCTGTGGCTTCAACATGCAGCTGGTGCACCTGAGACACATACATGCCATAGCACATGCAAACAACCTCCTCTCTCCAGGCACTTATAAGCAGCCCATAAACATCAGGTACCAGTACCAAGGTCTGAAAAACTTTGCATCTATCCACACAAAGTGAAACTACCAAACGAGCGACACACAGCTGCATGCTCAATTGAAATATGAATAATCAACTAGCGCAGTGTGAAAACAGGCGCCCATTATGGACTATGTGGAATTATTTTTTATGCGGGCAATTCAGTAATGCTAATCAGACTTTGTGGAGGAGATTCAGCTGTCTTCTGCCCCTCCCTTCTTACTCCCTTACTTTGCACAGGTGTTGTGTACACTGAGTTCACGTTAGGGATGTTCCTCCTTGGTCTAGATGAGTAACACAATCGTCTCCTGTTGCTACCTATCCAGTTCCTCTTTAGGGCAGAAGGCCACCAAGCCGGGGCACAGGGCAGCCAGGTTCAGGAAGGCAAGCCCCCTAAAGCAAGCAGAGCCTCCTCTGTACAGTAATCTGTTTAGGTGCATCGCTGGCATAGCAGGGTCACATGGTGGTGCTGGGAGAGCCCTGGTGTTTTCTTACAGTCTCGGGAGAGCAAAGGAACTTGGAAGAGTTGGGAGACACCAATCCCCTTGGTGTCCTTCCTGCAGGAGAACCGTCTCGCTGTCTCTGGTGTGTAGGGGTGCAGGGTAGATCACAGGCACTGCCCTGCTTTATGCCTGTTCTTAGGGGATCCGATGAAGCAAGTCTGCTCTGGCTCAGAGCTTTGCATCTTGCATGTACTGTTGTTCACGTGAGAGTCCCGAAAGCAGGAGGTCTCATGCACAGCACCCCGGTACCTCTACTTTGTTTGTTTCCCTCTGAGTGCTCACGGGATCATTCCTGCCATGTGTAAACCAAGGAAAAACAAAGTTGCAGTGAAGGTGTGGTGAATAGCCTTGGATTGGATGCAGGGTAACTCTTGCTTTGGGATTGGCTTACTGATTCCTCACTGTTAATTGGCTAGTGGATGTTGGACACTGTAAAGTGTTTTGATTCGCTATTCAGGCCCAGGGGCTACAACTCCCACCACTCCTCATGCAGATAGGTATATTCAGCCTTATTCTGACTCACCCTGTCCCCTGGAGCCCCCTGCCCCTTTCACTCACAATCCAGACATGGAATACACAACCTAGCAGAGGCAGGGTTGGATGGTTAGGCAAGAAAATACCTACTTTCTAAAAGTGGTATTTTCAAACACAGAATGTTAAAACCAACTTCACTAAAAGATGTATTTTATCATTCTGACTTCAGGCATACTAAGCTCAAATTTTCTACCTAGTCCCTGAGTCAGTTTCGATTATAATATGTTATAATCAAACTGCCCATTCTGGCCTATGGGAACAGGTAGCCTTACAATAGTGAAAAACAAAATTGGCTGCTGAATTCACTATCAGGACATGCTACACACATCAGGGCATGCCCCACCTTTTACATACAATGCACCTTGCACTAGGGCCTATCTTAGGGGTGACTAATATGTAGAAAAGGAAAGGTTTCGGGACTGGCAACTGGGTGCACTTGCCAAGTCAACATAGCAGAGCCAGGCTGCAAACAGGCTCTGCAATGGCAGGTCTGAGTCACATTTTGCAATCTGCTTCTGTGGGTGGCACAACCAGTGCTGCAGGCCCTCCAGCAGCATTTGATGTACAGGCCCTGGGCACACATGGTGCACTATACTAGGGTTTGACAAGTAAATTAAATATGCCACTCATGGAGTCAATAATCCAATGCAACACTTTACAATAGGGAGCACTTGCTCTTTGGCACTGAATAGCAGTGGTAAAGTGCCCAAAGCATCTAGACCAGCAAAACACATAACAAAAACACAGGAGGCAACAGCAAAAAATGGAAGGGAGACCCACACAAATGGTGCCAGTTCTAACAATGGCCAATAATTAACAGGGCGAAGGTAGAGACTGTGAGGAATATGGGAGCCAGTATGACCAATGTGGTTGGCTGTCTGCTTTCTCCGGGGCAAATAATCCCTGGTGTCCTCCATAGGGTAGTAATTACTGGTAATAATGTGAAATCTCATACCGATGTTTGCCTTTGGGTGGGGAGGCTAATGCAAAAAGAACAATTGATGGACAGAATGCGGCACTATGTCATACATCCACCACAGTACAGAGATCTGGGCCTAAATCCATTGTTTTTTTGCTCACCCTGCCATTACACTTTGGACCCAGCCATATGGAAATCAGTTCAGTTCAAAGACTTTATTGTGGTTGGATAAAACCATAAAAACGCATTCATTTACAGAATTTACAATTTCAAATTGTTGTATAATATACATTATTTTTGTTATCAATATAATTTCATCATCATTAAAATTCATCATCGTGGGAAAAAATTTAAAAGATAGAATAAAAGATTTAAATTAAATATACCAATTTAGAACAATAAAATTTCCCTCTAATCTACTCATCGCATGAGCATGGCACAAAGTCACCTCCTCACAAAAAATTGCAGCTCCACGGATTAACCTTATTACAGATGATGGAACTCTAAACTTTATTAAGCAGATTCCTACAGATTGTCCACATAGAGAACAGGAACTTTGCTATAGCAGTCACATAGACTGGGTCGGTATCTGTCTTTAAAATCTTAAAAAATACAAGATAGTTCCAAATGCCCATATTGTTGCAGAGTTGGATAATCCATTTCTGCCTAATTCTCTTATATGGCGCACAGAAGAGGATAACATGGACAGCAGTTTCCTCCTCCCTTAGGCATCCGGGGCAAGGCTGAATGAAGCCTCCCGCCCACCTATCTGTGATTGCATATAGGGGTAAAGTTCCATATCTAAATTGGAGGTACAGCTTTATCGCTAATGTAGGTTGTATAGAATCTATTACCTGTTCGAATTTGTAATAAGACTTAAAGTCCAAGAAACCATACGTTAGGCTCGAAGTATTTACAGATCGAAATACTTTCATTAAGTTATGCTCTTTTTTCTTATTTGCCAAAGTTTTCTTAGGAGTGGCTGGACAAGATACCCCTGGATTAGTCCAAAGGTTCTCCATGCCAATCAGAATAAGAGAGTGCCTTACAAATGATAACCAAGGAATGCTGCCTGCTCCTATCAATTAATCAATCAATCAAAACATTTATATAGCGCACTACTCACCCGGAGGTTCTCAAGGCGCTAGGGTGAGGGGGGTCTGCTACTGCTCGAACAGCCAGGTCTTGAGTTGCTTCCTGAAGGAGAGGTGGTCTTGGGTCTGACGGAGGTGGATGGGGAGGGAGTTCCATGTCTTGGCTGCCAGGTAGGAGAAGAATCTTCCTCCCATGGTGGCTCTTCGCATGCGTGGAACGGCGAGGGCCTGGTTGGTCGAACGAAGCTGGCGGGTGGGAGTGTAGAAGGTCAGGCAGTTGTTGAGGTACCTGGGGCCCAGGTCGTGGAGGGCCTTGTGTGCGTGGGTGAGGAGACGGAACTTGATTCTCTTGTTGACGGGGAGCCAGTGCAGGTCTCTCAGGTGTCCGGAGATGTGGCTGTGGCGGGGGATGTCCAGGATGAGTCGTGCGGAGGCGTTCTGGATGCGTTGGAGTCTCTTCTGTAGTTTGGCTGTGGTTCCGGTGTAGAGGGTGTTTCCCTAGTCCAGTCGACTGGTGACCAGTGCCTGTGTGACTGTCTTCCTGGTTTCGGTGGGGCTCCCTCGGAAGATCTTCCGGAGCATGCATAGGTGTTGACTTGTCTGGTCATTGAGAGGGAGGAGTCCAGGATAAAGCCCAGGTTGCGTGCGTGGTCGTTGGTTTGGGTGCGCTGCCCAGGGCAGTGGGCCACCAGGAGTCGTCCCAGGTGGAGGAAGATGGTCCCAGGATGAGGACTTCCGTCTTGTCTGAGTTGAGTTTCACGCGGCTGTTCTTCATCCACTCGGCTACTTCTTTCATCCCTTTGTGTAGGTTGGTTCTGGCGGTGGCTGGGTCGTTGGTGAGGGAGAGGATCAGCTGGGTGTCGTCGGCATAGGAGATGATGTTGAGGTTGTGTTGGCGTGCCATGGCCGCAAGGGGGCTCATGTAGATGTTGAAGAGGGTGAGTCTGAGTGATGATCCTTGTGGTACGCCGCAGATGACTTCGGTGGCCTCGGATATGAACGGGGGGAGGCGGGCTCTCTGGGTTCTTCCGGCGAGGAACGAGATGATCCACTCGAGAGCCTTCTCATGGATTCCGATGTTGCTGAGGCGTTGTACTAGGGTGCGGTGGCAGACTGCGTCGAAGGCTGCGGAGCGGTCCAGGAGGATGAGGGCAGCTGTGTCCCCGTTGTCGAGCAGGGCTCGGATGTCGTCAGTGGCCCGATGAGGGCGGTCTCGGTGCTGTGGTTGACTCGGAAGCCGGACTACGAGGGGTCGAGGGATCCGTTTGTCTCGAGGAAGGCGGCAAGCTGTCGGTTGACGGTCTTCTCGATGACTTTAGCAGGAAACGGGAGGAGCGAGATGGGGCGTTAGTTCTTGAGATTGGTGGGGTTAGCTGAAGGTTTCTTCAGGAGGGCGCTGAGTTCGGCATGCTTCCAGCTCTCCGGGAAGGTGGCGGTGTTGAAGGAGCAGTTGATGACGTCTCGGAGTTGGGGTGCGTTGACGGAGGCGGCCTTGTTGAAGATGTGGTGGGGGCATGGGTCGGTTGGTAATCTGGAGTGGATGGTGTTCATCGTGTGGATGGTGTCTTCGGTGTTGACCGGGGTCCAGGCGCGGAGGGTGGTGGTGGGAGGCGTCGGTTCAGTGGTTGGGTGCGTGGGCCGTGTGCCGAAGCTGTTGTGTATGTCAGCGATCTTGCTGTGGAAGAATGAGGCGAGTGAGTCGCAGAGTTCTTGGGAGGGGGTGATGTCGTTGGTTCCGGCGTTGGGGTTCGAGAGCTCTTTGACGATGTTGAAGACTTCTTTGCTGTTGTGTGCGTTGTTGTCTAGTCGTTCCTTGAGTGCTGTCTTCTTAGTGGCGTGGATCAACTGGTGGTGTTTGCGGGTGGCGTGCTTTAGGGCGGTCATGTTGTCTGTAGTCGGGTCTTTGCGCCAGGCTTTCTCGAGTGTGCAGCAGTTCTTCTTGGAGTTCATGAGATCGTCATTGAACCAGGAAGCCTTCTTGCTGCCGGGTCTGCTGGGATGGTTTTTCAGGGGTGCGAGGTCATCAGCGCAGTTGGTGATCCACTGTGCGAGGTTGTTGGCTGCCTGGTTGGGGTCCGTTGAGCTGGCGGGAGGATTCAGGTTCAGGGATGTGGAGAGCTGGTTGGGGGTGATCTTGTTCCAGCTCCTATGGGGAACCTGTTGCGGGTGGTGGTGGGTCGTGGTCTTTTTGAAGCTGAAGTGGACACAGCTGTGGTCTGTCCAGTGGAGTCCGGTGGAGTGACTGAAGGAGACGTCCTTGCTGGAGGAGAAGACGGGGTCAAGCGTCTGTCCGGCGTAGTGGGTGGGGGTGTTCACCAGTTGCTTGAGTCCGAGATTGGCGAGGTTGTCCAGCAGGGTGGTGGTGTTGCAGTCCTTGTTGTTCTCCAGGTCCTAAAGATGCCATTACCACTTTTAATTCTTCCGTATAGCTGACCAGCTCGGGGATACTCCACAGCCTCTTCCAATAGAGGAGTGGGCGAGAAGCGATGGCATCCGCAATTGGACGAATATTTAGGTCCATCCTTAGCGGCCCTAATGGTGTGTTTCTTGGAAGAGTCATAATTTGCCTGATAAAGTTATTTTCAGTTATTGTTAGATCATTTGATGATGTATGCGCACATAATTCCTCCCCGTGTAGGGAAGCTGACCTAGCTTGGACTTTGTATATTTCAAGCGGTGGGCTTATGATTTTCAAAACACAGTTTTTTTTTACTTTTAACCCCCACAACCTGTGTTAGTTTTAAGTTGGCCTTGGCCTTTTAGGGGCCCCACCCCATTTTATCATTGAAAGATAAACCCAAGTAATCGAAAATGGGTACCCTTTCCAGGGGTCTGCCCTCCATCATATACTTAGTTTTATTGATGTTAACCACAAGGTTCCTTTTTTTACAAAACTGGGTAAATTGGTTTAACACCCGCTGCATACCCATAGCTGACTTTGAGAGCAGCAGGGTGTCGTCCGCAAATATAAGTGCGGGAAATTTCGAAAGGCCAGTTTTGGGGAGTCTATATCCTTGATAGCAAGAAGATCTTCTATCAGCCCATTAAGGAAGAGGGAAAAGAGGGTCGGGGCAAGCACACAACCCTGCCTAACCTCGTTCACAACCGGAAACAGGCCGTCAGTTGACCCTTCCTGCCATACCTTACTCTTGCGAATGTCCATTCGTGGAGATATTTGAGCTAGTAGATAGATATGGTGGAGCCCCCTTGGCCAGCAATATGCTCCATAGCTGGTTTCGGTCCACCATATCAAATGTTGATTTCAAGTCCACGAAAGTTAGGTATAGGCTACCCCCTTCCAGAACAACATGCTTCGCGTGAAGTAACTGGAGCCTAAATAGCTGATCTATTGTTGACGTTCTGGCCCTAAAACCCGCTTGTAGCGGAGTCTAAATATTTTTGTCTCTAATCCGGTCCTGAAGTCATTGTAATAAGACCCTTGCATAGATTTTCTGGGACACATCAATAAGGCTAATAGGCCTTTAATTTGCTGGTTCCAGAGGTGATCCATTTTTGTGGATGGGGATAATCTCCGCCCCCACCCACGTACAGGGCACTGATAAGCCCTGGAGAATTGCATTGAATAATGATAGGAGGTAGGGTACCCACACCACCTGTTCATCTCTTTAGAGATCGCCGGGGATCCTGTCTAAGCCAGGCGCTTTGTTCAATTGGAGCTTAGTTAAAGCCATTTGAACCTCTACTGCTGTGCAAGGTGGTATACACCACATAGGGTCTGGGGTTAAGAGGTTTACTGGAAGTTCACTTGCCTCAATTAACGAATTTGAATACAATTCTTTTAAATATAAGCGCCATGCTTCCTCAGAAAGAGCCGCAAGCAAGGTGCGCTTCACTTCCCTGCACCCCCTGTTAAACCAGGGGTTTCTATCACCCAAAGATTTAGGCTCGATGGAACTTGAGTTATGAAAAAAGTCTGCCCGTGTTGCAACTGGTTCCTGATGAATTCCACCCAAATCCTCACCCACACCACTCTTAGGAGGATTTTCTTGGACACTACTTGCCTTTTCTAGAAATGGGATTATACTCTTATACATTTTTGCCATATTTTCTCTAGATTGTTTAATGGTGGCCCATCAAATGCGCCTCCCTCCTTCTACTATTCTAATATCACTTCTTGGGGAACTTTCAGAGCCTTGTTCCGCATTATTCATACAGAAATCCAACTGGATAATCCGAGGATTATGGTCGCTTTCCGTACGCTGGGCAACACTAAAATCTAGAACTTTATGCCACAGTTCTAAACTGATTAAAAAGTAATCAATTACTGATGCGTGGCCCAGTCTTCTGTAGGTTGATTGCCCTGGAATATCACCCTGGAAACGCCCAATGCAGGCCCTTACAGAAAACAAATGGGTGAGAGAGATCATTTGTAGTACGAGTGGGGACCATCCCTTTACTGTATATATTTTTGGGGGTGGGACTAGCCAGATTTCATCTTCTTCTGTAGTAATCGGTGGGACACCATTAAGGGGTTCATAATGGCAGTTAAAATATCCGCTGATCATAAAAAGAACATCACCCGAAAATGAGTTCTAAAGGATTATCAAAGAATCCAGTTTGGGAAGTTCCAGCATACCATACTGGCCGAGAGTAGATGTTAATAAGTGCCAATTTTTGAAATTTGTTAGGGGTCAGTAGAATACAAGTTAGGTCAGTGCAATTAGTATTGACTCTTTTCGCCGTATTTCCAAGGTGTATTCCCACCCAGATACACAGGCCCCCTTTTGGTCTGCCTTTTGGGCCCTTAATAGCTGGCTCATGAAATGTAACAAACCCCATTCTATGAACAGGGTTTGTAGCCCAAGTCTCCTGGAAAAGGCAGTTTCCATGGAGGTCAACAAAAGCACACCACTCCAGTAGATCTAATTTAGCTGCAAGACCCGCAGTATTCCAGACAGGACTTTGAGGCCCCCTTTCTAGCCCACTAGCCCGCTCCCCATGATTGGCGGAGGCCCCTTACTCTCCAATCTACCAACTCGGTCACTGTACGAACATGAAGGAGATAAAACTTCTGGGATTGATCTGGTATTACTGAATAAGACGGTTTTATCCATTGATGTCGATTGGCCATGAGTTCCAACCTCTACTTCACTATCATCCGGGGATAGTCTTCAATTATCACTCACACCTTCTTCTCTAGGTATTAGGTATTTTTTTACCCCAGAAGTCCCTCCTTTGTTTTTAGTCCTCTGCTTCTCTAATATAGGGAGTACAGATAGTGGGGGGGGACAGTAATAGTCAGTCTACCTGATCCAATACACTATACCTATCACTTACTGGGAGGCCTAGCTGGTACTCGTTACCCCACATTCCCTCTCCATAGCTCCTACTCTCATGTTGGATTTCCCATCCACTGAAATTTCCAAAGTGGGAACGGGTAGGGGTAAGGGTAGGTGGCGGGTAAAAATAGCGTAACTCCAGTGATTGAATTGTCGAGTTGGAACGCCTAAAAGAACCCCTACAAACATAATCGACTACCCTACGATCTTTAAAATGAATAACAATACAGTCCCCGTCCACATCTTTAGGTCTATGTCCGACCCAACCCACTCTTCTAGCAAACAGAATTTGACTTTGCACATTCCTTGGCAATGGTCTATTGTTATTCAGCCAATTAATTTTTTTTTTAATTCCATGTACGATTCTGTTCTGTTAATGCCCAATTTGGGGACCCCAGCTAGAACAACAACGTAGGGGGCACTTTTCCGGAGGTAAGTCAATGTGGGATAGATCAGGCTTAGAGTGGTCGACCTTAGATTGTTTTAGTGGGTCAATGCCTGGGGTTTTCATCTTTACCACTCCCGAACGTCGTAGTTCATCAGTAACATTGTTGCTGTTGTTTGCATGGTTGATCAATTATTGGTTGTTGGATGGAAGTGGCCGAGGGGTTTGGGGGACAATTGCTGGGGTGCATAGAGTTAATTGGCAAGGGCCCATCTGCAACAGGTATTACTCGGGTTTGTACTGGGTTCACCATCATATTTTTCATATAGTCCATGTTCTTCCTAGCTAGTTCCTCTATTTTCACTAGCCTTTGTTCAATTAATGTCAATCTTCCTTCTAGGGGCTGTAATGTACATAATATAACCATACTCAATTTCTTCAGCAACAATTCTTCAATTGAAGAAGTTATAGGTGTAATATTGACAGCTTCGACAAAATCACTCACTGGGAGAGGCTCTTTCTCTATTGGCTCTGCAGTGGAGATTCCCCTGGGATTATTACGTTTTGACTGCTTGGATTTTCTGCCCCGTAATGGTGCACCCGTCCGCTTTCTTTTGGGGATAGCTCCTTCGCTGTAGGCATGAGACTCAGAAGAGGTTGTAGGTTCTTCTACAGCAGGTGCTACCTTATTTGTATCCTGGTTAGACGACAGACGGTCATTCAAATCTGCCATATTTGTCAAATTTCTACTCAGCGGTTTTAACCCACCAGGAGGCCCTGCCGTAACAACCTTTTGTTGAGTGTATTCTGGTGTACGGACTTGAGCCAAAGGGCCCAACGAGGATCTCTGGGTAAATTCCGGGTCCAAAGAAAGACGGCGTTCCGTTATAGCTATTTCATGTTCCAAAACGGAAGATGCCCGCATAATGAATTGGTCCAGTGTCCCGGCTACATGCCCTCCCGTCGTCATTTTCATACCCCTTCAGGCCGCCATTATCCCCAGTCAGTACAATATAACATCTCAAGGTACTTACAACTCCGTAGGAAGGCGTTACAGGGTGGGCCCGGTCCTGTCTCCTCCTGGCTACAACGGGCTTAAACGGGCCCGCCCTTGGCCTGGGCTTCGCTGGACGCGAGCCCACGCGCGTCCCGCGAAGCGAATCAGTCTTGACCCTGCGCCCAATAGAAACAGTTCATAAATAACAGAAGAGTGAAACAAACAAAACCAACCTCGAAAAGTTCATGTGAGGAACAAACACAGAGGAGGAGAAATGGTTAAGCAAAAACACACAGAGATGAAGTTTTTAAGAACCCTCACTCACCAGCCTAGTGGTGACATGCTTCATGTTTATGAATAGTACTAATAGGGGTAAGAGAGTGAACACTTATACCCTTACTTTCCTTTTGATTGATTTTGTTGTTGCCCAATAGAAACAGTCCAGCCCGAACTGCCAGGTCAGGTCCTTCCTGGACTGGAAAAAAGCATCCTAGGACCGGTTTCAGGTTTTCAGCCCTCATCAGCCAGGATAGCTTGACTCCAGAGGCATGGAGAGCATGGAACCCACGCCTGGGCATACCCGTCCCACTCAGGGTGACAAATGCAAAAAGATCAAAGAGGGGTAAAACTCCGAAACCGGTCCTAGGATGCTTGTTTCCAGTCCAGGGAGGACCTGGGTTAGCAGTTCGGCCTGGACTGTGCCCATGAGGCAGAGGGTCAATACTGATTTGCATATGACCAGGTCTAAACTGGGGTGGCATAGTGATCAAAATAATGATGGATTTAATCCTGATCTCTTGACTGGGGTGAATGTTTTGATTTGTTCTGCATTCCGTCCATCAATTGTGTGTCTTTTGCTTTCTCGCCCTAAGTACGCCAGGTATGCCCAGACGTGGGTCCTGGGCTCACTGTGCCACTGGAATCAAGCTATCCCGGCTGAAGAGGGGTGAAACCCCGAAACTAGTCCTAGGACGCTTGTTTCCGGTCCAGAGAGGACCTGTTGTGGCAAGGATCCTGCTCATGCACAGAACTGTGTACAGAGACCTAGGACATCGGTGAATTGTGGTGTACCATAAACTCACCTCAGTACCTAGAAAAACTCCAACCAGCTAGCATCAGTGTCACATTAACTCTTAGTCCTTTAGCAAAGGAACAAATGATTAGACAACCTAGAACATGCGACTTAGGACAAACTCAGAAATGGTGGGAAGTGAGAACACTCTTTCATTATACTCTCATACCAGTCCACAACAGGAGAAAAGTACAGACACAGGTAAGGTTAAAATATTTATTTTAACTACGTGATCTCAGGTGCAGTATCTTAGCCAACATAAGCAGACATATGATTAAAAATAATATGGTTAGCATTGTTACAATTCCATAAAATACAAAAGGAGAAATCATGTTACAATGATGGTGAAAACAGGTCTTATAGTGCCTTATTTCAACACCCTCCCTATATAGGAACTGTGTATTATTAACTAAAGAAGGTCTCTTAGGCTTGTTTGGGGGACCCCATTACCTGTCTGCTTAGTTAGAGTAAATCACATTCGGATCAGGCAAAGCTCTCTGCATCCCTGGAAACGGAAAATCTTTCAAGTGTGTGAAATCATGGCAAGTGTGCAATAATAAAGGCGCCAGAATCTTAGTTGGCTCACATCTGCCTAATTGTTGTGTCTAGAAAGCGTTACTCGAACATGTAGAAAAACACGTAACATGTTTTGATAACACTCACTGTGCAGACTAGAGGCACGATGTAAGTCTAGAGATGTCGAAAACAAAACCTTTTCTCATGTGTAGACCTTCGTGAAGGCTAACTTACAGAAACAGCTATGCAGTGTCCTGTACAAAAGCAGCAAAAGGTAAAATGGTGTTTAAACTTCTAATAAGCCATGCTAACATAACAGGCCATACTACACCCTCCCTTGATCAGGTAACGCACAATAAAGAATGCAGAGTTAAAGTTCGAATTAGGCAAAACCAAGTTCAGGAATTTTGCCAAACTTGATAATTGGGAGTGAAAACCTGAATTAAAAAGGAACCAAGTCAGTGAAAACAATCACGGGTGGCCATTGTGTGAAAAAGACCTAAAAAATTAAGAAAAATATTAAGGCATTATGGAGAAAAAAATCACCAGTTCAATACGTGTCTATGAAGCAGAAAAAGTCACACTTCAATCCAACAGCGTATATGCACTGTACGTTGCAACCGCCTCCAATAGGAAGTTGTTGTCATCATCCATGAACTTTTCAGCCATCCAATTAAGTAACGGAAATGAACATACATGCTCCTCAACCACCGGGGCCTCTAGTACCATCAGAGGAAAACTTGGGATTTCTTCGAGATAACTGCGTGCCAGAAAGTCATTGGCCGCAGTCCATATGTTCCAATTACATAGAACCCCATGAGCCGCTGCGCAGGCCATAATCCTGAAACCAGAACAATCTATTTCATAAGCAACTAAGGGACTCACTAGTAGATTAAAATCCAGGTCAGGAGACACAGTGTTGCAGAGACACAAATCCAGTGCCCATTCAAATCCACAATCCAGGCAATGGAAAACAGGCTGCACGCAAGTAAAGTAGGAAAAACCGTAAAGTTAAACCATACGCCACACTCAGAATTGCCAGAGGCTAGAGGTCCGGTTACGAAGCTGGAGCATCCGGGGCAGATCATCGTGGGGGACAGACTGTGCATCCATTCTGAAGTAAACAAATTAACAGCAGCACACCCGCTCCTTAAGCGAGAATTAACGGGAAACCGCCGAAGACACTCAAAAAAGTAGAATGAAAAAATGCTGGCATCACAAGGCCAGAACTTACTACTTTAAAAAAGTGTTCCAGGCCCGTGGTCGACGAGGCGTTAAATATTGTGTGAATCAACGCACCGAAATGCAGGGGCAGGTCTGTGTTTAATAAGGCTTTCACCTCAGTACGAGTATTTGCAACTTGAAGGACGAATGTCTCACACAGCAGATGTAAGGGGGACTTCCTTCTGAGACAAAAGAGCTCTTATTCGACTCATCTTGTTGAACTCTGCTTTCAAGGTTGGAATAGAAGGCCAGATGGAAACATCGAGCCTCCCATGTGGAGGAGGAAACAGGACATTCTTACAGCAAACTACAGGTTGGGAAATCATAACAATATACGGAATACCAGCAAGCATACCACAGCAATCTTTATTATTTAATAACAAATAACTACAGTTAGCAAGCAATGTGAAAGTTGGTTTAATAGCTGAGGTGGGGGTGCCTTTCAGAACACATGCAATATTCGGTGCTCTAACATAACATTACAAGAACCGTGAAATTGCAGGTTTCTACAGACTAAAGAGTGATCTGGTGTGGAAGTGCAGTCTTCACCTTTTAGATAACCTATTTTCCCTCTCGCAAGCACCTATATGTAAATGGGAGATTCCACACTTCATGTAAAAATTCACTACCTAAAGGTTCAAATCTGCCTATGGCATAGTGTTTCATGCATGACTCAAATTTAAACAGAGGGAAAGGTAGAGTTATTAACCCATGGATGAGCCAAACAGTATTCGACTCGGCCACTGAAAACAGTAAAGGTTTCAATTTTTCAATATGCAACAGTGAAAACGTGGCTTCTTTCATTAACATAAATTGTTGTTTAACAGTCAAATTAAAAGGCAAAAATAATGACGTTGTATTCATGTAATACCAAGGCACCTTCCCAGATTTTAACGTTTGAAGAGTCCAAGCAAGATACATTATAGAGCACAATTGATTTTGTCCATGGTACAGAACTGCAACATCGTCTTGTACAATATCAACAACAGATTAAACGATATTACCTAATGTGTACATACGTGAAGAAAGGGTGTTAATGCTATTATCTACAACAGCAAGCACTTTTTCTAAATTGGACTGATCAATAGCTCTGAGCCTAGAAGCAGCTTCAATTTGGGACAGTTTCCAAACCTCGTTGTAAGCAGCATGTATCCATCTTTTTTATCTGCCTGCTGCAGGACCTTTTACAAAATAATTTAAATCAACAGAGTTTGTCAGTGTGGACAAATGCAACGTAACTGATGCTAAGGTCGAGTGTCTAAGCCAATTCTGACACAATTTACCTGCAGAATAGGTAATGACTGAATGTTGACTCTGAAAACAGGGATCCACTCTAACCTCTGTATATCAAGGGGTCAGACCCAGAAAATGGTGTTGGCAGGAATCTGCACTTTTGCCATAAACCAGCCTTCGGGATTAATGCTGGAAAGATTAAAAGAGGAATTACTCAACAGGGCTTGTAAATCACTTAGGGAAGTACTGGTGTAAACATTCCAATAGGGGTATTCACCCAAATCAGAAAATGAAGGAGCATTTACTTTTTTAGAAGTAGCCAATCCAAAGCAGGTGGTTTGTGAAATTGTAGCATTCAGAAACAACATATGGTTCGGGATGAGACATGCAAGATGCAAAGCCTCTGTGCCTTGCACTTGCCAACTTTTAGAAGCCCAAACAGATTTAAGATCAACGGTATATTTGCACAGCTCATAGCCCTCAACAGCCAACTGGTCAATAAAGGACTTTGAATACAGTAATTTTGTTTGGGTAACTCTAACCTTGGAAGAGGACTTCTCAGTTATCCTGAAATAAAATGCATTTGGGTTTGATTGATTAAAATCAGTAAAATAAGAGAACTTTTTCAAAAGAGTTTTGAAGCTGCCTTCAACAGGTGTGGGACAATGTTCCCACTGTGTGTGGTTAACCACATTTCTAAATGAATTTAACTTATGTAGAAAGTGATTGCCAAAATGCTGGTATCCATACAAATCACCATAATTCGCAGACTCTAAATATAGATCTTCAGCATCGAAGGCAGCATAATATTTCAAATCAGAAAATAAAGCTTCTAAGGCCTGGACGTCCCAATCATCAGAATGAATATTTTGATCAACCACATCCCTCATAGAAACACGGAGTACATTGGGAACATTTATAACCTCTGTGGGACCATGCATCTGGAACTTTACCACATCCCACACAATCCCATCCAAAACCGGCCTAGCAGTTATATTCACAAACGTTTGGTCCCTCTTCATGATGTGCGAAGAGGAGTGGGGGGGCCAAAGTTCCATCAATTAGTCTAATTGAAGTTTTTTCTTTAACCTAGTGTCCATTAACAAAACGAAAAAAATACACCACTAAACCGATGGACATGAACAAAAAGATTGCAAAAAAGTACCAAGCAAATGTAAGTCCAAGGTGGAATCAAAAAATGTTTTTTAAACCAGGTAGCAAAAATCGAAACTTTTGAAGGGGCCTTAGATGTTGTAGAGCCAGTGTCAAATGTAAAACAGGATTGATTAGCCACAGGGGTCTCCAAATCAGGCATAGACAAGTCAGTGAGGTAAGTTTATTCAGTATCATTAAGAGGATAACCATGAATTAAATAAAGGATTCGCAACTGTATTCATTTCAATGGCAATATCAGGCCCGATGGCAGGATCCGGGACCAAAACAGAGTGTCGCACCATTGCTGGACACGAAACTGCAGGTGTCATACTATGAGGAATCGGCCACCCTGTGTAGTTTGACATTGTCAATGGAGATGTACCTGTTCCCCTTTCGCCAAGGAAGAGGAGGTAAATTGACTGTATTGTGTACCCTGCACGCCAAGCACAGGAACTGGAGCTCTATAGGAGGGACCATGTTCCTTCTTGTTCTCGATCTTCTCTCGGACCAGTTCTCCAACTTGGGGTAGCCAGCCGACTACCGGAATCTGCAACGCAGCATCAGGTGTGGAGGGCAAATGTTCCTTTGCAAGACTGTCTCTGGTCTTTTGTTGGTTCGGTAAAACATTAGAATATTCATCTACATCAAAGGATGCCGCTGCCGCCGCCATGTCTAGACCATCAAGGTCCGGGTCAAACATTTTGATGCGGTTACGGTTTGAAAACTTTATTTCGATTCATAAAAGTATAACAAAGCATATTACACAATTTAAAAGAATCATGCACTTATCTTCTAAACATTATAAATTGATCAATACATGATTTACAGATAAAAATAAAAGAAATCATATATATTAAAATGAAACAATTTGCCAATACAGGAACAATAAATATTGGTACTAAGCTCTGAACTAATCACGTGTGTGGGAAACAACAATCCATAACAATAAGTAATATCGGTTTCTGATACTGAGTGCTACTCTGATAAAACTAAGAACAGCATTACATATTACTGGGGTTGATAGTGAGAGTAGATGTTTGTATCCCTCTTTATAATGGCGGGATCCAAGGGATAACAGAATTGGTCTAATAAATCTACTCCTTGGATCTTTGTACAGGGAACAAAAATGTATTACATGGAGAGTATTTTGGGAAACTTGATTGTTACAAGCACACAAGGGTAAGCTCTCACACCAGCCCACCTGCTGTGGAAATGCAAATAAAAAATGTAATGTGTTCAGACAAAATCTAGTTAAATAAAAGCGCCATTGTGTCTGCCTATATGAAAGGTAAGGTTGATGGTACAACCTCCCCCTATGGTAGACCGCACTCTCACTGCTTCGCAACATACCTAAGTCTGAGCGATAAGCCTCTTTAGTTAGTTGCTTTGGCTCAGCGCCAATAGTCTCAACATTCGAAAAGATATGGCCCAGACCTATCTTAAAAAAGATATCCCTAACGTATAATATCCATGGGATCTTATCAAAATGCTCAAGCTTGAGACAGTCTTGTAATATTTCCTTGGTAAGTTTCAAGTCATCAGAACACCAAACCTTAATCCAAAGCAGCAAAGGGGAGACATGGATGATATCACTCACAAATTCAAAACTCGCCTCAGTGTGGCAAAAGATGTTAAAAGTGCTTGTTGGGACACATAAGAGGCATTTTATGAACTTGTTTTCCATAACTTGGATGTTGTTGCAGAGTTGTGTACCCCATACATCTGCCCCAGTTTGCTAGAAAAATGAAAGATAGCCTCAAGGTTTGGGTAGCTTTTTGTACATGCGCTGATATTAACGGATCCCAACTTAAGGTTTTATAAAATAAGTTCCCCAGATAGTTAAAACTATCAACTTTCGCAATAGTCGAGTCCTTTACCACAAGCCTGCAAGATTTTACCCCTTTCGGGCCACAGACCATAGTGAAGGACTTTGAAAAGTTGACCCTTATATCTAGCCCCTGCATAAAGATTTCAAAAGCATTTAAACAAGTTTGCATGCTATTTGCAGTTAGGGTCATTAAAACCGTGTCATTGGCATAGGATAACATCGGTATACGTTTGCCATTTACCTGGGGAAAATCAGCACAGCTTTCCAATAGAAAGGCTTCCAACCCATTGGTATAAACCAGGAACAAAAAAGGAGCCAGTATACACCCCTGGCGGACCCCCTCAGTCGATGGTATGGGCTTTGTCATCTCCCCTGTAGGGCCAAATCTAATCTTTACTGTAGTGGCAGCGTGGAGTCTACGAAGTAAGGTAACCAATGGCTCCTCAAACCTCATGGACTCCATCATTTGCCATAGTTTTTCCCTACAAACAGTATCAAAGGCACTGGATAAGTCCATGAAAGCCAGGTGGATACAACCACGCTTGGCTCTCATGTACTTACCCATGATCAGCGCCAAATTTAGGCACTGCTCAGTGGTGCCCTTACCCCGCCTGAACCCGTATTGGGATTCGACAATAATACCGTTAGAATCGGCCCAAGTTTCTAAACGAGCCAGAATCACTCTACCCATTAATTTACAGGACGCATCTATTAGCAATATTGATCTGTAGCAACTAGGGGCACATTTATTGCCTTTTTTAAATATCGGGACCAGTACCGCTTCTTGCCATGAAGTCGGGATGCGACCGACCACAACTGCTTTAAACAGAAGTAATAAAAGGGGTGCCCATACATCCATGTTAAATTTGAAAAAGTCCAAGGGCACCACATCCGGCCCTGAAGCTTTCAATGCTATGCCCTTTCTAATTGCGGCCTCTACCTCAGGGAGAGTCAGTGAGAGGCTAAGCGTTTCTGCTGATTCCCTCCTTGTTTCGGGGAGCCCTTCGGAACAGGTTACGAGGGGAACCCCATTTGGGTTAAAAATACCCCCGCAATGTGCCTCTCATATACATATATATGGGATGTGAGTCTGTAGAGTATCCTTTTCTTCGCTTTTTAGTAAGGGACGATTTATAACCTCCCAAAAGAGTCGGCTATCCTTTAATTCCAAGGCTCTGCCCAGGTCGTCCCATGCCTGTCTTTTTAATTCAGTTTTACGTTTAGTGATGGCATCTCTATACATTTTCCTTGCCATTCTAACCAAACCCCTATCACGAGGCACTTGACGTAAGCCTTTGTTAGGCTAGATTGCGCTCTGGAACATTCAGAGTCAAACCATTTATGGGTATTGCCCTTTTTAACCCCCATAGGTTTCAGGAGATGGGAGGCCACATTTGTTAAAAGAGCTTCGAAATTATCAATTATTACCTCTGGCTCACTTGAAGGCGTTAGGTAGGCTTCTATCCTTTGTTTATTTATCTTAAAGGTCTCCAGCTCTAAGAGTTTTGCATCTACCTTATCCCACCTAAAAGTAACCCCCTTATTCTGACTAAATTTAATTGGATGTTCTACAACCTGCGTTCTCTTAATCGCAGGACACAGACTCAGGACGAGTGGATTGTGATCACTTGCTGGATTAACCTGAATCTGGAAATCATTAATATGGTGAATATATTTTCTTGAAACTAAGGCAAAATCAATAACACTCATCTGGCCTCCCACGCCATGGAAGCTAGGAATACTCAAGGTTCTTGAGAAACGGGGCATATCTAGAACAGAAAGGTTATTAGTTATTATAATGTTATTTAGGGCCTCACCTTGCTTGGAGTGGTTAAAATGTACAAGCGGCTGCTCATATAGATCTACCAAATCACAGACTCTTGAACCACTGAACTTACACAAACAACAATTAAAATCACCTACCCACATAATAAAAAGAGGAAATATAGTATTTGTTACTTTGACAATCTCATCCTGTAGTTTTTGTATAACCACTGTAATTTGGGTATCGAATATATTGTAGTACCAGTTGATTAAGAGCAAGGGGACAAAAAATAAATCCTTAATCACAAGCATCAGGTGTGGAGGGCAAATGTTCCTTTGCAAGACTGTCTCTGGTCTTTTGTAGGTTTGGTAAAACATTAGAATGTTCATCTACGTCAAAGGATGCAGCTGCCGCCACCATGCCTAGACCATCAAGGTCCGGGTCAAACATTTTGATGCCAAAGAGTATTTTGTATGGAGTCCGCCCACCCAGAGACCTTCTAGGGAGATTATTTAGTGCATGCTGTACGCTATTGAGGTGGTTAAGCCAGTCTCTGCCAGTACCTACTACCATAGCTTTCAAGGACTGCTTTAAGTCACGGTTCATCCGCTCCACAACACTATTACTCTCAGGCCGGTATGGAGACGAAAATTTGACCTGGACCCCCAATGAAGCCATGGCATCCTTGTACACCTTAGAGGCGAACGCTGGACCCTGGTCTGAATGGAAAGTACCACACGCAAAAATTACCACAAAGACATGCATTTCCTATACGACAGTTCTGAAATCAGCTCTCCTTTGAGGCTACAACCACACAAAGCACGTGCAAGAGTCAACTGCCACTAAGATGTACGCAGTATCTGATGGGAAAGTACAGCAGTGATCTAAATAAACACACACAAGTTTTATTAGATATGTACAACTGAGTTTGGGGCGGGCGTGCAGCAGTAGAAGATTTAGTTTGCTGACAATTGAAGGACATAACCACACGTTTGTTTGTACAAACCCAGCAACCAATACCGTTGCTGGAGAAGAGACACAGTAGCTGACACACCGGCATGCAATGAGGCCATCCCAGCGTGGGCTGCTGTAATCAAAGTCTGTCTGCGGTCCGCGTTGGCTAATTAACCTGTCACCAACGTCATTGATTCTCACATAAGGAACTTTATCAGAACTTAAATGATAAGAGTATTTAGAAGGGAAACCTCAAGGGTAATTACCTCCCTTCTCTGTTGCGGCAACAGCTGCCAAGATGTCATCATCAATTTTACTTTTGAAACATGTAACTGCTGCTACTGCATATGTTTTAACTGCTGTCTTCGCAGGTTCATCTGAGTGATAGTTGCCAACACCTTGAAATCCAACACACTGGTGACACACTAGGGTCCGTGTACTCCAATGCAAGCATCAGAGCACCGGGCTCTGCCAATTGGGCGGTACAGTCCCCTAATGTCTGTGTATGGACGACATCAGACTTGAGTTCACCATCCATCATAGTACCAATCACAATTGCGTAGGCCGAAGAATATGCGTGCTTTGAAATCGTAGCCGCTTGCATGCTTCTGTCAGTGTAAATGATAAAACAGAAATCCTCAAGTGGGCGCATAGTCAGAGGAGTAGGATGAATCAATTCATACTGCAAGAACTCTTGAGTCTGCAGTGAGGAATCAAAAATGAACTTGACATCCGGAGATGTCAAGGACGTGGCCCACTGTATCCACTGCGGGTGCAAATCTTTGTACACTGGCTTTGGTCACTGCCTCCAAGGCAGGATATGGAGTAACAACCAAAATGAGCTTTCCCTGCGACAGTGCACGTTCCTTAAGAATTGCCATTTGCACTGCTGTCAAAAACTTTTCCACAGTGGGAAACTGCAACTCAGCCGAAGTGTACAAGTGTGACTTGTAAGCGATAGGGACTGTGTCACCCTCATTAAAAGTGAGGTATGTGAAACCCACCGCCCATGGCACGATTCTGATCACCAGGTTTGTGTGTTTATCACGGGTCAACAAGAATTTAGATTCAAGAAAATCAGCCTGCAAAGATTGCAAGATGGCTGAATGTTCAGGCAGCCAGGTCGATTAGGAAAAAGAAGGTTGCATCAAGGCGTAAAGAGGCTTGATACGCTGTGCATATTCGGGAATGTAGGTACATCTGAAATTCCAAATAGCCCAGTAAAGATTGTAGTTTCTTCAGTGTTGTGGGAGCGCGCAAAAGTGTGCATTTCTTTAGGAAGTGAGGAGCTAAACCTCTACCTTAATTGTTGAGCTCGTAACCCAGGAACAGCACTGTGTACTCTGCAATGTGAGATTTTGCAAATTTACGTTTGTAGCCAAAATCTTCAAAATTACAAATTATGCGGTCCACTCAGCACAGATGCAGCGATAATTCGTCATCTGTGAGATAGATGTCATCCACATACGAACATGCATCTGTGTCGAGCCCCTCCAAAAGAGAAACAATGAGGGCGGCAAAGACGCCAGGACTGTCCTTATAGCCAATAGCCAAATGGTGAATTGGCGCTGTTTGCCACCACTGGTAAAAGCTGCCCATTGACTACTAAGAGGGGACAGATTGTGGACAAAAAAAACATTGGACATGTCAAGTGTGGTTTTGAACCTTTTACGCACAAGAATATCCACAAGAGCAGAAGTGTGAGTATTCTGTACCGCGCTCGTACGACACTGTGAGTTTAAGTGGCGGCAATCCAATACCAAACAGTAGGAGCCATCTGGCTTGGTCACAGTAAAAAGAGGGTTATTCATTGGAGAGACAGACTTTTCAATTACAGCTTGATATTTCAATTGTTCAAGGATTTCCGCAACAGAAGCTTTTTCTTCTCTCTGCATGGGAAAATGGGGTTGAGGCTGTGGCATTCACTGAAAAAGAATCTCATGTGGAGGGGAATATTCGTCCCACCCACAGTGAGTACGGCACAAAGCCGGCGCAAGCGCCTTAGCCCAATCTTCTGCAAAATGCAGCACCTTCTCTTTTGCCACTGTGCGCGCAAAACTAGGGAGGATTACCTCCTCCCCTTAGGGAGCAGCTAAGACAAAGGGTGGGGGCCAGTCGACCTCCGCCAACAAAATATCATAGGTAGCAGTAAGATTTTCCCAAAATACCCTTTTTATGGTACGTTCTATGTCACCTTCAATTACAAGGACAATTTCATAAAGTCTGTCAAGGGGAGCCACTCTAGTGTCAGCTGTCTCAATCACAATGAAGGTGTCAGTCGCTGTCACCTTCAGTAGTGGACGCAGGCACCCTCGTAATAAGGTAATCTCCGCCGCGCTGTCCAACCGTGTCAGTGCCCATGTCTGATTACGAAGCTGCATTCTCACTATCTGTGGTATATCTCGCTGTTACCGCAGCAACTTTCTTCTTTTGAAACTGGAGTCTTTGTCTCGGTGACTCATCTTGCTTGCCTTTTCCGTCAGCCTTGCGAGGCGGCTCATGGCTCGTTGGGCACCTCGACCTCTGCCCCCGCCTCCTCCACCGGTGGGTGAGACAGATGTTTCCTGCAAAGAGCGAGGAGAACGTTGTTCTGGAACCTGAAATCTATCCAGTGACGTTATTGTAGTGCGGTCACGCAACTCATATGTACGCTCAGTACAGACAGGTGTAGGTAAAGCAGGACGGGACCCCTGTTTCTGTTGCTGTTTTCCCTGTTTTTTGTTCTTACTCCAATTTTGTTTATGAACTTTTGAGCGGTCATCTTTCTCAGATGACGCCTGCTGAGTTTGCTTGTTAGCGAAAGGCTTAACACCCAAACTATTAAGGCCAACGGTCTTATAAGCCTCCATATTAATTCTAGGTAACTGACTGGGTTTGTCGGAGTCGGGGACATCGCGCAAAGTATTCAACACTTGGAAAATGACTGCATCCCCCTGCAAGGACAAGATAGCAAACCATGTCAAACGCTCCCACGAGTCGCATTCCCAACTCCACAGCCGCCTCCGGCCCGTGTTTATCTTGAACACGCTTAATGACCGAGGGAAGGACAACCATTGATGGGGTGCCGAAGCACCTAATGTAGACCGCGGCAAAAATTACACCCCAAGTCGTATAGTCCTTTACGTCTGGCACTAAGTATTTTTGCAAACCGATAGTAAGGATCCTGTGTTTTTCCACAGGAGAAGTATTCGGGAACACAGCCTCCAGTTGGTTCAATTTCTCAGCAAGCCAAAAAGGCATCTCATTCTTATCTTAGGGACGCTTGCCTATAACCGCATTAACCATAACGGGACTAAGCTTTAGCCCGTTCGCTCCAACTGGATGCGTCGCACAACCCGTGGCCCCACCTGGGAGGTTTCAGGAAATGTAATGAACCAGACCCCTTATCACTATTACAGCAGAGTTATAAAGGGGTCTCAATTCAGGAGCTGTCAACCGCGGCACATTAGGATGCAGGGCTTGTCTGACCACTGTTATTACGTGTGGGAGGACGCCATTAAACCAAATGACATGCTGCCGAACAGAAATCGGAACTTCCTGTGTCCTATATGAAGCGTACTCTGCAGGCACGGCATGCAATTACAACACAGTCATTATAATGATTGTATTGTTACAACGCAAAATATTACAATGCAAGTCGTTTCAACGACTTGCTGTGGGGGTCACGCTGGACTTAGGAATAGTATAATTTACTATTCCAAATCCAGTGTGTGCAACAGTAGGGAAGGTGTTAGAATAGTAAATTATGCTATTCCTTAGTTTAGTGTGCCCCTACAGCAAGATGTTGAAACAACTTGTGTTGTAATAGTTTGCCTTGTAAAAATGCGGTTGTTGTAATGACCACGTTGTATTCGCAAGTCCGAAGACCAACTGCCCACCACCCTCACCCTGAGACCACCCCCTGACTCCACTGACCCCGACACCGCCGCCCTCAACCTCAAACAGTGGATCAACGACTGCCACGACACCCTCGCTCCACTCAGGACCTCCGCCGCCAACCACTCCAGCAAGAAAGCTTCCTGGTTCACCGAAGACCCCCAGGCCTTCAAATGCACCTGTCGAAAACTGGAAAAGAACTGGCTCCTTGAACATACACCAAACAGCTACACAACCCACAAGAACACCACCCGCAGACCCACCAGCTCATAAGGACTTCCAAGAGGACCGCCTTCAAGGACCGCCTAGACAACAATGCACACAACAGCAAAGAGCTCTTTAACATCATGAAAGAACTCTCCAACCCCAACTCCAACACCAACGACATTCCCCCATCTCAGGACCTGTGCGACTCCAGGGCCAACTTCTTCCACAGTAAGATCGCCGACATCCACAACAGCTTCAACGCCACAAGCCCCACATCCACCGCCGAGCCCACCTCCCCCACGACCACCAGGCGCACCAGCCACCTGAGAACCTGGTCCAACGTCAACGACGAAGACACCATCAAGACCATGAACTCCATCCACTCCGGATCCCCGTCTGACCCATGCCCACACCACATCTTCAACAAAGCCAGCACAGCCATCGCCCCCGATCTCCGGAAAATGATCAACATCTCCTTCGAGACAGCAACCTTCCCGGAAAGCTGGAAGCACGCCGAGATCAACACCTTACTGAAGAAACCCAAGGCAGACCCCAAGGACCTCAAGAACTTCCGGCCCATCTCCCTGCTCCCGTTCCTGGCGAAAGTCATAGAGAAAATCGTCAACAAACAACTGACCCGATTCCTTGAAGACAACATCGTGGACCCATCCCAGTCCGGCTTCCGCAGCAACCCCAGCACCGAAACCGCCCATATCACCGCCACTGATGACATCAGGACCCTAATGGACAAAGGAGAAACAGCCGCCCTCATTCTCCTGGACCTCTCAGCCGACTTCGACACGGTCTCCCACCGCACCCTAACAGCGCGCCTCCACAACGCCAGAATCCAAGTAGAGGCTCTGGCCTGGACCACATCCTTCCTTTCCGGCAGAACCCAGAGCGTCAGCCTCCAACCCTTCCACTCCAAGACCACCGAGATAATCTGCTGGCTACCACAAGGATCCTCCCTCAACCCGCCGCTGTTCAATATCTACATGGCTCCACTCGCCCACGTCGCCGGCCAGCACAGCCTCAATATCATCTCCTATGCCGACGACACCCAGCTGATCATCTCCCTCACCGAAGACCCTCTCACCGCCAAAGCCAACCTCCACAGGGGAATGAAGGTCGTCGCCGAATGGATGAAGGACAGCAGGCTGAAGCTGAATTCTGACAAGAGGGAGGTCCTCATCATCAGTTCCACCCCCTCAGCCTGGGACAACTCCTGGTGGCCTATCTTGCTGGGGACAGCACCAGCACCCACCAACCACGCACACAACCTGGGGGTCATCCTCAACTCCACCCTCTCCATGACCAAGCAGGTCAAAGCTGTCTCCGCATCCTGCTTCAACACCCTCCGAATACTCCGCAGGATCTTCAAGTGGATCCCCTCCGAAACGAGAAAAACCATCATCCAGGCCTGTCGTAATTGGCATGGCCGCGTTAGCGATTAGCTGAACCTACACGTTGTCCTCCTTTAACTTGGCTATATATGAAAACGCCATTTTGAATGTTGCGGCGGCCATCTTAGACCATAAGCGGCCTCGTGGCCGGCGTGCCCTTTAGTCCATTGTCTGTTTCACTGACCACTTCAGTCTGCCCAGCAACAGGCTATTTTTAGTACTGGTCAAGCTTGCACAAGCGCAGTCCCAACTGACCAGTAAGCCTTTAGGAATGTGCGCCAAACTGACCAGCGGAGTTGTGCCCCCTCCAATGAGCTGGCGGTGTTCCAAAACATGACCATATATGTCTCTAAAATGTGTTCTAACTTGTGCCGCCTATCTTTTATTGCCCCAAAACTGTATATAAATCGGGGTCACACCGGTGTTCGGTGTGATACCTCTTGCATTACCGAAGGGTGCTGTTTGAGTGTACCACCACCCCATGGGGTCTTAATAAACTTGTTCTTTGCCTTTTACAGTTTCCGTGCCAACAGTTCTTGAGTGTAAGTGGGTTATCTTCGGAGCATGTAGGCCTTGGGAACCCTGATTACTTCAAATTGGCGACCACGAAGGGACTCATCGGCGACTCGGATGCCCGAAGGAGAGGTCGTGACGAAGGCTTGGAAACTCGCCATGGACGCGCGCTGCCATGAGTGACCCGAGTCTTGGCTGCCACGGTGTTTCTTCCTTTCCTTCTGATCTGACCTTCCAGGTGGCGCCGGTCTCCGACTGAGTTTTCGAGTGTCTGCGTTGCTGAGAAAGTGCCGTTTGGCTGATTTGGCTTACAAGACCTTGGCAGTTGGAATCTGGACATTTGAGAATTTAGGTAAGATTTGTGTTCGGTAAGGTAGTCTTCGGACGCTTACTGAAGTTCTATGATTTGTGTTCGGTAAGGTAGTCTTCGGACGCTTACTGAAGTTCTATGATTCTGTGATCGGTAAGGTAGTCCTCGGACGCTTGCCGAAGTCCTACGATCTACGTTTTGATTTGAGTTAGCTAACATTGTGACTTTGTGATCTTTGAACTTATATGTGTAGTGCACTTCACATAGGCAGGCATGTAGAGATGTTTCTCTAACTTTGTTTTTTTCCTCTGAGCGGCACAGTTGAGTGAAGTACTGTAAGTGCCATTTTGTACGGTGTCACGCTTTCGTGATACTTTTTGAACATGCCTGTTTTCAGCACACTCTGAGGGATGTGCTGTCTTGGAGAGGGTACCACAATTAGGTTAGCGGAAGCACAGCCGGCTCCCCCAGAGGGAACACCAAATCGCGAGATGTACATCAAACTTGGCCTTCCCCCTATTATGTACAGCAAGTTATGGCATAAGTATACAAAGGCCGATCCTGAATTGCAATGGCCTCTACATGGGTCGTTCGATTTACGAAAAGTACAGTTTGTGGAGCAATGTTTGTTTCAACGCAGGTCTAGACAAAACATGTTTGATTGTGTGCGAATGTGGGAGAAAGCGGTGTGTGAGCGTATGAAGCGTGAAGTTGCCTTGGCGGACAAAGAGCAGCGCAAGGCTGCTCGGGATAAGGCTTTACAGCTTGAGGAAAAGGAGGCTCAGGAGAAGAAAGAGAGGGAGGAATGGGAGCGTAAATTGCAAACGACTGGTCAATTTCCTATTCGCCGACCGCTTTATCCTGTCCTTAATAATGACATTGATGATTTTTCATTGTTAGATCGGTCACCGCCTCCGTACGTTTCGCCGATGGCACCAGCTGCAGATTCGGAGGATGATGGACAGGATAAGTCGGAACAGAAGGGGGTATCTGCTCTCAGGTTTACTGCGGAGAGGTCCGCACATTTACGCAGTTGGGCTCGTAAAGTGAATAAGAAATGTGTTTCTCAGGATGAGTTGCTTGCGGAGAAGAGGGCGTGGTCGGATCTTGAATTAATGTATTTTCTGTCTAGTTTGGCGGATGAAGTTGTTGCCGCGTATCGCGAACTTTCAGACACGTTAGAACCTAAATCGTTGTCAGTGTATCGTGAGAATTTGGCTAAAGGTGTATTTGATCTTGCAGATGTTGACGACCTATTCAAGCAACTGATCCAGCTGCGAGACGAGACAACCAGATTACGGGAGGAGCGGAAAAGGAGGCAAAAGGAGTCCGAATCGGAAAATAATGGGCAGATTAAGGAGTGTTCTCTCCGGGGTTCAGATAAGAGTTTTGCATTGCATGTTATGCCTATGCGTGAAGCCGCGCCCTTGTATGTTCCACCTAAAGGGGAAGGTACAGATGATGATAAATCGTCAAAGGATGCGAAAGGGTATTTTGTATATAACTGGGTATACACGCCTTGGAATAGAGCAGATGTTATGGCATTGAAAAATTCTCTACCTGATCTTCGGAAAAATCCGGCGGCATTTTATGAAGGGGTGGAAGGGGCTATTTCGTCTTGTGTGATGACTCTTGTGGATATAGATTTGTTCTTTGGGCTAATTTTACCACCTGATATGTGGAGGCAGATTCGTAAAAATAATGATGAAGCAATATTGGGGGGCACATGGAAAGAAATAAATGCTGCCGATTTAGATAGGGAACCGGCATGTAAGCCTTGTCAGTTAATTCTAGATCTTCCGGCGGCTATCTTGATTAAATTAAAGACGCTTGTTCCCTCTAAAAAGATTGATTGGACTATGCTAACGTCGTGCAAGCAGAAACCCGATGAAACGGTTTCAGATTTCTTTACACGTTTTGAGGAGGCATTCCATGATTACAGTGGTCAATCTTTAACAGACGATACGGGTCGGCATCTGTTTGTAGATAAGTATGTGGCTAATCTCCTACCGGAGATTGCAAAACGATTGAAGTCGAGTGAAAGTTCCTGGGCCACGGCGACCCCAGCGTCTTTGTTAACTATGGCTCAGTGCTATGAGCGGCAGGAATTGGAGGCTAAAGAAAGTGTAGAGAAAAAGGCGAAGGAATTGAAAACGAAGGTGATGTTGGCGCAGGTTCGGGGAACACAGGGTAGAGGGAATGATAGAGGTAGACGAGGTGGAGGAAATACGTCGTATGGTCGTACGGACATAGCGGAGGATCAGTGTGCTTATTGTAAGGAGTTTGGGCATTGGGCCGAAGATTGTCCGGTACTTCGTGAGCAGCGTAGTCAGCGTGGTCGAGGAGGCGGAAGGTCGAGAGGAGGTTATACGGGAGCGAGAGGTGGCGGAAGTGATCGTGGAAGGGTTGAGGAGAGGGGCCGTGGCCAGGATGAACGAAACACGTTTGACAGACGGAATCAATATCAGATTTCGGAGGGTGAAAATGTGGAGCATCAGGATTATGTGCATGCATAGGACTGCGTAGGATGGGGTAAGGAATCAGTTGAAGTGCCGGTAGATCAGCAGGGTCCATATGTAACAGCGGGTATTCTGGGTTCTACTGATCAATTTCTAGTCGACACAGGAGCTACACGAAGCGCTTTGTCGAAAAACTTGGTTCCGAGGGCTCCCCTGTCTGGCGAAATGATTACATGTGTAGGGTTCGATGGCACACCCTCCCCTAGCCCATTGTCAAAGCCCCTTGCACTATGTCTTGACAAATATTTCAGTTTAGGTCAATTTATGTTATCGCCCCATACACCAGATAATATCTTGGGTATTGATTTGCTTAAATATTTTCGAGCAACGATACTTTGCGCCCCTGAGGGAGTGCGGGTTATCCTGAATGACAATTATCCTGACCCCGATAGGTTTTACGCCATCTTAGATGTTCCAGCTTTGGCCTCTCTACCGCACACGTTATGGGCGACCTCAGATACGGATGTGGGAGAGATGCGTATTCCACCGATACACATTACTGTTAAGGAGGGGGCCCCTCTACCACGAGTGCCACAGTATAAGATCTCGAGAGAAGGTGAAATTGCATTGACACATATTGTTCAGGATTTAATTTCTGCAGGGGTTGTGGAGGAGGTCCCTTATAATGTTTGCAACAGTCCTATTCTTCCGATTCTTAAGAGAGATACTGACGACAAAGTCTATCGCTTTATTATTGACTTGCGAGAGATCAACAAAATTGTCATTCCCCAATACCCGGTGGTGTCTGATATTACAACCTTGCTTACATTGGTTCCACCCACGGCCACCACGTTTAGCGTAATTGATTTGAAGAATGCGTTCTTTTCCATCCCTGTTCATCCTGATAGCAGATACCTGTTTGGCTTTACGCTAAATAATAAATCGTATAGATTTTGTCGTGTTCCCCAAGGTTATACTGAAAGCCCTAGCATCTACAGCCAGGCTTTGAAAAGGCAGCTGGATTCTTTTAAATTGCAGTCTGGCGTTGCTCTCATCCAGTACGTGGATGACCTTCTGCTTGCTGCTGACTCTTATGCACAATGTGAACAAAGTACACTTGCGTTGCTTTCCTTTTTGGCACAGAACAATCATAAGGTTTCGAAGAAAAAGCTTCAATACTGTAGACCTCAGGTGACCTACCTCGGTCATCTGTTGTCTAAGGAGGGGCGTGCATTAACATCTAATCGAATTCAAGCGATTTTAGACACACCAGTCCCCCGCACGCAGAGAGACGTACGTGCCTTCATAGGGTTGACGTCCTTTTGTAGACAGTGGATCATGGGTTTTTCACACATCATAAAACCCTTGCTAGCGTTATTGTCCAAAGCTACACCAATGCCCCTAGAATGGACAGATGAATGTCAGAGGGCTTTTGAACAGTTGAGGCAGGCCCTTTGTTCCGCACCCGTGTTAGGTACACCAGACTACACGAAACTTTTCACATTGTACGTGCACGAGAATGATGGGTGCGCGTTGTCAGTGTTAGTGCAATTACACGGGGATAAGCAGAGACCATGTGCATACTTCTCTGCCATTCTGGATCCTGTAGCACGAGGATTGCCTGGGTGTTTTCGAGCGGTAGCAGCAACAGCAGTTGCCATACGACAGAGTGAGGGAATAGTGTTATCGCACAAACTGCTGGTGTTAGTTCCTCACGCAGTAGATGCTCTGCTAAACCAAACAAAGACCCAATACCTCACGAGTGCACGGCTAACAGGATATGAGCTGACCCTTTTGGCGCCACATATTACACTGAAAAGATGCGCTACTTTGAACCCTGCCACTTTATTGCCCTATCCGGCCGAGGAGGGTCAGGAAGAAAAACATCACGATTGTGTTTTCCTGACCGAGGAACAGACAAAGGGTCGTGTCGACTTACAGGATGTGCCACTTCCAGATGTGGATGGGGAACTGTGGGTTGATGGATCGTGTGTAAGGCTGCCAGATGGTACGACTTCCGCAGCCTATGCGATCACGACACTTAAGACAGTGGTAGAAACAGCTAGGATACCACAGAAATCGGCTCAGGCAGCAGAGCTGATAGCCTTAACAAGAGCCTGCGAATTGAGTGTTGGCCTATGTGTGAACATATACACAGACAGCCGATACGCCTTCGGAGTAGCACATGACTTCGGGCTACTCTGGAGAGAGCGTGGGTTTTTGACATCTCACGGAGAACACATTATGCACGGAGAGCTAGTGCGTGATCTCTTAAATGCGTTGCTTGGCCCAAAGAAAGTAGCGATAGTAAAATGCAGTCCTCACAAAAAGATCACGGATAAAGTGGGCCAAGGAAATGCTTTTGCAGACAGTATAGCAAGACAAACGGCTATGTCCCGAACTAGCTCCCCCATGTATGTGGTACAATCGCAGGCTGAGCGATGGAGTGATGCTAGAGCAGAAATATTGGACATTCAAAAATCAGCTACTGAATCTGAACTTGCGGCATGGGCAGCAGATGGGGTACTAGATGACGAGGGTTGTTGGAGAAGCAAAGACATGGGAAAATGGAAATTGCCTGCGGCTTATTTGCAGACGATGGTCCAGATGACACATGGACTGGCGCATGTCGGAGCTCTTGCAATCACTCGGCTGTTAACACGAGTTTGGGAACATCCTGAGATTGCTAATACTGCGAAGAGAGTAGTGCAGACCTGCCTGGTTTGTTTACAACACAATCCTGGAAAGGGGACCCATACTCCAAAAGGAGGGTTCGTTCCACCTTCTGCACCATTTGAGGTACTCCAAATGGATTACATCCAACTCGAGCGCTGCAACAACCTGAAGTATGTCCTAGTGGTGGTATGTGCCTTTAGCAAATGGGTTGAGGCCTTCCCCACGAAAGACAATACGGCTTTGACAACAGCTAAGGTGTTGCTTAAGGAATTCTTTCCTCGCTTTGGAGTTTGCAAATTTCTGTGGAGCGATAATGGGCCTCATTTTGTTGGAAAGATTGTGGAGTATGTACTGAAGGGGTTAGGGATTCAGCAAAAGTTCCACGCTGTATTCCACCCTCAGTCGGCAGGTCTGGTTGAGCGGTACAATGCTATGTTGAAACTTAAGCTGGCCAAAATTTTGGCGTCTACATCGTTGAAGTGGCCAGACGCTTTGCCGCTAGCACTGCTCTCTCTTAGATCAGTACCCCATTAACGAACTGGCCTTACACCCTATGAGGTGGTGTTTGGGCGCCCCATGAACATCTGGGGGGTGCCTAAGCCGCGACTAATACATGATGTGCCTTGTGTTATGATGAACGACTATTTGGCATGATTAACAAATGATTTACTCTCTATTCATCAACAGGTTCGAGAAGCGCTCCCTGACAACTCTACTGGAGAGGGCCATGATCTCCGTCCTGGGGACCACGTCATGATTCGGTCGTTTGAGAGAGCAAGCAGTCTGGAGCCCAGGTGAAAGGGCCCTGAACAGGTCCTCCTTGCAACCCGAACCGCTGTACGAGTGACCAACAGGAAGCGGTGGGTGCATTTGACACACTGCCGCCGTGTCTCTCCGGATCTGGTGACTCCTGCTGTGCTGACCGACTACAAGGAGATTTTGGAGAAAGAAAAGAGCCCAGCTGTGACGTCGGCCGAAGTTGAGGGAGCCTTCCCGGACCACGCTGTTGCCGGACGAGAGCGCTACAACTTGCGTCCTCGATAAGAAGATTTTTTTTGCATTTTTAATGACTGGTTGGTTACCGCTCCAGGTTTGTGAAACGGAAACCGGGAATTCCAAGGGGGGGGGGATCAGTTCTGCCAGTGTAGCGACACCCGTCTTGGCCCGGAGAAGAAAACAGCGGCTACCTCGGAGTTCAGCACCGCATTTTTCTTTTTTAGGTATACACGCACGTGTATCTGAGACTCTGTGAACAATTTGTGTTATTTAAGACTTTGCACGAACATTTCTGAACTATGGCATCAACGGCATCACGAGACAAAAAAGTATTGGGTGCCTTTCTCTTTGTCCTGACTATTGTGGTAATAGCTGTAATAGCCTGGGTAGTTGAACTTGTGGTGCCTGTACGTGAACATTTGCTGCCGACTACCCCGGCTCCCTCTGAACATTTTCACTTTACATTACCCTATCACGAAGAACGGCATCGGCAAACTTATCTGAATAACAGTTTTATTCAGATTCTGCATCACACACATAATATGACCAATACCTCAAATTGCTGGGTGTGTGGGATGTTGCCAGGGCACCAGAAAAGAGGGGGCACCCCATTCATTCCACTCCCATTTTCGCACAATGGATCATGCAACGACTGGTACACCCTCCTCTTTACTTTGAGATGGCCAACCAAAGGGGGGGTGCTTTTCCGTTTGAACAAAGTATGCTCCCATGACAAGGATGGGTTTCCACGGGCTGAGGGCACTCGATTTGAATGGGAGGAGTACAGGCCCGATAATGTGTCTGCCCCACGTGTGTATAGCAACCAGAGAAATGTTAATGTATCCAGCGCACATGTTATTAATGTTATTGCTACTAAAGCCGATTTGTGCATTAGAAATAAGGGTTCGATTGCAGTAGGGAAAAGCGAATGTAACACTACTCTCACTTTTGACAGCCCGAATGGCATCTCATTTGTAGCATCACGGAATACTTATTTTATCTGTGGAACGAAGGGTTACCATCAGCTTCCAATGGGATGGTTGGGCACGTGCTATGTATCGTTTGTACTACCTCCTGTATTCATTGCCCCACCAATGTATCACAATGATTATACTTTATATCATGATTTCGTCCTGAATAGGGTTAAGCGGACTGTTGTTCTGGATGACATCGACCAGACTGATACTGCCTTGCAACAATATGTGGACTTTAATTTGGGACTATTCTCCTTCGTGGGGGCTGCACTGAACAGCCGGAAAATAAGACGACTGACACGTGTTGTTGAGGCTGTAGCGAATGTCACTGCCATTGCCTTGGGAAACATCACTGAGGAACTACAGATTTCTAGAATTGTTACGCTCCAAAACAGGATGGTGTTGGACGTAGTTTTGGCTGATCGTGGGGGGGCATGTAGAATTATCGGAAGCAGCTGCTGTCTATACATTCCGGACAATTCTCCATCTGTTTATGATGCCATATCCAAGCTGCACAAGATTGCAGCTGAGATACACCCGGACAATGGAACTTGGACACTTTCAGGATGGTTCTGGTCCATGCTTGCTACCTGGGGCTGGAAACTGTTGACGATTCTATGTATAATCGTGGGAGCAATGTTTTTTATATGCCTATGTATTCAATGTGGCCCAGCCTTATGTTCTATGTGCCTATCAGTTTGCATACCATCACGACGAGCTCTTGCCCATGACAAAATGATGCTTCATAAAGAAGTAACACAAATCATGTTAATAGACATCGAGGACGAGCATCCTGATTATGTTCACTATGAGGTAGATTCAGCTAAACGCTAAAAGGGTCGTCTGTCGTAATTGGCATGGCCGCGTTAGCGATTAGCTGAACCTACACGTTGTCCTCCTTTAACTTGGCTATATATGAAAACGCCATTTTGAATGTTGCGGCGGCCATCTTAGACCATAAGCGGCCTCGTGGCCGGCGTGCCCTTTAGTCCATTGTCCGTTTCACTGACCACTTCAGTCTGCCCAGCAACAGGCTATTTTTAGTACTGGTCAAGCTTGCACATGCGCAGTCCCAACTGACCAGTAAGCCTTTAGGAATGTGTGCCAAACTGACCAGCGGAGTTGTGCCCCCTCCAATGACCTGGCGGTGTTCCAAAACATGACCATATATGTCTCTAAAATGTGTTCTAACTTGTGCCGCCTATCTTTTATTGCCCCAAAACTGTATATAAATCGGGGTCACACCGGTGTTCGGTGTGATACCTCTTGCATTACCGAAGGGTGCTGTTTGAGTGTACCACCACCCCATGGGGTCTTAATAAACTTGTTCTTTGCCTTTTACAGTTTCCGTGCCAACAGTTCTTGAGTGTAAGTGGGTTATCTTCGGAGCATGTAGGCCTTGGGAACCCTGATTACTTCAGGCCCTCGTCACCAGTAGGCTGGACTACGGAAACACCCTCTATGTAGGAACAACAAACAAGCTCCTAAGATGGCTGCAACGCATCCAGAACGCCTCGGCATGACTGGTCCTCGACATCCCTGACGCAGCCACATCACCCTCCACCTGAGAGACCTACACTGGCTCCCCATCAACAAGAGGATTACCTTCAAACTCCTCATCCAGGCACACAAAGCCCTACACAACGCATGACCAGCATACCTCAACGGATGACTCAGCTTCTACACCCCAACCCGCAGCCTCCGCTCAGCCAGCCTCGTCCTCGCCACGGTCACACGCATCCGGAAAACACCGCGCGTGACAGATCCTCCTCCCACCTCGCCGCCAAGAACACCCTCCCCACCAACCTTCGACAGACCCAAGACCTGCTGACTTTCAGAAGACTTCTTAAGACCTGCCTCTTCGAGCAGTAGCCCCCCCCCAGCGCCTTGAGACCCTCACGGGTATGTAGTGCGCTTTGCAAATCCCTTGATTGATTGATTTGCATGCGTTGTACCGCATGCGATGTAAGGGCTGTTTCCCACGCAAAGTTGCAATGTATTGCTCTATGACAGTTGATGTTAATTAAATAGGGCAAATAAAATACACATTAATTTCATACATTTTGCACTTGCCTCTAATTGTTTTTTTTTCTTGTTGAGTCATAGGAATTCTTACAGAAAAAAATGTGGTCTGGCAATTGCAGAATTAGACAGCTGGGTCTACATTTAAGAAATGCAAACCCAAGTTGTTTGTAATGTATTTAATTAAGGGATTTTCCTGTACTTTGAATGCAAAGTAACACTATTATGGAAATTAGGTAAGAACAACTGTTGAATTTAAAGAAGAAACATTTTCCTATTCGATCAGACTTTTTTTTCCGAAAACATTTGGGTGTTTGCAAAATCGTTTCTCCCGGTATAAATGAATCATTTTTTAAATCTTGTACTGTACAAGACCAGGCTAATCTTCACAAAATAACAATTGACACATTTTCTAGAGTGCAAGAAAAAGCTTTTCCTTGGATTTCTCTAAGGTATTTTTTTCTCTATACAGGTAACTATTGAGCCATCATAATCCATGTTTATCTGAGCATAACTGCTTGAAAAGGCTGATATTCTAGAGGTGTCCATCAATAAATAAAATATAATCTTTCCCGCCTGAATTGAGCTAGGTTTAGAACTGGAAACCAAGGGATTTCTGTGAAAATATAGCATTCACTTAAGTGACTGAACAACGCTGATTCGGACTATATATATATAAAGTTCTTTATTCGGCTTATTCACAGAAGAAAAACCATAAAAGAGACAATTAATAATATGCATTACATTTTTACATAGTTAAAAGAAACACACATTTCATGAAATTTCATACAAAGAAGCTAGTGAGTTAAAAGAAAATTAGTTATAAAAATTTCTACAGAAATCTGCTCAAAGTATCCTTAAGGAGGGCATTTATAGATTTTTCCTGTGTTTCATGATGCATTTTAAGAAGTTGCTCACAAAATAACAGACGTTTTCAGATTCCAGCATTTGGAGTCTAAGAAGAGCAGGTCTGCATTGTCTCAGTCCCCAGTTCCTTAATATTGGTAGTAACCAGATTTTTCTATGCGGTTGATGGAATTTGCAAAGCATGATCACATGTAGATTGGATTGTATTGATAGTCCATCACACGGACAAGGTGGAAGAGTAGCTTTCCAACAGTTTTTCAGTGGAAACGTAACCAATCTAAAAAAAGTGTTTAGCCTAAATCTTGTTATTAACATTCTCTCGTAAGTTGGTATTTGGAGTGTCAGATACGGATGAATGCCATGGGCTATTTGGACCATGTTAGCATGGACTACCGCCGTTTTTAATGATTCAGATGCTAGTCTTAGAGACTCCAAATGTCTTTGTGCTAATTGTTTAAGGTCTCTTTTCAAAATATCCGTTATAGATTCTGGTTCAAGGAAATAGTTCTCAAGCCCTAGATCTTTGAGGAAATTTCTTACATAAGAAAGCCAATTTACTTTAGAGGGTTTGTCGAGAGCCATAGAGTCAGCAATGATGGACTGGGTCAGCGCATTTTTATTGGATGTCCAGATGCGCCGCCACAGCATAACTGGCTCTGTTTTGATTAGGTCCTCTATGTAGGGTATTCCTAATTCCAGATGCATGGCATATGTTGAGGTGCCTTTCGGAGTGGCTAGGAGAAATCTGAGAAAGACATTTTCCGCCTTCTGGATGGAGCTAGTATCGGTGTAACCCCAGACTCCCGCACCATATAGGGCGATAGCCTGGCATTTAGCATTGTAAATTTTTAATAGCTCCACTGGGGGCCTTTTTTCTAGTCTCTGAGAGAAGCTCGTTAGAGCGGCTATTGATCTCTTAAAGAGATGACCCCGTGTGTCTACTGCTGGCTTCCATGTCAATTGATCATCTATCATGATGCCCAGGTAAGGGTAATGGGGGGTGACCTCAAGCTTTTGGTTGTCGAGGTAAATGGCCTTTGTTCTTTTTTGCCCCCTGCCTGCTGTCATAACAAAAGTTTTCTTCACGTTCACCCGCAAATCCAGGTTACCCATGAAAGTCGTATACCTATTCAGTGAGAGCTGAAGCTCACGAGGTGTGCGCGCGAGAATGACGGCGTCATCCGCGTAGAGCAGGGCGGGAATCAGATGCTGGTTTATGTGTGGGAGGTCCTGAGCCCCCCTCAACATCTCCCCCTCCAGGCCATTAGTGTAGAGGGAGAAGAGGAAGGGGGCCAGGACACATCCCTGCCTGACTCCGCGCCCTACGCTAAACGGGGCCGTCAACTCGCCATTCAAGCCAAATCGCACTCTGGCCGTTGCGCCGGAATAAAGTTCCCTTAAGAAATCCAGAAGAGGGGGTTCTACTCCCATTTGGGCTAGGACCGTCTACAGTTTTGCATGCGAAACGCAGTCAAACGCTGCGGACAGGTCGACAAAGACCATATAGATCTTGGTTGCCTTGGCCTGTGTGTATTTTCCCATTATTAAAGTGAGATTGAGGGCCTGTTCTACTGTTCCGAAACCCTCACGGAAGCCGAATTGGATATCGGAAATAATGCCTCGATCCTCACTCCACTGCTGGAGACGCTCTAGGATGACTCTCCCCACTACTTTCCCGAGCGAGTCCAGCAGTGAGATGGGCCGATAGCACTTCACGACTTGGCGATCCCCTTTTTTGAAAATGGGGACCATTATTGACTTAGTCCAGGATCTTAGCACTCCCTCATTCGCGACCGCTATGCACACTCTTGTTAGAATGGGGGCCCAGAGATCTAGGTTATTTTTTAAAAAGTCCACTGGGACCCCGTCAGGGCCTCGAGCTTTACCCAGTTTGCTTTTCTGCAATGCTTCCAAAAGATCGGGAATGTCAAAGAGAAGCGGGATGGGGTACTGTACTTTTGGGGGCAATGAATCTGTAGGTGAGCTATTTTTAAAGATCTTAGAGAAATGTGTAACCCATGTGTTCTCGTCTATGGCAACTTCTATTCTGGGGGTGCCAGTATCCGAGAGATATGGGGCTCTGACTGTACGCCAGAAGAGCTCACTGTTTTTTGAGACAGCCCTCTTATGAAGATCGTCCCAGAGTTTCTGCTTTAATTGTCGATTCTCAGTTTTCGTTCCCCTATGTATTGACGCCTTAGGAGTTGGATTTGGGCTGCGTCCCTCGGTTTATTATTCGGACTAAATTTCCATCGATTCCAAGTCCGCATTGCATTATTTTAGTGTCTGCAAATACCAGAAATTAGCACCCACAAGGCGCGTACAGATCCATGATCTGCAATATTTGTTCTTCCTGAACCTCTCCTCTCCATCCCAAGTACCTTTGCATGTTTTTTATAACTTTTCTGGAATCCTTTGCTGTTCCCCGTTTGTCACTTAGTGATCTCTTTTTCTAATCCAAAACGAAAAGACGTTTTCTCTTGGCTGCCCTCTGTTATTGATAATATTCAATATCAGGTCAGCATTTTTGATTATAATAACTTGGCATGACCATTTGCGTGGATGATACAGTAAAATTCAAGAAACCTATCAATAAGCAACATATACTACAATGCTTTACATTTCAGATACATGTTCCAAAACTGACCGAGCAAAAAAAAATAATTTCTATATTACATAAATCTGTAAAATAGTGTGAAAATTACATAGAATGCACCTAATTCATCGATATACGTAAAAACAATGGGGCATATTAACAAGGGAATTATCTCTGCTTTTTTGGCGTTAAAAGCCAAAAAAGCAGAGATAAAATGATCTGCCTGTCAACAACAGGGTGCTAACATGCAAAATCGCATGTTAGCACCCTTTTTCTCTATGCTTCCCTTTGCATCTCTAATGAGATGCAAAGGCGGCGTTCCAGAGCAAAATAATAGGAGAAATGTTGATGAGCGACATTTCACCTATTATCAAGCTTCACGCTAATCCTCTTAGAGATAAAAAAAAGCAGTGCTAACCACGTGTAACGTTGCTTTTTAAAGTCTGCTAATTTTCAGACTTAAGCATACCTGTAATGGGAGGTGGATTATGTGACTGCCACCACAGTCACTATCACCAAGGTTATCTCAGTTTTTCATTGAATATCGCTAAAAATCCAGCGTTATTCAATGTAAAACGGAGATATTCCTGCTATTCTTGGTTTAATTTCTCGCCATGGCGCTCAGTGCAGAAAATACTGAGCTACCATGGCGATTATCACCAGGGATAGCCGGCGATTTATTTTTTAACGCTAACAATGGTCAGCGATAAGATGGTAAAATACAGCCAATCAGAAGAAATGTAAATAGTCAGTGAGAGAAACATTACGCTTTAAATCTCCAAAAACAAAGTGGAACATACAGAACAATAAGCATTTGAGTGCAATAGTTTGAATATAGCTAAATTATCATTGAAAAGATAAAAGCCTGGCCTTGCTGGTGCAATGGTTATTTTTTTCTGTTTCCTTGCAACAATATGTGTTAAAAGTAAAAAGAAGGTTGCCACCTAAACGTGGAAATCACATTCTTGCAATAAATATTTGAAATGTAAAACACACTGTGTCTTTTTTCTGTATCTCTTCTATATCAGTCGTTTTATATCTGTATGTAACAGCCACTGCTTTGTTTTCCTCTGCTTGACTGCTTTGCCTGTCAAGGAGGCCCCTCACATGAATAAATAGCTTAGGAAGGCCTACACTAAATGGGGCATGCTTTGTGATGCTCAAATACTGGCAGCTAGCGCGCTAAAAAGCTGCCGGCAGAGAATTCCCAATGTCGGAGCTAGCTGATGCTTTGCTATGGGAAATCCAGCAGTTTCCCTCCTCTAAATGAGACAAGGAAACCGTGAAATTCTCGGGGTAAAACAATCGTCAACCTTAAGTGACCCTTTAGCATATGGCAAAATCAGTGGAGTGGCATTGGCTAAGGCTTGTTCACAAATAATCTTCAAGAGAGCTGTGGTAGAAGGAGAGAAATAAGAGAAATAAAGACCAAATTTCCTGATTGTAGAAGGAGCATGTTGACAGTCGGAGCGTGATACGTGTCTGCCGGATGTTACTGGTCCTGCTCAATTTCCAGATTTTGTGTGTTCAGCTCAGCAGAAAATGCTGAAGCAGTGTACCTGAGAAGAGCTCCATGTACTTGAATATCAGATAAAGGAACTCCCAAGTGGAAGGGTTCATGATTTAACAGTTTTTCTGAAAGTGTTAGGGCGCTTCTTCAATGCAAGCAGAGTGCAACTTTATTGGCAGATATCATCAACTGTTCTCCCAAAAAAGTTAAAGTTTTTACCTGTAGTAGAAATACAGCAAATAACTAATTGTGCAGTAGTAGCAACAGTTCAGTAATTAATTTCTGGAAAATAGTCTGGCTTATACTTGTGGTTGCGATTTCTGTTATATCGTGTCTTGTGAATAAAAGAGCACTAGAACTCTTTTGGTTGCCACTGTACAATGCAGGCCAGTGACGTAAGCATTTTAGAGATGTGTTGAAGACAGGCTTAGAATGTTGAGTTCTGACTTACACTCAGCGGAATAAAGATGTGTAAAACTACTCTTGGTCTATGGCGTGGTTATTGATGGATACCTTGGCTGGTAGGACACTACAACTGGTGACATGATAGGGTATACGGAGCCTGTACATTGACAGCACTCTTTCTGAGAGTTTGCCATGGTCCAGTAAACTGCTTGTGCATGCCACGTGTGCCGCAGTCAAATTGCAGAATCGATGCTGGCACCCATGCAGTCTGAGCGCAATGCCAGCCTGTGTAAAGAACTTGAAGATAAAGAAAATTAGATTGAAAGTGTACATGCTGGTGGCATGGAACTGAATGAAGTAGCTGCAAATAAAATGTACTGCACCATTACGCAAATTAATGCTACACGCTATGTGGAGTAAGAAAGCCAAAGGTTGATGCCACCAGGTTAGGAAAGCAGTGCACTGCCATAGATCAGTACAACCCAACCTGAAATTCATGTGCTATGAAATAGAGCTTAACAAGGTGTTTATGAAAAAACATTTAAGCAAAACGCTGACCAAATATCATAACGTTATCTGCTTTCAGTAGAATACAAGGTTTATCTACTGACTGAAAGCATTAAGAAATCATCGTGCTGCAATGTGTTGCGGAGCGGTCCCAGAAAGAGGGTTGGGGTTCTCCTGACAGAGTTGTCCACGAACAAAGCATCCCACCACCAAAGCTGTAGTGTAGGGGCTCAGAACAACTCCCTAGAACCCCATCATGTAAAGAGCTCTGATGGAGAGCTAAGGAGAGATCCAATCTCCAAAAGTAATTAAGGCTGGGCCAGCACTTAACAAAGCGCTATAGAATCTCTGCCAGACTAAGTTCCACTTGAAGCACCTGAGAGACCACTACTGTCCACAGATATATATACGGCTGCTGCATTCTCAAAAACCCCCCTCTGCATTTCATACTGGCTAAAAACAAAACACAATATTGGCAATTGATGGACTGCAAGGATAGAGACTTTTGAAGATTTCATAAATGAATAAGATGATAAAAAGAGTATAACGTCCCTAAGGAACATGACTCCTTGAGTGACAGAAGCCATGAAAAAGATGCCACAAGGAGGTGAAGTGACATTTGTTCAAATCAAAATAGGCTGGAATGTCAAGTTTAATCAAGTGGCAAATGTAAATTTGAAAAATACATATTCATTCAAGAGCATCAGAGACCAGGTGAAACTATGGATGAGTTTGTGAGAGATTGAATGTTCTGGTGAAGCACTGTAAATCCAATTGAATTTAATGATTAGGAAGCTACATGCCTCAAAGTAATCGATAGATGTCTGTCAGAATCCATTTTGACAATGAATGCTGAAGGAAACTTTGAGCTTAGAACATGTTCTCAAGGCTGCTTGCTTTGAAGAGACAACTGATCATCAAGCGACTGACATGGAGACCGGAGGTGCCCAAAGTGTGTCAGTCATGAGCATGAAAAGTAAGCCAAAGAACAAGGCCAATGGACACAAGGCGATGTTTCCACAGAAAAAAAAAATGTGTTACAGATGTCGGGGTTTCCACACAAAGGTAAATGTCCCACTATTGGACAGATATGCATCAACTGTGGTAAAGCGAACCATTTTGGGGTGACTTGCAAGGTGAAGAGAAAAGTAAATTTGTAACAGCGAAATTGCCAACTGAACACTACCTCAGCGATGTTGCACATGCTCCCACAAGGCCAAGCAGTCACATCAACTGAGGCAATTTGATTCCAAATGATGTTAATCGTCATATTAATCATCGACGAAGAGATCCTCAGTATCAGTTTCCAATAAATGTGACAATTATAATTGTGCAATGTTGATGTTTGCTTCAAAAAGGCAGGCACATGTGGGACTAGTCGACACAAAAAAACAAAACCCACCAAAAACATTAAAACCTTGTCCGTTGAGCACTCTAAAGACAAATGAGTGCTCAATGCTATTCGTAATTGACACCCTACATTGATCCCAAACTTCCTACAGAGATTGTAGTTGACACTAGCCCTGTCGGATTAGGTGCAATATTTGCACTTTCAGCTGACAGTCAAATGTCCGGAGACGTATCATGGCACATGCCATTTAAAGCCTGTAACAAATGGTATGTGCTTCCTTGCAATCTGAGAAAGAAAGCTTCACAGTGATCTGGACTTGCAGATATTTCCATATGTTGTACAAAAGCCTTTCACGGTAGTGACTGATCATCAAGCACTGAATTGAATGCTGGTGTTTGTAGTTACAAGAATACACCTATGAAACTCTTCATCATCCAGGAAAATATCAGAATCCTGCTGTTTTTTTTTCAAGAGTGCCATTGGAATACCCTGGAACCCAAGAAATTGGAGGCCTATATCAATTTTATTTCCAAATCGAGCACACCAGCTGGCATGTCTTTAGAACAAATTGTCACTGCCACCAGCCAAGATAGTGACACATTAAAGTTAAAAGACATTATTAATCACCCTAAACCTCTCACTAGTGACAGTGAGTATTTGAAGTTCAAAAATAGAAGAGATGACTCAAAACAGCCTCATTCTGCAAGGTACACACATTGTTGTTCCTGAGAGTCTATGACAACAAGTGATCGAACTTGCCCATGAGGGACATCTAGGAATAGTTGCCACAAAGAGAGCTCTCAATGACTGAACCTGGATTAATTATATAGAGGAAAGGGTAAAAAATGAAATAATGACTTGTCATATATGCAACTGTCTTTCATCTCAAGTTATTCAGCACTCTTTGAACATATCAAAATTGCCACATCAGACTTGGGAGAGAATTGGTGTTGATATCTTTGGTCCTCTTGAGCATGACCAACATCTTCTAGTCTTTGTTGATGAATAATCCCTATTTCCAATGTGTTAGAAATGGCGATTTCCGGTTGGCCAAGGCTTGCGCCAAAGCCAGTTAGAAACCACCACTAAAGTCAGAGCAAGGCAGTTACACGCCAAAGATAACCCCTGCTCACCCTCTAGGTAACGTGACACGAGCAGTAAGGCTAATTTTGGAGGCAATGTAGGTTAAGTGTTTGCGCGCGCACCCAGCAACAACACCCAAGGTCCACCACAAAGGAAACTCCGCACAAGGTTATATATAAAAATAGCCTTTGTATTATACCAAACACATTAGATAATAAACACACACTTTACAATGTGCCAGAGGCACGGGCAGAATTTACAGGGGATTATGTACATGGGACAGGGCCACAGGGACCACTGTTAGGAATAAGCACTTTTAGAACTAGCACTTGGTAGAATTAGCACTTTGTAGAACATAGAATACTTGTAGGAATAGCGCTTAGAACATAGAACATATAATAACTGTAGCACCAAATAGCAAATGTAGCACACAACCAGAAATCACTGGTAAAAGGTAAGTACCACCTATGCAACCCTAACCACCTTAGGAAAATATCACGCAGGGAACCATGAGCTCGCTAGTACAGCCTATACTTGGAAAAACAACCTCCTAAGCACCACAATACATTCAGAGGTATAGGCACAAAGACATTACACATGATGCATGAAAACACATTCAGAGGTGTGGGCAAGTAATCACAAATAGCGCAAAGATCACATAGGGCATAAACATGTACCCCAAACAAGGGCACAACACCAGAACTGTCCCCAGGCCAACTGACCTCTCAGGGGCTGAAACAACCTGTGTCCAAAGTGTTAGGGCAGGCTGCGCAGGCAGTCAAAGGAGAAATGTGCAAAAGAACCAGGCCTAAACATAGCAGCTGCCCACTAAGTGCTGGGCACCTGTGAACCTCTGATCCTGGCAGGCTCGAGAAATAAAATGCCCCCAGGAGCCTCGTGGGCTCTGTATCAAAAATGTGCCCCACACTGGAGGAGCGGCCCGCTGCCGACTGGGGCCGCTCTACCCTCTGTAATTCCCCTCAATCATTGTAGTCCATCACGGGGGATTCAAAATCAATAAATGTGTCCGGAAATAGTAGGAGTCCCCTTCTGGGGACTCGGAAACAAAGAAATTGCCTAGGAGCCTCTCGTGGCTCCAATGAATAAAATGCCCCTGTTGGAGTCCTGCTCAGGGGACTCGTGATACAAAATGCCCCCGCACTCATTGGAGCCTGACAGGCTCAAAAACAACAATGACCCAAGTACTGCAATACCGGATCCCTACTCACCGGGACTCCTGCCTTGGCCTGGGCTCAGTCGGCGGCGTCTCTGCTCCCAGTCATGCTGCGGTTGTCTGGACAGCTTTCTCTTCCTGGCCGGCGGGGCTCTCCTACCTGCACGGGAGCCCTCGCTGGTCCACACGTGCACGCAGGGCTCACACTGCGGTCACAGGAGCCCTGCCTTGCTGGCTTCAATGTTCTTCTTGGCACAAGAGCACAGGGTGGGCTCCCGTCCGCTTCCTGTTTCTTGGGGCTGGCATCCTCTTCCTCCCTCTCACTGGAGCACGGGGTGGGCTCCCGTCAGCTTCCGTTTTTTGGCTAAGGTACTTCTGTGTCATCGCTGGCAGAGCGGCGGCCCAGAGCGGGGGAAAAAGTGGCTTACAGCAGCAATCCGGGGTAGGCACCTGAGGAATGATGAGTAAAACGGGGTGAGCCACCGTTATTAATTAATGAAGAGATGGGCACAATAAGCGGCAGCCAATACGGAGTGGGCACCCGCGCCGAAAATTAGCACAAGAGGGGGAATCCCCCCAAACACTGGGGGATCCCTAAGGGCAGGGATCAACACTTCAGCGGCGCGAATGCACAATTTTCAGCAGGGGGAGGCCAGCGCTTCCCAGGTCTGGCAGGCAGGAATAAAAAGGTCCAGAAAGGTTCTTGTAGGCAGGGGGGGAGCAATGCTGGGCTGAGGGGCCAGCTCACAAGGCCCTCCAGGCAGGGAGGCAGTCCAAGTGGTGGTCCTCCTGGTGCCCAGCAGCAGCAGGCCCCCTCCCAATTAGGATCAGCAAGAGAACAGTTTGTATGGGGTCACAGCCCCTTCTTATACTAAAAAATCCTTTGTCTACAAGGGTGCAGGCAAGGGGCAAACCAGATACAACTGGTTCCTGAGCACTTTGTGTTGCTCAGCCCCTCTGCCTATTCACAGGATGGGTAGGGTCATCAGTAGCACCACAGGGCCGGAGACAGCATTGTGTGGGGGGAAGCCCAGCCCTATTCAGGTACCAGGTGCACCCCTCCCTCACATCACTCATGCACATCTCCCATTCACCACAGGGGCAGACCCATCCTGACTCCTGGAGCCAGGCTTATCAGCCAGCTCCAGCCAATCATAAGTCAGCACATTTACTGCACAGGCACACCAACTTCTAGAAGTGGCACTTCCACACTAGACACATTCACGCCGCACACATTTTTGTGCAGCATTCAATCTCACGGGTCCGCACATACCAAACTCAAGCTTGCACTCCCCACGCATCAGGAACTACCAGGGACACATACATTCCCCATGCATTCCTATGGGAGGACAGGCCAACCTCATTACACACACGCACTTTACCCTGGGACACAGTGGTAAAAAGTGCGCAGAAGCCAACAATCACTAACACTAACACCATGTCACCATTAAAAGCAAAAAGTTTAGGGGTGAACCTGCCAGAAGGACCAAGTCCAACACATTGGTAGAAGACCTTTCAGCCACTACACGTTAAAGGGCTATTCAAAGATTAAATGGCAACATAGGGTGTACCTGCAGTCTTAAACTCTAACAATGACCCACCTTTTAATAGTCGAGAATTCAAAGACTTTTGAATTAACCTCAAAATAATGCATCAATAAGTCCACCTCTTTGATCCCAGGCCAATGGCCTGGTAGAACAGTTATTACGTGCTTCAAAGAAAGCTGTTCAGCAAGTTGCTTTGGAGAAGTTTGACCTCAAAGTTGTTTTGAACATTACTCTTCAAGCTTACTTTTCGACCCTCACTCAACTACCGGGGAAAGCCCAGTGACTCTCTTGTTGAAAGATCCATGCCAACCAACCTGCCTCAATGGACCAACCTCAGATCCAAGAATGAGGAAGACTCTTACACTACAGACTTTGGTCGCATACAGAAAATGGAAATATATGCTGACAGATAACGTAATGTAAAAGATGTCATCTTTACAAGAGGAGATCGAGTGCTTGTTACCGGAAAAATATCGTTTGATGCTCCATTTGAGGCTGAACCATTTACCATCACTAACACAAAAGGACACATGGTGACTGGCCAGCATTTTGGGAAGGCCTTTACAAGAGATTCCTCTCATTTTCAACATGTGGCATATCATTCGCCAAACATTCATGTCAATGTAGAGACTGGGTCCCGACAGACTGTTTATGACTCTTTGGAGCATGTTCACAAACAAATGATGCAACGAATATACCTTCCTGCACATAAACAATCAATAAAGATGATTTGCTCCATCTATTTATGATGCAGAATGTAGCACACATTAAAAGAGTAAAAAATGAGGAGATATAAAAGTATTTCCCCTGCTTGCTCCACTCTAATGCCTGCTTTTCAGTGGTGTTAGTTTTTGGAGCTGACTTAGATTTACAGAGCCTTGTAAATCTGGGGCAGTGTCAAAAAGCTACGGGAGTTGAGGTAGAAAGCCAACAGCAACACTCATTGCACGCCCCTTTCATGCAGATACCTGCGTTAAAGGGTACGATATTTACAAAGCGGAGTTAAACCACGCAAAGTGTTTTAACGCCCCTTTGTAAATATGGAGCAGATCATTGCGCCACCTTAGCATTGGAAAACGTGATGTTCCGGTGGCTCAATGGCCTTGTAAATATTCCCCGGTGTCTGCTGATGATATCAACTCACCTGTGCAGATCATTGAAACTTCAACTGCCAGTTCCCGGTTTCGAGTAACCTGATCAAGATATGTGATTCAGGTGCCATGACATTAATTGCCTGTATATCTATGACCATCTGTGTGTTTATTCCTGTATTTATTTGTGGATTTATTTAGTGACATATTTTGAAAATTTGTAATTTTGTATTTAACCAAGCAGGAGATGTAGTGTTTTGTAAATAACAGAGCCCTTGAACCTTTTTGGTTCCCACTGTACACTATAGGACTGTGACATAAGCATTGGAAAGATGAGTTTAAGACAGACTTAGACTGTTGAATTCTGACTTAAACACAGCAGAATCAAGACATGTACAACTACTCTCAGTGAGTGGCATGGTTATTGGCGAGTATCTGGCCTGGTAAGATGCTACACATACCATGTTTATTACTGCTTTGGAGCTGTGCAGTTTTTGATGGGGTGCAGGCACTATATAATTGTTAGGTCTTTGCTGCACTTGTTGCATATTCGTAAGTGTGCATGTAGCCCATGAACACAATCCTCAAATTAAACTATTGTTCTGCTGTGCTGGATTGCTAGACAGGATCTTGGAAGCACATTCTTTAGTTGTTCTGTGGAAACCCAGTATGTAGCACTCTATTTGTGCTGAATTATCCCTGATTTTGTCTGTTCTGGAGTTTGAGGTTTGTGGAACTTATTTGGGATCCCATATATTCTGCTGGAAATGGTAGCCTTCACTCAGTCACTCTGTCAATAGAAGTGAGGCTTGACCCTTTAGAGGTCAGGTGAGGACAGGTATGAACTATCAATATCCCTTGAACTGTAAACTGTCTGTACTTGAGGTGAAAATCACTAAGAGTACAGGTTTAAAATCAATATTTTTAAATGTACATGTTAGGGAGGACATATTGGCCTATCAGCGCTTCATACCAGGCTGGGGAATCATCAGTCTGTAAAAAATTGTATAATTCTTTAAAAGTTCTAAACCTTTTTAAGAATTAAAGTCTTTTACTTTGTGTGTCCTTCGGCCAAGTGTGGAAGACAAATTGATTAATATATAGAATCTCTTTCCAAATGGCTTCTTTCCTAATCTATTGAAGCATTCTTATTTGAACTTAAGACATATACCTAAGAAATACTTTGATAAATTAAGTAGGTCGACAACCTGTCTTCAGAAAATGCAGCCTTGCCTTAATCTCATGTGGAAATATTTGTGATAAAGTTAATAATATAAGAGGATTCATTTGCAAATATAGTGTCCTCCATGCCCAGAGTATGTAACAAATCACAACCCACAGAGCTCTGGTTAATACATGTTTATTCTTCAGCTTGCAATCTGTTGTAAGGTAAATTCCAATGATGATCACAAGTAGCCAGGAGGTATTTTCCATGTAAGAGGTTTATTGGTTATTAGTTAAAGGTTCCATAGAGGTTCTAAAGAGATCCCACCAGGAGCTGCATGGTTGCTGCTTAGCCCACTCTCTTCAACTGTCATTCTCCACACACAAGCAGGCACACTCACATTCCACTCTCTCTGTCATCAAACATTCCAACATTCCACGCAGACATCACATTCATTCTGGCTGAGCAGCTAAGAAGGAGATGATTCAAGGTATAACATATATCCTTCCCTTCAACAATAAAACACAATAATTAGCAACATTGCAAAATTGAAAATAAAAATGATGATACTTGCAATATTGCACAAAGTTCATATAGGGAAAAGAATAAAAGTACAGTGATAAGGAAGAAAGAAATGAATAGGTAGTAGAAAGTGACCAGAATGGAGGGAGGAAGAAACAGTGCAAACATTCCCTTCCCTTGGAAAAAAACAATTAATGGCAATAATAGAAACATTGCATGTAAAACATTGCTTGTAATACATTCTAGTATAGCATAATGAGAGTGAAGGAAGAAGAGAAATAGAACATTTTATGTAAGTAAAAAGGTGCAAGGCAGTAGCGTGACTAAAGGCTGTGATGGTACAACACCCAACTATGTTTCTACACGCCACACCATAGAGGAAATAGTGTAGGACTGAGAGAGTGAATTACAAAAGAGAGATGAAAAATATCCAGACACACACTCTCTGCACATATAACTATATGGGGTAGACGACCCATTGCACAAAGTATAAGGTAGATAACCCATCACAAAATGGCACAAAGGCACAACTGTATAAGGGCACAGAGGCTCAAAAATATGGATACATAACCCATCGCTGAAAGGCACAAGGCACAAAGGCACAACTTATAGTTCTATAAGGCAAAAAGGCTCAAGAGTATGGGTACATAACCCATCGCTCAAAGACACAAAGCACAAAGGCACAACTTATAGTTGCATAAAGGCACAACTTATACGTAAATAACCGATTGCACATTACAAACTAATGTGTGAACACTAAAGGAGCAAGTGGATAAGATCAACTCGCACTGCTAAATGAACACAAGTAAAGGGTGATGCTAGGGTAACATTAATGTTAAACACAACAAAAAAAGTTTAGGGTAGGAACAGTGAAAAGGTGTGCGCACACCTATACTGAAGGATTGAACAAGTGTATGGAGACCAGCTCCTATACACAACTACCCTACAAGAAAAGATAAAACTTGGTACCGCTAAAATGTCTAGATCGGACAAATCCAAAACATACCACATAAGCAAAACACCCAATTACTGCATGAGGAAAAATATAGAATAGTGTAAAACACAGTGTATATAATACATGACTTGCAATAAAGAATGAAGTGCATTTCCTAATACTCGCCATTTGCCAACATATCACAGTATAGTTTATATTTCTGTATAAACCATTCCAAGCATATTAACTGGTAAATACTTAACAGTTACATATTACAATTCATGTAAGAAAATCTTTTTTTTTTAAAACACCGGTGAGCGAACTCTTTCACCCGAAGTGTGTCGAACATGTCCCACGCCGCTCAGTAAGTCCTTCTAATTCAACATTTGTGCAAATTACTAATAACTGTCACTTGCTAGAGTATAGTCACTTGTATGAAAAAGAAAGTTGTTAACGCTGATAAAAATATCTGAAACACATTGCAGACTGCTGACACCAGACAAGTGTCAAGGTGCCAGGTTGATCGAGGACAACATAAAGATTCCCTGCAATATTCAGCTATCAAACTCCATCAGCGCTGACTAGAAGATGCATGGCAGGCAAAGCGCGAAGAATGTGGCTGACAAGCTCATAAAACAGCAGGAAACCAAGAAGATACGGAGCTTCTAACTCAAGATGGCGGCACGTCTTCTGACGCTTAGTCCGGGTGGCTCTCGGTGCGTCAGCACAGAGGAGCGTCCTTCAGCAGTAGAACAGATGTCAAGAACGTCGGAGAAATGCCTCGAACTTGAAGAAACTATGATGGAGACTAGGACGCATGCAAGAGTAGCAGGTACGTGTATGTTATTTTTCAAAAGGGTGGATCGTGCACAATTCAAAAATCTAGTTGATTAACGGCCTCGCTGTGATTAATAACAAGCGGCAAAGTTAAAGTGCACACAAAAGAAAAATACAGCACGATTACTTTTAAAAACATCTCGAAGTCCCAATGTCTGGCAATTCAAACGTGCACACTAATCTGCTTAAAATGCCACGCTTGGCACAACGAGTAGAATATGCAAACCTGTGGTGAATACAAACTCTCATAGCAAAAATATACAGAGCAGTTTTGGTAGAAGACGGGTCCATCTCTGGAAAACGGACTGCCGCCCGCCCGTCCGTCTGTGCTGCCTCGGTAGGGGCTGATCGCTAGGTGCCGCATCGCACAGATTGCCGACAGGACATTTGCCCGATCTCCGGTGCTGAAATGGACACGTAGACGTCCGGAGTCTACACAAGAGCTGGGACGGTCCCCTGGTCGTTGGTGAGGCCCAGAGAGTCTGAGGGGGTCATCATCCAGGGCGGATGGTCTCGCAGTCAGTCCGCTCCGATAGACGCGAGGCGGTGACCTGAGACGCGACCTGAGAGCTGAGACGAGACGGAGAATAATCGTCAGGAAACAGAAGTCTCGAGCGGAGGAACCGCGAGACTGCATCTTCACAGATCTCACTCCGAGTGGTGAGTAGATTTGGAGAGAGAAGGAGGATAAGGCTCATCATTATAAAACGAAGGAAAAGGCATAAATATTAGAATATCAGAAAACAACCGGGAAATAAAGAACAGCCCTGCCTGACCTTAAAACGGCGCCCAAGGCAGACATAGGACATCGAGGAATTGGCAATATCACAGAAAAGAGCAACTAATCGACCGGTCCCATTGAAGAAATGATTTGAAAGGAGGGCTTTAGCACAAGACTGACAAAAAGGGGGTCATACTTTGATTAGGGTAAATACATCAGACGGGACGAACAGAAGTACACTGTCTGACTTAAAAATGGCGGCCAATACAATTGAACAAAGGAGTGGGAAACAAATCAATAATAATTAATTTTAAACTATACAAGGTCTACAGCTCCTCCCCAGCAGCCCAGGAAATATTTATGTTAGGATAAAACATAACAATAGGTAGGGAATAATCAACAGAGAAGTAGGACCAGTCCAACCAGGGAAGACGGACTAATTCAAAGAGTGGAAAGAGAGAAAGTCCTCTGCCCACAGAAGAACAACCAAAATGGCAGACATCTTGCAATGACTAGTATCTACACCATACTACCCAGAGCATACCAAGGGGCAGTTAATTAATTACTGTTATATGGAACAAACAAGCCGGCACTAAGCAGGAACTCAGAAGACCAGAAGTCCCTGCTTCCCCAGGCCTGTGAGCGGACGCGCCCACCTTCAGACACGCCCCCCCTGACCAGGAGTAAAAGGCGTGTGTGTGATCCTTTTGCTGGGACCCACCTGAAAGCTGTTGAGGGTTGTTGCTGGACCCGCGCTCTCTACACTGACCTGCTGCTGGGCTGTGCTCCTTGCCGCTGCTCCTCGCCGCACCCGCTCTGCGGGTGCCGCTTCGCGGCTTGCTCGAGGGAAAGGTGAAGGCTGCGCGCTGTGTCTGGGAGGCGCCAGGAAGGACAAACAAGCCGGCACTAAGCAGGGACTCAGAAGACCAGGAGTCCCTGCTTCCCCAGGCCTGTGAGCGGACGCGCCCACCTTCAGACACGCCCCCGCCTGCAACGCCCACTACTTAGCAAGCAGCCTGACGCTCAGCGGGACGTGAGCGGGACGCCGAGCGAAGCCCGAGCAAAGGGCGGGCAGTGTGTGGAAGTCAGGGGCTGTCAGAGGCTGGGCTGGGCCACGTCCCTTTCTTTCCTACCAGCCGTGAGGACATATGCCCGGTGCCTGTCCCAGTTCTGTTGCTCAAACCATGTCTACCCGTTCAGGAAAGCCTCTCAGGAGCGAAGTTGAAAGAGGATCAAATGCCGCGAGTCCTGTCATAGGAACAATGGACCGTTTTATCACCAGAGTAGCGGCGGTGATTGAAAAGGAGATCGCTATGTCTGAGCGGCGTCTATCTGAAGTTTACCTCCCCTCAAGACGCTCATCCTTGGGGGCAGTTGCCCAGTCGCTCACACCAGCCATCGTCCGGGCTCAAACAGGTACCCCTCCTAGTGTGGTCAACGTTCCCTCAGACCCCCCACAGTTGATTGGAATAGAGCAAAATATAGATAGGCTGGAAAATCTGGCCGCTCTTCTACATATAGTTACAGTGGAAGACGGTGGCCCTAGTAACTTGTCCACATCATTACCACCTATTCCCACAAGTGATGTCACTAGAGATCCTGAGTCCCCGAAATCGCTTGCACCCCCCACAGTTATATCAGATGGGAAGTTAGTTGGCGCTTCACCTAACACCGAAACTCCTGATATTAGGCAGGAGATTCTGCCCTTAGGTAAAAAGCCGCGTAAACGCAAAAAGGGTAGGCTAGTGAGACAGGCCGCCCTTTACCAAAGAGTAAGGAAGTCTCCTGTTTCTAGTACGAGATCTACAAGGGGTGCCCCTATGCTGAACGAAACCGACATAGAAGGGGATGTTCTGATCCCTCCCAAGGGGTCACACCCAGCCAAGGTCTCAAAGCCACCTGACTTAGTAACAGTTGAAAATATTCTGGAGAAGGTATATACCCTCTTGAAACCATTACTAGCACAAGTCAAGGGTTTAGGGGAGAGGATTGCCAAACTAGAGCAGTCAACCCTGGACGGGTTTCACTCACTCAAAACAACAATTAAACAAACAACTAGAGTGACTGAAAATAAGGATTTGGGTGCAAAGGGGAATGAACAACCAGCTCAGAGAGGCCCTAAGCCCCTAATATCTCAAAACAAAGCTGTTCTTAATAGTCCAGTAATTCCAACTCCTAAATCTCCTCCCCATACCAAAGCAGGCCCAAGTCACAAGGGACCATCAACACATATAGAGCCTGATAAAAATAAGCCCAAGCCTCTTCCACAAAAGCAGCAACATATAATTAGTGGTAAAAAGGAAGTCCAACAAAAATCAGAGGGGAGTAGCAAATCTAGCGGCTTAACGACAGGGAAAGCCCCTAGGCCTGTAACCCAACATTCTGCCCCATCTACCTCCCCACCGGCCCCCAGTAATCCAGCACGACGGATCCCCCCGATCAACCTCCCACCAGACTGTCAACCTTTTGTTGCTGTCATGGTTAATGTGCCCCCCCTAAAGGAAGGCCAGTTGGAAAACCATCAATTACTCAAGAACAAGTGTATCCACTGGCAGAAGGCAAACAAGCCAATCCCCCTGGGTGTGGACGGCATTATCCTAAGTGTCCGTAGAGTGGGATGGGTAGGGCAAGGGAAAAAAATGCAGGAGGGGGATTGTGTAATCATAAACTTCCAAGACCCCAGAGTAGTACCATCCATTTGTACTCCTATCAAAAATATGGGGGCCCCGGGGGTTAAACTGGTAGATCTTTCATATTTTTACCCTAGGCACCTTGTTAGCCCAAATGGAGGAAGTGTAAGTTCCCCCAATTTTGGCCAAAACTGGGCTGGGGTTGTAGGGGGCAATAGGGAGAACCAAATGTGGGCAATAGGCCCCTGCTGACTGGAAACAGTGAGCAGAGAAGACCCAGTAGGAGCACCACCCACCCAAACAAACCTTGCAAGTGGGTTGGGAGACACTATAGCCATTCCACAAGATCCCTGTTCTCCTCGGATATTGAGGAGGAGTTCTATAGATAGGGGCATTCAGGCGCCCAGCGACCCTCCAGCTGTGACGGACCTAGTCTTTAAGGTTTTCAGCTGGAATGTCGCAGGGATTGCAGGAAAACTGGCTCTTCCGGATTTTACTGCATGGGTTGATGAGCACTCCTTGTGCCTCTTCCAGGAAACATGGAGCTTGGTGCCGGTCCATAGGGTGGGATTTTCCTCCTATTCCTCCCCTGCGCGAGTCTCGGAATCTGGGAGAGGGCGACCTTCGGGCGGCCTTCTCATCTGGGTCGCGGCTTCTCTAAACTGCAGAGTAGTGGACTTTCCCACAGGTTCCCCGGACATACAAAATATCACCCTTATAGACCAAAGGGGAAGAATTGTTTTAAACGTCTATAATGTGTATGCCCGGGGTACAAAGGGTGGGAGAAAGTCTCCAGTAATAGCTCTCCTTGAGACCCTGCTAAACAACACCCCATATAAGTCACGCACTTTGGTTGCAGGTGATATGAACTGCACGTTCGAACCCTTGGGCTCGGACGTTTCCCTCGACCAAGATGAGGAGGATGTTAGGCGGGGGATCCCGGTACTGGACATCCCACCGATTAAAAGGTGGACAGAGGTGGCGCTCCAGATATACTCCCTGAGTCTTGAATTTAACCTAAGGGCAGCGAATGGGAGGACTTCCTCGGATAGGGGGGGTGCCCACACCTACAATAGACCAGGGCACACCTCTAGGCTGGATTATATTCTAATAGATGTGTGCTTATGGTCTTATGTAAGGGACATGCAGGTGGTCCCTTCGACAGAAAGTGATCACAACTCACTCTCCCTAAAAATGGAACAGTGGTGGCAACCCTTAAGGAGGGCCAACATTAACCTGGCACCCGTACCACCAGATGAATCGGAAGTCTCCCCATGTGGTAGAAGAATAAAATGGGCGAAACTGGTTTTATCCGAGGCAAAGGTTGGGGAAATTCAATCCCATCTAAACCATTCGGTAACATCCCTCGGAACCTCCCTAGAAGAGGTGGGTAAAGCAAGTGGGTTTTTTGTCTCCCTGATTGAAGCCTTAACCAACGTGTTTACCCTGTATCCTAAAAAGTCGGGCAATAAAGGAACTAAAAAATCAGTTGATGGTTGGTACACCCAAGCATGTAGGGGCCACAAGGCAAAGTTAGTTGAGGCGATTAAATCCAAATCCCAAAGTATGATCCAGGAAGCAAGGAAGGCCTATAAAAAGTCCCTTAATTTGGCTAAAAGGGAGTGGGAAGATAAATATTGGGAAGACCTACTACAGGCTAGCAAAATCAGGGATTCAGGGGCCTTTTGGAATCTCATAAGTAAACGGAGTAAATCCGACGCAGCCATGAGACCCTGCAACATCCCGCCTCAAAGCTGGGTAAAACACTTTGGGTCCCTATACCTCCCTCCAGATGGGGAACTGTCCGTGGGGAGGGACCTCACACTACCAATTGAACCTCATGCCTATGACCTCTTCACTCCCTTAGAGCTCGAGGGGGTTATAGGCTGGGTAGCACCGCGCAAGGCACCGGGCCCGGACGGCCTTCCGGGTGACCTCATGAGGGCTTACCCAGCGGAATGGGGAAGGATCATAGCAGCTCTCCTAAATGATATTATGAGGGGAGGAGTAGTGCCAGAATCCTGGAAAGGGGCGGTGGTGGTCCCGATTTACAAAAAAGGGTGTAGGGAGACCCCGGGCAACTATCACCCCATAAGTCTGATAGACTCCACCCAAAAGATAGCTGGTAAAGCTATCCTTGGTAGGATTCTCCATTGGGTGGAGGAGAATAAAATCCTATCAGACTTCCAGGCAGGTTTCCGGGCTGGTATGGGGACAATAGAGCAGGTGTTTAGGCTGTCCCTTTTGGGGTGGAAGGTAGTGGAACTAGGCAAGGGTAGTCTTTACTTAGCCTTTATAGACTTGAAGACTGCCTTTGACCTAATCCCCCGGGAAGAGCTTTGGAGGGTGCTTCATGAGTTGGGATTACCACCTTACATCTTGTCCCTTCTCATAAGCCTTCATGCCCACACCTTTGCACAGGTCCGTTGGGGTAAAAACGGAGAGCTCACTGAGAAGATACCAGTGTCCTGGGGCGTAAGACAGGGCTGCGTCTTGGCGCCCACCCTATTCTCACTATATCTGAATGGGGTGGTAAAACATCTTCAACAAGAACCAGCCAACGCCCCCTGTCTTGGAGGTGTCCGCATCCCAACCCTGCTTTTTGCGGATGACACGCTCCTGATCTCGAAGACCCCACAAGGCATGCAGAAATTACTAACACGATTCCAGGAGTTCTGTGCTGCAAAAGGGTTAATAATAAATGTGGACAAAACGAAATACTTAGTTGTAAATCCACCTAAAAAATTGGGCCGCCCACCTACACTTAATTCTATCCCCCTAGAGAAAGTAGCCGAATTCGACTACCTTGGTATCCGGATTACGGATAGGATGACTTGGGCAAACCATATTGATAAAATGGTTCTTAATCATAGGAGAGTAGGAGGAGCTCTCATGAGGGAATACAGGGCCTCAACTAGGAGATCACTTACCCCAGTACTCGACATCTACAAGGCCAAAGTAGCGACATCAGCCTTGTATGGGGCAGAACTGTGGGGCCACTGCCGATTGGATGCCCTAGTGACAGCGGAGAGCAAGCTTTTAAAATCTTTCATCTCTGTTCCACTGAGCACACCATCAGTACCAGTGTGGATGGACACGGGATGTAAAAACATCAAAGACCAGGCCCAGCTTCGCCCGCTCCTGTTGTGGACACGGATTTGGAGGAGCGAAGAATTAAAATCCTATGCTGATGCCCTGGGAGATATAATGAGTCAGGGGGGTTGGGCTAAGATAAGATGGTTAAGCGACACCAAAAAGCTTTTGGAGAATATCGGCCTAGGAGATTGCTGGTCATCTCGTTCAGCCCCTCCAAAAGAAGTTGTCAAGGCGATTTATTGGAAATGGACTGCGGAGCGTCTAATTACAAACTCCAACCACTGCAGGTCCACGGCCGCCTTTCTACAAATTAAAGACACTGTGGCCTTTGAACCCTACCTGGACTTGATCACTCTCCCCTTTGACCGAGCTCTTTATTTTAAATTTAGAGTTGGTTCCCTCCCGCTAGGTGCTCTGGTATCGAAATGGTCACTAGCGGCCCGTACTTCTCCTAACTGTGCATGTTGCCCGAGTAAGGTTGATTCCATTGCGCGTGTCTTATTTGAATGCCCGGATTACGCAAGGCCTAGGAGTCTCTGGCTGAAACCACTCTGCCGAAATATGGGCACTCGTAGTTATTTAGTAGCCTTGCGTATCCTAAGCACGGACACTTCCCCCCCTATTGTGTGCGGAACAGCTAAATTTTTAAAGCAGTTTTGGCTTATTCGATGTAAGAGATTGTCAGTAGCTGTTTAATTCTCTTTTTAGTTAATTTATTAACGGTCTTTTATGTCCTTTTATCTCTTTTAATACTTTATACTGACTTCTTGTGGCAATGATTTTTTTGTACATTATATTGATTGTATTATAAATGTGCTTATAAGATATCTTGCATATCGAATAAAAGCTTATGACTGACTGACTGTTATATGGAACCACAACTACTAAGGAATAACAGACGAATATTACTTGAAAGAGAAAACTATATCTACCACTATTCAGCATCAGCACTGGAACAATTAGGAGTCAAACAGAGAAGAGTCACTATAAGACCTGGAAAAGAAATCTATATCTACCGCTATACAGCACCAGTAGTGGATCAATCCGGAGTCAAACAGAGAAGAGTCACCATAAGACATACAACACGGAGCAAAAATGGTCGAAAGATACCTAGCAGCTGTTGGCTCGAATGCCCAGAGCATAAAATATCCATCTAATTCAACCAAAAATGCAGCAAAAAAGTTCAAACATGACACCCTGAGAAAAAACCCGGACACACTGTTCTCTGACCTCTATTTTAATATAGTTAAAGGCACTATAATGAACGACCTGATATTCTACACAAATAAAACAGCTTAATGGCGCAATGCCTTCACAAGAATGCTTGCCATAAAAGCTATGAAAAACATCCCTCATGGCACAAAAATAATGACCTCACCATCAAAAAGATGCAGAGCAGAACTATGCATTACCATATATAAATCTGGAATTGTGTTAATACAAGCTGCAAACAGAGAACTAGAGAAGTTTGACAAGATATTCCAAACAGTAAAAAACTCACTAGAGGGCCCAAGATACCAACTACACCTGACCCCACCAGTAGACACTCCTGACATCAACGATATTACTACCAGAGGCGCCAATCGAACTGGGGGCCACCATGTTCAAACCTCTAATTCGGGAGATATAATTGAAATAGGAATGACAGTACCTGAGAACGAGACAGAAAGAACAGAGAGGTCTACCAGTCATGCGAACAAACAGCAGGACCAGCTCCAAAGGAAAGTCGTCGTCGTTTCCAAACGATGAGACTTCCCACATAGAGCGTACATCGCCCCGAGTGTATTACTCTATGATAACCGGGAAATGGATAAGGTAGAAGATACCATCCTTCCTTTACCTCTCTCTAGTACAATACTAGACCCTCACCCACAAAAACACTCCTAGCATCACATAACTTAGATAACACTTTCAACATCTCAAATAGAAACGGAACTGACAACCAAACAAGGGATACAAAGAAAAGGACTGCGGAACTGAGAACGGATCTAAAACAGAGAAGAGCAAAATGCAAACCCCGGATAGACAGGTTAATCATCCCTAAGAAATCACTTCAAAACGAGAAAGATATTAAAGAGCTTCAGAAACTAGTTGGCAAACTGGCACAAGACACTATTAATACCTTACAAGCGATTGAAAAAATCTGGGAGATGACGGTGAGCACTCACTCTAAGGTCACGCATATCCAAAATCTCATACACTCCTCACAAAGAAAGAGCAACGAGATGGCCATGCCTTTAGCAAATAGGCACAACCGACCAGATAGGACGAAATGTTTGTCAAAGGAGGAAACTCTTGCCTTACTCCGAACATATGAACTACCGGACCGCGAGAGAGAGGAGAGAATCAAAACTGTACCAATCGATTCTAATAGAACATCCAGAAAGAATGATAGAAAATCCAACCTTCACTATTTACAGAACGTCCAGCTAACGACAACCGAATCCAAAAATGTGAACCTTAGTAACTCAGGGAAACCTCTGACTTGCCTGCTACTCAATTGTCGTTCGGCAACCAAACATGCATCAGACATAGCGGCCCTCATCATCAACAAGGAAATTGATCTGGCAATCCTTACAGAAACGTGGCTAACGGAATCATCATCTCCAACCATGGATCTCTTAGTACCACCGCAATATAACATTATGAGACTTGATAGACTTAGAAAGTCAGGGGGAGGTATAGCCTGCATTCATCGATCGGATATAGAGGTCAACCAAATTCAAGCCCACCCTCTAGAATCTTGCGAATATCTTGGTCTTAATATTAGATCAGCAAGCAATCAAAGATGCAACTTGCATGCGTTTTACCACCCACCAGGAGATAACGCAAAGTTCACAGAGCAGTTAATGGAGATCATAACGGCCAACTCTAACAACGGTGCCAATAACATATTTTTAGGCGATTTCAACTTACATTGGGATGACTGCAATGGCAAACTGGTCAACGCGCTTAAAGATTTCCTCGTTGAACTAAACCTCACCCAAGCATGCACGCAACCTACACACTCGAAAGGAGCGACGTTAGATTGGATTATTTCAAGAAACAAAGATACATCAATCCTCTCCATAACCCCGTGTGACTGGTTTGGTCATCATGCCATAAAATTTGTGATACCCATAGTGAAAAAATGCATGACCGTGCAACCCTTCAAGTTCAAAAAATGGATTTGTGACACAAAAGAGGCTAATATTGAGCTACTGTACAACCAAGATGGATCGCACACCACTAGCCTCTCCTCCGGGTCGCCCCTTGGCACTCTGGTACATGTAGTGCATGTAGATGGACGAGTAAAAAGTAGTTCACCACAGTTGGTGCGAGTACTTACTCATTATCCCCAAGTTGTCTGGACCCAGGACATGGCCCGGGTTTCAGGACAGTTTCCCTCGTCAGCAGAGCAGTGTTTGGGGTGGATGAGAAGGCCGCCAAGTAACCGTCACAGGCCCTGATGCCTCTTCGGCGCGCAGGTGCGTCTCCATGAGCTCGTCAGCTCAGGGCTCACGGGAGCCGTTCAAGTACAACCAAGATGGATCGCACACCACTAGCCTCTCCTCCGGGTCGCCCCTTGGCACTCTGGTACATGTAGTGCATGTAGAAGGACGAGTAAAAAGTAGTTCACCACAGTTGGTGCGAGTAGTATTGAGCTACTGGTTGAAAGCTGTGAGAGAGACCTAAAGCCACCTAGCAACCTGCAGAATGTAAATGAGCTGACCGATCACTACATAACATCAGTCGGAAATATCGTCAACAACACCATGCCATTAAAACTGAAAATAGTCTCGGAGAAGACAAAAAATCCTTGGTTTAATGGGTCACTGAATGAAGACAGGCGCAAATTGAGAATGGGCGAAAGAAAATGGAGACAACACCCTTCATCCCCCGAGCTGAAAGCCCTCAGAAAAATTTGAATTCAATATAACAAAAAGATCATCAATTCAAAAAAGGAATTTATAAGATCAGAACTGGACAATGCCAAAAACAGACCACGAACACTCTTTGAAATCCTAAAACAACACTCAAACAAACTAGCCAAATCTGTTCAAGAGAACTCAAAAACACCCTTAAGCTGCGAGGAATTTTCCACATTTTTCACGGAGAAGGCCAAATTGCTTTAAGTAGAGCTCATGAACGCAGTGGCTAACCTTCCCATCCTACCATTGCCTACGAGCGATGCCAACTCGACAACAGAGTGTACTAAGACCAAAAACAAGGCAAATTGGGACACATTCAAATTGTATGACCAGTACATGATCACCAAAACGCTCTCGGAAATCAAACCTATCAACCACTATCACGACCCCCTTCCCGCAAAATTCTTAAGAGAAATCAGCCACATTGTGGTTCCAATCTGGACCAAAATAATAAATGCATCACTATCACAAGGGATCCTCCCCGACTGCCTAAAAACAGGTCAAGTTGTTCCCATAATCAAAAAACCTACAGCGGATGCAACAGATTCGAACAACTTTCGCCCAGTGATCAACATCCCTTTACTGGTCAAACTAATTGAGAAATGCGTGCAGGGCCAACTGAGCCAACACATCACCAAGTTCTCCTTAGTAGATGAATGCCAATCAGGATTCAAAGCAGGGCATAGCACGGAAACAGCGATCCTCCATATTGTTGATGACGCGCTACAAGCCCTAGACCAAAATCAAGCTTGCCTACTGATTCTCCTTGACCTGTAATCTGCTTTTGACACGGTAAATCACGAAGCATTACTGACCAGGCTGCTGGACGGGATGGGATTGTCTGGAAATGTGCTGAAATGGTTTGATTCTTTCTTACAGAACAGAACACAACGATTCCTGGTCAACCAATCAATCTCACCTCTATGCCCTAACTCAATAGGAGTCCCTCAAGGATCAACGCTATCCCCAGATCTGTTTAACTTATATGTCAAACCTCTTACAGAAATTCTCAGAAAATCACAGATATCCTATCACATGTATGCAGACGACATGCAAATATACATGTAGATCGCCTCCCTTGAAGACATTGAACTAATGAATGAGACATTAAAAATGGCACTGCAATGGTTAACTACCAATCATCTGAAGCTAAATGCTCACAAAACAGAGTTCCTACTAATTTCACCACCAAGGAGCCATACGGAAATAAAGGAATGGACCAAGTTGGTGATTGCGCTAAACTGCACCCCAACTCTAGTCAACTCAGCTAAATCGCTAGGAATCACCTTAGATGAGAACCTGGACATGAAAGCCCACATTAATTCAATGGCTAAAAGTGCCCGCTTCCACCTGAACTACTTAAAAAAATTTAAATCATTCATCTCAGAGGCGGATCTCAAACTGGCAATCCAATACTTAGTTATCTCGAGGATTGAATATGGTTGCACCACCTTAGCTGGCTTACCAAAAACGTCCACAGCACCACTAAAAGCCTGCCTTAACGCTGCGGCAAGACTTATCACTGGATCAAGGAAATTTGATCATATATCTCCTCACCTGAAAGCATTAAACTGGCTACCTTATGAAGCCAGAATTCAAATGAAGATAGCATGTATCACCCATAAAGCGCTCCACTACAACACTCCAAGATACCTAGCCAAGAAAATTGAGCTATCCGGAGGTAACAGACCAGCTAGGAGCGCCGAGGAGTTGCTGTTGCGGCCAGCCATTTTCCGAAAGAAAAAGACTTATGACAGAGCATTCTCAGGAGCTGCCCCCAGAATCTGGAACTCACTCCCTCCAAGCATTAGGAAGATTCACAATATTGCAACATTTAAGCGGAAAGTGAAGAGCCTTATGATGAGTAAATACTTTACATAGAGAAGCTTATTGATCACTGTTATGATCTATTGCTGCCCTAATACAGAACACTTATGTCATCAGAAGGGGAAGCCTCGACATTTAATATGAATGCTAATCGATGACATGAGACTGAACCCACGTATAAGACTAAACGGTATCCTTACCGCAGCCTCATGTCAATGTGACCTTATGACTGCATCCCACAAAAACCTTATAATGATCTACCTCATTTATGTTTTCTGTATATGGCTTATGATATAAGTTAAGCCGCAACTTACCTCTTAATGCAAACTGCACATATGTTATGAATAAATACCATCTACCTCATATCTGTTGTTCTTTTAATTGTTAGTATATTTGTTAATCTTTAACTTACTTTTTATGTTAAGCGCTCTGATACCCACGGGTCTTGTTTGCGCTATACAAAACTTTATAATAAATAAATAAATAAATGCTGCGGCAGACATTCAGAGTCATAAATAACATTGAATCTGAAAGTTGTCTTCGTTTTTAAAGTACACTGCTAGAGTTTGCTGAAGAAAGCGATCTTTGGCAGTATTCAACATTCACTGGTTGAGCAATCCAAGTAAAATAAAAGAAAATGCTGTACAGTGTAGTTCTCACCTCACTTAAAGCACAGTTGGTAAAACATGGCCTAAATCCTGCTCTTCACTGGCGTCAGTAAATGATGCAGAGTATCCATACATGTAGAAAATATGCCAGTCATTAACTTATATTGGTTAGCATTGTATTTCTTCTTCTAAAGCATAAATCCACTTTTACAAGGAATGTGAAGCGCCCTGGGTAGGCTGTCCAGATGGTGGAGGACACTGGTGGGACTCTTGAGGGCGTTCTTTTCCTTGATTTTTTGTACTTTAAAGTTGCTTAACTTTCTATAGTCTCTTGTGTCAATAAAGTTTATTAAAATGATGTAGGTTTTCTCACCTTCATTAGTCACGCGGCCAAAACACTCAGGGTTTCCTTCAGAGCTTTGCCAAAATGTTGTAAGGTAAATTCCAATGATGATCACAAGTAGCCAGGAGGTATTTTCCATGTAAGAGGTTTATTGGTTATTAGTTACAGGTTCCATAGAGGTTGTAAGGAGATCCCACCAGGAGCTGCATGGTTGCTGCTCAGCTCACTCTCTTTAACTGTCATTCTCCACACACAAGCAGGCACACTCACATTTCACTCTCTCTGTCATCAAGCATTCCAACATTCCACGCAGACATCACATTCATTCTGGCTGAGCAGCTAAGAAGGAGATGATTCAAGGTATAACACAATCTTTAACTGAACCCACTGCATCACAAACATTATTAACCACACCCAGTCACACCCAACAGATTCCTTAATACTTGTAAGAGGTGTGTCGAGGGCATCTAGAAACTTCATGCACATAAACACAGGACACAACAGTATACAAGATACAGTAATTGTCTGTGAGGTTATCATAGCCTGATATGCATCCCTTGATACAAAAACTCAGTTAAGAAAAATGTGTCATTTAAACATTTGACCAAATGGTCGTGTCTGTAGTCTTTCACAAATAGCAGCAGATAGCAAGCACACTAACGAGACACACTTTTATTTAATCTAGTCCATCCTGAAGCTAGTAATGGGAAACCCATACCCAGTCACATGTTAGCCACTTGCGACTGGTGCATAAGGGGCGAGGGTAGCAGGAGTAGAAGCTGAAGAAAGGAAAAGAAAGAAACTGAATTATGTGTGCAAAGAATCCATGTAGCAGCAGAGGGTAGGGGAAATCGGGGGTGCGCATGGATAGTACTTGTGAGGCCATAATTATTTTTTGCTACCATCACACAGGCGCAAGCGATAGCTGACAAGCTCAAAAACGCAGGCATTTCAACATGTCAGGTATAGGAGCCTACTTGTGATGCCTCTAATTCTATCATCCTTTTGTGGTGCGTTTTCAGTTTTATCATTTGAAGTGTTGCACAAATACTTTACACATTGCCTCTGAGTTAAGCCTGACAGATCTGTGCCAAGCTACCCAAGGGTTTAGCCCAGGTTAATTTAAAGTTTGCTTCTGACTTCATCCTGAGAAGATTTGTGGTTGCTGCTTGAGAAGAGGTTTACACTGCTCAACTAATACCCCACTTTGCTGGTGCAAAGTTTTTCCACCAAGAGACCATGCATCTATCGAAAACAGCAGCCTAGACAATGATGCAGGTTCTTGTGGCCTAACCTCACAGCTCCTCAGAACTGACGCATTGCCTTGACTGTGCGATGCATCCCTGATACCGGATTTTGCATTGCAAGACCTCGTCGACAGGATCCTCAACAATGACATCAGATCTCACATCAAAACTTTGCATCTTCTTGGAACTGACGCATTTTCTCAGCAACGCAACCTCAAGATGACACCTCACAACGGTACGAAACAAGGACCTAAGGCACGTTGTTCTACTGACCTAACGGGTCCCTGTAGCTGCCTTGTGCTACATCTTGATCGGCCTGAACTTGTGACTTTGTCCTGGTCCGGTACAACTAGATATCCGCAGATGGCCCTTTGTGCCTTTTGGCGCTATTTTCACAGAAAGCTTTACACCTGCATATCTCCAATTCTACTGATTGGAATTTTGTGGTTTTAGTCTTCTTTTATTCATTAAAAAATACTCTATTTTCCTAAATCTGTTGTCAGTGCCTTTTGTGCCATGTTTCCTCTGTGTCACTGTTTGAAGTGTTCCACAAAAACGTCACACACTACCTCTGAGTTAGGTCTGAATGCTCAGTGCAAAGCTGCTCATTGGTTGAGCATGGGTTAATTTAGAATTTGCTTGTGACATCCTCCTGACATGAATTGAGTTTGCTCTTTGAATAGGGTTTCACCCCCTCAATCAGTAACCCAATTTGCTTACAACGTATTTGAACCAAACTACCTTCAACGTTCCACAGCCACCAGTGGTATGAATTCTGTATTGTTTGTACTCTCCTGTGCTGCAGAGCTCATGTTCGCAATGTGTACATCATAATTTTATTTATTTTGAATCCTTCTAAAGGGTAGAAAGATGCACCAACCAAAGACTCAATCCTCAGCTACAACCCAGATGGCCCTTCAGTTGTGGGCTACTGAAACCTGAGATTCTGATGTAAAAGATGAAGGGTGAAATATACAACCTCAAGCTCTGTAATGCCAAATATGAACAGAAAAAGAACGTAATCTACTAAAGTCGAGCTTGGCCCATCCTAACCCCTTCCATGCTGATGACAGAACGGTTCCGTCATCAGCGTCGGTTGAGCTGTGCTGATGACGGAACCGTTCAGTCATGACTCCGCCCGCGCAAGGCGGAGTCAGCACAGGCGGGTTGCTGCAGTTCAGTGCATGTTACTGAAACATTATGAGAAACATCACCTGGAACATGTGATAACCAAGTTATGAAAGACACAATAATCCTTTGCAGCATGACTTTATGTACATTCATTTTAAAATGATAGCAAACAACCATTTAGAAATGGTCATAAATTACATCTATTTCAACTTTCAGCAATTCCGCACATTTTGCCAGTTTAATGACTAACTAAGATTATGTCTGCATCTGGTTTGGTGGAATATGGGGCTAGTGTAGGATCTGCATTCAAAGCGTGATTCACACAGCTGTAGGCCTTTAACAGCTGCTTTGATGACATACAGCTGGCTGGTAAGGGGATTAGCACAAAGCCTGGCAATTATAGCACTGATTTAATCACAAACTATTTACTGACCCAACTATCTTTTTGTATAAATTACTCGATTCCTCATTATTAGCTCTTTTTGAAAAATGTGCAATATAAACTACATCATTACCAGACTTCATTCTATTATAAAAACCATGGGCCATATTATCAAGAAAGGGCGATACATTATCGCCGCTTTTATCGGCAGGAAACTGCCGCTAAAGCGGCGATAATGGGCTTGATAATAAGGCCTTGTGAATTCCCATAGAAACCCAGGTTCTGGTGTTAACCTGGGCTTCTATGGCAATTCACAAGACCATATTATCAAGACCATTATCGCCGATAAAAGCGGCGATAATGTATCACCCTTTCTTGATAATATGGCCCTATGTCTTTCTCAAGCCAAAAAGTAGATTATTATTCTTCTACTATTGTTGCTGGTCCCTCTGTTAGATGTTATATGTGGAGGGAAACAGAAAGAATTGAAGCAATGCATATTATTTGGCGAGGGAAGAAACTCGAACCAGTAAAGAGTTGATTTGAGGCATAGGTAATCTCAATATGGCAAAGGAAATATTCTGGGGGTATTTAAGGAGAGAATTGGAAATCAATTTGGAAAATACAGGCACAGGCATCCAGGAGTGTTTCCCTGTAAAACATGTTTACTATCACTGTACTGCACCTGTGACCTAAGTGAGAAAGAGGTGATAAGCCAAGAAAGAACAAACCCCACATCCTTGGTAAAAAGAAGACATACTGCCTCATGTCCTGATGAAGGTGATCAGAAATGGATGTATCCACTGAAATGTGTGCTGACCATGTGCTGTGTCTCCAAGCTATGACGCAACACTTGTGAAACTAAAATAGTGATCTCCTTGTTGGGGACACATGGATGTCTGTTCTGAGTGTGCATGAGTTGGTGAGACTGGTCTGTATGTAAGCTTTTGGAATGAATGGGGTTTGAAAGATAGACTGGAATTTTTATCATACCAGGAATATATTGCAAATGAAGTATTGTTTTTGTAATAGAATGATATGGGATAAAGATATACGCTATATTGAAGATTGTCCAGAAGAAATAATACTAACAAAAAATAATAATAAATTTACTAAAAAGATAGGGGCATATTACCAAGCAATAGGGATAGTTATCGCTATGATAATTATCGCTATTGCTTGGTTAGCGGGAAAAAAATATCGCCGCACACCGAGGATTTTTACAGCTGAGATACCTTGATATTATCAAGGTTTATCTCAAAAGCGGTAAAAATCCTGCGAAATGCATGAATATCGCTGGAAAATCAGCGATATTCATGCATTATCGTGACAATGCTCTTAGCCATGTTATCCACCTTCCATTGGATAACATGGCCAAGAACTGCTTTTAGCAGGCGTTAGCTTTTGGAGATATTCGCGCTTAGCGCGAATATTTCCAAAAGTTGTTAATAGGAGTTAGAGATGTTAGCGACTGTTTTCAGTCACTAACATCTTGGCACGCCCACTTTGCATGTCATTAGCGATAATTATCGCTGACATGCAAAGTGGGCCCCTAAATGCCCGCTATCGCCTACAAGCTGTCGCTAACTGATGTTAGCGACAGCTTGGTAATAGGGCGATAAAATTATCGCCGCATTAGCGGGAAAAAGTCCTGCTAATGCGGTGATAATGCCCTTGGTAATATGCCCCATAGTTCGGTCGGTAAATATTTTGTGACTTCTGAAAGGTAATCATTTGCTCTGGACAGGCACCTATTGATCCACCATAATCCAGGTTTGTCTAAGCATAACTGCTAAAGAAGGCTACAAATCTAATCATCTTGCCTCTGGCCAGAAGTGGAAATCTTGGTATTTCCGTGAAAGTATAACCTTCGCTTAAATGACTGAATAGTGTTGCACCAGACTAATTTTGCATTGATTCTGGGGATTAAATTGGTGCTAGAAGCAACACAGTTTATGTGGCAATGGTTTGGTTGTTAATCTCAATCATTCATTTTAAGGTTGAGTGCCTGCCACTTCTATACACATATTATTGCATTTGAGCGTGCTGCTTACCCTTCACCTGACATTTTTGGACCAATCCAGTAAGCCAATAAGAACTCTGAGCAAGTAAAGTTCAAAGATCAGGCCCAGAAAGGCACTGTCATTGGTGGGATGGTTCCCGAAATTGGCCCGGTGAAGTCACAATACTGACACAGATCCATTAAAAATCTTCTTTTTTCGATGTACTTTCCAGCCCAAAATGAGTTTTCTCTTAAAAGTAAAGCAAAGCAGCAAACAGCACTGCCTTGCATTACTTAGCACCAATAGGGAGTTCTATTGGTGGTGCTTGGGCGTTCCCATGCAACCACCCAAGGTTTTGATGCAAAACCCTGTCTACTAAAAAATGTAGGTAGAGGTCTGTGTCAAATATTTAAATCCATTTTAATTAGGCGCTATCAATGAGAAATGTCCTACTTTTCCGACTTTGGATGTATGCTGCACTGTGCAGTACACATACAGTGTGGAAAAAGTTTGAAAATTAGTCTAAGCATAGTATTTAGTACTGGAAAGGTATCCTTCCAGTTCAACACCTGTGCTTAGCTTCTGAAGACACCCTTGCACTACCGTGAAAAGGTGTGTGATGCAAACAGGGTGCACACTCTTAGTAAATATACCCTGCAGTGTTTAAGAGGATCTTGAGCACAAATGTGGAACACTAGAGGTGGCAATATAATGACTGTTTGCTGAAGAAGGCTTGAAAAAGGGATAAAGAAAACGTCTGGGGACCATGTTCTAAATAACCTCGTTGAACGGTCTCCTACATCTTATGTGTGCGTCAAGCTCCTCAGCAGGCTGCTCAATTCAGGGTTCACGTTGAAAGTATTCTGGTATCATCTTAGTTTATGCCTTGATGTATAGCTGTATAATATCTTCAGTGTGTCCAATTTCAGCTAGTAAGCATATGGTTACTCTGTACAAAAGTCCCACTCAAGCACCCAGCTAAACTCCTTGTGAGAAGTCAGAGCAGATACAGGTTAAGGTGGGTATAAGCTAACAAGGCAAAATGGGGCTGTTAAGAAAGCGTGATGCATTTGGCGTAAATACGTTTTTTCTCAGTTCAGATCTCCGCCGTTGCTGTTCCATCCACAAGCCATAACCATGTGAACTGACCGCTCCAGCTTTATGTGCTATAACATCACTTAGAACCTGAAGTGCCAGGAGGTCGGCCATCTCAAGCACTTTGCTGATCCTAAGAAACAGAAGGCTTTGACACTCAGACTTTTGCTGTGAAAGTTGATCTACACTGTCACATCACAGAACATATCACATTAAACCACCAACAACACATCACTCACTTTATATTTGCCAGTTGTACGGCAAGTAAAGACAGGGACATACAAATTACAGTTGCCTAGGGCCTTAAAGATGTATCCTGTTTTTCCACACCTCATTGCTAAACCCCCCTGCGGTATCCATTAAACCTCATCAATCATTGCTGTGATGGTAGATGGTGTCACAGAATATGGTGAAATAGGTGCTTGACTGCCCCAAAGTAAAAAAAATACTACACCCGTACATACCCCTGAATTGCTATTGTACTTAAATCATCTCTATCATCTGAAAAGTCTGGGCCTGCAAGTTGACCGGAAGGTGCATGACCCCTTCTGCCTTTTGCTCCTCATGTGCAATTCCAGGCACAGCCTCATGAGGGGTCCTTTGGGTTTGTATCTCTTTTTGAAAGAGTAAGTTAAAGGAACCGCTGCATGCAAATGTGTTTGCATGGCGCACGGCTGCCTGATTTAGTGCCAGTGCTAGGGAGAGGGGTGGAGGGTGCCTTTTCTCTGTAAATATGGTGCTTTCCTGCTCTTTCTTCTCACACAACACACAACAGCGCAAACATTTTGGCTTTAGACTTGACACCTAAGTAGCAACAGAGGGGACTATTGGAGGATTTATTGTGCTGCCTTTGTCACCAGGCAAAAGAAACTTTATGCACATACTTTGGTTATGCCCTAATTTACCAGTACACCGGAGGGCCCTGTTGCGTAAAGAGTTTACAGGGAGTAAGAACCTGCAGGTGGGTGGCTATAGAGGTTCGAAAACTATAAAACGCAGTAATGAGCGTTTGACTGGTGTAGTTTCTAGCAATTTTTAATAATCAGATAAAAGCACTGTAAAAAGTGATATTCTCTTTGGCTTAGATGAGGGCATTGGATATTTTACTAAGGGCTGCTAGCGGGCGAAAAAGAGAATTATTGACCCATATTCCAGTGTTGTTGTGAATTAGTCAAATGGGTGGGATGCTAGTGCAAGAGTTCAAAGAATACTGTCCTATATACCATGTATTTCTGGCTGTCTAGTTGCGGTCAGTTTCAATTAAGTATTTTGGAGTATGTGTTAATGCTTTATGGGCAAATGGTAGCTTCTGCTCACCGTGAATGTAGGTTTTTCGTCCCTTGTTTGATTGTACAAGATCTTCCTCTTCTTCGTTTGAGCCTCTTGTCACTCTAGCAGGGTTTGACAACCAACTTCAAGTACTCCACATCCAGGTCTATGGGAAATAAACTAATGTTTATGCTTTCGTGCACAGTATGCTCGTTCATTCTCACTTAGCAGTTTGACACGATTACACTTTATAGAAAGTCTGGTTGGGTAGTAGGAGGCTATCTTTACGGGCCTATGTATTTTTCATGGCCCTGATCATTTGCACAAGGCATTTTTTTATAGGATGCCCGTTCACCTAGCATGTTTTATGATTCCAGCTGCTCACACAATGCACTTGTTGTGTGATTTCTCTGCGTTTCACCAGGTTGATCCAGGCTTGGTTTATTGATCCTAAATTGTTTAACTGTTGTTTTTAGTTGTAAATGAAAGTATAATTTTATGATTGTTTGAATTTTGCACGTTTATGTTTTTTTTTTATTACGCATACACTCGGCTTGGGCTGGGTATCAAATAAAATACATTGTAATTAATTAATTTTATTACCATTCTATAGTTCACGTGTGCTCCTTGCAGCAGTGGTGGCGATGCTCCTCTACCCAAGTGGAGGAACCACCGAGTGTCAAATTTGTGCCACCTTTGCTCAGGTTCAAGACACCAATACGTACACACACACAGATGGCATTAACTAGGGAGTCAACATGTCACACCTTTCAGTTATTGCACTGTATTGGGCAAAGGCTATGTGTTGGACCTAACCCTCTCTGCAGGGCCATCGCAGACATTTTGCCCTCACTCCTCCCGTTGTCTGAACCCGTTTTTGTTGGCTTTTAGACCAGAGGGTAAAACACAGCTTAAATTAGTGGCTTTTGTGGTGAATCCTGACTAGGATTGGAGCTGCTGCTTGAGAAGGGCTTACAACCCCTCAACCAACATCCCAATTTCTCACAGTATGTGACCCAGAACTAAAAAGAAAGCAATGTCACGATCATGCCACTACCCTTGTAGCACATTTACATTAAATGTGACAATTTAAACCATTTCACATACAAAGATTTGCTTGCCATTTTAGCCTGCAGCAGATTCGTTTCAGTAAAATATTATCTTACCTCGAACATTTCATTGCTCCCACAGCATTTTTGTTCGAGGCAAACTCTGGTGCACAAAAGTTTTTCAAGGTACCATCAGAGTGCTTTATATTAACCGCCATCATAATCTAAAGAGAATGATGGAAATGTGTTCATGCAAATAGCAAAGAGATTCAAACATTCATGGAGGACATTTATTTGAGTCATGAGGAAGAAAATAATTCTTGAAGACTAGATGAAGATCTGCAAACTTGAGTTAATGGCATAGAAGTGCGTTTTGTGCATCAGAATTGGCATGAATTTGTACAAGCGGGATTCAAATTTGGAAGCAGCTGCTTTCTTGGATATGACTTGAGACAAATTACCATTTAACTTGCTGATTCAATTTGAAAGGGCCTCTAGTAGTGCCAGACGTGTCACAATAGGTTATAACTGTAAAAATAGATTGATTTACGAAGATTGTGGTAATTTTCTGTTAGCTTCACTCTTTTGAATAGATTTCTGCATTGATAGTGCCAAACAAATGAGTACTTTTTACCACTAAAGAGATGCAAGCATTTTTAGAATTGGATGCAATAGAACATACACTGTATCCTCTCTATCCCTCACAGGCATACTTTATGGTTGTAAATAAATGAAACCTCTGATGTCCTAGTCAGAGACCTGCTCTATCTCCCATTAGCTTCGCGGTTGTGCTGTATCCACTGTGCAGGTAGGTGTTTGAGGCCCGCCTCCACCAGCAGGCTTATGCCTGCGCCTCATCCCTGGTGGTCCAGTGGAAGAGCCTTGCTCTTCTGTTAGCCTCTGTTGTCTGTCTCATTGTTTGTGCCGTTTCTGATTTTCTGTGACTGTTTTTCTGTCTTCCTTCTAGCCTCTTCACTGTCTTGTTATTGTGCCTGTCTTGTTCTTGTACCTGTGCCTGTGTTTAACTTTTCCTTTTTTCAGCCTTTCTGTGCCCGTTGCTCGCAGTGCCCTTTTCCCATCACGACTGCCCCCACAGCCCCTCTCCCCTTGGCAGTTCCTGCTCACGACTCTCAGCTCACTTCCCTCCCCCACCCCTCCTTAATGGCGGCCGTCCGTAACCCGACCCCGTCCATCACGAGGAACCCTGGATCTGGGGCCTCCCACTGCTACTATTCCGCTGCCCTCCACGCACTCAATCCCGGAAGAAACAACAACTGCCATTGGTTTTCACCAAACACCACCCACGCCCAGTTCGCCTGCCGTCATTGCCATCAATCCTTCACCTTATACTGCATCCCCACAGCCCCTGCGCTGAACGCCAACACCTCGGAGGCCCTGAGGTGCATCCTCCTCAATGTGCTCTCCCTGCACAGACACGCCATAGAGATCTGGGACCTTCTCAACAGCTCTCTCCAGATGTCGTCTTCTTTACAGATACATGAACCAACGCCTTCTCCGCCACCAACATCACCACCGCCAATCCCCATGGATACAAGATCCAGAGGAAGACTCTCCACCTTACAGGAGGTGAAGTCACCATTGTACACTAGAGCTCCCTCCACATCCACCATGAGGGACTTCTTCCCCACCACCGAACACGTTCACTTCCAGATCCAGACCAGCCCTAGAACCGCACTCCGCGGCACCCTCACCTACAGACCCCCCTTACGCAGCGCTTCGTTCACCACTACTGTTGCCAACCTCATCGCACCCCACGCCATCGCCTCCACGGACTACATACTTGTCGGAGACCTGAACTTCCACCTCGACAACCCCAATGAACCCAACTCCACCACCCTCCTGGACACCCTCGTCAACATTGGACTGAAACAGCTTGTCTCCACACTCACCCATAAGCCAGGACACCCCTCTGACCCCATCTTTTCAGGACGTAACAACATCCACTTCAGCCACGCCACACAACCCCTATGGACAGACCAGCACTGTGTACACTTCCATGTTCACAAACCCATGCCTCTCAAAACCTACACTGTGCCCTCCATGAAGGAACTGGAGCAAAGTCACTGAGGAACAACTCAACTCCACCCTTAATTGTGACACCCTCACGACCTCGACCAATGCCAGCCTTGCAGACAAGGGACTCCATTGATGAATTTCCAACTGCGCAGACAAGCGTGCACCCCTACGCAACCCCTACAGAAAGCACCCAAGGAAAGACACCTGGTTCACCGCCAACCTCCAAGAATACAGACGGACCTGCAGTCGTCTCAAGAAGAACTGGAGAAACAGCAAAACGTCAGAAGATCGCACCACCTACAAAAATGCCATGACAGAATACCACCAATGCATCAGATCCACCAAAAGGACCTTCATTCATAACAAGATCCTCGTTAATACCCGCAACTCCAAGCAACTCTTCAGGATCATCCAGGAATTCAACAAGCTCCCTAGCGAAACCACGGACATCACCCGTTCCCAGGAACTCTGCAACAAACTTGTATCTGACTTCCATCTAAAAATCAAGGAACTCTACCATAACTTCAACGACCAGACAACCAACTCCGAAACCACTTCCTTCTCCATCAAAGCCATCCAGCCCACCATCTCCTCCTGGACCCCAGTCACCACTGAAGACACCACTTTGACCATTAAAGGCATCCACGCAGGAGCCCTCACAGACCCCTGCCCCCTGCACATTTTCCACAGAGCCACCACCGCCATTGCTCCCGAACTACGACTTACCATCAATGCCACCTTCAAGACTGGCATCTTTCTCAACGACTGAAAACACGCAGAATTCAGACCCCTGATCAAGAAACCCACAGCAGACCCCAACGACCTCAAGAACTACTGAACCATCTCCCTCCTCCCCTTCGCAGCCAAAGTCACTGAGAAGACCGTCAAAGCACAACTAACCAATTTCATTGAAGAAAACTCCATCCTCGACCCCTCCCAATCCGGTTTCCACAGCCAAGTCACTGAGAAGATCGTCAGTGCACAACTAACCGAATTCATTGAAGAAAACTCCATCCTCGACCCCTCCCAATCTGGATTCCACAGCAACCACAGCACCGCGACGGCTCTACTCGCCGCCACAGACAACATCCGCACTCTCCTCGGTCAAGGACACACTGCGGCCCTGATCCTACTCGACCTCTCTGCAAAGTCCAACACCGACTACGAGCGCACACTCACCACCAGACTCCACAATGCCAGCATACAAGGAACCACCCTCAACTGGATCTGCTTGTTCCACACCGGCAGAATCCAAATAATCAGACTGCCAGCTTTCCTCTCAAAACCCACAGAATTCAACTGCGGAGTGCCCCAAGGAACATTGCTCAACCCCACACTCTTCAACATCTACATGGCCCCCTTCACTGCCATCGCCAGACAGCAAAGACTCAGCATAGTATCCTACACCAACAACACCCAGCTCATCCTCTCCCTCACCACGGACCCAATCACCATCAGACTCAACTTCCAGGAGGGAATGATGGGCGTCGCCTCCTGGATGAGCAGAAACTGCCTAAAGCTCAATTTGGACAAGACAGTAGTCCTCATCCTCGGACCCTCCCCCTCGGCGTGGGACAACACTTGATGGCTCACTGCCCAGGGCAGCCCCCTCCACCCCCATGAACCATGCCAGAAACCTCTGCATTATACTTGACTCCTCCCTCTCCACCTCCAGCTGCTTCAACACCCTTTGAATCCTCTGAAAGACCTTCAAATGGATGCCCCCGAATCAAGGAAGCCGTCACCCAAGCACTCATAACCAGCGGGCTGGACTATGGCAATGCCCTCTAAGCCGGGATCAACAAGTCTCTGTTCCGCAACCTCCAGAACATACAGAACACCGCAGCCAGACTAGTCCTTGGCATCCGTCAACACCAACACACAACCCAACACCTATGGAACCTCCACTGGCTCCCTGTTGAGAAGAGAGTCACTTTCAAGATAATCACCCACGCCTATAAATGCCTCCACAACTCCAGACTCCAATACCTCAATGAGAGAATCTCCTTCCACGTACCCAAGAGAATCCTCTGATCCGCTGACCTCGCCGAAACCCCGCGCATCCGCTGAGCCAGAACAGGTGGAAGAAACTTCTCCTACATCCCAGCCAAGACCTGGGACGAGCTCCCGATTGACATCAGACATGCCCCCTCCCTGAACATCTTCAGGAAGATGCTCGAGACCTGGCTCTTTGACTGAACGGAGCAGTTTACCCCAGCACCTTGAGATCCTCACGGATGAGTAGCGTGCTTACAATTCCCCTGGTTGATTGATTAATTGTGTGTGTTCATGATGTACTGTCAATTATCTGGAGCTAACAGATGGAATTGCTATCATTTTGTGGCACCAAGACAAAACACTAATTTTACCTACAGAAATGAAGATACATTTTAAGCTGATAAGGGTGTATGAAAGTAGTGAAGTAGTCCCAAATGAGGCCCATAACGTGGATGAAGGGTGGCATGGAGAAGTGGTTATCTAATGATGACATAAGGTAAAAGTTGAGATTCTAGTGGAATGGTTGTGAAAGGACCAGGCATATACATTCTAGAGTCACACTCCAATGGCTCTTTTACACAGCATGAAAGTGTAAAGGGAATAAAGGCAGTGTGTGGAGTCTTCCTAAGAAGTCTTTCCACCACGAATGGGTCAAGCAGCATAAGGCTACTATTGCAAAGAAAGAGCTCAATCTGAGATACTCTCCTTTCCAAGGCATAAAAGAAGTGGGGCCCTTTCTTAGTTCCAACCAACAGTTATCCACAGGTAGAGTTCTCATAATGCACAGTGATCACGCCATCCACTCTGGGTACGGTCCTAAATGTACTTTTCCATGATGTCTTCCATGTACCTTTCTCGCAGCAGTTTGTCCTTGGTTCCCAGAGATTCTCCAGTGTGAATCGTAATGACCTTCCTTTATCAACTTGAGCCAAACAATTGTAACTTCTTCTCTCCTTGAAAACAAAGACATTATACTGTCTAAAAGAGTGCTTCTTCATCTGCAAGAGAAAACTTGAGAAAGAACAGAATGCACAGAACACCTGAAATTCAACTATTAATTCTAAAGCAAGAGTTGTCAGGGATTTACATTTCAGTCCTACAATTTCCAGCTAACAAAAGAATGCACCATGTAAGCTTCACGAATTCACAAAAACATTTATGCAATTTCAACTAATGCAATTACATACGCATGACATGAATATTTAATAAACACCTTTAATACATGAATATTTGTCAATTTTGCGACACAAGTTCTCCATGTTAATATTTCCGCTAGTTACATTCATTTCCCACGTTAATTATCCATGTTACTTGTCAATAGCTTAATTACTTTATTACATTCCAAAATTCTAACACTTCACGTTTACACAGTTACAAGATTATATGTAGGTGCGCTCTACACATGATTATGTTGCACCCCTACAAATGAAATGGGGTTTCCGCTCCATCCGGTGGAAATAGTAGTAGCACTTAAAGTTTGAAGCAATGTTAAGGAGGTTATTGTTGGAAACATGGTTCATGCTAAGATGCGTGTCTGGAAGAAAATTGGTGGTGGAATATAGACAGAATTGTAAAAGTTGGTGGAAGTTGATTGAAAGGAAGTTCTGCTGATACTAGTGACTTTGAGTATCTTTTTAGGATATGTGTTTTCAAAGGGTAATAAAAGCACAAAATGCCAGAAGGTTTTAGATTTCTGTGGTAGATCTATTTCACCTTTTTCATCTGCTGACTATTTCTTTTTTTTATGTTGTGTTTTCCAGTAAGATGTACAGGCAGAGCTTTACCTTAATTCAGCTAATTAAAGTCATATATTTATGAAAACGACACTTATAAATAATACTAATGCTGGGCTTGACCCTTTCTTAAGGGTTATCCCCAAACTTTTTGCCTTTTCCCAACTGTTTTTCTGAACCTATTTTTGCTGGCTTTTAGGATTCTGCTCACTTAACTACTGCTAACAAGTACTTAAGTGCTTGCGTACTCTACTTAAAACATGGTAAAACTAGTGTATACCAAATTCGCATAATTCATTTACTTGTAAGTCCCTGGTAAAGTGGTACTATGTGTACCCAGTGCCAGTAAATTAAATGCTACTAGTGGGTCTGCAGCACTGATTGTACCCCCTACTTAAGTAGCCCTTTTAACATGACTCAGGGCTGCCAGTGTAGCCTGTGTGTGTGTAGTTTTAATCAGTCTTTTCAACCTTGTAAAATAAAACTTTTATCAGGCTTTAACCTTCCTTTTTAATACAAGTAGTTCACATCTGGGGTAGGCCATGGACAGACCAGTAGGCAGGGTTCAGTGTATTTAAAATGTTGGGCATGTACTTTTAAGTTCTACATGTCCTGGTAGTGAAAAACTCTTACATTTGTTTTTCACTACTGCAAGGCCTACCTCTCCCAAAGGACAACAGAAAGTTGGCCTTAGCAATTCAGTGAATGCAGCCAATCACTGGGCACTTGACTGGGTGTAGCTGACAACTGGGTTTTGGGTATTACTCCTAGACAGTCACACAAAGGGCTTCATTTATGAAAAGAGACACATCTCTGCATGAAAGCAGTGATGCATCACTTCTCAGTGCACCCTCCTTGCGACATGATGGATGTGTCATATTTACTGTATGACGCATCATGTCACAAGGAGTTACAGATACGTCAGTATTTCTGACGTATCTGTAGGCGTAAAAGTAACGCATTGCAGGAGTGTGCCACAAAAGTGACGCGACTCCAGCAATGTGTCCTTTCAAATGGGGCAAGCCCCATGTGAAAGCACATGGGGCAAGCCTCATGTGAAAGGGGCTGCTCAGTAAGAGATTGACGCATTTGGCGTAAGATATTGACCCATTTGCACCCTAGAAGTGGCGCAGTAAAATCTTGTCGATTTCACTGAGCCACTTCTACGAGGCTTACTTACGTGGGAACGCCCACTCTGAATATATTATACCTGATGCAGTTATAATGTAGCGCAGGGGTTTACAAAGTGATGCATCTGCTTAGATTTGTCACTTTGAAAATAGGGTGCAACAGGAGGCATGTTTTACGCCACCGATGCATCACAAAAAGTGAAGCATCGGAAGCGCGAAACTGTCGCAGGGCCTCATAAATAAGGCCCAAAATTGTTAAGCTTGAATGTGCCTGGATGGACCATCACCGGCAGAATAGGAGGGTGGTGCTGTGCACAGCCCCACTTACACTTCAGTAGGCTGTATCCTGCCTCCACACAAATAGCTGCATACCCCTGTAGTTAGTCTGGAGCCAGGGAAGGGGAGGCAGTAAACCTGTGCACTTCAAAGGGGTATCTCTAGAAGCTTCTCGCATTTCAAATGAGGCATTTGTTATAAATAGTGAGCCTCAGATTCTTCAGCACACCTCTGCCTGGAAGAAGGACTGCTGTGCTGCTGAAAGGACTGCCACTCTGCTGGAGTGCTGCCCTGCTGCTTTACTACCTTGCTGAACTGCTGCCTTGCTTTGATTGCTGCACTCCTGTCTGAGTCAGAAAGATTGGACCTACACCTGAACCCGTAACTCCCAGAGTAACTCCAAGGGCTAGTCCGTTGGCCTCCTATTCAGAGCCACAGGGACATAACAGGTTCAAGACTACCTGAAACCGCACCCTGATCCAGCTCGAGCAGGCCCCTGACACCCATGTGGTGCCCCTCAGGCCAGGTCCTGGGCCGTTGGTGTGGCCTCAGAGTCTGCATTTATATTTTTGGGCTCTTTCTGACTGAGAATGGGTGAATTGACGTTCAAATCTAGGCACTTGCATAGCCTGCCAATGCAAAGTTCCGTCAGCCCGATTCTTTGTGTTACAGCATTGACCTCTCACGGGAAGCTCTGTCACGAAGCACAGGCCAGACCGTTTATGATGACAACAGGATCATCTGTGCACTACAGTGACAGTTGTCCATGATGCTATGCCTGCTCTTCGTGCTACATCAATAACCATCCAAAACTCTTCCCTGCTCCTCTTTGGACGCTTCCATTGTGAAATAGGACTCTTTTCACTATACTCAGAAGGTCCCTATATCCGACCAGAACTCAATTGCGGTCGACCTGAACTTACTGTTTTTTCCCAGTTTCACACAACCAGATAGAAATGAGTGCCGCATTGGGATTTTTTGTGAAAGAACAACAGGAGTAAAACCCATAAACCACGTCGGGATGGGTGTAGAATATGTATAAAAAACAATTCCCAACAGGTATCAATTTAAGATAGTTCAAGGATATATGCAGTGAGCATTACATGAAAAAGAAACAAGGAGACTCATATGGTTTAAGAGCTTGTTATTCACCAATTCAAAAAAGGGCGTTTCACATGGAAATACAGTAGGGCAGCACTGTACAGAGGAAATCAGGGAGAACAATCCTGTTGCTGCTGTGTTGGTTGCTGCCGTGAACACTGCCTGTTGGTGAAACGCTCTTAATCCACTACAAGCGCCGTCACCCTGAAAGCGCTATCTGGCAGCGCTGGTGACCAACTGCTCGCGTTTCCCGCTCCGCGGGAAACACTCGTGAATGTGGGGTTGAAGGCGGTTTGAGACTCAGAGAAACACCATTGCCCACAAGCCATCTGGGCCTGGAGCACCTCCCCGCCACGCCCCCCTCACCTGGCTTTAATTGCGCTGGAAGTTCGTTGTGGAGCGGAGAACAATCCTGTTGCTGCTGTGTTGGTTGCTGCCGGGAACACTGCCTGTTGGTGAAACGCTCTCAATCCACTACAAGCGCTGTCACCCTGAAAGCGCTATCTGGCAGCGCTGGTGACCAACTGCTCGCGTTTCCCGCTCCGCGGGAAACACTCGTGAATGTGGGGTTGAAGGCGGTTTGAGACTCAGAGAAACACCATTGCCCACAAGCCATCTGGGCCTGGAGCACCTCCCCGCCACGCCCCCCTCACTAGGCTTTAATTGCGCTGGAAGTTCGTTGTGGAGCGGAGAACAATCCTGTTGCTGCTGTGTTGGTTGCTGCCGTGAACACTGCCTGTTGGTGAAACGCTCTTAATCCACTACAAGCGCCGTCACCCTGAAAGCGCTATCTGGCAGCGCTGGTGACCAACTGCTCGCGTTTCCCGCTCCGCGGGAAACACTTGTGAATGTGGGGTTGAAGGCGGTTTGAGACTCAGAGAAACACCATTGCCCACAAGCCATCTGGGCCTGGAGCACCTCCCTGCCACGCCCCCCCCCTCACCTGGCTTTAATTGCGCTGGAAGTTCGTTGTGGAGCGGAGAACAATCCTGTTGCTGCTGTGTTGGTTGCTGCCGTGAACACTGCCTGTTGGTGAAACGCTCTTAATCCACTACAAGCGCCGTCACCCTGAAAGCGCTATCTGGCAGCGCTGGTGACCAACTGCTCGCGTTTCCCGCTCTGCGGGAAACACTCGTGAATGTGGGGTTGAAGGCGGTTTGAGACTCAGAGAAACACCATTGCCCACAAGCCATCTGGGCCTGGAGCACCTCCCCGCCACGCCCCCCTCACCTGGCTTTAATTGCACTGGAAGACCGCGGGACGCGCGCGGGCGATGCCGGGCTAAGCCCGGGCAAAGGGCGGGCCCTCTGTGGCCCTCAGTGGCTGAGGTAGGCTGGGCTGGGCCCCATTATTTCCATTTTCGAACAAAATAGACTTATTAGTGTTTTGGAGGCGTGTAAACTGTATCTCTGTTGACTGGCCGTCTATCTCCACAATATGACAGCAAAGAAACTACACTCCGGAAGAGTCCTAGGTGGGAGGTCCTGTATAAAACTAGATCTAACCCCTTAAGGAATAAATATGAAAATAGTGTACAACTTAAGGGTCAGATGCAGCTGCTGAAAATATGGGAAAAACCAGCGAATAAATCTATGGAAGCTCCAATTATCACTGATGATGACTTGTTAACAACGGTGGAACCGCAGTTTAAAGTAGTGAAGGATATTAAACCTGAGCTAAGTGCGGATAAAAACTTGTCTATTCTATTTTCAAATACTGATGCAATCCCCTCATTATGGTCATCCAAAGGAGCTAATTCTGACCCTTCGAAAGCAAATTCAAAAGTCCTTCCGCCTAGCACTCTTAAAGACACAGAAAATGAGGAAATGAATATAAAAGATCTTTCTATTCCGTCCAGTATCGATCTCGAACTTTGTGGTCGCTATATGGACGAGAAAATCCTGAAACAGCCTGAACCCAGTAAAACTCCAAATGGAGCAACACCATCGGGATTACTGCTATATAGTAGCACTCCTTCTATGACATCTAATGACATCCCTTCAATGCAGAGCGACTCGAAATCTCCGCAACTCAATCTATCAGGGATCTGTTCTCTTACTGCATCTGGATACCCAAAAAATGATAAACCCATTTCAGATTCCCTGATAGCACTTGAACATTTACTGGCTTCCATACTTCTACTATTAGGCAAATTCGTTGGGAGTTCTGATTGTATTTTGGACTCGGTTACAGAGATACTGAAAGTATTACTTGCTAAAAATACTGAGACTGGGTCCACCTTCCCCACTGAAGCTGTAGTCCAGAAGGATCTGGTCAGTAATATTTCATTGAGTAAAAATGCACAAATGGGGAAGTTTCTAAAGGTGGACATACATGAGCCCTCTACGACCCCCACCTCACTTTCCTTACAACGGAGGAAAGAATCAGAACCATCCTTGAAGGAAGAAAGCTTGGCAGAGGTTAAGCAAACCGCTGTGAAAGAACTTTTTCCTATTTTTAATCAGGACAAAAAAGACTCCGAAGGAACTGTAATGTCCAAGGGGATAGTAAAAGAAAAAAGCAGAAAGAACAAAGGGAAAAATAGGAAACCTATTCGCAAGTATAAGAAGAGAAGACAGAGACAAATTATTTTTCAAAAGCACATAGACACAGAAGCTTGTGATGTAATAGAAATTGTAGATAGATCACTATTGGATACTTCCTCTAATGAGGCTATTGTTAGTTTCACTAACCCTGTTGTAGAAGGTACCCTCGATACCAGCATTATGAATGGGGGAACACTAAGTTCTAAAGTTGTTGAGATAAATCCCTCGGAACCTGTAGAGGAAGCCACAAGAAACAAGCCTATTGGAAAAAGGGTACTTAATCCATCTGTACCTAATTTTTGCCCTACTGCTGAGGTGACCACGAACATTACTATTGCTCCTTTAAAAATTTCTAATCCATGCGCAGATACCTTGACATTGGACTTTCTTCCCTTATTCGACTCTGACCTAAATTTGAATAGGTCATGGTTGATTAATTCCTTTAAGGATATTGAAAGCTTAAAACTTATTTTGTCAAGTGATATTGACTTGGTCTCTGTAATAAGGTTTGGAAACGAGCAACGAGCACAAGTAAAATTCTGTTAAAAAATTATTGCTAATTTAGTTCTCCAACAAGCGGAAGCATTCCAATGTAGAGGGATTGATGTGTTACCCTTTATTAATAATGGAAAGCGTATCTTCCCTAGAGAAGGAGCCTCTAAAATAGGGCCTAGGCAGGAAGACCAGTCCTACTATAGTAAAGATTTAAAAATCTGGGTATCTAGAGGTAAACGCATGGTTTCTGAGGTACTCCCTACTTCTGAGAACTTGGATATGCCTCTAACAGAAGACAATCAGTTATGGAACTGGCTACCAGGAGTTTTGTCTAATAACACATCGAACAACCCAAGACTGTTTCAACACCTTTAACAGTCATTTAAAGTTGTATCTTGGAATGCCGCAGGACTACATAATTGTTCAGAGAAATTAGACTTTTTATTTTCTTTGCATGCAGATGTGCTATGTATTCAGGAAACATGGTGTAAAAACAGCATATATGGAGGGAAAGATTATTTTGTCCTTGAGGCCGCTGCTACACCTTCAAAAAAAGGCCATGCGAAAGGTGGAATTGCCTGTTTTTTATCAAATTCACTACAATGGCAATATTCCCACTACACGGACATTAGTAATCTTTTTCAATCCATAACTATTAATAATATAGAGACTGTAGGAAAACGTTCTTCCCTTGTAATTTTAAATGCATATATTCCTCCTGAAGATACTTTTAACATTGTCCTGAAGCGAATGTTTTCCTATGTAAAACAATTATTAGAGCTCGATCAGTCCCCTCATATTTTACTTATGGGCGACTTAAATAGCAAAGTTTCTAATTCAAGTATAGATATGTTTAGAAATAAATTCAAGGAAGAAGCATATAATATACCTCAAGCAATCTTTCCTAGTAAAATAAAAACTAACAAAAGAGGAAAGATATTACTTGAAGAACTTAGCCATTTTAAGGGACTAATTGCAAACGGTAGGATGCCTTCTGACATTCCCGCTAAGTTTACACACAGGTCATTTAGGGGTGAATCCATCTTGGATTATGTGATTACGGACTTTGATACGTTTCCCTTCATTCAAGACATAATGATCTCTCAATCTTCCTTAAGCGATCATAAGGTGATTAACATAACTGTCTCGTTACAACCTCCAGATACCGACTCCTGGTCCATAGCCAATAAAGGAGTCTCAATTCATTCTAAGTCTGGAAGGTGCTTCTGGGACCCTACCAGTATGAAGGATGTTCAAAATATTCTTGCTCAAACTATACTAGAATTAGATGAATGGCAGGGTAGGGAATTCTTATACTTTGAAAACTTCAAGAAAAAGCTTAGTATGGTAGCTAAGAAAACAAAAAATTCTAAGAAGTTGCATCCCCCTCCTAGTAAATTACTACCCTTAAATAAGGAGATAAATAAACTTGTGAGGCAACAGTACCTTAGTAGAACTAGGGAAAAAGAGCAGAAATTAGCCTTAATACGAAGAAGGAGGGTGAGACTGAAAATAAAATTAAAAAGAGAAAAAGAAAATTCCCTCTGGATTAGGTTAAGAGAAGCATCGGCCTTTAATAATTCCAGAGAATTTTGGTCTATAATAGGGAAGGGATGTGGTGTAAGAACCACCCCTATCCCCATTTCATTGCTGAAGATGTTTGGATATTATTCATATCTAGTCTGTACGCATCTAACGGTGCAGAGGGTGACAATGGGGATCTAGCTCAGAATAGCGAGCACAATATAGAGCTCCCAACCGAGAAAACCATAGCCTCTGTGATAAAGAGTATGCGCTCCTCCGGAGCTATGGGTCCGGACGAGTTACCCATGTCACTAATGAAGCAATATGTCCCCTCCTGGAGTAGGATTCTTCTCCCAGTATTTCATGCATGCCTCCTTTCGAGATCAGTCCCTGACTCATGGAGGGGAAGTATATTAATTCCCCTATTTAAAAAGGGAGAGCAAGATAATCCAACAAATTATCGTTTAATAGCTCTATTGGACGCAATAGGAAAAGTTTTTGCTAAATATCTTTTAATATTAATTAATGAATGGATATAATCAAACTGTATTTTACCTTTGGAACAAACCGGATTTCGCAAAGAGCATGGTACATTGGATAATTTAACAGCATTACAGGTGATTGTTGACAAATATGTACGTGTTCGAGGAGGTGGAATATACGTGGCATTTATAGACTTCTCCACAGCGTTCGACAAGGTGGACCGTCCAACGCTGTGGAGAAAGCTTGCAGCTTTAGGTATGCCAATACCGTTACTTGAACTCGTAAAGTCTCCTCACTCGAACACGTGGTGCAAGGTGCTATATGGTGGAGAAAGGGGTCTTTCTCAATCCATACCTTCCCCGAATGGTTTGAAACAAGGGTGTATATTGGCCCCTATATTGTTTTCTTTATATACGGCAGACCTCCCTACTTCCATTTCTGCTTGTGATGGGCAAGCCCCGAAAATTGGAGGACCATCTATATCGGTTTTAATGTATGCAGATGATATCCTCATTCTAGATCTAACCCCAAAGGGCTTGTCTAACCGTTTACAGGCATTAAATCAATTTGCAGAAGCACATTATATGAAGATTAATGTTTCGAAAAGCAAAATAATGTGCATTTTTGGAAAGAAAAAATGTAGGTCTGTAAATTATAGTTGGGCCATAGGAAGGCAGAAACTAGAGGTGGTCAAAACCTACACTTTCTTAGGTAAAATCATTTCAGCAAACCTAAGTGAGAAACCCCACATTGAGCACAATGCACGTAAAGCATCGGCTCGTGGTATGGGGTTAAGTTCCCTGTATAACGCTACTGGGAAGAGACACTTTACACTATTTCTGGAGGTATTTAGAGCAAAGATCCCTGCTACTCTACTGTACGGATTAGAATTAGTGGAGTTAAATCACTGGGGATTCTTGCAAAAAATAGAAGGAAAGGTGCTAAGAAGAATTTCATCTCTAAATACAGCTTGCTCTGTATCATCATGCAGGCTGGAATTCGGACTCCGAAGTTGCTGAGTACAGGGGTTGATTGCCCTCGTAAGGTGGGTGGCCCGTTTAGCGAGAGGTAAACCGGGTACCTTACGGGAAGCCATTAAAAATGAACTCCTGGGCAATTTTAACGAGTTTTCTACGTTGGTTAAGAACTTTAGAAAAGCTGTAACTCTGTAAGAGTTGGATGTAAGCACACTGTTTTTACTTACCCCTACTGAACTAAAGTCTAAATTAAAATGGGCATCGTGGGAACTCAGTTTTAAAATGGATATGATTGCCAAACAAGGGAATAGAGAAAGGCAATCACTGTTAAATACATATACACCAAAACTGGCCCAACAATACCTTACTTGGAATATTCCCCATAGAGTCCGTAGATTATGGTACCTTTTAAGACAAGACTTGCTCCCACTTAACTACCTCTTTGCAAAATGGTATGGTGTATCTCCTATATGTAACTTTTGTAATAGTGCTATACAGGAACGTAACCATGTCTTGTTTATCTGTCCCGCATTACGCCCATTGCGTTTTAAGTGGTTAAAACCTATTTGTTTACAATTGGGAATTCTAAATGTCAAATCCTTTTTCCATGCACTTTACTGTCCGCCAAATGAAATGTTCTGTTTTAGAATTTTTAACTTTTTTAAAGGGTTTTTAGATATTTATTAATGTTACATGGAGAAGTGCTAGATGATTGCTCGACCTGTGAATAAGTCGTGTTTCCTTTTTGTTCTGTAACCTGTGTTTTCCTTTGTAATCATTATTGTAAAATTGTATGTGTATTTTATGTGGCCCTCATTTGAGAGCCAAAACATAATAAACTTGCTGACCAGCCCCTTACAGAGGAAATCATGTGACATCCCGAAGGCACTTGGTGAGTGGTGATATATACACTTGGTGAAAGGTGATGATGCAAGTGCTGAACGTGAACAGCGTGAACGGCGCAAAGTGATAAAGAAATATACAGTTGTGGCTCCGTAGGACTTAGTTTTAGTCACTTAAATCATGGTGTCAAACATTTTTCAAGAGCCGAAAACGTTAGATTCGCCATAGAGTTGCGCTGTGATGTCGACGGCGTTTCGATCCCCGTGAGTCGGGATCGTCTTCAGGACAGGGTTGTCGGGTTCAGGCAGTGTTGTGCGCAAGCCGCTGGTCGCGTGGTTCCTTGGTCCATGGGCGGAGGCAGTGGATGGACAGTCTGCAGCTTGTTCGGCGAAGAGGGGGGCGGGTTAGGAAGGGCAGCGCCTGAATAAATCAAGGCGGCCGGGGGCAACGAAGGCTCGGAATACTTGGGAGGCTCGCTGTGTGAAGGAGCAGCACACAACCAGATAGAAACAAGTGCTGCATTGGGATTTTTGGCACTATTTTAACTGCATTCTTTAAAATTGAATCCTTCCAGTTCTACCAATTGGATTCGTGTCATTTTGGTCTTTTTTTGGTTATTAGAATTTACTCTTTTTTTCTAAATTGGTGTGGAATCCTTTTGGTTTGTGCTGTCATTTTATTATTGTTTGAAGTGTTCCACAAAGACTATACAAATTGCCTCTATGTTAATCCCGCTTGCTGTGTGCCAAACTACCAAAGAGATGGGCACAGGTTAATTTGGGATTTGCTTGTGACTTCACCCTGACAAGGATTGTGGTTGCTGCTTGAGCAGGATTTGACCTCCTCAACCGGTAACCAAATTTCATACAAATAAAAATCTAATTGGGAAGTTAAACTATGGCATAAAATCATTCAAAATATGTGCTCAACAGATAAATACAAGATAAAAGTAAACTGACACAAACAAGAAAAATCTATCTTCAAGAATAAGAAATGCAGGCTAACCAATTAAAGAAACTGCATACCCAAAACATATTTAGAAAGATACAACTTTCCTTATTTAACAGCAGTTGAGAATTTGAATTTGACAATGCTAGTTGATTCATTATAACATTTGTAGAAATCCAAATCAAGAGAAGCTTGGGTAAAGTTGACATTTTAAGAAAAGGAGCAAGATATTGCCTATGAGCACTATTAAAGGAATTTAAAAAACCGTAAAGTGCATAGTGGATTTTGCAGAAAGATGTTCAGAGGGACAAGGTGGTGGTGTTCATGAAAGGCTCAACATCTAGGAAAACTTTAACAAGAATGTGCATTACCCAATCTAAAAGGAGTTAGTAAATATAAATGATGGGCATTAGACATAAAACTGAGATAAGGCTCAAGATGCACAACTGCTCTTACTGATAGCTTAGAAAGTTCACTATCCTCCATCCAAGCTCGTCTTAGTGAAAAAAAGAGATTTGACTGAATGCTGCTCAGATTTCAAAATAGTGTTATAACTGATGAATAAACCCAGCTGGCCGGGTTCGTGATACATTGAGTCTCGAAACATTGTTCTTTCTTAGGACAGATAATCGGAGATCAAAGATCTATTGAAGCGTAATTCTGGGTTGGCTTAAATCGAGATCCAAAGAGGAATAGTGTGCAGTTTAATTACATCCTCCAAATAGAATTGACTGAGTTACATGCAGCAAATATAATGCTCGTTTCATAGGGTCAGGTTAGAAGGCACCCACAAAATCTATTCTCCTCAATTTCTATATTAGTCACTTTCATTTAACATTAAATGTTTTCCCTACAGGTGGTAATCAAAAGACACATTTGGTTTTGTAAATATCTAACCGGTTAAATCGGTTTGGACCCCAATTTAGTGACAAAATAGAAAAAAAATCCATCAGTGTTACGAATTACTATCTCCTAATAGACAGTCGTTTACGATTTCCCATAGCAATGGAAAGGGACTCAAAGGTAAGTGCGAACGTTGAGCTGTATTATTTGTAGTTTCCTTGATCTTTGTTAGTCTCATTGTGGCAGACTTGGGAACAATCACCACAGTAAAGTATTTTGCGTTATGACCTAGCTGAACTGGAAATACAACAAAAGAGTCTATCAGATGTTTTAACTCTTTTGCAGTCCAAGCCATCAGCACAGCATCACCTGCATGGGAAATGGCTGGGAAAGGATAGGACCTGTTTTTTTGCAGTTCCTGGCCTGGATCACCAAATGTTGTTCAAGATTATTTAAATAAAGAATACATTAAAAAGGATCAACAATGGAACATTAATGTACCTTACATCTAAAAGAAATGGGGCAGTACACCCCACTCCAGTCTCATTTATGACGCTGATGGAAAGGTTAATCTGTGTCTGATTTAGGAAGTTGACTATCTCAAGATCAGAAAAAAACAATAAAAGACAAAAGCTTGTTCCTACTCACTCAATCAAAGCTGAGCTCAGGTAAATAATACCCAAGTGAATGGCCTCCCATTTAAGAGAAACATGTTTATTATTTAAAAGATGAAGATTAAGGAATTTATAAATTGTTACCATGTTAGATCTAAAACGAAATTAAATATAATATCCAATTTTATTGTTGTCTGTCCACTGAACTAATCTAACCATTACGATACACACAGTAACATAAATAACTGAGTCCATCAGTGAAATAGACCGTTAACATCTAGGGCCAGCTTTATCTCCTTTTTAACAACTGGAACTATTATACAATTTGCACGAGGAGAATGAAGGAGATGAACTAATGGCCTTAATAAAAAAACATTGGAATTTAAGAGGTACTCAATTCAGGATCTTGTTTTTGTATACATCTCCATTAGGACACCATCTCTGTTAGAGCCCGCCCCATTAGGACTGCTGTCAATAGTTATTTGCACTTTGTGAACTGTAGATAGAAGTGTCAAAGAATGAGGAAGATTGTTACATGGATCAGTAGTGAACACGTAAAGGACTTAAATAACGCCTAAACAGAGGGTTTGGTATTACAGCCTGTAAAAGGGTACTGAATGATCTTCCAAAAAGCAAAATTGTCCTTCAACAGACAGCTCTTTTGTAATTTTTCTTAAGCCTCAGTCGTGAAGCAGGATTTCCTATCACTCAGGGGTTTTTATAGCTAGCTCTAAAAGTCATAACTTTCAACTTATCACAAGGTTATTCTTTAACATTTATAATTAATTGCCATGAGCGCATGAGCAAAGTTGGTCAATCTATTTAATAACTTTATTATAATAATATTAATAATTCATATTAGTAAAGCACAATCATACAGCCATACAGTCAGCCGCTCTGGCATCTGCACTACACCTCTTCCTAACCTTTCTCTTGAGAGTCACAGTTAATTCCAGCCTAAACAAAGAAACACTTGATTCAAGGCAGCCAAGATAGCAGGGTAATCAGCCTGATTATCAAGAATGAAATATGCAAAAAAGTGATGAATGGAATGCTTGAATGAATATCAGGCACTGGCATTCACTCAATGGCTGCTTAGCCCTTCAGTACTGAGCACACCATGCCACCTCAGTTTGGACCCAGCCATATGCAGATCAATCTCGACCCTGCTGCAATGGAAACAGTCTGGCTTGAACTGCCAGGACAGGCCCTCCCTGAAACAGGACACAAGCAACCCAGGACCATTTTTGCAATTTTTAGAGCTCATCTACTGGATGTGGGTTGGTTCCAGTGACATAAGTGTGCCAGGGACCAATTCCGGACATACCCACCCCACCTAGATTATACTGTGGGGCGGGTAATATAGAAGAATACAAAATAATTAACCTAACCTACAGTTAATCACTTAAGGCTGCATCTTGGTCCTTCATTATAAAAAAAATCTGAGCATTATACAATCAAGTAAACAGTGCAGGATCAATAACAGAATGTTTCAACCGATTTACATTTTTATTACTAAGTAATAGATAACAAAAGAGGATTACGGTCATTGAAACTGTTCACAATGGTTGATGAGATAATAATCTGCTCACTTGTATTCTGTAAAACACAAAAGTGATCAATAATGCTTGTAATGTTGGGAATATTTGGAAAGTCAAAACCAATCAACTCGTGAATTCATTAACTTCAAAGAATGAATTGGATCTTTCAAAGTCTCATCTTCAGAGCCATGCCTAAGATTAACAGAACAACCTAGTTAATCAATTTTGGTACAAGAAAAGCATTGTCAGGGGTTAAAACATGAATGTGAATTGAAATATCCTACAATACCTGTAAATAAGCTCACTGTGGCAAACTTCTACTATTTTGTGGAAAATAGCTATGTTTTTTACTGCATTAACATTTTCACAACCAGATTTATTGTCCTAAAATGTACCAGTAGAATTTAAACATTTAACTTGTTAGCGGACAGAATTTTTATCCAAAGATTTAGAGTGAGAGGTGCTAAAGTTTAAAGATCACCTTCAGCACTCCGAGACTGAGAAGTGGTGACTGCAATGGCAAGTATGGAATACCCATCTACAAATATAGTCATTGCCCAAGTTTATTGCAATAAAACAATGTTACATTGTTTCAAAAAGGTCAATCATTCTTGGTCATCAAACTTGCTTCATACACCCGCAATATTCTATAAGAGTACCTTTAGGTTGGCTTGGGGTACAACAGTATTATATCAAGCTTTATAACTTACTAGCAGCCCGTCCCGACGTTGTCCAGATGTGAATTGCTGCCGGCCAGAAGTATATTGTTTTGTAGGATTTCGTTTTCATAGTATTTCTTATCTGTGACAGGCCTGTGAAACGCTCTGATTCACAGTGCATTGCTGATGCACTTAAGAGTGCGCGTTCAGTAGTGTGTGAACTCGAGTTTCCCTACTTTATTTTTCCTTGCAATATTATATAGCGCACACTTGACAACATGGCATGGGCACAATTTACATTACAGAAGAACACATTCATTTGTGGTAGGCACGGGGAGACAAAGCGATTTGCCTGGAATCACAGGATGTTGAGCTGATGCCGAGATTCGAACGTAGCTCCCCAGCTTTAAAGTTTGCAATTCTAGAACTTGTGGAGGGAGGTGTGTCTAAAAGTGTATGTCAGTGCTGGCCATCAATGAGGGAGACCTGTGCATTTTTCAAATGGGTGGTGAAAAATATGAGTATGTTACTGGAGCTGTGGGCCGCCGTGCCACCAATGTACTTACCGGGGAAGGGTAAACACATATTATTCTGCAACTTTCTTTCCGCATACCATCACTCCGCATACTTTTATTACGAAAGTACCATGACTCCGCAATGCCATTATAACGCATGGCATTACATTTTATATGCTTTTACCACGCATAAATTTGCAACGAAATTCGTTGTAAATGCATGAATGGTAAAAGCATGTTTTTTTTTAATGTTTGGATAAGGTAAGTATGGGTATGGGGTAGATGTTTTGGGGTACTGAGGTATATGTTTTGTGGTGTTTGGGTATTTTTTAAATGTTCAGATATAGTTTTGAGTTCTGGGATACAGGGGTCATTTTAGTGTTTAGGGTTGGGTATGGGTTTTGGGGTACAGGGGTATTTTTAGGGTTCAGGGCTAGGTTTGGTTTTTGGGATAGAGGGGTATTTTTAGGGTTCAGGGGTAGGTTTGGGTTTTGGGGTATAGGGGTATTTTAAGGGTTATGGGCTAGGTTTGGGGTTTGGGGTACAGGGGTATTTTTAGGGTTCAGGGCTAGGTTTGGGTTTTGGGGTACAGGGGTATTTTAGGGTTCAGGGGTAGGTTTGGATTTTGGGGTACAGGGTTACTTTTAGGGTTCAGGGCTAGGTTTGGTTTTGGGGTACAGGGGTATTTTTAGGATTCAGGGGTGGGTTTGCGTTTTGGGGTACAGGGGTATTTTAAGGGTTCAGGGCTAGGTTTGGGTTTTGGGGTATAGTGGTATTTTTAGGGTTCAGTGCTATTTTTGGGTTTTGTTGTACAGGGGTATTTTTAGGGTTCAAGGGGAAGGTTTGTGTTTTGAGGTACAGGGGTATTTATAGGGTTCAGGGCTAGGTTTGGGTGTTGGAATACAGGGGTATTTTTAGGGTTTAGGGATAGGTTTGGGTTTTGGGGTACAGGTTATATTTATTGGTTTAAGATGGGTTAGTGTTTAAGGGTGTTGGGATATTTTAAGGAGTAAGGATGGGTTATGATTATGGGGTGCAGGGGTATTTAAAGGGAGCAGGGTGGGATTAGCACATGATATGAGACATGGCATGAAGGGCGGAACGTACCACGAGCCCCCAGCGTTTGTCACGCCCCCAGCACACGCCCACAGCACAACGCAGACACGCCACAAGGGACTACTTTGTGGCACGGTTCTTTTACCTTTTAAATGTATATGGTAGGCATCTGCATAGCCTATGTCCTTCTGCTGCAACTGCCCTTTCCAACGCTGTATTGGGTGTTGTGATTGGTGCTGTAGTTCCCGAGATTACCTGCCTCAAAGGTTTGGGCTCTCTCTTTATTATATTAGTATGGATTTAGCAATGGTTTTGTTGTTGTTTGGGGAAGACTGAAGATTGACCAAATCACAATTAATATTATACAAAGATTAGGGATGGACTTTCATAAAAAACCCAAAGGATTGGGTGGGTAACCTAACAGATGGGAATAGATTTAGAAAAGGGGATTATTAAAAAAGAGCAGAGGCAAGAAGTTAATCCTTCTACAAAGAACAGTGTAGGATAACATAGAAAACACATTACCTGCTGATGTCGGATGTCTAAAATTCACCACTACTCAATCACCTCACCAGGGTTTCTCAACATTGCCAGCCCACACCACCCTTCTTTACATGATAACATAATTGTAGAATTGTTAACCATCTCCCAAATTAGCACCAAACCAGTAGATACAGTTATTGTTTAGTTGCATAAAGTTATCTATGGTTGATAGAAAAAGCTAGATTTAGTATATCCTATATGTTTAGTGAAATTGTCCCACTTTGAGCTGAGAAGAAATGATGGATGAATGTTATTGTTTGCTTTCTTAGATGAAGGGGAAGTAAATTAAGCTTCAACTGAGTGCAAGAGATGAACATCTGTCTCCATGGCAAGGGATTTGCTGGAGATACAGGTATTCTCAACTAAAGTTTTTCAAGCTAAAGACTTTCTCTTAGTTACACAGCTGAATGTCTTCAAAGAAGAATGATGGCAAGCACTTAGTCTATGCTCAGCGGAGTCAATTTCTTCATTCAGTCCCCCCATAGTACTACTCAAAAAGTTATCATTAGATAAGGTAGGAACCCTACCCTTACCCATTTCTTTGGCCACATATGGAGTTGTGCTATCCTTCCTTTCACCCATGATAGAAAAGGCATGAGGACCCAGTAACTGGGAACCAAGAGGAAGGATCTGACCAGACATCTGTCGGGTGCTAATCAGTGCAGGTGAGCCTGCTCCTGGCCCAGCTTTTGCACAGGAGTATCCCATGAGTGTCCCCCACACTTCCTATGCATGTCCAGAACTTCGGTTCAACAGTTTCTGCTTTTTGGCACTGAGGGCACTCTACCTCCTTAACCACACCCCCAGCAGGAGTAAAGGAGAGTAGGGGGTGTAGTCCCTTTCCTCTCAATCAGAAACAAGAGTTAGGTGAACAGGATGTGCTATGTAGCGCTAACAGCAGGGCACTCGCTAAGGTGCTCATACTCTCTCCTTTAAACATGGTAGAATTCGCTTATACCCAATTGATTAATTTACTTTGCTTGTAAGCCCCAGCGAAGTGGTACTATATATACACAGGGCCTGTAAATTAAATAGTACTAATTGGCCTAGAGTAGTTAGTTACCACCAGCAAGGGCAGCCCTACTAGGTGGCCTACAGTGCTAATTGTGCCACCCACTTAAGTAGCCCTTGCAAACGTATCTCAGGTTTATTAGGGCTGCCCATGTCTGCAATTTGGAGCTACTATTTTTACCTAGAAAATAACATTTTGCCAGGCCCAAACCTTCCTTTTTAATTCATATGAGCTATCCCTGGGGTGGACCTCAGACAGCCCATGGGCAGGGTGAACTGTATTTAAAAGGTAGGTCAGGTTCATTTAAGTTTTATACAGTGAAATCTCTTGAATTAGTTTTTCACTATAGCAAGGCCTACCTCTCCCATTGGATAAAATTGGGGTTACCTTATTACATTTAGTAAGCTGTAATTTCCAATTAGGAACAGGTATTCAGATCATGTGTGGTGTCTTTGGAATTGTAATGAAAACTCCTTTATTACGATGGCGTCAGATTTTTATTACAATTTTGAAAATTCCACTTTTGGAAAAGTGGTATTTCCTGCCTTGGCCAATGAGTACCTGCAGTCTGTCTCTGAATCATGTGACTCGTGTAGCTGCCCGTTGGGCTTTGTGTATTACTACTTGACAGTCACATACAAAAGAGCACTTAGGTGTGCCTGGATGGGCCATCACTGGTAGGAAAGGAAGTTGGAGCTGGGCACAGCTGAATAGGCTGTGTCCTTCCTCCTCTCAAAGGGCAGCATACTCCCTGTAGTTTGTCTGGAGCCTGGACAGGGAAGGTAGGAAACCTGTGCACTTCATAAGGAAGCCTTTAGAAGCTTATTCCACTTCAAAGGGAAGCTCAGTTATAAACATTGGACTTCGCTCTGGCACTACCCCTTCAGTACACTTATGGACCTGTGGAGAAGCTGCCAGGGAAAAGGTCTTCTTTCATGCTAAAAGGACTGCCACTCTGCTGGACTACTGCTCTGAAGGATGCTGTCCTTCTGTAGTAACCTGTTGACCTCTTGCCTGGGTGAGAAACACTAGACCTGAATCTTTTGATCCTAGGATCCCAGAGTGACTCTAAGATCTAGTTAACTGGCCTCCTAATTAAAGTCTCAGGGACAGAAAGCTCCAATAACCTTGAACCCAGCAACTATACTCTGCCATCTATGAGTTCTACCCTGTTACGGGGCTTCTGCACATACACAGAACTATGCCCAGGAAACCAGGACCTCGGTGTGTAGTGGTGTACCAGAAAACCCACCTTGGTGCCCAGAACCCCAATCCAACTAGCTATTAGGCGTGGGTGGCTTGTAAATTCCATTCCACTCGTGGAATTTGGGTAATTTTGCGTTCCATGGAGAACGCGGAATTGCCCCAAATCCTGCGGCTCTGTGGAATTTTTTGCTTGTTCGCGCCTTCAAAATGCGTGTTTGCAATATATTTCTTCCCGAGCACGCAAACAGTGAAGATTTTTTACAGTTTCACGGAGCTTTGAATAGCACGACTACTCAAATTCCGCCCACCCCTACTAGTATAGTGTCTCATTCGTCCTCCATACTACAGCAAAGCTACCAATGATTAGACATCCTAGAACATGTCACTCAGTCCCTCTCAGGAATGGCGGGAAGAAGAACACTCTTTCGTTTGAACACTCATACGTGCGTAACAGAGACACAATATATTTTAAAATGTTTATATTTACAAACGTGTTCTATAATGCAGTACACCAACCAATGCTAGCAGCAAAATGCATAAGAACTAACCCTGGGCGTAGTATGCGTAGTGGGGCTACACAAAGCTACGCAAAGTGGGTGAGAAACTATGCCCACCCGCACTCTTCGTGTAGTCCCACTACGCACCGCCTGCCCCCCTCCCCTCCATACCTAATTTTTGAAAATATTGAAATAAAAGTAAATAAAAAGGCACTTACCTTTTGCACTGCGTCCCGCGGCTTCCTCTGCTCATTAGCGCCGCTGTCGCCGCCATCTTGGATACCAATGCGCATGCACGTCCGCTCGCGCATGCGCATTTCTTGCGAGTATAGTATGGTATGTGCATTAGTATCCAAGACGGCGGCGACGGCGGCGCGAACGAGCAGAGGGAACCCCAGGACGCAGCACACAAGGTAAGTGCCTTTTTATTTACTTTTATTTCAATATTTTCAAAAATTAGGTATGGAGGGGAGGGCAGGAGGGAGGCGGGTGGCAGGCAACTTCGCTACGCCCACAGGGTGGGCATAGTGTTGCCTGCTACGCCTACTTTGCAAAGGGCGAAGTAGGCAACACTACGCCCACTCCGTGGGCATAGCGAAGTCCTTCGGCCAGGGTTAATAAGAACAATATAATCTGCATGGTTACAATTCCATAAAGCACTAAAGGGGAAATCATATTATAATGATAGCAGAAACAGGACTATAGCACCTTACCACCCTCCCCATGCTAATAAGCTAGTATATTATAAGTATAGAAGACCTCTAGGCTTTGTTAGGGGACCCCGTACCACAAAGTCTAGATGCAAGGAATCACATCTCAGGACAAGCACAGCTCTTCTTCATTAGAATGAATTCCTCCAAGTGCTTTTTCATGCAAGCAATGCCATATTAAATAATAATCTACATTTGTAAAGCGCGAACCATCACCCGTTAGGGTCTCTAGGTGCTGGGAGCCGTCGGGAAGATTAAGCAAGCTATTGCCCAGAGTCACATGGTGCTGGGCTAATCTTCCACCGGCCCCGGGGATTGAACCGTGATCCCCAGATTCGGGAATCAGTCAGCCTGGCCGCGGCGCCACACCTCTCCCTCATAGAAACACTCGACTTTCAGTAGCGCATCTGTGTTCCATGTTATGTCTATGGGTGTGGGATTGACCACATTGAATCAACAACATACATTGTTTTTCGACCTGAACACACTGTACAGATGAGGAGCACAGTGTACAGCTAAATATGTGAAAAGCAGACAGTTCTCATGCGTAAATGTACCAGCAGCCTATCCGTAAGAATGAAGCCATGTAGTAACGCGTGCAAAAGCGGCAAGATAGCTGCCAAGCACTTACCAACTAATGCTAACTTAGCCATGTCAGAATTTAAGCCCATGACCTCACTACACCCTCCCCTGGTCAGGACATCAGACTGAGGTTTATGGAGAATACAGAATTCTACAAGTTCAAGCAAGAAACTAGAGCATTGATTTTATAAGTGATTTGAGAATCCGGTATGGTAAAGAAATTGCAAATCCTGTTCTGGGAGGTGAAGGAATAGAGAGAAAAGAAACCGTTTTGTAGATGATTGGTGCCAACCATTTTAATCCATCAAAGTATATGAGCAGTTAGTTGCCTCCAGCAGGAAGTCATTGTTATTGACACAAAAAAGAGTCGCCATCCAGTCAAGCCATGTGAAACAACAAACATGTTCTGCAATAAGGGGTGCCTCCAGCACCATCAGTGGACAACTTGCATGATACTTAATGAAAATGCATTGTAGGAAAGCCTGTGCCACTGCACAGATATCCCACTGAGCCAAAACTCCAAGCACCCCAGCACAGGCCATGATCCTAACACCGGAACATTGCTGCTCATGGGACACTAAGGGACTCATCAGCAGATAAAAATCCGGTACAGGAGACACCGTATTTGAGAGGCAAAGGTCCGATGCCCAATCAAATAAATATTTCAGGCATTTGAAGACAGTTTGTATGCGAGTGTAGTAAGCAAAACGAGAGGACAATCTGTAAGCCATGCTGAGTGTGGCCAGGGACAGAGTACTATAGCATTCAAGCATACGGCTAAGAAGCATCAGCAGTTGGTCTTGGCTGTGTGGGGCCACAGGAAAAGCAGCCATTGCGCAGCAGGCTAATCAACAGCAGTACTCCAGCAGCTAAGACAAGTAATGGTGGGAACCCACCGAAGACGCTGGAAAAAATAGAATGAATGAATGTCGGTATCACACCAAAAATAGTCTGCAAAGAAGACACAAGGCCAGACTCCACAACTTTAAAAAAATGGGCCAGGGCAGTAGTATGAGAGGCATTAAAAACAGGGCGAACACCCATCACAACGAAGTGATCAGTTCGCGAGGTAATTACATCACAATTACAACATCGCAATAACGTTTACATCGCAAGGCACAGCAATGCTTATACGTTTATATCACAAGGCATAGCAACGTAAGTCTCAATAACGCAACTTTACGATGTAAACGTTAATGCGATGAAAGTAAGCGCTACGATGTAAACGTTAATTCGATGATGGCACATACCGTCACGCTCCGACAAAATTGACAGGCACATTAGCATGAAAGTAAAATTGACTGCACTGTCACGCTCTGACTATAAAGTCATAAAAAGACGGCAAAGTAAGCACGATGAAAAATTGACTGCATTGCCACAAAAGACTGCACTGTTGACTGGCACATAAGTAAGCGAATGCACTAAAGTAAAATTGACTGCACTGTTCCGCTCCACAAAAGACTGCACTGTCACGCTCCAACTCCAAATAAAGTTATACAAAGACGGCAAAGTAAGCGCGATGTAAAATTGACTGCATTGCCACAAAAGACTGCACTGTCATGCTCCGACTGCAATCTATACCCCAAAAAAATCATGAAAAGACAGGGAAGTACATAAGCAAACAATGAAATTGACTGCATTGCCACAAAAGACTGCACTGTTGACTGGCACATAAGTAAGCGAATGCACAAAAGTAAAATTGACTGCACTGTCACGCTCCACAAAAGAGTGCACTGTCACGCTCCGACTTTATTCTATAGCCAAAAAAAGTAATAAAAAGACGGGGAAGTTCATAAGTAGGCAATGAAAGTAAGCGCACTGTCATGCTCTGACTGGATTCTATACACCCTCAAAAACGACTGCACGCTCCAAATAAAGTCATAAAAAGACGGGTTGGTGGATGAATGATGGGTGGATGGACGGATGTGTGAAAAGGTGGGTGGAAGAAGGATGGATGAAAGGGTGGATGGATGAAAGATGGGTGAATGGAAGAAAGGGAGGATGGATGGATGAATGAATGATGAGTCAGTGGCTGGATGTGTGAAAAGGTGGGTGGATGAATTATGGGTGGATGGATGGATGAAAGGGTGGGTGGATGGGTGGATGGATGAAAGAGTGGATGGATAATAGATGGGTGGATGGAAAAAAGGGTGGGTGGGTGGATGAATGATGGGTGGGTGGATGGATCTGTCGAAAGGTGGGTGGAAGAAGGATGGATGGATGAAGGATGGGTGGATGGATGGATGAAAGGGTGGATGGATGAAAGATGGGTGGATGGAAGAAAGGGTAGGTGGGTGGATGAATGATGGGCAGGTAGATGGATGTGTGAAAAGGTGGGTGGATGAAGGGTGGGTAAGTGGATGGATGCAAGGGAGGGTGGATGAATGGATGGATGAAAGGGTGGATGGATGATAGATAGGTGGATGGAAGAAAGTTTGGGTGGATGAATGATGGGTGGGTAGATGGATGGATGTGTAAAATGGTGGGTGGATGAATGATGGATGGATGGATGAAGGGGTGTATGGATGAAGGATAGGTGGATGGAATAAAGTGTGGGTGGGTGGATGATTGATGGGTGGGTGGATGGATGTGTGAAATGGTGGGTGGATTAATGATGCATGGGTGGATGATGTGTGCAATGGTGGGTGGATGAGTGATGGGTGGAAAGATGGATGAAGAACAGATGTTTGGCAAGGCTGTTCCCTCTGTGTCTGAGTCAGGCAGGGGAGGGGCGGTTGGGAGATAGCTTTATTCTTAGACTAGGGTGTGGGGTGTGGGCTGTACAAAGCACAGCAATGCAAACAGAACGGCTTGCAGTGTTTGAGCAGGCTTACTGTAACAGGAACAGAACACACAGACAGGCTCGGGGGACGGTGTGCAGTGTCTTGAAATGGACAGGATTTAGGAAAGGCCCTGGCATCCGGAGCTCTGGCTACAGCCGCAGAGACTTACCTGCCCGCTGTAGAGACACGGCTTGAAGAGCAAGCCGAACACGTGCTCAGAAACGTGTGCTGAAATGTAGAGCTTCTTCATTCTGGAGTAAAGGGTAGTATATCCGGGCCTCAGCTCGGGCAGACCCCGGATTAAAACAAAAACGTCATTGAGGAGATAAAAACAAATTTACTTTATGTGACTGTCTTATGCGCAGAAGATTGCATGCCATAGTCCTGTTTCCAGAAAATACATGATATCACAAGAAGGCTGGGCAGATGCCCCTTTTCAAAACGTTGTTATTACACACTGTAAGACTATGCGTGGTTCCTGTTCCTGTTCAGGAGTGGGTGGTGTGCCTGCCATCCTAATGAGAACCAATGAACAGATTATATGATACTCATGCTGGACTACAGTAGGGCCCGCCCCTATATCGGAGCTGAGCTGCAGGGACTCCACATAAACAGCTACTAAAGAAGCTATGCCACAGCAGCCATTGTAGAAGTTTAGTAAAGACTGCAACTTAAGGGATGAGATGCAGGTGGTTTCCCCCTGAGGTAATGTCCAGGGCTTCTGTTCCACTCTCGGTTGTTGACGTTTCTCTGTCCCTCATGTTCTGTCTTCATCTGCCATTTCAAATGTACAAGTACAACTGTACACATCATAATGGGAAGGAGCCCGCAAAGTCGCGATGAAACAGTGGGTAGAGCGCGGCACTCAATACACATCAAAGAGAGGAGAGCGGCTACTGCTGGCAAACAACCTACATCAGAAGGACTCCACAGGAAGTCTGCTGCATAACTTTGGGAGGGGATGCAGCAGAGTATTTGCAACAACCCGACGAGTGACAACACTCTGTAATCTCCACCGGCGGAGCGAAGTGCACCACCCACCCCTAGTCTCAACCAGGATATGTCTCCACAAATTGAAAGGAAAGAATTAGATTGTGGGGTTGGGAGGGGGGGCAGGGGATAGAGGCGGGATCACGCATTCGGACAAAAGAATGCAAAAAACTGTGGTAGCACACAGAGAACGCATTGTCAGGACGTGCAATTTCGTAGTCTGGAAGTAATGTAGCAATTGGTGTTGCAACAACCTACGATGTAAAAGCTGGCGATGTTGTGGAGCTTACAATATAATAATCGTGTGGTAAAAGCACGTGATGGAATGGTGCGCGATGTTTCGTCATACATTCGAAAATGGTATGAATTAAAGCACTGAAATGCAGTAGGAGGTCAGTATTAGGAAGGGCTTGTACCTCTGATCGGGTATTCGCTATATGAAGGACGAATGTTTCAGGTGCAGATGTGAGAGAAAACACTTTTTGGCATAACAATGCTCTAATTCTGCTCAACTTATCAAAGTCTGCCTTCAAGGTTGCAATGGAAGGCCAGACGGAGTTATCAAGTCTCCCGTGTAGGGGTGGAAACAACACATTTTTACAGCCAACCACACGTTGTGTGACTGTCACAATGTAAGTGATGCCTGCAAGCATACCGCAGCATTCCTCATTATTCAAAACAGATAACTACTGTTTGCAAGCAGAGTGAAAGTTGGTGTAATAATAGGCACTGGGATACCTTTCAGGATGCATGTGAGATTCGGGGCTTTTAGGTTACAGGCTCCGTGCAACTGTATATTTTTGCAAGCAAGAGAATGACCCATGGTTGAATCGCATGATTCCCCAGTTAGATAAACTTCTTTATCATCCCGCAAGCATCTGTAAGCGAATGGTAATGACCACACCTCATGAAGGAAAGCACTGCCCAAGGGCTCCTAGTGGCCAGGGGGTAACGTTTTATGCAGGGGCTAAACTTAAACAAAATAAGTGAGAAGGTTATTACCCCTTGGATGAGCCAGACAGCTGCCATGGTTTCTGCCACAGAAAAAGGCAAAGGTTCAAACTTTTCAACATGCAAAAGAGTGTATGTTACATCCTACATAGACATGAATCTTTGTTTATCTGTTAAGTTAAAAGGTAAAAATAAAGATGTAGCGTTAAAATAATCCCAAGGAACCTTCCCCACTTAAGAGTTTGTAATGTCCATGCAAACTGCATTACTGAACGCTATAGATTCTGTCCATGATACAAAACAGACACATCTTCTTGTACAATATCAACAACAGATGAAACAATACTGTCCAAGGTGTAAATGTGGGAAGAACTATTATCCACAACAGCAAGCACTTTTTCTAAATTTGCCTGGTCTATAGCGCTTAAACCCGAAGCAGCCTCATTCTGAGACAGCTTCCATATTTCATTATAGGTTGCATAAATAAAGCGTTTTGACCTAGCACCAGCAGGTCTCTTTATAAAAACTGTCAAATCAATGTCACCTGATAATAACGACAAATGCTGTTTTACTGATGACATTGTTGAGTGCTTCAACCAGTTTTTACATAATTTTCCAACAGAGTAGGTGGTAACCGGATGTAAGTAGGCCAATCCTGTGTATAGCCAGGAGCTTTCTCATGGAAACGGAGTTGGCAATCATCTGAGCTGGTCTGCCAATCCAACCAACCTGGGGGGTCGAAGGCAGAAATATTGAAACTAACATTTTGAAACAAGGACTGCAAGTCATCAATGGAATAATAAAGTTCAGATATTCAGCCAGAGCAGGAATGGCAGGGGCATTCTACTGCTTCGAAGTAGCCAACCCAAAACACGTAGTCTCATAGACCGAGTCATTTCGAAATAAAATTTGAGTCGGTATGAGGCACGCGCGATGTAATGCTTCAGTGCCTCATACCTGCCGGGATCTAGAGCCCCAAACAGATTTAAGATCTACTGTGGCTTTCCACTGATCATAGCCACCTATGGCCAATTCATTGATAAAAGATTGGGAATACACTAATTTGGTGTGGTTGAGCATACCTTTAGGATTGGATGAACCATTTAATTAAAAATAAAACAAATCATGTTTAGATTTACTAAAATCTGTAAATATGTAAATTTTTTCAAGAATGTTTTCGAGCAACCTTCTACTTGAGCCGGGCAATGTTCCCATTGTGTGTAATTAAAAACATTTCTAAATGTATTCGCTTTGTGTAGGTAATGATGAGCACAATGTTGGTAGCAAAAGAAATCAGCATAATTTGCAGTATTCAAATACAAATCTTCAGTGTCAAATCCAGCACAATACTTCAAATCTGAAAACAAAGATTGTATGGCGTGTACGTCCCAATCCTCAGACCGTATATTGTGTTTCACTACATCACCCATGGAAACACGAAGTACATTTGGTATGTTAATTATCTCTGTAGGGCCATGAATTTGGAAGTCCACTGCATCCCAACCTATGCCATCAGCAACTGGCCAAGCAGAAATGTTGACAAAAGTCAGGTCCCTCTTCATGATATGTGAAGACGAATGCAGGGCCAAAGTTCCATCGACCAGTTTCACAGCAGAGCGTTCAGGTATGTAGTGACCATTGATGAGAAGGAAAAAGAATGTTTTGAAATTGGAGAAGCACTCCTTCTTTTACTCCTGTGAAAACTTTAGACTTTAAATTTGTTTTTGAATCGTTTTTAGTTAAGCGTGCTGCAGAGGTAGTACGTTTGTCCCAACCGTGCCACTACTTGAACATCCTATCTTGAGTGAACAAAACACTCAACCTCTGTGCACTGTTGCTGGTGTGGTTCTATTTAGAACAACATTGAAGAATTTAACAAGTTTCACAAAATAATTCACTTAACACATCATTTCCGCTTATGTTTTGATTATATTTTCTGAATATCACAATGATGTATACTTCAAAACATTCCTATTTGTAAATGAATTAACCAAAATTACACATGTATACAATTATAAAGAATAAATAATCTTGTTGGCGTCCAAGAAGATGCTTTGTTTTGCCCGATGCATTTCGAACTCAGGGAGCTCTTCCTCAGGGGACTGAAATCTAAACATGTATATGAATTACTTTAACTCCTTTAAATTGATGTTCAGGACATTCATAAAAATCACGTTATGCAAGACTTTCTTGAAATGCTCTTATATCGTGAGAAAGGGTGAGAGAAAGAAAATTTACCCAACTCTGCACCACTGTGTTTGTGATAGAAATAAAGACTCACTATATTCACATACCGTATGTGATGCTCTTTTGAGGGACCTAAGTACAAAAGACAGGTTCAATCAACTGTTCCAATGTACTCTGACAGTTACTGCGGAGACCAGCCTCCGAGCATGTCTTACCTTCTTGCAGATCTCACTACGGCTCTCTGTTCAAACATTCAAGAGAAACGACCGCGTATTCGTTCTGCCACCTGAAAAGGCGGTAGGAATCATGATATATTTACTCTGCTAAGTGCCGTGAAACGTGAACAAACTAGACACATTTTCTCACTATTGCTCTCCCAACCCCGAGTAGACACACTCCTCTTACCTCAGCCTCTAATCTCCTCTTTTAACAAAGTAACAATTCCCAATCTTCTGTCTCGACTCGTACTCTCAAACTAGATTGCAGCCATTGCCGATGACAGTCGTTCGCGCTCCTTGGGTTCTTTTAAGAGAAACTAACGATGGACTTCTGCTCCACTATAGCGGGCACCATCTTGGAGAAGGGCTCATCATTTACCTACTCCATAACAAACCTTGCCTAAATCAAAGACAAAATCTACTGCAATGTGGGGTACAGTGAGAAATGCTCAGAAAAGATGAAAAAGTGAAAAAGGATGCGAAATTAAAGGAATAATAACAGATATACCTATCAATAAATTCTCAACATTTACATAACATTTAAAAAACAATGAAATGATGGGTACATACATCTCAAAATGCAGGCAACAATCCTATAGTTACACAGAGTGCCGTAAATGGCCATTTACAAAAAACAAATCAGATCAACTTTTTCATTGAGCCCTCTTGGCTCCTGTGTTTCTAATCTCCTGATCCAGTAGATCTCTCTTTGGAGGAGGGATCTGGTTAGATCAACCCCCTCGTAAGTTCTAACTTTCTCCAATAAGGAAAAAGAATGTCACAAATCCAATCGACATAAGTAGAAAAATGGCAAAAAGGACCATCCAGATGTATGTCCAAGACGATACCAAATAAGTCCTTTTAAACCAGGCCACAAAAATAGAGAATTTTGTTGTGGTAGAGTTTGAGTCAAAAGAGAAACGTGACTGGTAAAGGGTATCTGGTTGTAAACCATACATCGACTCGATTGTGGGATAAGCATACTCTGTTTCTTTATTAAGACTGGAAGTAGGGAGGTTGAACAAAGGATTAACAACAGAGTCCATCTCTATGACAGTATCAGGCTGCGTGGTTTCAAAAGCGCCCAACACTGGATTTCTAGAAATCGCTGTACAAGAAGACGCTGTTGTTATACTATTCAGGATCGGCCAGATGTTGTAACTTGACATTGTCCACAGAGATGTTTCTGTTGTCTTTTTGACCAGGAAGTGGTGCTAAAATGACTGTACGAGTTCCCTTCACGCCAATCACTTGGACAGGTGTACGATAAGAGGGGCCAAACTCTTTTTTGTTCTCCATCTTCTCTCGGACCAGGTCTCCGACTTTGGGTAGCCAGTCGACTCTCGGAATCCGTAGTGCTGCATCTGTGGCTGAGTGCAAGTGTTCCTTCGCAAGACCTTCTCTGGTCTCTTGTAGCTTCTGTAATAAAGCATAATGATTATCTATGTCAAAGGCTGTGGCAGTTGCTGCCATGTCTAGACCATCAGGGTCTGCCACAAACATTTTCATGCCAGAGCATTTCGTGTGGGGTCCACCCACCCACCCAGAGATCTTCTGGGAAGATTATTTAGTGCATGTTGTACACTAGACAAATGGGTGAACCAGTTCCTGCCAGAACCTAAAACCCTAGCTGTCAAGGATTGCTTTAAGTCATGGTTCATTCGCTCCACTCCTGAATTATCCTCAGGTCTGTATGGAGACAAAAATTTGACCTGTACCCCCAAAGACCTCCTGGACTCCCTGTATGCCTTAGAGCCGAACGATGGATCGTGATCTGAATAGAAAGTGCCACATGCAAAAATTCCTACAAAGATACGCAAATCCCTGTGGCCACACCCATAGTAAACGTGTGCATGAATCGACTGCAACTAAGATGAATTTATAAGCAGTATCTGAAGAAAATGGACCGCAGTGATCTAAATAAACGCAGTCAAAAGGTATATTAGATATACACAGCGGTGTTTGTGGTGGACGTGCTACCGTAGGCGACCTAATCTGTTGGCAAATATCACATAAAAGCACATAATTACGGGTTTGTTTACAAAAGCCACAACACCAGTAATGTTGCTGTAAGATAGAAACAGTCACAGACACTCCAGCATGAGCCGGAGCTAAGCCTTCGTGTGCGGCTGGTATCAGTGAAGGTCTGCGGCCTGCGTTGGGAATTAACCTGTCACCAACGTCAATAATCCTCACATAAGGAACTTTATGGGGACTTAAGTGATAAGAGTATCTGAAGGGAAACCCTGCGGGTAAATACCACCCTTCTCTGTAGCAGCACTTGCTGCCAAGTTGTCATTATAAATCTTATTCATGGATCTTGGAACCGCTGCAACTGAAAATGTGGCTACTGCCGATTTAGCTGCTTCATCAGCTAAACTGTTGCCAACCATGTGTACTCCTACGCGCTAGTGGCCAAGAGTATGAATTACATGTGTGTGAGGCAGACGATCTTTAAGATCTGCAACTCGAACCCAAAGCATTTCATGCTTGATAGTGCTACCCTTAGAATCACGACTGTCATTCTGAGACCAAAAGTGTAAGTTGTCATTGAAAGACAAAACACAGTAGTATGAATCACTGACAATGAGAGTAGTCATATTCAGATCTACAAACTCAAGTGCGAGCACCAGAGCGCACAGCTCAGTTAATTGGGCAGTACAATTTCCGGGTGCCTGAGTATGTACAACTCTCTACTTGAACTCGCCATTCACTAAGGCACCTGCCACAATTACGCACACCGCCGAATAAGAATGCTTTGACCCCTTTGCCGGTTGGGCTGAACCATCAGTATAAATGATACAATGGTACTCCTTCAAAGGACACATAGACAGAGGAGCAGGATGAACAAATTCATACTGCAAAAACTCCTGTGTCTGCAGGGAGGAGTCAAAGAGGAAGGTGACATCAACGACATCAATGAAGTAGCCCATTATATCCAACGTGGATGCAAAGCTTTTGAGTTTGGTATACTTGGCTTTGTCACTGCTTCTAGTGCAGGATATGGTGTTACAACTAAAATGCGCTTCCCCTGTGCCAGTGCACATTACATGAGGATCGCCATCTGGAAAGCTGTCAGAATGTTTTCAACAGTTAAAAAACGCAGTTCAGCTGAAGTGTACAAATGTGACTTGTAAGCAATAGGCACTGTGTCGCCTTCATTAAACGTTGAGTAAGTGAAACACGCCGCGCTTGTGACGATACATATTACCAGGTTAGTGTGGTTATCATATGTCAACAAGTATTTAGATTCAAGAAGATCAGACTGCAGAGATTGATGGATAGATGAATGTTCCAGAAGCTAGCAGGCTTTTGAAAAGGTAGTTTGTATCAAAGCATGTAATGGTTTGATACGCTGGGCATACTCTGGAATATAGGTTTGACCGCAGTTTAAAAAGCCCAGCAAAGACTGTAGTTTTTTCAGGGTTGTAGGAGGGTACAAGCATGCGAATTTCTCCAAGAAGTGAGGCGCCAAGCCTCTACCTTCATTATTGAGCTCGTAGCCCAAGAACAACGCTGTGTACTATGCGATGTGTGATTTAGCAAAGTTAAACTTATAGCCGTAGTCCGCGAACAAGACTAAGATGTTGTCCATTCGACAAAGATGCGGCCATAATTCGTCGTCCGTAAGATACATATCATCAATGTGCCAGTATGCCTCAGGCTCAATGCTGTCCATTAAAGAGACCACACGGGCGGCGAATACACCGGGGCTGTTTTTGTAGCCCATTGCCAAATGCCAACATTCTTTTTGGTTTCCGCCGGGTGTTAAAGCGGTCCATTGACTGCTTTCAGGTGACAGGTTATGACTAAAAAAGCCTTTGGAAATATCAAGGGTAGTTTTTATTTTTTACGAAAAATACTGTCCACTAGAGCAGAACTATGGGTATTCTGAACCACACAGGTTCGACAATGAGAATTCAAATGTCGGAAATCCAAAACTAAGCAGTACGACCCATCGGGTTTGGTTACGGTAAACAAAGGGTTATTCATCGATGACACACATGTCTCAATTACTCCGTGAAATTCTATTTGATCTGGAATTTGGACCATTTAAGCCCGACTGTTCTGGCCAAGCTTCCTGAAGGTTGAGCACAGGCTAATTTGGGTTTCTTGTGTCTTCACTATGACAAGAATTGCAGTTCCAGCTTGTTAGAATAATTTTTTTTGTTTCTGTGCTGACTATGTATTGTTCTACGTAAAGGTAGCATTCACGGCACCATTTTATGTGTTGGTCGCCATTTTGAGCCATGATCTGAACTAATCTCTCTCTCCATGAAAAGCAGCTTTGGTAAGTTTTGTTTCTCCAAGTTTGGGCCTTGCTGTGCTAATGAATACACTGTTCTTATTAGTGCATACCTTTCCCACTAGATAGATGCCTTCTCTCACTAGTCTAGGGGTGGACACTCCGCTCATCTGCATCTAAATAAACATATATTAGTTTGTATTCTCTACTGTCTGACCGACTCTTCATTTGTATGGAAGTCTGAAAGTTGGTCGTGAGTGACCCGTATGACACTAATTGGGTCACTTCCTTCGGTTGGCGCCCGAACAGGAACTCCATACGGGGCGAGTGGCCCAATCCTCCTGTGGACTGGTGGGGAGGTCGAGGCCATCATAAGTTTGGACAGACGGATCAGGGATCCCTGCATGAGAAAGTTCATGTACTCGCAGCTGCTCATTCAGTCCCACCGGAATGGTGAAACACTTGAATCTGACTGTTTGGTCTGAATAGTCTGCATTGTAGAATACATTTCTTTTGGCCTGCATATATCAGGTGAGTTTTTTTTTTGTGGAGATGGTACAATTTTTGCTTGTATTTGATAAGGTCTGAGGACCATCTTTGGGATCGAAGCACTTGAATTGGTTTGCCAGGCAACATAACGAATTTGGGTCACTTTTGAAAATGTTGGGGATTAGTTGATTCTTGGTTTCTTGTTCTCGTTGTTGCTCTGCAGTTGCTCAATTGGAAGAAACTCAGCTGGCGTTTACAGAAAGGCACTTCTAATTTTGATATGTATGTGAAACATGGTCTTGGCCCTATTATGTTCAGTACATTAGAGCACAAATATACAAGGGACAATGCCGAGTTGCAGTGGCAGTTGACAGGCACTTTCGATGAACAAAAAATTGGGTTTTTACAGGAAAAGTTGCTTGCGAGATGAAGTAAGCAGTCTATTTTTGATTCTCTTTGAATGTGGCAAAAGGAGACTAAACAGAGATGATTAAAGATGGAAAAGGAGGTTCAAAAGGGGAGGATGCAAACATTGACTCAGAAAGCTGTAGCACCTGATAGAGAGAAATAAGAGATAGACATTGAACATGAAGACAGGAGATTTAGATTACAGGTTGATAAATCTCACGTGGCCCAAGAACAGAACAATACTTTTGTGGAAGAATTGATAGATACTCGACCCCCACCTCCATATGGCCCGTAGAGAACATATCCTGTTCTTCTCTCACAGTGCCAGCCACCCGTTTCTTCTGTCTCTGCCGTTTCTGCTTCTGTTACTGTCGATTCAACTGCTTTGGCCACGGCACCTCCTGTACTTTGGCAACTCTGACTGTTAGTACTCCTGCCACACCCATTGTTTCAGCTCCTTTTTCAGCAGCTCTTACACCTGCAACGCAGCCAGCAGCTATGTTAGTGCCTGTTACTTCAATTGCTAATCCCACTGTGTTCTTCCATCCCCTGACATTACTGAGTATTGGGACACCAGTACGTGGATTTGAGGATACAGACTGGACAAAATTTAAAAAGCGTATGGGTCCGTATGTGTAATCTGAAATCGGAGATGCAGAGAAAACGGTAGTGGCTAACCATTTATAGTCTGAAAGATGTGTGGAGTGTGATGAAATATTATGAGCCCTTTGTACAACAGCATGTCCTTAAGCATATATCTGCTACTCTGATTAGTCTTTGGGAGCAGTGTTTCAACAATGCAACACCACAGATTTTATATGATATTAAAGATCATGTATATGTTACTAATATGGAGCCTGGTAAAGTTTTTGGTAGTGTTGTGACATTGATCGCTTATCGGGGTAGGCTACTTGAGAAGAGCCCCACTCTGGTATCTCAGTTTCCGATGTGAGAGGTTCATCCTATAAATCACCCCGAAATACCGAAGTTAATGGATCAGCACGGCATTGTCACTTGACCGGGTGTGGCGGCCCGTTTCCAAGAAGAATGGGCTTATACTCCATGGAAAAGGAGTGAAGTTTGGTATCTGAAGACTCAGTTACCTGATCCTGAGAAGAATCCAACTCCATATTACATAGAATTGACTGAACCTGCCTCGTCCACTATGATGACTCTGGCTGATATTGAAATGTTTATTTGGTCTTCTTGTACCGGTTGATATTTGGAGACAGGTGCATACTCAAGACCATGTTGCAGAGTTGGTGGGTAGGTGGGACCAAATTTAAGTATAGGATCAGGGACGGAAGCCCGGTGATAAGCCTAGAACCGAGATACATGTTTTGCCCGGCCATATCAATACGTATGTGCATTCTCCTATTCCTCAGAGGAAGGTTGATTGGGACGAGTTAATGGCTCACCAGATGAAAGATGAGAGTGCGTCTGATTTCTTCACCCGGTTTTAAGATGTGTTTCTGGATTATTGTGGGCAGGATTTGTCTATTGAGGTAGGTGTTCAGTTGTTTGTTAATAGATTTGTTTCTAATCTGCTTCCTGAGATTGCGACTCGATTGCAGGCTTCCGAAAGCACTTGGTTCACCTCATCCCCTTCTGTTATTTTGAATATGGCTCAGAATTATGAACACAGGGGAAATGAAGATAAGGAGAGGACAGAGAAGAAGCATAAGGAATTGAAGATGAAGGTGTTGTTGCAGCAGGATTCTAGAGGAAATGGTAGAGGACATTGGTGGTTTGGCCCAACAGCTTCCATGCACTAGTAGGCCGAATACTACACATTTAGGGCTGAATCAGTGTGCCTATTGTGAAGGTGAGGGACATTGGCATAGCGGTTCAGAATGCTGCAGCCTCACAGGATTGTTCTGATCATAATTACTTTGACCACCCTCGGGCGTACAGTATTATAATGATGACTATGACAAAGATGACGTGACAGGAATTTACAGTTAGGACAGCCAGGAACAGAGTGAGGGACCAGTTCCGATACCTGTAGATCAACGCTGTCCGTATGTTTCTGCAGATGTGCATGGCTCCGCTAAGGAGTTTTTGTTGGGCACAGGTGCAACAAACAGTTCTATTTCTCGTTCCTTGGTCCCTGGGGCGGCTCTAGCTGGCCATAATAATGTTTCGGTAGGTTTTTCTGGTGTACCAGTTGTAAGCCCCATTTCAAAACCTCTTGCGTTGACTAAAGGTCCTTTCGCAGTGGATTCACTGTTCTTGTTGAACTCTAATTGTTGAGAAAATTTGATGGGTTTGGACTTGTTGAAGAAATTTCCCGGCAGGTGTTTACATGATGATGGGTCTGGAAGTAGTACGTGCTAAACAGTGTCTGTCCAAAGATGCACCCCTTCCTGCTGAGTTTAAAGATGTGCTGCCCACTCTGTGGGTGACAGGTGACAAAGATTTGAGACTGTTACAGATATCGCCAGTTTCGATCCAAGTTAAAGGCATTGCAATTTTACCTCACATCCCTCAATATGAAATACTGCAGACAGGTGAGCAAGCTTTATTGCAAATTGTACAGGATTTGATTAAGAACGGAGTGGTTGAGGAGACGACTGCTAATCTTTGAAAAAGCCCTATTCTTCCCATTGTAAAACTGACATCTGTGGGTTCCTCTGATGATCATGCAGATGTTTATCATTTTGTGATTGATTTGCGTGAAATAAGATAGTAGTTCCTCAGTTTCCCGTGGTTCCTGACATTACTACTCTTTTGACAATGATTCCTTCTACTGCCAAATTATTTTCTGTTATTGACTTGAAAAACGCATTCTTCAGTATTCCTATTCATCCTTATAGCACATATCTGTTTTGGTTCACCCTACCTGGTAGAAGTGTTTGGTGTTGTAGTGCTCCTCAAGGCTATAAAGAGAGTCCGAGTGTCTATAGTCAGGTATTGAAAGGTCAGATGGATTCTTTGTCACTCCCTACAGGTTATGTATTGCTTCAGTATGTCGATGTCTTGTTCATAGCTTCAGATACAGAACAAGGTTGCAGAGACAGTACAGTTAAATTGTTGTTGCATTTAGCTCAGCATGGCCATAAAGTATCCCTTTCAAAATGTTAGTATTGTCGACAGGAGGTCACCTACTTAGCTCACCTACTGTCAAAATGGGCAGGAGATTGACCCTGGACTGTATTAGTACCATTGTTCAAATGCCAGTTCCACAAACCTAGAAAGAAGTACCTGCTTTTATAGGTATCACTTCCTACTGTTGTCAGTGGATACCTAACTATTCCCTACTAATTAAGCCCCTGCTTGCGCTAACGACGAAAAAAGTGCATGTGCCTTTACCTTGGACATCTGAATGGCAGCAGTCTTTTGACCAATTAAAAACTGCGCTTTGTTCAGCTCCAGTGCTTGATACCCTTAACTATGCTAGATTCTTTATATTATATGTTCATGAGATGGCTGGTTGCGCACTTTTTATTTTAACACAAAGATTCTGAGATAAGCAACGGCTGTGTACTTATTTCTCTGCTGGACTTGATCCTGTTGCACAAGCCCTCCGGAGCTGTCTAAGAGCGGTCGCAGCCGTGTCTGTCTCAATAAGACAATCGGCTCAACTCATAATTGATACTGACCTCAGAGTCAAGTTACCCCATGCTGTGGATACCCTTTTGATTAAGACAAAGACACAGCACCTCACCAGTGTACGTCTGACAGGTTATGAATTAACGCTGCTCGGCAAACAAATTATGATAAAAGGATGTGCCACTCTGAACCCAGCCACGTTACTACCCCTCCCTTTTGAGGATGATGAGATTGATAAACATGACTGTATCTTCCAGAAAGAAGAAGAGACGAAGGGATGGGTAGACTTGACTGATGTTCCCTTATCTGACCCTCAAGGGGAACTATATTTTGATGGCTCTTGCTTTGAATTACCAGATGGCACTACAACTACTGCATATGCTATTACTACACTACGTACGGTAGTTGAGATGCCACGAGTTCCCTATCAGTCGGCCCAAGCTGCAAAGCTTGTTGCCTTAATACGAGCTTGCGAATTGAGTTAGGGACTGGTTGTCAATATTTATACTGACAGTGAGTAGGCCTTTGGAGTTGCGCACAACTTCCGGGCAGAGAGAGGGTTTCTTACTTCGCATGGTGCCAAGCTACAACATAGGCACCTTTTACTGAGGCTTTTGCCTGCTTTGACACCCCCTAAAAAATTGACCTCAGGGAAGTGTAGCGTCCACCTCAAAGTCAATGACGATGTTGGTAAAGGGGAACGCTTTTGCGGATTCCACAGCTAAGGAACCATCCCAGACTAGAATGAAAAGAATGTTTGTAGCAGGTCCCACAGTGGCGGCTCCTCAAGGGAGTGCTGTGGGGCGGTGAGCGGGTCGGGGGAGGGGCAGGGTGCGGGGGAGTAAACTCCGGAATTCGGACGAACAAAACTCACTAAAGTAATAAATAAACAAAACGAATTACATTCTGCTTGGTGCAACGCCAAATCGGTGATGCAGCGCACAATGTAATTCATTTTATTTATTTATATCTTTACTCAACTCTGGCCCAATTCCGGAGTTTATTACCCACCACCCTGTCCCTCCCTCGTCCCTACCCGACCCACCACCTGCAACACTCCCTCAAGGTGCCGCCACTGATGTACCGCTAGGTGGGCCTGAGGTCCCCATGTTTGTGGATACACTTAAGAATGTGAATGAGATACAAAGTGAGGCCACTGTAAAGGAATTAGTAATGTGCCAAGAAAGTACAGCACAGTTGAATGACGAGGGATGTTGTATTGATAAGTCAGGGAAACAGAGTTGGATGTTGCCAGATGCGTATTTTTGCCCTGTGGTCACGATGGCCCATGGCCCAGCCCATTTCTGTGCTAAAGGTATTTGCAAGGTGTTATACCCTGTATGACAGAATGACAACATTTCAAAAACAGCTGCACATTTAGTAAAGTACTGCATGGTGTGCATAATGCATAATCCTGGGGAGGGTACCCCTACACCACTCGGTAATTTTGCACCACCCACTTTCCCTTTCGTGGTCCTTCAGATGGATTATATTGAGTTAGATAGGGTCAATAACTTGAAGTATGCATTGGCGGTTGTTTGTGCATTCAGTAAATGGGCTGAGGCTTACCCTACTAAAGACAATACAGCAGTTATGACAGCAAAGGTGCTCCTGAAGGCTTGGCCCGTTTGATCAGGAGTAATAACGGAAGTCATTTCAATGCCAAGGTAATTCAGTTAATTTGTGATGGTTTGCACATAAAGCAGAAGTTTCATGCTGCAAATTACCCACAGTCAACACGTTTAGTTGAGAAGTACAATGGTACTCTCAAACTGAAATTGGCAAAGATTCAGGAAGACACAGGTTTACAGTGGCCAGATGCTTTAACATTAGCTGATGTGTCGACAAAAACAATAACACATTCTACGACAGGATTGTCACCCTACGAGGTAGACTTTGGACACCCAGCAAATGTCTGGGGGCGTCCCGCATCCCCTTCGGTTCTCAGATATTGACTTTGCATTATTAATTGACTACCTTTGCCAGTTAACTGAAAATTTGCGTTCTATTCACCAACAGGTCCAGTAAGCCCTGCCAGTCACACAAGATGGGCACGGATGTGTCATTTGGCCTGGCGATTTCATCCTGATTCAGAATTATATGAGGAAGAAGAGTTGAGAGCTGCACTGGAAGGGGCCAGAATAGGTCCTTTTAGCTACACGAACTGCATTCAAGGTCGCTGGCCAAAAGAATTGGATCCATGGCACTGATTGCAAAAGAGGGCCTGTGCAATTGCCTTATGACCAGTGGGTCAAGGAAGGAGTAGGGCACTCTGAGTGTGAGAAGGTACCTCAGTTCTTCCCCTTCAGTGATGCTAAAGTAACCTGGATGCATACGGATGTGGAGAATGATGAAGTGCTGAATGCAGCAGTGCCACTAGAGATACGAGCAATTCAAGAGCCCTTTTATGTTGATCACTCTGTACCTGGATGTTACCTGATACAATCTGCATCCTTGGTCGAGGAATAGTGCACCAAAGAAGAAGTCAGATTAGCCATGGATGGACTGTGTAAGTTATGGTGTACTTTGCTATAGTGGCAACAGAGTTAGTTTAGGGTGATGTGAGATTGTTGCATTGTTTTGACATTGGACAGGATAAATCAAACATGCTCCCTTGGAGGGGGGTACATTATCCTGATCAATCTTTCCCTCTGTACAGGGCAGGTTCCTATGGACTGGAAGAGGGCGCTAGTAAGGCCATTGAGGAAGAATACTACCATCCCCTGGACGGAGTTGGCGAATTTAAGGCCCATCTCTCTTCTCCCCTTTTTGGGGAAGATTATAGAGAAATATGTAAATCGCCACCTATCCAGCTACATTGAGCTAGTAGGCGGTCTGGATCCTTCTCAGTCGGGATTTAGACCAAGACACAGCACCGAGACCACCTTGCTGTCAGTCGCAGACGATCTACGCATGTTCCAGGATAAAGGTCATTCTGTTATCCTGGTTCTGCTGGATCTGTCTGCGGCGTTTGACACCGTGTCATATGACATCATGACAGCCAGGCTAGTTAACATCGGCCTGGAAGGCAAGGCGTTGTCATGGCTGAGGAGTTTCCTGACAGGTCGTACCCAAAGGGTCACCCTGGGCGATTATCGGTCAGAGGAGTTGGAGATCTCTAAGGGGGTGCCACAGGGCTCTTGTTTGAGCCCTACTCTTTTTAATATCTATGTGGCCCCCCTAGCTAACATCATGAGATCGTATGGATTTATTCCAGTGTCATATGCAGATGACACCCAACTCCTCTTTCCTTTTAAAACCCTTACGGTGGAGGTCAGGAACTCCTTTGCCCAGGGGATGAAGGCGGTGGCAAACTGGATGGCATCTAACCTCCTGCAGTGTAATGTTGCAAAAACGGAGGTGATGCTGTTCGGTGAGGCCAAACTTCTGTGGACCCCAGACTGGTGGCCTCAAGATCTTGGCCCGGCTCCAGAACCCAAGCAGGTAGTGAAAAACCTTGGCGTCCGACTTGATCAGGAGCTTTCATTAAAACATCATAGCAATCAAGTGGTGGGCTCCTGCTTCCATATCATCGGGATGCTTCGAAAGGTTTTCCCTTTACTACCTGACTCTACTAGGAGAACCTTGGTGCAGGCCCTAGTATTGAGTCGCTTGGACTACTGCAATGGGCTGTTGTTGTCAACAAATGAAGCGGTAATCTCTAGACTCCAGGTAGTCCAGAATACTGCTGCCCGTCTGGTCCTGAACAAGCCCTCTCGCACCCCCTCTAAACCCCTTTTGGAGAAGTTGCATTGGTTACCCATCAAACAGAGGGTGAAGTTTAAGATCTGCTGTACAATGCATAGGTGTCTACAGGGAAATGGTCCAGCATATCTGATTAATAAATTCTCCTGGTATACACCGACACGCTCTTTGAGATCCAGTGAGCAGGCATTGTTACAGATTCCAAAATTTAGCAAAGTGAGACAAGGGGGAAGATCTCTTACGGTTGCTGGTCCAACTTTGTGGAACAGCCTCCCACTGTATCTGAGACAGTGCAAGGACCACCTTCCTTTTAGGAAGCAATTAAAGACATTCCTTTTTCAAAATTGACTTATGTTTATGGTTAGGGTCCGCTAGTTGCTTTTTTGGCTGCCAAAGGCGCGGAGATACTCCTTCGGGAAGTGATCCTAGCGCGGTACAAACACGCAAATAAATAAAACATGGGATTCATCATGAGCTTAGGAAAGAGCAAGCTCCACCGCTGGGGCTCAAGAGTGCCTAAGCTTGATGAACAATAGGAGCCTGTACCAGTGAGGCTCTGACGGACACTGGGAACACTTACCTTTACTATCAGTTTTGTTGCATTCCTTACCTTGCTACATAAGCCATCTATTTGGTTGGTCATTTGATGAGGAGGAATAGCGATTTGCACTGCGATGTTTAGCACAGGGTTGGTTGACAAAAAGTAAAATAGCTTGCATATTAATTGTTGTGATTGCACTAATAACAATATTTGGAATATCCTGTTTTTTAGAGGAGAAATTCCCTGACATTCTTCGGTTGGTACAACTCCTGCTCCCCCTGAGCACATGTTTCTTACTCTGGCCCCACAATAAGCAGCACACACGCAGTCTTATATGGACAATGTATTTATACAAATGTTGAATCATGCTCATAATGTCTCCAATACAATTAATTGTTGGGTTTGTGGGCTGCTCCCTTCTGTCAATGTCATTGTCTTATACTGGCACCTGTAGTGGTCAGTATGAATTGCTTCGACTGGTGTACTTCTAGTTTCATCTTTCTACTTCGGATATGGCATCCATTGATTCTCACACTGCAAATGAAAATGTACTCTTCTACAGAGGGTTTACCCCTATAGGACTGGCAGGACAAGGGACTCTAGGGATAATGTCCTCAAAGTCTTGTTTAAAAAGTATCATAAGGTAAAGGACAATGCATGGGTTAGAAAGGTAATCGCTGATTTCCAATGGTTAAACACATCTGAGTACTTCCAATCCTTCTGCAGTCAAAATCTTACCGGAGATAAGCCAATACATGTCGTGGTCAATACGACAGCTAGATTTTGCGTCCAGGGGACTGGAGAGATAAAGGTGGGGGACAGTAAATGCAATTTTACCAACAGATTGAATATGAATAATAGTCTGCCTTTGATCTTACCGCATAATGTATATTTTGTTTGTGGGTCACACGCTCCAGAGAGGCTGGTCTGGCATATGTTATCTCCCCTTCCTTCTTCCCCTTGTACATGTTGCTCTGTCTAGCTATCACAACATTCACCGACTGCAACATAGAAGTCCATCCTGTCCCAAATCAAGAGGGTTGTTGATACCAAAGATATAGATCAGACTGACACCACCGCACAGCAATTTGGTGATGCAGCAAAGGGCCTATTAACTCATTGTGGCCCCATGGCCAATAGCCTTCAAATTCGTCAGCTAACAAGAGTTTTTGAAGGGGTTATCAATACGACTGCTGGAATAATGACAAATATCACTCCTGAGCTCCAGGCCACGAGATTAGTCAGTTTGCAAAACAGGATGGTGCTAGACGTTATACTTTCAGATAGTGGGAGGGGCCTGTCACGTCATTGGCAGCAGCTGTTGTGTTTACATACCTGATAACGCTCACAATGTTTATTCAGCTATACAAAAATTACATAGACTATCTTCTGAAATACATCAAGAAGTAGGTACTTGGACACTGTCAGGTGGTTTTGAAACAACCTTACTTCCTGGGGTTGGAAGATTCTCACTTTTCTGGCTTTAGTTGCTGGTACCGTCTTCAAATTTGTCTCTGCATACAATGTCTCCTAGCTTGTTGCTCCTATTGTGTCAATATCCTCATTCCAAAACAGAAAATGTCAATTCATGATACTAATGCTACAATTATGTTACAAAAAGATATTGACGATATGATGCAGATCGATGAGGGAATCTTTGAATACTGGCTATATGAGAAACTACTCATAGTGATGTTCCTTATTCTTGAAAATGTTATACTTTCCTTGATGATAACATAGCATGGTTAGCTCATGCTAAAAGGGGGTCTGTTAGAATAAAATATTTTTGCTGTGTTGATTATGTATTGTTCTGTGTAGAGTTAGCATTCGCAACACCATTTTATGTTTTGCTGCAATTTTGAGCAATGATCGGAACTAATCTCTCTCTCTCCGTGAAAAGCTGCTTTGGTAAGATTTGTTTCTCCAAGGTTGGGCGTTGCTCTGCTAATGAATACAATGTTCTTATTATTGCATAGCTTTCTGTAGTAAAGAGGGAACATGCTGGAAATATTAAGTCAACATAGGTTTATTCAGGTAAAGTCAGGGACAGGGAAACATGGGAGAGGCAATCCATAACATCAGGGTACTACACTTTCCTACTAGTTTAGCAGTGGGCATGGACGGAACGACCTTAAGCAGGAGCTAGTGTGTGCCCGGACTCAGGATCGAAACCTATCCTTCTGTACTTCTTTGTTTTAACTGCATCTGCTTGGAAAATTCTATTGTTGGTGTACCTTCATTGGTTCTGAATTGTACATAATTTATCACCATGATGCCAGTCCTCCAGGCTGCACCCCTAAGAGACTGGGCAGACAGGGCTCCGGTTGACTTTATCTGAATAAACATATAATGGTTTGCACTCTCTACTGTCTGACCAACTCTTCCTTTGTATGGAAGGATGAGAGGTGGTCGTGAGTGACCCAGGTGACCCTAATTGGGTTACTTCCTTCAAGCTTGAGTAGGTCTTTCAACCAGTGACCCAATTTCTTACAGAGTGTAAGTTTGAAATCAAGTTTGAGATGGATTTTTTAGCATGTAGTATGCCTCTGATAGTGTGGTTTGTCTTCTTCCGTTAAACTATTCCAGTATGGGACTTATTTGTCTCTTTCTGTTCAAAACACTAGCATTTAAACATGGGTACCCTCATAGGTTACACATTCTATTTCTGGTGTACACTCCATTAAAAAATGTCAAGTTGACTACAGCTGTATTTTTTTTAAATGTTACAGTTTTTTGGGAAATCTTCAAAAGACCAACTATATTCATGTAAAGGTATAATAGACTTTTTTGAAGAAAATAATACCTATAGAGGGAATTTAGAGCTGGGTGGTAATGGGATATCTGCCATAAATAAGCAGAAGTCCTGTTCAACCCAGCTTACTGATCCCCTACCTAATTTTGACTATTGGAGCAAATTTGTATCTGGAAGTGGGGACTCAGCTGTATATGATGCTGGAAACAACATGCCACTAACTTGTGCATACTAGTGAGTCTGGCTGCACAGGATCAGAAGACACATCTTATTTTAGGGTAGACTTTTTGATGCTGTTTTTTTGTTTATAATCTTGTTGACGGGCACTGAGGTAATGCACAGAAACAATGAAGAAATGTCCTGGACACACTAACAGAAAACTTACAGCATGTCATGGACATTTTTGAGGGATTTCTGAAAACTAGCTTGATAGTTTATTTCTGAATAAAAAGAAAAATATCAAGTGGGCTTCTGTTAGAACTGGGGTCTCTAATTGGCAGAAGTATGCACCATGTCTAATTAGGGACCCACAATTCTAGTCAGGGTAAGTAAGTTTCACACTCAAGATAAACTGTGCTCATCTCCTTGGTAGCTTTGCACAGAGCAGTCAGGCCTATCCCAAGAGGCAATGCATATAGTATCTGTACACACACATACACAGTAGCACAGTGAAAACACCACAGAAATACTCCACACCAGTTTAAAGAATAACCAATATTTTTCAGAGTAAAACAAGACCAAAATGACAAAAGTTCAACGTACACAAGTCAAGATATGAATTATGCATTATTTTTACAATAGCTCCAGTAGGGGCGATCTCCACCTGCTTGACAAAGTTGAATCCACAAGTTCAAGCCAACCACGATAGAACATGGACTAATTATGGAGTCATATAGATCTCAATTACAGTACCTGGGAAATGTTAACAAACAAAGAGGTTGGGAGGTGCAAGAGAGGAGGTAAGGTGTCGCTGAGGCCGGTGTGGAATTGGTTCCTTACTGCTATGCAGGTCGTTGGCACCTTTATTTATTTATTTAGGGGGTTTTGTAAAGCGCTTGGTGACGCACAGCGGCGTGTCCCCGCGCTAAGGAGAGATACTTACTGGAACCTACAGAAGCGGCATACCTTACTGTGCGAATAGTGCAGTTTTAAGCTTGGCTCTAAAGATTGGTTCTGATGGTTCTAATCGCAATGCCATGGGTAGTTTGTTCCATCTAGAGGCTGCAAGGTACCTAAAGGATCTTCCGCCCATCCGTGCTCTAGACACCTTGGGAATAACCAGGAGTCCTGAGCCAGAGGATCTCAAGGAGCGGGACGGCTCATAAGACGTCAGTAGTCCTTGCAAAAGGAGAGGAGTCTCATTGATGATCCGATGGCACGTGCATAGTACTTTGAATTCTACCCTGCTTCTGACCGGGAGCCAATGCAAAGACCGGAGGGCCGCTGCGGATGCGGCTCTTCTGGGTAGTCTAAGCACTAGTCGGGCAGCGGCATTCTGTAGGACCTGTAGGCGGCTAAGATTCTTCTCCAAGGTCCTTAAATAGAGAAGATTGCCATAGTCCATCTTTGATGTGACTAGTGCATGCACCAAGTTTTGTCGGGCTCTCACAGGTAAAAACTTCAAAGTCTTCCTGAGGCTTTTGAGGGTCCCAAAGCATGATCCGACCACCTGATTAATCTGGGGGCCGAAGGTAAGGTCAGTATCAAATCAGATGCCCAAGTTCTTTGCTTTCTGGCACGGAATGGGTGTTGGACCTAGACAAGACGGCCACCATGCCGACGTCCATGCTGATTGGCATCCCCCCACAACCAGCACCTCGGTCTTGCCTCCGTTGAGCTTGAGACACTTGGCGGACATCCAGGCAGCTAGATCTTGCATGCAGGCTCTGAAGATGTCCGCCGAGAGACCGGGTGCACGCGACAGGGAGATAACCAACTACGTGTCGTCAGCTCTCTACTAAGGTGGCGATCGGGGCAACATAAAGGTTAAAAAGTGTTGGACTCAGGGACGAGCCCTGCGGCACCCCCTGGTCCAAAGAGATTCGCTCAGAGTAGTGGTCACCCTGCCTCACTTGGAAGCCTCGGCCTGTAAGAAATGAATAAATCCATTTCAGCGATGCCCCTCTCACCCCACCTTTGTTCAGACACTGTAGCAAGATGGAGTGTGCTACAGTGTCGAACGCAGCGCTGAGGTCTAATAGGATTAAAGCCATGGTTTGTCCCTCGTCTGCACCCTGCCTGAGGGATTCGGTGGCCCTGATAAGGGCGGACTCTGTAGAATGACGGGCCGAAACCCGAATTGGGTAGGGTGAAGAAGGTTGCCTTCCTCCATATATTTCATTAGCTGTTTGTTTACCACCTTCTCCACTACCTTAGAAAAATAAGGCAGCAGAGAAATGGGGCGTAAGTTGTCCAACTTCTCAGAGCTAATGTTGGGCTTCTTGCAGAGGGGAAGAACCACAGCCTGTTTCCAATCCTCGGGTATAGAACTGGATCGGAAGGAGACATCTAGCAAGTGCCTGATATAGGGTTCAAGTGTCTCCAGACTGTCACTCAACCTTTTTGGGGATGCGGGATCTCGGGGGGAGCCAGATTTAACAGATCTGCAAATTTTAACTAGATCTTCCGGTGGGGGGATGGTAAAATTAAGTAGCAGATTTTGATCATCTTCATCTGCTACTGGGTCTGCAGGCTCTTCCGCTGCAGGTGGTATTTCGGGAAAAGCAGAGTAAATCTTAGACACTTTGTCTCTGAAGTAGTTGGCGATGCGGTTGCATGCTGCTACTGAGTGATCTTCATCTTGAGTAGAGGTTTTTGGGGTGGCTAGGGACTTATATATGCTGAACAGTTCCCTGGCAGAGTTCTCTGCCCCGTGGATTCTGTCTGCATAGTATGTAGCTTTCTCTATCCGGATTTTGTTATGGTAGGTGCGTCTCTTAATGAGATAGGCCTCTTTCATCCGGTCATCATATGCCACTTTCCATTGTCTCTCTGCTCGTTTACAGTCCCTTTTGGCGCAGCGCCTCGCTGAACCAGGGAGCAGTTCTTTGTCTGTGGACACCTTTAGTTGGCCGGCCCAATGGGGCTGTGCAGTCCAGAGCAGCCGTGATGCGGTCATTGAGCAGTTTATTTGCCGTTGCCACATCATTGCCTCCTGGGGGCCCTTCCGCGGTGAGAGCCTTGTTAAACTCTGGCAGAGAGAATCTTGCCCACCTGCGTCGATGGTAGTTGAGAGGGGTGGGAGCAATAACTTTATGCTTGGGCAGGTGAATAACGAAGGGGACAAAAAAGTGATCTGTCCAGGGCAGGGGCACTGGGGGGGCAACTAAAACATCCTCCCAATTGGCAAACTGGATCAGCACTTGGCGTGGTGCATTGCACAATAGAGTTGAGGTATCACTGAAGTAAGGGAGGTGTTGGTTCCTGGAGGTGGTGCAGTTGTTGACACCTAAGGACATTGCAGGGCACATGAGAGATGATGAGGGATTTGCGGCATGTGTCAATTCTGCAGGTAGTATGAGATCAATGAAGTGATGAGGGTCAAGCCACGAGGCGTCAACTTTGTGGTGTGGATGTCACACTACGGGGTCACAGGTGCTACGGTGGAGTCAGAGTAGGGGGGCATCATGGACATTGGTGATGTGGTGCTTGAGACTAATGCCCAGTTACTCACCAGTAATAATCATTAATATGAGTCCTGGTTTCCCCGTCCTATTCCTTAATAGTGAACAGCTAGTCTGCACTACAGAAACCTATTACCTAGCTGAGCTTTTGCACATCCGCCAACATGGCGTCACCATCACGTGACAATAAAGGGGGAAGTGCAGTAGAGAACCTTCCTGAGAATACCAAAGAAAACAACCCAGAAAACCAAACAATCACCCCAAAAAACAAATGCAATACAGGAAGGGAGGGAAGGGCTAATGAATGGGATGGGGAGCCCAGGACTCGGAGTAATGAATATTACCGGTGAGTAACCGGGCATTGCCTCCTTATCCTGTCTCCCCATCCCATTCCTTAACAGTGAGCCCATACCCAAGCACACGGTGAATGTATGAAAAACAGACCAGAAATGCGAGAAAAACAGGTCCATTTAATCAACAGAAAACAGTACCTATCACAAACCATGTACCGCAGACAGGACATGAGTGCCAAAGGCAGCAGAGGCCGCCATCCCCATATGAAGACGATAATGTTTGTAATGCTGCAGCATTACAAATGTCCCTCAAGGAGGACCCTTGGAACATGGCCAAAGAGGAGGAAACGCCCCTGGTCGACCTACCCTGAATAGTAGAGGGGTGAGGACAGTGGGCAGAATCATAGGCGGAAACCACAGCACCCTTGACCTAATGAATCAAGGTGGACAAATAAGGACGAAGACCCAGCCCAGAGAGGACATAGGTGACAAACAAGGAATCAACCTTACGGAAACTAGAGGTCTGTTCCAAGTAGATTCAGAGAGCCCTCAGCACATCCAACGAATGGAGGACCACCTCCTCAGGAGAGGTAGAATCTGGAGAAAAAAACGGGAGAACAATATTCTCCTGACAGTGGAAAGACGACAACACCTTAGGCAGAAAAAACTGACTGGGACGGAGAATTACCTTATCAGCACAAAAGCGCAAAAAGGGGGAAGAAGCCATCAAAGCCCCAATCTAACCAACCCGCTGCCCAGAAGTAACGGCCACCAGGAAAAGATCCTTAGCAGGCAGGAACTTAAGTTCCACTGAGGCCAAGGGCTCGAAAGGGGGGCCTGTCAAGGCCTGGAGAACCAAGGGAAGATCCCAGGCAGGCACAGGAGAGCGAGAAACAGGACGCTGAATCAAAAAAGTCTGCAGAAGGCGAGCCACCAACGGAGAGACAAAGGACACAGAGGAACCCCGAAAAGCAAGAATGGCAGCCCACTGTGCGCGCAGGGAAGAAACAGCGAGCCCCAAGATGAAACCATCCCGCAAGAAGTCCAACACCCTCACAGCTTCACAGGAGCAAGGCAGAAGAGACACCCTTCCCAAGACACCAGGAGAAGAAATTCTTCCAATGACGGGCATAGGGCTTCAAGGTGGAAGGGCGTCCCGACAACTGGAGGCACCGGGCAACCTCAACCAAGCAACCCTGACCAAACAAACTCAACCTCTCAAGTGCCAAACCCCAAGCGGGAGGCGGCGCAGGGAGGCAATCCTGAGAAGTGGAGTCCGCAGAGAGGAGGGACACAGGGGAAACCTCCAATGGGAGCATACAGACCAGGTCAGCAGCAGGGGAAACCAAGACTAATGAGACCACTCCGGCACAACTAGGAGAACCTCCGCCCGTTCCAACCAAATCTTCCGGAGGACCCGCGGAATCAAAGCAAACGGAGGTAAGGCAAACAGGAGCCCCAGCATCCACGAAACCGAGAAAGCATTGGTCGCACATGTCAACAGGGAGGGAACGAGGCTGCAAAACCGAGGAAGAAGAGCAGAATCCTCTGAGGCAAAAAGAAGCCAAGGATTGCCACACCTGAGGAAAATCTGATCGAACAAATCCGGGGACAGACACAGAGACATCGAGGAGGGAAAACCCTGCTCAAAGAGTCCGCAGGCCCATTCTCCTTCCCCGGAAGATAGACCGCTGTCAGGGACATGAGATTCTGCTCATCCCAAAGCCCGATCTTCCTGGAGAGGAGAAACAGAGACTGACACATGCCCCCTTGCCAGTTGACATAAGCCCGAACCACCTGGTTGTTGGCCTGCACCGAGACCGCTTGACCCCGAAGAAGATGAGCGAACCACCGAGGAGCCAACCAAACCACCCTCAAATCCTTCCAGTTTGAGGACTGGAGGGACTCAAAACGGGACCACTGACCCTGAGCCTTAGAGGCACCCATCACAGCACCCCAACCCTTGGCACTGGCATCTGTGGACAACACAATCACAGCCCGAGGAGGAAGAAGATCGAACCCCCGGGAAAGAGAATGTGGGGACAACCACCATTGGAGATCCACCCGAATGCCCGGAGAGACTGGTATCAGAGCCTCGTAGTCAAGGGAGGTGTAAGGAATTGTGGGATACAGAGAGCCTTTCCCTTCTCCATGCACTAACTGAGCATGGACTTGTAATTTGTGACTATATATGACAGTATAATCATTGTATAATCATGTTTGCAGCTATTGGTTTTGCCAAGGATTGTTGTTTTATGTTTTGTATTGCCCAAGAGTATTACTGTTAAGCACTGTACACATTTTAACCTTTCCAGCAGCATATTCAAGGAGCGCTGCACGTGTTCCAACCGACCCCGGTACAAAGTGCAGCGCATGTGAGCCCCACCCGCTTTTTCACTATAAAAGAGAGCTCCGAGCGCTCGTGGTTGCTTGTGCTCGGTTTCCATTCTCCCGCTTACCTGTTCATCCCACCTCTTGCTTCAGTCTCCACCCTTCCTCCTACCTGTTTGTCCTGCACCAGGAATCGAGCCTCCGGATCCCAGCAGCCTGGCTTGGTTCTTCGGTGGCACTTCCTATTGCCTCGAACTCCAGAACACTTTCAGTCGGCCTCTTCAAGTTTCCCTGGCGTTTCCGGACTCCTGCATCTTCCGGTTCCCCAATCATTACGGACCTACCAACAACAAGGAAAAAAGCGACATCAGGCTAGCTGGTAACAAAATAAACAACTTTCTAAAGTAAGTGCACTTGCTTAATAATTACGGACTGCAGAACTACAAAGGCTTTGACTCAGCGGGCAACATAGACATATATCGTGCCTTAGAGTGACTTTGATATTCCTTAGTTATATGTTATATGCGTTCATACGCTGATTAGTTTCCCTGAAGGTGTAGAGAAACTAAAAGAACTTTGTGACTTTTTGGTGAATCTTATATGATCATGTAGAGCAAAGAACATAACATAACAGGGTCTTTGAATGGGAACAGTGAGTGGAGAAATCTGGTTTCCCTCATAACTGCATCTCTTGTCAATTTTTGATTGCCAAACGATAACCTGTATGTTTTGTTTATCATATTTGTTTTATCAGACTAACGCTTCAATTTTCAAGACCCTTCTCTGGTGAAGAAAAGACCAGATTTCTGAGAGGTACTCATGAGAATGTTATTGTATTGTTCATATTATGCCGTTAGTATGTCATTAGGATTAGACAGGCATAGTATGACATGAGGCTAGTTAGACGAGGGTGCAGAACTGTGTGTATAGAACAGTAATAGCCTTCCATTCTTTCATTTAATAGGTAACACAACAACTGCCCATCACACCTGTGAGCACAGCCATATGTTCATCATGCCAGTGGATGTCACGAGAGGAGCAGTGTTGAACCGTGTTTATCTCTCTTTTGTTATTTTATACACTTCCCCTTCCCTTGGGTTTATTTTCTTGCCGCACTGTCTATAGTCAGTGTTGTGTGATCAGAGGCCTATGGGTGGGTACGGATTGTCTTCACATCTCTTCAGCAGAACTACCAGGATGTGCAGGTGAGCAAAGGGACTTTACAGGAGGCAGGATCCCAGTGCGACAGGACATGATGCAAGAGGGGATACAGATGCAGCCTGGCCCAAGGAAGGAGATGCAAAGTGGACACCATCTCCTTGACTCCTCAACCACAGACGGGCGGACACCTGGGACTGGGACAGAAGCCAAGAAAGGTGACAAAACAATGTCAACTGGCGCTCCTGTGAGTGGAACACTATTCCTAGATCCATGCGGAAGAGAGCCCCCAGGAACTACAGGGACTGGGAGGGAACCAAGGAGGACTTCCGGTGGTTGATGTGGAACCCAAAGGAACCCAGGAGAAGACACACCAGGTCCACATCCGCCAGAGCCTGAGAAAGAGAAGGAGAAACAATCAACCAGTCTTCGAGATAGGGAAAAACCTGCAGCCCTCTGGAATGAAGAATACCCACCAGAGACGCCAAGAGTTTTGTGAAAACCCTGGGCGCCAATGAAAGGCCAAAGGGGAGCACTCGGAACTGGTAGTGACAGGAACCCACAGCAAACCAGAGATATTTCTGATCTGCCGGATGGATCGGTATGTGCAGATACGCATCCATCAGATCCAGGGATGTCAGGAAGCCCCCCGGAAGCACTAGAGGCAGGATGGAGTGCAGAGTCACCACCTTGAACGGATGATGGAGAAAGAAGCGATTGACCCGCTTCAGATCCAAAACAGGACGCAGACCCAAAGTATCTTTCTTGGAGACCAGAAAGAAGATTGAATAACAACCCTCGCCTCTCAACAGAGGAGTAACGTCCACTATAGCCTTTTTCTCCAACAGAAGTTGCACACCCGCCAATAACGCCTCCCTTTGCAGAGGAAGACGGAGCAGTGGAGTCACAAGGAAGACCGGAGGCGGAGGAGAGGAAAATTCTATCCGACAACCCTCTGACAGTCTGCACTGCCCAGGCATCTGGAACCAACAACCACTGGGGCAGGAAAGACTGAAGGCTACCACCAACTGGCAAAGACAGATAGTAATTGGTAAGAGTAAGAAGCGGTGGCAGCAACACTGGCAGGGGCCCTTGCTTTGGCACCTCAAGTGTCCCCCCAGCTAGGACCCCTGCCACGAAAGGGCTGTGAACGTCCCTGAGCAGGAGGCCCAAAAGCTTGCGGTTCTGCGCCGATTGCTTGACCATCTTCTCAAGCTGAGGGCCGAACACTTTGGAACCCCCAAAGGGCAACCTAAGGAGGACCGACTTCTGGGAAGACTCAGCCTTCCAAGAACGCATCAAGATATGGCGCTGAGCAGCCATCGAAGCACCAGAAGCAGCCGCAGTGGCACTCAAATTGTCAAAGGAAATATCCGACAAGTATCGCACCTGCAACTCCATCATGGACAAAAGAGGGGTGGCATCCTCACCCTCTTGCAACAGACGGGACAGGGACTGAAAATCTTTGAGGAGGGACTGGACCATGTAATTTGAATATGCAACAGCACGGACAGAAAAATTGGAAGCAGTATAGGAACGCTTCACTGCCCCTTCAACACGCTTATCCACAGCGTCCGCAGGAAGGGCGTCATCCGAGAGGACCAAACCTTGAGAGGACAGACCAGCTATCAAATTGTCGACCTTCACAGCTTGCGGAAACCAAGCAGCAAAACCCTCCAGAGGGTAACGCCTAGACAAGAAGCAAGGGAAGGCGGATTTATCCACTTCCTTCCACTCGTGATCCAGCACTCTGTGCACAGCACCATGCAATGGGAAGGAGTCAGGAGCTGGCTGGTGATACTGCATAAAAAAGTCATCCTCCAGAACATCCGCCACAGGAGGAGTGAACCCCAAATTGTCCCGCACATGGGCAAACATACCAGAGAGCCCAGCACCCTGAACAAATCTCCCCCGGACACCCTCATCCTCTTCAGGACCCATCTCATTATCAGGAGCGGCCTGTGGATCCACAGAACCACGAGGCACCTTGGAAGGAGGCCCAGCATCATCCCTGGCCTGGAAGACGGCAGCCACCGCCTCATTAATCAACAGGCGCAGGGCATCAAGAGGAGCAGCAGAGGAAGAGGCACCCGAGTCCCTGATTGCAACAGCAACGCACCAAAACAGGCACTCAAACAGGACAAGTGCATGAAAAAAGGACCCCATTATAAAGCAACGAAGTCCCGAGGACCCGAGCTCCCGCGGGACCAGGAAAAAGGGGCGGGCTTTTAAAAAAACATCCGGCCGCCGAATTACGCCCCCAGGATCCATCCCACAGAAGCGGGAACACAAAGGAACAAATGCGCCGCCAAAAACACCTTCGCAACCCCCGTCCGCTAAAGCAGGGCGCACCGGGACCGGCAAACAAGAGAACGGCCGCTGAGGCAGGCCGCGACCCAGCAGGTGAGAGCACCCGGCAAAAGCGGCGGCTAAAGCGAAACGTGCAGAAACCGGAACATCAGGCAGCATGGCAGCATGAAGACAAAGGCGGCAGCTAAAGCAGGCCGCCGCAACACAAAAAAAAAAAGGGAAACTTACTACAAGTAGATCCAAAGGACTGCAACTGCAAGGCACCAAGGACTGCAACGCATAAATAAAAGAACAGGAAGTTTCTCTACTGCACTTCCCTCTTTATTGTCTTGTGATGGTGACGCCATGTTGAGGGAAGTGCAAAAGCTCAGCTAGGTAATAGGTTTTTGTAGAGCAGACTAGCTGCTCACTGTTAAGGAATGGGACGGTGAGACAGGACGAGGAAGTAATGCTGTGGTGGATCTTCGGAGATGCTATGGAAGTGTTGTTGCCTGAGTTGCAAGATGCGGTCATTGCGCTGAGTGGGGACCACACCTCCGGTAATGGCAGTGGCGTAGTGTCGAAAAGCGGTGCTGTCTCTAAGGCCACACTCGAAGTGGAGGCGCCAGTTTCTTTTTTTATCACAGCAAACTCATTTCCAACGGTGAAGGAACTGGATTTCGCCCCACTTGGCAGGGTAGGGCATTCAGCAGAGGAGCCCAGGTGGAGTGTTTAATGCCCTTAAACTTTCAACAGGAGGCAAGCTCAATTCAAGCCCCTGGTGTAACTTTAGAAAGCAGGATGCATAGCGCAAAGCCCAGTCCTCTCACCCCCAGGCAAGGGGCGAGGATGTGGCATAACAGCTGGGGAGGTCGACCTCAAATCTGGGGAACCTGGTTTGAGTCTCAGCAACAACGCTCAACATCCTGTGATTCTAGGCAAATCACTTAATCTCCCCATGCCTAACCAAAAAATGAATGTGTCCTTGTGTAATGCAACTGGTGCTCATGTAAAGGGCTCTGATACCTGATACCTTTGGGTCAAGTTTGTGTTATAAACAATTCCGGGGATAAAAAGCATTGCAAGCAGCAAAGCTGGCAGTAACTCCTGACAGTACAACAGCTCTTCTTTCTGGCATACTGTCCTCAGTCCAGAAGTGTTCTGAGTATATGGTGTCAGAGGTCAAGTCATTATACCCATTTCAGCCTTTGCAGGAGGGAGACTTCGAGAAAGGTCTTTTTAGGGCACAAGACCCTGTCCTTCCGGTCCCAGGCACCAGACACACTACAAGGGGGTATGCAGCTCTTTGAATGAGGGCTGGCACAGCCCTATTAGGGGCAAGTGTCATCTCCTCCCACCACTCTAGCTGAGGAAAGCTCATCAGCTTGTGTGATGGGCCATCAGGATAAGCATGGCACACCTCAGCTCCCTTTATGTGTGCCTTGTCTAAACTGAATTAATGAAGCTCAACTGTCATCCTACTCAGATGTGTATCCTAGAGACAGGGTCAGGCACAGAATGTTTAAAGTAAGAAAATGCCAATTTAATAATAGTGGTACAAAAGGGGGTGGTGATGGACGGAGCATCTGAACCACTCACACCCAGTCAACAGATCTGGGTTTAATCCATCACAGTTCTTAAGCCCACTCTGCCACCCCAGTTCAGACATGGCCATTTGCAAATCAGTCTGACCCTGTGCCTCATGGGAACAGTTCAGACCGAACTGCCAAGCCATGCCTTCCCAGGACCAGAAACAAGCTTCCTAGGACCGGTTTCTGGCATTCCAGCCATCTTCAGCCAGGTTTGCTTGAATCCAGTGGCAAAGTGAGCAAGGGACTCACGTCTGAGCATACCCTGCTACGTTATGGCAAACAAAGCATGCTCTCCATGCCACTGGAATCAAGCTATCCTGGCTGATGATGGCTGACAGCCGATAGCCAGAAACCGGTCCTAGGATGCTTGATTCTGGTCCAGGGAAGACATGGCTTGGCAGTTCGGGCTGGACTGTTCCCTTGAGGCACAGGGTCAAGCCTGATTTGCATACGGCCATGTCTGAACTGCAGTGGTGTGGTGAGCAAAATAACGATGGATTAAACTCATATCTGTGACTGGGGGTGAATGTTTTGCCATTGTGCAACATTCCGTCCATCAATTGTTGTTTTTGCAATTTACTAATAGTGGCACTTACAGACCTGCAATTTAAAAACCACCTTCACTAAAAGATGTTTTTTTTAATTGTGAGGCCAGAGAAATCAAACTCCAATTTTCTATCTGTTCCCAATTGGAAGTTACACTTGTAAAGTGTTATAAGGCAACTCCATTGCTAACCTATGGGAGAGATAATCCTTGCTGTAGTGAAAAAAGAATTTAACACATTTTAATTTCCAGCATAAGGAAAACTTAAAAGTACATGTCCTACCTTTTAAATACACTGCATCCTCTCAATGGGGCTACCCAGGGCTGATCTTAGGGGTGCCTTACATGTAAGGAAAGGGAAGGCTTGGGCCTGGCAAGTAGTTACCAGGACGACATGGCAGTTTAAAACTGCACACAGAGGCTCTGCAGTGGCAGGTCTGATACATGTTTGAAGGGCTATGCATGTGGGTGATATAATCAGTGTTACAGGCTCACTAGTAGCATCTGATTTACAAGCCATGGACGCACACAGTGCAATGTACTAGGGACTTACTAGTAAATCAAATATGCCAGTCATGGGGAAACCAAATGCCATTATATTTTAGACACAGATCACACACACTTTAGCAATGGTCAGCAGTGGCAAAGTGCCCAAAATCCTAAAACCAGCAAACACGAAGTTCAGGACACAGTCAAAAATATGAAGTCAGAAGCATAAAGACAGGAGAAACCATGCTAAAGGATGCCAGGTCTAACATCTTCCATTGCGTGGTAGTACCTCAGGCATTAAAGTTTCACCAACTTCCCAGGGAACTTTAAATACAGCAGGTTTCTGCCCACTCGCTACACTGTCAGAGGCAACCTCCATCACCCCGATGACTTGCCAGCCAGCCTGCCAAAGTTCAATGAACACATAACTTTTGTATATGTTAGGGTAATAATGATAAAAATAGTACTAGTAGTATACTACTACTACATCACTACTACTACTGATAGTACTACTCCTTCTACTACTACTGGCAATGATAGTAATAATAATAATAACGATATCAAATTCTTGTGGAACTTCCGTAACTAAAACAAGTTTTCGGGAGAACATTTAATAAAATACTAGAATATCTTTATAAAATGGCATTAAATCTGAATCCTAAGGGGCGGATTCAGAAAAGCATTCATGAGTAATGAAAGTAGCACTATCATGTCACTTGTTTAGTTACTTTTGAATACCTTCTAGAATTGGCTGCGAAACTTCCAACTCCCCAGTCGCGAAAAAGCAAAAAAAATGCAGTCCTTTCTGGCTGTACTACTTTTACTTGAATATTCCTGCATTCATCCTGAATAATTCCAATTTTAGATGATTTGGTCCACTTCACAAAAGCATGGAGGAGTATGTTAAAGCGTACTATAGGAGTACTGCGTTGTGTACTCCCCAATGCCTTTGTTGTGCATAAGCCCCTAAATGTTTCTCTTTGGCAAGTGGCAGAAAAATCATCCCTTTTACCAGCTTCTGCAACAGTATGAATGGATTTTTGCCATTCATGGGAAAGCCACTCTTTTGAAATCCAGGCCACAGAGATATGTGTGAGAGAAAAACAGGAATGAAATATCTATTGTTATCCAAGGTACGTTTTTCTTACAAGGTGCTTAACAATGAAGATATATTTATCTTTAAATGTAGACTATTTAATAAAGTGCTGTTTCACTTTCGTTCTTCTACTCATTTGATCATGTTGACTCTTTTCCTCATTAAATTAATAGTATTTAGATTTCAACATTACACTCGTCACTATTTTGCACCGAATTGAAGAATAAGAGAACTCGTGGGAACCAATATATTTGGAAGATATTCCTCAGAAGATGTAAAAAAACTTCTAATCAACTCACAGATTAATTAGGAATGTAATATTTTTATTTTTAAGTGGGCTGATGCCTAGCTGTCAAGTGCGTTACTGTGACACTCAGACTCAGAAAAACCACCAGAGTGTGAAATGAATAGGATCCTCAAGATAAGTTCATTAAATCAGCAAGATACTGATAGAAAGTTATGTTTAGTACTTTTGTAACGCCTGATGGAGATAAATGTGTGGCAAAATACTATAATATTGTTGGAATCCAGCCCGCATTATAGGCTGAGGAAACAAATGTCTGCTGTAGGGTTAATAATTACAGACAATATGCTGTCTCCTTGCAAATGTCAGCCTTCATGCTGGGCTCGTTAAATGAGATACTGTAATGGTATTTTAATTTCTAATGAACATAGGCAGATGTTCCGTCTCGGAGGGGCAGGGCAATTAAGTAATAATGCTTATCAGAGTGGTCAAAGCGAAGAAATGTCTCGGGAGATATCATGATACACAGCGACTTCTTGGTCTAATTGACGCGGACTTATGTTTCTAATGGAGGACTAACGAGGGGCGAAACTCTTGTTCCTTGCTTGTTAAACCACTGGGGACACAAGGGAAGGGCAGGGATCATGGCAGGACAGAATACATTTGTTCTGTGTTTTAATTGGTTCAGTGGAAAGGATGTAATGAGGGTCGCCGCGATAAAGAAGCAGAATGACGAAAAGGCAGAGTATTAGACACAGGTGTTAAGGGTAATGGTCTCATGTTTTTTCCTCACATAAGGTGATAGAAGTACGCATTGGTGGTAGGATTTAGGCTTGCTATAGTGCAATATGTTAAAGGAAAATGGGGCACAATAGGGCAGCATGTGTTACGAAATGTAATGCTAGGATTTTCAGTTTTTGTAGATATTATGAATTTTAAGAAATGCAGTTTTAGGGCAATAAGTGTTATTCAACATTCAGGCACCTCGCAGGCATCGGATAATGTAAAGAAGAGCTATTGCTTGGAAAGTGAGGGAACAGAAAAGAGTCGTTTGAAGGATCGCACACATTGAACTACACTAAAAATTTTCATAGTTGCACACTCACTTCCAAGTTAGGCATTTGCATGGAAGACTGGTCACTTAGTGTGGGGTAGATGATGTCTGGCAAAGTAGTTCCGGCTCTTTGCAATCTATAAATTTGGTCTTCGGTTTGCAGAGCCCACGTTTATTTTTTCACTTTGCAGTCCCCTTGTGGTTAAGCATCAGCAGCTGGTCCAATTATGTATTGTGGGGCGGGGCATAGCAGGGGGATGTTGACAGATGATGGAATAGGAGTTATTTATTTAATTTGCCCTATTCCGTTAACTGTTGACACCCCCCTCGTCCCGCGCCATTGCCCCACTGCGCCTACCTGTGATCCAGCGCGGCTCCACGCAAAACCTGCAAACCATCACTAAACTTCCTAGGAGCTATTCACACATTACTTGTCAGTGGGGCCATAACACCGCAAGTCATTTATAAACACATTCACCCTGCTCCCAGGATTAGTGAAGAATAGAGGAGAGCTGCTGGATTCTAGCAGAGTGTCTTATTCATACTAATTGTATACACTATATACACATGCATTTTGTCGATATTAACATGGTTTTATCCTTAAGAAACATTAAAACACTCAACCATTTTGTCAATAGATCTGCTAGTAAAATGTAACTAATGGACAACAAGACCAGCTTAATTCTACATGTATTTAATTTTTATTTAGAGATTAAATCTCCTAGCCTGACCTTACTTTATTTAGTTTATTTTAATAATCATTTAAACATCCAAAAACCTAGAGAGAAAGAGAAGTTAGATTCAAACATTTATATTTATTAGCATAACCGTTCAGAAAAATAAGTCAAAGTAATATTTCCAAGATTTCAGGACACGGACATCAAAGCAAGGACAGCATAGTTCCCAAAAACCACCTCTCTATTCTTTCTTGATGTTCACCTCCTATCCGGAATCCGCACCCATCAAAAGTTAAAGTCAATAAAAATGTCAAAGTCTTTGCACCATTGAAAAAGTTCATCAGTCCGACAGCATGTAGTAGTGCGAAAATCAAATCAAAAGCAAGCTTCCTTCTTACTTCGTAACGTCCGCTTTTATACCCTTCCACCCTAACTTTTCTATCTAAGATTTGAAACTTTTAGGGTCCTTGTTTATTCTCATTGGTTGAATTAAGGGGTGGATGAGCATAAACTCATCTGTACTTTGTCCATATTTCCGCCAGGTCTTCGTTATATTAAAAAAAAAAATCTTGAGTGTTCTTTAAAAGTTTTTTTCACTTGTGTCCTTTAAATTGTTATTTTAGACTTGTTTTCCATGCTCAGGATGCAGACACACATGTTTTTGGCACTTGGTCGAATATCCAGGGCACGCTGACCTTGACCCACGCTGTACAGGCACAATCTGCATGCACTTCTCTCAAGCACAGTCACGCATGCGTAGATCATCGCAATCTCAGAGGCTCGCAAACATCCATTTTATGTTAGGCCTCATGGGCCTTTATGGGAACTATTACAGAAACAAACACAATTAAAAGTTAGATTTTGAAGTATAGCCCTTCTGTTTACCTCCCCCATTCTAAGGTAACCCTGTTGGTTATTACCTAGCATTTTAGCCACAAATAAGCATGGTTTACTTACCATTCTCCATCATTTCTGCCACAATAAGACATACAAAAGCATATACACATAGATTTTCGTTAGATTATGACATTTGCGTAGCAAATTAATATAACAATTTCACCTAATTAGTAGATTAAAATTTGCAACACAAGCAAATTAGTATCCCACGTGTATTTGTGTGTATGCATTCTATTCTATGTTGGTTAATTTCAAAACCACATGATTGACACATATTATTGTTATGGTGAAGAAACTTCATGAGGGGTATACAAACATTTTTGTTTTCACCCTCGCTCCTTCAACTCCCCCCTTTGGTGATTTATCACCAAATAACACCCAAACCTTAGTAAATTTTTATCTCAACATGTTTCAAATTCTTTCAATTAGTAGGAGCCATACTCTAGTTTCTTCCGGTTTATTTCTATTTTGATAAAGTTTCTCTTTGAACTCTTCCATTTCAATTTCACCTTTTTCACGTTCCCTTTCTTGCCTTTCTTCAAATGCTTTCTTCATAAACTTTTTAAGATTTCTCCTTATTCTAAGTTTACAACCTAATCCTAAAATCAAAAACACTACTATTATTAATGTTACTGGAATTAGTACTTTCCCTATTATGGATCTAGCTATTTTATAAAAACAATTTTTTACTGCTGAAAAGTTCTACCAACTTTCTCAAGAACACGATCAACCTCCAGTGGTTCAACCTCCTCATGCAACTCTGTAAGATATGCAATATATCTTTCAATGTTCTGACTTTATCTGGAATGTATGTACAACAGTGTTGTACATTCAAAATTCCACAGACTCCTCCTTTTTTTGCCAAAATTATATCAAGAGCAAGTCGATTTTGCATCACCATCTCATAGCAACCATTTCCGTATTTACCATAAAAAAATATTCCTGCTGTATCTCTAGACAAACTATCTACTATCGTTGACAATTTCCGAATTCTGTTTGCATTAAAGGATATACCCACTGCTGGTTTCAATGCTCCAAAAACATCACTTATTATTTCTATTACACTTTCTCTTCTTCTATGACTCAAAGGTTTACCTATCTTGTGAATTCCATTAGTTCCTCTATCTACATGGAACATTTTAGGAAAGTCCAGGTCTAAGCAACAGGCCCCATACCAGTGATCAGCCAATCTATAATAAGCTTTGTTCCCGCACAAAAAATATATCCCAGGAATAACTGGATCATTACCTCCTTTAAATCCCCAAACCCCTTTTGTAATGTATGTATCTTCACATTGACTTGCTCCCACAAAATAATTATCATACACAGTGTTATCTCTTTGAATACATAATTTCCCTAATAATGGTGTATCTATATTTATAGCCACATTCACATCATGCCCTTCAATATTGTCATCCTCAAATGTCCACATTGTGGATTTTTGTTTTTTCTCTCCTTTTATACTGATTCCTCTTTTCTTCTACCATATCCAAAAAGGCTTTCTCTGCACTTCTCATTTTACAGGTAAAATTATGTTTAAACGAGTAATCATGGGTCAACTCTTGTGTTTTCCAAAAATATTTCCCAAAAAGTTTTGCAGGTTTGATTTGATTCAATTCAGCTACAATTTTCAGTTTCGCAAAAACATCATCAGAATTAGAATAATAATACTCCAATGTACCTGTTCTATAAAACAAACTAGCTAATACACTACATGTAACTCCATATGTTAATGGAAGATGATGGTATGTCACACCCTCTAATACAGATGCTGGTAATTTCACACAGACATAACAATCACTTGCATCCATAATTCTCACATATTCAGACAATAATCTTGAAAACATATTACGAGAAAAATCGCTAATCGAGTTATCTTGATGTACTTCAGGTCTATACACATGCAACTTTTCACTTTTTGCCTCATAAGTTTTTTCTTTCGTACTCTCATTTGCCTTTGCTTTTTCAAAATCAGGCATGAAAGGAATTATAATAGCTAAGATCAACCATACCAACAATAATAATCCAGTACATATTAACCACATTCTACACCATTTTCTAAAAATGGTACATTTCGATTTTGTTACATCATTAGTAGCCATATATATTATATTTTTTACACAGCGCTTTCCCCAATGTTTTCTGCCCTTATATTGTCTTTTTTTAAATCTTTTCTTTGCACTTAAAGTGTCATTATCACAAGAAATTTTAACAATTCAGGGGGCATATTATCAAGGGGGTTTATCTCTGCTTTTTTGGCTTTAAAAGCCAAGACAGCGGAGATAAAATTATCTCCCTATTACCTAGCTGTCGCTAACACCAGTTAGCGAAAGCTAGTAGGAGATAGCAACCATCTTGGGCCCCACTTTGCATGTCAGTGATATTTATCACTAATGACATGCAAAGTGGGCGTGCCAAGATGTTAGCGACTGAAAACAGTCGCTAACATCGCTATCTCCTATTACCAACTTTTGGAGATATTCGCGCTAAGCGCGAATATCTCCAAAAGCTGACACCTGCCCTGAGCAGTTCTTAGCCATGTTATCCAATGGGAGGTGGATAACATGGCTAAGAGCATTAGCTCGGTAATGCATGAATATCGCTGACTTTTCAGCGATATTCATGCATTGCGGCGATTTTTATCGCATTTGCGTTAAACCTTGGTAATACCAAGGTTTATTTGCGGTAAAAATTACCGCAGCTCAGCGTAAATTTCTGTCTCTAACCCAGCAATAGCGATAATTATCGCTATTGCTTGGTAATATGCCCCCTTGTTCCCTCACCTTTTTCCCTTTTCACAGTTTCCCAATTTAGGTACTTCTTTTCTTTCTTTTGAGTTACAGTTCACTCACTTTCTTTTTCTTCATTTTGGCAATTCAAATATTCTTGGCTGCTATTCACTTAACTTATTGGAGGTAAAATCATATAAGTCCACTCAGGTGACTTGTATTTCTGATTTGGTCTTCCCACTCATTTTGGCCTTTGCACAATTTCTATCTTTTTACCCAACGACTCCCTTTGACTGGTTATTTCATTTACTTGATCCTCTTGTGTGTTTGCTTTATTAAGCAGTTTAAATTTTAGCCCATCAGTTTCTTTATGCCAATTATCTCCTTTACGAGCTCTCTTGGTTTCAGGTCCAACAGTGTTACGTTCCACTCTCCAAGCTCTCTTTCTTGAGCTTCTCCTCAATTGAGTTTCATCTTCACTGTCATCAGACTCATTTTCAGATCTCTCAACAGTTTCATTTATGGTGAACTTTATAATGAATGTTTCTTTCACTGAGCTTGTTTTATCTATGGTCAGTTCTTTCACTCTGTTAGGAACTTCTCCATAGCTGGTACTTGGTAGCTTATCCTCATCGTGAGTTATTTCCTTTTCACCAGTTTCGAGATTCCGGTTCCTGTTTTCAGAGCTTTCAGACTGTCCTTCAGTATTTTCCTGAATACCAGTTTTATCTTCACTTTTCTCAGTGTCCTTACTGGTATCAGTTCTTACCAAATCTCGACTTTCAGATCGATCTTCAGAATTGGGCACTTCAATAGCTTCACTTTCTCCTTCAGACGTAGAACTTACATCTGATATTTCAATATGTCGACGAACAGGTCGAGCTTCAGTATCTGGATCTTTTTCTGGTTCACCTTCAGAATCTGAATCAGTTGTGCTTTCTCCTTCGTCCTGTGGATTTTCAGGTTCAGGCACACGGATGGTGTGGCTGGCATGTACCCATCTCTTTATCCCAGCACATTTAACTGCAGTCGTGCTAACCAGAATGACTTGTCTGGGCTTCTGCCAATGAGGGACTAAGCAGTTTCTTCTCCTGTGTACCTTTATCCGAACCCAATCTCCAGGGACTAGATCATGAGCTGGATGTTTTTCTTTCGAGTTTGCCTCAGTTCCCACCTGATGGAACACAGAATTTACCACATCAGACAGATTTTTGCAGTTATCCAGTATGATATCATCATTAATAGTCAATAGTTTATCAACTGGCACAAATGCTTGTCCCATCACTCTTCCCATCGGAATCTCATGTGGATTTAATCCTGTGTTTTTATCAGTTATGCTCCTTAGAGTCATCAGAACATAGCAAAGCATCAGGCCATTTCAGTCCAGTGGCCAAACACATTTTTGCAATTTTGTTCTCTATGTTTCCATTTAATTGCTCAACTACCTCAGAAGCCACTGGTCTGTAAGCACAATGCCATTTCTGATGAATGTCCAGTGCTTCACAAATCATCAGCATTAACTCGTTGTGAAAATGTGATCCACGATCTGTCTCAATTGTTACTGGGAAACCGAAGCACAGAATCATTTCTCACAACAATAGTTTTGCAACAGTCACTCCATCATTCCTCCTGGTAGGGAAGACCTCCACCCACAGAGGAAATAGGCAAATGATCACAAGTACATATCGAAGTCGATTACAGGGTGGCAACTCAATGAAGTCTAATTGCATTCATGTGAATGGACCTCGCACCCATCCTATGGCTCCCAAACTCACAACAGTTTTTCTTCTTGGATTCAACTGTTGACAAACAAGAATCGCTGACAAAGGCTCTCAGCGACAATCCTGAATTTAGGATTATACCATGTGTGTCTGAACATTCGGATCATGGCATCCCTACCAATATGGACTTGACCATGGTACATTCGGGCCATATTTGAAATCATGTTATCAGGCATTACTTGTCTTTCATCTTTGTAAACCAAAATTTCATCCTCTTCTCTTTGTCTACATCCTGAGTTTAACCAGACATCTGTCTCCTCCTCACTTGTTTCTTCCTGCATTTGTCTTACTTCCTGTCATGTCTCAACTACTGTGGTTAGTATTAAAGGACTTGAAACATGTTCAGCTTTTCTGTCCCGATTTATAGATGCAAGATTTTTGGCACAGTATTTTGCGATTCAGTCAACAAAAGGATAATCTCTGGTGACATAGTCATCTCCTTTCTTGTGAGCTGCACATTTCACAACAGCAATTTTATCAGGTAACTGGATTGCATCAATCAACATTTTCACAAATTCAGCATTTGTGATGTGGGATCCGGCAGAAGTTAAGTAACCTCTTTGAGACCACAGTTGGCCATAATCATGGACAACCCCGAAACCATATTGACTGTCAGTCACTATGGTGACTCTTATCTCTTTTCCCAGTTCACATGCTCGAATCAAACCAATCAATTCTGCTATTTGATCAGAATCAATTCCTTTTAAACAAGATGCTTCCAGGATGCCTGCCACTGTGCATACAGCATATACAGCACTTAGAGCTCCCTCATCCGTTCTCAAACATGAACCATCTACAAACATCACTTAATCAGATTCAGGCAATGGCTCTTCTTTTATGTCAGGTCTTGGTTTGGTACAGTATTCAAAAACATCCAAGTATTTATGATCAACTTCATTTCTCACCTCAACATCCAAAACATCAGGTAACAGTGTAGATGGGTTTACCTTCACACATTGTGAAATTGTCACATTATCTACACCTAGAATTGTCTTCTCATATTTTGTCATCCTATTATTAGTAAAGAACTGTGTCTTTGTCCTAGTGAGGAGAATCTACACTGAATGAGGTACATATACCTTCAAAGGATATCCCATCACTATACCTTCACTTTGTTCCAAACTCACACTTGTAGCAGCTACTGCTTTTCAGCATCCTGGTAATGCTTTTGCAACTGGATCCAAAACAGCTGAAAAATATGCAATTGGATTTCTCAGTTTTCCATGTCTCTGAAATAGAACTGATAAGGCACATCCTTCTCATTCACTGCAATTTATTTCAAATTATTTTTCATAATCAGGCATTCCTAATGCTGGTGCTTCACATAGACTGGTTTGTATTTGCTCACAAGCCTCTATTTCAGTTTTATTCAACCCTATGGGATCTTTTACATCTGCTCTTGTCAACCTCTGCAATGGTTTTGCTATTTGTGAAAATCCACTAATCCATTGTCGACAGTAACCTACCATTCCTAGAAACATTCTCCGTTGGCTCTGAGTTTTTGGAGGTTGCACTCCCTGTATCAGTCTGATTCTCTCTATAGTGACTTGTCTGATTCCTTTAGCAAATTTGTGCCCCAGGTGTTGTACTTTTTTGTGACAGAACTGTAACTTTGATGAGGACACCTTATGTCCTCTGTCTGCAAACCGGTTCAGTAACGCAATGGTGTCTGAATCACATACATCCTTTGTTCTTGATACCACTAATAGGTCATCACTATATCAAACCAGTACTGAATCTCCGGACATGTTTAAACTCTCCAATGATTTCTTTAGCAACGGATTAAAGATGGAGGGACTCTCAGTATATCCCTGAGGAATTCGACACCATGCCAAAATAAGGAAAGCAAATATTGGCTGGCTATCTGGGTGTAATGGAACTGTAAAGAACGCATTACATAGATCAATGACTGTATACCATTCTGCATCATGTGGAATTTGGTACAGTATTACTGCTGGATTTGGTACAATTGGACAACAATTTTATTAATTCTTCTCAAATCCTGTACTATCCTAAACATTCCATTAGGATTTTTCAATCCTATTATAGGTGAATTACATGGACTGCTTACTATTTCTCTTAGAATTCCTTGTTCAATCATCTTGTTTATCACTGGAGTTATTCCTTCAATTATTTATGCTGGCATTTTGTATTGGGGAATGTTTGGGTAACTCACTCCTTCTTTTACAGAAGCTTTCACAGGATCTACATCTTTCATTAGTCCAATATCTTATCCTGTGAAATCCCACACTTGTTCTTTGACTGACTTTTTCAATTCAATAGGTATCTTCCCTCTGTCAAATACAGGAAACATACTACTTCATTCTGAGTCTATCAGTGGCATAGTCATTTTATACAAGCTATCTTCATCCAGGGTTTGAAGCGCAATGCCATCTGGTGAACAGTAAATGGCACAATTCATTTTACACAGTATGTCCCTGCCAAGAAGGTTAACAGGACTACTGTCACACACTACAAATCGATGCATATCTTTTTAATTTCTGATTTCCACTTCAACTGGTTCTGTTACTGATGTTTTAATCTGTATATTCGCTACACCTACAACTTGGATACTGTCTCCAGAGAGAGGAAGATTTTGAACTTCTTCTGCTCTGACAGTAGAACAGGTAGCACTTGTATCCACTAGGAAAGTCACATTTACATCATTCACTTTTCCATTCACAAAAGGACCAGATTGATCTACCTCTAGAGTTGCGCCAAATTTGCACTCTTCTCCCTCTCTTAGGCACCGTCAGAAGCTGTCATCCGACTCACTCCCATCTTCCTTCAACCAATATTGCGAACTCACATTCACTTTAGCTGATCTTGTTACATGTTCTCCTCCGCAGAATCCTGTCTCTGCACTGTATATCTGTAGATTTACACTGTCTCTCTTGGGTAACTACCTGCTGCTGTAGCGATGGCTGTTGAATTACCTCATTCTGCACCTGCGGATTCAGCAATGTATTTTTGGGATTAACTCTTGGTGGATACTTACATTCTTTCTTCCAATGCCCTAACCTGCCGCAATTAAGACAAGGAAACTTTTTCTTGGCTTCATTCAGATTTCCCATTACTTTTATTTTATTAAAACTTCCTTTCATTTTTTCCTGACCTCCTTCTGAGCTTTTGTTCTCTATTTGAGCTACTTGATGTTCAGCCACTTTCACCTGTGCCCACATTGCTTTCTCTTTAAGGTTTCTTTGCTTAACCTCAATCTCATCGCTGCAGTATTTCACATGTCTCAAAACCTCATCCACCGAGCATGATTGCCATCCCATCAAATTATGCTTAATCATGTCTCCTATTTCTGGCCTTAACCCAAACACAAAGCGATACACAAAAGGACTCATGTCTTTTTCATTCAACTCCTCATTTCCACTGTATTGTTTAAAAACTAGTAGCAATCTCTCATAAAATGTGTGTACTGATTCTTTTGGTTCTTGCAGTGTCCTGTCAATCTTTACCCAATCTGTCTCTTTTGGCGGGATTTTATTTTTCAAAAACACTATTACTTCAGCATTGCCTCAGGTCAAGGAGCACCTGTTATTGTATCTCGTGGATATTCAGTTTTTGGCCAGTCCACTGTAATTTTACATTCAGACCATAGGTCTGCTGGTACTACTATATCAAATAATCCATCTAAATCTTCCCATAGTACCTTTGAAACCTTTACAAATCGATCCACTTGTCGATACCATCCCACTGCCTGGCGGGCACATTATGACAGCAAGGACAGGTCTGCCTACAAGGCCGTGGTTAAAGCTTACCACCGAGACATCCGCCTCGAAAAGAAAGCTTATCTTGCGGGGAGAATTGAAGCAGCTTCGAACTCCAGTAAGGAGATCTTTACCATTGTTCGAGAATTCATCTCACCTCGGACTATCGCTTCGGAACAGGGGCCCGTAGAATCCTGGGCGGCGGATCTTGCTTGTTTTTTTACAGGCAAGATCAAACTCATCCAGGACTCCTTTCTATCTAGTGGACCGGTTACATTGCCGATGCCCGAGGCGGGTAAGCCTCCCCCAGTTATGCAGGGCGCCATATTGGCTGAGTTTCCATCTCTGCCAGCCTCCGCTTCCCTAGCGCTTATGGGCAATTTAAAATCTGGGTCTCCGCTTGACCCCTGCCCTGCCAAGCTCCTGGGTAAACTGGCGGAGGTGGTTAATCCGCTGGCGCACCCTCTTCTCAACCTTTCGTTGAGTCTGGGAGTGGTGCCGCCAGTGTGGAAACAGGCAATGGTCATCCCGTTGCTTAAAAAGCCGGGACTTGACCCGAAAGCTCCAGCCAATTACAGGCCAATTTCGCTGCTGCCGGCTCTGGTAAAAATCCTGGAGAAGCACGTTCAGTCGGTGCTCTCCAATTTTCTGGAGTCCCATGAGATCTTACATGACTCCCAGTCGGGCTTCCGTTCAAATCGCAGCACCGAGACCGCGCTCCTTGAGGTTTCTGAAACCGATAAAGGGGTTTTGGATACCGGGGGCAAAGTCATGCTGGTGTTGTTGGATTTGTCGGCGGCTTTTGACACCGTCCCCCATGAGGGCCTGCTCGCAAGACTCTTTGAGATTGGTCTGCGGGGGACGGTGCTCAAATGGTTTTCATCTTTTTTGGCCGGCCGCCGGCAAACGATCTGGACATCATCTGACACCGCTGTAATGCCGCCTTTGGGAGTCGGGGTCCCTCAGGGCTCTATATTGAGCCCGACCCTTTTTAACATCTTTATGACCCCTTTGGCGGCGGTGGCGGAGTCATTTGGTGCCCGGATCGTGTCGTATGCCGACGACACCCAGCTCCTCTTCTCTTGCGAGAGAGGGGCTGACTTTGACGGGGAGAGTATCCAGAATTGCCTTGGGGCTGTGTTCTCATGGTTCCAACTGAACAGCCTCAAGTGCAATTCCGACAAATCGGAGGTACTCTTCTTTGGGTGCGATACGGAGCCTAGCTGGCAGGCCTGGTGGCCCATCGACATGTTCCCTCCGTCCGGCTCTTCTCCCATGGCTAAAAACTTGGGGGTCAAGATGGACAAGGGGCTGACGATGAAAGCCCAGATCCTGGGGGTGACCGGTACCTGCTCCGGCCTTTTAAAAATGTTGCGGAGGTTTCTGCCTCTCTTGTCCGAGGAGCACAGGAGGCTGACTGTGCAGGCTCTGATAGGCTCCAGGTTGGATTATGCCAACATTCTTTACCTGGGCCTGCCAGAGTATCTGCTGCAGAGGCTTCAAGTTGCACAGAACGCGGCGGCCAGGGCCATCTTTGGCCTAAGTAGATGCACCAGCGTCTCTGGGTTGTTGGCGACGTTACACTGGCTACCCATCCGCAAACGGATCGCCTTTAAGGCTCTGACTTTGGCCTACAAAGCGCTCCATGCTGTGGGAGCAAAACATCTCCAAAAGAGACTGACCTTTTACCACCCGGCTCGTTCGCTGAGGTCGGAATCTCTACTTTTGGCGGCTGTTCCGCGTGTGAAGAGGGCTCGCCTCGGGGGGCGCTCTTTCAGTCTGTTGGCCCCACAGATGTGGAATTCATTACCGCTCCCTTTGCGGGGGGCGACTACTCTCCTTGATTTTAGAAGAGGTCTCAAAACCTGGCTGTTTTCCCAATAGGTTTGCTAGTAGTTCCTCTTTTTTGTTCTGTTTGCCTTTTAACCTCTTTTAACTGTGTTGTGTTATTCTGAAATCTGTTCTCCTTACCTAAAGCGCCGGGACACTCTTTTTGAGTAACCGTTGCGCTATACAAAAGAATAAATAACATAACATACCATAACTGGTTTTTCTCTCAATCTGGGGAAATCATTTGTGAATGACAATATATCCTGTCTAGTCCAGGGAACATGTACATACCCTCCTCCCGGTATTTCTCTCATAGGGAATTCTTTTGCTACAGATTCCTTTTTTTCCAACTAGGAAAGCTAACGTCGTTTTATCATTGCTCTCTTCCCTTTTCTTTGTCCATTTAGCCTTCCACTTTTCCACATATCTCTATTTTCTCAGCAACACAATTCACTCTTTTATCTGGGTTAATCTTCCAGCAGTATTCATGTTGTCAATATCCTTTTTAGTAAAATCTACTCTGTAAGGCTTTTGTAACAAATTATTCTTTGCAAAATCTAAATTGAGTTCACTTGCCAATCCATCTAGTCGATCATGCAGGTTTTTCGCTCTCCAAGAAATGCTTTTACACATAAACATTGATTCATCATCTTGGTATGCTTTTAACCTATCTGTTCCAATTATTAATCTTCATATCGATTTTCAACCTAACCAAATCTAATACTTTGGGTTCTTGGTCTCTTATTTTTAATGTTTTAAGCCAATCACTTAATTACTGCTCTGTTGGTCCTACCAGTGTTTGTGACAAATCAATTTATTCTATATTTTTCTCAGGTGTTGCAGAATCTTATTCCGTACCCGCTGGAAACTTATACGGAAATTTGATTAAAAGTCAAGTCAAGCGGTGTCATATGACTAGTATGCCTAACCTCAGACAAATCTGGATAGACTTTTTCTCTTACTTTTTGTAAACTTTGCTTCAAAGGAATTGTTAACAATGGTTCTTTTATTTTCTGGAATTTCAGGACCTATTGTTACTGGGACAGTTACAGCTTCTATATTTTTAGTGAGTTCCTGTATCTTTTCAGTCAATTCATTAGTAGGCCGTACATATTCAGAAGTAATTAGGTGTTCTTCAATAATCCTCTCTACTCTAACTACACTTCCTCTGATTTCATCATTTTGTCTAGGAGTACCAGTAAGTCTGGTTTTTATTAATGGGGCATTAGAATCATTCTTCTTTTCGGAAGGTCTCTAAAATTAGAAAATCATCTTGGGGTACCAGTAAATTGGGTCTCCATTGGCATAGCATTTGGATTCACAGTTACTGAGTTTGGTTGATATGGAGAGAGTTTTGTATTTATTTTTCTCCTCCAGTATTACATCCTCTGTTACACAATCCTCATAACTCCTTCTTTCTGACTCCACATTATTTCTTTTCTCTGTACACTTCCGTCCTCCTACCATTTCATCAACTGTCCTCACCGGATACATTCCATCACTCATATCGGCATTTCTCCATCTCTGCATTCTACTCTCATGAGTCGTTTCCCATAATCCTCGCAATCTGCCTCTAGGTCCTCTAAACTCTTTAAATCGTTCTCGCTCCAATTCATGCATTTCATCTTCCCACTCATCTAATGCTTTAAACTGAATGAGTCTGGGGCTTGGTTCAAGCTTTGTCATCTTTTCTCTCAAATTGCGCAGTACAGCAAGGCTAAAAGAACCTACTTCTGGGAATGCTACGGCACCATCATTCTTAGTATATCTAGTCCAATTTTCTAACCATATACATGTATGGTAGCCATATTTTGTCATCATGTATGATGTAGGCGTTTTAGGCGGAGGAAGCAATTTTCCCTCTCTCGTCACTATTTCCCTATCCTTTTTAAACACATTCTTCAATTTCTTGAACCATGTAGGTTCTTCTTTTTCCTCTCCATAATAAAACTCAATTTTCTGATGGTTTCCTGACTTTCAAAATAATCACGAACTCTTCTGCAAACTGCTTCGCTGCACCAACCTATCACAGCGCGGTTCACACTAACGCACCAATCAGAACAAGATATGTTTCAATCACTCACAAACAATGCTTGTACAGCTTTTGCTAACGCACCAATCAGTGCTTACTCTGTTCTAGTCAGGCAGACCAATCCAAGCGCGACCCTTCTTACGTCAGCCCTGCTCCTGTCTCCGCAGTTTCGGCTGACCCCTCCTTTACAAAATTTATCGGCACACTGTATTTACACCTTTATACAACTAAAATCGGTTAGTAACGACATAAAACATCTCCATTCGTCTATTTCACCAAATTAAAGTGATAGTTTTCTCAAACTCACAAGTATTCTGTATTTCCAGTAGACAGCACTTACCTTTTCTCTACCACAGAATTTTAGTTTCGCCGATAAAGTAGCACATCCCTCTACCTTATCCTTCTTTCAAGCTTAGGTGAAACTCTAGTACTCTCTCAGGGATAAATTTTAAGTCAGAAAACACAATGATTCCTGTGCTTAAGCCCAAGATTTTATAGGTTGCCTTCGCTATATACTGACGATTTTTACACGTAAATGTCCCTAACTTGTAACATACGACGATGTTACCACTTTGAAACAGACTATGTGATGTGTGACTTACATGACACACGTGTGCGACTTACATGCCACACTTCCTCTTTCTAGGCAGAGTAACCAGCTTCCTACTTCCCAAAAGCCTCAAATTCCAGACTACATATAACGCCATACAGACTCAACATATAGTGTTATTCATAAATTCTGTACATCAAAATACTATATACATTACACTACTTATTATATACGTTACTTACTTATCCTAGTTAACCTATATTTATTTTTTAAACTTGTAAGGCGCAGCAGGTACCCAAAAAGGGTTTCCCGGCACCGAGACACAGCACAGAAGAGTGGCATGGGGTTCGCAGGGTCGTTCTTGTTATTGTTCGAACAACCAGGTTTTTATGTTTTTTCTGAGCCTAGCGTAGTTTTCCTCTTTGCGAATATAGGGCGGGAATGCGTTCCAAAGAGTTGGTCCTAGGTATGAAAAGGATCTGCCTCCCATTCTTGAAAGTTTGAACCTAGGCACACAAAAGTTGGCTGCTGATTGTGACCGTAGGTTACGTTTGGGAGTGTAGGGATGGGCTAATGCAAGTAGGTATTTTGGTGCAGTGCCCGCTTTTATCCTGAACATATAGCTCAGGGCTTTAAATCTGATCCGATTTTCTACCCTGAGCCAATGCAGGTCAGGTAAGGGATTAGAGACCCGGGCGGTTTTAAGAATTCTACACAGCAGCCTGGCAGCTGAGTTCTGGACAAGCTGCAGCCGCCATACTACAGCTGTGTTCGAGCCCAGGTACAGGATGTTACCGTAGTCAAGCCGAGATGTAATCAGGGCATTGACTACGGTTTTTTGGGTGGAGATGGGCAGCATCCAGAGGATTTTTCTAAGCCACTTCATGATGGTGAAACATAGGCCAACAACTTTGCTGGCCTGTTGTTTCATGGAGAGGGAGCTATCCACAATGACCCCCAGGTAGAGTACCTAGGTGGCTGGTACTGGGAGGTTTCCCATCTGGGAAGGCCAGGGCGAGGGGTTCCACAGGTCCTGTTGTTTCCCCAGAAGCAGGATCTCCGTTTTTTCTCCGTTAAGTTTCAACTGGTTTTTAGTCATCCAGCTGAAAATGTTGTGGAGACCTTGTTTGAGGGGAGACTGAGATGATGGGCTGGATTCTGACAGAGAAAAGATGATCTGTGAGTCGTCAGCATAGGTCATGAGGGTGAGTCCTGATCTGTCCGCTAGGTCGGACAGTGGTCTAAGGTATAGAATAAAGAACAGTGGACTCAAAATAGAGCCCTGGGGCACTCCATGTAGGGCACTGAACATTCCGGAACATGCTGAAGAGGATGTAATTTGAAACGTTCGTTGATTCAGAAAGGACCTGATCCACTCAAGTGCCACACCAGAGATTCCATTTCTTCTTAACGTGGTTAATAGCCTTTCGTGCAATATGGTGTCAAAGCCGCACTCAAGTCTAAGAGGATGAGGGCAACCGTTTGACCGTCGTCAAGGAGTTTCCGGATGTTATCAGTGACTCCCAGCAGAGCAGTTTCTGTGGAGAAACCGGCTCAAAATCCTGATTGAGACGGATGGAGGAGAGAATTTTCTTAAGTGAAATGGGTTAAGACCGAGTGGACCTGTCTTTCCTGTAATTTCGAAAAGGCGTGGAGCAGAGATATAGGTCTATAATTAGACAATATTTCGGGTTTTGCTGTGGGCTTTTTCAGCAGTGGACTTATGATGGCGTGTTTCCAAAGTGCAGGAACTATAGAAAATTCAAAGTAGGAATTCAACATGTAGACAATGATTTCAAGAGAAGGGGCATCCAGTTGTTTGAGTACATTAACGGGAATAGGGTCACGAGGGGAGCCAGATTTAATGGTCTTGAGGATGGCTTTCAGTGTGTCTAACGTAATGGGAGGCCAGTATTCTAGGGTATTCTTAACTATGGGGACAAAGTCCGTGTCTGCCTGCGAGGTAGTACAATTTTTATTGCTATTGATATCAATAAGTAGTTTATCAATTTTGTCGGTGAAGAATTCAGCAAGATCTTGAAAATTGTCGTTCATTTAGCGGACGGGCAGTTGCTGTGGTTTGCGTACCTGCTAATTCCTTAACCGTGTTAAACAGAGTTTTAGGTCTGTTTGTTGCTTCCATAATGGTGTTGGATACATACAGGGCTCGGGCTTTCATGCAAGCTGTATGGTATATGTTTCTAGCGTTTTGATATCTCACCTTTTAGTCAGGTGCATAGTCTTTTCGCCACTGTCTCTCTAATGCCTTGCATTTTGTTTTCTCAGTTTTTAGTGAGTCATTGTACCAAGGGGCTGGGGGGCGGTGGCTATTCCCCTTTGTATGAGGGGTGGGTAGGCAGGAATCAGCGGCGTCACTGAGCCACTGTTGAGTTGCTTTTGCTATGCCTTCCATGTTTTGGACTTTTTGGGGGGGATTTTCGCAGAGTACCTTGTTGAATTGTACAATGTCGAGTTTTCTCCAGTTTTTCCTTACCGTGGCTGGAAAAATAGGCTGCGCAGAAGTAAGGGTTGGAAGTTTAAGGCTGAATTTTATTAAGTAGTGGTCTGACCAACATATGGGGGTGGTATCGTGCCATACCAATTCAGTAAGATTCGTAATTATAGGGTTGAGCAGGTGTCCCGCCTTATGGGTGGGTCCGGAATTTAGTAGTCTGAAATTTAAAGCTGTCAGGTCTTGTAGCAAATTGGTACATATGGAGTTAAAAGGATCCTCTAGATGTAAATTAAGGTCTCCAATTAAATAAATTGTTTTTGAATCTACATAAAAAGGTGTGATGTAGTTAGCTAATTTGGAGGTCCATTGGGTGGAATTTCCAGGGGGCCGATACATCAATAGGCCTGATAGCGTGAAATTCGGATTCATGGTTATTTAAAAAAAGGCAGCTTCACAGTCTGGGATGTCTACAGGGTCGAAGCTACATTTCAGCTCTCTGTTAAAAATGATTGCAATCCCGCCTCCAGTTTGGTCCGCTCTATCTTTCCTAACAATCGCATAGTTGGAAGGGAGGGCAGTGGCTACTTCGGGGCCTGCACTATCGTGTAGCCAGGTGTCAGTCAGAAAAAGTGCACTGGGTATGTCTTCTTATAACAGGTTACAAATATCTAGCTTGTGTTTGGGTATTGTGCGGCAGTTGGTACTGTAGAACAGGAAGTCTTGCGCCCTGGCACTTGGGTGCTGTTTCCTCTTTCTATATCTATTTCTGTGATCGGGTTACAGTTGAAAATTAGTGAGTGTGAGATTACAATTGGGACAACTACTATTTCCTGTATGATGTACCTTAAGTGTAGTGCAGTAATCGTTTTTGGTGGGGCGCAGTGCTTTTAACTGACCGGAGGACATGACCAGCCTGTTCTGAGCCAACGGGGCATGGCCCTCGGCCCCGTGCCCCGTACTCGCCCAGGTGGGCACAGACGAGCTGGTCTTTGACGTGTCTTCAGCGCGTGGACGGCGCGGACGCTGCGCGCATCCGCTGCGCGTAACCTATAGCAACCAATGCTCTGCTACCAAGTTAAACTGATCCAGCGCAGCTCCAAACAAAACCTGCAAACCATTACTATACTTCATAGGAGCTATTCACACATTACTCATCAGTGGGGCCCATAACACCGCAAGTCATTTATACACACATTCACAATGCTCCCAGGATTAGTGAAGACTAGAGGAGAGCTGCTGGATTCTAGCGTAGTGTCTTATTCATACACATTTTATACACCATATACACCTGCAATTTGCCGATATTAACATGGTTTTATCCTTAAGAAACATTAAAACACCCCACCATTTTTTCAATGGACCTGCTGTTAAAAGTTAACTAATGGACAACAAGACCAGCTTAATTCTCCATATATTTAATTTTTATTTAGAGATTAAATCTCCTAGCCTGACCTTACTTTACTTAGTTTTATTTTAATAATCATTTAAACATTCAATAACCTAGATAGAAAGATAAGTTAGATTCAAACATTTATATTTATTAGCAGAACAGTTCAGAAAAATAAGTCAAAGTAATATTTCCAAGATTTCAGGACAGGGACATCAAAGCAAGGACAGCATAGTTCCCAAAAACCAACTCTCTATTCTTTCATGATGTTCACCTCCCATCCGGACTCCGAACCCATCAAGAGTTTGTCAAGAAAAATTTCAAAGTCTTTGCACTACTGAAAAAGTTAATTAGTCTGACAGCATGTAGTGGTGCGAAAATAAAATCAAAAGCAAGCTTCTATCTTACTTCCAAACATCCTCTTTTATACCCTTTCACCCTAACTTATCTATCTAAGATTTGAAACTTTTAGGGTCCTCGATTATTCTCATTGGTCGATTTAAGGGGTGGATGAGCATAACCTCATCTCCTCATTGTCTATATTTCCGACAAGTCATCGTTATAATAAAAAAAGTCTTGATTGTTCTTTAACAGTTTCTTTCACTTGTGTCCTTTAAATTGTCATTTCAGACTGGTTTCCCATGCTCACGATGCAGACACCCAAATTGTTGGCACTTGGTCGAATATCCAGGCCATGCTGACCTTGACCCACAGCGTCCAGGCACTTCTCTCAAGCACAGACGCGCATGCGTAGATCATCGCAATCTCGGAGTCTCGCAAACATCCATTTTATGTTAGGCCTCATGGGCCTTTATGGGACCTATTACAGAAACAAACAATTAAACGTTAGATTTTGAAGTATAGCCCTACTGTTTACCTCCCCCCATCCTAAGGTAACCCTGTTAGTTATTACCTAGCATTTTTGCCACAAATAAGCATGGTTTACTTACTATTCTCCATCATTTCTGCCACAATAAGACATACAAAAAGGATATACACATAGATTTTCATTAGATTATGACATTTGCGTACCAAATTAATATAACAATTTCACCTAATTAGTAGATTAAAATTTGCAACACAAGCAGATTAGTATCCCACGTGTATTTGTGTGTATGCATTCTATTCTATGTTGGTTAATCTCAAAACCACACGATTAATATATATTACTGTTATGGAGAAGAAACTTCATGAGGGGTATACAAAATATTTTGTTTTCACCATCGCTCCATCAACTGCACTGACTGCTACTGTGGTTAAGGATCCTCTCTGCATATCCTTTTTTAGCCCCCTTCGATGTTTAAGGTTCTCCTTGCGTTCTGTTTGTATAGACTCTTTTTTGTGCATTGTAATGGTCAAACAGGTTCCTGAACTTGTTGTTAGGACTGGAAAATTTATGAAAGGATCAAACATCAAAAATACATCTCATTTTCAGTGAAACCAATTTGGATCCATTAAAACGGCAGAGAGGATGGTGTCCAAACCATTAAGGCTTATTAGCAAATTTTAGCCAGGTTACAATTTAGTCAATCAATGAAACAATTCATCCAAAAAACATGTTTATCTGTATCATTGTGCAATCTGAATTTGTATATTGTAAAGAAGACGATGCAAAATATAACAAGGTTCAAAGCACAGAACATGAAAACATTGGATCCATAAAGACACTTCCCATATCTAAATAGATCTTTTAGAGTAGCAAAAGGAAGACAAAAAGTCACCATCAGATGAACCAAGTCAGGGGGTAAGGGGCATAGGCATATATGTTCAAGCATAAAGCTCAACACCTTGGGCAGGGGAAATCAGCAGAGTGCAGGACAGGTCTACTCTCAGCACTATCAAGGCAGGATCTGCTAAGTTTCTCAAAGGAAATACAAATAATATAGCCTTATAGCCCACTATGAGTGCTACATCAGTTGCTAAAGTCCTGAGCCGTAGGCGAGGGCTTGTAACGAGGGTAAGGGCCCTTAACAACAGGTGTAACCTTGAGTAGAACAGCTATGAGGTTATTAGAACATTCCACCCACTCAGGATGGATAGAATGTTCTAAATTAAAAAGTTAGAAAGAGAAAGACACACATTGGAATGTTGGAGCATAAAGCTTATACCAGCCATTATAAGCCCAGAGCTACTCCATTGTCTTCAATGGAGCTATCAACATTCCATTGTTCTGATATAGCCTTATAACCCGCCCCATCATTAAAGGCCCGCTCCAGTGTTAAGGGTGCTCGCCGCAATGACCTTTAACAAGGGAGCAGGACTCCCTTGGAATTCCCTCGGACTTTAACATACACATGCACTCTTTCTCTCTCTCTCCCTCACTCTAACACACTCATTCTCTGTCACTCCTCTTCTTCAAGGACACAAACTTGTCCACAAAGAAAGTTAGCTCATTACATAATGAAAGTTGCATCATATGTAATTAGTAATTATAACTATATATATTACACAAATATAATAGACATTCCTTGATCAAAGATGTTTGCCACTGAATTTGAGCACCTAGCCACACGTTTATGATTGATTTAAATAAATCCGCATCTACAATGTATCCGGACATGATAACTCAGAGGCCTAATCTTGGACTACCTGTACCCTGTGTAATTTCCAGTGTTCCATACTCATAACAGCTTTCTCTCATGGGAGAGTGGGTTCAAGCAGAAATGGAGGTGTGCCACTTGCACCGCACTGGCAACATTTGTTGTGTTACTCAAAGACATCTAACAGCTGCGCGGTAACACATAATCATTTTTACCAGAAAACAGATGGTGAAACTCCCAAAATGACAGGCATTGAAAAAACCCAGGGCCTCATTTATGAAAGGTGACGCATCGCTGCGTGAAAACAGCGATGCGTCACTTCTCAGTGCGCACTCCTTGCGACATCAATGATGCGTCATATTTAATGTATGACGCATCATGTCGCAAGGACTTACAGATACGTCAGTATTTCTGACGTATCTGTAAGCGCAAAAGTGACGCATTGCTGGAGTGTGTCACAAAAGTGACGCAAATCCAGCAATGCGTCCTTTCACATGGGGAAATCCCCATGTGAAAAGGCTTGCGTCAGTCTTACGCCTGCTGTGAGGCAGGCGCAAGATTTTGACGCAACAGCATCCTAAAAGTGACGCAGTGAAATCTCATAGATTTCACTGCGTCACTATTACGAGGCTTTTTGCGGGGGAACGCCCCCTCTGCATACATTATACCTGACGCAGGTATAATGTGGCGCAGGGGTTTAAAAAGTGACGCATCTACCTAGATGTGTCACTTTTTAAATATGGCGCAACAAGGCGCATATTTTACGCCGCTGGTGCGTCACAAAAAGTGACGCACCGGCGGCGCAAAACTGACGCATGGCCTCATAAATAAGGGCCCCAGAACTTACGTCTAAAACCCATAGCTATCATGAGAATTACACCACTTCATCCACCACTAGTGCTGTGGTGAGGGTGGAAGTAGAGTCAGGATCCTGAATGGGACGTCTTAATGAAATGAACTATTTTTAGTTATTTGTAATATTTTGAAAAGCGAGCATCCACTCATTTACATTTAGTCTTTTGAAAATGTGTTACTTCGAACAGATTTCAAAGGGCTGCTACTATTTTCCTTTTAGGATGAGAAAAGCCAGGTTTTTATTACTTTTGCTGAACCTAAAATGATCTGGTTCCACACGAATATGGACAGGAACTAGGAAGAGCCACCCCATAGACCCACATCACTTAACTTTATACATTTGCCTTCTTACAGCAAGCCATCGGACCTGGTTTATATCCAAAAGAACTAATACCTTCATGCTAGAATTATTAATAGCAATTCCACTTGCCTGGGCAGAAGGAGAATTAAGATGTCACTGCAACTCTTTAGAGCGTGATCAGTAACAAAAACATTTTCATACATCAAGCAAGGGCATGAACTTTTGCTCTGACTCAGCTAGAAAAAAATAAAATGTTTGCCCAAAGCTAGATGATGCGTTTTGAATGTTACTTAACAGGTGAAAAATAGCATACTTCATATTTTCAACATTTCTGTGTGTATTGCTCGTTTTAAAGGCTGTTTCCCAGCAATGGTTTTCGAATCAGGAAAACGCATAAGCATTAGCATACAAGTCCATTTTTTTTCTTCAGAAAAGCCTACTCAGCGGCAGCGGAAGAGGTCTGACAGGCAGACTGCTGTAAGTGGCAACTAATATTGCTAAGAACATAACATATTTAGTTAGCAGATTTCTTCTGCTCGTGCCAGCGTTATTCGCGGTAAGGCTCCTTCAAACCATATTGTATGTTTTTCTACGTGCTCAAATAAACGTCAAAACGTTATTTAAATTTGTTGTGCTAATTCACGATTAGATGTATGAAGTCTCGCTTAATAAATCAGAAATATGCTCTCGTGGCATCGGATTTGTTACTTCCTACGAAATTCAGGAAGGATCCCAGGAGCCATATTACATAAACTTGCCAGCTCTTCCTGTCAGCTGTGAGTGAACCCTCAACCGGTTGTGCTCTTTACAACAAATATACTTAAAAAAAAAATTTTTTTTAAATTTATTTATGACTCTCCTGAACCTCAGTATCTTAGCCAGTCTCGCCGATGAAGAGCGGAGACTTCTCGCAGGCACATACCACTCAAACTTGCTCTGTAAGAGCGCAGGCTCCAGCCCATGAAGGGCTTTAAATACTAAACAAAGGGACTTAAACTGAACTCTCTGTCTCAACGGAGGCTGAGGAGGAAGAAGACCTTCTGGGCCACCCCAGGGCTAACTTTACTGCCGCTGACTGAATCCTCTGCAATCTATCCAGAATACATTTCGGAGAGTGAAGCAAAAGGGCATTACAATAGTCAAGTCTACTAAGAATAGTGCTACGTGACACTAACGCACGTGCCAGAGGGGTGTTCTAATAATAGCAAAACAGCAGGCCACCGTTTTCTTAACCTGAGCCTCTATAGTGAGTTTATTGTCAAACATCACACCCAGGTTACGGACCATTTTAACTGGCCGAACAACGGTCGAGGTATCAGTAAGCCAGAAGTTACTGGGCAAGGCAGGAGGAACCCTGTCCGCTGAGCAGTAGATCACCTCGGTCTTGCCCGCATTAAATTGCAGTGAGCTTTCCTTCAACCAACACGCTGTATCACGCAGGCAGCTATGAAACACTTCCAATGATGTCGACTGATCTCCCCCAAAGGAGAGAATAAGCTGCGTGTCATCAGCATAATTTACAATATTAATATTATGTTCTTTGATGACCGCAATCAAGGGTTTCATACAGATATTAAATAGAATAGGGCTGATTGCCGACTCCTGTGGCACGCCATGCGGAGATATTGGTGAACACAGATTGAAAAGGAGAGAGGGACACTGCTTGCTGTCTACCCAATAAAAAGGACTGGTACCACCTCAAAGCACAACCCGTCAACCCCACCTCTCTCAGTCTTCCCAGCAGAATCCCATGGTTAACCATATCGTAGGCGGCAGACAGGTCAAGCAGAATAAGCACAGCTGCCTGACCCCTGTCTGCCCACATCCGAAGTTCGTCCATAACGGTCAACAAGGCTGTGTCGGTACCATGGGCCAGTCGAAAGCCGAACAAAACCTCTTCAAGTAAATTATGCTGTTCCAAATGCTTAGAAAGAGTGCTACTAACGATTTGTTCCACAATTTTAGCCGGAAAAGGCAGCAGAGAAATAGGCCTATAGTTCTTGGGGCACTCTGGGTCAAGAGAGGGCTCCTTTAGCAGAGGGGTCACCAGTGCTTGTTTCCCTTGGGGCGGAATCACTCCATTAGAAAGAGACTGATTACAAACCAAACGGAGTGTTGGAAACAGCTCTGCCTCAAACTCTTTCCACATTTTATGTGGCAAAGGATCAAGAGGACAGCCAGAGGGAATACCATGTGCCATCCTGCCAAAGTCCTCCACTGCCAGAGGCATGAACTCAGAGGGATGGCTAACGGCCACACATTCAGAGATGGCGCCAAAGGCCTCTGAGCCACTCTCCACCGTATCATCAATACCCATGGTCTCCATAGCTACAGCCACAGGTCAGTGATGAGCCCCCCCCCCCAAGTCATCAATAATAGTTTTAATTTTATCATGAAAGAACCTAGCCAAGTTCTCACAGAGTACTCTTCAAGCAGAGAGAAGCATAATTATCCTCGACTTGCTTATCTAAAGAGAAGCAATCCTCAACCTGGAACAGAGGGACCAGGCCCCTCCTACGTAGAAGAGCCTTCCAGTCTCTACTCGTAAAACAGGCTGCCTGAGTATTGTGAGTGGTAGAGTTCACGAAAAATTTGATCAGGAAATGGTCAGTCCAGTCCATAGGCAAAGTTTCCCCAATATTAAGAAGATGGGCTTCTAAAAATATTAGGTCAAGAAGGTGCCCACCCTTATGAGTGGCTTTTGAAACCTGCTGAAAGAGGCCAAGGCCTTCACATGAGTGAAGAATATTACAATAGCCAGAGTCAAGGGATCAATTTAACCACAGATTAAAGTCACCCAGAATCACCAATCTGCGGTGCGTGGCTGCCATATTAGTGAGAACCTCCAACAGTGATTGCTGCTGATGCACACTAAAAACCCCGGGGGGTCAATAACAAATAATGCCCATTAAAATATGACGATGGTTGTTCCTAATGGCAAAGCCAGGTAGTTTGAATACTACAACCTCATCAATGTGAATAGTAACCAAAATCAAGGAATCTTTGTAAATCACCCCAACCACACCTCCCCTCCCACTCATTCTTGGTTTATGACAAATTTTGTAACTGGGTGGACAAGCCCACCCGGGGTCAACCTCACATTCTAAGTGAGTCCAGGTCTCTGTCATAAACAGAACATCGAGTTCGCGAAATTCCAGCATCAGCTGAAGTTCCACACTGTGCTTAGGCAGAGATCTAACATTTAGAAGCCCGCAAGATAAAAGACCTTTATCTAGAAAGTCTGTTATTGGAGAGGCAGACTCAGCAAACCGGAGAACCCCCTTATCTCTAACCAACTCACCAATATGATAAAGCTCTTCACTGGTGTAACTTATAGGGCGAGACCCCATGTCAGATCCCACACCAGCACCAAAAGGGGCAGCTTAGCTGGTGCTGAGAGCGTCCTTAGCGCAGACGGGCACAGACGGGCTTGCCTTTGGTCCGTTTGTGCGCGTCGATCTTTATACAGCCCAGGCGTGAAGAGCATAAAGAGTTAGACCGCTTACTCCAAGATGGTGGGTCCCTGCAGTGCACAACTTAGCAGCCTCAGAGCAGCCAATGTTTTAAATAATATTTTAATTGCATTCAAGGTATATTATTTGTATAATTGTTAATGCTTTTAAATATAGTTTGTAATTTTAAGTTAGTTATCAATTTTATTGTAATTGTCTAAAGTAATTCGTAGTGTCGTAGGGTTTGCAGGGGTACAGGATGGGAAGTTAATTAGGTATAATTAATTAATAATTAATTTATAATTGATAATAATTATTTAATTGGTATTTAATTATGTACATTGTGTAGGTTCAAGTTGTTGGGTTTGTAAGGGATAAGGAATAAGGTGGGAAGTTAACTAGGTAACAATGTACTAATTATCAATGTATTGTGAACTATTTAATCGATAATCAATTATGTAAATTGTACAATTATATTTTTTTAAGTTAGATTTTATGAGTGGCTTTTTGGATTTGTAGTGGTATAGGATGAGTAGTAAATTAAGTAAATATACAATTTCAATTAATTATTAATTGTAATTAAAATATCAAATGTATTTATAATTACATAAATTATTTCATAAATATATTTCAATGTTACATATTAGGTGCATGTTGTGTTTTTGGGGGATAGGATGGGAAGTTATTTAAGTGATAATTAATTAACAATTAAATATTTTTTTATTATTACATGTGTTAATTCTAAATATGTTAATTGTTTTGTAATATTTTATTTTAATTATATTTTAAATGTGGGTTGCTAAGTATGCCGGAGTATTGTGTGGGAATTTAGTTAAATAATACATTTATATAATTTCCTATTTAATAATTACTACTAAAAAATTATAATTATGTAAATCGTTTCATTGTTTTTTAAAATTAATATATACATATTATGTTCAGATTATTAGTTTTATATTTTTGTTCAACTAATATCTATAATAAAATATGGTATGTGCTTGAAGTGAAGTACTTTTCCTACTGCCACACAGACTGGAGTGGGAATAGTACATTTTACCTCTTTGCAGTGCAACGCTTTCCCTTCTGTTGCACCGACTGGAAAGGGAATAGTAAATGTTTCCCCTCCTGAATCTTTCGTTTTCCCTACTGTTGCACGGACAGGAGTGGGAATAGTAAATGTTACCTCTCCTGAGTCCTACGCTTTCCCTATTGTTGCACTGACTGGAGTGGGAATAGTATATTTATTATTCCTAGACTTTAATAGTTTTGTAATTATTGTTTAAATAGATATTTGTATTGGTATGTGTTTGTGTTTTTAATTTTACATTTATTATATATAGAAATGTATTTGTTTCTTTTATTTACTTTTTATGTATCATTAAATTGGTAATGTTTTTACAGTTTTTGCACTTTGTAAAAAAAATTATTTTTTTGATCTTTATATATTAGTACATTTTAAAAGCATTTGGAAAGTATAATAAAAATGTAAAATGAATATTTTTAACAATAGTTTTACATCATGCATGTATACATAAACATACTCACATACCTGTATATAGGTGTGTGCTTGTTTAAATGTATATATGTGTATATACATTTTTAAATATAATTTAAACATATATTATTTACATTATATTTATGTTACATGTTGAAACATTTAATGTTTACTATTTCTAACTATATATATAAACATATAACAACCAAGTTGGGTCTTTGCCGAGATCTGTCCCGTAGCCAGTTGGCGCATGGAAGTGCTGGTAACCCAAACCGCACGTTTAGATTACAATCCAAAAAGTCAATTAACACGCACTCTCAGGGGTCCAGGAAACAGACCAGGAGTTTATTCAACTGTTAGGCGTTTCGACACACGAAGTGCCTTGATCACACCTTCGTGTGTCGAAACGTGTAACGGTTGAATAAACTCCTGGTTTGTTTCCGGGACCCCTGAGAGTGCGTGTTTATTGACTTTTTGGGTTGTAATATATAAATATATATATATTTTTATTTCAAAATGATATTTTTGTGTCTAGTTTTTGAATATTAGCATACAATAATTTTTTCGATATTATTGTACTTACCTTTTCATGTATCGGAAATCAATATTTTTGTGATCAAAGTTTTTGACACAATATTTATGTAGCACAATATAGTTTCAATAATATGTCAGTGAACTGCCTGTTAACATTGCATCTGTGTTGTTGTGCCTCCTGCTATTTCCTCTAATGTATTCACCATTCCCTCACCTTTGATATTTTGGTTCTCTCTTTGGTTTCACTTGTTTCCCATTTCCCAGTTCCTTACTTTCCTTCTCCCCTTCTGTTTGATTATTGTGTATAAAGTCATCACATCTGTATACCCAGTTAAGGAAGAGCTCATGGATCTTCAAAAAACAATGAACCGTCATTTTAAATATTATGAAAGTGCATATCACAATAAAAAATATGCATGGAAAAAAAATCTGTTCTGGGATATGTTACATCTCATTTTTATGCACAGTGTATGTCACACCACTTACATTGAGGTATAGTTCCTATCTCCTAAAACTTTCTGAAGTGCTTTTTTACTTCATTTTAAAGTCATCAAACACTACACTCTGAAACTATGCAGGCTGCCAAATGTATCAACATCTTCATTTATATATCATATGTTGGAACAAGGCAGTATACTAGTAATCAAAGTCATGATTCCCATGAAGATATATGATCCATGGTTTTCAAAGGAGATATTATGAGTTATAAATATGTTTACATTTATGATCTAGACTTAAAATATAGCATGTGCCTTACCTCAACCAATCTCTGTGCCTCCAACAATGCCATCAAAGCTCCTGAGATTAATAATGGCACATATTGGTTCTACCCCGGACTCTAATTTGAGTGCTGGTGGTGGTCCACCTCGTATGGCCAGCCATTCTTTTCTTTCTTTTGAAAGGAGACTGCTCACTGTTGTGATATTTTTAAATCTGTTCTTGCAATACTCCACTTATTTTGGCTAGGTGTAAATAGCATTCACCTTCCTGGCAGTATCATCTTGTGCTCAACTTTGTTGGTGTTCAGACCATGACGCTTCCCATGAGACATGGCTCCTCTTTCACTAAATCTGCAGACTAAACATTTCTTTTGACATTTTTGTGCTCTTTAGTTTCTCAGACGCCATGGTATGTAGTTTGTGCAAAGGCTTTCCACCAGCTTCAAACAAGGTAGCAAGATGACAAAAAAATTACAAAGTTACACATCTCTTTGTAACGCAATGAGAAAATGGCTACCAGCTGTCTATTCCATATCTCTGAAGCACGTGGTGGTCCTAAGACCTAGGTTTACAAGTATTCAAAAAAGGATGACCTATGACTCAATTTCCTGTTTTTATCCCAGAGAAAGGTGCATTTCCTGCATATCACCTGATTTAAAATGTTGGGAAGCTTTGTGCATGAGATGTGATTTTACCCCACCTGTTAATTCTGGGTGAAGTACACTTCATCCATTTTTACCAAGTAAGACGGTTTCCCCGTGTAAGACAGTAAATCTGATATCGCGAGACCCATAAAAAAAGTGCAATGTTGACTTTTTATCACTGGGTGAGGATTTTCTGCACCTGGAAATATAACAGCTCTTAATGAAGGTCTATGTGGTATGTAGTTAGGAGGAGCCATTGAGTCAGACAAAACTGTGAATACCAGGACTAGTGCTAAGTTTGCTCTTTTGATGGCACTTCTTTAACAAGGGCAAATCAGGCAGTTGGTCTATTATTTCCATCTAGCAGTCAGCAAGCCAAGCTTCTGAAAAACAAGTATTGGAAAAGCCAAACACATCTCAACAATGTGATATCTATTGGCTTTTCCAATATCTTGTAGCCTTATTGTACAGCAGCTTGTCTGCTGTTCAGCATGGATAAGGATAGCGTTGCGGAATAGAGGAGATTGGTTGGGGCATAGAGTAGCATAGAGTAGTGAGACAGAGTGAAATGGCATAGAATGGGGTGGCACAGAGAAGAGTGGCATAGAGTATGACAGTATAGAGTGGGGTAGAGTGCAGTAGAGTGGCATGGAGTAGAGTGTAGTGGTGTAGAGTGAAGTGCTGTAGAGTGATATAGAGGGGTGCTGAGTGGCGTAAAGTAGAGTGGAGTAGAGTAGAGTGGCATAGAGTTGCATTGAGTAGAGTGGAATGGAGTGACCTAGAGAAGAATCGAGTGGGGTAGAATGGAGTGGTGTATAGTAGAGTTGTGTAGGGTGCTGGAGAGTGGCATTGTCTAAGTAGAGCTGCATGGAGAGGTGAAGAGTGGAGTTGCATAAAGTGGCAAAGAGTGGCATAGTGTGGCATAGAGTAGAGTGAGGTAGAGTAGAGTGGCATAAAGTACAATGCCATAGAGTGGCATTGTGTGAAGTGTAGTGGTATTGAGTGGATGGTGCAGAGCAGAGTGGCATGGAGTAGAGTAGAGTGGCATGAGTAGTGTAGAATGGAATGGTATAGAGTGGAATGGAGTAGAGGGGCACACAATAGAGTAGAGTGGTGTAGAGTGGCATAGAGTAGAGAGGTATGGAGTGGAGTGGTGTTGAGTAGCCATAAAGTGGAGTGGCATAAAGTAGAGTGGTGTAGGGTAGAGTGGAATAGAGTGAAGTGGCATATAATAGAATGCATAGAGTAGAATGCATAGACTAGAGTGGTGTGACATAGAGTGGGGTTGAGTGAAGAAGAGTGGCATGGAGTAAAAGAGAGTGGTGCAGAGTAGAGTGGTGTAGAGTGGTGTGGAGTGGCATAGGGTACAGTAGAGTGTAGTAGCATAAAGTTGCATAGATTAGAGTGGCATAGAGTGGTGCAGAGTAGAGTGGTGTGGAGTGGCATGGGGTAGAGTAGAGTGGAGAAGCATAAAGTTGCATAGATTAGAGTGGCTTAGAGTGTGGTAGAGTGGCATTGTGTGGAGTGGAATGGCATGGAGTGCCATAGAACGGCAATGTGTGAAGTGGCATAGAGTTGTGTGGCATAAAGGAGAGTGGCGTAGAGTAGACTGGCATGGAGTAGAGTGGCATAAAGTAGAGTGGCGTAGAGTGGAGTGACATGGAGTAGAGTAAAGTAGAGTGGAATGGCATGGCATGGAGTGGCTAAACATGGAGAGTGTAGAGTAGGGTGATAAAGTACAGTAGAGTGGTGGTGAGTAGTACAATTGTGCATGCATGTAAATATCAATAGAGGAAGCAGATAGGGTGAAAGCAATATAAACAAGAATCTGTATGTCTGTGTTAAAAGATTATTTAAAAAAAATGTGTTTCGAAAAGAAGAAGATGAAAAAAAAATTTGAGGAAGAACACATGTCCTTGGTGCATGCTCCAAGGAGGACCTAAAACAAGAAATGAAGGGAAGCTTACAGGAGCTAAGCAATCAAGAGATTGCCAATGAGATTAACAGTGAAATCAACTAATGACATGCTGTGGGCAGGTTGTAAGCCCACTGAATTGTAAACAATATGTCTCACAGCACAGCACATGCACTATGTAGGCGAGACCCAATGCTGGTTTTAGAAAATTAGGTTGCTGATTGAGGGGAGTGAAACCTTACTCAGGCAGCAACCATAACCCTTGTCTGCGTGAAGTCATAAGCAAACCATAAATTAACCTGTGCTCAACCCCCTGGTAGCTTGACACAGAGAAGTCAGGATTAACTTAATTTAGAGGTAATGCGTAAAGTATTTATGCAGCACTTCAAACAATAATAAAGCTATAACACACACAAGAAAAATTCCACAAGAATTTTGAAAACAAGAGTAAAATTTTATAAATAATTTATCAGCAAAGCAACAAAAATCCAACAGTAGAATTGGAGATATGCAATTTTCTAAATTTTTGTGAAAATAAAGCCTAAAAACACAAAGCCTCACTCATGGCTATCTGGCCATGTGAGACCGGGAGAAAGTTACAAGTTCAGGCCAACCAATGATTGTTTAGTCCCACTGAAAGAGTTACTTTCTCAGTCCAGCGCAAAGGGTCATGTACGTGATGGAGGGGGCTAAGGTCATCACAGGCAGTCATTGGAGTAGTACAAAGATTCTGAATGTGTCACAGACGGTCGTGGCTGGAGCTTTGCTTTCGTGGTCACCCAGGCAGACGATTCTGTAGCACAAAGAGTTGGTTTGCTGGAACTTCATGTTGGTGGTTGGTGCAGGTTGCATGTTCTTGGCATCAAATGGCACATTCACATTTGTGAAGAGCTCAAAAACTTCAGTGGGGCTCAACTAGCGCCACACCAAAGGTCCAGGGCATGAGGGGCACCACTTGAGGTCAGGATCTCACACCAACAGGGCCTAGTCAGATCCAGGCAGCAGGTCTGCTGGGCAGTTTCAGGGAGCTTCTGTAGCTTGTAATTTCACTATAGCTCAGAAAAAGAGGTAATCTGGCTGACCCTTGAAATCACTTCATCCTGGAATGAAGAGCGGATGTTCAATCTTCCTTCTCAACAAGCAGGGTATCAGGCAGAAGAGCAGCAAAGTATCAGGGCGGCAGAGTGGTAGTTCTTCTACCAGCAAAGCAGCACAGCAGTTCTTTTTTTCTGGGTCCAGAGATGCACTTAAGAGTTGGTGTCTGAGGTCAAATATTTATACTTGGCGCCTTCTTCCTTGACGTGGGAGCAACTTCTAGATGATTCACTTTGAATTGGCCAGATTTCCTCCCTCCCCTGTCCTGTCCCCTGTCATGGCTCCATACTTTCTACAGGGGGTATGCAGTCCTTTGTGGGAAAACAGAACACAGCCCATTTAGGTGTAGGTGGGGCTGTGTCTAACCCCAGCTTCACACCCTGTCAGTGATGGCCCATTCAGGCACATCTAAGCTCTTTATTATCTATGTCTCTTTAGGATGAATACACAAAGGCCAACTGCAAACTACACACACCATATGACCCAGAGATAGGCTGCAGGCACTATATAACTAAAGCAGGAAAAGTGAAATTCTAAATATTGTACTAATAATTTGACTTCACAGTAACAGAGTATTGTTTTTATTACACACCCAAAACCTGCTTACCTTTTCCCATTTTGAGGTTACAGATTATTAAATGTAATAGGATAACTCCAATGTTATCCTATGGGAGAAGCAGGCCTTGCAGAGGCTTTTCACTATCAGGACATGTAGAACTTAAAATTACATGTCCTACTTCTTAAATGCATTGGAGTAACTAATGTATTAAAAAGGAGGTTTGGGCCAGGCAAAAATTGTATTTCTCCATGCCAAAATGGCAACCTAAAACTTCACACACAGGCTGCAGTGGTAGACATAAGGCATGTTTAAATGGCTACTTAAGTGGGTGGCACAATCATTGCTGCATGCCCACCAGTAGCATTTCATTTACAGGCTTTTGGTGCATGCAGTATCACTCTACTAGAGACTTACACATGACTTAAATATGCCAATTGGGTATAAGATAATTCTACCAGGTTTAAAGGAGAGACCACAAGCACTTTCAGCACTGGTTAGCAGTGGTAATGTGCGCAGAGCCACTTTTAAAAAGTTGGCGTTTCCTTGCCCTAACCATTTGGTGCATGCAGTGTATATATCCTGGGTCACATGCCTTGATGTAGTTGGCAGCTGGCCTTTGTTACTTCCAGAGAGTATTACAAATGGGGACTATGTTGTTGTGAGGATGGGCCATCTCTAAAGGTTAGTCCCAGGTATCAATATTGAACTCTCAGACCAATTCTTCAGTACACCCCCGGACATGAGGAATCAGCAGAAGGACTGCTCCATCGTCAGAAAACAACACTGCTGCCTGAGGCCTGCCCTGCTTCATCCTAGGGTCAGCTGGCTGACCTGTTCTGACCCACAGAGAGACAACATGCTCCAGAGATCTCCCTGCAACTGCCCAGCTGGCCTGCTGCTCTGGACCTGCCTCACAAAGCCTCGCTGCACAGCTGCAAGCTTCATCGGAACCCACACAGGGCGCCGTGAAGCCACGAAAGTCTTGCTGCACAACGGCCAACCTCATTGGAATTAACGCCATGCAAAGCAACGCCCCACAAAGCATCACTGCACAGCTGCCAGTCTCATCTAAACTTATACAGAGCAAAACAAAGACCCGTAAAGTCTTACCACACAGCTGCCAGCCTTACCTGAAATATCACATAGTGATACAAAGCCCTACAAACCTTGCTGCATAGCCTTTCTGGAACCAATGCCAGATGATGCGAAGCCTCACGAAACAAAGCTGCACAGACCTCGCAACAAGGACTTAAAGTACAATCCTCAGCAGGCCAAACTAGCTCCCATGCCCAGCCTGCCCTCCATCACGTTTGACCTGAACTTATGACTTTGTCCCAGTCCAGTGATAACAGATACTCTCAGTCTGTAATTTTGGGCTGCTTTTGTTTAAATCCTTAAAATTGGATATCTATAGATCTACTGATTTGATTTTTTTCATTCTGGTCTCATTTTATTTATTACATTTTAGTCCATTTTTACGTTATTTTTCTGACTGAATACTGTTTTGTGCCTCTAAGTTACTGGAACAAACCTGCCAAGTCAATCCAACGAAATTGTGTTGCTGCTGGGCCAAGGATTTTGGGTTCTCCTGCTCTGAAATTTTCTGCAGTAGCAAATCCATTTCAGCAGGGTGTTGCGGAGAAGATGTTTGTCCTCCTGAAGGCCTGTTTGGTTGCAGTTTTCAGTCTTGCCCCACTGGAGGAATCTGAGCTAGAAAAAAGTGACTTGGGGTACAAATACGAGTTTGTCTGTCCTGGAGTGGGCCAAAACTCCACCGCCATGCACCAGTACCGCCAAACAGGGCCGCCGCACGCCCCCCAGATTATGAGTATTTTGTAGTCTGGTGGGTGGTCCTTTGACATTCCCAATACTGCGCCTTCCAAAAAGGTACTGCAACGGGAACCTCAAAGCCCGTTCCTGCATGGCATGGACTGTCTAGTCCATTCTGTGCATGAAACGGGGTGCATGCACACAAGGGGGCATACCATATGCTCCACGCATGCATCACAGGGGCATGAGGTAACAGGGGGCCTCCTTTGTTTCCGCACCATCAGCATTGTCATGGCTGGCTCCCTGCCATGAAACTGTTGGCACTTCGTAAACTCAAAATATGCTTAACGGTGCCGCAGTGGCACCACTAAACATATTGCGGCCTCAAGACCCATGGGGATCGCTGTGCCTCGGAGGTTGCAGTGGTCTCACCTTGGCCGGACTGCCATAGTTCGAATACAGTGGTCGTTCAACTGATGCACGGTCGCCGACCGCCACCACATTTACTCCACAGGGTCGGCAGTCCATCGTAATCAGGTCCTAAGTCTGAAGGTGGAAACCTTCACCAGGCAAAGACACAAAAAAGTACCTGGCTGGTTAGGGACCTTCTTTGTGCGTTAATGTTGAATTTTGTACCACTTGCATCTTTCCTACCAAAAGTCAACAACTTCACCAGGATATTGTCTGATGTCTATTCGATATTGAGGAGCCCATCTCGGCCACAGCCTGCTGTTGACCCCCACTGAAGACTTTTGTCTTCCATTTCAGTGACTAAGGGGGTCATTACTATGTTGGAAGGCCCGCCGCCACCAGACATGTGGTCGCAGGCCCTCCACCATCTGGCAGCAATCTTCCCCTCACCAAATTACGATGACGGGGAATCATCCTAGTACCGTGACGATTTGCAAAGACTGCCCACCATCGTTCCGCCACAGGCAATCGTACCAATTGCCTGGCAGGCGGTCAGCATGGTTTGAATGGTGGCCATGCCTAGCAGACACCCTGTCAGCCAAATTACAATGCTGACCATGGAAATGCTGGCAGGGATTGGATTTGAACCCGTTGCATACCCCCCTTGTGTTGGGGAGTGGTGGTGGTGCACTGTGGGTACCCAAGGTACCCCGTACATTTTCCTGCACTAAGTGGTAGGCACTGTGTGGTGCCTGCCACGAAGTGCAGGGAAATGCATGACTTGGCTGCTTAGTATTGCAGCAGGTGCTGCAGCTAGCAGCACCCGCTGCAACATTAAACGGCCTGGATACGGAAGCCATGGTCGCAGTCGCATTGTAATACAACGTGCTGGACTGCTGCCTTACAGGCGGAAGGTCCCAGTCACTGCAACAATGGCGGGCGGACTCGAGTCCACCCACCATCGTAATCGGGCCCTAAGTGAGAAGGCAAAACTTCCAAATGGGGCGAACATAGGGGCCCATTAGAATGTAGGGAGGATCGCAGTGGCGAACCGCCCTATACCCTAGCCCGCCCGCCACCCATGTCCCGCCCGGGGGAGCGCGGTGGACGGGAAGACCTTCTGCCGCTTTTCCGCCCAGTCGACAAGTCGACCGGGCAGAAAATGGTTTCATGTGGGGGCGGTGTCTACTAGACACCGCCATCCATATCAGAATGCAGGCGGGAGGGCCGCCAAGGAAAGGCATGCGGTTTTCTAGGTTGGGGGCCCGCTGCAGGCCCCCAGGATGTTGGGGGGGTGGAGGGGGCACATGAAGGGTACCATGTGCATGCACAACACGGCAGGCACCGCACGGTGCCTGCACCGCCCGCCGCAATGTTAAAAATACAGGATGCGCCCGCCAGTGTGGCGGGCGCATCCTAATCTAGCCATTGGGACCCCCGCACACATGGGGGGCGGTCTTTTTTACCATCAAGATGGCGGGCAGACAAAGTCCCCCCACTATCCTAACGAGGACCTTGGTCTCTGTATCCAATCCACTCTCCATCACTGTAGGCCTTAAACCTTAACTTTGCCCCAATGTAGCGCAACCTTTTTCTGTGATTGGTGCTTTTCAGTTTTGTGTTATTTTTGGGTCACTGATACAACATCGACTTTGATAACATCGAACTACAAAATTCAAGTAAATAATATCTGCAACAAAAATATAGACACACAATAAAAATAACACTAACATCAATAAAAAAATATCATCTAAATAAATCTCATTTGCGAAAATATTGACAACAAATATATAGAGCACAAAAATATTGATAACATTAAAATAAAATTAAACACAACAAAAAAATTGATTTAAACAATATCGACAACACAAACATCGATAAATATATATACATTTAAACTATATCAAAAATAACAAACTATATCAAAAATAACATTTAAACATAAAAAAAATACTTTTTACTATAATATAACATACACCAATAATTAAAAAAATAGATTAAAATGAATTACGAATTAATAACAATAATGTAAACTAATACATTAAAAATACTAAAACAAATAAACAAATAAACAATACAACATGAAAAATAAATCAAAATTATCAAAAATAATCAAACATAAATAAATATAATATATATACATTTTTAACACATTTACCTACATTCAAAATTGAATAACAACAATAAACAAAATGCAAACAATAACTAAATAAACATAGTAAACATTAAATAAATTAAATGTTAACAGCTAAAACAATTCAAAAAAGCTATCTCGGCCAATCAATTTAAATCACACAAACCAATAGAATACTCTAATTAATTAAACAAACACTATAAAAACAATCAAATAATTAACATAAAAGTTACCTTATAACGGACGACCACAGAGAAAGAGCAATCCTTTGAAAGAGAAAAGACAAAATGAAAAACAACTACACCAAAAGCTATTCCAAACATCCTGTATTAAAGGTAAGCACAAAACTTTGTAAGTAACTAAATAAACAAAAAAGCTTGTAAAATGTAAAGTTTTTACATACAACAGAACCAACCTTACTAAAATTTCAGCTACAAAATTCAACATAAAGATTCACTTACACAACAACAATAAAATATAACACAAATGGGCCGATTCCGATCTTGGTCGCAAGGGCACCGAATCGGGTTCGGCATTAGCGGATCTGATTCGGAGGGTGAATTTCCGTCAGCGGGTCCGGACGTCGAAGTAAGTAAAGTAAAGTAAAGTATGAAGTCTTATATAGCGCGCGATTACCCTGGGGCATCTCGGCGCTTGCATAGGGAACCCGTCCTGGTATTCCCCTGTGAGATAGCCCTGGAAGGGTATCCACAAGGTGAAAGCCAGGCATCCCGCCGCGAGGGGCCGTTGTGGAGATTAAGCAAGCTATTGCCCAGAGTCGCAGAGTGTGAACCCGTGAGCTGAGAAGGCACCGGAGCGAGAATTAACGAGTCCGCGGAATTTTTGAGCCCAAGACCCGCCGAGGCGGGGAATTGAACCCTGGTCCCGGACCGAACTCAAGCTCCAGGTCTGCCGCCTCTAACCCCTGAGCCACACTTCTCCACTGATGCGAACAAGCGCAAAATCTCCGTCCGAATTGTTTCCCGGTCCAAACCGCTTCGTACGACTTGGTCACAAGCAAACCGTGGACTGCAATGGAGACGTTTCACAACTGACCTAGTACAATGCTCGATTTAGACAGCCGGATTGAGTTGGAGCGTCCGGCTAGCAATAGCTCCTCAAGATAGAATTTGGGGGTCTGTATCGGACTCCCTGTTACCCGCAACCTTACGACTCAGACACAGGGGGAGACCCATGGGTCTCCCCAACACAGGCATGGACGGTGCGGATGGAACTGATGTGTACCCACTGTAGGGGGCACACTTGTCCGCAACGTACCCATACAGTCAATGGGAGCCCATGTACATGTCGTACGACCGGCTCCCATTGACTTCTAAGGGAGTCTGACCGACTGCATCGCCAATTGCGATGCAGGACGCTCAACCAAATTCATTATATTTATTTATATGTTTACTTACCTGTATTTGGCTGTATTCCGTAGTTTACTACCCCCCACCCTACCCCTCCCCGCCCCACGTCACCGCCCAGCAGCACTCCCACCACCAACCTCTACTGGTTAAAATATATTGTTCTTTTTCCAACTGTACATGAAACATGTGTTAAAACATATTTTTTTTCAATTGAACATGAAAAATGTATGTTAAAAAAGATTATTTTTCCAATTGTACATAAAAAATGTATGTTATAAAATATTGTTAATTTTCCAATTGTACATGAAAAATGTATATTAAAAATATGTTAATTGCCAAATTAAACATGAAAAATGTATATGAAACATATATTATAATTGTAATAAATGTTGAACAACAACAAAATTTCTGAATAATGTTTTTAATATTGTAAAAATGTATAACAAAACGTGAACAAATAAACTGTAAAAAAAAAAAATGTTAATAAATCAATGGAACAAATCCAGTTTAAACGCAGAGATATTAGCGACTATGTCCTACACAGTGACATTTTGCATAAACACCAAATAGAAAATAAAAAACGCCACACTGCAAATACAATAGGCAACTGCGTGTTGTATTTCAGCAATTTAAACGCCTCCACGCAGTGCTGTGTGCCTAGGTTTCTGCATAGCTAAAGCAACCAGAGGTGCCTAGCCTTCCTATATCCAGAACAAAGAAAAGAGTACATGTTTTGCAAAGGCGCGCAATGGGAGAACCCCATGCCTAAATTGCAAGTATAACTTCCTGGTTAGGGCAGGTTGAATATTGTCTAAAACAAGCTCTAAACTATACTGATCTTTAGGGCTCAGGAACACTGCAGTCAGTAAGCCTGTTGATTAGCTCCCCTGTAGTTCAGCAAGTTTGCTCTCCCTAAAACTCCAGACCAGTTTGTTCCTAGAGGTAGTGGGGCAGCCTGCCTCTGCATTATACCATAGGCTTGCTCTGCCCATGGCCAAAAGTGTTTTCTAACATATACTATCCAAGGTAATTTTTCTGCACCATATAGGCTGAGTACCTCCCTAAGTTCTGCCCTATAATCAGCCAATTCTGGGGTGGCCTTTAAACAATGCCAAAATATGAGGGGTCTGAGGAGGATTTCATCAGCAATTGGCCTTTCCCCAATGTCCAAACAGAGATGTGTGAGGTGGGAACTGAGGGGGAGGCGAAATAGCTGGCTAACCAGAATATTGTCGATCTTGATGATACTTCGCAATGGACTGTGCCCCCAGATTTCAGCCCCATACAAAGAGGCAGCCATTGCTTTCACTTTGTAAATTTCAACTAGTGGACCAATGGGTTTATGATTAGAATTCCTAAATACCTTGGTCAGGCCCACCGTGGTCTGTGCTAACTTTAAGCTAGCTTTATTGATGTGGGTTCCCAAGCCCATTTTTTAAGTTAAAGTAACCCCAAGGTTCTCAAATACCGACAACCTCTCCAGCGGGATACATTGAAGGCAGGGGTTAGGTCGAGTTGGCTTGCCTAAATTAAAGACCATAGATTTAGTCTTCTGGGTATTAATTTCGAGCCACCTGGATTTACAAAAGGCATTGAAGCTGTTGAGGATCCTCTGTACACCCATTGGTGATTTAGAAAGCAGAAGAACATCGTCAGTAAACATCATTGCTGGCACTTTCCTGTTCACTAACTTGTGTGCATCATTGTACTTCTCCACATTGAGTGCCTTGACAAGTGCGTTAATAAATCACAAAAAAAAGTGGCCATGAGAACACAACCTTGTCGGACACCACTATCTATGGGCATAGGGGCAGTTAATTCTTCATACTTCCCAAATCTAATTTGGGCATAATTGCCTTCATATAACTGTTTTAGGAGGAGGCATAGATAGCTTGGAAGCCCCAAAGGACTTAATACCACCCACAATTTATCACTGGGAACCAAATCAATCATAGATTTTAAATCCACGGAGATTAAATAGAGACTACTGCCCTCTCAGATCACCGTTTCCCAATGCAGAAGTTGGAGCCTAAAGATTTGATCTATATTGGACAAATTTTCCCTAGCGCTTGCTTGAAAGAGACTCAAGATCTTATTTTCTTCCAACCACATCTGTAGTCGGTCCAGCAAAACATGAGCAAAGATTTTCTGGCTGGCATCTAACAGACTCATTGGTCTACAGTTTGTGGGAAGAAGTGGTGTGCCCTTTTTATAAATTGGCACAATTTCTGCACCAGCCCAGGTTGGGGGGATTGCCATTCCTTGCGGTATGGCATTATACAGTGTCCACAGATAAGGTCCCCAGATGGAAGGTTTGCTACGAAGAGGTCCCCTAGGACCTTGTCCAGCCCCAAAGATTTAGATGGGGCTACTTCACTTATAGCATTACTGATTTCTTTGAGTGTTATTTCGGGGGCCTCCACACTATTTATTTGCAAAGGTAAGTAATCATTAGCTATGGTGACACCCTCAGCATCCCGCTTTGTATAAAGGGCCTCCAGACATCACCCCTAATGGGGGTTCTATAGGCTATTTCCTATCATTACAACCCTTGTTTACTATGTTTCAAATGACTTCATTTCCTGGTCAGATAGAACCCTTCTCAAGGAGTTCCATTTTTCCATTTCCCACATTTTCTTTGCTTTGGCAATGGTGTTTTTATATGACACCCTATTTTCTCTGATTACAACTCTATCCTTGGATTTAATTGCATCAATGAGAGCTAACTTGGCCATTCACCAATATTACTAAACCAAGAATATTGGGCCTTCTTGGATTTACTTTGTTGCTTGATGGAAAATTATTTTCCAATAATAACAAACATACATCTCCTTTCTTAATTAAATGTGCATACAAAGCATTTAAAAAAAAATAATGAACAATAAAAATGTGCTACTCCTATCTCCAAAAACAACTAAACTCAGGGAAAGTGCTGGATAGTAAAACAAAATTACTATTCCAATTCCAAAACAACGGAAACTCAGGGAAAGAACAGGATAATAAAAAAATGTAATTACTATTCTAACTCCAAAACAAAATAAACTCAAGGACAGTGCTGGATAATAAACCTAAATAAATTAATATTCCAACTCCAAAACCATCTAAACTCAGGGAAAGTGCTGGATAATAAAACATAATAAATTACTATTCTAACTACAAAACAAACTCAGAGAAAGTGCTGGATAACAAACCTAAATAAATTACTATTCCAGTTCCAAAACCAACTAAACTCAGGGAAAGTGCTGTATAATAAAACAAATAAAATTACTATTCCAACTCCAAAACAAAGTAAACTTAGGGAAGGTGCTGGATAATAAAACAAATTCCATTGCAATTCCAACTCCAAAACAAACTAAACTAACGGAAAGTGCTGGACAATAAACCTAAATAAATTACTATTCCAACTCCAACACCAACTAAACTCAGGAAAGTGCTGGATACTAAAACAAATAAAATTACTATTCCAACTCCAAAACAAACTAAACTCAAATAAAATACTTGACAATAAATTCTAATAAATAACTATTCAAACTCCAAAATGATAATTTTATTTAATAACATTCCCAAAAATATCTTTATAATATAAAAATTTATTTCATCAACTAATAACAATTTTAGACAAAATCATTTTTCTTTTTACATTTCAAAATATATAGAAAAATATACCCCCAAAAATACCCTCTAATTATTTACATTTATTTTAAATATTTTAATTAAATGTATAGTTCACATTTTTTTTAAATCAATAAACTTTTATTTCAATAATTACATTTTAAACAACATTACAAAACTACTCCCTACCCTTATGCCCTATTAAACCTACATAACACTACAGAACTTTCTCAAAAAAATCTAAATATTGCAAAAAATCACCTCTCCAATCCCCTATAAACCCAACATAGCACTCATTAATTAAGTATACACTTTTTTAAAAATATTTCAAAAGTAATCATACATTTTTCAAATTACTTCCCACCCTTATCCCCTATAAACCTATATTCTGCTCCTAAAACTTGACATTAGTTTTAAATATTAACATTTTGAAACCTAATTTCTTAAATTACTTCCCACCCTTATCCCCTATAAACCCAACATCCCGCTCCTAAAACTTAATTAAAAAAAAGATAACAAATATTTTGACATATTTTTCAAAAAATTATATAAAAACTACTACTAAAATAAGAAAACAAAATACCAACATTAAAAAAATCATTTTTACAGCAATATTTTTTACATCGACATTTACAAAATCGATATTCCTGCATAACATTAAAATCGATATTTTTAACATTAAAAAAACTTACCTCGATACTTTACACCATCGATATTCTTGACTTGATATTAATGTAATTTGATATCTCCACATCGATATTCTGGCTCTGTGCCATTATTTGTATCTAAAATGGTCTTTTGTAATTTTGGTGTCATTTTGTCAATTAAAATATTCCCTATTTGCAGAAATTGTAGTGTGATTTTTATTATCATGTGTTTTAACTTTTTATCTGGTTTGCTACTTCTAAATTCTTAACTCATCTTCTTAAGTAGAGTCTGTCTGCTCTGCGCCAAATCTGGGCTCAGGTTTAAACTACTGAAACCTTTACTAGACCTAACAAGAATAGTGATATTATTACTTGTAATGACCTACCATTCACCTTAACTAATAATCCACTTTCTCACACACATTAATAAGAAACGCGAGGTAAAGTATTGGCCCACCGGTCCTGACACTGAAATACACTTCTTTTCAGAGGGAGGTTCACATGTGATCACGATGCGAATGAGCAAATGGATGAAGTGTTCTTACTGTTGCTCCAATCTGCGTGCTGCAGTGTGTGGGAGAAAAATAAAAATGAAAGTTGAACAGGCCAATGGATGATGAAGACTGATCCAAAGGCTCCTATCTAAAAGTGCATACAGGATGCTGGCTGAGCAGCTGCAATCTATGAGCCAGATAACAAATTGGATTAGATGATGTATGGTGTTGTTTCAGGGAGAATAGTAAGGAGGGATAGTTTGCAAATAGACTATTGGAAAAAAAAGAACACATATAAACACTAGGGGCTTGATTCACAAAGGTAATCTTACGCTTTTGTGCACATATACAATTGTTTGCTATTCCTTAGGTATTTTACCAGTAGTATCTTTAGTATCTTTACGCATGTGGAGTCTCCGCACATAAAAAGATAGGTCAGTTTTATCTTTATATGAGCAGAGACTCCACGGTCTTGAGGATACTACCAGTAAAATACCTTTGTGAATAGCAAACAATCTTAAAATAGCAATTTATTTTAAGCGAAAAGGCATATTATACAGTAAATGCTATAGAATAGAAATCTCTAATTGGAGAAAGAATTTAAGTACAGACGAGGCACAATGAGATATTTGCAATGAATCTATACAGGAATGTGAAAAGGGAGATAACATTAAGGGTGGATATGTTTAAAAGGTAAATGTACCTGAAAGAGACTAAAAGTAGAAGAAAGTTAATGTGGGGTGGAAGCATTCCAGATTGCCTGAGCAATGCAAGAGAGTGACTATAGATATAGTATGATCTGGTTTATACTGAAATGTGTGATGTATTACCCCGGAACAGCTATATTTCTGTTTCGTATATTTTATTGGTAATGTATGTGTTATGTCCAACAGCAGGAGGGACCTGGCATCTCTCACAGATACTCATTGGCTTTGGGCTGAGTGCTCCCTAAGGGTTGAGGGGCCATCTGCACCACAGGGGCTGGAGGGGCCTGTGCTACTCCCCAGGGACTGCTACTTCTCCGAGACACGAATGACAGACACTATCCCAGAACACACAAAACGTGTACAGATAATTCATACGACTTGGAATATCTTGGACTTATCTGTCCGCTCTAATAGCGATACAAATTTGCTGGAATCAAGGGGAGTTTGGGGGCAGCCGAGCCGCGATGGGAGGGGAAAGGGGGAAAAGGGAGGAGCGGCCATTTTGCTGCGTAGGGCTGCCTGGGGATAGCCCAAAGGCAGCCCAAATATGCGGTCAGCAGCCCAAAGTTTAAATAAGGTGCCCGCGTTATCCCAGCCACCATTTTAGGTACTGAGACCTGGTGGCTGGGAGTGTGGCAGTCTAGGTGCTTTTTTGTCCCCGCCCACCCTCCCTGGGCTTTGGGCTTTTTGTGGGAAGTTTTTTAGGTAAGTTTTAGTTTTGTTTAGGGAGGCTGCGTTTTGGGATAGGTGCACAGGGGGGGTCCTTTATGTAAGTTGTCGCTTGGAACAGGTGCTGGCGGAGTTGTTTTTGATGTTGGCCAAGTTTGGCTGGAGTTCGGTCCTTTATCATTAAGTTTGGGGAGTTGGGGAACGGGAGCGGGGAAAGGGTGACCAGTTTGGGAGTTACATTAGAGGGTACTTAGTTATAGTTGCAAGAAGGCAATTAGGACTGTAGGTCTTGGGAGGTTTTGGCGTTAGGATGTAGGGCATAAAATTGGATATTATTAGGATGTAATTGAGTTATATATTTGTATATTGCAGGGTGGGGGATTTTATCATGTGGGGATCGTAGGGGTGGGGGGAGAAAAACACAAAGGGGTCAGGTACCTTGATGTTTAGAGAGGTTTTAGTTTTGTAAGGCGGTTTGCCAGTTTTTAATAAATGTGATGTGCACCTGTTTCAAGAAAGCGGCCTTTTACACACACAAAATGGTAGTCGGTCGTGGTTGCCCCCCCTTCTTCCCTCCCAAAGAGATATTGGAAATCCTTGCCTTCCAGGTCAGCCTGGATTATCTTTTGCACCTTAGTTCGCAAGTCACTGGGATTGTTCCCTTACCTCCAATAAATCAACGGCTGAGCGTCTCTCTTTTGTTTACATTCCGGTTGTTGGCTGGGAGAACTGTGTCTCTGCCTGGCCTTTGATTCCTCGTACATTCTAATATTCCACTTGATGTCAGCGATCGCGCGCCAAGGGATTACCTATGAAAAACAAGAGCAGAGTCATTGCTAGATGTACAAGACACAGGATTCCTCGTTCGTTCATACATTCACGCTAGTCAGATGTCTTTTTAGTCAGAGACAGGCGATGAAGACAGACAGGCACCATACCATGCACGACAGGAGGAAGTCTGAGAAAAGCACTGGCAACTCAGAAGAGTTTACTACATGCCATATTTCTCTGGCATCACCCCAACTCGTGGGACAGGAGGAGATAAAGCAAGGGTCCTTTGTTAAGAGATTCGACAATACCTAGGCTGCTTGCAACCCCGTTCGTCAGTTTTGAACAGGAACACATTTTGTCAGGAGTCTTTCTGCATGGGTGGCTGCCGCCACCAGAGGCAAGCTGAGAAAATTCAGGACAAACATTAGCATCCCTCTGCAATAGCTTTCTGGCTGAGTTCGTCAATGAAGGATGCACAATTAAGCATCCCCTTGGTTTATCTTTTATTGCAGCTGAATTTGTTTATCCTTCCAGCTCTGATGGCGAGCATACAGACGGCTCCGTTCCCCGTGCCTATTGAAATGCGATCACCATGACACAAACATCCATTAACGTCCTTATCTTTGACTTTCGTTTTTAAATTGCTCTGCTCATTAGGTAATTATTTCGAAAAAACAATTGTTAATAAAATAATACTGTGACCTCTGCTAATATCGAAGACAATCCGCGTGCAGCACTCAGCCTCTCATTAGCATATTTGTGTGTTTGCTATAGAGGCCGATGGATAAACAGAAAGTACTTCAGGGTTGCTAGGGGCACGTTTACTTTCTGTACCCTCAGATGCATTCATGACCTCATTCATGACCTCTGAGAGTAGTGGGAATAAAAAGGGAAGTGCTCCGGGTATAAAACGGCAGCAAACGGGCAGTATTTATACAATCGGCCATGCCGAATTGTCGTCATGCGTTTAAAGCCTGCAAAAACACAGATAAACTTTCATTTGTATTAAGAACTTGATTTGACTGTGGAAACAGACCTGCACGTGCGTTACTTTGATTTTAAACGGATAGCCTATTCGTAGTCTCCTTAACTCTGTGTCAAACTGTTATTTCTTCTCCGAGCCTGATCAGAGTCGAATTCCTATCTGGTCGTCATTTCCGTGCCGCCAGAAGAACCAGAATTCGAATACTCTAGCATATTTGAAGGTCAAAGGGTGCTCAATTGCTTTTATGCTATATCGAATCACCTATTGGTCCATGCATTCTAAATTGCCAGAAACAGTCCAGCAATAATTTATTGTGCAACCGTCAGCAAATGTGCTTTTCGATAACGCGGTACCCTGAATGCCTTTAACAGGCGAGTGCCGACCGATTGACTTTGCCAATGCTTTTTTGCACTGACTCTTCAGTGCATTATTTTTATTTATTTTTACTTTACTGTTCTAAAACAGCCAGAAGCCTTGTTGGAACAGTAAAGTAAAAAATGTCAAAATTGCCCCAGATGCATCACTACGCACATGATGCATGACCATGCACACGACTTCCTTTTTCGAATAGTTTTGCTCAAAAGAAAAATATTTTTCTTAAAGTACGATGCTCAGGACCTCACCCTTAACAAAACAGGTACAGTTCCAACTGTTGAAAATATTTTTACAGACGGGATTACATATCTTATTTCCCTTAGCACTTTGAGAGAGATGATGATGGATTCAATCCAGAACTGTGACTAGGGGTGTGTCTGAAAAGTTTTAAGGGCATATTATCAAGACAGGGCGATAAAATTATTGCCGCTTTATCGGCAGGAAACTGCCGCTAAAGTGGCGATAATGGGCTTGATAATATGGCCTGGAGAATTCCCATAGAAGCCCAGGTTAGATGTCTATTTGTATTTGTATTTGTAAATAAATATGTAGGGCGCGCAGCTACCCACAAGTGGTCTCCCGGCGCCAAAGAAACCGTGATTTAGGCATCGCAGGTGTTATTGAGAGAAGAGCCAGGTCTTAAGTTCTCTGCGGAATTTCAGCAAGGATGGTTCAAGTTTCAATGATGCCGGGAGGGAGTTCCAGAGCCTGGGGGCAGGGCAGGAAAAAGCGCGCCCGCCCATTCTCATTAGTTTGAAGCGTGGAATTTGGAAATTGCCTAGACCAGATGATCTAAGGTGGCGGGAAGGAGAGTATTGTTGAACCAGGGCCTGGAGGTAAACTGGGGCTGACCCTTGCTTGATTTTGTGCATGAAACAAAGGGCCTTGAATTTTACGCGATTGGCAATGCGGAGCCAGTGAAGGTCTCTGAGAGCCGGGGAGATTGAGGATCTCCATTGGACCTTGCATAGGAGTCGGGCGGCTGAATTCTGGACAAGTTGAAGCCTTCTCTGAAGCTCCAATATGACTCCCAGATATAGTACATTGCCGTAATCCAGGCGGGAGGTGATTAAGGCGTGGACCACTGAGCGTCTGGTCCCTACTGGTAGCATCCATAATATTTTTCTAAGCCAGCCTAGGATGGAAAAACACGTGGCGGCACCTTAACCACTTGCTGTTGCATCAAGAGCGAGTCATCCAGGACAAATCCGAGGTTGCGAACCTGGGTCGCTGGGAGAGGCGGAGGGCCCATTTCTGGAGGGCAGTGCACAGGGCTCCAGAGATGTTTCTTTTTTCCCAAAATGAGCACCTCCGTCTTATCTCCATTCAGCTTCAGGAGGTTCGTCTGCATCCATTCGGCCACTCGGCTGAGTCCAAGTTTAAGAGCGGATGGGGCGTTTGCTGCGGCTGAGGAAAGGGAGAAAAGGATCTGGGTGTCATCAGCGTATGAGTAGAGGGATAGTCCTGCGTCTTCCACGATGGTAGCCAGGGGTCTCACGTAGAGATTAAAGAGCATAGGGCTCAGTGAAGACCCCTGCGGGACGCCATACGCAGATGAACGGACAGAGGAGGAGGAACCGGAGGAGACAACCTGAAAAGTACGTTTTTTCAAAAACGAAACCAGCCAGGCAAGAGCAGGGCCGGATACACCAGCCATTCTCAAAGCTCGCAGAAGGATGGGGTGTGAGACCGTGTCGAATGCGGCGCTTAGGTCTAGAAGAATAAGCGCCGCAGTCTCACCCTGGTCAAGGCGAGCGCGTAGGTTCTCAGAAACCCCCAAGAGAGTAGTTTCAGTAGAATAGTGGGGGCGAAATCCTGACTGGGACGGATGTAGAAAACCTGTGGACTCCACGTGAGAGGAAAGGTGGATGTTAATATGTCTCTCCAGGATTTTAGAGAACGCGGGGATTTGCGAGATGGGGCGAAAATTAGCGAGGGTCTTGGGGTCTGCCCCGGGTTTTTTTAGGAGTGGTACCACCAAAGCTCTTTTCCATTCCTCCGGGACAATAGATTCCCGCAGTGAGGAGTTCAGGAGCTCTTGGATAACTAAAAGAGCCTCAGGAGAGAGCTGGCGAGGATGTTCATGGGGATTGGGTCCAGGGGGGAGCCCGAGTTGACCTTCGTCATGTGAGTAAGTAATGAGATAGGGTCTAACAAGGGCCAGTTTGAGATCTGAGTTTGCTGAGATGACGAGCTCAGATGGTCCGTGGTGAAGGGATCAGGAGAAGACTTGGGGGGGACAAAAGACAGAGAGTTGTAGATGGTTTCAACTTTGGATATGAAGAAGTCGGCAATATCATTGCATTCCACTTCTCCCAACACTGGAGGCATGGGGACGGTGTTAGAGCCTGCTAGTTTTTTGACCATAGAAAAGAGGGTTTTGGCCGATTGATGGTTTTTTCAATAGAGTCTGAAACAAAGAGGGCTTTAGCCTTTCTGCAGGCTTGGTGGTATCGCTTAAGGGCCGATCGATAGGTTAGTTTGTCATTCGACGCATAGGTTTTCCTCCAAGATCTTTCCAGATGTTTACATTCGGATTTGATGGCTTTCAAGTCATCCGTGAACCATGGAGCAGGGGTAAGATGGGAAATTGGGCGTCTAGGACGGAGCCGCAGGTGGCGATTGATATTGGAGGTTAGCCAATCGGATACTTCCTGTGCCAGGAAGATACATCCAAGATTGGTATCAGGGTAGGTGGCAGAAAGAGAGGCATTGAATGCCGAAATGTTCAATTTGGACCAGGCTCTGAGGTTGCCCATAGGGCCAGGGAGAGGCCTGCCCTTAATAGTAACCGCCGGCATAGTAAAATAGATGGCAAAATGGTCGGACCAGTGAAGGGGGAGCGCAGGGGAGGTGCAATCAAACAGAATATTGGAAATGATGGGGTCGAGTAAGTGGCCAGCCTGGTGGGTGGGTCCTTGATTACACAGTGTTAGATTGATGGCCTCGCAATCGGATGGAAGCGTTCTGCTTAAGCCGTTCAGTGTATCCTCTAGGTGGAGATTAAGGTCTCCTAAAATCGTAAAATTAGCTGCCTTCAAAGCGTGTGGGGCAACGTATTCAGCGAGTGAGGCCAGCCACTGTGTGGGTTTGTCAGGGGGCGATAGATGAGGATGCCCGATAGTGTCAGTTGAGGGGAGACAGCTAACTTAAATATAGCAGCTTCACAGTTAGGAAAAGGGGCAGCGTTAAGGGAGCAGGAGTAAGTATCTTTAAAAATGATCGCTATCCCACCACCTGTCCCGGTGGGACGATCCTGTCTGACTATGAAATAACCAGAAGGCAAGGCATTTGCCACGTCTGGGCCAGAGCTCGCCTGGAGCCAGGTTTCCGTTAGGAACAGGGCATCCGACTGTGAGGAGACCAATAGATCGAATATGTGGTCTTTGTTTTTAGGCAGGGATCGACAATTAATGCTCCAGAACTTATAGGGCGGAAGTGGTGGCGCTGGCAGTGGGGAGTTGCACGAAAAAGTAAAGTAGCACTGAGGACATTTAGATGGCGAATTGAGCAAGCAGTCCAACGCTAAGCAAGAGGGGAAGGGGCGGTTAAGTTGGAGAAGCTCCTCAGAGGAGTAGGTGATTAAGCTATGGGGCGACGACATGGACTGAGCAGGGTTTCTGGCCGCCGGGCGCCTCAGGGCGCTGACGGGCGCAGACGGGCTTGCCTTTGGCGCGCCTTCGGCGCGCTACCGGCGCGCCCGCTGCACCCGCCCGCTGCGCGGACGGGAAGTGGTAAGTGTTATATTGGGGTGGTAAAGGGCGGGGCTCATCTCGTCAGAGGTGGGCGGGAACGAGTCAACCCCCAACGCGGCAGAGTCAATTCGTCTGCGCGAGGAGCGGCTGGGCAGGGTGAGTGTGACCACGTTACAGCCAAATGACACAAGTTTTAAAAAGCACAATAACACACTTTTAAAATAATAAGCAGGCTAAAATCGCTGCAAACAGACCTCCGGCTTCCGCCTCAGAGGAGTCGCAAATCACTGAATCTAAGGCGAGCGGGAGGGCGGGAGGTTAAGTAGCCAGATGGGCGGGGCTCATCTCGTCAGAGGTGGGCGGGAACGAGTCAACCCCCAACGCGGCAGAGTAAATTCGTCTGCGCGAGGAGCGGCTGGGCAGGGTGAGTGTGACCACGTTACAGCCAAATGACACAAGTTTTAAAAAGCACAATAACACACTTTTAAAATAATAAGCAGGCTAAAATCGCTGCAAACAGACCTCCGGCTTCCGCCTCAGAGGAGTTGCAAATCACTGAATCTAAGGCGAGCGGGAGGGCGGGAGGTTAAGTAGCCAGATGGGCGGGGCTCATCTCGTCAGAGGTGGGCGGGAACGAGTCAACCCCCAATGCGGCAGAGTCAATTCGTCTGCACGAGGAGCGGCTGGGCAGGGTGAGTGTGACCACGTTACAGCCCAATGACACAAGTTTTAAAAAGCACAATAACACACTTTTAAAATAATAAGTCTAACCTGGGTTTCTGTGGGAATTCACAAGGGCTTGTTTCCGGTCCAGGAAAGACCCGGCTTGGCAGTTCGGGCTGGATTTTTCCATTAGGAACAGGGCCAAGATTGATGTGCATATACCTGGGTCTGAAGTGGGGATGGTGATGTGAGCTAAAGAATGATGATGGATTTAACCAAGGTGAGAGGACGTGAGTGTCTGAAAAATTTCAGCGCCCCGTCCATCGTCTCCTTCTGTTTGTATTCGGAAATTGTGGCATCGAATTTTGAAATTGTGACATGATGTTTTGAAATGGGTACATATTCATTTTTGGCATTTGACTGAAGTTCAATCTAGGATTCAAAGTAATTTTTATTGCATATAGTTAATAAAAACCATTACAATTTGTGTTAAAAATCATTGATTTGTCAGAAATAATGAATGATTAATAATAGTGGGAAAAGTCCTTTTTCCAAAATTTGACATTCATCAACGTAAGTCAACAATAGTCTGTGTATAAATTATTTCTCTATTTGTTCATCTTTTTTGCATGTGTCTAAAATCATGTGCTAAAATCATAGGCAGTGTTGCAATTTCACAATACAATACTGTCGCTCATTGTTGGCGGCCATCAACTTTCTTTATAATGATAGTGTGTGAAAATTGCGAATGTGCACGGATACTCAAAGCTGTTGCTAAAATCATGTATTTAGCAATTGTTGTGTATTTGAGGTGCTAAGTGTGCATACGTCATAAAATACATGACTGAAATCATGTGCAAAGTGCAAATGTAAACTTAATATTACAAGACCTCCGGGTATCAGTCATCTATTACAGGGTTTAACGTTTTGTGCAAATAGCAGGTGTGGTTAAAAGCTGTATGCAAATGGCATATATACTTGTTATTATGCTACTATGAAATACTTGGGGACACTATGGGGTCCATTATGATGTTGGGCGGATCGCCACCGACCAACTGGCAGTGGCGATCCGCCCAACATTATTCCCCGCCCGCCCTCCATTTACCCCGCCATATTACAATGGGGGGGGGTTACAGCAGCGGACGGAAAGACCGTCTGCCCCATTTCCACTGGCAGGCAATCGTTCTGATTGCCTGCCGGGCGGACCTCAAGCCTTATATGGTGGCGGTGTCTGGAAGACACCATAATCCATATCAGGATGCCAGGCGGAAAAGACCTTTCCATAGCGGCGATGCCGTCATGGAAAGGCATACATGAATTGCTTTGGGGGCCTGTTGCAGGCCCCTGGTGGGGGCTGCACTTGGGGGGTACTGTGGTAAATAATTTACCGTATCATTTTTAGTGACAAGTACAAGAATAGCTCAATCAAATGAGAGGCAGAGTCCGTGGTATCTGAGTCATACGGGCTTTAATTCGATGGCTCGAGCCACGGGACAAGTCAACAGGGTGTCAGGAAAATGGCAAGACAATGTCAGGACAAGTCAACGTTATATTAACAGTGCTCAATATATATAGTAAAACGGTACATCAGCATTGCATTTAAGAGGCGTAACAAGTGAAAAAGGAGAAGATAAGAACACATGTGCGTAGCAGGGGGCGTGAAAGAAGGCGTGTAATAGGCGTACACGGAGGCGTATGATGTGGACGTAATGTGGACGTAATGTGGACGTCACAGAAAGTGTCATAAGTGGGTGTATGCACAGAGGTAATCTGCAGAGTCAGCAGGAAGTGCGGATGCGCGCGCAGCTAGCATGACGTGACATAGACGTGTAACTGGGGAGAACTTTAACACTAGTAGAGGAGACAGAAGTCTGGGATGTCAGAACGACCTGGACCTATAACATATCTGGTATCTTATGTTTGGAGGATGTATTATTTGGAGTAAAAGGTCTCTCGGGCAGAGGCTATTCTATACTGAATGCTAGTGCGTGCATATGTGTCTTCGTGTCTACGTGCGGGGCCATGGGCCTACTATGGCAACGGGAACTGTAAATTACTTGCATGGAAACAGGAAGGCTTGCTCTTTGCTCTGCAGCCGGGGATATGTTTACCTAAATCACTAGACAGGAATGTATTTTCGAGGAGGCTGAACAGATAACTTGAAGGCAAAATACTGTCTTGGCAGGCAGGCCAGGTTGAGCCAGGCACCGCTTCGCTTGGCAGGAAGTAAGGCAGGGGTCAGGGATACGTGTCCATGCTGCAGCTTTCAGAGGCAGAAAGCAGGAAGGGCTCGGAGACAGAAATCAGGGCCTAGCTCGGCAGAGCCAGGAAAAACGTAAAAGTGTACCATGTAAAGACGTTGGCATGGCATGGTTAGGAACCGAATTATCGATCCATTCATGGTGGATCTGAAAGAGGACATGTTAACGTTGGACGCAAATGTATTTGCGTCTTCATATTCGGTCATGGAGGGAAATAACATGTACTTTAAGCACGTACATGGAGACGTTGGGGTACACGTTAGGGGACATACTTGACCATAAAAATTTCAATTACCTCAGTACCTATGGTACCCCTCTACATTGGCATGCACAAGGTGGCAGGCACCGCACGGTGCCTGTTACGTTGTGCATGCCAATGCACAACATGCACATTTAACCTTGTGGCTGGTGCTGCTTACAGCACCGCCCACCACAATGTTAAATGTGCGAGATGCGCCCGCCAGGGTGGCGGCTACATCCTAATGGGAACAGCAGGACCACCGCACTTATGGCAGTTGGTCTCGTTCACAGTTACAGTGGCGGGCGCACAAATGAATGACTATTTAGTAGTAGCATTATGGCTGGCCGACAGGATCTAACTTGCAAGGAACGGAATTTGTAAATTAAATAATGCCTTCCCAAATGGTTCACAGCTGGAAAGATGCCCTCAAGGTGTATAAGGGATTCTTCTGCCTGTCCACAAAGTCTGCAAAGCATGGATGCCAATGATTGTTTCCATGTTGGAACCTAGTCTTTTAATGTAAATGCTCCCACTCTGACCAAGAGTAGCTGCTGCTGGATTGATGGAGTTATATGCTGGACAAGATATTGCTGGGGCGATCGAGTCTCATATGTTTGAATAAAGTTGATTGTTGGAGATTCAGGAAGTTGGCGTCTTGACCTGTGCGTACCTAATTGTGCTCTGTCCGCTAGATATGCCGTGTCGTTTTGCGGGGCATGGATCCACTGATTTATCACCTTAAGCTGTGATGCCCAGTAATATAGTTGTATGTTTGGCAGGGCTATTCCCCCGTCGTACCATCCTCGATTAAGTTTTGCATGTGCCACCCTGGCTGGGCGCTCTCCCCATAGTAGGCCTGTCATCGCCGCAGTCACTTTTCGAAAATAGGAAGGGGGCACCATATCCGGGGTGTTTTCTAATATGTACAGGAGACGAGGTAGCGCCATCATTTTAAATAATGCCGCTCTACCCAGCAGTGTTAGAGGGAGGGTTTTCCAGTGTCTTACGTCTGCCTTTAGGTGAACAAGTGGTGGTAATAGGTTTAGAGTACAGAATACCTCCGCGTCTCGAGTAATGTGGATTCCCAGATATTTAAATGATGTATTTGCAATCGTTAACGGACAGTCATTAGGTAGGGTCGGGGCAGGGCCCCATAAGACGTAGATGACCGATTTCGACCAGTTAATCGTGTACCCGGAGGTTATGCGATGCGTATCACAGAGCGCCAGTAATTTCGGGATACCGGCCTCTGGGTCAGACAGATAAATTAGCATGTCATCTGCATATAGGGAAACCTTATCCTCCCAATTATCTCCCCACTGCACTCCTTTCAGTAATGGTGTCGTCCTAAGGACTGTGGCTAATGGTTCTATGACCAACGCGAATAGTAGGGGTGAGAGTGGACATCCCTGTCGTGTCCCTCTGGCCAGAGGGATGTCTCGGGAAATGTGGCCATTGGCAGCTACGTGTGCGACTGGTTCCGTGTACAGTAATCTTACCCAGGAAATGAACCTGGGGCCAAAGCCCATATGTGCTAGGACTGCAAAGAGGTAGTTCCACTCCACCATGTCGAACGCCATCCTGGCATCCAAGGAGAGTATGGCAGCCGGGTCTGTTAGCGTGTGCGCCCTAGCGAGAGCGCCGTGCACGCGCCTGAGGTTCAAAGCCGTGCTCCTATGTGGCATGAAGCCTGACTGGTCTGGATGAATCAGGTGTGGGAGGTGGGGCAACAATCGATTGGCCAACAATTTCGCCAAGATATTTGCTTCGGCATTTAGAAGCGAAATCGGACGGTACGAGGCGCATTCTGTGGGTGATTTCCCCGGTTTCAGAATGGCCACTATGGTAGCCATTCGTTGATCCAGAGGTAACGTGCCTCTCTCCTGACTCTCCACAAACATGTCTAGTAAGGGTTTGCACAGTGCAGCTGTCATAGTCTGGAACCACTCGATCGGGATCCCATTGGGGCCCAGTGCCTTACCCGTATGTAGCGCGTTAATCGCCGTCCGTATTTCTTCCACCGACAGGTCAGTTTCCAGGTTGTCAACGGCCTCTTGCGGCAGGGTCTCAGTCCGTAATTAGTGAGTGCTGCTATCGCTGCTACCGCTGTGACCTCCGCTTCCGGGGTATATACCCCTTGGAAGTGGTCAGCCAGGATGTCTATAATTTCAGTGGGGCGTGAATGCATCCGCCCCTCCGCGTCTCTCAGTTGCAGTATAGCCCTGCTGCCTTCCTTCTTTTTATCCAGCCATGCCAGGAGCTTACTAGCCTTGTCCCCTATATCATATATTCTGTGTGTTGTCGCCTCTATATTCTCTACTGTCCGTCGTCGAAGGTGGTCGTTATGTAATTGTTGACAGATATGAAGCGCATGAAGCGCCTCCTCTGTCGGGTCTGCCATATGTTCCGCATTAGCCCTTTCCAACTGTAGTTCCAAATCTATCAGTTCCTGTTGTTGCGCGCGTTTATGTCCTGCTATCGTTGCTATCGCCTGTCCCCGTAACACTGTTTTGTAGGCCTCCCATAAAGTCGTGGATGATGACACCGAGTCTGCATTTTCTGAAAAGTAATACTTGGTCATTGTTTTCAAGGCCTTACGGATGCGTGGAACTCTGAGATACCCTGGGTAAATTGGATATACTCTTTTGCGTGTACTTTCGGAACATGACAAATTGAGTGTCAGTGGGGAGTGGTCTGATATACCCCGGGGTCTAATCATCATGTCACTAATTATGAGGCGGCCCTCCCCCAGCGTGAGGAAGTAGTCAATACGGGATAGGCTATTGTGGGTTGCCGAGTAGTAGGTGTATTGACGGCCTTCTGGGTGGAGATGTCGCCATGTGTCCCGTAGACCCTGCGCCTCCATAAATTCACTAAAGCGAGATGGGCCAGGTGCCTGGGTTCTGACCGGAAATCTATCCTGTGTATTGTGTGCTACAGCGTTAAAGTCTCCCCCCACCATTAGATCACCCTCTGGGAGTTCTAAGAGGAATCTACCCAGGTCCGGAAGTGCGGTTGCGTGTAACGCCGGTGGAATATATATAGATACTACGTTGAGGGGCGTCCCTTCCCATTGACCACATGCCGCTGCAAAGCGGCCATGGTCATCAGTTTTAACGGTCTGTAGTATGAACCGGGATGACTTCTTCATTAAAATCCCTGTCCCCCGGGACCCTGAAGTGAAGTCTGAGTGGACTATCATACGGTAGCCACGTCTATCTAGCGCCTTAGTAGTGTCACCTATTAGATGTGTTTCCTGCAGGAGGACCAGATCATGATTTAGCCTTCTAATACTTTGCATGACTAACCCTCTCTTTATCTTGTCCCCCAGTCCCCTCACATTCAAGGACATCAATTGAAGTGGGGCCACCGGACCTGAGTGGGGACTCCCCCCTAAATTATCAGTCTGCGCAGCCTGCGCCATCGCTTAAATGCAGAGATGGAGATGAACTCCATAGGAGACGTCATCAGTAACCACGGCCCATGACTAACCATATAGCTGCAAGTGATAGGCTGTAGTAGTGGGGCTATTTGTGCCTTAGACTGAGGCCATCGTGACCGGCATGTGTCAACCAACACATAGTGCCATGCAGTGTACCTCGCGTATTCTTTAAGAGTCAAACAGTTTAAACAATCAACCTGTAACATACCCCATGTCCCCCCTGCACCCCCCCACCCTGCCCCCCTGCTACACGGACCTTGAACTGCCCGCCACCCCAACTTAGAAGAGTGCCTAACCCATCCCACAAAGAAACTCAAAGTTACTTGCTCGTTGGGGGAGAAAAACACTCCGGAGTCGGCGACCCCTCATACTCTCGTTGGAGGTCTTCAGCCCAGTGTCCATGGCAGCCCACCCGGCATCTCCAGCACTATTAAATGTTCTCTTGTCCATCGGACTGTCATTCTTCCGCCTCCACGTCTTCGTGAACACTGTCTCTCGTTGGTGAGCGACTCGCTGCCTCGGGTCCAGTAGTCTGGACGTCCGTCCGTCCATCCGTGCGTAGGTCTCTCACATTCCTGCCCGAACGGCGGGATTGAGAAGACGGTCTCCAGCCATCCAGCCAGTCTCGTGCTACTTCCGGGTTATCAAAAAACCAAGTCTTGTTTTCGGCCACCACTCGCAGTCTAGCTGGAAACAGCATGGAGTATGGAATTTCTCTCTGTCTCAATTCTTTTTTTATTTCCAAAAATGTCTTCCGTTTACGAGCCACCTCCGCTGTGTAGTCCGGGAAGAAGGCCAGAGTGGAGTTCTGTATCCTCACCGGAGGAGATACTCTTGCTGCTTGTAGGATCGCATCCCTATCTCGGAAGTTAAATAGTCTCGCTGAGATAGGTCTCGGGGAAGCCCCCTGTTTTGGCCGTCCTCCCGGCACTCTGTGTGCCCGCTCAACGGAGAAGAAGGTTGATAGTCCCCTAGGTTGGAGTTTCGATTTAATCAGGTCTTCCACAAAGAGATCAGTTGCCCTGATACCTTCAGATTCCGGAACTCCGAGGATTCGTATGTTATTTCTTCGGGAACGCCCTTCCTGGTCGTCCAGCTTTTCTTTCAGCGCCTTGTTCTCTGCCGTGATTTTCTCCATCGCTGTTTGTAACTCTGACACATCTTCCACCAGCGACTTTGTGACCAGTTCCAGCGACCCCACTTTTTCAGCCATTTTGTGGAGATCCGCTCGTATGAGCATTATCTCTGTGGAGATGGAGCCCACTGTGGTCTGTACCTGCGTTAGCGCCCTCATGACATCGTCCAATGTTGCTTTTTTCACCCCTGCGCCATCCACCGTCCTTGTGGCGTTCGATCTTCCCTCCGCCGGGGGTGAGGCGTTTTTGTCGCAGGCGTACCGTTCAATACGAGTTTGTGTTGTGCCACTTTTGGAGCTCTTTCCCGCCATAACTGCTGCTGTTCCTCAATTGACCGTCGGCACCAGATGGTATTTACAAGGAGCTGTCCGGGGGAAAGGGTTTTAGTGTGTGTCCTCTGTCCAGCTGTTATTGCAGCCTTTACCTCACGTTCTCGTGTCCCGACAGCCGGAGGTCAGGTGGGGCGGGCTCCGCACTTGGGTTCTCAAGTTCCTTTTTGGGCAAAGCAGTGTATGTGTTCACGGTGGGTATCCGGTCCTTCACCAATGTTTATGCAACAGTAGACTCATGGAAGGCCGCGGTCACCTGAGGTTCTGTGGATGGCACTTTCTCGCGGCGTCCACCTATGAATTGCGCCCTGCGCCAAATTTGAGATGTGCCGCTATTGGTGCGGGGCAGTTGTGGATCTCGGCGCTATGTCAGGTACTGCTTCCTGTCTGATGTGCCACTTGTGCGCCTGACTGGCCAAACTCGAGATGGTCCCTCGTGAGCTAGCCCCTCAATGAGCAACAAAGAGACCGGGTCCCACCTCCGCCGGGCTTATCTCCGTTTCTCAAGCCTCCCCGTATGTGCATTGCATTTTCACTTGCAGGTTAGATCTGTTGCCAGTCAGGCTCAGCCCGGGGCGAGGGGGGGGGGAGGATCACTGTTTATCTTATGGTCCCTAAAAGTGGTGTTAATCCGGGGATTCCAACCGCCCCCGCTGCCTCCGGTATGATGTGTTTCTCCTCCGCGCTGGCGCCCGGTCACCCGGCTGCGTTGCCGCCGAGTGCGAGGTATCGGCGGCGGCTTCCCTTGTTGCTCCACCGCCGGTGGTCTGGTACCCTCTGGGGCGCCCCTCTGTCATGAGCAGGGTCGTCCGGGATACACCGACTGGACGCCTCGATTCTCACTCTCCGGTCGCCGGTCACATCCGGTCCCACACAGCCGGTCTGATGGCACTTCCGGTCGGGTACTGCGATGAGTGGAGTCCCCTGCTTCTGGCCGGCTTCCGGGGCGTCAGGATGGTCGATCGTAATTCCACCATCTAATGTCCGATTCGCATCGGAGGTTTTGCCGCCAATGCTGCCCGGTCCTGGGCCTTCGATTCCTCCCTCAGAGTCTTGTAATAGCCACGGATCATGGTACGGATGGTAGGAGAGGCCGCTATTCTCAAGGAGCTAGCCCTCTAAGCTGCCGCCATGTTTGGCTGCAAGCCACGCCCCCCGTTGCTGCAATTTTTTAACTGCTGCCTTAGGCCCTGGATCATGATAGTGTTGATCAATTTCGAGATTGCTTCGGGTCAATTAGTTATTTGATGTGTTTGTCTGAGTGTCAGGTTTTGGTTCTCTTGAGTTGTCAGCCATTCCCTCCGTGCGTTCCAAAAGGCCAGGAGGAAATGTGGAGTTCTGCTGAGTCACCGTTGCTTTTGTGTGAATGCTATCTTCTGGTATATTATATATGTTGTTTTTTTTTTTACTTCTGAAAGTATATCTGTGAGAATCTTCGGGATGGACTTTAGTTGCTACATGGTGCTTGTACATTGGCACTCATGATACGTGGTGTGTAGGTCTTTTTGCACCCACTCAATGACGGAGTTTAATGCTTGAATTTTTCTTTCTATACCGGAGACGTGTAGGGCGAGGGCTTGCAGGAGATCAGCTTATGACTCTAATTTTTAGTGTTGGAATAAAGCTGTTGAGATTTTTACCATTATGTTAAGGAATACAGGCCATAACGGAGCTTGTTAGAGTAAAAGATGGTCTGTCTGATTAGCGTCCAGTTGATGGCTGGGGTAAGTGTTGTCTCCTGTTTTGATCATGGTGCTGTCATTGGGGTCTCCTGTTGGACTTGTGCTTGTACTTGGTTGGACAGTGGGGAACGACCCTGATTGAGACTTTGTTAATTGTTCTGTACTTGGATTAACTATGGGTCCAATCCCTGATCGTGTCTTTATTGGGGACATTGACGTGTTGAAATCTTGATTGTGAACATAGAGGAGTCCTGCTAATGGTTGGTCTTTTAGTAGATCTTTTGGGGTGAAGAGAGAAATTTCTTTCATTGAGGTTTCATGTTTTAGCCCAAATTGGTTTATTAGACACTCCTGAGTTTCTGATGCTAGTCTGGGCGGGGTTGCCAATGGTCCCCCAAGATGTTTTCATCTCTCTTACTCATGCGATCCACACTGGCTTTGGAAGGAACGCATACTTGGCCCGAGACTTGCAGAACGCCTCTTTGTGGTAGCTTCTGGCCTGACTTTTTTTGGGTTCATTAGTGATTTTTCTAGTGCTTCACTTGCATTTATCTGAGCTGTTACAATTACTTTTTTGCTGGTTGTTTTTAAAGTCTTTGGGGTGCTGCAACTGTCTTCCAGTGGAATGTTGATTTGCGCTCTTTTCATGTCAGATGGTATTTTGGATCCGGCTAAAAACAACATATTTGTGATTTCACCTTGTGTTCTTGATGTTCTTTTCTGAGCTCTGAAACTAGAGGAAATTTGGAAATCCGTGATTTTTGAGTTCCATCCTACTAGCTTTTTATTAGACGTTGGTAAAGCTATTGGCAATGCTCTGGGCGATGGTTTCCGATTTTTTTTCTATTGTGTCACTTCTGTGAGTGAGACAGAGTCTCTTCTGGTGTTTCTCCTACTGTTTTGTCCGGCTTTTTTCTTTGGCTTGACCTTGGTTCTATCTTTCCGAGACTACATGTCACCAGGCTCCTGGTTCCCTCACTTTTTACGCCTTCTTTTGCACTTCCTTTGCACTTCTTTGCTCCTATTGCTTTAATTCTTGCTTTTTGCTTTGCTCTTTTTACTTTACTTCCCTTGTTTTATTTATGTCTTTCTTATTTGATTTGTTGTTTTTGATTTCTAATTGAGTTGATCTGTAGTTGGTTTGATTATTAGTAGGCCCTTGTGGTACTTATGGTTCTTGTGGCCGATATTGTTTAGTCACACAGTCCTTAGTATTTTCCTTTAAGAGGTTCCTTATGGGAGTGGAGGTGAGAGTTGGTTTGTTGAGTTTTGGAGTAAGACTGGTGGGAGAAAATACTGGTAGTGCACACGAAACACCAAGGGCGAGCTGAAGCGGGAGCAGGTCACACCAGACTGACCACAAGCCGCACCCATCATAGTTGGGCCACTTCCGTGGTCAACTGGGCGCAACACAAAGCAGCCGCCACCAGAAGCAGCCGCGGTCTCTGTGCTCTGCGCTCTGCACTCTAGGCTCCTCACTGCTCCTCCGCTCCTCCACTTTTCTCCGATCCGCCAGCTGTTCGCCCTCTGCCCTCCGCTCGTACTCAATCGTCATCTGTGTGTGCCGAGAGCAGAGAGTCGGAGTCAGGGGAGACGGGGCGGGGCAGAGGAAGTTCCTCACTGCTCTTCACCGCTCCTTTGTGCGCTCCGATTAGCCCCCTGTCTTCCACTCGCTTGCGCTCACTCGCCATCTGTATGTGCTCCAGAACCGGAATCTCCTCCAAGCTGCGAAGGGGCAGTCTAGGATTCCTCTTCTGTGTAGGCACTAGAGTCATCAAGACTTGTTCCTGCATTGGCATTTGTATCTAGTGCATAGGCATTTTTTGAACCTGCACCTACATATTTTCTCCAGCATTTTTAGGATTAAATCAACATTCTTGCTTCCAGTGTCCAATTCCATGACAGACATGACAAGCAGTAATCATTTTCATTGCAGCCACATCTGATCACGATCACATACTTACAGGAACAGCTCTACCTATACCCTGTAACATTCATTCCTTCTTGCTTTCCCTGAAACCCAGGTGGTGAAATATCAACTGCTTCCATGCTTCCCTGATTTCCTAAAAAAGGAGGATTTTGAAATCCTTTCTGAGCTAGCTTAGTATGTGCCAACATGAACTTCTCATTAATTTTTTTCTGCTTCATGTCCAATCATGTCGGTTGGAAAGCCTCAGACTGTTAGTCAGAATCTTTCGGGCTGCAGTCAGAGACTTTGCGACCGACATGGTTGGTTTGCGGTCTAACCGGAGAATTACGATGTCAGTGGTCGGAGCATGAAATAGTTGATCATTCTGACGTGGTGCTCACTGGCTCGCAGAGTCTTATGGACAATCGGAAGCGTACCAAAATCCCCTATAGACGGTGTCTCTGCCTTCAGGATCACGATACCGGTGCCCCACAGCCTTTCCATGCCGGCCTTTCTGACATGGAAAGGTTGTCACAGAGCAACTTTGGGGGCCCCCAGCAGGGCCCTCGTGCCACCACGGACTACGGTTGATGGACAAGGGGGTACACAGGGTGCCCCCTATAAATCCATGCCATGAGTGGCAGGCACAATGGGGTGCCTGCCACAGGGTGCAGAGTTTTACACACACACTTATATATTCATGGGAGCCTGTATTATGGCCAGTTTACGGCTGTACCACAGGCTCCCATAGAGAAATCTGAGCATCTGACCGAACAGCGTTCGGTCGCATCACAATCAGGCCGTCGAACCGCCGACCACAGGTCGGCCGGTCCCAAGACCGAGATGGAGTCAGCCAATGGCTACTCCAACCGACATTGTATTAAGACCCTAAGTGTTATGTGTGCACAGACCTCAGGTTTCAGTCCTAAAACAAACTGGAATACAAAAATTCCAATGTCCCTCTCCTCAGGATACTCACGCCCACTGAGCTGCTGAAACACCTGCAATAATCTCTCATAATACTCATGAACGGCCTCTTTCAGCTCTTGTGTGGTTCTTTTAATTTAAAGCCAATCCATATCTTTGAAAGGTGCTTTGTCTTTCAAAAAGGTAAAAACCACTTCATATTTTTCTATTACAACAGGTGATGATGCATTCTTCCACAAAACATTATACATTGTTTTGAACCTCTCTACTTGTGCATACCATTGTACTGCTCTGTCTCACAATTTTGGTAACATATTCATAAATACTACCAAATCACCTCTGCTCTAAAGAACAAGAAAATAAGTTTCTTCTGCAATTTCTGTAAGTGGGTATACTGTCACTGCATTCTTAAGTTAGTCAGCCTGTCCTCCTTCACTAGCTGCTTCCTTCTTTTCCTTTTCATGTTTTTCTCCCCATCTAACTTCCAGTTTTTTCTGTATCCCTCCACCTGATAATGTAGTCAATCAATTCCACTATACGCAAGCGCACTCTTGTAATTCTCATGTTTTCTATGGCTGGATCATCTAGTTATAACCTGTAACTTTGTGTTAATTTATGTTAATGGGGAGTTCTACCTTGTATTTGCTTGCTTATTTCGTCAGTCGATCAGGTACCAAAGCTGCTCTTTGTGTAACTCCTTATACATGTGAACGTATTCTTTCCTCAGGTATTCATTTAAATGTTTCAAATCCCAACATCCCGTTATCATTTCTTTCAGTTCTACTTTCAAATTTGGCATATCTAAAGGGCTCTCCTTTTCTGTCTCTAAATTTTTTGGTGATTCTACATCTTCAGTTTTCTTCTCTCCTATAGATTCTTCAAGCCATGCTGGTATGTACCCTTCACTAACAACATTTAAATCGCTAGGAGTCATAGGGATTGTAAAGACCAACGTCCTCCACCAGAGCTTGAAGTGTTTGTGTGAGCATCCCCAAAACTATCTGTGAATTTTGGGAAGTCAGAACAAATCTAGACATAGCCACTGACTGTATTTCTGATCTTGCCTCCTCTGAGACAGGAGTACTCGTAACTACTTAAGATGCAATTGATTCACTAACAATGGGTACTGGTGTGGGGGTAGGCACAGCAGCTTCAGCTGTCCTAAGGGGGCTACAGCTGGTGAATGACTCATAACTAGTGATACAATCTGCAAGACTTGTAAGGGCCTTTCAATTGGTGATAAACGTGGATCCACAGGGACAGTAGCGACTGTTCAACTAGTACTGGCACTCAGTTCTCCTTGCTCAGCAAGTTTAGTATGCAATGGTGGGGGTCTGGAATTCAACTCTGTTCCAATATCTCATCCCCTAAATCAGTATCTGACTCATCCCCTTCTTCTTGATGGCAGTTTTTGTGTTTTTTCTTATTTGCAGCTTCTGATACAAGTACTGGATATAACTTAGTTCCCTCAATAATAGCTTTCCTCCATCTATGCTGTTCTTCGTCCCAACAAGCATTTGCATAATTCTGCACCACTGGCCCAGTTCTCCTCTGGTATTTTTCTTTTTTCTTTTCCCTTGTAACCTTCTCCCAAGCATTGCATGCTTCAAATTGAATAGGACTAGTTTGTAGCTTCACTTCTTACAATTTTCCCTTCAAATGATCCATAATTCTGGTGTTAAATATCCCATATCTACGAAAACTCAATGCACCCTAATTTTCAGTAATCCTACTCCACAGTCAGAGCCAAAGATATCTGACTAAACCATGTAAAGTAGTTATTATGTATGACGGAGTACCCTCTGGTGGCGCCTCCTCTGCCCTGCATACTCGAATAGTAACATATTCTCACCTAGGGGCTCATTATGATGTCACCTGCCATCATAACAGTAATGGGACAGCCTGCCGGACGTGCAGCGGTCCCACCAGTCCAATTAGGATGGTATGGTGGGCGCATCCTGTCCTTTTACCATTGCGGATGGAGCTGCTGGCTGCAGCACCGTCCGCAATGGGAAAAGAGCATGCACAGAAGTTCCCTGCACCACGTGGCTGCCACTTGGTAGAGGGAACTGCGGGGGTACCATGGGTACCCCCCTAGTGCACCCTCCTACCCCCTGAGGGGGCCTCCAAATCCAATCACTGCCAGCCTTTCCATGGTGGCATCGCCACCATGGTAAGGCCTATACTCACCCACATCCTAATATGGCGGGATGTACCTGCTAGGCACCGCCACTATATTAGTGGCCCAGCTCTGCCCGGCAGGCAATTGTGCTGATTGCCACCAGCGGAAAGTGTCGGACGGACTTTCCATCTGGCCCAATACACACTGCCATCCTACTATGGTGGTGGGTATTTCTCATTACAATGGCGTAATGATCGCTACCACCGGCCCGGTTGTGGCGATCGTTACGCCATAGCAACGAGCCCCCAATTTCTTCAAATCCTTAAAACATTTCATGTGAACAATTTGGTTTTAACAATTCAAACAATAGAATGTTACAATTTTGATCCGTAAACTCAAAATTTCAGCAACTTTATAAAATTTCAGCTAATGTTTCTCATAAAACCAATCTCCAAATCTGAAGACGCAAGTCACGTTTTAAAGATCCACTGTGACACTGTGACTCTACCAACCAATCCCAGCACAAAACCACACCAACTGACCAATCTCAAAGGCCTGGGCTGAGTTCTACGTGAAACTCCGCAAAGTGACCGAAAAACTTTGCCACACTACGCGGAGTTCTGCAAGCGGCAGGGTACATTAAGTCAGATTTTTAGCGCCTGGTGTTTGTCCTGCATTGGAATATCTATGCAAACAGCACCACAGCGCAAGAGTGTACTGTGATTTTCTAGTCGAGTGATAGCTTCCTCAACGCGAACAGATGGTTTTTCAACGTGGGCTTTTGCGACCATCCGCGATGGCCCACATTGAGAAATCTTGCTGGGAGGTGGTTTAGCGTTGGATTTTCCTTGCTCAGCAACTTAATGTTGCTGAGAGAGTAAAAAATCTGCTTCGTGGATTGAACTTTTTCTGAACTCTATGTCCTCTGCTGAGCACAGAGTGCAGAAACTCCGCAAACTCAGCAAACAGAGCGGAGTTCACTGCCCAGGCCTACTCACAAAGCTCAACCTCCTTTACAATTTCTTCTGCATTCACACAGCTCCGTTAAATATCTTCTTAAATAACTACTTGTTTGCTCTCGTAGAAGAACTGAAGTATTACAACCACTCAAGAAATTTTCAACAATCTCAAATGCATTCTTGACCAGCGGGCAATCTCCAAAATCAATGCAGTTTCCTCCATTTGTGCAATTCGGGCCTCATTACAATGTCAGTCGCAAAGAATCCCAATTATTCGGTTCGTCTGAATACGATTTGAAACTCGCCTTTCCGACTGACTAGGAAACCCTTCCGACCGACCGATTCCAATGTTCAGAAAGCATCCACACTTTCACACTTGGTTCCGACTCCCTTCCGAACGGCATTTGGAGGAACCAAGTCAATGTGTGCAGACTCGTACAGGTCTACGGACTGCGTTTCTGACCAACAGATTACGATGTCGGATTTGGACAGACTTTCTGAATAAGTTTTTCCGACATGGAACGGCTGTCTGAATCTGACTTAGGTAGCCCATAGCTGGCCCCTTTTTAACTGAGGCCCTCCGAATGGGGACCTTGGGGTACTCATGGGTCCCCTCTTTCCAAGCATGCAGAGGATGGCAGCAGCATAGGGTGCTCACCACAGGGATCAAGGTTTCGTCAATGGGAGCCTGTGTTGTCTGTTGGAACACAGGTTCCCATTGAAGTTAATGGGAGTCCGACCGAACGGTGTTCGGAAATATCGTAATCGGTTGGTTGGACTTAGCGAATTCGATTAGTCGGAAAGCATTCTGAGACCAAGTCGGTTGGTATGCTTTCCGACCAACATCGTAATGGGGCCCTTAGGTTCTACTAACATCAATTAATATTGTTAATCACAAGCAAACCTCATACAACTATATCACCAGTGTAGGTGATGGTACTTCAAACTTCTCACTTAAATCCTGCAAACAAGTTTCAATTGAATATTATCCCGGAATAGTTCGGCCATGAGGAGGCTGAAATCTTAAATATCTTCTTTTCTATGCTCTGCCTTTCACTCGAACACTCCAAAGAAAACAGAATAAACCCCACTCACAACCACAACATTTGCACTATTGATACTCCCACCTTCTAAACTGCAATCACCTCCAAGTAGCGCAGAGAATCTTCAAGTTCTGGACATTTGAATCAGTAATAAGGACTTTTAGGTAAGGTGTGGGATATATTTTATAGCTCCAGTCAGAGCGAAAAAAACCTCACTGTGCTAGCGGACTTTGTCAGAGCAAAATAATTTGGGAGGGTAATTTGATGACCAGTGCAGACCCAAAGCTCTACCAACAAAACCCTCCCTTTTTTGGCGTGTGTCCATCTTTAGGAGAAGTGACCTTGCCCACCATGGCAGAATGGAGCTGTAACATATTGCATTTCAAATATAATCATCGAGGTTTGGAATAGTTTTAACGCTTATTATCTCATTAGGAGATTAGTTTTGTTTTTGCCGTTTTTATTCCGATTAGTCAATTTGCAGAAATATCGAGAAAAGGTTTCAATAGAATCAGCATAATGTAGACAGCATGTTCCATAAAGGAAATAGTCTCTATCTTAGTCAAATAGTCCTAACGTAAATAGGAACCCATAAATAGTCCTTTTGGGAAAGAACCAGATTCTAGAGCATTTAGTTAGCTGAAGAATGAACTCCCCATAAAGAGTAGTTCAGGAAACTCAGCCGAGTTCCCTAACAAGTTGCAATAGCAACTGTTAATTAAATCAAAGAGAAGTAATCACAGCAGTAGCTATGATCAACTGAAGGAGAAAGTCTCCCCACAAAAGGATCAGGATAATTGGAAATCACTGTTAGCCGTAGCACATAGCAATCTGGGCAAGAATAAGAGAAAAATAATGCATAATGCATTGAGGGTGAGGTGGCATGGAAAAGGAAGAACGGCCCTAATCTCTCTAACTAGGAACACATATGTTGGACTTGGTCCTTTTTGCAGGGTCATCCCTGAACTTTTTGCCATCCTCCTGTATTTTTCCTGACCTGTTGTTGGTGGTTTTATGACTCTGGGCACTTTACCACTTCTAATCAGTGCTAAAGTGCATATGCTCTAATTGTAAATTGTTGTAAGGGATTAGTGACTCCATGATTGGATTATTTGATTTACGTCTCAGACCCTAGTGCACTGGACCATGTGTGCCCATTGCCTGTAAATCAAATGCTGCTGTTGGGCTTGCAGCACTGATTGTGCCACCCACAGGAGCAGCTTGTAAAATATGGCACAGGCCTGCCATTTCAGAGCCTGTGTGCAGTGTAGGTCTGCCATGTCAACTTGGAAAATGCACCCACTTGCCAGTCCCTAAACCTTCCCTTTTCCACATGTTAGTCATCCCTATGGGCAGGGTACATTGTATGTGAAAGGTATGACATGCCCTGGTGTGTGTGGCATGTCCTGATGGTCAAATACAGCCAATTTCGTTTTTCAATATTGCAAGGCTATCTGTTCCCATAGGCCAGAATGGGGAGTTTGATTACAACATCTTATAATTATAACTGACCCAGGTGACAAGGTAGAACAACAAGTTTAGTATGCCTGAACTCAGAAAGTTAAAATACATCTTTTAGTAGGGGTGATTTTTACATTCTGTGTTTAAAAATATCATTTTTAGAAAGTAAGTATTTTCTTGCCTAACCATCCAGTATGCCTCTGCTAGGTCTGTGTATTCCATGTCTGGTTAGTGAGTGATAGGGGACTGGAGAGGGCCTTGGCTCCAGCAGTCTGATGGGTCAGGACTGGGCTGAATACGACCTGTATTGAATAGAGAGTAGGGGGAGGAGATTGCCTTTCACTTGTCTGAGCCTTCGTAGAATAAAGAGTAGGGGAGGAGATTTCCTTTCAGCTACCTGGGCCAGGTCTGCTTTGAACAATTCTGTCCCCACCTCCTGCCAGGAAGCTGCACCTAGGAGGACAGAACTGGCTTTGACTAGGTAGAGACACTCTATGCATTTAGAGAACAAAGGATTTAGTAGTATAAATATTGGAGCCCCAAACTTTAGATCATTTCTGGGAATCAAGACAAACCTTTGACAAGGAGAGAAACCAAGAAAGCTGAAGGAGGAGACTGCCCCTGTGATGTGTGCTGTTTGGGGTTGGCCTGCAGTGGTACTTATTGGCAAGGAAAGGAGAAAAGGAACTTTGTGTGTACTTTGTCATCTTGAGGAAGATCTCCAAGGGCTTGAAGCTGAGCTTGCCTCCTGTTCTGAAGTCTCAGGGACACAGAGACTTCACCACCAGATCTCCTGAATTTCTTTGCTGGGAATTCTACCTGCAGAGAGGTGCCTGCTACTGTTTTTGAGACCCCTTGAGACTGTGTGTCGCTGGGAGCTGCAAGCGCGACGCAACGAGGAAGACGTGTTTCCGCACCAGCTGTTGCATCACCAAAGATGGCTGTCACCGCCGCAGCTGTTTGCCGCCGCAGCTGTTTGCCGCCACATCACTGAAGAAACGTGCTGCATTGCCAAAGAAGCGTGTTGCATCACCGGAGAAGCATGTCGCAGGGCCTGTAGTGGCTCAAGCATTCACTGGATTGCTGCACTGCTGTTGGGCATGCACGCATCGCATCCAAGGTGTTGCATCGCATCAAAGACACCATTTTGTCACATAGCACATGATCGTCGCATAGCATCGAGGTGCCATCTTGTCGCATCGCACCAGGACGCAGTAAGAAACCGAGCATCAACTACCCACGCAGCAAGGAAGCGGCACATCAACTCCCCTGCACAGCAGTAAGGAACTGACGCATTCACTCCCCTGAGTGTAAGGAACAACCCATCACCTTCTCTGAGACCCTTGTTTGTTTTGCGTGACGCGTCTCAGGTACTTTGAGAGTAAAGTGTTGCATTTACCATCTACATTAAACTAAGCTATTTCTACCATTTTAAAGTCATTTTCTTGATAGTGTATTGTAGATTTTTGATGTTTGGTCTTGTGTTAAGACTAGTAAAGATTACTTATTTTTCTAAACTGGTGTGGTGTCCATTCACTGTATTACTGTATGTGTTCACAAATGCTTTCCACACTGTCTCTGAGATAAGCCTGTCTGCTCGTGCCAAGCTACCAAAGGGGTGAGCAGGGGTAATTTTAGGAGTGTATCCCCCTTTCCCTAACTAGAAGCAAGGGTCCCTATTTGGACAAAGTTGCAAACCATTGCCAACTAGAGACCCCCATTTCTAACAACATATATATGAAAACATAAAACATTTGCAACATTTAGCATGGGTCTTCCAATGGAAGTGGGTCTTCTGATGGTCTGTCCTCTCTCCTCCCATTTGCCATGGTAAACATTCACGCCGGTGAGCAGTTATGTAAACCTTTCTATTATGTCTTGCTGTAGACACATGAAGGAAGGTTCTCATGAGAACCTTTGCAGGCCTATTCTGTTAGCTGTTGTCAGTATCACATTGTGTGGACAAAGGTCTAGTCTAAAGCAATTATACATTTCTATTAGTAAGTCTTGATGAGAACATGCAAACCAATATCAACATTGCTAATACTCTATGCATTATAAAATATAGCAGAATACATTGTTTAGTGAAATGAGACAACCATATGGTGTGAGGAAGCAAAGAAATACATTTCTCTTAGAGCACCACATTTTAGAGTGATGAACGATTTTACAGTTAAAGGATTTGATTAGCAGTTTTCTGAGACATATTTTATTTTAATTTAAAGCAGAAGTCGACAAAATACGTTTCAAGCCTAGTTGTAGAAGCACATTAGGTATTTATTTCAGCTGCACATTTATTTTTTACATTTTCAAGAATGTATCTTCTCCTGTGGTTAAAGCTACATGATGTACTTATGACAGTCTAAAGAATAATTTTCTCTGTTATGATAAAGTTAAATGCCGTTTCTAAAGTTAGGCACATTTTCTTCATTGTTCACCAAGGCAAATTTTATGAAAAATATAAACTTTAACAAACCTAAAATAAAGAAGTTGTTTAATACATATATGTTTACTAAATAAAATGAATAGTAAAGTGATGTTATAGTTAGATGTTGACATGAGATAAAACTAACATTTAAAAAACTAAAAAACACTGAAACGCACAATTTATAGTTTACTAAGCAAACTATAAATGTATCCTCCAAAATCTGCACATGGGCGCACGTCCACCCATGCTCATTGCTCACAAGAAATGCGTATGCGTGGGCGCGCGCAAATGTGCAATTCTCTCAAGCAGTATTTCTATGGCAATGAAGAGGAGGAGGGCAGCCCGGGGACACCACGGTAAACAGGTAAGTGGTTTTAACTTTTTTTAAATTACTTGTAACTTATATCTTAATAGGGAGTGAAGGCGGGTGGAGGGCCAACTCTGCTCTGCTGTGGAGTGTGGGGAGATTTGCCTACTCCGCGTTCTCTGCGGAACACGGAGTAGGCAAATCTCCGTACACTCCGAGGGCGGAGCGGAGTTCTCCGCCCATGGTTATTTATGAGTAAAATTTGAACTTTTTGCCAGAAGTGATGTAGTCCCTTTCAGCCATTTGATTCTGTATAGGACAGCAAAGTTACCTTTGTGAATTAGCATGAAAAATCAATATACCTTGCTTGATGGGTCAGCATGAAACTTTCCATGAAAGAGCCGAAGTGTTTGCCCTTTAACCTTTAGAAACACTGTTCCAAAGTTATTAGTGAAACTTGTTACCAAAGGAATTTAAATGGAATGCACCTTTTAGAATCACAGCAATGAACCCCTGCATTTGTTATAGCTTGTTTGAGTTCAGCTCTGGTTATCAAGTAATATGAAAAAAGGTGTTGGCCACTCCTTCCTTTGGTGCACATTTCCAATTGACTGTCACTGAGGTTGTGAGTAGGTTGAAAACAGGATGTGGGAGCACACCGCTGACCTCTGAGGCAAGGTTCGCCCTTGGCATTCTGTAAATGCAGTCTTTTGTAGCTCGCTCAGATATTTTCGAGTGTTTCACCAAGGTTGGCACAGATAGTGCTGATCTCTAGACACGTGTTTCTGGTTTATTAACCGCCATTAGTAGACAATACAGTCTTTTATTTTGTGGTTTTCTGAGTAGGCTGCCAAATATTATATCAGGTCCGGTACCTCTCAATGGTGCGCAGGTGCTTCATCCACGAGCTTGTCAACTCAATGACTCACAGGAGTACTTTAAATAAAAAACAGGATGTGAGAGCACACCGCTGACCTCTCAGGCAAGGTTGGCCCCTGGCATTCTCATGGAATGCCAGTTTAGTTATCTCTGGAAACTACAACACAGAGCTATGTAAATGCAGCACAAAAAGGGGCACTAATCATAATGTAATCAGTTTCAGAAAGTGCCTGGAAACAGTAGGGCTTAGGATCCTAAACGGCACCACCATAGAGGAGTCTCCAGCATCAATTACTTTTTAAAGTGGTAGGAAAAGTTCACCCTTAGACTTTACAGCAATCAGCTAAGCAGCTTTGAATCAGGAATATCACTTTCACAATTGACCCCATCCAGAGAATGGTCACTTCCCCCAACCCATCTGGATGTTGTACAAGTCCATGCAATTGTATTCGACAAACAATGTAATCTCCGTTCCAGTAACTTATTATTTAAAAAGCTAAAAATGGTGTGTCCCAGGGATAGAGAAGATGATATTAGAAGTCTACCACTGTGGTGGTACAATCGAGACTATTAAAACCAATTCAGAAAGGCAGGAAACAAGTGAATGGAAAGAGGCATGGGCACTTTTAAGTGACTCACTATTAATAACATTTTCAGCCAAAATAAAACTGCTCAAGGGCATTAATGAGCCAATGAACGCGGGGCCATGGAGGGAAGTCTGGCACAATCAGGAACTACGAAGTCAAAAATCTAAAATACTAGAAACAAGATATGTGGAGGGGAGGAGACAAGATGGCATATTGACGTCGTCTCTGTGATCCAGCACACGGAGGCTCCCGAGGTCTGACCTTCCCTGCTTGCTTATGGTGATCTTAGCTTTGACGCAGGAATGATCTACGATGAAATTGAATTGAAACGAAGAAAGAAATACCCAGTATAGTACAAGAGAGAAATAAAGGAAAAGAAAAAGTGGCCCGACGAATAGCGTGGTTACCAGTGCTGGATGCAGGCAATCGCGAGGATTGGACTCAGGTGCTCCCCGTCCACGTAGGTGGCTGTGTGGCTGCCAGCTCGGCGTTTTTCGTTCCGCTATTATATCGGATCTAATTGTTTCCGAAACGCTGCCTCATCTGGGGATATGAACTGGGGTGGTGTGGAGTGCAAAAAACGATGGATTTAGGCCCAGATCTCTGTACTGGGGTGAATGTATGACATTGTTCTTCATTCTGCCCATCAACTGTTGTTTTTTCATCTGGGGATATGGCGCCATCAAAGAACTCAGCCCAAGAGACTCGTGCGGCAAGTCGTCAGCCGGTACCGGTGAGTTCAGCTGCGATCACGAACTCAGTCAGGCCAGTGGGGCTCCCAGGGGGAGGTCAAGCAGCGGGAAAAACCAATATTGTGCACATTGTGGACACTAATAAAGAAAACGCAAGATTGGGTAAACCAGTCTTGCGGTATTTACAGCCGAGAAAGTCAGCAGAACTTTCTGAAATAGGCATAACTTCCCTAATAGCAACAAACTGGCAGAAACATTTATTAATGGCATAGTGAGCAACAAAGTATCGCTGAGCCTGCTACTCTGGGCTCTATGGGAGTAAGTCAAATACAGCAGCAACCTCACAACCAGGTGCAGACTCTAGAAAATGGAAATACGGCCGGTACACTCAAGGAAACTATGGAGATGGAGACAGTAGAGGCACTAGGGGCTGAGACTGAGGACGGGGTCGTGGAAACTCTGGGAAATCATAAGAATAACAAGAGTAAGGAGAGTAAAGAGATTTCTAATGACGATTCATTGGAACTTGGCGTGCAATCTGTTATCTTTGCGGATGGTACAATAGAGCCCATACACTTAGGAGAGGGCGTCAATAATCTTAGGGGCAGATTTATGTTGGTAATGCGCCACGTTTGCGTCACGCAACTGCGGCGTAAACGTGGCGCATCCCTACGACCCATTTACAACGTGACACATCTAGGCAGATGCGTCACGTCGTAAAGCCCTGCGCCACTTGTGGGCGTTCCGGCGCAGGGTGGGTGTCCCGGGGCAGGTGCGCCTCGCAAAAGTGGCTGAGTGCAATCTATAAGATTTCACTCAGTCACTTTCAGGCCAATGCTGTGTCAAAACCCTGCACCTGCTTGAAGCAGGCGTAAGGCTTGACGCAGCAATGGACAGATAGGGCACCCCCGAGCCTTGCTGGAGCTGCGTCGCACTTGCAACGCAACTCCAGCAATGCGCCACCTTTACGACACAGATGCGTCACGCATCTGTGCCGTTTTTGCCACATGGTGCGCCACATTGTAAATGCGGCGCACTACGGGTGGCGGAGCAGCGGCGCAAAATAGCTGGCGCATCCCTGGGGATGCGCCAGTTATCATAAATCTGCCCCTTAATATCTCCGGGTCGCTGGAGTCAGGGCAACATAGTGTGCTGGACCGGGAGTATATACTCCGGATATCTCACCGGCTATCTTACCTATTGAATGTATAGCAATTGAAGCTGCTGCAATAACCAGTGATAATAGTATATTGCTCAATCCCAGGGTGATTCAAGATGAGGAGCAGATGAGACAAAGCTCCACAGACTTATCAACTGAGCAGCGACCCCACATAGATACAAAGGGAAAATTACTGGTACTTGCGACCCCTATACTAAAGAATTTGAAATTCAAAGTCGGGAAAGACGTGAGGAAGGTGCAAAAAATATCTAATATGGGGTTGGGGAAATAGAAAGTAATGCAAACCAAAGCGTCATCAGACAACAGTCCTATGTGGAAATGGGTTTAGTCTAAAGGTGGAATCAAAACTGTGATAGCCAGATTGTCGGATGTTGGTTTATTCGATGGCGGAACTGGTGGTACTGGTGCAGTTATAGCTGTGGATGGCTCTGCACCTGAGTCAGATTCAAATACAGTAAGGCTACCTGAATGGTCAAGTGATGCAAGTTACAATGGGCTGTGCCCAGTGTCTGGACCCTCTCCATCTCCATTATCTCTACTATCTCATATGTCTAACAAAGTTGAAGAAATCCAGAATGAAGGGGCTCGGGATAATGAAGCCGCAATATTGTCAATGATCTTACAAGCTCTGAAGGATAAAAGGGAAGAGACACGGGAGCTCTTCGCTCAAGTTAGAGCAGATAATCATAATATTCAACAAACTCTGAAAGATGTGACGCCAAAAGTTGGGGCCATGACGGAAGAGATAACGGAGTTGCCTGTACAAAAGAAGCTACAACCAAAACAGCAAGTGCAGTCCTGCAGCAAGAAGATCGACTTCCGAACATGCAACTCAAATTGGAAGATTTAGAAAACAGACAACATTTAAATATGTTTGGAATACCTGAAGGTCAAGAGGGATCAGATCCTAGAGCCTTTATAGTCCAGATTTTGCAAAAGGCTTTCACATATCTCGGTGATTGGGATTGCCAGATGCAAAGGGCTAATAGACTTCAAATGGTTCAAAGTTGGCAAGAAACTTGTTACCAAAGGCCGTTTTTGCTCTATTTTGGTAACTTTTTGCTGCGACAAGCAGGTTCTTTAAAAGCTGGCCCTAGGTCGCCGATAGCCGTGGAGTCCTTTTCTATGTTTTTTCATTCAGATTTCTGTAAAGCCACAATGGACAGGAGATGGCAATGAAGACAGTTAATTGACCCATTAAAGGACACAGGGGCTCAAGTATTTTTTCAGGAACCCGCCCCTCTGAAGATCATGAGAGGAGGGCAACAATGTTTCTTCCTTTCTACATCAGAAGTGAAAGAAACGCTGTACAAATGGCAGAAAGAGGGGGCTGCTTAGATTCCTACTGATTTTTCTTCTTTTTTCTTTTCCTTTCTTCTCTTATTTTTTTGGTAACTTAGAGCAGGAATGTGTCTATCTCAGGAGCTATTGTCAGGACTGGGGTCCAGATGGCTGCCAATTCAGCAGCAGCTGTAACAAGGGCATGAGTCCTCCTTCTAGAAGCGGGGGAGAGGGGCTAGGGTTAGGGGGTCAGGTAGGGGGTTATTGGAGGTGGCAAAAAAAAGAAAAAGTTAACATGAGGGTATTGAGAAGGGAAGGGAAAAAGATTAGGATGGCTATGAGCTATGTTAAGTTAATTGAATCAATTAATAGAAAAAAAGCAGGGAATTACTTGTGAAATGGAGTGGGTAAAATGTTTAGCTTGGAACGTAGCAGGCTTGAATAGCAGGAATAAGAGACGGTAAGTCACTGAAGAACTACAGATGTATAACCCCCAGATAATTTTGATATCAGAAACGCACATTCCTTATAAAGACCAAAGGTTTATTAAAGCAACTAGGATATGATGTGGTAAATGCTTCTGAACGTGGAGTTGCCATTCTAGAATCATGGAGATCTGTCCAAGGGTTACTCCTGACCACAACCCCATCCTCCTCTCATTTAAGATCTCGAGAGAGAGAAAGAGACCCAGACTCTTTTCTTTCCCTAGATATCATTCAGACGAAGACTTTGTGGTTCAGATTAGGGGACACCTTAAGGAATTTCTTAAAATAAATATTGGGTCAGCTTCGCCTATCATAGTATTGGATGCATGCAAGGCAAGCATCAGGGGATTCACCCAGCAATTTATATGGAAACAAAATAAAGAGCGTAAAAAGGAAACAGAAGCGATTATTACAGCTATTCGCATGATAGTGTCAGACGAAGTCTTCCTCAGGATCTGATGTGATGCTATAAGGGCCCACCTCTCGATACCTCCAATTCTGATTGTAATAATTACACAGAATATTGAAGTGATCAAGCGGGGGGAAAAGGGGATTAGGAAGGGAACAGCTGGGAAGGAGATCTGAAAAGGAAAAGTTATTGTTGCAAATATTCTATTGCTTTGCTTGACCAAATAAATAATATTAATCAAAATGTCTTTTATTCTCTCTAAAGACCAAGTTAGCCTATTAAAGAAATCTACTTCAGTTTCAGTAGAAAAATGCTGTTCTTACATATGTGAATATGCACTAACAATTTGACTTCCTTACTTGATATGTAGTTTTTTCAAGCAGGATTTTTAGAAGATTATACACCAAAACAAAATATACCCACAGAAATTTGTGTCTTAATTGTATCTATAAATAGTTCCTTCACCCACTTCACAAAGCATATATAAATCACTGCTTTTGTCTAAATTTGCAATTATTCCAGGAAAATTAAATGCACCACAATTATACAAAGAACAAAGAATGGTGAATGCACCTCAATTACACAAAGAATATCAAATGCACCAAAACATAATTAGAAACTAACATGAAATGCTTCTTTAGTCATACACCTTATTCATCTGAATAAGCATTATCTCAAAACTTCTTGAATTTGACCTTGAAATCTTGAATTGACTTTATTTTCCTCCTACCTGTAGAGTACGACCTACTCTACTAACTCGAAGGACGTGACAGCTTCACAAGACTCTCGAAGACGATCTTCACTGAGGAAAAAGGCCAGAAACTGCTGCACCGCTGTTGAATTCGAAACAAAACTGCTCCCGAATCCGGTCAACTCTCCGCTGCTTCTCTGCAATCTGAAATGGCTTCTCAAAACCTGAAACAAGAACGGAGCTCCAGAGACAGCCTGCCACTCCTTCAAAGTACGCAGAATAGTGAGCACAGAAGATTGGGCGCGGTCGCGTACATCGACGTGACAACGCCCTTGCCAAATCTCACTCACGCGACTAGGGTGTGAAACCTCACGCATCAGGCGGACGCATGCGACTAGGGTGTGAAACCTCACACATCAGGCGGACAATACGTATAAAATAGGCGCATTGCACAAACTGGGACAGAGCGCAATGATCATCCTTACAAATGTAGTCCTTTTGAACATTTCTGCCACCAACGTCCTCCCAGAGATATCTGGTGCATTTTACCACATAATGGCACCAGACATGGCGGAAGATAAAATCCTCTGCTGAGTGGGGCGGGCCCTAGACCGCAAGTCGCCCTAGTCCTGACAGATAGAGAGTCCGCATGCAGAGGCAATATTGAGAGGTCCCATAAATACAAAGGTACTGGGGTATACTTTAATTGATTTGAAATCAGCATTGAAAAAGACATTCAGGGAAAAGAGTATAGCAAAACTTAGTAAATATTTGTTAGAACAGTATGAGAGTGGGAACAAATAGGGAGGATTCTTGCATTTAAAGTAGCAGATGATAGGGCAAAAACCATTATAAAGGTCATGAAGGGGTCTAACAGTACAATGTATGAACGTCCACACCAGATATTAGAACAGTTTGCTGAATATTATCAAGCGTTGCATACACCAGAGATCCAACCAAAACAGGAGGATATATCTAGGTATTTACAGAATAGCTCATTGAAATTTATGAGGGATGAAACATCTGAGTTACTGGCAAGGGATACTACGATAGAAGAAATTAAACTGGCAGTGGGCGCTGTGCCATCGGGCAAAGCGTCAGGAGAAGACTCTATACCTTTGGAACTATATAAGATTTGTATGGATGATTTATTGTTACCCTTTAGTAAGGTAATAAGATCTATCGGAATAGGAGGAAAGGTCCCGGGATCATGGAATATTACACAAATTGTCTTCTTTTTTTTAAAAACAAGCCAGTGGACGAGTGTGGGTCATATCGACCAATTTCAATTACAAACACTGACGCAAAGATTTTTGCTAAGATCTTGGCGACCCGTCTCGCTCCAATAATGTCCAGTCTGGCATCCCCTCACCAACATGGGCTCAGTCTAAGGAGAGATACCACATCTCATGTAAATATGGCTGTGACAGCATTTGATGTGGCAAATGTAAAGTCAACCCCACTAGGTATGATTCTATTAGATGCTGAAAAAGCTTTCGATCGAGTGGGGTGGGACTCTTTATGGGCCACACTCCTAGCATTTGGCATTAAAGGCCATTTTATGAAATAGGTACAAGATCTGTATGATTAACCTAGTGCTAAAATTACATATGCTGGGCTACAATCTCCCATTTTCCAATCTCTCATGGCACTTTCGAGGGATGCCCCGTATCGCCATTATTATTTGCTCTATCTTTAGAGCCATTTATCTTGGCTTTGCAAAACCAGACACAAATTAGCCCTTTTATACTAGGAGCAAAATCTCTTAAAGTCATTGCGTATGCAGAAGACATTGGAGTGTTTTCAACAGAAGAGGGAGAGGTATTGAAGGGGATAGCCGAGTAGGCAAGGAGGTTCCGGGCAATATCAGGTTATAGATTAAACACTAACAAAACTCAAGTTCTACTAAATTATAAATCCCCGCTCCAATACAGGGAGTTTGTTCGGTTGCTACTTATTTGAGGGTCAGAGTGACCTTGAGGATAGATAGGATATTCTTTCTGAATTATGAAACATTATTGAAAGAGACAGCCAAGTAACTCAAAAAGTGGCACAAGTTGCATATAGGCATTGTTGGGCGAATAAATATAATAAAAATGAAGATCTTGCCCAAATTTCTTTATCTGTTTTGGTCCATTCCCCTTGGGTGAATAACTCTTTCTTCGAACGGTTGGAAGGGATCTTAAGCAGCTTCATATGGGGTTATAAGAAAGCGCGTCATGCAATTGATCTACTTAAACTCCCCTTTGACCAGGGGGGTCTTGATTTTCCTGATTATAAAACATACTTTTGGTCAGCTTTTATTGGTCATCTCCGTAGCTTAATCAATCCCATGAGTAATATTTTCTCTCATAAATTTATGTTAGGTGAAGAGTATAACATGTTTTTTTTTAAACTAATGACCCAAACTATTACAAGAGGGTTACATTTAAAACCGCACGTGATAGTGTAGCCATTTGGCGCGCTATTTTGTTTAAATGTAATACATTGTTTTTTCATGGTAAACTCCCCCTTTGGTATAATCCAGGCCTGCAAGAAACTTTTCACGATGTGGTGGGTAAATGATGGGCTAGCTACGGGATCATGTATTTAGGAGACATATGATTACGGTGGGTTCATTTTGTTTGAAGGACTGCAGATACAATATAAACTGCCAGATAGTATGCAGTTTAAATATTATTAGATTGACGATTATCTTATACAGTGTTTCAATTTGATAAGTGTACTTGACTCTGATATATGGAATTGCTTATATGCTACTAACGATAAATCATCAATTAGCAGAGGATATAAAAGTCTGAGTACTTACGGATTGGATGACTGTGTTAGAGTAGCTGATCGCTGGAGCAAAGTTATCGGGACATAGGTCTCTGCTAACACTATCTCGCAAACTTTCAGCAGTATCAGCAGGTCTGTACATTCGCCCAACCTGAGGTTGCAACAGCACCGAACAATATGTCTATTATATTACACCGGAAAGAAGGGCGAAATGGTCATCTAGTTATCTGGCTAGTGAGACAGTGTATCGCAGGAACCAAAGCAGCTATGTATTCGGAGTCAGAACCAGTGGGAGGGGGGAAACCTGCTAGCCAAAGCCAAATACAACACAAGTCCAGCCTCTGCAACTCGATCCAAACAAGTAAACTGCGATATGCACAAGGTTTCTATGAACCACGACCACACAACCGCTGTGCTGGAAGTTGAAGAAGTGATGGGGATTTCAAAGAAATTAAAATCTGAGAGTGCAGAAGGACCAAATGGAATGCCAAATGCACTATTGAAAGGAGATGTAACTTACTGGGACTGTTACTTTGCCCCATTGTTCAATTATTTTTACCACACTAATTGTATTCCAGATTCATGGAAAAGCAACATCTTTCAACCCATTTTTTAAAATAGAAATCCAGAATCTCCACTCAACTGTAGGCTTATAGCATTAATTGACGTTGAAGCAAATCTCTATGCATTCTTCCTACTTCAACATTTAAAAGCTTGGGCAGACGAAAAACAACTAATACCACAAATTCAGACAGGATTCAGAGTAGGTATGGGAACGTTAGCAAACTTAACAGCACTAACCCTCTTAGTTGAGAACGACAAACACAAAAATTCAGGGGAATTGCTTCTTTAATAGATCTCAAGTCTGCTTTTGATTAAGTGCCCCATGATCGATTATGGATAAAATCGGAATAATCGGGGCTTTAAATAAATCTTTTAGGACAATTATCGAATTATATACAGAAAACTTTCCCAAGTTAAGATTGGAGATGGCGACCAAGTCACAAGTAAAATTACCACAAAGAATGGACTTAAACAGTGATGCTTCTTGGCGCCAAGCCTGTCTAATTTATATCTTGCAGACTTGGTAGAGGCTCTACCAAAGGATAACTGCCATCCGCCCATCCTTGATTCAGAGAAGCTAAGTTGCCTCCAATATGCAGACAATATCATCCTACTGAGTCAAACACCATTAGGTATGCAACACAGCATGATTGCTCTTAAACACCGTAGGGAAGATCAAGGGTTAGAGCTAAATCTGAATAAAACTAAGGTGGTTCAGCAAGTTGAGTCCAAATTTAAGACATACTTTTAGGTGTTTAGTGGGGAAAGGTGGAGGTAGCTCCCTCCTATAAATATCTGTGATATACAGTGGTCCATCGAATGACCCTTAAACATCATCTAACTGCAACCAAGGCAAAGCACAGTCGCTAATCTATGGGTCCAAAATACTAAAGCCGAAACTGAGTTGTCCATCTTTCAGCCATCTGTTAACTGTAATGTCTGCTCGGCGAATGCCAACGGTGACCTTTGGTGCAGAAACATGTGGGGACAGGAAATAGTCACTCTAAATAAGATGCAAGCGAATGCCTATGAATCTGTGTTTAATATCCCAAAGTCAGCTTAACACACCCAAGTATTGCTAGAGTTTGGTTTGAAAAATCAAGCATGTCAGTGCAAGAGTGTATTTATCAAATTGTGCTGGAGAATGGTGCTCCAGAAAGAGGATCCATTACAAAACTCTGCTGGCAGGAAATCGAGAAGTAACAATGTAGCAGCCTAAGAGGCTCCTAGGGAAACCACTTAAATCAGGCCATTAGGGATCAAGGTTTGCAAGGAGCTTGGGCAGCAAGCATGGACACACAGGAATTCAATTGAGCGTTAGACACTTCAACTCGGATCTCATCTTACCTTACAGACAAGAAGAACGTATTTGTACGGAGTTGTCATGCCTGGACAATGATAAATTCATTAAAAAAAGCCTGCACCCCCCCCCCCCCCCCGCTCCCCCCAGGAGTATTTGTCAGAAAAATGTTCGCAGGTATTAAAGCATGAGTTCATGGTATTTCGTTTCGGCAACATGTAAACAAAAGATCTTATTCACTTCTGGAAATATCAGTCTCAAAATCCAACTTGTTGACCTTGCGGATACACTAGAAGACATTTTCTGCATTTGTCCAATACCCTTGGCACAAAGGAAAATACTTCTGAAATCAATTTTCAGGGATCTAAAAATGCGCTCTTGTAGCGTAGCGGTAATTACTTGCCTAAGTGGCACATCAGTTGCCCGAGTTTATAGGGGGATAACGTTCTTAATGCCACTAATTAAAGATCTGTCTAAAAAGAAAGAGTAAAGACTTGGGTAAAACGGGATCTCCTTCAAAGTGCAAAATTTGATGGTCATTTATTTTAAGCTACTCCTGTGTCTTGCTGCAAGACACTCGAAACCCAATTAAAAAAAAAATCCCAATAGCATGACTGTGAATGTGCAAGGCGGCAGAACCATCCGGTCTTTAAACAATGGTAACATAAGACATGGCCAAATGGAATGCATTGTCCAAGGTGTCCTCCTCACTCCATGTGTGCACAGTTTGTAGCTTATTACTTAGATGATTCAAGCCTTCAAGCCTACTTTCGAACAGTGAGGCATATAGAAAATAGTTAGATAGAAAATAGTTAGATCTGATGTGGGCCAGTACGTAAGTTCACATAAGGCATATGTTTGTTTTTCCGATTTGCACTACTGATAATACTGTAATTACTTGTTATGCATATTAGTATTTAACTGCCATATATTTTGCACACATTTGGAATGCACTGTTTAAAATGTAATGGTTTCCTGGAGTAGTTTTGAAAGTTTTTGTCCTTTAAATGTAATTGATCCGGTTTTATTAGTATGCAATGGTATTAATTAACTATGCAGATAAACTTGGCTTGACGTGTTGCCTCCACTCCTACACTTACAATATAGCTCAGTCGTTTCACAAAACAACTCTGCAATATAATTAATCCTATTCAAGCAGTATAGTTTACAATTAGGGACTGCGCTGGGAAAATGACAGAGCAGAAATAATGTGCAATTGATTGGCACAATGTTATGCCGACATAGTTTAATGTATTCTGAAACCAATCTGACTTGCATATTAAATTTAAATGGAAACAAAATATTGAAATAATTTAGAATTGACTTCAGTGACAGTTCATTAAGATCTGCACGGGCGAAACAGCTAATGCATATTAACATGGGTACAGTGTTGCTTACATGATGTGGGAAGGGCAAAGTCACTGGGGTCTCACTAGTTTGAGATTTGACAAACCCCTTGTCAAAGAAAGGGCACCCTAAGCATTTCCCAGAAAGGAGTCATAAAATATTGTTAAACAGAGAATGTTTATTGCGATTTCTCTTTAATACTAATCATTAATAGTCGCATCTCTTACGTATATTAATTACATGAACTCAGTTTCCCAGCAATGTGTATGTAATAAGTTGTATGACTTTGCTGACATATAAACGAAACCTTTGTTTCTTTTACACCTAGGGCCTCATGCATTGGCGTAGGGCAGCACCGCAAGTCATTTTGCTGCACTGCCCAAAGACAATGTGAAAAGGCAGGAATGCACCGTATTTATGGAATACAATTGATTCCTGTCCTTTCCCCCTGTGCTGGCACAAAAGTTGTCAGTGTAGGCACCCTGCACCATGGTTCAAGGGTGCCTCCGTTGCAGGCAGGATTGTTTTTATGCAGTAAGGGGCACCTTCCTGCACAAACACAATCCCAAGAAGTGTTTTGATCTTTCTATGTGTGCTGAAGAATGCAACACACATGGAAATCATTCTAAGAATTGGAGCGATGAGTATGGTGTTGGACTTTTGAATAGTGAAGTGAGTTACAAGGTGAGCTGATGGGGTATAGAGGTGGATAATAATTATTTTATCAGGTTCTATTTATTGGAGCAATAAAGGGTATCACTAAAATAATAGTTACTCCATTTTGTACCCAGGAGGATTTGTACTTATAATCAAGACGGCATCGGATTTGGGTGCCATGAATGAACTCTTTGGTTGGAGACATGGTTGAGTTGAATTTCAGGTGAGCTAAGGGTTGTCAGTCATTTAAGGGTGATGGGGTTGCAAACAAAGTAGATGTATACAGATGTCTAGACTGTTGAGAGAATTTAGGATACATGACATACAAAAAGTTTAGAAGAATAATTTATTTTGTATGCTCTTTTTGTTTTTGACAGGGAATTGTTTATACTGGGGACCGATTGGTTTCAACATAGACAAGACTTGATGTCAGAGTTCAAAGCTGAGGATTCAAATTAGTTGGAGGTGAAACTTTTTTGTCCTTGTTCATAGAAATATCCTTTCTTATACAGGGATAATGTGATTGTAAACATATGTGACATATTGAATAGGTTTTAGATTTTACCCATAAACTCACCTATTAAAGTGAATCTGATAGTAAGAGATGAATAAAGAATAGGTAGGAATTAACCTCCTGTTTGAATATATGTTTCTCCATGGCACTTATTCAGGTCTCACCAATTTGTTTAGACTTATGTTATGTCTGCATAGTTTGGTAAAAAGGCAGAGTAGAAATTGCATGTTAGAGTTGATACCATTCACTGTTGTTTATGTATAGATGGCCAATCTGCTATGTACTAATTGGATGTTTTTGTTTGAATTATGTTTATGTACTTTTTACTTTACAGCCCCGATGATGTCCCAGGTGGGGAATGAAACGCGTCAGCTGTTATTTGTATTAAATACTTGGCGAGTTGGCTGACATTGATGCATTGACTGAATAAAGAAAACGGAATTGCACATTATACTACTGGAAGATTTTCTTTGGGACTTCTTACAACTATAAAATGTGTTAATAACAACTTAACTCAATACTAAAACGCTCCTTCAGGACGAGGTTGAATGTGTGACAGATTCTATCAGACTAGGATTTGCCTTTTTTGTTCTGATACAACCGATGCAGTTTTGTCCTCAGCTGTGGAATGACTCCTGCTAAACTGTAACTCTTTCCCTTTTCAGTGAGCAGCTGCTACTCCGGGGCATTATTTTAGGTCAGTAGGTTACCACGCAGAGGAGTCAGATATTAACTCATTAACTTCCCGATTGATGTATACATTTGTCGTAAAACGTCTGGCCAGTTTGAACTAATGATTCATGTTAGACATGGTATCCTTGGCATGGTTCTCCTCTAACCTTTTGCCTTCAAACCTTTTGTTTTGATGACTTAGTTTTTGCTGGCCTTAGGCCTGAGCACACTTTATCACTGCTAACTAGTACAAAAGTTTTTATGCTCTCTGTTAGAAATGGGTGTCTCTAGTTGGCAGGGGTAGGTACCTTTCTCCAAGTAGGCTCCATTCTTCCTAGTCAGGGTAAGGGGGATACACTTAAAAAATAACCCCTGCTCACCCCCTTGGTAGCTTGGCACGAGCAGATAGGCTTATCTCAGAGGCAGTGTGTAAAGCATTTGTGAACACACACAGTAATATAGTGAAAACACTACAAATGAACACCACACCAGTTTAGAAAAGTAACAAATCTTTATCTAAACCAAAACAAGACCAAAATGACTAAAATCCACAATATAGTAATACAAATATGACTTTCAAATGTTAGAAATAGTTCAGTTCAAAGCAAATTGCAGATGTGACACTTTTCACACAAAGTATCTTGGATGCGTTGCGCACACAAACATAATGGGCCGCAGGGAAGGTGATGCGTTTGTTCCTTACAATCAAGGAATGTGATGTTTCAGTTCCTTGATCCTGGGAAGGTGATGCGTTGGTTCCTTACTGCTGCGCAAGGGAGGTGATGCGTCGGTTCCTTACTGTAGAGGAGGTGATGCATCGGTTTCTTACTGCGTGGGGAAATGATGCATCAGTTTCTTACTGTATCCCCCAAAGATGCAACAGATCTGGCACCTTGATGCAATGCGACAATCCGGGATGATGCATGTGTTCTTGAAGCAGCACACCAGGGCTTCCGTCAGAATCATTGTGGTGACCTCGGACTTCGAGACCTGTGCAAACGATGTGGCGTGCAGTGATTTCTCGAGCCGTGGGCAGGTGCTGCGTCGGTTTCTTTGGCGATGCGTCGGAAGCAAGTACGATTGTGTTGCGCTTCTCATCGTTGTGTTGCTTTTCCATCTCCCAACAGCCAGAACAACCTTCAGAGACCCAGAACAGCTACAGTCACCTTTTGGCAGGTCAGAACTCCCAACAAGGAAGTTCAGTGGAGCTGTGGGTGAAGTCGTTGTGTCCCTGAGACCAAACTCTTCTTCAAGCCCTTGGTGATCTTCCTCAAGTAAGGGACACAGCAAATAGCAAAGTCATTTTCCCTTTCCTTGGCAGAAAGTAGCCACCGTAGGCCAACCCCAGACAGCAGCAAACAATACAGGGGCATTATTCCTCCCCAGTTTCTCCAGCTCTTCTCCTTGGCAAATTTTCCTCTTGATTCCCAGAAGTGATCTAGAAGTCTGAGCTCTGGGCCCCTCTTTTTATACAGTAAATCTCTTTGTTCTCTAGTGCAGCCCTTTGCCCAAGCCCTTTGCCCAGCAGAAACCACTGCACCTCTCTGGTGCAGCTTCCTGGCAGGAGGTGGAGACAGCATTGTCCTTGGCAGATCAGGCCCATACAGGTGAGAAAGAAATCTCCCCCCCCTATTCTGAATGCAGCCCAGGTCTATTGAGCCCAGCCCTGACTCACCCTGGAAAGGCAGGACACACCTCAACCCCGCTAATGGCTGTCTGAACAAACTGCACATTCTCAGCCCCTGTCACTCCAAATGCAGATAGTCAATACACAACCTAGCAGAGGCACACTTGATGGTTAGGCAAGAAAATGCCTACTTTCTAAAAGTGGTATTTTCAAACACAGAATGTAAAAATCACCCTCACTAAAAGATGCATCTTAACATTCTGATTTCAGGCATATCAAACTTTACTTTCCTATCTTGTTCCCATGGGCAGTAATGCTCATAAGATGTGATGAGCAAACTCCCCATTCTCTCCTGTGGGGAAAGATAGCCTTACAATAGTGAAAATCGAACTTGGCAGTATTTCACCATCAGGACATGCCATACACATAAGGGCATGTCCTACCTTTCATATCCACTGCACCCTGCACACAGGGGTACATTGGGCATACCTTAGGGGTGGCTAACATGTAAGAAAAGGGAAGGTTAGGGCCTGGCAAGTGGGTGTACTTGCCAGGTCGACGTGGCAGTACCAGACGTGGCAGTACCAGACCCTGTGCAAGGCTGCCTGTGTAGGTGGCACAATCAGTGCTGCAAGCCTACTATCAGCATTTGGTTTACAGGCCCTTGGGCACACACAGTTCACTGAACTGGGGACTTAACAGTAAACCAAATAAACCAATCCATAACAACAATTTACAAGGGGAGAACTTGCACTTTGGCGCTGAACACTAGTGGCAAAGTGCCGAAAGCATCTAGACTACTAAAAACAAAGTCCAACACACAGCAAAAACACAGGGGGTAAATGCAAAAATACAGGTGAAACCCACGCCAATTATGCCAGGTATAACACTCTCTCTTTAAAACATGGTGAAATTGGCCTACACTCTGACTCTGAAGAAACTCATGGCTAGGTAAGATTCAACTGCCCACCCTTATGGGCGATCAGATAGAATGCCTTGACAGGGATATATCGGAGGTTAAAGTAAGTAAGGCGATAGGTCAACTAAAGCAAGGGAAGGCGGCAGGGCCAGATAGCCTTCCAGGGGAATTATACCAGGTTTTGTGTCCGGTCTTAGTAACAACATTGACTGCGTTATTCAACGATATTTTTATAAATGGGTTAGTGCCTCCTCATTCGTGGAGTGAAGCAACCATAGTCCTTATACCGAAACCGGGTAAGGATCCAACTGATTGCGGGTCCTATCGGCCGATCTCGCTACTAAATAATGATTATAAGATCTTCGCCGCTGTGTTATCAGCACGGCTGGCAAGCGAGATCGGCTCGATAATTCATGAAGACCAAAAGGGCTTTATTAGGGGGCGCCAGTTGGCGGACTTAACCCGGGACTTGGTTGCGGCGATAGATATCGCCACAACTTTTTCCTTACCCTTGGCTACATTAACCCTATACGCCACTAAGGCCTTCGATAGGGTCAATTGGCCCTACCTGGCGGCAGTATTAAGGAAGTTTCAGCTAGGTGAGAATTTCTGTCGAACCATCCAGCTCCTATACAGAGCCCCCACCTCCAAGCTTTTAGCCAATGACACACTTACAGAGCCATTTAAAATTTCACGGGGAACCAGGCAGGGTTGTCCCCTTTCCCCACTCCTGTTTAACCTTTATCTAGAGCCTTTTGCGCAGACACTGAGAGAGGAACATAGTATTACCCCCTTTGAGTTTAATGGATGGGTAAAGTGTCTGGGTATGTATGCGGATGACATCCTTACCTATACGTCAGACCCCGTTCAGGCCTTCCCGACAGTTATCAGGAGAGCAGAAGAATTTGGGCAGATCTCAGGGTGCGAGATAAATGCGGGGAAAACAGAAATAATGGTATGGAATATCAACAACACACAACTGGATATAACCTCCTCAATGCGCTATTTGGTAATTAAGATCACCCAGGATGTTAGTAATATAGCACAGGCCAATTTGGATCGGGTTTCTGAAAATGTCGGGCGCTTTTAAAAGCATGGACCTTTCTCCCTTTGACGATCTATGGGAGAGTGAGTGTTATAAAAATGTCAATTTTACCTAAGCTCACATTCATTTTTAACAGCATTCCTTTAGCCTTTGAGCCAAAGCAAATCATGAAATGTCAACAGGACATCAATTCATTCATTTGGAACTATAAGTCCACCAGGATAGCTTGGAAGAAACTGAGGAGGAAGAGGGAAAAGGGCGGGCTCTCTCTTCCAGACATACAATATTACGCTTGGGCCTTTCAGTTGTCATTCTCCAGAATGCTACTGAAAACTCCAACAGATTTATCAGCAGGGAGAATGTTTAAGGCCATGTTAACTGGAACGGGCCTGCCAATGGACGTTTTTTTATTTACATTCAGAGAACAGAAGTTCTTCAAAAAGGTGAGGCTGAAGGTCTTGCAGTCGCTGGCCGAAGCCTGGACTAGGATTAAGAGGACTGCAGGGCTGGCCTACTATTCAAATCTGGCTCCAATCTGGGGGTCTCCGGGGCTCCCCCCGTGCTTGGGTGACAACCTCTTGATACCCCTAAGAGAGGGGGGGGATACTGAGATGGGGCAACTTGATGGCAGGCGGGGTACTAGTACAGTGGGATAAATTGTATGAAAGGGTCGGCCCAAGACTATCAAGGTTTAAATATATACAACTTGTAAGCTGGTCTAGAGAGCTCCTTCGAAAGAATGCCCTAGTGGGGAGGTGTAGTGTGCTAGAACAACAGCTTGTGGAGAAACCTCCGGGGGGCAAAGAGGTGGGACACTGGTATTGGGCAATCTTGGAGGAGGTGGACGGAGACTTTGACCTTCCGGATGAACTGTGGGCGGAGGACATGGATCTTCGAGGGGAAGAATGATGGACAAGATTATTCGCTCTTCTTTATAAAACGGTCAAGCCTGCATGGTTGAGGCGGAATCACCTGTTCACGGTCCATCGAGCCTATTGGTCACCACAAAGGCTTGCAAAGTTTCAAGCTGGTAAATGTTGTAACAAGTGTAGTCTCCAGAGCGCATCGGATGTTCACATGTTTATGGAGTGTCCCCCCAATCAAGGCTTTTTGGGCAGAAGTCCTGCTTACATTGGGCTCGATAATCAAGGTAACCTTACCCTGCACACTAACACTGGTAATATTTGGGATGGATGATAATGTTACTGGCTCAGCAAGGTCGCTGCTGTTTTATGCAATTTTACTCGCGCGTCGACAGATATGTAAATTTTGGGTCGACTCCAAGGCGCCAACACATGCCAGTTGGTTGTCATCCCTACTTGAAACATCAAAAGTCGATCTGGCTAGACCTTGTAGCAGTAATAACCTCATATTTTGAAACCTCTTGATTTCTTGGTGTTTGTGCTCGAGTGTCCAACACAGGGTTTTTTTTTTTCCCCCGGGTCCTATGATTACGCCTCCAAACTCCAGGGTACACTGTGGCGGTTTCGTTAGATATGAGCTGGGCCTGGCGGTAGTTCCTACTTTGATGGAGTCTGGATGGGTTTGGCAGGTTGCCATTTGCCATCAATGCCTCAGTAAACCCAGATCTAGTCTCCCGCCAGGCTGATATACAAGGTTATGGTGGTGGTGTGTGCGCTCCATCCCTGGTCGCACGATTAGGTGGTTGGCTATATAGTTTCTGGTTCAGAGGTACAGGCAAATGAGGACAAAAAAAATAAGGAAAAAAAAAAAGAAATTGCCTTACACTAAATTGGCATATTTAATTTAATTATAAGTCACTAGTACACTGATATTAAATTAAATGCTACTAATGGGCCTGCAGCAATGATTGTGTCAGCCACTTAAGTAGCCCTTTATACATGCCTCAAGCCTGCCATTGCATCCGGTGTGTGCAGTTTTAAACTACCATTTAAAATTGGCAAAAAACACTTTTGTCAGTCTCAAAACTTCCTTTTTAATACATATAAGTCACCTCTAGGGCAGGTGATGGATAGTCCAGAGGACAGGGTGCAATGTATTTAAAATGCAGGACATGTACTTTTGAGTTTTCCATGTCCTGGTAGTGAGAAGCTCTTACATACATTTTTCATTACTGCAAGGCCTACCTCTCCCATAGGATAACATTGCAGATGCCACATTACATTTAATAAGTTATAACCTAAAAGTGGAAGCAGGTAGACAGGTTAGGTTTAGTGTTTTTCAGAATTGTGGTTAAAAGCCCTCTGTAACCTGTTGCGTGCGTCGGATGGCACCCGGCCGTCCGACGTCACGGTGGACGTGTGCGTCGGACGGCCGGGGCACGTCCGATCTGTGCACGCGTCAAATTTTCAGGCACAGCATGGGAATTTATGCCGCAGCCAAAGGGGTAATGGTAAAGTCAGATTTTCAATCGCAATTTTGAAAATGCCACTTTAAGAGAGTTGGTGTTTTCATGTCCTAACCATTTGGACCTGGATGTGCGCATGGATAGGTGATTAGCAGCACTGCACAAATCGACTGATTGATTGATTGAGTGCCTGCAGGCTGTTCCTGAGTCACATGACTAGGTGTAGTTGACAATTGGTCCTTATGTATTGCTCTCCGACAGTGAGACAAAGGGAAAATAGGTGTTGGCAGGATGGGCCACTCTGCGTTAACGAGGAGGAAGACCTCACATTCTCATCACAAAGATTTGTCTGAACACTCTCACAAAGGGTTTTGTGACCCCAGACAAGGAGGAAGGGAATGCCTGACACCTCAGGGGGGTGGAGTCCTATGGAGGTTTCCTCCACTTCAAAGTGGCCACCAGGTATAAATAGTGAACCTTAGACCCCCAACTCTTCAGTAGACTTCTGTACCTGCCGGTGCTGCTAGGGTGAAGGACTGCTGTGCTGCTGAAAGAATGCCACTCTGCTGGAGCTCTTCTCTGAAGGACTGCTGCCCTACTATGCTCACATGTTTCTTGCTGTCCTCTTGCCTGGGTGAAAAGGAAGGACCTGAAACTTTGAACTCAGGACCCAGTGTGACTCCAAGGGCGAGTTGGCTGGGCTCCTGATCAGAAGGCTCTGGGTCATAACAAGCTTCCAACCACCTTCAACCCAGCACCTGGACTCTGCCATCTGTGAGTACTGCCCTCCCATCTGCTGCCATCCTAGTCCTTGTCAGCCAGACGAGTCCTTGTGATCAATTTCATGCTTATTTTGGTTCATCTCTCGACAGCCCCAATTATGAATGCTAACACAGCGCATCAGTGTATGGTGATCAAGCAGGTGAAAGAGAGGGGGGTTGGGAACAGCTAGGAGGGAATCCTAAAGAAAGAGAAAGAAAGGTAAGCCTGTGATTTGCTTTGCTTTGGGTTTAATGATACTCTCCACTTGTCCCACAACTTACCTGAGAATAACCATGTGTACTCTCTGTACGTGATGACGGGTTCTTACCTTTTCCAGCATTAAAGACCTCCTGAGTGATGATTCTCTGACAAACACAACACTTACAAGACAGGAATTATTGCTACATTCTAATGCTGGCAAACTGTTTCACTTAGAATGTTTTATTGACTCCACATTACAACACTCACCACATAAGAAGCGTAGCTTTACTTCACAGGAGGTTTTTCTTATGCTGTAGGTGATTCGTCTCATCCCCCCCTGTAAATAGCAGGAAATCAAACACGGTGAACAAAATTATTCTTAAGCATATCTCAGCACGTCTTTCCATACATGCACAACAGCCATGGCACCTATTAACCCCTTTGCCGCTGGGCAAATTCCCCCGTGACGTGGGGGAGGGGGGCGGTGCTTGTGACGAGCTCGGCTCGTCATGCAGCACAGTGGCGCTGTGCTCATGACGAGCTGAGCTCGTCATGACCACGCCTGTTTATTGGAACACCCAGCACAATAGGGGAATTATCCCCGCATGAGCGTTCCATGGGCGTTATGACGAGCACAGCGCCACTGTGCCTCATGACGAGCTGAACTCGTCATGAGCGCCCAAGGTGTTAGTGATTAACAGTCCTATTCCAAGAATTACTCGCAATGCCTTTGTAAGCAGCTTACTTGTGCAAAAAATGAAAAATACACATTTGGAAAACAAAATTAATCATATGAAAAAAGTTCCAAAGTTAGTACCTTGTTTTGAAAAATGGAGGCCAAATTCAGAGTCTCCCAGTACACTGTGTGCTAAAATTAAAAGTCAGTGCTACGGCTTGGAGAAAACATGAAATCTTCTATTTCTGTGGACAAAAAGTCATCTACTGTTGTAGGTGAAAGTTGGAATGCCTTGTTTAGAAGATTAGCCACACATAGATATGAACTATCGCCTTCAGCATTGATCGCTTCAGCAATGTTCGTATCGGATGTTACCGCGCACCTGATAATTCCTCTCGTATCTCAGCAGTTGCAATTTGCGTCTGTGAGATCTCAATGAATGCCATCATCAGGATTGGTAGCCGCTGGGGACAACACAGAGCATGGGTCGTTACAGGGTCCAGCAGAGCATCAACATCTGGAGGCATGACTGATGGGAGTGTTAAACAGATGTCTAGCACCCATTCTTCTCCGCAAAGCAAGCAGTGTGGAACAGGTAAGATGCAATCTTGCCAGATTGGTCTGAATGACAGAAACCATGTGGTATTTACTTCTCGTAGATGAGGTAAACCCAAAATTTGATTGATGCGCTCACAACACTTCTCTCCAGCAGAGCTCTCTCCACAGTGAATTGGGTGTCGCTGGTGATTTCGCTTGCCAAAAGTAGGGGCAGTCTGCCAAACACAGAGTGCACAAAGTTTGGTATGATTCTGAGGACTGCTTGAAAAGGTGCTAACAGTCCGGAACACACGGTCCTAAATACATGTACAATACTGCTCATATCAGACATGTTTAAAATACGACCTAACATTTCTGAGAAATGTATAGGGCAGTTTGTATTCAAAAGGGCATGTATCTCGGCAGAAGTCCTTGGGACTTGTAGATCATAGGTTTCTTTGACCGAGGTCAGTGGCTCTGTTGTTTGCAAAAGAATGGCTTTCATTCTGCTTAGAGTATCAATTTGTATAGAAGAGATGTTCAGTGAAGGCCATAAAGACGACTCCCTGGCTGTCTTGGTTTGTGGAAACTATACTTGCATACAGCAAGTGACCCTGGATGTAACTGTCACTAGATATGGGATACCTGGCAACATGCTTTAGCAGCTGTGATCGTTCAAAATGAGGTAACTTCCATTTGAAAGTTGTCCAAAAATTGGATCAATCACTGCAGAGGGTGAGCCTTGCAGGTGACAAGATAAGTTGTTAGAAGAACCATCGCAGTCCCCGTGTAAATTATTACCCTGGCAAAGGAGAGAAACGCTTAGTGCGTTTTCACAGTTAGTACTTCTAAGGAACACTTCACTTCCCCATCTCCAACATCTGTGAATGTATCATAAATTCCAGGATGTCTAGATGTATTCTTTACCCATCCTTTCATATTTGCCTGCTGGTATGTGTTTTAGGCAATACTGAAAATAGAATATTGTAACGGGCAGAGGGATTTTACCATGTATTATCCACTCAGTAACTGGTTTCTCTGCAACTGTGAATGGTAATTTCTCCAGTTTTTCAATGCTCAGCACTGTATAGTCAGCTCCCCTTTGTGCCAGTTTGATCTGTTTGTCAGTGAGATTGAATTCTGAAAATGTTGATTAAACGCCACGGCACATGGTCTGAAAGCAAGTTTTGTAGCGTCAAGCCTAATAGCATGATAGAAGGTAATTGAGACTGACCATCTTGCAACAGGACCAAGTCCTGTTCCGTGATGTCTATGGCAGAAAACACAATGCTGTCCAATGAATACATCCTGGACGACAGAGTTGTTAACCCATTGTCTACTACAGAGAGAGATTTCTCTAAATGAATACAATCAATTTTTCGTATTCGTTCTGCAGTCTCTGCTTGGGTAATCTTCCATAATTCGTTATATGCAGCATATATACCAGCATATATGGAATGTTTTTGACGCTGTTTTCTTGGTACCAGCAAGAATTCCCTCAGGACATCCAGCGCATTCATAGAGAGCCTTTCCAAAGGAACCCCCAGAGGGTAAAACCTAGAAAGGTTCTGGTTAACTTTCTTACCTACTCTGACAAAGAATCCATTTTGAATATTGCGCTGAAACAGAAGGTCGTATACGCTAAAGGGTTCAACTTTCAGATCAGATCGGATGTATCCAGAACCACACTCGACAAACAATGGGAGCTAGGCAAGAGATTGGAGGCCTTTAGAAGCCATGGGGCTGTTGCTCAGTTGGTATTTCCGGCAGCATTAAGAGTTATATACATGAATACTATGCATAATATAGGATCAGTGCAGGCTGCAGATGAGCTTTTGCTGACCATGAGTAGGGGGTCGGGCCCAGCTAAGTAGCCTGGGCTTTTTCATATCTACCTTGCTGGGTCTCTTGCGGCTTTTCTTCCTTCTTTTTCTGGTTTTGACAGGCGTACTAACATTTATTCTATGATATGTTAAAGAGTATAGATCCTCTACAGGCACATGACATAATGAAATAGAAATAAAAAAAATAAATAAAAAAAGTGGGAGATTATCAAAATAAAATAGTGGTGGGTAAAAATGTTAAAAAAAAAGATAACATATACAATTTTAAAAAAAATGGGAGGGAAGGGGGAAGAGGGAAGAGAAAAAGGGAGAAAAAAGAGAGGGGAAAAAAAAAAAGTTATGCCCTAGTACTGGTTATCACATTCTGGTTCGCACAGTGACAGGCTTGGTGGTCGCTCGAACTTAAGGGTCACATTTAGGGGGGGGGTTAATTTCACTTAGCATAGAGTATTATGTTTTAGGGCTCTAAATTTTTGTTTTGTTGATTCCTTCTTTGGTTACTGTCCCCGGGGTTTGTGGTTGGTTCTAGCGGGAATCCATAGCAGGGTGCTATCTCTCTGGTTTTCCAGATAGATAGAGTAGGGGTTTCCCGAGGGAGGGGGGTTTGGAGTGGGAGGGGAGTTAGGGGGGGTGGAAAACTTAAAAATTGTCCTCTAAAACGTCCTCGAAAACATCCTCGAGAGGTGAAAGACAGGTGTAAGCTATTACATAACTTATGTACGGGAGTATGGCAAGATTGGTCATTGGTCCTTGTGATTTTGTTGCTTGGGTGGGAACTCTAGCACAATGAATAAACTCCGCATTCTGTCCTGGAACACTAATGGTCTTCGAACTTGTCCAAGAAGAAACAATATAATGCAATATTTACGAGACTCGGCAGCACAAATAATAGTGCTCCAGGAGACACATGTGGCAAAAACCAAAATACTAAATCTGTTGGGTAAGAATACGTGGATAGACTTCGGTGTTGTCACATCACAATCATCACATATTAGGGGAGTGGCCATCCTTTTTAAAAAATCTATTAGGGTGAGGTTGGTTTCTAAGCAGGTGGACCCATACGGCCGATGGGCCATAGCCTCAGTTATTATCTCAGGTTCGCCATTTACTATAGTTGGAAACTATGGCCCGAATAAGGATGATCCATCAGTTCTATCCACACTCTTCTCACAACTATACCTATTCCCAGAGCCGTTTATCTTGGCAGGTGATTACAATGTAGTCCTTGACCCTGTGCTGGATAAATCACCTTCCAATAGGGCCAAAACTTTATCTAAAACTAGGATTTTTTTGTTAGACAACATGAAAGCACTAAATTACAATGATATATGGCGGACACTTCATGGGTCTCAAAGGGGGGTCACTTTCAGGAACTATAAATTTCACCATCAGTCTCGTATTGATTTCATTTTGATTAGTCATATCTTGGTTAAACAGGTTAAGTCAGTGTGTCATTTACCTTTCCATCTTTCTGACCATACAGCCATCCTTCTTGAGCTCGAGGTCATGTCCAGGGCCTCTCTAAGAAACTGGTCCTTCGATAGGTCAATCCTTGCCTCATTTGACATTACAGATGCACTAAACCAGGAAGTTAAGTTTTTTTGGGAGAGTAATCAGGGCTCTGCCCCACCTGTCATCACATGGGATGCGTTTAAATCTACATTAAGGGGGTATCTAACCAGCAAAACTGCATATAAAAACAAGATATACAGGGAATCAGTAGCCTCGCTTGAATTGGAGATTGAGGGAGTTCAAGCAGAAATCAATAGGTACCCAGATACATCTGGGGCCACATTAGAGGACTTGCAGGATAAGCTAACGGTTTTAAAAGATCTTTCCTCAGTCTTGAATGTGCGGGTCCTGGAGAGATGGGAGGCCAGCAAATTGGCCCACTTTGAAAACGGGGAAGGCGCGGGTAAGCTCCTGGCCTGGAAGGCGAAGACAGACAGGGTCCGAAATAATATTAGTTTCATTAGTAAGGATGGTGTAATACACTCTACTGATGAGGGAATTAGTGGGGCTTTTAGGAGCTTTTTTAGCGAAATATATTGTGAGGACAGGAATGTACAACCAAATCAAGCAATGGAATGGTTGTCAGGGATTTCCCTTCCTGCCTTATCACCAGAACAAAGAAACGCCCTGGAGTGCCCTTTCTCATTGGAGGAAGTACGGTCGGCTGTTCTTAATAGCAAAAAAGGTAGGGCTTCAGGACCCGACGGGTTACCATCTGAAATCTATAAAGTAATCTGTTTAACAATCCTTCCCTATCTAACGGACCTGTTTAATATTATTCTGCTGGAAGGTGCTTTGCCCCCCACTTCTTGGGATAGGGCCTCCATAACTTTGATCCTAAAGCCGGGCAAACCAGCAACTAACTGTGGGTTATATAGGCCGATTTCAATTCTCAATACAGATTATACAATTTTTGCATCTGTGCTAGCAAATAGACTGGGAGCGGTGGCAAATAACATCCTGCACATGGACCAGAAGGGATTTGTAAAGGACCGGCAGCTATATGAGCTGACCTATGACCTCATCGGCGCAATAGACATGGCCACGTCTGCATCTCTTCCTCTTGCAGTTCTCACGCTCGATGCCACAAAGGCCTTTGATAGGGTAAATTGGGTGTACCTATTGGAGGTCCTGGAAAAGTTTAACTTAGGTGATAATTTTAGGCGGGCTGTAAAAACTTTTATACAAAGACCCTTTCGCCTCATTATTGGTTAATGGGGAACTAACAGAGCCATTTAGTATTACGCGCGGAACCCGCCAAGGGTGTCCCCTTTCCCCTCTTTTGTTTGATTTATATATAGAACCTTTTGCCCAATTAATTTGTGACAACCCTAATATTAAACCTTTTATTTTTGAAGGGTTGGAGCAGAAAGTCGCATTATATGCGGATGATGTTCTCATTTTCTCATCCGAGTTGAGCTCGGCGTTTCCAACAGTGATAGCCATTGCAGCAGAGTTTGGGGCAGTATCCGGCTATGAAGTCAACGCTTCTAAAACCGATATCATGGTTTGGAATCATCCTGTGCCGGTGGCAGGGGCACAGCCTAGCTCTATCCTGAGGTTTTGGGTTTAAACATCTATGCAGATATTAATAAGATCGTCCCCTTAAATTTCGCTCTCGTGGCTAAGGAGTGTCGTAGGTTGATGAGAACATGGTCAGCTCTCCCTATCTCCCTGTTAGGCAGGTCTAACCTGGTTAAAATGACTATTTTACCTAAGATTATGTTTCTGTTTAGCACTATCGCTCTTTTTTTTGATCCATTCATGATTGCAAACCTCCAAGCCGAAATAAACACATTTATATGGAACCGTCATACACCCAGATTAGCCTGGAAGAAGATAAGACGTCGCCGAGAAAAAGGGGGCCTTGCGGCACCAGATTTGCAGTATTATGGATGGACCTTTCAACTCTCTCACGTCAGGATGCTTTTAAAGACCCCTAATTGCACTGGGTGTGGGAAACTATTTTCAGCACTTCTTAAAGGGGAAAAAGTTAGGCCTGCAAATTTTTTGTTAAAGTTTGGTGACCCCAAATATTTCAAGAAAGTCAAGCTAAAGGTATTGAGGGATCTAGCTAGAACATGGGGTATTTTTAGACGTGCACTAAAACTTGATTACTATCACAGTAGGGCTCCACTTTGGGATTCTCCGGGCTCTCCCTCTTGGCTCTTGGATAGTCTAGCTCTACCTGTTAGAGAGGCAGGTCTTACATCATGGGGGGACCTGTTTGTCGAAGGTACTTTATTTTCATGGGAGGCTTTGAGTTCAATAATAGGAACGTGTTTCCCAAGATTTAAATACCTTCAAATTCAGAGCTGGGCTCACGCTCAAAGTCAGGGTAGGGGCAGATTTAAAATAGGTGCTGAGAGTAATCTGATATCCCATCTGATAGATAAATTACCTTTTAAGAAAGAGATCACATTTTGGTATAACCTCATGATAGACGAGACTGATGGTGAAGTTTTGCTCCCCCGCTCGCTCTGGGACACATATATCACTAATATTGATACGGAGAGCCTGTGGCTAGAATCGTTTAAAATTCTGGGGGACATTGTGAAACCTTCATGGCTTCGTCGCAACCATCTGTTCACTTTACATAGGGCGTATTATTCTCCATTACGTTTATCAAAATTTCCTAATAACGCTCTGGTTGCTTGTCCCAGATGTGGTTTGGTAGCCCCATCAGATGTACATATGTTTTTCGAGTGTCCATCCCTAACATCATTCTGGAATGAGATCTGCGTGTCCCTCTCCTTGGCTGTAGGGTCTTACGTCAGACCTTGCCCAGTGTTAGTCTTTTTTTGCATTTTCCCAGAGCTTTGTGGCATGGGTAAAAAATTGGTCTTCTATGGCTGTTTGCTGGCTAGAAGAGAAATATGTAAACGATGGAAAGATAAGGCACCTCCACTTCTAACAGATTGGCGTGCTTCTATGCTACAGACGTCAAAATTAGATATGATCAGAGCTGGGAACCCAAATAAGAGAAGATTTTGGCTTCTATTGAATTGGTAATCATGGAATATAATAGCATGTTTTTTTTTTTCCCCCATGTCCTATGATTACGCTGCTTGGAAGGGTCTCCTCAACTGGTCCCCTTTGGCTACACATACCCTATAAGGGTGATTTCGGTTACAGAGTGGGTATTATATAGCAGCATGTTAGCCTAGATGGTACCACGTGACGAATAAGAGGTTGATGCTATGCACAGCGGGGTACTCCGGTAGGAATCGCTAATATCCCCCCCCCCAGTATATCTGGGTCAGTATTCCTGTCATCTCCTCTATCTTTCTGTTACTATATGGTCACCAAGGGCGAATATGAGGACAATAAAAAAAAATAAAAAATAAAAGAATTCCCTTAGGTCTGCGCCATCTTTGAGTAAATATAAGTGTTGTTTTACATCCTGTAGTGTAGCTTTCTGTAGCCAATCAAGGCATAGCTTCCCTACGCTGTATGTTGTTATTACCACTGGATGCTGGCCTATTGGTTTTGACACCCTGTGTTTGTTTAGGAATCGATCTTGACAGTTGTTTCTGTCTATGGGCCAGAGCAACCATTTGCTTCCATCTGGATCTGATCTGTTGTGATGCAAAATATTATATACTTCGACCTCCCCCCACGTAGTGCTATTACTCGCAGGTATAGGTATGGTCGGTGTGTTCATGTCTTTGATCTTGGCTAACCCAAGGCAAGACATTCGTTGGACAGTGTCATTCAAAAACATAATTTGCTCAGGGATGATACAGGCTCTAAACAAAGCTTCTACCCCCTGCACTTGCCAATTTTTCGTACCCCAGACAGTTTTTGTCTGAATGTCGTCTTTCCAAAAGTCGAAACCCTGTCTAGACAGTTGGGCAATAAAGGCTGCAGAATAAATCTGTTTTGTATTGGTTAACATACTTTTCATTCCTGTTTTGTTCACATTTGTAAATTAAAATGATTCAACTTTGGATACATTGAACCCTGAAAAATACAAAAACTTATTGAGCTACCCTTTGGAGATGTAGGACAATGTTCCCATTGGTTATATATATATATACATTTCTAGGCATTGCAGATTTGTGCAAGAAATGATGACTATAATGGTTATAACAATACATTTGTTCATAGTCTGATGACCCTTCTAAATATTCATGATTTGTAAATACTGTGGACATCTCTAGATCAGACATCATATTATTAACAGTCTTGAAGTTCCAATGATCAGAAAAGGTACTCGAGGTAATAAAGTAGCTTAATTAAGTCTTGAATAAATGTGGAATCTTCAACAGCTCCGATGGGCCAAAAATGTCATATTCCGTTTTGTCCCAAACTGTACCATCTTGCATAGGAACGGCTGTGATGTTCACTGCTGACAAGTCTCTTTGTTCATGATGGGATGATTTGTGTTGCTTCAGAAGTAAGTTCACTTGTTTACTTGCTGTGTCCATTTTTACATATCTTCCATTTATCAGCATACTAGAGTTATTACCAGAGCTAACCAAAGTAGAAGAAAAAATATTCCCAACACAATCCAAAGTTCAATTCATGGTGAAACAAGATAAGTCTTTTCAGGTGATGAAAAAAGTCTGTTGCTTGTTCTTTGAATTTTCTTTTTGCTGGCTTCGTTTCATGTTCACTGGGATCCTCAGAAAACGTATCAAAGTTAATGAAATAGCCAGAGGCAGTTCTGTCAATGGTTGGAATTACATCCGGATTTGTGGAAATCGCTGGAACCACTTGATCACTTGATACGTTTGTGTAGACAGGTGTTTCATGACAAACTGTTATTTGGGTCTCAAGAGGTACAAGTTCCATAGCTTTGTTGCTTAGTCCTTCTTTTCTCACTGCAGATTCTTCAATGGTGATGAGTCTCTCAGTTTAAACCTCTTGGATTGCAGCTAGAGGAGTGCGTGTGCTATATTGGCGGATTCCACTTGGCCTACTGCTTAGTATCAGCCATATAATGTGGTTTGATCAGGTCATTGGACACAAATCTGTTCTCCATTTTACCAGCAAGGAGCAGCAGTAGCACTGTTCTTGATCCGTGGATTGCTAGGACAGGTACTGGTTGTCTGTTTCAGGTTTGCTGGGATCCTCAGAAAATGTATCATAGTTAATGAAATAGCCAGAGGCAGTTCTGTCAATGGTTGGAATTGCATCCAAATTTGTTGAAATCGCTGGAACCACTTGATCACTTGTTACACTTGTGTGGACCGGTGTTTCAGGACGAACTGTTATTTGGGTCCCCAGAGGAAAAGATCCATAGCTTTGTTGCTTAGTCCTTCTTTTCTCACAGCAGATTCTTCAATGGTGATGAGTCTCTCAGTTTGAACTTCTTGGATAGTAACTATAGGAGTGCGTTTGCTACATTGGCGGAGTCCTCTTGGCCTACTGCTTAGTATCCGCCACAATGTGTGGTTTGATCAGGTCGTTGGACACAAATCTGTTCTCCTTTTTACCAGCAAGGGGCGGCAGTAGCACTGTTCTTGATCCGTGGATTGCTAGGATAGGTACTGGTTGTCTGTAAGAAGGCCCAAATTCCTTCTTGTCTGCGATCTTTTTTCTAACTAGATTACCAAGCTTTGGGATCCAGACAGGCCTTGCTGGGATGGTTGCTTTTTCCCCAGTGGTGGTTGGCTTCAGGAATAGGTTGCTATGTTTCGATCTTACTTCATTTAAGTCCTGTAAAACAGCCAAATTATCTTTGATATCAAATTTCTTATTTTCCACTACTGTTCATGACAATAAAGGTCCGGAACCAACATTTTTGTCCCAAATAGGACCTCATATGGAGTGACATCTCCTAGAGAACTTCTTGGCAAATTGTTAGGTGCACGTTGAACCCCCAATAAGATGTTTGACCCACCCATCACCCAGAACCTAATACCCTAGCTGTTATAGACTGCTTTATGTCCCTGTTTTTTCTTTCCACAACAAAATTTCTCTCAGGATGGAATGGAGAAAAGTACCGCAATGCAACACCTAAACTGGCCATGACTTCTTTGTAAGCTCGAGAGCTAAACGCAGGGCCTTGGTCAGAGTGTAGTGTGCATATTGCATATGTGCCAATAAAGATTTGCAAATCTTTCATAACAGTTCGAGAATCAGCCGAGTGCTGAGGCCACATCCAAAGGAACCTTCACTTAATGTTTATGAGACAGCATTTGCCCAGAGAGAAGCCTGCCTACCCCAGTGTACCTAACCTAAGTGTAGTACGAGGGAAGAAGTAGGTGCTGTTTAGCTATTGTTTAGTTTAGTTGTGCCAAGAGTTGCAAAAAGTTTCTCTACGTTCAAATCAGCTCCATACCTTAGAATGAAAGAGGTTGGTATCTCGTTCCCGGGATTTAATCTCCAACATCTAACAGGAATATTTATTCCTTGAAGGTGTTTAGGAATGCCAGTATTGACGTACAAGTCGGGCAGAGCATACCAAGATTATTGGTGTCACCTCACCTCTTCAAACAAACACCTGATCAAAATGAGCTCCCTTCATGGAGACGGACAGACTCAGCAGATTGTAGGTAAGAGGCTGCTCGAGCTGCATTTGAAGAACGCATTCCTCGCTTCTCTTGCCCCGATATAGCTACATCTTTTTGAACATGTGTTTCTTACTTATGGCAGCTAAGACCAGCTTACTTTCTGTTTCCTTTTCAGACTGTGAGCACAAGTTGGTCTATTGAAGAGGTGACTTGACATCAATAATCTTGGTATGTGTTTCCCCTTTCTGGCAATACACGCCTTCCTGTTTTAATTTACGCAATGTTGTGTCAATGGGTCCTTCATTTCATGTTTAGATTATTTCACAACAGTATAAGAACCTCGGAGTCTATGTTGATCTATATAGAATATTCTATCTCAGTTTTTGTTCTCCTAGGAGTATGCCGATTATATAGTAAGACGGATTCATTACGCATTTTAAGTTCTGATTATAATCAACACTGTCTGATACATTCTGATGGCCCTAACATGTTTTGTAGGTGCCAACCATCAGCTCTCTGTCCTTGTGAGCCTAGGTGCCCCATTTCAACGGTACAACTCCCAGTCAAGGGTGTTTTATGGTAATTGTTTTGTTTCACTTCTACCCCTTTCACAATTGTTGAACCTAGATCCACATATGTAATACTAACCACTTCTTCCAGGTGCGCCTTTGTTTTAGTCCTGAGAAGACCCCGCCGTAGGGACCCTAATAGCTTACACTCTATCGGAGTTCGAGACGTCGACTATGTTACTGTTCTATGCCAGTCTCTATCAAAAGTGATTTGTAACTGTAATACTGTATTTCCAATCATGGCAATGTTAACAATTATCATTATAGTTTGTGGGTGAAACAAGCCATTTCCACTGAAATTAATTTTGGGATGATTACGATGTCAAACAATAGGAGAGTGTCAAAGAAGACAAAAATATATAAGCACTAAGCACAGAGAAAAGATCAACCTATGTGATTCACATTGGAAATCAATAGGAGTTTACTAAGAAGTTCTCACTCACCACCCTGGGTGGTGACATGCTTTATCATCGGGCCCACCAGGAGAAGCTGAGTGCCTCCCTGGTGTGCTACAACGCCAGAATACTGCGGAGCTGGGTTTTTTGTGACACATAGGTTGATCTTTTTTCTGTGCTTATTGCTTATATATTTTCGTCTTTTTTGACACTCTCCTGTTGTTTGACAAAGATTGACCCGGGGGACTGAGAGTGCCCCACCTTTTTCCCTCTCTCTCAAATTGTTATTAATGATTACAATGTCACCACCTTTCCCTTACACCTTTATAAGCCTCACTTGATGCACTTAACCTTCCCCTCCCTTTCTCCCACTGTTGTGGGGCACTTGCTGTGTAAAGTTATCTGAATTATATGCTGATCGACCACCACTCAAAACTTTCAATGTGATTAAATAACATTGAACAAATAATCCTAGTAACTGGTGCACTGGGGCCATTTTCTCACTGTACTGGAATTTTTCTGCAGCAACAAATCAGATTCAGCAGGACCTCACAAAGAAGGTATCCAGCTCATGGAGCCCTCTTTGGCTACAGCCTTGCCCCGCTGAAGGATATCCGAGCTCAAAAAAACTGACTAAGTATGAACGTAGAAATCATGACCGGACGAAAGAGTCATAAGTATCCGACCACTGCGAGGACTACCCTGGGAGTAAAATTTGAATTTCTTCCTCTCTGAGCTTTCCAAAAAGCAATACAGTGACTATATCCAACAGCTATCCACAGAGCCCTTTTTGGTTACAGTCTGCTGTCTTGTCTCGCTGAAGATTTTGGACTTCCATTTTTAAGGCTTAGGGCCTGATTTAGATCTCGGCGGATGGGTCTCTCGTCACAATGGTGATAAATATACTGCCTGCCAAAATATACATCCTATTATATCCTATGGGATTTATATTTCTGCAGATGAAATATCTGTCATCGTTGTGAGAGAGTAACCCATCTACCGAGGTCTAAGGCAAGCCCTAAGACATCATGTAAAACTTTCAACTGGATCGTGCCTAGTTACTGTATCCAACCCCCGCTTTATTGCATTCAGCCTCAAATTGCACTTAGGTCCTGGTTTACTATGATCAGTTGACTGAGGTTGGGGATTAATGCGTTTTGGTGCCATTTTTATTTAAACTTTTAAAAATTCATATTTCCAGTTCCCCTAACTGAATTTTTGTAGTTTTGATGTTATTTTATTTATTAAAATGTTCTTTGTTTTTCTAATTTTCAATGAGATTTTTATTGTGTTGTCACTTTATTGCTGTTTTTGTACTGGATACATTCTTTGTACTTTGCTTCTGAGTTAAGCCCATCTTCTCTGTGTCACAGCAACCACAAATATTAGCTCAGGTAACTCAGGGAAAGCACTCTGATACCTCCGGGTCTAGTAACGCTATATAAAACTTTTCAAATAAAATAAAATAAATGAAATAAATCTAGGTTCACCCAGACAAAGACTGAGTTTGTTGCCTAAGGTGGGTAGTCACCCTTCTATGGTACAAGCTCAGTTTCTTACGATGATCGACAGTATAACACAGGGACCTTATTCACAAACTGCACTACTGGGAACGTTTACACTTTAGAGTTAATGTACTACTTTTCAGTAGTCATAAACTGCACTTGTGTAGTTGCACTTTTGTAGTATGGAAACGTTTATACAAAAAAATAGCACTACACCTTGTAAACTACTGGTACTGGAACACCCTTCAATAGATAATAATGGAAATGAGGTCTTAAAATAAAAACCCATAAGAAATATTGTTGAATTAAAATAGATTAGTTAAAGTGTTAAAAATATAAATAAATAGAAATGAATGTAATCTAGTGGGCTAATCTTCACTGAATATATTGTTAAATATTTTATAATCGAAAAATACATACCCTTTTAATATTTTTTTAAACTTTAATTACTATTTATTTATAGCATTTTTTAGTGGTGGCCTTCCTACAAAAGTGTAAATTGATACAAAAGTGCATTTTGTAAATACCAAAAAGTTGTAAACTTACTCAAATATGCAAATGTACTCAAAAGATTAAGTTACTTTTGTTAACCAGGCCGTAGGTGTTTAATACAATCAGTCCAAACCAAAAAGGAGAAGCGTAGAGGTACTGATAGAATCACCCTCCAAAGTAAGCTTTTTTAACCACAGAGATTCTATCAAAAAAGTGAATAAGTGATATTTTTTGTAATTTTAACCGTTTATAACAGGGTGCTAGGCTCTCTTTTACACATGGAAAGATGGGAGCACAATGTGCTTGTTAAAATACCCCTCACACTCTAAAAAACCAGGTAGAGTCATGCTTCATCATAGGGGTCTTCCCGCCCCTATAACGGGACGGGGCGTGCTACGACCAAACGAAATACGCGGGAGCACTAAGATGTGACAGAGGCTATGTGTGGGTGCATAGGTGTCAGTGAAGGTGTAGTGACCTAACACTAGTGGGTGTGCAAAAAGTGAAAAAATTGAAAAGAGTTAAAAATTCCCTGGCTTGGTAGAAAAAAACAATTTTATTAGCTTCTCCAGCTGGGAACATTAAGAAGGGGTTGTGTGGTAGAGCATTAGCTACTACCTAGTCGACATGTTTCGTAAGCAGTCCCCTACTGCTTACTCATCAGGACCAAAAAACGATCCCTACTGTTATTACTCAGTTCTAACAAGTAGTGCCTACTGTCCTATAAACAACCAACAAAAATAAGTTGGCTGTTTTGGCTTCAGGGCATGAGTTGGCCCAGGTGAAGCAGAAAAAATCGACCTAATGTGGTCTTTATCTCAATAGTTATCAATGCCCCATGAGTTTGCAGGCGAAGGGTATTCTGCGCAGTTTAATTTCTGCCAGAGAAAGAAATCATTATTCCTACCCCCGTGCTCCTTTTGCTTTCAAAAGTCCCTTTGTTAACTTTTTATCACAGTGTACATGTCTATTCCAAACCTAAAGTCTATATGTAGATTTAGTATAGTTCATTGTATTGCAACATTCATCTTGAAATGTGTGTATAGATTTCCAAACATTAATCCATCTCTGTGCTTTCCACTTCTAGAATAAATTCTTGAGTTCAGAAAAAAGTTAGCCTCTGCAATATGAAATGTCAGCCAACATGTGTTTTACTGCTTGCATGCAGCTTTATGAAAGGTTGAAAACAAAAACAAAAAGTCAAAATATTGGAAGAAGTACAAACATCATAAAGGAATATGGGAAATATCTAAAACAACTCTTTCGTGACACAAAATACATGAATAAGAAATGTTTTAATTCTTTAGAAAAATCCAGCTTAGTATACATGTATGCGAGGGAAACTTAAAACATTACACATTTGCAAATAATGCTTTTGAAGACAAAAATAACCAAATTGATTGTTTATAAAAAATCATTATGTCCCTCCATAATACATAGTGTTGATGACATCCTTCTTGAAGTCGGTGAGACGAAGATTAGATCCTGATCAGCCTCCAGGGAAAGCATTTCTCTCTTATACACTTGACAACTTCATCTTCTTACATTTTCTTGCGGTCCCCCAAATGCATGCTTCTGCACTGTAAACTACTACCACCTAGATTTGTTTGCTTCTCCACTGGGGGGTTATAAACAGAACATGTAGTTCCAGAGAATAATCAACTTAAAATATAACTACCAAGTCTGTCTCCAGAGAAGTTCTTTTTACTTTTGAGTGGGGTTAGTTGCATCTTAGAACCTACAGCTCTTAAATGATGGACTCTCAATGTGGCAGTCAATTTGAGTTTTTATTAGAAATCACATGAAATATATATTATAGGCATGGGATCAGTGACCATCACACGCAATAAAATGCGCTGGTGATGGCATTCCTGTTTGTTTTCTTGTGGTATAATCGTATGAGTATTTCAATGTTGTTTTTGTTTTGGTGGCTGTTTGCCTTCATGCATTTTTTGTCTCTGTCCATCTGTTCATGTTGTTCATATGTAAATGACTTGGATATTGCCAGTCAAGTATAAAGTCGATGAGCATTATGAAGACATAGAGCCAAATCTCTTTTTTTATGTCATAACTACACTTTCACAATTGCTTTATTAACCTTCTTGTTTTCTCAAATATGATTTGAAATACACCATTAGCCAACATATTTTTCAAAGTTTTCCAGATCCCCTCAAATGATGGTCAGGCTTGTTCGCTATGCTGGTTTGCCACTGTACACTCATCATCAACCTTTATGCCCACCACTTTCAAATGTCACCAGCCTCCACAGACCAGATGTATTGTATTTTCCTATCACCTTACTTTAAAATTCTCTGCCCCTAAAATGGAGAACTTCCTCCAAAGCATATGATAGAAAACCCTGATTTATTTAGTGAGAGTCTCAATCCCCTTAGGTGAGGAATGGAAATGATTAAATCCAAGTTCTATGTGAAGATTTCTGTTTGAAATCAGCAAATACTATCCAGAAGTGGAGTTTCACCTAGGACTACGTGTAAATCTATGGGTGCAGAGAACTCCATAAGTAGATTTTCCTTTATCAATCTGGACCTTCATGTTCAGGATATAAAAGAGTGCAGGATTTTTATTTATTTAAAGTTTTGTGTAGCGCGAACATGACCCAAGCGGGTATCAGAGCACTTTACATAAGGGTTGCGAAAGGCATGAGTAAATAGCTGTGTGAGAAAAGCAGATAAATACACATCATTTACACAATGACATATTATGTGGTGACATAGAAGCCATATCTAGTGTCAGGTAGCAGATTACTCAGCTAAAACAGGATAAGAGACAAAAGGAGAAGGGCTTCTAGTTCAGAGCAGTGTTCATCAGTATCACTTTTACTTCCCTTTTAAAGGCAAATGTTGAGGGAATCAGTCTTGTTTACACTGGGAGGGAGTTCCAGATTCTTGGGGCAATACCAGAGAAGGAGCAATTGTATGTTTTCATTTTTTTTAACTTCTTCAGCTTGAGGAGCAATGTGCTGGTGCTTCTCGACAGCTGCGGTCGGTAGTAGGAGTTTCTGCAGGGCAGTGACGTGGGGTGGGGCAGGGGGGTAGTAATGTATGGATTACAGAGTTTAACAGGTAAGTAAACATTTAAATAAATAAAACAAATTGTGTTCCGCGTACTGCATCCCATTTGGTGATGAAGAGCACGCAACGAAATTTGTTTTATTTATTTATATGTTTACTTACCTGTTAAACTCCGTAATCCATTCATTACTACCCCCCACCCTGCCCCTCCCCCTCCCCACATCACCGCCCTTCAGAAACTCCTACTACCGACCGCGGCTGCTTCTCGAGGGCCGGGAGCCACCCGATAGTTTGAGCTTATTTGACAGGGAAAGAGGAGTGTTGAAGTGCAGTGCTCTATGGGTCATACATGTAATTTTTAGCTTGATCCTTGACTCAAATGGAAGCCAGTTGAGCACTTTCAGGTCCTTAAAATGTGGTTGGTTTTCTTGGAGCCAGTAATGAGTTTAGCTGCAGCATTCAGAGATGCTCTTAGGGGGGTTAAACTGAGTTTTGGTAGCCCACATAGAGTAGCACTGCGGTATTCTAGTCTCAAGATGACCAGTGCTTGCACCACAGACTTGAATTCATCTTGGGGAAGGTAGGGTTTGAGTTTTCTTAGTATGTTCAATTGAAAGTTTGCTCTATTGGTAGATGCTCTGATGTGATTTTGCATGTTTAGGTTTTTGTCTAGCAAAATTCCTAGTGATTTAATGCAGTCAATGATGTGAGGTGTGCATTTGAGAGCGGTAAAGTTTCTTAGATATTTCTCCACAATGGGGCTTTGCCTGGTGGGTGAAATGAGGAGGAATTCCGTTTTTAGGGTGTTTAGTTTGAGGTGGTTGGAGGTTAACCAATTAAGTGTTTTATGCAGGGTTCCGTTGAGTGACTCAATAGCTTCAGGGGAAGAGATTTTCATGTACATTTGTGTGTCATCCGCATATATGTGGTATTGTATGTTAGATGCTTTGAGGATCGCCGTAAGTGGTTCAATGAAAAGGTTGAAGAGCGTGGGGGAGAGTGAGGACCCTTGGGGGACGCCCAAAGTGCAGGGACTAGAAACTGCTTGATTGGATTTCACTCTCTGCGTTTGGTTGAGAAAAGAGGCAAACCATTTTAGTACAGTGCCTGAGAGCCCCATTCTGCGTTCCAAAAGGTTAAATAGATTGTCATGTTTGACCATGTCAAAATGCAGAGGAGAGGTCAAGTAATATTAGTACGCAGGATTCATTCTGGTCGAGCAAAGTGAGAGCGTCGCCCACTATATGAGTGATGGTCGTTTCGATGCTGTGACCGGGCCAGAAGCCCGATTGGAATTGGTGAAGGAGTTGGAATTGCTCAATGTGTTTTCGCAATTGCTCATGTACACATTTCTTAAGGAGTTTTGCCAGGGTAGGTATGTTTGTGATTGGTCGATAGTTATTCAGGTCTTCAGGGTCTGCCATAGGTTTTTTGAGAATAAGGTGAACTAAGCCCGCCTTCAGGCAGTTAGGGATCTTCCCTTGATGAAGGGAAGCATTGATGATCTTGAACCAGAGTGGGGCTAGTGATCCTATCATTTCTTTAAAGAAGTTGGGGGAGGGGGTCATTGAAGGGGTTTGACGGTTTCAGGGTCGAGAGTATGTTGAGGATGGAAGTGTCATTGAGGGGTGTGAATTGACTCCACAAGGCATTGTTTTTAGGGGAGTGGCAGGGCAGCGTAGGAAAGGGAGAGAGTTAGATCATACTCGCCTTTTCCATTAAGAAGTCAGCAAAGGCATCCCAGTTTGGCTGAGGGCAGGAAATGGGAGGAGATCGGATAGGAAAGTTAATGGATTGTAGCATAATCAGCTCGAACAGCTCTTTCGGGCGATTTTTGGCTTTGTCAGGTTGGGATTTGAAGAAAGTAGCTTTCGCCATTCTGATGAGTTTATTGTATCTACTCCTTTGTATTCTAAGAGTTTTTAGCAGTCCTGTTGATGGAGCGGATCCCCAGGCGCGTTCTGCTAATCTTAAGCTGCTTGTCTGTCAGCATTGAGGCTGTCATTGAACCATGGTTTAGTGTCTTTGATGGATTTGCTTTTTAGCTGAAGGGGGAAGTTGCATTCAGGGCAGACAACATGGAGTTGTTGTAGTGTACAGTGAGGTGATGGACGTCGGCTATGTTTGCAGGCAGAGGTAGGGTGGCTCACTGGTTAGAGGCAGCAGCCCTGTAAGCAGAGAACGGCCCGGGACCAGGGTTCAATTCCCGACGCGGCAGGGTCGTGGACCAGGGTCAAACGGACTCGATAATTCTTGCCTCTGTGCCTACTCTAACCAGGGAACACACTCGGCAACTCTGGGCATTAAGCTTGCCTCATCTCTACAATGGCCCCCCACAGACGCCGGGGATGCCTGGTTTCACCTTGGAGATACCCAGAAAAGGACCATCTCACAGGGAAAACCAGGACGGGTTCCCCAGCGGTCTTCAGCGCCAGGATACTCCTTTGAGTCAGTGTGCTTTACAAGTACAACCACATTTACATTTACATTTGCATTACAGCGAGATATTAGCTAATTTACGTTAGTATTTTGGAGCATTCTTTTCCACTGTTTTTGTTTTAGTGGTTGAGATCTTTTGGAGCTCCAGCTTTCTAGTATACGAAAGGTGATATAGTGATGGTCCGACCAGTCACAGGGGAGGATAGATTCGAGATGAATGGAGTTGGTAAAATTGAGGATTGAGCCTAAATTGTGTGTGGGACTGTCACAGACTTGAGTTAGGCCGAGCTCAGTTATGAAGTTTTTGAGACTGTTAACCACCTGGTCATGTGGGTCAGTCCAATGGAGATTGAAGTCACCAAGGAAGATCTGGGGGCAGTGTCGTCCCTGGTTAAAGGAGACTGTTTCCTTTTTTTTTTTTTTTTTTTTTTTTTTAATTTTTTTTTTTTCTCCAAAAATCATAGTTACATTTACAACACGCTTTACTCGATTAAATGTTACAATACTGACATATTTCTGTTCCCACCAAGAAAAATATAAACATACAAATTCAAATAAACAGTACTAATAATATTTTCCAACTTTCAAATCCTACCAACTAATATCTTTTACTTTATAAGCCCTCATAACCTCCTCCCCTTCCTACGTTATCGGCCTGTTTTTCCAATTTTCAATTGGGTTCCAAATCCTCTTACCCAAAGATCTACCTCTTTTCCCTTTCCTGTCATAAATTGCTTTTTCTAGGTTATACGTTGACAATAGTCTAGCAATCCACATTTGAAATGTTGGTGGTGCCCTATCAAGCCATAATGTGGCAACACATATACGAAATACCGCGGCTACCATAAACATAAACTCAGTAGGAATATCATCTTCCCCTGTCACTACCCCCAACAACAGTAATTCATCAGTCAGATTAACTTTGTAACCTAGTGAAACATCAATAAATTTAATCTGACTGGTAAAGGAGACTGTTTCCATAGTTTGTCAATTAGGTGGAGGTTATATCCTGGAGGGTGGTAGAAGATGTGTAGGCTGCAATAGGGGTCTATGTTTGCTAGTGATGTTAATGCATAGATATTCTCAGGATGAGAGACTCGCTGAAGGGGACTGTTTTGCTGTGAGAGAGTTGAGGTAGATACAGGTTATGCCACTTCCCTATTTTCTGTGGGGAGGTGTTGCAGTACCAGTGTTGACCATGTATCTTGCTGGACCCACTCCAGAAGTACATTTACCATGGTCTTGGTTCCATATTGGCTGTCATAACTTTAGTAGTGCAGTTTGTGAAATGACGTGCATGTTCCTCCCTAGGTCTCCCTTAACAGCCCCGCCCCGTCACTTCCTATTTGCCACTAAATTGTAGCAATAACTGCTCAAAGGTCTCTGCAGTTGGTGCAGAGAATATGCCCAAAAAAGGTAGCAGAGGCAGTTTTAGAGACAAATAGGTGAGTGTATAGCATTTTTAGTATGTGAGTAGTGCGAATGTATCACTACTAAGTGCAGATTGTGAATAGCACCCTGCAAAAAACTATTTACAATTGAAGGCATCACACCATTTTTAAAAAGGATTATCCAATATAAGCCTAGGATAAGGTGCAAAAACCAGAATGCCCCATTGGTATAACACTTCTTCACCAAACAACATAGCAAGGTCCAATTCTAAAAGTGTGTCTTGAAACATATCACCATATCCCCAAGAAAAGAAGTGACATGGAATCCATTTTTCTTAAATAGGAAGTAACAATGATTAGGAATGGAGGGTACTGGAGAAAAAGTTATCTAAAATAAATCACATGTTGTAATATACCCAATTTTCCCTTATACGGACCCAGAAGAAGAATCCATTTTTCCAACCACTAGTCATTGGAATCAATGAATATGGCTGTCATATTTAAGAGATCTGAATGACCGCATTGGTTTGGTTGTTAAAGGGCCACTTGTTTTAGGACTGACTTGTTTTGTTTTTTGTTACGGAAATGACAGCAGCAGAATACCTAGCAGTAACAATCAGTCCTTCTGAATGTTATCAGAAGTAAGCAATTCAATCATGTTTTTGGCATAACTGCAACAAAGGTTTATCAATTTTGGTTCTTAAGCCATGAACTGTCTCTTTTGAAGACTGGTCAGAACAAATTAATCTGATGTATTTGTAGGACCACAGTTCCCATGAGGCCAGAAGGAAAACCGTTATACAGCGAGATGTTGTATTTTCCAAATATATGAGCTGCATTTCTCTGGCCCTAAGTTTAGACCTGACATGAAGACACACTAAAAAATTGTCAGTACTATATCTGCCATGACGACCGAGTTTTGTCGCGCCTACAGATTGATGATATGTGACTCTAACATATGGGTTAGAAAGCTAAATACTTGGTTGAAGATAAATAGCTGACACACGTGAAGCAATGGACGTCTCAAGCCAGTGTTGATCTGTGGCACACATTTGAAGACACCCTCAGGGACAATGGGAAATTGAGTGCCTGACCACAGCACGGTGAGACAGTTCACTGACAAAGGCATATATGGCCCATATACAATCATTAATCAACCAAGTGGCTCTATGGTTTAACAATCCCCGTCAAAACCTGGTCCACTCTAAGGTGTAAATAACAACGATAAATCATTTTGTTCCACACAATCCAGACAGTGTTTAAAATATGAGCTCTTGACTCACTAGGGTGACTCTTTGAGGTGCAGTGTAAAGGGTGCTTTGCCACAATTCCCAAAAATATTTTCTGTTAAGAGATAGCTTCCTTTTCTTTCTTTCTTCCCATAGTGATCTACCATTGCCATTGGAAACTGGCATGAATTATGTTGTGCTTGATTATAATATCACCTATGTCAGGTCTACTCATTTAGTGTTCTGATAAAGGAAAACTATTTTGGCCTTAAAGAATTTTGGCCTCTGTGATTGTGTTGTCCTACCTCGAGTTGTTAACACTCGACCCCCGTGCACTGTTGCTAAGGTGGGCTCACACCTAATTTTAATTCCGTTAACTGAACAGTCTCCACTTTTAACTGGGGTAGCGGAGGAGTTTCAAGGCTTTTTGAGGGACATGTGATTCATTTATCGTAGACGGGCTATGAGCTGAGGTGAAGACTGGTATTTGGTGCCTTATAAGCCACGCAGAAAAACAGTGGAGGTAAGATGTTGTCTCATTAGGTGGACTTTGGAGGGTATCAAATGAGCTCAGGCACTGCCATTAAGGATGTTTTTCATGTTCTTTTGGAAAAGTTCAGACGTCAAGGATTGTTCGTTTTGTGAGTAGTTAGCTACACTGAGCATGCTAGTCACTGTGTGGTGAAGGGGGCAGTAAACTGACTAGGTCGTTCTCTTTGCACATCGTTTGAGTTTGCTTTTCATCACTTTTTTTTGTATTTTGATGCCAAAATGGTAAATATTCACAATGAAGAGTGTTCATTACAATATTCGCTTGTATTGATATGATGCCTTAATATGATGTTTGCATGTTTATGTTTAAACAATATAATGCTGTTCTGAATCAGGTTCATGTATATATTTTTTAGATTCAAGGCCCCCGAAGAAGGGCCCGTTCGGCCCGAAATGCATTGGGCATTCATCGAAAAATTGAAAAACGTCTGTGTGATTGCTGTCACCAGTATCATTGTATAAAATGCTAAATATGGAATGGATAATGTATATTTGAGTTTTTGAGATTCAATATAAAGCTGAAGTTGAAGCTTACAAGTGTTGTGTACAAATGAATGGTGTTATAAGTTTAGCAGTGTGTTAAAAGAATTTTTATGTTAAAAGTGGAAACTGTTCAGTTAACGGAATTAAAATTAGGTGTGAACCAACCTTAGCAACAGTGCACAGTGGTCGAGTGTGAACCACTCGAGGTAGGAAGGTATAGTGTAGGCGCGGTTTAGACAAACGTGCTACCACTGTAGCACGCATGGAAAAATTCTAGTAATTAAAAAAACTTTTAGGTACAACTAAAATTCAGAATAAATAGGAGTGCTTCTCCATCTATTTAAGTACTCTGTGATTGTGTCCCAACTTAGAGGTTGAAACGTATTGGCACAAAGTACATGAGCAATAGCATCAAATATCATGAGCAATTGACTTACAATAGGCAACATAAAAGGACTTCAACAATATTTGTTGATATCCTCCCTTGTCAGTGTCCACATTGATTGCTTAGAAGATAGCCTGAACCCCTTCCATGCTCGGAACGGTTCCGTCATGAGCATCGGTTGAGCTGTGCTTATGACGGAACCGTTCTGTCATGATCACGCCCGTTTCTACTAGAGCTCTGCACCAGGGGGAAATCGGCGCCGCACAGAACATTTGTTTTGATCTGGACGCTGTCTGACATTTTTGTATGTTTTTGTCAGTAAATATTGCTAGAGTTTCACTACATTTATACACCAAAGGGTTATTTATGTATGCCATTTATAAAAGTCAGTTTGAAATGTTTAATCATATTGCTGTTTGTATGTTCATTCTCCATACACATGAATGTGCTGATACAAGAGTACACATAGGAATCATAGTGAAAAATAATTAAATGCAACACATTAAATAAAGTATTTGTATTAAGTAGTGTAATTGAAGTTGAATAATGATCTGTGAGGGGTTCTTTTTGCTTTAATAATTTACAGGGTTTGTCCCTCTCTCATTGGCCTTAACAAGCCCCCCCTCGCTTTGATCTGCACATATTCCCACCTGTAAAGCCTTCGCACTTAAGGAACAGTGAAATGTAAAGGTAAGATTCCCAATCCAACAATGAGCTCTGCACTATCATGATATTTTGGAAAAGCTATGAGGCCACCACAATTGTGCAATTATACATGACATCCACACATTTGTAAACTCCAGGAATATAAGCCATACATGTAAGATCTGCATGCCTATTACACCTCATTGATTGCAGAGTTTGCTCTTGCCCAAGTTCATGTTACTAGAATATGGTGCTTTGTACATACTTCCAGGTTCATTATTGGTGATAGCCATAATGAAATCAGATCAGGCCGTTTGCTAAGCAAACAAAATAACACTTTTTGCATGCTTTAGTCCTTTATTACCTTGGACCCTAAGATGTGAGCATTTTGAGTAGGAGAAAAGGTGGAAGGGAATGAGATGAACCTAAATTTCCATTGTTCCAAATTCCTTTAATGCTGTATGCAATATAGAACTATGTGTCAGAGAATTAATGTAGGATTCTTTAATATTTCTCTTTGAATTTCAGGCTTCTTGCTGTGGGGGCTATGTATCAATCAATCAATCAATCAATCAATCAATCAAACAAACTTGTAAAGCGCGCTACTCACCCGTAAGGGTCTCAAGGCGCTGGGAGGGGGAGGGGGAGTCGCTACTGCTCGAACAGCCAGGTCTAGAGTTGTTTCCTGAAGGAGAGATGGACCTGGGTCAGCCGTAGGTGGGTGGGGAGTTCCAGATCTTGGCCGCCAGGTAGGAGAAGGATCTTCCTCTGGCGGTGGCTTTGCAAATTCGTGGGATGGTGGCGAGGGCGAGGCTGGCGGATCGGAGCTGGCGGGTTGGTGTGTAGAATGTGAGGTGGCTGTTGAGGTATTTGGGTCCTATGTCGTGGAGAGCCTTGTGTGCGTGGGTGAGGAGTCTGAACCTGATCCTCTTGCTGACGGGGAGTCAGTGCAGGTCTTTCAGATGGGTGGAGATGTGGCTGTGATGGGGGATGTCCAAGATTAGTCTTGCCGAGGCGTTCTGTATGCGTTGGAGTCTTTTCTGGAGTTTGGCTGTGGTTCCAGCGTAGAGGGTGTTCCCGTAATCCTGACAGCTGGTGACGAGGGCCAGGGTGACCGTCTTCCTGGTTTCGGTGGGGATCCACCAGAATATCTTTCGGAGCATTCGCAGGGTGTTGAAGCAGGAAGACGAGACGGTGTTGACCTGCTTGGTCATCGTGAGGGAGGAGTCCAGGATGAAGCCCAGGTTGCGTGCATGGTCCGTTGGCTTGGGTGCGGTGCTCAGGGCAGGGGGCCACCAGGAGTCGTCCCATGCAGAAGGGGATGGTCCCAGGATGAGGACTTCCGTCTTGTCTGAGTTCAGTTTCAGGCGGCTGAGCTTCATCCATTCCGCAACGTCTTTCATTCCTTCCTGGAGGCTGGCTCTGGCGGTGGCGGGGTCGTTGGTGAGGGAGGGGATCAGCTGGGTGTCGTCAGCATAGGTGATAATGTTAAGGTTGTGTTGGCGTGCGATGGCTGTGAGGGGGCTCATGTAGACGTTGAAGAGGGTGGGGCTGAGTGAAGATCCATGCGGGACGCCGCAGATGATTTTGGTGGCCGCAGATTGGAACGGTGGGAGGCGGACTCCCTGGGTTCTTCCAGCGAGAAACAAGATGATCCACTCCAAGGCCGTTCCTTGGATTCCGGTGTTGATGAGGCGCTGTATCAGGGTGCGGTGGCATACGGTGTCGAAGGCTGCTGAGAGGTCCAGGAGGATGAGGGCAGCTGTTTCCCCGTTGTCGAGCAGGGACCTCATGTCGTCGGTTGCTGCGATGAGGGCGGTCTCGGTGCTGTGGTTTGCTCGGAAACCAGACTGCGAGGGGTCGAGGGAACCGTTAATCTCGAGGAAGGCGGAGAGTTGTTTGTTGACGGTCTTCTCGATGACATTGGTAGGAAAAGGGAGAAGCAAGATGGGGCGGAAGTTCTTGAGGTCCGTGGGGTCTGCAGTGGGTTTCTTCAGGAGGGCACTCAGCTCGGCATGTTTCCAGTTCTCCGGGAAGGTGGAGGATGCGAAGGAGCTGTTGATGATGTCCCGGAGTTGGGGTGCGATGATGGAGTCGGCTTTGGTAAAGATGTGGTGTGGGCATGGGTCGGTAGGGGAGCCGGAGTGGATGGTGTTCATCGTGTGGGTGGTGTCTTCGGTGCTAACTGAGGTCCAGGTGCAGAGGGTGGTGGTTGGATGCGCTGGTTCGGCGGTTGGGAGCGTGGTCTGTGCACTGAAGCTGTTGTGTATGTCGGCGATCTTGCGGTGAAAGAACGAGGCGAGTGAGTCACAGAGGCCTTGTGAGGGTCTGATGTAGTTGTTGCAGGCGCTGGGGTTGGTGAGTTCTTTGACGATGCTGAAGAGTTCCTTGCTGTTGTGGGTGTTGTTGTCCAGTTGTTCTTTGAATGTTCTTTGAATGTTGTTCATTTGGTGATGTGGATCAGCTGGTGGTGTTTGCGGGTGGCGTTCTCGAGGGCTGTCATGTTTTCTGTAGTTTGGTCGTGGCACCAGACTTTCTCCAGGGTGCGGCAGGTTTTCTTGGAGTTTTTGAGGTCGTTGGTAAACCATGAGGCTTTCTTGCTGCCGGGTGTGCTGAGTGGGTTCTTCAGTGGTGCAAGGCCCTCGGCGCAGATGGTGAGCCACTGTGTGAGGTTGCGGGCTGCTTCGTTGAGGTTCTGGCTGAGGGAGGTGGTGAGCTGGTCCGCGGTGATCTTGCTCCAGCTTCTGCGGGGAACCTGTTGCGGGTGGTGGTGGGTCGTGGTTTTCCTGAAGTCAAAGTGGATGCAGCTGTGGTCAGTCCAGTGTAGTCCAGTGGATGGCTGAAGGAGATGTGCTTGCTGGAGGAGAAGATGGGGTCATGCTTGTGGCCGGCGTAGTGGGTGGAGATATTCACCAGTTGCTTGAGTCCGAGGTTGGCGAGGTTATCCAGCAGGGTGGTGGTGTTGTTGTCATTGTTGTTTTCCAGGTGGAAGTTGAGGTGCCCTAGGAGGATGTTGTCTGAAGAGGTGAGGGTGTGCGGGCTGATGAAGTCTGCGATGGCTTCGCTGCATTAAGTACGTGGTCCCGGGGGTCTGTAGATGAGAGTGCCTCTGAGGGTCGTCTTGGGGTCGGTGTGTATCTGGAAGTGAAGGTGCTCGGCGGCTGTGAGGGTGTCTTCGGAGTTGGTCGTGATGCGGATAGTGTTTCTGTAGACGATGGCAATGCCTCCTCCGGTTTGGTTAATTCGGTCCCTCCGGGTGATCTTGAAGCCATCCGGGATGGCTATGGCGATGTCAGGGGCTGAGAGGCGTTCATCCAGGTTTCTGTGAGGAAGGCGACGTCTGGTGCTGTTGTGTCAAGGAGGTTCCAGAGTTCGACGGCGTGCCTGTGGACGAAGCCGGTGTTGAGCAGGATGCACCTGAGGTGATTGTTGCTGGTGCTGAACTTGGCGGGTGCGGTGCAGGTTTGGAGGCAGGTGAATTTGCAGTTTTGGCAGGTGAAGGGTCCATGTGTGAGTTTCCAGGTGACTCGGTAGCAGGTGGGGTTCAGGTCGCCATTGAGTGCGTGGAGGGTGGCGGCGTCGTAAGTCCGTCAGTTGGGTTAGCATCGTCGAGGGCCAGGCGTCCTGGTGCTGGGCGCGGTCCAGGCACGGACGGGCGCAGATGGGCTTGCCTTTGGCGTGCCTTCCGTGCGCAATCGGCGCGCCTGATGCGCGTGGCCGCTGCTCATACGCGCGGTCCCCGCCATTTATGGCAAAGTGGGAGGGAGGAGCAGCTGGGAGGAGGGAGCGGGGCGGCGAATGGGGAGCGGGAGACAGTAGAAGGGGGCGGGGCCGCAGGAGAGTTGCGGCGGGGAGCAGAGAGGGGGGTTGGAAAGAGCGGGAAAGCGGAGCGGGGGAGAGCGAGTGCAAGCCTGGAGAGCGAGGGCAAGCCTGGGCAAGCCTGGGGAGCGAGGGCAAGCTGGAGAGCAGGGGCCCTAAGGAGAGGTGGCAGCAAGAGGGCCAAGCAGGCAGCGGCAGCAGAATCCGGGCACACGGGGGCCGTGCGGTAGTAGAGTGACCGGTGGCACTGCCCAATTTGCAAAATAACAAGTGCCATGCCCAAAGTTTTGCTAATAAACCTTTGTGCAGTGCTTTCAAATGTTCGAGTGGTGAATACCTAGGCAACGTATTCTTTTTTCCAAATCATGCCTTTTCATCAACCAACACTTTCTATCATTTCATCTTAATCTTTCTGTTCTTTTACATCCTCATGTTCCTTCTCTGTCATTGTTTTTCCATGTTTCCCTTCCTGCCTCTTTACTCATTTTGTGTGTTTCTCTCTCTTGTTCTGGGTAAAGTGGTTCCCACTTCACTGACAGTGAGCACCCATTGGACAGTGAGTGTATTTTGTGGATCAGTAATACCTTCTTGACTTGAAATGCTAGTCTTTAAGAAGTCTTTGTGGCTTGTCACAGAGGTTAGTCCCTCACTGTGCTTGTCCAACGGCCTAAAGCTGATGATTGTGTTGATGAGCAAAGATCAAGAGTAACCCTGTCTGCCCTCTGAGTATGGGGATCAAAGGGGGACTGACTCATCTGGGGTTACTATGATCAAGCACTGATAATAGTCCAGAATTTCTGCCAAATGCAGCCTACGTAGAATACACTGAATGGCTTGATGGGTTATCTATCTCGGGGTAAAGCATTGAGATCCAGGAAGAGTTGTGTAAAGCCTGGAGAAAGTAATGCACAAGGAATGCCTCATAATGTCTCTAACAAAATAAGATCTATTAGGTAGCTTGGCTTTTTTGAGAAGAAACTACAAAAAGGCGCAACCAGGTCATGTCTAGAAGCATCCATGACTGAAAACAGGCCTAGCTGCTTAAATGTAGGTAATATGCGAATATTCCGACACTGTGGCCATAAAATCTTTACAACAGGAAAACACTTCTTGCATATTTTATTCCTTGATTTCCTGCACCCCTAAGCAGTGAGCATTGTAAGTTAGAGAAAATGTGGAAGGGTTTGAGATAAACAATCAAAGGTACAGGACATTCTAGCAAAATATCGCTACAGTTCAGAAAAAGAAGCGGTTCTCAGAGGAGTTAGAGGCAGATATAGTGGGGCATTCTCATTTAAGCTAATTCAAGCTGTGTCAGTGGGGACCATACAGAGTCGACATCAGATCAAGTAGGATACAGAAAAACTCAAAGGACTATAACATTTAATAAAAGTGGGTTTTTCCTCTCATAGTCATATTTAAGAAAGAAGACGCAACGCAGCACTTATCCGACTTTGGGACAGCACTGCATTGTCTGCCCATGAGAATTCCAGAAGGCTACAGCACTAAAACACACAATGATATTCAAAAGATAGTCTAGAACACACAATCCAGACACGCCAAGTTCATTGGAGAATCCCGGATGAACAGAGATGGAAAGAATCCAGTAAAATGGCTTGGAGTGCAACTTCCCACCAGGATGACTGCCAACCCACAAAACTGGGAGATGAATGTTAGTCTACTGAATTCTTCTGCGATTTGGTGAGATTGCAAGATCTTGACCTGTGATAACTCTGCCTACCATGTTAGTCAGCATTCACTGAAATCTTTGAAGATGATTCCCACTTTTTCTTACATGGTTTTATAGACTGGATGCCAACAATATGAATATTCTCCCTAGAGTCTTGTATTATTTCCATTTTCCAGGCCTTGTCGATCCCAATGGAGTTGGTCTTATTCCAGGCTATTCAACAATTCATCTTACAATTTTCTAGACAAGAAACCCATCCCAATAGTTCCCCAAAACTCCTACAGAAAACTGATTTAGAGGCATTTCCAAACTTCAAAGCTCTCCCTGTAGGACTGGTCCCTTCTTGAGACTGATACAATGTGGATACATATGGAGTTAGCTGTAAATATTACAACTATGTGAGACATTGCATTACTACCCACACAGAGATGACCACCCAAAGAACATTATACTTGAGCAACACCTTATGTAAGAGACATAGTAGAAGCTAATTCATAGTTGGTCACCTTTCTCTCCCCTTACACGCCATTTCTTTACGTACCTGGCTTTACCCCGGGATGCATACAAAGTCATTATATGGCTGGAGACGGGGAGGGTGCAGAATGATACAGGGCTTGCATTATGGACTCTGGCAAATACTTTAACTCTTGTAACTGCCACATCTTGTCATAAATTCTGAAGTGAAACCGCAGATCGTAGACAGAAAAACTAAGTTCTATCAAAGGAACCAGGGGAGTGAGTTCAATGAGATACCCAACTTTATTAAAACCAATATATTGAACAGAGAGCGGTATTTGAATAAAGATATCTTGAAGAACATTTGGGAAACCATTTTACAGATATGAACAGAAGCTGCATTGGAAAGTGCAATATGACAGCTACTATGCCCCCTCCAAATCACATTGTATGTTCCCAAAAGCAAGCTGCAACAGCTTGGAAGGGCTGTGGCCAAGTTGGAGATCTGTTATGTATGTTTTGGCCCTTCTGGCGCTCAACACTTTTCTGAATAGAGGTTTTGCCAGCCATTGAAAGGATACACTATCCCAGAAGCCCCAGGGTAGTAGTGTTGTGCTTAAGGACGTCAGTCTTTAGAGAAGCCACAAGAGTTGTGTAGATCTGAGTGCATCTGCATGTCATCATTAGAATTTTAGCTATGTTGCTAGGATAGAATGTTAGCTTTTGATTATAGGAGTTGATCTTTGAGCTGTGAAGCTGCACTGGAGGTATCTGCCTTGATTCTCAAATAAAGCTATTTGATCTTCATCAAATTGACTAGAAATTGGATCTTTACATTGGCGACGAGGTGGTCTTCTCTGTGTAGGGGGAAGAGACATTGAACCCTTCATCCCTGGATTTATGGACTTAATGGAGATTTATCTACCTGTTGAGATTTAGTTGGACACACAAGATGATGGATGGAATGTTGCACAATGGCAAAACATTCACCCCCAGTAACAGATCCGGGTTTAATCCATCGTTATTTTGCTCAACAAGCCACCCCAGTTCAGACATGACCATATGCAAATCAGTCTTGACCCTGTGCCTCATGCAAACAGTCTTGCCGAACTGCCAAGCCATGTCTTCCCTGGACCAGAATCAAGCATCCTAGGACCGGTTTCTGGTATAGGGTGAACAGCAAAACACCCAAGATGATGGATGGAATGTTGCACAATGGCAGATTTAGTTGGAACCTACAACTGCTGAAATCATGTCCTACCTCCTTTGGATATACTGTGAGTAAAATGTGTTGGATGAAAGAATATTTACTACACTTTCCAAGATTTAATTCAAAATTGGAAAATCTGGATTCTCCAATAAGGAAAGGAAACGTTTATTTTCCTTAATATTTACTAAAACCTCTGAAGATTTGTTTAAATATAGAACCTGGATGTTTTAATATAGAACATAGATGTTTTAATACTGAAACTTTAAGGATTTACATGCTTGCCTGGGAAACATCAAGAGTGCTAAAGACTGCATTCTTTGAACTGCTTCCTAACTGGTATACGGTGATAGCGGCCATATCGGATTTTCTTCTAAGCAAGCTCTACCTTCCTTGAAAAGAGGACCAAGTGTTTCTTATTGCGGCCATATTGGATTTTCTTCGAACCAAGCCCTATTTCCCTTGAAAAGAGGAGCAAGTGTTACTTTCGGTGGCCATATTGCATTTTTTTCGAAGCAAGCTCTACCTTCCTTGAAAAGAGGACCGAGTATTTCTTTCGGCGGGCATTTGGATTTTATTCGAAGCAAGCTTTAACTTCCTTGAAAAGAGGACCGAGTGTTTCTTTCAGCGGCCATTTTAAGAGATTGGGAGGATTTTCATTAGAAAAACATTACTTTACTATCATTTTTATCAAAATACGATCGTGACTTTAGAAAACTGCATCTATCTTGAGAAATATTTTAATTTAAAGAAAAGAGGAGAACAGTTTTCTACAGTTTGGAAGTATTGAACTGGAAAAGACTACAACAGTTTAGAAGTCTTTGGAATTATAAATAGAAGGATTGGAAAGGAATTATAAATAGAAGACATCAAAAATTCTGGTTTATTTTTTTAAACTATTGTTTTATCTTTTTATATTAATTTATTGTTTTGATTTGTTGTTTTTTTAACCAACACTTTCCTTCCAGGTACATCGTATTATATATTATAATCCTTTTTTTTATCATTATGGGTGATCAATCCATGTTTGCTCCTCCTAGTTTCCTTCCTACTCCAGGTGATCCGGCGATCCCTTGGAAGGATTGAAAAAAATATTTTTGACTTACATTTTGGCTACTGGGGCAGATAAATATGGACCCATAAGAAAACAAGCTATATTACTCCATCATCTTGGAGTTGAAGGGCGTCAATTATATGAAGATCTACCGGAGATCTCTCTAGGAATGAGAGATGGTCAACCCATTAATCCATATGAAATGTCAATGAAAATGTTAGAGTTACGCTTTACTACTAAAGATAATGTGGTCCTTGAGAGACATACATTATTTAGTCGCAAACAGAAAGTTGATGAGGATATTGGTAACTATGTTGCTGCATTAAGGGGTCTATCTCTTACATGCCAATTTGAAAACCTAGCAGATACTCTTATTCAAGACCAGATAGTAAGATGTACTAACAATAAGAGAATACAAGAAAAACTTCTCATTAAAGACCGTCTCTAGAAGAGGCAATTCAAATCGCTAAAAGGCTAGAACATACTCAGATATGGATTACGGAAATGGAAGTTTGTAGTGATTTATTAAGTAGAGATCAGAATAATAAGAAATGCAAAACTCAAGCCTATGTTGATGAAACTAAATTAGTTAAGCAAATAGAGAAATATCCTATAAAAATTCTGTCAAAATTGATAGATCTGTAGGTAATAATAATACTCCAAAATTTGACGTGAGGACTGTTAAGTGTTACCGTTGTGGGGCACCTGGTCACATTGCTTCTAGTCCCAATTGTGCTGAAAACAATGCCTTATGTAGAATTTGTGGAAAAAGGGGACATCTTGCCAAAGCGTGTAGGATCAAGATCCAGTCCGGACAGACGCAATCAGATCAAGTACATGAAGTGGGTGATGTTACTGATAATATGCGGGAGCTTATATTATGTGTTGATGGTTACAGTGACTCTACTAAATATTATCAAGTGTACAGTGATGATTTAGATTCACATTCTGAAAATTCAGTTTTGAATTGTGATGTGGTTAGAGAAAGCACAGAATTGTTGACCAAGCCTCACTGCATCACAAAATTAGACTCATATGATGTTAATATGCTGGTTGATTCAGGGAGTCTTTACACTTTGTTATCCATGGAAACGTATAATGAAGTGTGGAAAAGTAAATTTGATGTTAACTCATGGAATAAGCCTGACATCAGAGCTATCGGGTATGGAGGAAAAACAATTGATATAGTTGGCCTCAAATGGATGTTAATATTCTTTAAAGGATGGAAAGTATATGGAAGGGTGTATTTAACCAAACAAGGTTCGAATTTGTTGGGCTTGGGCCATCAAAGGGATTTAAATATTATCCTCAACCCTAATGCTGAAGAATCTGATATGTCTGCTGTTGTGCACGATATTAATTCTATCTATCAAAAGGATTTATTTGAAAAGTACTCAAGAGTACTCTCTGATGACCTTGGGAAATTGAAAAACTTCTCGCACAAAATTATTTTAAAGAGAAATGCTATTCCAGTAGTACGCAAAGTTAGAAATGTACCCCATTTAATGAGAGAACCATTGCGATGTGAACTTAAAAAACTCCTTGCTCAAGGAATTATTGAACCAATCGAGGTCTCCGAGTGGTTGGCCCTGATTGTCGTAGCGCCAAAGGATGGAAACAAAATGCGTTTGTGTGTGGACTTACGCGATTTAAACAGAAATATTTGGGTAGAAAGACAAGCTTTGCCAAATATTTCTGAAATGCTAACAGCTATGGGTGGTGGTACTGTTTTCAGTTTAATCGATATGTCTTCGGCGTATTATCAGATAGATTTGGAAAGTGGATCAAGACATCTTACCTCTTTTGTGACGCCGTTAGGGGCATATCAGTATTGTAGGATGCCTTTTGGCTTAGCATCCACCTGTACAGTATTTCAGAGAGTGATGGAGAGGATTTTTGGAGACATGAATGATGTTCTGTGTTTTCAGGATGATATTTTAATTATAGGAAAAGACAGTGCACACCATGATATTGTTCTGAATGAGGTATTGAAAAGAATGGATGATAATGGACTGACCATAAAGAAAGAAAAATGTCAGTTAAGAAAAGATAGTGTGACGTATCTGGGACACAAAATTTGCAAAGAGGATATTAAGCCTAATAAATGTATCATTGCTGCAGTTAGAGACTCTCCCGTTCCAAAAAATAAGGCTCAGCTTAAGTCGTTTTTAGGACTTGCTGAGCATTGCTCAAAATTTCTCAAGGGTTTTACAGAAATTGTTGAACCACTGAGACTGCAGATGAAGAAAGGAGTTATTTTTACTTGGAATGAGAGTTGTGACAAGGTATTTAATAACATTAAGGGAAGCATCATTAGTGCTCCTACTCTTGGGCATTTTAATCCCAAAGCATATTGCGTATTGTGAATTGAAAAGAGGCAGGCCTTAGTGTGTTGTTGGGGGATTAGGCACTTTAAGTACTTTGTATGGGGTCTTCCTTTTCATGTGCGAACTGATCATAAACCGTTAGTTCATCTTTTTGAAGGAGGCAGAGGATTAGAAGGAAATGTTACCTCTAGGATTTCAAGGTGGATTTTGTCTGTACCGGATTTCAATTTTATTTTTGAATATGTTAAGGGTCTCAGGAATGTAGTAGCAGACTATTTATCTAGAATGCCAGTTGAGGGCGTGGAAAATGATATGTACGACATGATTGATGTTGTACATGATGTTGAAGGAGCTGAACATGCTTTTAGCAAGGAGGAATGGACAAATACAATGTCAAATTATGAACTTTTACAACAAGTGATTACTTGTGTTTCTCATGGGTGGCATTAAAACATTATTGAAGATGTAAGATTCAGAAGTTTCTACCATGTTGAGGCTGGACTGAGTGTAAGTGAAGGAAACCTATTGAGGAGATATCAATTTGTACCACTAGCAAGTCTGAGAGGGAAAATTATAAATATTGCTCACAAGGGACACTTAGGCAGTAATATGACTAAGAGAAGGGTCCGACAATCATATTGGTGGCCTGGAATGGATAGAGAGATTGAGGATGCAGTAAGAGAGTGTTACGCTTGTGCTCAAGCGGATAAAACTAAAGTTGTAAGGCAGCCTTCTTTGGTGTCTACAACTTTTCCCAAACGTCCACGGGAAAGAGTGGCAATTGATTTTCTTGGGCCAATTGTTAAGCTTGGTACTCGTAGCAAGTTTTTGATGGCCATTGTTGACTACCATTCTAAATGGTTTGTGGTGGAAAGCACAGAATTTATAAATACTCAAAGAGTTGTTGATTTTTATGGAAAGGGTGTTTATGAATGACGGGATACCCAAGACACTAGTCTCAGATAATGGTGTGCAATTGGTGTTGAAAAAAATGTAGGGATTTCTTTCTAAATTTGGGATCATTCATGAGAGGAATGCTCAATTTAGGCCACAAGCTAATGGTTTAGTAAAACAAACAAATCGATTGATTATGGATAATATTCAGCTGTCCCTGTCTATGGGATTGTCTTGGCATGAAGAATTAAAAACATTGGTGTGGTCTTACAGGATTACACCGCATTCAATAAAAGGGGTTTCTCCATTTATATCTTTATAGGGACGTGAACCTGGTGTCAAAGAGGTTCCTGGTTGGTTGAAAGTGAAACATTGTGTGTGGGTGGACAGAGCTGATGTGGAAGATAAGTAGTTAAAATGCAAGCTGAATCTACTAGATATTATATGGATAGGAAGAGTGTGAAAGATATTACATTTGAGATCGGTGATTGGGTGACCATAAAACGTGGTGGTGTAACTACAAATGGTGAAAGCAAATTTTCTGCACCAATTCAAGTGAAGTCTATAAAAAGAAATGTTGTTATCCTATCCGATGGATAAGCTAGGAGTACTGGAAACATATGCAAATGCCGCGCTCCAGTTCATGTTTCTGAAGATTGATGTCTTTTGAATATAAAAAATGGAAATTTATTATATTCCTTAAATATGATTTATATGGGAAAAATATATAATTTATTTATTGTATGTTAAGTAGGGAGATGTGTAGAGTTGAGTACATCTGCATGTCATCATTAGAATGTTAGCTATGTTGCTAGGATAGAATGTTAGCTTTCGATTATAGGAGTTGATCTTTGAGCTGTGAAGCTGTGCTGGAGGTATCTGCCTTGATTCTCAAATAAAGCTATTTGATCTTCATCAAATTGACTGGAAATTGGATCTTAACAATTACATTGATCTAAACTATGGCATTTTTTAGGGATGCTAAGTTGTTCTTAGAGACCCAATGAAAAAAAACTGAATTTCTTCGATATACCTATGGTTTCAATGGCTGTGGCACACTCTAGCAATAGAAAGGCTTTTAAAGTAATGTTAAATGGGAAAACAAGTACTTCAATAAAACTTGAAAGTTAGTGTTGGATTATCCCTCATCCTCCAAACCCCACCCTGCTTAGGGCATTAGCGCTCTTTACGTAACTAATAGGTCATCATTCGGCCATGAATAACTAATAACAGTGACACACATTACTATATAGTAGAAGGAAGATCTGAATGAGAAAGGAAGTATATTTCACTGTTCACTAGGTCTAAGTTGTTGACACTTTAAGAGGGAAAATTTATGGTGGTGCAGTGGTAGAGAGATCAGACTGTCTTTTTCTTTTCTTTCTCTCTCATATGTCTTCTATGACACACAGTGATACTTATCTACAATTGAACTATTTTACTTGCATGTATGACTCTGTAAGTTTGTATTAAGAAATAAAATGAAAAATGTATCTCCTCTCTCACAAATAGAAAAAGCTTCTTCCTCCTTTTTTGTCTGGTATGGGGATAATGAAATGTTTTCCCCTGCCAGCACTTAACTCCAGAACCACTCCCTGTACCCCAACGCACTCCACCCCACACTTGCTCAGGGCAAGTAATAAATGTACGCCATAAATCCCATGGAATAGCCATTCTTTGCTGTCCAAGACTGGTACATCAGTTCACAAACAGTAATTTCCCATTCAATGGGATCCTCCGTCCACAGTCTCGGCCAGTGTTACCACAAGGTAACATATATTTTTGATGCAGATTTACTACCCTATCAGTACCATGCAGCTTGTAATTTAGGTTCTAGGTTAAAAAATAGGAAATGTCAGGAGCCATTTACTATTGGCTGTGGTAGCATATGGGAGCCTTGTGCTACCATTAAGCAACAAACTTCAGCAGGACACTAGTAAAAAGGGAAGAATCTTCCCTATTTAATGATGCCACTAAGCTATGGATTACCGCTCATTATTGTAGCCATACTGCAACCACCAAACAGAAATTTACCACCAGGCCGCCAAGTTTTTTTTTTTGTGTGTGATTTGGCCCGCCATTCAAAGGGGCCAGCACACATTGGAAAACAATTATTTACCATCTTCCCTTCCTTGGCGGGGACAGCTTAAAGGGTCCAGACCACACCTTATCAGCACCCCAGGGAAGAGAAAATGCTATGCCGCCATTTTGGTTTTTCGATGCTAGCACCCAGGAGCTTTTTGCAGACCCACATACAATTATTTTCACAAGAGGTGCACCATTAGAAAAGGGAATGTCTGATGTTTTCAATGGTGCACTTCAGGAATGGATTCCTACTTGGGGATTCGGACATGCAACTACCCCAGAGCAGGAATCGATCACTAAGAGACTAGCAATTTATTTTTCAGTGACTCCCTTGGCATAGAGGGCAATTTGCTGGGGAACGTACTGTAATGTAAACATTTTCCCTCCCTAGGGGGTATTCTGGCCCTACAGCTCTTGAACAGAGCCCAAGAAAGGTACAATTGACGCCACCATTATGGAATAGCATTTTTGGTGCCTGTGGTTCTTCCTTCCCCCCCACTCCCAATGAAAATAAAGAGTATGTCAACTCCTCTGCAAGGTTAATTTTGCCTACGAATTCTATTCTTGTTTTGAAAGCACCTGACTGTTTGTACCATGATTGGATTTTTATGCTTTATCTTATTTTCTAATCTGTGGAGTTTTACATCGTTACTTCTTTGACTATTGTAATGTTATTTCAGTTTGTTAACATTGCATTAACATTTTTGGATACCCGGATTTATTATCGCATAGAGAGGACTGATTTTATATACCAAGAAAGTGGAGTTTACATACATGCGTTATGGTTTTGAAATACGACCATGACTTATTACTTTGATACATGGTTAATGTATGTTGGTTTGTGTATATTTTATGTACCCTATATCTTTGAATACTACTCGACACAAATAATACAGAACAATTAATTTGAATTCATGAGTGTGTAGGATTGTGTTTCTCATTTCTGATCAATTCCGATGTGCAATGATCTGACTTTTGCCTTCAGTTTAACTCTATTTCTTTTCACCTTCTGATATTCAGTTTAGATTTACTCGGACCAAATAACTCTCTAAATGATACCCTTGTTAGCACTTTACCCTTTCGTTTAATGATACCCAGGATCTCGGGGGGTATTTGGGGTGGCCATCCTTTTTTCTGTATCTTTCTAAAAGTGGCTTTTTCAAAAGCATAATTTAAAATCCAACTTTACCATTAAAGAGGACATTAAATTACATTATCTCAGACACCAAATATTAAATGTTTACCTGTTCCAAATAAAATGTTAGCACCTATTAAATGTAATAAGGCACCCCAATTTTATTCTATACGAGAGGTAGGTGCCACAGTAGAGACTAACAAATTTAGGAGTTTTCATTACCACAACACTTAAAACTTTAAAAGTACATGTCCAATTTTTTTATTGCAATGCACCCTTCCCTATTGGATAACTAGGGCCGCACTTAGGGGTGACAAATGTAATAAAAGGGGAGTTTATGGCTGTGCAAGAGGGTTATATTTTTAAGTCTAATTGGCAGTTTAAATCTGCATTCAGACTTAAATTGCAGTCCCTGGACATGTGTTATGGGGATACGTAGGTGGATGGCACAATAATTGCTGCTGGCCCACTAGTACCATTTAAGTAAAAGGACGTGTGCACATGGAGGTAACACAGGCCCCTGCAGCTCCCATGTTGCGAGGGGCCCTCTAGCTCCAGGGGCCCCATCAGCTGAGCCAGCAAGCACTGCAGGTATTTGGTAATTAAAAGGCTACACGCACCAGCACCTTGCAGTGGCCTATTCATGTTGGTGCGCGGTGCGCAAATGTCTCCGCATCTGCGGCTCCACGGTGTTGACGCTGAGGGTGGGCCTGGTATGGTGACCATTGTCATGTGCATTGTGCAATTAAACGTGGGTGTGATTGGTGAGCTGAGGGCAAGCGAGGCCTCATAGAGGCCAGAGAACTACTGAGTGTCTTCTGCCACAGGACAGGTGAGTCTGTACGTCCACCTTAGAGGAGCTAGCAGTCCGTGTCAGAAGGTGGGGTGGGGTGGAATGGGATGCATGGTGGGGAGGGTGGGCGGCTGTGAATACAAGTAAAAGCTACACCAAGACCTATTTATTCCTGTTACACACCGGGAGATTAAGTGGGTTGACTCACAGGAGTTCACAGCTTTATATAGTGCGAACTCGGCCCGTCGGTGTCAGAGCGCTTTAACCCCTTCACTGCGGGGCTAATTTCCCCGCGGTGCGGGGGTAGGGGGGCCGCGCACGGCGCCGCTGTGCTCATGACGAGCCCAGGCTCGTCATGCAGCACGGTGCTCCTGTGCTCATGACGAGCCTGGGCTCTTCATGAACCCGCCCGCGCAATGTAACGCTCAGCACAGCGGGGAAATTAGCCCCGCGTGTGAGCGTTCCACGGCTCATGACGAGCCCAGGCTCATCATGAGCACACGAGCACCGTGCTGCATGACGAGCCTGGGCTCGTCATGAGCACTGAAGGGGTAAAACGCTCACCGGCTGCGTTATGCAAGGACCCATTCCTTCCTATTACTCCGGGGGAGATTACATGATTTGCCCCAAATCACTGGGTACTGAGCCCACGCCGTGGATGAAGCCTGCTTCCCCCACTCCCAAAGGCAGCTCTGACAATAGCCCCATGCTCTTCCACTGTCCAAACAACCCCTTTCTTCTTCTTGGCGGGTGGTTTGCTGGGAGACAAAAGGGGTGTCTTGCTACTGCACTGTGCCACTGATTGCTGCTAGTCTGGCTCCTGGCAGCCTTCCCCGCATTCCCACCATGTTCTTAATAATCAGCCTGACCCACATCATCCTCTCAGTTGTAGAGCTTTCCTCTGGCTGATTGGACATGATTACTGCATATCATTGCCCAAAGTCAATTTGTGCCACACTTAATTGATTTACCTTGCCCAGTGTAAAGAGTTGGCCAGGTGAGTATTAAACCTTTCCCTTAAGATTGCTAACAAGAGTAGAGGGTGAAAGTGTCCCCTCAAACCAGTCTATGGGGAGTCTGATGGTTAGTGGGAATCATTAAGGATTTTAGGGGTAGAGGTATTCTCCTCTAGTACACTTGATTGAGGTTCCTTTTGGACCTCGGACACAGGACTCACCTGAACTACAGTGGTAGCAGAAGTGACATCATGTGCCCTTTGGTTATCGAGAGACATCACAGCACATGCATTTATATTATCTTTGACCCTGATGATATCACAGGAAGTGATGGAACTTGGGTGTTGTGTGGAATGACTGTTGGTTAGGTTGCTGCAGGAATAAAATAATGAGAATATGATGCATATAAGGTTTGCACAAAACCCAGCTTCTGCTTAACCTAAGCAGTAATTTCTCAGAGAACTGAAACCTCATATAAGTGCTTTCCTCCAAACACTAGAATAATGGATCATTTGTGTTGGATCTTAAGTGCCTCACTTCTCTTTACTGTCTTCAAAGGGGGCTCCCAGATTTGTCCTGGCACTGCTTCCACCTGGCTTCCCCAGAAAGAGCTGATGCAACCTCAGCAAGCCACGCTCCAGGAGTTTGCCAATATGATGCCACCTCCCACTCTTTACTCCTGATGCCCTGGCACCGACCTACTATGGGGTGATCATCTCATGGGTGGAAACATGATGTGGGATGAATCCATTTCTACTCGGGGGCGCTAGGTGGCGCACACGCAAGATGGCCGCACCAGTGTGAGGCTCCTGCAGCCTGGTTAATATATCCTGATATTTATCCTGTTTAATGATCACCTCTGCGTCTGTAAAGCTGCTGATGGGAAGATATTAACCTGCAACAGACTCGCTGAAACTTTTAAGCAAATCAGATCCCAATGGCCCCTAATATGGCGGTGTGAAATCTTGAGCGGTGAGCAGTGCAGAGCTGGGAGGAGGAGTGGAGTGGCTGCCGTGACTAACTGAGCCCGTGGCTGCGCTGGGAGAACACGGGCCGCAGGCCGACCAAGCACAAACAAATTAGAGTTTTCCGACCCAGAGATTGGCAAGATTGCGAGACGCCTGGCAGTGGCGGATCCCGAGGTGCCGAGTCGGAGAGCAGCTGCTACGGCCGGTGCATAGGCATGACATTGTGGGTGAGAGGGGCGAAAGCTGGTGGACGGCGGCGGGGCCTGAAGGCTACTTGATGGTGGAGGCCTAGGCTCATGCTGCTTTTACTGCAATGGTCTTGGCACTCATGAAATGCTTGGGGGGTCTCCTTCACACTCGCAGCTTCCCTAAATGGGTGTGTGGCATTGAACTGCGGTCGAGGAGCTGCCACCGGATAGGTGAGAATATCAGCTCCGCCCCTCAGCCAAAGGTTTCGCAGGTGGCAATCTTAACTGCAGAGCGTGAGGACTCCCGTTTACACCACTGCAGGCGCTGAAGAGGCCACACCGGCCGAAATGCATCCGCCATCAATTTGGAAATAAAGAGTCTTGCCTTTAATCCCCGCAGAGGTTCCTGCCTTTCTTTTTAAGAGGGACTGCTTTCTTCATATTTTGCGCGCTGACCAGAGGCGCGGTTCAGGAGCCCCCCTACACAAGTGGCCTGGAGATTCTGGAGTCTGCTTCGGCATTGCGTGTTTCTTCATGTTCTTGAATTCTCCAGACCCGCCGGCAGTCCAAGTATCTGCAGCGACACAGCAAGACATTGTTCTCAGCCAGGGCGGGTTGTATGCACCTCCCGCCCACGCTACACTTTTGCTTGGACCTAAGGTGGTGGAGGTCCTGGGGACCCGAGGCGAGACTGTTTGGCTCCTTTTTGCGGGCAAGAACGCTTTGCAGAGCTCCTCTCCCACAGCTATTCCTTTACCGTCCCCCAGCACTACTTACCTGGGAGCCACTGCTGCATCCTGGGCATTGGAGTCCATTGATTTCCTCGGACCCTAAAACATTACCACCTGCGAAACCTTTGGCTGAGGGGCGGAGCTGATATTCTCACCTATCCGGTGTGGAGGGGTGCAATCTTAACTGCAGAGCGTGAGCACTCCCGTTTACACCACCGCAGGCACTGAAGAGGCCACACCGGCCGAAATGCATCCGCCATCAATTTGGAAATAAAGAGTCTTGCCTTTAATCCCCGCAGAGGTTCCTGCCTTTCTTTTTAAGAGGGACTGCTTTCTTCATATATATATATATATATATATATATATATATATATATATATATATATATATATATATATATATATATATATATATATATATATATATCAAACTCACATCCACCATGAGTTCCAAAAGTATAGAATTCCTTGATACTCAAGTAACTGTAAGGGAGGGCAAACTCACCACTAGCCTCCATAGGAAATCATCTGTAGGGAACAGTCTTCTTTACGCCCTCAGTGCTCATCCAGAGACACACAAATTGAGCATACCGTATGGAGAGCTACTGAGGGCTAGAAGAAACTGCAGTACCAATGAATTGTTTGAGGCAGAACAACAAAGAATGGCTATCAGATTCAAAGAACGTGGGTATCCTGAATGGGTACTCAAGAAAGCTATAAATAAAGTGAAAGAGACAACTAGGGCCAGTACCCTAGAGGAGAAAGAGATCATTCCCTGTAAGGAAATTGAGACTAGGGTCATTACAACCTTCAATCAGGATTCCAAGAAAGTTCGCAAAGTTCTGGCAGATAATTGGAGAATACTTAAATCTGATCTCTTTATTGGTCCCAATATCAATGACAGGCCCCAAATCACATACCGTAGAGGAAGAAATCTACGTGATATCCTGGTCAAAGGGGACATCTTTGAAACCACTGATCGTAATGTCCACAACCTAAAAGGGTTTTACCCATGTGGACACTGCAGAGCATGTAAAACCAGTCAGATGGTGAAAGAAATAGAGGTTCCAGGGAGAAGAAATCATACCTTGACACAATTTCTAACTTGTAGCACCAATTATGCTGTATACGTGCTAGAATATCCCTGCAAATTGCAGTATGTAGGGAGCACTGTGTGTATGGTCAAGAAACGGGTAAAAGAACATCTCCGTGCCATCACCAACATTGATCTACACTACCCCATTGCCCACCACTTCCAAGACAAGCATCAGTCCAACAGTGCACTCCTGAGATTCTATGCTATTGAACAGGTACACATAGGATAGAGGGGTGGCAACAGGGAACTCGCATTAAGAAAGAAAGAGTCCAAATGGATTATTGAGTTAGAAACTCGTTTCCCTGGGAGGCACAACCTGGATGAAGAAATGGCAACCCATCTCCATGATACTTGAAAATGTAATGTATTCACAGTTATCAATCATCATGCAATATGTGTAAGAAGTATGAAAATTTAGAATTTAAAAGTGTATGTTTTTTAACATGGTTTTAATTCGCTTTTGTATTTGGTTGTTTACAGGAGGAAAGGAAGGGACCCTTCACCTGCACGGTTTAAGAAACTTCACGGGTTCCCTACCATTTTCTTCAGTGGATAGACTTTGGCACTATTAGGATAATAGACTCTTTTGATTGTGGTTATGGCACTTTTCTACACTTTTCATTTTTTCATTTTTTCTTCTCCTTGGCTAATGTATATATCAATTCATTGCAGCAGTGTAGCAATGGGATTATATAGCATTAAGATTTGATATGTAAACAATTGTGTTTATTGTATGCAGATCTATTTCGCAAAATGTTGAGTAGAAGGTAGTAAGGGCTGGCACTATTCCACTTATACCAACACATACACAGAGGAGGTCATATGATTAACGGCACTAGACCGAACGCAATCAGTTACATGGTATACCGAATGACCGTGAAATGTTGAGTGTTAGAAAACCTGGCATTAAGGCTTTAGGATTCCACTTTGGAGTAATACAACCTAAGTGGGACCGATGGGGAGTATGAATTTTCTCTCGCATTATCTTATGAATTCGGGTAAACTCAGCATGAATATTAAATGTAGCGCGTTGCCCGTATGTTGCAGACAATGTATTCACTGGTGATCTGCGGTGTAAATAAGCCCTTTTTACTTTTCCAAGATGGCGCTCGTTTCAAAGTATACGAACAGACAGAATGTTAGTGCATCATTTATTTTCAAATATTGTTTACTTAAGCACGCCCTGTTCCTATTGTGACTATCGTGTGAGCAAGACACCATTGTGTGTCGAAACGCGTAACGAAGGAATAAAAAGCTAGTGAACTATCTCTCCTGAGTGCGCATTCTACCTTCTTTTGTGGATTTGCATATATATATCCACCAAACCAGCAAGTTTGAAACATTGCATGCTGGACTAAGCAGTCCGAAGAACGGGAGCTTTGGTGATTCCGTGCCATGTTTTGCAGACAACTTCAACACTACTTCAGTGATTGAGTGGTAGATAGAGACTGTTTGTACCAGTGGAACTATTTTTAGCATCAGGCATCTGAGGAAGGAAGCAATCCGAAACGCGTCATGCCAGGTTGAAATAAATGGTTTTTACTTATCCCCGTGTGCCGCCTCTCTACTTCGAGGGAAGGAGAATGCTGCGGAACATATAGCGTGGTCCCATTACACGCGAGGAAGGCACTCCCAGCAAGCGTCTGAAGGAAGGGTTAATGGGGGGAACCTGGACCGCCTCGCACAATGGAGGCTGCAGAGACACGTTGTCAAGGACAAATCATACTTTATGGAGGGACGTCCTTACTTTATCGAGGTCCCCGACTCTGTGTGCCGAAGGAACTGCGAGGCTTGGGATTGAGGGAAGTGAACTCCGTTTTCCCTGCACAAGTACCAAAGTCTCAACCTGCTAACAAAGCTACTCGGCTGCACGATGGGAAAATTAAGTGCATGCCGAGGAAACAGACCACCAAACCAGCAAGTTTGAAACATTGCATGCTGGACTAAGCAGTCCAAAGAACGGGAGCTTTGGTGATTCCGTGCCATGTTTTGCAGACAACTTCAACACTACTTCAGTGATAGAGTGGTAGATAGAGACTGTTTGTACCAGTGGAACTATTTTCAGCATCAGGCATCTGAGGAAGGAAGCAATCTGAAACGCGTCATGCCAGGTTGAAATAAATGGTTTTTACTTATCCCCGTGTGCCGCCTCTCTACTTCGAGGGAAGGAGAATGCTGCGGAACATATTGCGTGGTCCCATTACACGCGAGGAAGGCACTCCCAGCAAGGGTCTGAAGGAAGGGTTAATGGGGGAAACCCGGACCGCCCGCACAACGGATGCTGCAGAGACACGTTGTCAAGGACAAATCATACTTTATGCGGGGACGTCCTTACTTTATCGAGGTCCCCAACTCTGTGTGCCGAAGGAACTGCGAGGCTTGGGATTGAGGGAAGTGAACTCCGTTTTCCCTGCACAAGTACCAAAGTCTCAATCTGCTAACAAAGCTACTCGGCTGCACGATGGGAAAATGAAGTGCATGCCGAGGAAACGGACCACCAAACCAACAAGTTTGAAACATTGCATGCTGGACTAAGCAGTCCGAAGAACGGGAGCTTTGGTGATTCCGTGCCATGTTTTGCAGACAACTTCAACACTACTTCAGTGATTGAGTGGTAGATAGAGACTGTTTGTACCAGTGGAACTATTTTCAGCATCAGGCATCTGAAGAAGGAAGCAATCCGAAACGCGTCATGCCAGGTTAAAATAAATGGTTTTTACTTATCCCCGTGTGCCGCCTCTCTACTTCGTGGGAGGGAGAATGCTGCGGAACATATTGCGTGGCCCCATTACACGCGAGGAAGGCACTCCCAGCAAGCGTCTGAAGGAAGGGTTAATGGGGGGAACCCGGACCGCCTCGCACAACGGAGGCTGCAGAGACACGTTGTCAAGGACAAATCATACTTTATGGAGGGACGTCCTTACTTTATCGAGGTCCCCGACTCTGTGTGCCGAAGGAACTGCGAGGCTTGGGATTGAGGGAAGTGAACTCCGTTTTCCCTGCACAAGTACCAAAGTCTCAACCTGCTAACAAAGCTACTCGGCTGCACGATGGGAAAATGAAGTGCATGCCGAGGAAACGGACCACCAAACCAACAAGTTTGAAACATTGCATCCTGGACTAAGTAGTCCAAAGAACGGGAGCTTTGGTGATTCCGTGCCATGTTTTGCAGACAACTTCAACACTACTTCAGTGATTGAGTGGTAGATAGAGACTGTTTGTACCAGTGGAACTATTTTCAGCATCAGGCATCTTAGGAAGGAAGCAATCTGAAACGCGTCATGCCAAGTTGAAATAAATGGTTTTTACTTATCCCCGTGTGCCGCCTCTCTACTTCGAGGGAAGGAGAATGCTGCGGAACATATTGCTTGGTCCCATTACACGTGAGGAAGGCACTCCCAGCAAGCGTCTGAAGGAAGGGTTAACGGGGGAACCCGGACCGCCTCGCACAACGGAGGCTGCAGAGACACGTTGTCAAGGACAAATCATACTTTATGGAGGGACGTCCTTACTTTATCAAGGTCCCCGACAATGTGTGCCGAAGGAACTGCGAGGCTTGGGATTGAGGGAAGTGAACTCCGTTTTCCCTGCATAGTACCAAAGTCTCAACCTGCTAACAAAGCTACTCGGCTGCACGATGGGAAAATGAAGTGCATGCCGAGGAAACGGACCACCAAACCAGCAAGTTTGAAACATTGCATGCTGGACTAAGCAGTCCGAAGAACGGGAGCTTTGGTGATTCCGTGCCATGTTTTGCAGACAACTTCAACACTACTTCAGTGATTGAGTGGTAGATAGAGACTGTTTGTACCAGTGGAACTATTTTCAGCATCAGGCATCTGAGGAAGGAAGCAATCCGAAACGCGTCATGCCAGGTTGAAATAAATGGTTTTTACTTATCCCCGTGTGCCGCCTCTCTACTTCGAGGGAAGGAGAATGCTGCGGAACATATTGCGTGGTCCCATTACACGCGAGGAAGGCACTCCCAGCAAACGTCTGAAGGAAGGGTTAATGGGGGGAACCTGGACCGCCTCGCACAACGGAAGCTGCAGAGACACGTTGTCAAGGACAAATCATGCTTTATGGAGGGACGTCCTTACTTTATCGAGGTCCCCGACTCTGTGTGCCGAAGGAACTGCGAGGCTTGGGATTGAGGGAAGTGAACTCCGTTTTCCCTGCACAAGTACCAAAGTCTCAACCTGCTAACAAAGCTACTCGGCTGCACGATGGGAAAATGAAGTGCATGCCGAGGAAACGGACCACCAAACCAGCAAGTTTGAAACATTGCATGCTGGACTAAGCAGTCCAAAGAACGGGAGCTTTGGTGATTCCGTGCCATGTTTTGCAGACAACTTCAACACTACTTCAGTGATTGAGTGGTAGATAGAAACTGTTTGTACCAGTGGAACTATTTTCAGCATCAGGCATCTGAGGAAGGAAGCAATCCGAAATGCCTCATGCCAGGTTGAAATAAATGGTTTTTACTTATCCCCGTGTGCCGCCTCTCTACTTCGAGGGAAGGAGAATGCTGCGGAACATATTGCGTGGTCCCATTACACGTGAGGAAGGCACTCCCAGCAAGCGTCTGAAGGAAGGGTTAAAGGGGGAAACCCGGACCGCCTCGCACAATGGAGGCTGCAAAGACACGTTGTCAAGGACAAATCATACTTTATGGAGGGACGTCCTTACTTTATCGAGGTCCCCAACTCTGTGTGCCGAAGGAACTGCGAGGCTTGGGATTGAGGGAAGTGAACTCCGTTTTCCCTGCACAAGTACCAAAGTCTCAACCTGATAACAAAGCTACTCAGCTGCACAATGGGAAAATGTAGTGCATGCCGAGGAAACGGACCACCAAACCAACAAGTTTGAAACATTGCATCCTGGACTAAGCAGTCCGAAGAACGGGAGCTTTGGTGATTTCATGCCATGTTTTGCAGACAACTTCAACACTACTTCAGTGATTGAGTGGTAGATAGAGACTGTTTGTACCAGTGGAACTATTTTCAGCATCAGGCATCTGAGGAAGGAAGCAATCCGAAACGTGTCATGCCAGGTTGAAATAAATGGTTTTTACTTATCCCTGTGTGCCGCCTCTCTACTTCGAGGGAAGGAGAATGCTGCGGAACATATTGCTTGGTCCCATTACAAGCGAGGAAGGCACTCCCAGCAAGCGTCTGAAGGAAGGGTTAACGGGGGGAACCCGGACCGCCTCGCACAACGGAGGCTGCAGAGACACGTTGTCAAGGACAAATCATACTTTATGGAGGGACGTCCTTACTTTATCGAGGTCCCCGACTCTGTGTGCCGAAGGAACTGCGAGGCTTGGGATTGAGGGAAGTGAACTCCGTTTTCCCTGCACAAGTACCAAAGTCTCAACCTGCTAACAAAGCTACTCGGCTGCACGATGGGAAAATGAAGTGCATGCCGAGGAAACTGACCACCAAACCAGCAAGTTTGAAACATTGCATGCTGGACTAAGCAGTCCAAAGAACGGGAGCTTTGGTGATTCCGTGCCATGTTTTGCAGACAACTTCAACACTACTTCAGTGATTGAGTGGTAGATAAAGACTGTTTGTACCAGTGGAACTATTTTCAGCATCTGGCATCTGAAGAAGGAAGCAATCCGAAACGCGTCATGCCAGGTTGAAATAAATGGTTTTTGCTTATCCCCGTGTGCCGCCTCTCTACTTCGAGGGAAGGAGAATGCTGCGGAACATATTGCGTGGTCCCATTACACGCGAGGAAGGCACTCCCAGCAAACGTCTGAAGGAAGGGTTAATGGGGGGAACCCGGACCGCCTCGCACAACGGAGGCTGCAGAGACACGTTGTCAAGGACAAATCATACTTTATGGAGGGACGTCCTTACTTTATTGAGGTCCTCGACTCAGTGTGCCGAAGGAACTGCGAGGCTTGGGATTGAGGGAATTGAACTCCGTTTTCCCTGCACAAGTACCAAAGTCTCAACCTACTAACAAAGCTACTCGGCTGCACGATGGGAAAATGAAGTGCATGCCGAGGAAAGGGACCACCAAACCAGCAAGTTTGAAACATTGCATGCTGGACTAAGCAGCCCGAAGAACAGGAGCTTTGGTGATTCCGTGCCATGTTTTGCAGACAACTTCAACACTACTTCAGTGATTGAATGGTAGATACAGACTGTTTGTACCAGTGGAACTATTTTCAGCATCAGGCATCTGAGGAAGGAAGCAATCCGAAACCCGTCATGCCAGGTTGAAATAAATGGTTTTTACTTATCCCCATGTGCCGCCTCTCTGCTTCGAGGGAAGGAGAATGCTGCGGAACATATTGCGTGGTCCCATTACACGCGAGGAAGGCACTCCCAGCAAGCGTCTGAAGGAAGGGTTAATGGGGGGAACCCGGACCGCCTCACACAACGGAGGCTGCAGAGACACGTTTTCAAGGACAAATCATACTTTATGGAGGGACGTCCTTACTTTATCGAGGTCCCTGACTCTGTGTGCCGAAGGAACTGCGAGGCTTGGGATTGAGGGAATTGAACTCCGTTTTCCCTGCACAAGTACCAAAGTCTCAACCTGCTAACAAAGCTACTCGGCTGCACGATGGGAAAATAAAGTGCATGCCGAGGAAAGGGACCACCAAACCAGCAAGTTTGAAACATTGCATGCTAGACTAAGCAGCCCGAAGAACGGGAGCTTTGGTGATTCCGTGCCATGTTTTGCAGACAACTTCAACACTACTTCAGTGATTGAGTGGTAGATACAGACTGTTTGTACCAGTGGAACTATTTTCAGCATCAGGCATCTGAGGAAGGAAGCAATCCGAAACCCGTCATGCCAGGTTGAAATAAAGGGTTTTTACTTATCCCCATGTGCCGCCTCTCTGCTTCGAGGGAAGGAGAATGCTGCGGAATATATTGCGTGGTCCCATTACACGCGAGGAAGGCACTCCCAGCAAGCGTCTGAAGGAAGGGTTAATGGGGGGAACCCGGACCGCCTCACACAACGGAGGCTGCAGAGACACGTTTTCAAGGACAAATCATACTTTATGGAGGGACGTCCTTACTTTATCGAGGTCCCCGACTCTGTGTGCCGAAGGAACTGCGAGGCTTGGGATTGAGGGTAGTGAACTCCGTTTTCCCTGCACAAGTACCAACGTCTCAACCTGCTAACAAAGCTACTCGGCTGCACGATGGGAAAATGAAGTGCATGCCGAGAAAACAGACCACCGAACCAGCAAGTTTGAAACATTGCATGCTGGACTAAGCAGTCCGAAGAACGGGAGCTTTGGGGATTCCGTGCCATGTTTTGCAGACAACTTCAACACTACTTCAGTGATTGAGTGGTAGATAGAGACTGTTTGTACCAGTGGAACTATTTTCAGCATCAGGCATCTGAGGAAGGAAGCAATCTGAAACGCGTCATGCCAGGTTAAAATAAATGGTTTTTACTTATCCCTGTGTGCTGCCTCTCTACTTCGAGGGAAGGAGAATGCTGCGGAACATATTGCGTGGTCCCATTACACGCGAGGAAGGCACTCCCAGCAAGGGTCTGAAGGAAGGGTTAATGGGGGGAACCCGGACAGCCTCGCACAACGGAGGCTGCAGAGACACGTTGTCAAGGACAAATCATACTTTATGGAGGGACGTCATTACTTTATCGAGGTCCCCAACTCTGTGTGCCGAAGGAACTGCGAGGTTTTGGATTGAGGGAAGTGAACTCCGTTTTCCCTGCATAGTACCAAAGTCTCAACCTGCTAACAAAGCTACTCGGCTGCACGATGGGAAAATGAAGTGCATGCCGAGGAAACGGGCCACCAAACCAGCAAGTTTGAAACATTGCATGCTGGACTAAGCAGTCCGAAGAACGGGAGCTTTGGTGATTCCGTGCCATGTTTTGCAGACAACTTCAACACTACTTCAGTGATTGAGTGGTAGATAGAGACTGTTTGTACCAGTGGAACTATTTTCAGCATCAGGAATCTGAGGAAGGAAGCAATCCGAAAAGCGTCATGCCAGGTTGAAATAAATGGTTTTTACTTATCCCCGTGTGCCGCCTCTCTACTTCGAGGGAAGGAGAATGATGCGGAACATATTGCCTGGTCCCGTTACACTCAAGGAAGGCACTCCCAGCAAGCGTCTGAAGGAAGGGTTAATGGGGGAACACGGACCGCCTTGCACAAGGGAGGCTGCAGAGACACGTTGTCAAGGACAAATCATACTTTATGGAGGGACCTCCTTACTTTATCGAAGTCCCCGACTCTGTGTGCTGAAGGAACTGCGAGGCTTGGGATTGAGGGAAGTGAACTCCATTTTCCCTGCACAAGTACCAAAGTCTCAACCTGATAACAAAGCTACTCGGCTGCACGATGGGAAAATGAAGTGCATGCCGAGGAAACGGACCACCAAACCAGCAAGTTTGAAACATTGCATGCTGGACTAAGCAGTCCGAAGAACGGGGGCTTTGGTGATTCCGTGCCATGTTTTGCAGACAACTTCAACACTACTTCAGTGATTGAGTGGTAGATAGAGACTGTTTGTACCAGTGGAACTATTTTCAGCATCAGGCATCTGAGGAAGGAAGCAATCCGAAACGCGTCATGCCAGGTTGAAATAAACGGTTTTTACTTATCCCCGTGTGCCGCCTCTCTACTTCGAGGGAAGGAGAATGCTGTGGAACATATTGAGTGGTCCCATTACACGCGAGGAAGGCACTCCCAGCAAGCGTCTGAAGGAAGGGTTAATGGGGGAAACCCAGACCGCCTTGCACAACGGAGGCTGCAGAGACACGTTGTCAAAGACAAATCATACTTCATGGAGGGACGTCCTTACTTTATTGAGGTCCCCGACTCTGTGTGCCAAAGGAACTGCGAGGCTTGGGATTGAGGGAAGCGAACTCCATTTTCCCTGCACAAGTACCAAAGTCTCAACCTGCTAACAAAGCTACTCGGCTGCACGATGGGAAAATGAAGTGTATGCCGAGGAAACGGACCACCAAACCAGCAAGTTTGAAACATTGCATGCTGGACTAAGCAGTCCGAAGAACGGGAGCTTTGGTGATTCCGTGCCATGTTTTGCAGACAAGTTCAACACTACTTCAGTGATTGGGTGGTAGATAGAGACTGTTTGTACCAGTGGAACTATTTTCAGCATCAGGCATCTGAGGAAGGAAGCAATCTGAAACGCGTCATGCCAGGTTAAAATAAATGGTTTTTACTTATCCCCGTGTGCTGCCTCTCTACTTCGAAGGAAGGAGAATGCTGCGGAACATATTGCGTGGTCCCATTACACGCGAGGAAGGCACTCCCAGCAAGCGTCTGAAGGAAGGGTTAATGGGGGGAACCCGGACCGCCTCGCACAACAGAGGCTGCAGAGACACGTTGTCAAGGACAAATCATACTTTATGGAGGGACGTCATTACTTTATCGAGGTCCCCGACTCTGTGTGCCGAAGGAACTGCGAGGCTTGGGATTGAGGGAAGTGCACTCCGTTTTCCCTGCACAAGTACCAAAGTCTCAACCTGCTAACAAAGCTACTCGGCTGCACGATGGGAAAATAAAGTGCATGCCGAGGAAAGGGACCACCAAACCAGCAAGTTTGAAACATTGCATGCTAGACTAAGCAGCCCGAAGAACGGGAGCTTTGGTGATTCCGTGCCATGTTTTGCAGACAACTTCAACACTACTTCAGTGATTGAGTGGTAGATACAGACTGTTTGTACCAGTGGAACTATTTTCAGCATCAGGCATCTGAGGAAGGAAGCAATCCGAAACCCGTCATGCCAGGTTGAAATAAAGGGTTTTTACTTATCCCCATGTGCCGCCTCTCTGCTTCGAGGGAAGGAGAATGCTGCGGAATATATTGCGTGGTCCCATTACACGCGAGGAAGGCACTCCCAGCAAGCGTCTGAAGGAAGGGTTAATGGGGGGAACCCGGACCGCCTCACACAACGGAGGCTGCAGAGACACGTTTTCAAGGACAAATCATACTTTATGGAGGGACGTCCTTACTTTATCGAGGTCCCCGACTCTGTGTGCCGAAGGAACTGCGAGGCTTGGGATTGAGGGTAGTGAACTCCGTTTTCCCTGCACAAGTACCAACGTCTCAACCTGCTAACAAAGCTACTCGGCTGCACGATGGGAAAATGAAGTGCATGCCGAGAAAACAGACCACCGAAGCAGCAAGTTTGAAACATTGCATGCTGGACTAAGCAGTCCGAAGAACGGGAGCTTTGGGGATTCCGTGCCATGTTTTGCAGACAACTTCAACACTACTTCAGTGATTGAGTGGTAGATAGAGACTGTTTGTACCAGTGGAACTATTTTCAGCATCAGGCATCTGAGGAAGGAAGCAATCTGAAACGCGTCATGCCAGGTTAAAATAAATGGTTTTTACTTATCCCTGTGTGCTGCCTCTCTACTTCGAGGGAAGGAGAATGCTGCGGAACATATTGCGTGGTCCCATTACACGCGAGGAACGCACTCCCAGCAAGCATCTGAAGGAAGGGTTAATGGGGGGAACCCGGACAGCCTCGCACAACGGAGGCTGCAGAGACACGTTGTCAAGGACAAATCATACTTTATGGAGGGACGTCATTACTTTATCGAGGTCCCCAACTCTGTGTGCCGAAGGAACTGCGAGGTTTTGGATTGAGGGAAGTGAACTCCGTTTTCCCTGCATAGTACCAAAGTCTCAACCTGCTAACAAAGCTACTCGGCTGCACGATGGGAAAATGAAGTGCATGCCGAGGAAACGGGCCACCAATCCAGCAAGTTTGAAACATTGCATGCTGGACTAAGCAGTCCGAAGAACGGGAGCTTTGGTGATTCCGTGCCATGTTTTGCAGACAACTTCAACACTACTTCAGTGATTGAGTGGTAGATAGAGACTGTTTGTACCAGTGGAACTATTTTCAGCATCAGGAATCTGAGGAAGGAAGCAATTCGAAAAGCGTCATGCCAGGTTGAAATAAATGGTTTTTACTTATCCCCGTGTGCCGCCTCTCTACTTCGAGAGAAGGAGAATGATGCGGAACATATTGCCTGGTCCCGTTACACTCAAGGAAGGCACTCCCAGCAAGCGTCTGAAGGAAGGGTTAATGGGGAAACACGGACCGCCTTGCACAAGGGAGGCTGCAGAGACACGTTGTCAAGGACAAATCATACTTTATGGAGGGACCTCCTTACTTTATCGAAGTCCCCGACTCTGTGTGCTGAAGGAACTGCGAGGCTTGGGATTGAGGGAAGTGAACTCCATTTTCCCTGCACAAGTACCAAAGTCTCAACCTGATAACAAAGCTACTCGGCTGCACGATGGGAAAATGAAGTGCATGCCGAGGAAACGGACCACCAAACCAGCAAGTTTGAAACATTGCATGCTGGACTAAGCAGTCCGAAGAACGGGGGCTTTGGTGATTCCGTGCCATGTTTTGCAGACAACTTCAACACTACTTCAGTGATTGAGTGGTAGATAGAGACTGTTTGTACCAGTGGAACTATTTTCAGCATCAGGCATCTGAGGAAGGAAGCAATCCGAAACGCGTCATGCCAGGTTGAAATAAACGGTTTTTACTTATCCCCGTGTGCCGCCTCTCTACTTCGAGGGAAGGAGAATGCTGTGGAACATATTGAGTGGTCCCATTACACGCGAGGAAGGCACTCCCAGCAAGCGTCTGAAGGAAGGGTTAATGGGGGAAACCCAGACCGCCTTGCACAACGGAGGCTGCAGAGACACGTTGTCAAAGACAAATCATACTTTATGGAGGGACGTCCTTACTTTATTGAGGTCCCCGACTCTGTGTGCCAAAGGAACTGCGAGGCTTGGGATTGAGGGAAGCGAACTCCATTTTCCCTGCACAAGTACCAAAGTCTCAACCTGCTAACAAAGCTACTCGGCTGCACGATGGGAAAATGAAGTGCATGCCGAGGAAACGGACCACCAAACCAGCAAGTTTGAAACATTGCATGCTGGACTAAGCAGTCCGAAGAACGGGAGCTTTGGTGATTCCGTGCCATGTTTTGCAGACAAGTTCAACACTACTTCAGTGATTGGGTGGTAGATAGAGACTGTTTGTACCAGTGGAACTATTTTCAGCATCAGGCATCTGAGGAAGGAAGCAATCTGAAACGCGTCATGCCAGGTTAAAATAAATGGTTTTTACTTATCCCCGTGTGCTGCCTCTCTACTTCGAGGGAAGGAGAATGCTGCGGAACATATTGCGTGGTCCCATTACACGCGAGGAAGGCACTCCCAGCAAGCGTCTGAAGGAAGGGTTAATGGGGGGAACCCGGACCGCCTCGCACAACAGAGGCTGCAGAGACACGTTGTCAAGGACAAATCATACTTTATGGAGGGACGTCATTACTTTATCGAGGTCCCCGACTCTGTGTGCCGAAGGAACTGCGAGGCTTGGGATTGAGGGAAGTGCACTCCGTTTTCCCTGCACAAGTAGCAAAGTCTCAACCTGCTAACAAAGCTACTCGGCTGTACGATGGGAAAATGAAGTGCATGCCGAGGAAACGGACCACCAAACCAGCAAGTTTGAAACATTGCATGCTGGACTAAGCAGTCCGAAGAACGGGAGCTTTGGTGATTCCGTGCCGTGTTTTGCAGACAACTTCAACACTACTTCAGTGATTGAGTGGTAGATAGAGACTGTTTGTACCAGTGGAACTATTTTCAGCATCAGGCATCTGAGGAAGGAAGCAATCCGAAACGCATCATGCCAGGTTGATATAAATGGTTTTTACTTATCCCTGTGTGCCGCCTCTCTACTTCGAGGGAAGGAGAATGCTGCGGAACATATTGCGTGGTCCCATTACACGCGAGGAAGGCACTCCCAGCAAGCGTCTGAAGGAAGGGTTAATGGGGGGAACCCGGACCGCCTCGCACAAGGGAAGCTGCAGAGACACGTTGTCAAGGACAAATCATGCTTTATGGAGGGACGTCCTTACTTTATCGAGGTCCCCGACTCTGTGTGCCGAAGGAACTGCGAGGCTTGGGATTGAGGGAAGTGAACTCCGTTTTCCCTGCACAAGTACCAAAGTCTCAACCTGCTAACAAAGCTACTCGGCTGCACGATGGGAAAATGAAGTGCATGCCGAGGAAACGGACCACCAAACCAGCAAGTTTGAAACATTGCATGCTGGACTAAGCAGTCCAAAGAACGGGAGCTTTGGTGATTCCGTGCCATGTTTTGCAGACAACTTCAACACTACTTCAGTGATTGAGTGGTAGATAGAGACTGTTTGTACCAGTGGAACTATTTGCAGCATCAGGCATCTGAGGAAGGAAGCAATCCGAAATGCGTCATGCCAGGTTGAAATAAATGGTTTTTACTTATCCCCGTGTGCCGCCTCTCTACTTCGAGGGAAGGAGAATGCTGCGGAACATATTGCGTGGTCCCATTACACGTGAGGAAGGCACTCCCAGCAAGCGTCTGAAGGAAGGGTTAATGGGGGAAATCCGGACCGCCTCGCACAACGGAGGCTGCAGAGACACGTTGTCAAGGACAAATCATACTTTATGGAGGGACGTCCTTACTTTATCGAGGTCCCCAACTCTGTGTGCCGAAGGAACTGCGAGGCTTGGGATTGAGGGAAGTGAACTCCGTTTTCCCTGCACAAGTACCAAAGTCTCAACCTGATAACAAAGCTACTCAGCTGCACAATGGGAAAATGTAGTGCATGCCGAGGAAACGGACCACCAAACCAACAAGTTTGAAACATTGCATGCTGGACTAAGCAGTCCGAAGAACGGGAGCTTTGGTGATTCCGTGCCATGTTTTGCAGACAAGTTCAACACTACTTCAGTGATTGGGTGGTAGATAGAGACTGTTTGTACCAGTGGAACTATTTTCAGCATCAGGCATCTGAGGAAGGAAGCAATCTGAAACGCGTCATGCCAGGTTAAAATAAATGGTTTTTACTTATCCCCGTGTGCTGCCTCTCTACTTCGAGGGAAGGAGAATGCTGCGGAACATATTGCGTGGTCCCATTACACGCGAGGAAGGCACTCCCAGCAAGCGTCTGAAGGAAGGGTTAATGGGGGGAACCCGGACCGCCTCGCACAACAGAGGCTGCAGAGACACGTTGTCAAGGACAAATCATACTTTATGGAGGGACGTCATTACTTTATTGAGGTCCCCGACTCTGTGTGCCGAAGGAACTGCAAGGCTTGGGATTGAGGGAAGTGCACTCCGTTTTCCCTGCACAAGTACCAAAGTCTCAACCTGCTAACAAAGCTACTCGGCTGTATGATGGGAAAATGAAGTGCATGCCGAGGAAACGGACCACCAAACCAGCAAGTTTGAAACATTGCATGCTGGACTAAGCAGTCCGAAGAACGGGAGCTTTGGTGATTCCGTGCCGTGTTTTGCAGACAACTTCAACACTACTTCAGTGATTGAGTGGTAGATAGAGACTGTTTGTACCAGTGGAACTATTTTCAGCATCAGGCATCTGAGGAAGGAAGCAATCCGAAACGCATCATGCCAGGTTGATATAAATGGTTTTTACTTATCCCCGTGTGCCGCCTCTCTACTTCGAGGGAAGGAGAATGCTGCGGAACATATTGCGTGGTCCCATTACACGTGAGGAAGGCACTCCCAGCAAGCGTCTGAAGGAAGGGTTAATGGGGGAAACCCGGACCGCCTCGCACAACGGAGGCTGCAGAGACACGTTGTCAAGGACAAATCATACTTTATGGAGGGACGTCCTTACTTTATCGAGGTCCCCAACTCTGTGTGTCGAAGGAACTGCGAGGCTTGGGATTGAGGGAAGTGAACTCCGTTTTCCCTGCACAAGTACCAAAGTCTCAACCTGATAACAAAGCTACTCAGCTGCACAATGGGAAAATGTAGTGCATGCCGAGGAAACGGACCACCAAACCAACAAGTTTGAAACATTGCATGCTGGACTAAGCAGTCCGAAGAACGGGAGCTTTGGTGATTCCGTGCCATGTTTTGCAGACAAGTTCAACACTACTTCAGTGATTGGGTGGTAGATAGAGACTGTTTGTACCAGTGGAACTATTTTCAGCATCAGGCATCTGAGGAAGGAAGCAATCTGAAACGCGTCATGCCAGGTTAAAATAAATGGTTTTTACTTATCCCCGTGTGCTGCCTCTCTACTTCGAGGGAAGGAGAATGCTGCGGAACATATTGCGTGGTCCCATTACACGCGAGGAAGGCACTCCCAGCAAGCGTCTGAAGGAAGGGTTAATGGGGGGAACCCGGACCGCCTCGCACAACAGAGGCTGCAGAGACACGTTGTCAAGGACAAATCATACTTTATGGAGGGACGTCATTACTTTATTGAGGTCCCCGACTCTGTGTGCCGAAGGAACTGCGAGGCTTGGGATTGAGGGAAGTGCACTCCGTTTTCCCTGCACAAGTACCAAAGTCTCAACCTGCTAACAAAGCTACTCGGCTGTACGATGGGAAAATGAAGTGCATGCCGAGGAAACGGACCACCAAACCAGCAAGTTTGAAACATTGCATGCTGGACTAAGCAGTCCGAAGAACGGGAGCTTTGGTGATTCCGTGCCGTGTTTTGCAGACAACTTCAACACTACTTCAGTGATTGAGTGGTAGATAGAGACTGTTTGTACCAGTGGAACTATTTTCAGCATCAGGCATCTGAGGAAGGAAGCAATCCGAAACGCATCATGCCAGGTTGATATAAATGGTTTTTACTTATCCCCGTGTGCCGCCTCTCTACTTCGAGGGAAGGAGAATGCTGCGGAACATATTGCGTGGTCCCATTACACGCGAGGAAGGCACTCCCAGCAAGCGTCTGAAGGAAGGGTTAATGGGGGAACCCGGACCGCCTCGCACAAGGGAGGCTGCAGAGACACGTTGTCAAGGACAAATCATACTTTACGGAGGGACGTCCTTACTTTATCGAGGTCCCCGACTCTGTGTGCCGAAGGAACTGCGAGGCTTGGGATTGAGGGAAGTGAACTCCATTTTCCCTGCACAAGTACCAAAGTCTCAACCTGATAACAAAGCTACTCGGCTGCACGATGGGAAAATGAAGTGCATGCCGAGGAAACGGACCACCAAACCAGCAAGTTTGAAACATTGCATGCTGGACTAAGCAGTCCGAAGAACGGGATCTTTGGTGATTCCGTGCCATGTTTTGCAGACAACTTCAACACTACTTCAGTGATTGAGTGGTAGATAGAGACTGTTTGTACCAGTGGAACTATTTTCAGCATCAGGCATCTAAGAAAGGAAGCAATCCGAAACGCGTCATGCCAGGTTGAAATAAACGGTTTTTACTTATCCCCGTGTGCCGCCTCTCTACTTCGAGGGAAGGAGAATGCTGTGGAACATATTGCGTGGTCCCATTACACGCGAGGAAGGCACTTCCAGCAAGCGTCTGAAGGAAGGGTTAATGGGGGAAACCCGGACCGCCTCGCACAACGGAGGCTGCAGAGACACGTTGTCAAAGACAAATCATACTTTATGAAGGGACGTCCTTACTTTATCGAGGTCCCCGACTCTGTGTGCCGAAGGAACTGCGAGGCTTGGGATTGAGGGAAGCGAACTCCATTTTCCCTGCACAAGTACCAAAGTCTCAACCTGCTAACAAAGCTACTCGGCTGCACGATGGGAAAATGAAGTGCATGCCGAGGAAACGGACCACCAAACCAGCAAGTTTGAAACATTGCATGCTGGAATAAGCAGTCCGATGAACGGGAGCTTTGGTGATTCTGTGCCATGTTTTGCAGACAAGTTCAACACTACTTCAGTGATTGAGTGGTAGATAGAGACTGTTTGTACCAGTGTAACTATTTTCAGCATCAGGCATCTGAGGAAGGAAGCAATCTGAAACGCGTCATGCCAGGTTAAAATAAATGGTTTTTACTTATCCCCGTGTGCTGCCTCTCTACTTCGAGGGAAGGAGAATGCTGCGAAACATATTGCGTGGTCCCATTACATGCGAGGAACGCACTCCCAGCAAGCATCTGAAGGAAGGGTTAATGGGGGGAACCCGGACAGCCTCGCACAACGGAGGCTGCAGAGACACGTTGTCAAGGACAAATCATACTTTATGGAGGGCGTCATTACTTTATCGAGGTCCCCAACTCTGTGTGCCGAAGGAACTGCGAGGCTTTGGATTGAGGGAAGTGAACTCCGTTTTCCCTGCATAGTACCAAAGTCTCAACCTGCTAACAAAGCTACTCGGCTGCACGATGGGAAAATGAAGTGCATGCCGAGGAAACGGGCCACCAAACCAGCAAGTTTGAAACATTGCATGCTGGACTAAGCAGTCCGAAGAACGGGAGCAATGGTGATTCCGTGCCATGTTTTGCAGACAACTTCAACACTACTTTAGTGATTGAGTGGTAGATAGAGACTGTTTGTACCAGTGGAACTATTTTCAGCATCAGGAATCTGAGGAAGGAAGCAATCCGAAAAGCGTCATGCCAGGTTGAAATAAATGGTTTTTACTTATCCCCGTGTGCCGCCTCTCTACTTCGAGGGAAGGAGAATGATGCAGAACATATTGCCTGGTCCCGTTACACGCAAGGAAGGCACTCCCAGCAAGCGTCTGAAGGAAGGGTTAATGGGGGAACCCGGACCGCCTTGCACAAGGGAGGCTGCAGAGACACGTTGTCAAGGACAAATCATACTTTATGGAGGGACCTCCTTACTTTATCGAAGTCCCCGACTCTGTGTGCTGAAGGAACTGCGAGGGTTGGGATTGAGGGAAGTGAACTCCATTTTCCCTGCACAAGTACCAAAGTCTCAACCTGATAACAAAGCTACTCGGCTGCACGATGGGAAAATGAAGTGCATGCCGAGGAAACGGACCACCAAACCAGCAAGTTTGAAACATTGTATGCTGGACTAAGCAGTCCGAAGAACGGGGGCTTTGGTGATTCCGTGCCATGTTTTGCAGACAACTTCAACACTACTTCAGTGATTGAGTGGTAGATAGAGACTGTTTGTACCAGTGGAACTATTTTCAGCATCAGGCATCTGAGGAAGGAAGCAATCCGAAACGCGTCATGCAAGGTTGAAATAAACGGTTTTTACTTATCCCCGTGTGCCGCCTCTCTACTTCGAGGGAAGGAGAATGCTGCGGAACATATTGCGTGGTCCCATTACACGCGAGGAAGGCACTCCCAGCAAACGTCTGAAGGAAGGGTTAATGGGGGGAACCTGGACCGCCTCGCACAACGGAAGCTGCAGAGACACGTTGTCAAGGACAAATCATGCTTTATGGAGGGACGTCCTTACTTTATTGAGGTCCCCGACTCTGTGTGCCGAAGGAACTGCGAGGCTTGGGATTGAGGGAAGTGAACTCCGTTTTCCCTGCACAAGTACCAAAGTCTCAACCTGCTAACAAAGCTACTCGGCTGCACGATGGGAAAATGAAGTGCATGCCGAGGAAACGGACCACCAAACCAGCAAGTTTGAAACATTGCATGCTGGACTAAGCAGTCCAAAGAACGGGAGCTTTGGTGAATCCGTGCCATGTTTTGCAGACAAGTTCAACACTACTTCAGTGATTGGGTGGTAGATAGAGACTGTTTGTACCAGTGGAACTATTTTCAGCATCAGGCATCTGAGGAAGGAAGCAATCTGAAACGCGTCATGCCAGGTTAAAATAAATGGTTTTTACTTATCCCCGTGTGCTGCCTCTCTACTTCGAGGGAAGGAGAATGCTGCGGAACATATTGCGTGGTCCCATTACACGCGAGGAAGGCACTCCCAGCAAGCGTCTGAAGGAAGGGTTAATGGGGGGAACCCGGACCGCCTCGCACAACAGAGGCTGCAGAGACACGTTGTCAAGGACAAATCATACTTTATGGAGGGACGTCATTACTTTATCGAGGTCCCCGACTCTGTGTGCCGAAGGAACTGCGAGGCTTGGGATTGAGGGAAGTGCACTCCGTTTTCCCTGCACAAGTACCAAAGTCTCAACCTGCTAACAAAGCTACTCGGCTGTACGATGGGAAAATGAAGTGCATGCCGAGGAAACGGACCACCAAACCAGCAAGTTTGAAACATTGCATGCTGGACTAAGCAGTCCGAAGAACGGGAGCTTTGGTGATTCCGTGCCGTGTTTTGCAGACAACTTCAACACTACTTCAGTGATTGAGTGGTAGATAGAGACTGTTTGTACCAGTGGAACTATTTTCAGCATCAGGCAACTGAGGAAGGAAATAATCCGAAACGCGTCATGCCAGGTTGAAATAAACGGTTTTTACTTATCCCCGTGTGCCGCCTCTCTACTTCGAGGGAAGGAGAATGCTGTGGAACATATTGCGTGGTCCCATTACACGCGAGGAAGGCACTTCCAGCAAGCGTCTGAAGGAAGGGTTAATGGGGGAAACCCGGACCGCCTCGCACAACGGAGGCTGCAGAGACACGTTGTCAAAGACAAATCATACTTTATGAAGGGACGTCCTTACTTTATCGAGGTCCCCGACTCTGTGTGCCGAAGGAACTGCGAGGCTTGGGATTGAGGGAAGCGAACTCCATTTTCCCTGCACAAGTACCAAAGTCTCAACCTGCTAACAAAGCTACTCGGCTGCACGATGGGAAAATGAAGTGCATGCCGAGGAAACGGACCACCAAACCAGCAAGTTTGAAACATTGCATGCTGGAATAAGCAGTCCGAAGAACGGGAGCTTTGGTGATTCTGTGCCATGTTTTGCAGACAAGTTCAACACTACTTCAGTGATTGAGTGGTAGATAGAGACTGTTTGTACCAGTGTAACTATTTTCAGCATCAGGCATCTAAGGAAGGAAGCAATCTGAAACGCGTCATGCCAGGTTAAAATAAATGGTTTTTACTTATCCCCGTGTGCTGCCTCTCTACTTCGAGGGAAGGAGAATGCTGCGAAACATATTGCGTGGTCCCATTACATGCGAGGAACGCACTCCCAGCAAGCATCTGAAGGAAGTGTTAATGGGGGGAACCCGGACAGCCTCGCACAACGGAGGCTGCAGAGACACGTTGTCAAGGACAAATCATACTTTATGGAGGGACGTCATTACTTTATCGAGGTCCCCAACTCTGTGTGCCGAAGGAACTGCGAGGCTTTGGATTGAGGGAAGTGAACTCCGTTTTCCCTGCATAGTACCAAAGTCTCAACCTGCTAACAAAGCTACTCGGCTGCACGATGGGAAAATGAAGTGCATGCCGAGGAAACGGGCAACCAAACCAGCAAGTTTGAAACATTGCATGCTGGACTAAGCAGTCCGAAGAACGGGAGCTTTGGTGATTCCGTGCCATGTTTTGCAGACAACTTCAACACTACTTTAGTGATTGAGTGGTAGATAGAGACTGTTTGTACCAGTGGAACTATTTTCAGCATCAGGAATCTGAGGAAGGAAGCAATCCGAAAAGCGTCATGCCAGGTTGAAATAAATGGTTTTTACTTATCCCCGTGTGCCGCCTCTCTACTTCGAGGGAAGGAGAATGATGCGGAACATATTGCCTGGTCCCGTTACACGCAAGGAAGGCACTCCCAGCAAGCGTCTGAAGGAAGGGTTAATGGGGGAACCCGGACCGCCTTGCACAAGGGAGGCTGCAGAGACACGTTGTCAAGGACAAATCATACTTTATGGAGGGACCTCCTTACTTTATCGAAGTCCCCGACTCTGTGTGCTGAAGGAACTGCGAGGCTTGGGATTGAGGGAAGTGAACTCCATTTTCCCTGCACAAGTACCAAAGTCTCAACCTGACAACAAAGCTACTCGGCTGCACGATGGGAAAATGAAGTGCATGCCGAGGAAACGGACCACCAAACCAGCAAGTTTGAAACATTGCATGCTGGACTAAGCAGTCCGAAGAACGGGGGCTTTGGTGATTCCGTGCCATGTTTTGCAGACAACTTCAACACTACTTCAGTGATTGAGTGGTAGATAGAGACTGTTTGTACCAGTGGAACTATTTTCAGCATCAGGCATCTGAGGAAGGAAGCAATCCGAAACGCGTCATGCCAGATTGAAATAAACGGTTTTTACTTATCCCCGTGTGCCGCCTCTCTACTTCGAGGGAAGGAGAATGCTGTGGAACATATTGCGTGGTCCCATTACACGCGAGGAAGGCACTCCCAGCAAGCGTCTGAAGGAAGGGTTAATGGGGGAAACCCAGACCGCCTCGCACAACGGAGGCTGCAGAGACACGTTGTCAAAGACAAATCATACTTTATGGAGGGACGTCCTTACTTTATTGAGGTCCCCGACTCTGTGTGCCAAAGGAACTGCGAGGCTTGGGATTGAGGGAAGCGAACTCCATTTTCCCTGCACAAGTACCAAAGTCTCAACCTGCTAACAAAGCTACTCGGCTGCACGATGGGAAAATGAAGTGCATGCCGAGGAAACGGACCACCAAACCAGCAAGTTTGAAACATTGCATGCTGGACTAAGCAGTCTGAAGAACGGGAGCTTTGGTGATTCCGTGCCATGTTTTGCAGACAAGTTCAACACTACTTCAGTGATTGGGTGGTAGATAGAGACTGTTTGTACCAGTGGAACTATTTTCAGCATCAGGCATCTGAGGAAGGAAGCAATCTGAAACGCGTCATGCCAGGTTAAAATAAATGGTTTTTACTTATCCCCGTGTGCTGCCTCTCTACTTCGAGGGAAGGAGAATGCTGCAGAACATATTGCGTGGTCCCATTACACGCGAGGAAGGCACTCCCAGCAAGCGTCTGAAGGAAGGGTTAATGGGGGGAACCCGGACCGCCTCGCACAACGGAGGCTGCAGGGACACGTTGTCAAGGACAAATCATACTTTATGGAGGGACGTCATTACTTTATCGAGGTCCCCAACTCTGTGTGCCGAAGGAACTGCAAGGCTTGGGATTGAGGGAAGTGAACTCCGTTTTTCCTGCATAGTACCAAAGTTTCAACCTGCTAACAAAGCTACTCGGCTGCACGATGGGAAAATGAAGTGCATGCCGAGGAAACGGACCACCAAACCAGCAAGTTTGAAAAATTGCATGCTGGACTAAGCAGTCCGAAGAACGGGAGCTTTGGTGATTCCGTGCCATGTTTTGCAGACAACTTCAACACTACTTCAGTGATTGAGTGGTAGATAGAGACTGTTTGTACCAGTGGAACTATTTTCAGCATCAGGAATCTGAGGAAGGAAGCAATCCGAAACGCGTCATGCCAGGTTGAAATAAATGGTTTTTACTTATCCCCGTGTGCCGCCTCTCTACTTCGAGGGAAGGAGAATGATGCGGAACATATTGCCTGGTCCCATTACACGCAAGGAAGGCACTCCCAGCAAGCGTCTGAAGGAAGGGTTAATGGGGGGAACCCGGACCGCCTCGCACAACGGAGGCTGCAGAGACACGTTGTCAAGGACAAATCATACTTTATGGAGGGATGTTCTTACTTTATCGAGGTCCCCGACTCTGTGTGCCGAAGGAACTGCGAGGCTTGGGATTGAGGGAAGTGAACTCCGTTTTCCCTGCACAAGTACCAAAGTCTCAACCTGCTAACAAAGCTACTCGGCTGTACGATGGGAAAATGAAGTGCATGCCGAGGAAACGGACCACCAAACCAGCAAGTTTAAAACATTGCATGCTGGACTAAGCAGTCCGAAGAACGGGAGCTTTGGTGATTCCGTGCCGTGTTTTGCAGACAACTTCAACACTACTTCAGTGATTGAGTGGTAGATAGAGACTGTTTGTACCAGTGGAACTATTTTCAGCATCAGGCATCTGAGGAAGGAAGCAATCCGAAACGCATCATGCCAGGTTGATATAAATGGTTTTTACTTATCCCCGTGTGCCGCCTCTCTACTTCGAGGGAAGGAGAATGCTGCGGAACATATTGCGTGGTCCCATTACACGCGAGGAAGGCACTCCCAGCAAGCGTCTGAAGGAAGGGTTAATGGGGGGAACCCGGACTGCCTCGCACAACGGAGGCTGCAGAGACACGTTGTCAAGGACAAATCATACTTTATGGAGGGACCTCCTTACTTTATCGAGGTCCCCGACTCTGTGTGCTGAAGGAACTGTGAGGCTTGGGATTGAGGGAAGCGAACTCCGTTTTCCCTGCACAAGTACCAAAGTCTCAACCTGCTAACAAAGCTACTCGGCTGCACGATGGGAAAATGAAGTGCATGCCGAGGAAACGGACCACCAAACCAGCAAGTTTGAAACATTGCATGCTGGACTAAGCAGTCCGAAGAACGGGAGCTTTGGTGATTCCGTGCCATGTTTTGCAGACAAGTTCAACACTACTTCAGTGATTGAGTGGTAGATAGAGACTGTTTGTACCAGTGGAACTATTTTCAGCATCAGGCATCTGAGGAAGGAAGCAATCCGAATTGCGTCATGCCAGGTTGAAATAAATGGTTTTTACTTTTCCCCGTGTGCCGCCTCTCTACTTCGAGGGAAGGAGAATGCTGCGGAATATATATATTAACCCTGGGCGAAGAACTACGCTCCGTTCGCGGAGTTTGCGGAGTTTCGGCAACTCCGCGCTCCGCGGAGAACGCGAAGTTGTCGAATACTCCGCAAACTGCTGCGTAGCGTAGTTCTCGCGCGCTCAATAGCATTTTCGCGTGCGCGAGGATGCTTGTCGGTAAGATCGCGTTGCCGAACACGCAGGAACTGCAATCTGGCACAGAATAACTCGCGAACACATTAGTAGTGACCGGAAATAAGGGGACGCGAGCGGGCGGGACAAACCTCATGGGTAACTTCGCGCGCTACATATCCCGAGCATGCAGGCAATCAATCAATCAATCAATCAGGATATTTGTATAGCGCGCTACTCACCCAGAGGGTCTTAAGGCGCTTGGGGGAGGGGGGTCCGCTACTGCTCGAACAGCCATGTCTTGAGTTGCTTCCTGAAGCAGAGGTGGTCTTGGGTCAGGCGGAGGTGGATGGGGAGGGAGTTCCAAGTCTTGGTTGCCAGGTAGGAGAAGGATCTTCCTCCCATGGTGGATGGTCAGGCGGTTGTTCAGGTACCTGTGGCCCAGGTCATGGAGGGCCTTGTGTGCATGGGTGAGGAGTTGGAACGTGATTCTCTTGCTGACGGGGAGCCAGTGAAGGTCTCTCAGGTGTCCGGAGTGGCTGTGTCGGGGGATGGCCAAGATGAGTCGTGCGGAGGCGTTCTGGATGTGTTAGAGTCTTTTCTGGAGTTTGGCTGTGGTTCCGGTATAGAGGGTGTTTCCGTAGTCCAGTCGGCTGGCGACGAGTGCCTGTGTGACCGTCTTCCTGGTTTCGGTGGCGAGCCATCGGAAGATCTTTCGGAGCATGCGTAGGATGTTGAAGCATGATGATGAGACGGCGTTGACTTGTCTGGTCATCGAGAGGAAGGAGTCCAGGGTGAAGCCCAGGTTGCGTGCGTGGTCCGTTGGTTTGGGTGCGCTGCCCAGGGCAGGGGGCCACCAGGAGTCGTCCCAGGCGGAGGGTGATGATCCAAGGATGAGGACTTCCGCCTTGTCTGAGTTCAGTTTTAGGCGGCTGTTCCTCATCCACTCAACTACGTCTTTCATCCCTTCGTGTAGGTTGGTTCTGGCGGTTCCTGGGTCGTTGGTGAGGCAGAGGATCAGCTGGGTGTCGTCGGCGTAGGAGATGATGTTGAGGTTGTGTTGGCGTACGATGGCTGCGAGGGGGCTCATGTAGACGTTGAAGAGGGTGGGGCTGAGTGATGATCCTTGTGGTACGCCGCATATGACTTGGCTCTGTACGGGGGGAGGCGGACTCTCTGGGTTCTTCCGGTGAGGAACGAGATGATCCACTCCAGTGCCTTCTCTTGGATTCCGATGTTGCTGAGGCGCTGCACTAGGGTGCGGTGGCAGACCGTATCGAATGCTGCGGAGAGGTCCAGGAGGATGAGGGCCGCTGTTTCCCAGTTGTCGAGCAGGGCTCGGATGTCGTCAGTGGCTGCGATGAGGGCGGTATCGGTGCTGTGGTTGGCGTGGAAGCCGGACTGCGAGTGGTCGAGGCTGGTTGGGCGAGCGCAATTGGTGATCCACTGTGTGAGGTTGTTGGCTGCTTGGTTGGGGTCCGTTGAGCTGGCGGGAGGGTTCTGGCTCAGTGAAGTGGTGAGCTGGTCGGTGGTGATCTTGTTCCAGTTCCTGCGGGGAACCTGTTGCGGGTGGTGGTGAGTCGTGGTCTTTCTGAAGCTGAAGTGGACGCAGCTGTGGTCTGTCCAGTGGAGTCCGGTGGAATGGCTGAAGGAGATGTACTTGCTGGAGGAGAAGACTGGGTCAAGCGTGTGTCCGGCGTAGTGGGTGGGGGTGTTCACCAGTTGCATGAGTCCGAGGTTGGCGAGGTTGTCCAGCAGGGTGGTGGTGGTGTTGTCGTTGTTGTTCTCCAGGTGGAAGTTGAGGTCCCCTAGGAGAATGTAGTCAGCGGAGGCGAGGGCGTGCGGGCTGATGAAGTCTGCAATGTCTTCGCTAAATTGTGTGCGAGGTCCTGGGGGTCTGTAGATGAGGGTGCCTCTGAGTGTGGTCTTGGGGTCGGTGTGTATCTGGAAGTGAAGATGTTAAGCGGCTGTGAGGGTGTCGTCTGAGTTGGTCGTGATGCGGATGGTGTTCTTGTGGACGATGGCGATGCCTCCTCCTGTCTCGTTGACGCAGTCTCTCCGGGTGATCTTGTATCCGTCCGGGATGGTAACGGCCATGTCGGGCGCTGAGAAGGCGTTCATCCATGTTTCCGTGAGGAAGGCGACGTCTGGAGATGTGATGTCGAGCAGGTTCCAGAGTTCCGCGGCGCTCCCGAAGACAAAAAATGGCTCGCAAACGGGTCAAGCAAGCTACTACGCACGCTCGCGGAGCTATGCGTAGTTCGCGGAGTGCAAGTGCGTCTTCGCGTAGCTCGCGGAGTGCGGCTACGCGAACTACGCCCAAGCTTAATATATATATATATATATATATATATATATATATATATATATATATATATATTCCAAAAACTCCATTGTATCATCCATCCATTACAGCCAGGATAAGAAACGAATATATATATATATGCTGCAATAAAGTATTGAAAATCGATACCTTGTCTGGAGTGGCCACTTCTTCTTTTTTGGCTTTTTTTTGGCTTTTTTTTTCTTTTTTGGCTTTTTGTCAGCCAAAAGAGAAGAAGTGGGAACTCCAGACAAGGTATCGATTTTCAATACTTTATTGTAGCATGTCCATCCTGACCGTTTCAGCAGTTCCCAGCCTTTCTCAAAGTTACAATGACCAATGGCCAAATTGAGCTTTAAAACCCCATATACTTTCATACTCGTTTTGCCTATCCACCTATTTACTAACAACCATGATTTCTACAAAACAAATCAATTACATTTCTATCAATCACATATATATGTGTGTGAGTGTGTGTGTGTGTATGTATAAATAAATATATAGATATACTTTACTTATTTTGTGTAACATTAACATACGTGTGATCAAGGCAATTGTGCGGAAATGCCTAACTGAGGAATAAACTTTTTCCTTGCACTGGCAGAGACCGTAATTTCATTGGTAACTTTGCAAAGAATGAATGAATGAATATATATATATATATATATATATATATATATATATATATATATATATATATATATATATATATATATATATATATATATATATATACTAGCGGCCCGTCCCGACGTTGTCCGGGTAAAAAAAGGCTAGGCACCAATGGTTTTAGTATTGAAAACAGCATTTACTTCAAAACGTCATGGTACACCACATTTCTTGTTTTATGAGAATCAGGAAGAGGAATAAATTGGTTGTCGGAATTCCCCGACTTCAATAGCGCGACATATAACTGTCCATGAGTGAAGCAGTCCTCTCGTAAGTCTATCCCAATGATTTTGTATGTCTGACCTTGTGATTTATTAATGGTGGATGCAAAAGCAATGTTAATAGGGAATTGTAAGCGTTTGAATTGAAATGGTAGATCAGTAGGGATCATGGGTATCCAGTGAATATGGGCTAACTGTCCTGCAGCAGGGACAGTGAGAATAGTAGTCTCTATTACATAAGGTAAAAGAGATTTAACTTGTAGGCGAGTCCCATTGCAGAGATTTGGTGGATGTAGGTTTTGTAATAACATGATAGGAACACCTACTTTCATTTGGAGTGTATGAGGGGGAAGCCCAGAAGGGTTAAGTGAGTGGAGGAATTCTTGGGGATAATGCACAGTGTCTTGTGTATCTAATACTGTATCAATGGAATTACATATTGTTGTTTCACCTGGGAATAGTTGTAGAATGTGTTCATTAATATGATGCACTGCAGAGTTTCTGGCGGCAACTATAGACCTTTCGCAAATCCATGTGTAATCTTTGCTGAGAAGATGCTTGATGTCTGGGTAAACATGTTGTATGAGTTCATGTAGGGTACAGAGACGCTTACCTAAGTTTTGTATGTTGATAAAGCCATTTGTGTCAGGTATGTCTCCGTTGGCCACTTCTATTAGAAGATCTGCAAATTGTGTATCTCCACCTCCTAAATGTGTCCTCATGTTAGTGCGCAAGGTAATAGATTGCACAGAGTTCCATAGGTGTGATGCTTTTAAGCATGCTTTTAGTATATCAGCCCGCGCTCCTGTAGGCACCACAGGAAGAGTTTGTCGGAAGTCACCAGCAAACACAAAAGTAACACCTCCAATTATGTTGTATGAATTTCTAATGTCTTTGAGAGTTCTGTCAACTGCCTCAATATGTGAGCGGTGTGTCATTGTACATTCGTCCCACATGATAAGAGACACATTTTGAAGCAGTGTCCTCAAAGGTCCATTTTTCCGAATAGAGCATATTGAATCCTTTTCAAGGGAAACAGTTAGAGGCAGTTCAAAGGTAGAATGTGCTGTTTTCCCAGCTGTTAGCAAAGTGGCAGCTATTCAAGATGAAGCAACAGCTAGAGCCAAATTCCCAGAAGATCGAACTTTGGCAAGTATGAGGTTGAGTAGGTAAGTCTTTCCTGTGCCACCGGGGGCGTCTATGAACAATAGTTTGCCTTGCTTCTTTTCAACACTATCAACTATGTTGTTGTAGGCGAGTTGTTGATTGGGAACTAAGTTAGGCAAGTGTTGAGCAAGGTAGTTATTTAGCTCTGGAATATTGTGTGCGGTAGCGATATTGTGGTATCCAGTTAGGTTAGTTCGGACCGCTGGTGGCAGGCTGAAATCTTGTAAGGACTTCTCGCTTAATAGATACAGTGAGTCTTCAATTTCTATAAGTCCTTGGTTTTTGATTTCATTGTTGATAGCAGCCCGTGCCGACGTTGTCCGGGTATGAATTGCTGCCGGCCAGTAGTATATTGTTTTGTAGGATTTCGTTTTGATAGCATTTCTTATCTGTGACAGGCCTGTGAAACGCTCCGAAACACAGTGCACTGCTGATGCACTTAAGAGTGCACGTTCAGTAGTGTGTGAACTCGAGTTTCCCTACTTTATTTTTCCTTGCAATATTATATAGCGCAAACTCGACAACATGGCATGAGCACAATTTACATTACAGAAGAACACATTCATTTGTGGTAGGCACGGGGACACAAAGCGATTTGCCTGGAATCATAGGATGTTGAGCAAATGCCGAGATTCGAACATAGCTGCCCTGCTCTAAAGTTCGCAATTCTAGAACTTGTGGCGGGAGGTGTGTCTAAAAGTGTATGTTGGTGCTGGCCATCAATGAGAGAGACCTGTGCATTTTTCAAATGGGTGGTGAAAAAATATGAGTATGTTGCTGGAGATGTGGGCCGTCATGCCACCAATGTACTTAGCGGGGGAGGGTAAACACCGATTATTCCACAACTTTCTTTCCGCATACCATCACTCCGCATACTTTCATTACGAAAGTACCATGACTCCGCAATGCCATTATAACGCATGGCATTACATTTTATATGCTTTTACTACGCATACATTTACAACGAAATTCGTTGTAAATGCATGAATGGTAAAAGCATGTTTTTTTTAATGTTTGGATAAGGTAAGTATGGGTATAGGGGTATATGTTTTGGGGTACTGAGGTATATGTTATGGAGTGTTTGGGTATTTTAAGGGTTCAGATATAGTTTTGGGTTATGGGGTACAGGGGTAGTTTTAGGGTTCAGGGCTAGGTTTGGGTTTTGGGGTATAGGTGTATTTTAAGGGTTCAGATATGGTTTTGAGTTTTGGGGTATTTTTAGGGTTCAGGTCTAGGTTTGGGTTTTGGGGTACAGGGGTATTTTTAGGGTTCAGGGCTAGGTTTGGGTTTTGGGGTACAGGGGTATTTTAAGGGTTCAGATATAGTTTTGGGTTTTGGGGTATAGGGGTATTTTTAGGGTTCAGGGGTAGGTTTGGGTTTTGGGGTACAGGGGTATTTTAAGGGTTCAGGGCTAGGTTTGGGTTTTGGGGTACAGGGGTATTTTTAGGGTTCAGGGCTAGGTTTGGGTTTTGGGGTACAGAGGTATTTTAGGGTTCAGGGGTAGGTTTGGGTTTTGGGGTACAGGGGTATTTTTAGGGTTCAGGGCTAGGTTTGGGGTTTGGGGTACAGGGGTATTTTAAGGGTTCAGGGGTAGGTTTGGGTTTTGGGGTACAGGGGTATTTTAAGGGTTCAGGGCTAGGTTTGTGTTTTGGGGTACAGGGGTATTTTAGGGTTCAGGGGTAGGTTTGGGATTTGGGGTACAGTGTTATTTTATGGGTTCAGGGCTAGGTTTGGGTTTTGGGGTATAGGGGTATTTTTAGGGTTCAGGGGTTTGTTTGGGTTTTGGGGTACAGGGTATTTTAAGGGTTCAGGGCTAGGTTTGGGTTTGGGGTACAGGGGTATTTTTAGGGTTCAGGGCTAGGTTTGGGTTTTGGGGTACAGAGGTATTTTAGGGTTCAGGGGTAGGTTTGGGTTTTGGGGTACAGGGGTATTTTTAGGGTTCTGGGGTACAGGGGTATTTTTAGGGTTCAGAGCTAGGTTTGGGTTTTGAGGTACAGGGGTATTTTTAGGGTTCAGGGGTAGGTTTGAGTTTTGGGATACAGGGGTATTTTAAGGGTTCAGGGCTAGGTTTGTGTTTTGGGGGACAGGGGTATTTTAGGGTTCAGCTGTAGGTTTGGGTTTTGGGGTACAGTGGTATTTTTAGGGTTCAGGGCTAGGTTTGGGTTTTGGGGTACAGGGGTATTTTTAGGGTTCAGGGGCAGGTTTGGGTTTTGAGGTACAGGGGTATTTATAGGGTTCGGGGCTAGGTTTGGGTTTTGGGGTATAGGGGTATTTATAGGGTTTAGGGATAGGTTTGGGATTTGGGGTACAGGGTATATTTATAGGGTTAAGATGGGTTAGTGTTTAAGGGTGTTGGGGTATTTTAAGGAGTAAGGGTGGGTTATTATCATGGGGTGCAGGGGTATTTAAAGGGAGCAGGGTGGGATTAGCACACAATATGAGACATGGCATGAAGGGTGGAACGTACCACACGCCCCCCAGTGTTTGTCACGCCCCCAGCACACGCCCCCAGCACACGCCCACAGCACAACGCAGACACGCCCACAAGGGACTACTTTGCTGGCACGGTTCTTTTACCTTTTAAATGTATATGGTGGGCGTCTGTATAGCCTATGTCCTTCTGCTGCAACTGCCCTTTCCAACGCTGTATTGGGTGTTGTGATTGGTGCTGTAGTTCCTGAGATTACCCGCCTCAAAGGTTTGGGCTCTCTCTTTATATTATTAGTATGGATATATATATATATATATATATTATGCTGGCATTTATTATTTTGCACTCTAGATGACGGAACCTACATGGATCAACTTAAATGTTTGTATGACATTGATACAATTCGCTAACAGGGTTTACTATTAGGTAATTCACGATTGCGAGTCATATTTCTGAAAATGTTTTAACATTTTTGCAAGAAAATTCAAATAGCTTTTGGTAGGGACAAAATGAAATTCTACTTACGGAAACCTATTTATGCGATTCGGCTTATTTTAGTGTACGATGTCTGTGTATAATAGTATAACTGCATAACAATGACATTAGTATTTTTGAAATATATTTATATTTAAAATATCATCGGAAATGGCTGAATCGGTGGACACATTCAAAGCAGGGTGACAATTATGCAAATGTATGAAGTTCCAATTAGAATATGAGAGCTATTTAAATGCAGTAGTGACTTAGGAATGACTGAATGTGAGAGATGGGTGCATAGGTTCAAACACTAATGCATTTACAATACTTTTCTAAACTTTCGCTCTGACATTTCAGATCTAAACCGCGTAGCACAAAAAAGCCCTTCAAAGAAATATTGTAATAAAAGTACCCTTTGAATGTGCATGCTGTCCCTGAAAAATCTCTGAACACAGTCAAAGATTTTGCACAGGGCACTTCATTATATCTGAGCAATGACACCTTTACCAGATGGGATGATGTATACAGCGTACAAAGGGCCATTTGTGGATGTCTTGTGTGGCTTAAAGTGACAAGTATGCTGTGACTATGTAGGCGATGGACAAATCAGAAAGCCTCATTATTAATTTAAAGCAACAATAAGTTAGCGTGTTCGCAACTGTGTTTTTGGTTTCATATAAGTAACGAATCCATTTCATTTATTTACTGCGTTTAAGAACCAACAATAGGCATAGCACAGATAAACACAACTAAAGAGCCAAATAAATAGTTTTTTATGTTTGCAAATGAGCTTGCGCCCATAAAAATATCAATAAGTGCATCAAAAAATGCGAGCTATTCAAGATACAACTATTTCAATTTCCACTGCCAAGAACAGATCTATACACATTTTTTCCTCAATTTTCTTCAGAGCAGTTGAGGGAAAAACATTAATTTTGGCAATGCACCAGTGTGCTATTTTGTGAACTAACCTATGTACTAATAGGTCAGTTAAAACAAATATCAATTCCTAGTGCATCACAATTCAACCTACCTCATGAATATTGATGATGTATTTCTCTAACTGACACCCACTATGAATAGCATACATCACAGGGATGGTGGACGGCTGAGGTTAGCTGACCACCATTTCTGTGTTAATTTTAAGAAAATCATTCTTTTTAGAACTAAGTCCATTTTCCTTGAAGGAAAACAGGATGCATTTAAAAAAGTTTAAAATGTAACTAAAAATGTTTAAGTGCAGACAGATAGACCTCATTCTACGCTTATAAATATTTTTTTCAACTTTCTCAAAGAGGAAGGGGTCCCTTGGGGATCCCTTCTCTCTTGAGAATGACTTAATAGTACATTTGCAATCAGTTAAATATTAATGTTTTGCAACTTGATTTCAGTTGCACGACATTAACACATATCATTCGTATTTGGTATTTGGAAGGGACCCTGAGTATCTTTGATGAAAGGCAACCCTTCCCCACATGGTGGTAGGACTCTAGCCTGTATTAGTGGGAGTGGTGTGGTGCATCCATATCATTTTCTTGAGCATCATGATCCATTTTTAGGTTGAGCCTTGAGCCAGCGAGCATAGACTGCTCTGTGAGAATTTGGCGGTGTAGTAGCGAAAAGAAGCCCCACCCACTCTCCACACATATTTGCATTGGCTTGTGTCCTTGTCTGTCCTAAATGCTGGCTTCTGATTTAAAAATTGACGCGTTAGTCCCTCCTTAGTGCCGCCTCCTCTTCATTTGTCAACTCCCATGGCGACTGGCCCCTTTACTTCGGATGTTACACAGTACGTGTTATTTAGACTTTGAGTGCTATTTTCTTTAATGAGGTTCTCCTACTGCAGCCACAACATGCTTTGGTGCCTGCCTTGCCCCCCGCCCTCCCTCCTGTTGTCCATGCTTCTCCCCCACCCTCCCCGCACCCTGCCGTTGTCCATCCCTTCTCAAGCCCTCCTGTTGTCCGTGCCATTTACTCCCCACCCACCCTGCCTCCTGTTGTCCCTACCTTCTCTCCTGTCCCCCCTCCCTACCTCCCATTGTCCGTGATGCCAACCATTTGCAATGCAATAGGTCTTGCGTAAATGTGTGACCTATTGCATTGCAAATGCTTGTTCCTTCTTGCACATTGCCATCTGGTGGACCCCTTTGATATCTTGATTAAATATATCTACCTCTCCATTACCCTCAGTATGATAAACAGAGGTACATTTGTGCTCAATCCCATTACACTTCTAACATTATTTCATTTCCTCCCCCATAAATTGTGTGCCATTCTTCGTGAAAATGTGGCAGACCCTTCCTCTGGCAAATCTCATCCAGAAATTCCATAACATTCAAATATTCACAGTATTATCATACTCTACACAAATTCTTTGTCTGGCCAATTAAACAGTGGATACAAACAGACTACAGGGCGCCCAGCTCATGTATCAGGGTGTAATTACTCTGATATTCTCAAATGGTGCTTCTAGAGGATGGATGTGTATCCAACATCCAATAATCCCGCAATTGCAGACACAGACTAAAAGGTAACCTCTGAGCCACTAATAAAGTTTCAAACATACACAAGTTAAGTGACAAGTGACACTACTTCAGTCTTTCAGATAATAACCTAAGGATTGGATTGGCTGAGTGGAAATCTTGAATAATTAGCCCTGAGGAAGTCAATGTGCTGTATTGGAGCACGACGAAACACGTGTTGGCTGATGTACTTTCAACGCTGTTTATCAGAAGAACGAATAAATACTGAAGAACTTTAACCTTGATTGGAGAATTTGGACATTTTATTATCTGAAAGACTGAAATAGTGGCACTTGTCACTTAACTTGTGTATGTTTGAAACTTTATTAGTGTGCTCAGAGCTTATCTTTGTCTGGCCATTTCGAAAAATAGTCAATGGATGCCACAACACTTGTAATTTTACCATTTCTACTAAAGCCATCCTCCTTATATCCACTTCAGTGGTTTTTCAGGCTCTGTTTGGACTTATAAAATGAACATATAGGTGGTTTGAGTGCAATCTGAGATTTGTCAGCGTTTTCATATTCAGGACATTCCCCCCCAATATGTTCTATCTCCACATTTACATCTGGCATCCAGTATCTCCCCTTGACCTTTTGCTCTTTATAATCCCAAAATGCACCCCTTAATAAGTTTTGATCACAAATATATAATTTTTCACACACTTCTCAGAATTTGGGATACTCGTCATCTAATAGTCTCTTCTCTATCCAAACATTTATCTTTTACTTCACCATTTGCCAATAATTCATTCCATTTATATTTTGTCATGGCATAGCTTTTCATTTTCTTCTGTTTAACCTAAACTCACTTATTCCCAGTTATCTTATGGTACTTCTTCCAGTGATAGTGGTACCTGACTCAAGCAATCTCCCACATTGTTTTTCATACCCAGAACATACTGCATCTAATGTCTTTAATCCGAAATTCTTATAGATAACCTCGTAATTTTCAGAGTTGCAGAAATTACCCCTTCAGTTTACAATAGTTTCACAAGAGGTTTGTGAACACATCTGACTGAAATGGCAAAACCCCACACAAAGTTTCTAAAATGCCCAAGGCCCCACACAATGGCTAATGTTTCCCTTTCTACCACAGAGTAATGTTCTTCCAGATGACAATGCTCTAGGTACAAATGCCACCGTTAGCTTCTTACCATCTTGATCTTTTTGAGATAACATTGCACTCATGCCCTTGGTACTAATATCCTTTTTGTTTTTATTAAAAAAGTTTTTTATTCAGTGCATTTTTACAAACTTGAAGTTATGGCAAAAAACAACATTACCAAGAACAGTATATTACCCAAAACATATTACATGATGAGAAAAACTCAGCTAAATATGGAGTCTGCAGGGCATACTTAAACAAAATCCCATGGGTAGAAAACAGGAAAACAGGTAAAACGATGGACACCGAGGTAAACAAAGCGACAATTCAGACTATCCTATCCAGCCGGTAATAGGAATCTATATTTTTTGGCCCATTTCTTGCCTTTTTCGCCCTTTTAATCTATGAACTGCTGTTTCCATATTATATATTGCCAACAGCCGGGATCTCCAATTTATAAAAGTAGGGGAATCAGGGATGATCCATTCAGAGGTAATCCCCGATCCAAAAATAGACATGGCTATAAATAAGAAGCCTTTTTTTTGGGTTTACTATGCCCTGGCAGATTTGGCGATTAATCTACCGCCAAAATCACTAGACTACGTGTTAGCCTCAGAGCTTTTCCAGTAACCTCAGTAAGAAAAGTTTTGATGTCTTGTATGTATTTAGCAAGCATGGGGCAAGAAAAAAACATGTGTAACGTGTCAGAGCTAGAATTCCACATCTGCTACACAAATTCCCGCGAAGATTAGACCATTTAGAGATTTTGTCAGGTGTGTAGTATAAGTCATAGATTGCCATGTAATGTTGGGCCCTCAGACTACCAGTTATCAATATCTGATTAGCCAATTCAAGAGAGGCAGACAAATCAGTACCTTCTTGCCCAAACTTCCTGTCCCATTTTTCCTTTTGAGTAATCAGGTCATCAGGCAAGGTAGATATTAGCATTTGTTAAATTAACCCAATCCTTGACCTTTTCTCTATAATTCCCACTAAAGGGATTTTCCGAAACTTATCGAATCCTTCTGACATAAATTTTAATAAGTAGCTCCTAATTTGTAGATACTTGAAGAAGTGTCTAGTTGGGGGCCCATATTTTTCTTGGAGATCGGAGAAAGAGACAATTTGGCCTTCATGGAAGAAGTCACCCAGTACCCTAATTCCTGAATTAGCCCAACTGAAAATAATAGGATCCTCGAATATTAAGGGCAAAAGGCCATGGGTCAGCAAGGGGTGTGTGCATTTATAGTTGGAATTTGGAATACTAAATCGTCTCTGAATTTTCCTCCAGACGGAATAAGCTGATTGGATAATTTTGAATTTAACTTTCTTATAGTAACTTGGTTCAAAAATGCTTACTAAACATTTACAAGCATCTTCACCAAGTAATGTCTCATATTTTGTAGGTCTAGCAAATTCCGGCACTGTAAAACGACCCCCTGATATTAATACCCCCATGTGCTGTAACAAAGCAGCCCAGTGATAGAACATTAAAGACGGTAAACCCAAACCACTCCTTAATCTAGGAAGTATCAACCACTTGGATGTTCTTCTGGCTTTATGGTACCCCCAAAGAAACCTCGAGCAGGCCCTTTCTGCACTAGAGATGTACTTTGTTGGGAATTCAATAGGGATGGTCCTGAATAGGTATAGAAATTTAGGGAATATTGACATTTTTATGATGTTAGAGTGGCCATGAAGTGAAATATGTAAATGATCCAGTCTCTCCAATGTTTGGTTTACCTTTTTAATAATTGGCAAGATGTTGATTTCTGGTATCTTCTCTATTGCTGCAGTGATCTTAACACCCAAATAAGTGTCAACTGGAATTATTGGAAGCCCTACTGGTTTTAAAAAATCAGAATGTATGATTTGGGTTTTGTCCGCATTAAGGCGATACCCGGAAGCTGAAACTAAAACCTTGGCAGAGTCAAAGACAGCCGGGAGAGCGGAGCGAGCATCCTTCGTGAAAATGGCAATGTCGTCGGCATGGGCAAATGTTTTAATAAGCCACATCTTTAGCCATAAATGCCTGTATCATAGAATAGCTATCTGATTTGTTTAAAAAAGGGTCGATGTATATTGAGAATAAGAGCGGGGAGTAGGGGCAACCGTGGCAAGTTCCTCTGCTAATGGAAAAGTGACGCGACTCTTGTCCCGAGATGCGAACAGAAGCCTTAGGAGAGATATATAGGGCTTGTATGGCTGTGAAAAATTCTTGTGGAAACCCCTTAAATCTCAACAGTTGCCAAAGAAAGTCCCAAGATACCCTGTCGAACGCCTTTTCGGCGTCCAACAGGATAATTGCCAAAGGTTGTTTACAGGCAAAAACCTATTAAAATAAAGCAATCGCCTGCCTAATATGATCTGAGGTGTCCCAGCCAGGTATAAAACCGTACTGTCGAGTAGAACTAGGGGGGTAATAACCTTTCCCAGCCTGGATGCAATCATTTTGGCATAAACTTTACTGTCAGCACAAATTAGGGAAATCGGCCGATAGGATGAAGGAGTAAACACTGGTTTGTCCTTCTTCCTAAAGGCTGCAATAGTAGTCTTATGCTAAGAGTCTGGTGTCAGACCTCCCTGAACCAATAAAACCAGGGATTCGAGCTCCCCATAAAGGATATTGCTGAATGTTCGATAGAATTCCAGGGGTAGTGAGTCCGGCCCAGTGGCCTTCCCCACTGCCAGTGAAGTTATCTCTAATTCTATCTCTTCCCTTGATATCGGAGAGGAAAGCGCATCCAGCTGCTACAACCTTTGCTGTTATATAGTCATCTAGGTATCCCTCTTCTGAATCAGCTTCAGCATCCTTGTCTGAAGAATATATTGTCTCATAAAACTCTTGAAACACCCCAAGCACTTTATGTGGTTGATCCTGAGTAAGGCCATTTTTATCATTAATACAGCTGATCCAGTTTAACACACCCTTGTGTTGTAATCTTTTGGCCAGCAACCTACCAGTGTTTTCCCCATACTCGTAGATGTCAGTTCTATGCTGGATGAACTTTGCAGCAAGCTCCTTCCCAAAGTATTGCTGTATTCTGATTTTACAGATTTCTATTTGTTGTTGGCAATCCTCCCTTTTTCCCTGATCATCAATGACTTGAATACATTCTTCTTCTATTTCTCAAAGCTGGTTAATCCAGTCATTAACCCTCTCTTTGATTTCCTTCCGACGGTGAAGAGAAAAACTAAGAGTCTCCCCCCTCACCACTGCCTTGAAGGTGTCCCAAACGATTAGCTCAGGGGATGTACCCTTGTTAATCTGAAAAAGCCAGTTATCCAAGTATTTATGCGACTACGATACTCATCGTCAACCAATAATCTACACTCAAATGTCCAAGTTGACCCGACAGGTCTTGAGCTACTAGAGGGAAGTAATGATATTAATGGATTGTAGTCCGAGATTACTCCGGGATGTAACTCACACAAAGCCCCACCAAGGATTGAATCTGCAATGAAAAAGTAATCTAGGCATACAAATATACAGTGGGGAGCTGAAAAAAACGTATAGCCGGGTTCTGTTGAACGTAATCTCTGCCAGACATCAACCAAAGCATGCTCGCGACTAAGCCCACAGACTGCTTTCAATGTCTTGCTCTTTCTCCCCAGATAAGGAGTATCACTGTATAGGTCAATATTTAAACTCAAATGGAGATTAAAATCTCCACACAGAACTTTGGGAGTGGTCCAAAAAGCAAGTTTAATGCTCAAAAAATTGAACATGGCAGGGTCGTCAAGACTGGAGCCGTACAAAGAGCAGATGGTATAAGGTGATCCCCTTTACTACTATTTCAGCAAGTGCCCATCGCCCGAAATAATCGACCTTCACTTGCTTAGAAACGGTTGGCCATTATAGCGACACCCCTGGCCGTTGTAGTTTGCCGCGAACAAGCGATGAGGTCAAGATCCACTTCTGAGAGCACGGCACAATTGTTCCAGGAAACGTGAGTCTCCTGTAGACATAATACATCAATATCTAAATGTCTAATAAGTTTGTCCAGGATTCCCCTTTTTTCCTATCATTTAACCCACAGCAGTTCAAAGAACACAACTAAATCAGTTCATGTCTATCCATCATCTTTAAAAGCAGCCCAATGACACCCAGACCCAGACCCATGTGCAGCAAACCCATGTCTATGATCAGTTTAATGCCAAAAATGAAGTAAAAGTTAAACACATACCACCGATTGTCAGACTGACCACCTGTATTGCGTCGATTGAAAGGAAAGCGATGTGCCCTTTGGATTTGGATGTTCTATTCCCATTGGGAGAGATCCGGGAAGGCTTCCTCGAAAAGTTCAACCACAAATTGGCGGACATTGGTGCTTTCTTGACCCTCCAGGATACCCAAAATTCTTAGATTATTGCGCCTAGCCCGGTTTTCTAGGTCAGACAGTTTAAACAAGGTATCATCTTCTACCAACTGTATGTTCTCAATCTTGGATTTCTGTGAGGCCAAGTCGTCTTCAAGTTGAGAGATCCTGGGTTCTGCTTCTGTTATTCTTGAAAAATCCGAACAGGTTTTAGCGATCCTGCGGATGGAGTTTTGAAGTTTCCTGCAGGCCCCTTGTGTGCGAGAGCTTTCGCCTTTGACTTTTTCCTTGTGTGCCATCATCACTTGATGGATGGTTGATAGCGTAATTTCTTCAGGGCAAGCGATAGTTACGTCCGGACTGCTAGGCACTGCTCCATTTGTTGTAATGATTTGACCCTCCATACCTGGTGAGTAAGAGTAGTCCCAAGACATCCCACCAGTGGCCTCCTCCGTCAGAGTGGGACAGACCGATATTGTTTTCATTAGTTTAACAGTCTCTGGGTTCAGCAGAGAATGGTCGGCATCCCCCTCCCAGTGAAGGCTACTCGAGTCACTGCCTCGCAGTCTTTATCTTGAATGTCTTCTTCTCCTGATGAGTTAGAAATGTCTGACAGGAAGAAAAACGGATCTGTTGTGTCATCCTCTCTGTTTAGATCAAAATCTTCCTTTGGGACACCCATTTTAAACGTGGCTGGGGTGTCCACAAACTGTTTTTTTAAGAGGGGGACTTCATTTACCAGCATGCACCTCTTCTGCTGAGCAATGACTATGTCTGCATCAGTACCAGTTTTTGCGGAACATCTGAATCAATCAAACACTCACACCCAGTCAAAAGATCTGGGTTTAATCCATCACCATTCTTTAGCCAACTCTGCCACCCCAGTTCAGACATGGCTATATGCAATATGCAAATCAGTCTGACCCTGTGCCTCTTGAGAACAGTCCAGCCCGAACTGCCAAGCCATGTCTTCCCTGGACCGGAAACAAGCTTCCGAGGACCGGTTTCTGGCATTCCAGCCGTCTTCAGCCCGGCTTGCTTGAATCCAGTGGCAAAGTGAGCAAGGGACTCACGTCTGAGCATACCCTGCCACACTTATGGCAGCCAAAAGCGGTACAAAAGGGGGTGGTGATGGACGGAGCATCCGAATCAATCAAACACTCACACCCAGTCAAAAGATCTGGGTTTAATCCATCACCGTTCTGTAGCCCACTTCGCCACCCCAGTTCAGACATGGCTATATGCAAATCAGTCTGACCCTGTGCCTCATGGGAACAGCCCAGCCCGGACTGCCAAGCCATGTCTTCCCTGGACCGGAAACAAGCTTCCGAGCACCGGTTTCTGGCATTCCAGCCGTCTTCAGCCCGGCTTGCTTGAATCCAGTGGCAAACAGAGCAACAGTAGGGTAGGATTTGAACTGTGAAGCGGTCAAAGCAAAATCTTGTGCTACTGCCTCACCTACTACTTCACTGGCAGGCAATGCAGGCATCACAGACTCCAACCCTTGGGAGCATTTGCTTACCGGTTTTAGCGTGGGCACAGGAGGAGTCTCAGTATTACCACAAACAAGCGGCCCCTCAAAACTGCTATTCAAGACAGAGACAAGGGATTTTGCTGAACCGGAGCCTCTGACCCCGGCAGAAGCGCCAGACCCAGCCTTAGATTTCAATGACTGTGCTTTAAACAACCCGGGAACTGTCTGCTTGACACGGCCGGTGGTAGGATTTGTCCCAGGCTCCACCGTCGCAACTGAGGCTGCTAGCGAGGTATTGACAGCCCAACCCTCAGTGGCAGAGTCAGTCCCAGGAGTCATTGCCACGGCTCTGGCCGTAGTCACCGCTGAACCGCGGCCCCTATTTCCTTTGCTGGAGACCTTCGGCGGCATGATCACAGGTAGAAGCGGCCGCGTCTCACCAGCTGGCTAAGCAGAAGTCGAAGCAGATGTGCAGCCCGCTCAGCATCGGTACGCCAGAAAACAGGGGAGCGGAGTGCCCCACAGCCAAGGACCACAGTGCCAGATCATCCACGTAAGTAACTAAGTCCGCCAGGCCAGCGTCAATAAGGGCTCAGTTTCGCTCAATTCCATTCGTGTAAAGTGCACAAGAAGAAAGTCCTTCATAGCCAAACTGATAAGTCAGCGGCAGAGAGAAGGAGGAGAGCAGCTCACTCGGCCGTCCTCAGGGCCGCCATCTTGCTCCCACTTGCTACTAGCATCCTTGGTTATGATACACTTGTTTGCCTGGTCAAAACCATGCAAGCATTAGCAAAGCTAATATCCTAGTTAATATTGTCAAATGTAACCTTGTTTTCAATCAACTGATTCATATTACATCTTCTGTGAAAAATAGGCACGGATATAGCATACAATTCCACCAGTCCTAAGAAAGATCTCAAATCCATCGTTAGTAGAAGGTTTTGGTGCATCATGTATGACCTATATTAAATATTTTCTTAGTTTGAGCCTGTCTGTGTATGATGACCCAGATCATTGAAAGTCTGTACTCCAAACAAGCACTTAGAAAGTTATGCAAACAACCCATATTGTTGTAGTTTACTAAATACTTTCCCAAAAGCGACAAACATGAAATGAAATGAAATTGGGTTTTGTAAAGCGCGTTACTACCTGGAGGCCTCGTAGCGATGTGGATGAGTAGGGTCGAGGAGTCTGCTGACTTACTTTAATGGTAGAGAAGTGTTTTCAGTTCTTTCCGAAATTTTTGTAGGTCGGATTCGCTACGCAGTGTGGGAGGCAAGGAGTTCCATAGAGAGGCAGCGTTCCAAGAGAAGGAGCGTCCGCCCCACCTAGCGCGTTTGATTTTTTTCTTTGAGGCCAGAGAGGCTGAGGGTGGTAGGGGGTAGCTAGGGAGTAGATCATTGCGGGTGCTTTATTCACATGGCCTTGTGCATTATGCACATCGCCTTGAATTTTACCCTGGCCTGAATAGGCAGCCAGTGTAGTTTCTTCAAGGCGGCAGCACGTGAATCTCTTCGGGAGAGTCCAAGAAGAAGGCGTGCAGCCGCATTCTGGGTTACTTGAAGCTTCTTGGTCATGCTGATTGGTGCACCTAAGTAAAGGGCATTCCCACAATCAAGGCGGGATAAGATGATGGCCTGGACCATTATCCTGCGGGCTTGAAATGGGAGGAGAGGCAGTACTTTCCTCAGCATTTTCATCAGCCTGAAGCACGTGGAAGAAAGTATTGTGGCTTGCTGGTTAAAGGTTAGGGTGTCATCTAGCCATACACCTAGACTTTTGATATGATCTTTTGGCTCTGGAGGAGTACCCATGCAGGTCGGCCAGTCTATAGTGGGTCTTGGTACAGCTGTGTTCCCCAGAAACATGAGCTCTGTTTTGTCCCCGTTCAGTTTTAGGTGGGACAAGGCCATCCATTTTTTTACTGCTTCAAGACAGCTGCTCAGGTTGTGGGAAGTGCTGCCAGGCTGATTCAGGGCTACCACTAGTTGGGTGTCATCGGAATAGGTTATGATTTTAAAACCGAATGGGATCACAATCCCTGCCAGCGGCTCCATGTACACGTTAAAAAGAGTGGGGCTCAGGGAGGAGCCCTGAGGTACGCTCTGGTTGAGGGGCCAGATTTTAGAATGTGTGGCCCCCACTACCACCTGAAACGTGCGGTCCTCCAGGAAGGACCGTAGCCATGTAATGGCATTCCCTGCCACTCCGAGCTGTGTTAAGCGGGAGATTAGGATGTTACTGTTTACGGTGTTGAAGGCGGCACTGAGATCTAATAGCATAATTGCTGTGGTGCCGCCTTGATCCATATGCTTCCGGGCTAGCTCTGTTACAGTCAACAGGGCAGCCTCTGTCCTCAGTTTTGGGCGGAAGCCGGCTTGCGAGTCATGGAGTAGATGGTTGGTTTCCAGATAATGCATCAAGATGGTGTTGATCTGCTTCTCAAGCAGCTTGCTTATCCAGGGGAGGAGCGAGATCGGGCGGTAGTTGGCCATTTTACCAGGGTTGAGGTTGGGCGTCTTCAAAAGAGCCCTGACTTGTGCACATTTCCAGGCTTTTGGCACTTTCCCTGTGGAGATTGATGTATTCATGATGTTTAGGACGGTTGGTCTGATGGTATCCGCCACCTTTAGTAGGTGTCGCGGAGGGGCAGGGTCGGTAGGGGATCCTGATTTTACTTTCAACATTAGGGTTTAAGGGAGTCTTCCTTCAGCGGCGGGCAGGCAGATGTTGAGAGAGTATTGTCTATTTCGGATAGATGTTGTTTGATGGGCTTTAAGGATGAGGAGATGGATTGGATCTTTAGATGAAAATACTCTGCTTGGCTATCACAGCCGTTCTGGGCTTCGCTGGGGTCGGGCGGGATGGGAGGGGTACTAATCAGTGATTTGGCTATCCGGAATATTTCCTTCGGGGTGTTGACTGACGTTCTAATAATTTCTTCGTAGAATGTTGCCTGTGCCGATTTATTTCGGCTTTATGATTCTTGATAGACTCTCGGTTTCCTGCAATTTTGTTTTAACTCTTTTAGTTTGGGGGTGAACCAAGGTGACTCTTTCGACTTGGTTTTCTCCTTAAGAGGTTTCAGAGGAGCAATCGCGTCCAGGGTGGACTGTACCCATTCATTATAGTGTTTGCAGAGAGTGTCTGGATCTTCTCCTGTTGGTAGTGGGATTGCGGAGAGGGAGTCAGCCCATTGATCGGCGGATACCTTCATCCAGTTCCTCCCCCTTAATATAGCCCAGAATGGGGCCGAGGGGGGGGCTCAGGGTTTTCCAGAGAAGTGGCACCAAGAAGTGGTCGGACCATGGGAGGGGGACAGGGGTCCCTACCTCAGGCCTATGATCATTGCTTAGGACTGCGTCTAGCAAATGGCCTTTATTGTGTGTGGGTTCGAAGCCCTTCTGGAAAATTTGGAGGGCTGCAAGGTTGTTTATAAAGGATTTTGCTAGGGAGTCTGTGGGGTCATCTAAATGGATATTTATGTCTCCCGATACTGAAAGGTGTGGTGAGGATATGGCTAACTCGGCGACCTTAGAAGGAAGGGAGTTCATGAATTCTCCTATGTGACCCTGGGGCGGTAGAGGAGTAGTCCTGAAAAGGTTGAGGTAGCAGATAAGTCTAAGGCGAAGCTCATGCTTTCACAGTCCGATATTGCAGCTGGGCAGGCTCTGCATTGGTAGCAGTTCTTAAATAATATCCCTAATCCTCCTCCTCTTCCCCCCTTCCTATCCACCCTCTGTAATCTATAGCCACGTTGTAGTATAGTGCTGATATCTAGGTCAATCTCGTCTTGTAGCCAGGTTTCCGTCAGGAATATGGCATCCGGGTCAAAGTTATCAAGGAGAATTGACATTTCTACAGCGTGTTTGGTCAGGGACCGACAGTTTAGGAGAAACGTTTTGAAAGGGGGTCTGAGGATCTCCGTTGGTATCGGCGGAGGCCTAAGTTCGAAGTGAGAAAAATCCTAATTTTAAGACTTTCGGTATTCACAGAAGGCATTTAGGAGTCCTAAAGTTAGGAGTCCTAACTTTACTACTACTAAATTGAGAAAAATCGTAATTTTAAGACTTTCGGTATTCACAGAAGGCATTTAGGCGTCCTAAAAGTTAGTAGTCCTAACTTTACTACTACTAAATTGAGAAAAATCCTAATTTTAAGACTTTCGGTATTCACAGAAGGCATTTAAGAGTCCTAAAGTTAGTAGTCCTAACTTCTGTGAATACCGAAATGAGTAAGTACATTCTGTGAATACCAAAAGTAGTAAGTGCACTCTGTGAATGCCAAAAGTAGTAAGTTCATTCTGTGAATCGGGCCCTAGGCTCTTTAATCAAAAGCAAGGCATCACTTAACCTTTTCTGTAATACCTCTCCTTTTCTTGAGTGGCAGGGCAGCAGTGCCAACAGGCCTCAGGGCAACCGAGCACTATATAAAATTAAAAATAAAATCAAATGAGCCTTTGAGCTGCACCACCACAGGGCTACCTCACAGGCCCAGATCACAAAATGACTTGTAAACTGGCAGGTGGCAGCTGACTTTGGTATGGGATAGCAAGTGGTCATCCAACACTTCCACAAAAATTTCCTTTTAAACTTATTTACCTGCATCTGTATAAGGTGACCATGAAGCAATAGCAATCTAGATTGTATCCTTCTTAACTGAGGGCCTGGCTCTCGCTGATTCTGGCAGAAGAACTGCTAATCTGAGAAATGTCTCTAAGGTCGACCGAGGCCCTGTGATACCCCTAGTGTTGCCAGAGTTACTGCCCGGAACACCAACATGTCTATGGATCACATATTTGAACTGCATCCACTACACCTTTGGAGTGGAAATAATGTCTAATAGATTTTCTTCACCTACCAGAGGGACACACGCCCATTGAGCCCTGACGAGGTTCTCATCTTGAGAACGAAACACGTTGGCTGACCGTAAAGATCGCCAATTTCGAGAGAACTAACTGATTGCAAATAAAGACTTACTTGAAAATCAAACATTGAATTTTTGGACTTCATCATTTGGCGCATGCCCAACTACTCCACTGCCTAGGATCTGATTTACAGAGGCATCAATTGACGGCTGGTACCAGGGCTTGTTGCGCAAGGACATCTGATATAATTGAAACTGGTGTGAGGTGCAGACACAGCATTATACAGTTGAAGTAAGGAAAGTATTGAACTTTGGAGTCATAGAATTTACTAATCCCCTTCGAGTCAGTGCAACAGTAGGGAACAAGTTGTCTTTTGGAGGGGTAAAATATACTATTTCCACTCCAGTCAGCGCAACAGTAGGGAAAGTGTTGGACTTTGAAGGGGTAAAATGTACTATTTCTGCTCCAGTCTCTGCAATTTACTATTCCTGTGCCAAACAGAACAACAGTAGGGTAGGATTTGAACTGTGAAGAGGTTCATTTTACTATTTCTACTGCAGTCTAAGTAAGAGTAGGGAAAATACTTCGCTTCAAGCACATTACATATACGAGTAACTCCATGACTGTAGAAACATATTAAACTCTTAATAGAAAAAACAAGTAATTTACATTATATATATATATGTGTGTGTGTGTGTGTGTGTATTGAAAAAACAATGGCAATTAATCAATCATGGCAACCTTGGACCTCACAAAGTAGAGTTGAGACGATTTACATGGAGGACAGGTAAAGATTTGATGGGGTCAGGATATCAACCAGGTAGGTGATATGCCCCTTATGCATTTTCACTACAAGGATCAGTCTTGTAGGGCCCTGAGCTTTGCATGACCCACACTTTTTGGCCAGGCTGAAACTCGCCCAGAGTATCCTTCTGGTCCTACTACTGTTTCACAACCTCATGGCTGGCTTTGAGATTCTCCTTTGCCTTCTTTGAGGTGAACTTGATCTGGGTGCGGAGGGCCAGAATGCAGCTGACCACATCCTGAAGAACTTTCTGGGGAGCTTGCTCCCAACTTTCCTTCACCAGGCTAAGAGGCCCACTGACAGGTTGCTCATACAAAATTTCAGAGGGGCTGAATCCAACCCCGTTTTCAGGTACGTCCCTGTACACCAACAGACATGGCAAGAGGATCGCCCACTTTTGGCTCAAGGGCTGTACAGGCCCATCGTCATCTCTTTAAAGGTCTTGTTGAATCTCTCAACAAGCCCATTGGTTTGGAGATGATAGGGTGTGGAGCACTTGTATGTTACCCCACTCTTGTCCTTCATGGAATTCAAGTACACCAACACGAAGTTGGCACCACGGGAAATACTACCTCCTTGGGGAAACCCACATGCGTAATTATCCCTATTAGAGCCCTGGCCACTGTCCTCGGTATAGCCTCTGGGTACCAGGTAACCTGGCCTACCAAGACCTGCATGATCCTGTTGACCAGGGCTGTCTTGGGGTCCAGTGGCCCAACAATGTTGATGCCCACCCTTTGAAAGGGAGTACCAATGACTGGAAGGGGAACCAGGGGACCCTTGCTCTTCTCTCTAGACTGAGTCTGCAAACACAGGAGGATAGAAGATAAGACATAAGAGACAACCATGCCAAGGTTGTCAGGTCCAGCACTAGACTACTATTCACCCCAATAATCTACTTTCTCACAACAAGTTTATAGAGAAGAGAGAACATTTCCAGTATAACAGTGGGTGTAGTGCACGCCTATGATGGTATCTGCAAGGAAATGCCAATATCCTAGGTTTTTGTGGCAATATTGGGCAAAGGTTTGCTTGAATGTAATTCTTGGTTCAATGAAAATATTTAGAGTTATTTGACAGTTGCTACTGAACTCATGAGACTTCATAGCCTTGTACTACACAAGCTTAATAGGTTCAATAAATATTTGCCAAAATATAATGACCCAAGAAAGTCAAGTACATGAGAGGTGTTTATATTGAATTTTGACATTGCGATAGTATGCTGATCTGGTAATAGTCACATAAGATCCGCAACAGATTACAGCAGAGGAGAGCATTTATATGTGGATGGAGTGAAGCAAGGGAATGGTATACATCAGATTACATAAATGTGCAGAAATTAAGTGTGTGAGCCAATAATAGGTATAAGGGCTTAGGAAATGAGTGACTAAAAAGCTAAATCAAATTGCCAATTGTGGTGAAGGCAAATGGTCAGAAATTGTCATTTACTCAATCATTTGCAGTGCCCACAGTCTCGGTGAATCAGTAGTCTGGCAATGATTGTTTCAATGTAGTCACAAATGGCAGGATGTCCATGATGTTTGGGTGGAATCAGGATCCAGAGCGTCTTTTGGTGCATCAACTAGTGTTCTATCAATGGTTGTGTTGTTGCAGCCAGACTGGACATGGTGTCCAAGGACACTAGATTGGGTCAGAATTGGACAGCCTTAATACACATTACGGGACTCTCCTAAATCCTGCTGTAGATAAAAGTTCAGACAAATCAGAGTTAAAACAAGTTACAGAAGTTGATGAACAATCACAGTACCATTGTATAAAGGGCAATGGCTTTGATGAGGCCAGCTTTCTTGGTCTCAAAGTGAACGTTCTACTGGCTTTCTCTCTTGACTAAGTTCATTTATCTGCCCCTCCAAGTCATGGCAGCTTGACTTGTTAATCCCCTAAAAGATAAATTCCTTTTTTAGAGATATTTTTGTTGCTAGGTTCAGGTAGAAGCCGTCCCAGATCTAAACCTTTTACTGAGCATTGATGTTCCTGTATGTGCATCTTTGAAGCTCGCTTAGCTTTTTCAAAGTACATGCGGAGAAGTTGGAAGCAGGGTGATAGCTGGCAACACTGTAAACATGCAATCAAAGCTCCATAAATATTTTCACAGTATTATATTCACACAATACTTTTTTAAACTCAGCAGCACTGATGTGTTATGATTGGAGAATCCAGGTTTTAAAAGAAGTAAACTTTGACTTTGTGATCCAAGCATACCCCAGGTGCAGGTGGCTGGGAGATCTACTGTATTATAAACGTGGAATGCTCAGCTCAGTCTGACTCCGCCTGTCTGCCAGGGAAGTGAAAACTGTGAGATTTGTTGGACACTGGAACGCAACCACAGAACCAAGGAGTTTATAACTGTGTCAAACCCCAAACTCTTTCCTGTCTCTGACTTCTCATGAAGCGCTCGGAAGTCGCTGCGAAGCAGAATGGGCGCTCTGCAAATACAATAAAATAATATAGACCATTTGTCAGTCTCAAATTTTTCTTTGAAAAAAATGTTAGAACATTTATTTAGGAGTTAAGCTGCCCGTAGCTAAGCGTCAAACAGCGTGGAAGCAAACGGTACAATCAATCATCTGTTCATGTAAAGCAGAGGTGTGGACAGCCCGCCTGTGATCAGACATTGCCTTCAATTACAGTTGTTTTCAATCATCTTATGACTAATCTTCGGTATCCCATGTATTATTTAGAACATTATGAATCTAATGCAGAGGCACTTGTAATAAATTTAAAGGGGTATTTATGTCCATCTTTAAAGTTAATTGCAGTTCCGATCACCATCTGCTCCTCCATTAAAAAGCATTACCCTCTCTTCTGCTGTTTTATGGTAATCTCCTGGAGTGTGTATTTAAGACCCAGGGGGTTTGTGGTGTGAACCATTCATATAATGGAACACTTACTGCAATGCCGCTTTGATTGCTTCCCTTTCTGGGACCTCATTATTCACTACTCTGTTAGTTTATATAGTTTTTTCTACACTTCAGAGCTTCTGGTACAAAAAAAACATACATTTCTATTCACAGTCAGAGTATTTGTCTATAGTAATCTATCTATCTATCTATCTATCTATCTATCTATCTATCTATCTATCTATCTATCTATCTATCTATCTATCTATCTATCTATCTATCGCCTCCTTTGGTCTTTTATGAAGAATTTATGACATGAGGTCCTCGGCACTCGTAATGCTGTCTGTAGCCAGATCCAAAAAAGTCACAGAAATGCACCTCAATGGGGAGTTGGGCACAACAAATGCAGTGTCAATGAAAAGTCATTTCAACAATGCATATCAAATAATTCCCTACTGTCATATGGTTAGCAGCATCAGTTTTGAAAGCAAAAGTGTAAGCATTGTACTACGCAATTCTGCTCCATTTACCAAATGCCGGAAAGAATTTACTATGTCAACCAGCCTAGTTCAATATTAGCAAAATTGATCATTTGTTAACCTGACCTTCCCTACCCCCCCTGCCCCACACCTCAGCACCTTGAGACTCTCTCGGGTGAGTGGTGCTCTTTACCAACCCCTAATTTATTGATTGAGTGCATGTACATTTGGAAATTAGCAGGTAATCCTATTTCTGGCACACAATGGAAACAATCAGAGTTTCTTGAGGATGTCTAGAAGACCAGTACCCAATCCAATCACATGCATGATAGGGTGAGGTCAGCAGGGACATAAACTATCAGTAAGAGATGGTACATGGAGGACATGCACTCTACAAGCATATCAGGGATGGCCTTAGGTATGTGCAAGCTGTGCACCTGCACAGGGCAACCAAACCCCAGGGGCCACCACGCCAATATATATCCTTAATGTAATAATCCTCCGAGGATGGATACATATTTGTGTGGTGGCCCCTGGCAGGGATTTGGCGGCCTCCGGCTATGTTCAACTTCCAAACACCTTCCTGAGCTCCGGGGGGGCTCCACCCCGCCCGGACCCCCTCTTCCGGGGCCCCCTACCTATGCTCCCTGCCCAGGGCCGCCATGAGCCTAGAGCCGCCCCTGAGCATATGTACCACTCACGTTGCCTGTGTCACACCTCGAGCAGCCTGCCCTTTCTTCCTGGAATCAAACATTATATAGGACACCCCCAGACCTCCCTTACCTCCATTGACACTTGTGAATTAGTCATTATATATGATCCACTAGGCCTCCCTTCCCTCCATTGGCACGTGTGTAGCCCTCACTTTCCTTGCACCCAGTTTAGGCATCCTTCCCCTAATGTATGCAATAATTTGAGATATATCCTGAAGCCTGGTGAGACTTGAGACATGGCGGCCATCTTAGGTGTGGCTGTATAAAGACCGCGCCCAACCGGTCGTGACTTGCTTGGCTTTGGTGCTCCAGCGCAAGAGCTTCTACTGTGAAAGCTCAGCTCTTGCCTGATTTCAGAAGGAGACTCAGGCTTGGTGTCTTCTCTTTCCCACCTTCCTGCCGTTGATTGATGCTTCTCAGTCTCCTGACGATTTGACCTGTAAAGAAAGATAAAAAAGAAAGAAGATTTTGGAAAAGCTCTGATAAGGAAAAAACATTGCGTGCAATACTCTACATCCGCTAATCTCTGCCTCGAATAAAGGTGAATGAAGGCATTTAGGAACTAAAGCAAACACTTTTTACTAAAGCACATCATTGCAAGAGTTTGTGACTATGGTCTGAAGTCTGAACAAAGGCAGTATTTGGTTATGCAGACTTTCTTCATTATTTTGAAGACTAGCAAGGAAAGAAGAGACTCACGAATTGTTAAGAGCATAAAAAGTGATTTCATCTGATGTTAAGACAGCAAGAACCAAAGGTATCGCTACTTATAACAGGGGAAGGTGCATAAATAGAGTCCACATCCCAAATTCCAAACCGCTTTTCCCTTCCAGTTGCAGGACGCCCTAACACCAATCATAGTCCCTTACCTTGAGGATTGAGATCTCCTCAGAGAGAAAATAAAACATCTAGATTGAAAGACAGATAGAGTGATACCTATCCCAATGGTAGAGGTAAGGAACCCCATAGAGAAAACTCATGTGTTGATGCATATACAACTCGAATAGTAGGGGAGAGTACTGATCTGTTTTAGTTGACCTCACATTGTCTTTTCCTCCAGAAACGCTCACTCATTCTCCAACTGCTTACTCATCATAATGGACAGAATGAATCAGAGACCCTTCGCAGTGAGTCTCCAACAAGCCACAACAATACCTGTGCCATGTCTTCTTTGTCTCTTTCCATCCCAACCCCACTTCCCTTTGGTCACTCCCCTCGTTTGGTGCTTATACTCCACCAGTGATCTGAGTCTTCAGAGAGGTTGGAGGCTTACTCTTCATCTCACAGACTCGATGAAACTCAAGGTAAGCAGAAACCATATTCTGACAACCTGCACTTGTAGATTGTGTTTCCAGATGCAGCACCCCTTCAGGTGTCTTTTGAGGGGTAGTGGGGGCTTCATAGAGCTCTGTATCCAAGTCACTGGACTCTTTGGGGTGACTACAGATTTTCCTGCAGATAAGGTCAGCAGCATCAGCAGGGCTTCAGCCTTAGTTGTAGCCCTGAGAAGCAGGAAGTATACTGCTTCACGAATCACCACAGCAGTGTCTATATTGGTCTGAGCCAGTGTGGATTCACTCATAGCTGAGGTGGAAGAGACCAGAAGAGACATACATATAATGTCTGTTGGGGGAATCACTAACAAAGACTGCACCAGCTCTGTCCAATCGCATAACAGGAACCAAAGATTTTTGCGTGCAGGTGAATGAGTAAATGATTTTATAACACATAACACAGGCTTCAACTGTATCTTTGTGGGTTGGAGTTCAGAATCAAACAGCATAGACTATGTTTTCAGAGCTCTCTCTAAAATTAACACAACAATAACTTTTAGGCGATTAGAAGTAGAGGCCCTGGGAACCCTAAGTATTAGCCCTGTCTGCTCCACTTACCCTAGAAGAGAAAGGACAATTCCTTCCACCAGGGAGAGTCTGAGGGCAGAAATACCACAACACTTGCTGTAGCTGCTCCTCCTAGCATAACAGAGACTGTACAAGAGCCTTTACTAGGTGGGAGGGGGGGGGGGGTCACAATCTAGAAACACAATACTCACTCACACAAATCTATTCATCATTCTTTAATTGAAACAAGACAATAACATTTGTGGGTGGGAGATGGAGCAGAGGTCATGGAAACCCTTATTATATAGTGGTACTGCTCCGCCAACCTGAAGAGAAACAGAGAAGTACCTTATATGACAGAACGAAAGAGGGCATAGTATCTCCTAAGAATGTACCCGGGCCTACAAGCACATAGAGGCAATAGCTTTTAACCCGTTCCATGCTTCAGACGGCCCCTGGCCATCCGACGTCACATTGGACGTGTGTGGAGGACAGCCGGGGGCCGTCCGAACCCTGCTCACTCATTAATTCACCTGCACCACGGCGGAATTTGCTCCACAGTCAACGGGTTAAGGGGGTTGGGGAAGATGTTGTGCAAGTCACCAGTACAGGCTGCATCTGCTCTTCAAGGAGAGAAAGTGAATACTTTCTGTGATGGAAAAAGATTCTGGAGCTACTGACTCAGGCATGACAGTAACTCCTGGGACAGCCAACTGGAATCCTCAGCAAAGTGTTACTGGGCCATGAAACCTGTGGCAGTGAGGAAACTCCTAATAACCTTGGTTGGCATATTAGGGGTCTCAGCCCGCTTCAAGACTTCCAGGAGCAGCAGTTGTCCCATGGCAGTCCGCCCAACTTGTTATTGGTATAGGGCGGTCAGCCACCGGTGCGGCGGTAGCCACACCACCACCGTAGGTTAAAATAATGCCATAAGATTTAAAGAACAACTCAAGTTTTTGCCTGAAAAGTCTTCTATTTATTTCTCTTTGGAATCTTCTGGTACCAAATGTCGACAAAGTTGGTGAACTGAGCACATTTTGCAAAAGGGGTCAAGTGCTTAGTTAGCCAACCTAGCTGAACTTTGAGGGTAAAGTTTAAAAAATGTTTTTCTATTGCTAATGATATCTGTTCCATGCTCATTTGAATTAGGTTAGTTCCTTGGATATGAAAGAGTGTTACTCTGCAGCTGAGAGACAGGTTATTTAACACCAACTATCACAACATCTGCATATAAACTGTACCTGAGAACTGAAAATCTGATCCCATTTATCTTCTGGGTAACTTTACACCAAAACTCCGAGGAGGATTTGACAAGCAGCAGGGGGCTTCACGGCTGCTCTTCTTGAGCCCTTGTACAACCTCCTGTTGCTGTGAGCTTAGGAGAAGATGTGTAGAGAACTGTAAAGAACTCATATTGAAGAACAATAAGGTTCAGTTGCTGGGAGCCTGCCTTGAGGGCATGCTGGGCAGGTTACTCAGATGCTTGTGCAGAGACATGAATACTATCACTGTCTCTAGGTCTGACCGAGAAGAACAGAGATATTTCTCTTTACACAGGGTGAGTTCAGTTTGTTCACCATCATTTCTGTTCACACTGAGCTCGACTGAGAGAAATGATCAAGAAGCATTTGGTGTGAACTTCTGCTTTCATTTTGAGGTTGACTGAGGTGATCTTTCTCTAATGCATCTGTCACGTAGGTCTCCCTGTGTGTTTCTGGTCCATATGGACCCTATTATACCCTCCCAATTGAGGCCACGTTGAATTGCCCGAATAAGAAGATTGCATTGACAATTTCAGTGTCTTGACTTCCTCCATCTCTGGTGAAAAGAAATTGTAGATATAATTCTGCAAATGAGGTACTGTGGGCTAGGCTCTGCTGTTGAACAGGTAGTGAAATAGTTGGGTCTTTATTCTTGAATTTACACGGAGACCTGACACCGTCCTGCCATGTGTCACCTTTTCAAGTGTGAAGACCATATGGACTTCACTGCTTTCACTACAATCAGCTTGGGTAGCACTTAAAACTTCACCTCACCCACCCTCCTCGAGGAACATGACTAGGAAAGTAAGACTTAACAGAATTGATTGGACTGCATGTTGCTCGTGCTTGCATACACAGTATTTAACTTTGAATAAGTAAGAGGAAGTTCACACATTATTTTAATGCCTCATATACAGAGAACGTTTAGACACTAGCACCTGGTGGTGTTATATTCCCAAGTTAGGCCCATCTAGTGAAGCAGCTTATTTCTTACATTGTCCTCACAAATAACATTTTCAGCTTTGACCTTTTGCAAATATTTGCCCACATCACAATGTTGGATTTGCTTCCCTGAAACAAAACTTGTTTACACATCTAGCTACACCCAAAATTATCACAACGCCCTGAACACCATGTACAAGGTCTCGTTTCGCACTATGTACAAATGTCATTACCATCTTCATCCACCGAGCGACAGAGCCATTTACATATCCATAACATCACTAATCTATACGTACATCGCAAGGCTGCTTTCTATTATAAAAGATGAGCATCCCTATAAATTAGCAGAGGAGGCACTTCAGTAGATACCAAGGTCCTTGCAGGCTGAGAAATCGTCACGCAGCAGTCTGACATCTCCTGAGGGGTGTCCACTTCCTGACCAAGACGGGGTCCTTCATTCTATCCTATTAGGTAATGGGGTTGGATCATCCCTTGGGGGGATTCTTGGGGATTCTAGGTACACTTACTGTAGGATTCACATCATAGGAGCACGCTCAATTACTGCCATGTTTTATATGCCTGTATATATACATTGTTTTAGCTCCATGGTGGAAACCTTACTAATATTTACGCTGTTGGTCCTTGTAATCACCTTTATCTGTTTCTGTCTATTGATCATTGGAGCACATGTATTTTATGCAAGAATAACATTTGTTCAATAAATATGAAAACATCCTACTGTGTATTCTTTGTATATTTCTCTGAGAACAGGTGAGCACTAGAGACTGAAAGGAAGGTTCTGTACTGTTTCCGCGATCCTGAGGGAACAGGGATGTCATGTTCAGTGGTTGAGAGAAACCATTCTCTCCCAGGTAGGTTAGGAGGGCTTTCACTGTGAGCTAGTTTATCTATAGGCCAACATATGTTGCAGGGGTGTCCGGAATCAGTTTTGGCACCAACCCCCTAGTTTATGTTGTCCAAACAATGCGCAGATCCTACAGATAATTAGGAACGACACCACAGTGGAGATTGCTTTACAAAGAGAATTATGAGCCCCAAACCTGTTGTAGATTTATTTACAGTGCAAATTTACAGTCCTGCACCTGTTGGAGATTGGTTTACAAAGTTTAAAAATTCATAATTTTAACTTTTTGTATACAAATGTCTAGCCTTCTCCAAAAGGAAACCGCACTGGCTGCACAATTGAAATAGTGGATGATAGTCATGTGTTAGGAATGTCTTATTTTCCATAAATGTATCTGCTCCATGAGTAAGACTTGATGACAAGATCATATTAACTAAGTATGGGTGGAAAATCCGTTCCGCTCGCGGATTTTGCGGATTTTCGGTAAATTCGCAATCCGCGAGATTCGCAAATTTCCCGTAAAATCCGCGAGCGGAACGGATTGGGTCAAAAGTTCAAGCTGACTTTTTGTAACTAATTTAGAATGGCACCGGCAAGCTGCCAGAGACTCTAAAATAGTTACAAAAGTCAGCTTCAACAGGAAGTAGAATCTCAAATTCAGTTACACAATCATTAATCACCCCAAACTTGGGGTGATTAATGACTGTGTAACTTAATTTGACCTTCAACTAAAGCACCTGCTTTACTTTATCTATTAGTACTTCCTGTTGAAGCTGACTTATGGCTGAGGGCAGAAGGGCACAAAGTGGGACAGAGGGCATGAGTTAGACAGAGGGCAGAAGGGCACAGAAGGCAGTGGGGCAGAGGGCAAAAGGGCACAAACAAGAGTGGGGCAGAGGGCAGAAAGGTCCAAAAACAAGTGGTACAGAGGGAAGAAGGGCATAAAAAACGAGAGGGTAGCAGTGATGAACCAGGCAAAAAAAAACCCGCGAACACGCAAAGCGCCCCGTGAATACGCAAAGTTCCCCGCGAACACCCGCGAACACTCATAAATAAAAAATTCACAAATTCGCACGAATTCGCGAATTTGCGGATTGCGAATTCGCATATCCGCAAATTAACGGATCGCGAGTTCGCAAAATGTGCCCATGCACCAAAAAGGAGGGTCTTAGGTTTTCTAAGAGATGTACAAAAGCATCCAGTTCATGGGGTTTGCAATACTAAGCACTACTTGTAATATGGATTGATCTGTACCTCATTGTCCCTTAGGGCCTTTATCACTGACCTGACAACTGCAAATTGATATATTTCAGAAGTAGTGGTATTGTTCATCTTGATATCCGGGACAGACTTTGGAAATTTACCATGTTCCTGTGTCTGATTATTTATATTTCAGGAGTGTAGGAAGCTGGCTCTTTCTATAGTGGACAAAAAAGACGTACACCGTCTAAAGAATTCAGGCAAACACCAGAGGAATTACACAGGCACAAATGACACCCCAAATATTCACTTTTGGCATAATGCGGGCGAGAAATTAGCATATCAGAGGGTAGTGTTAAGCATTTATTGCATACACAAATGCAGTAAATGAGAGACACATTCAAAAAAGAAATCCTACACCAATTTTTAAAAAAATAACACTTATTTTTTATATAAGTTAAGATACCAAGATCATCAGAATCAGATAAGAACTTTTGCAGATATGTATTTTTACAGTTTTCAGAAATGGACACTGCATTTTCTGGATCAGCAATGTTATTCTAATGGAGGAAAACATGAATTGCAATTGGGCGCTTAGCAGCAACTTACCGTATTGTTCTTCTGGACTTAAGGTGAGACTGGAGCTAGGTCAATGGCCACATTAACGGGTCACCTTGGGAGACTCCAGGGTGTCTGGGCGCAGAAGTGTGTCACGACGTCGGGTGTCCAATTCACTTCAATGGGATAACAGTCTGCTCAGAAGGATGCTGCAAGCATGGACTGGGGGCTAATCTGGGAGAACCCCCAAGAGGGTTCAACCCTTGAGATCCTCGGGCACACAGGGACACATTGGTCCACTTCTCCTCGGGCTGTGGGGCTTGGATGCAGTGGTGTCGGATTCCAGTGCAGAGTATCCTGTGGCTGGAGGGCGTCTGCAGAAAGAGGCTGCAGCTGGCGACTTTAAGTCCAGTCTGGGCAAACCCAAGCATGAGCTTAGCACTTGTACAGCTGGGGACCCCGTTGGCACTGTCACCTCCCGTCGACTTGGGCTCTGGGGTACTGGTGCTTTAGGGTGTCAGGGGCGGCAGTCGCAGACGCACTTTTTGACTTGGTTTCTGCTGCAGAGGGGCAAACAGGTCAGCTGGTCTACTCTTGATGTTGGTCTCTGTTAGAAATGGCGATTTTCAGTTGGCTGAGGCTTGTGCCAAAGCCAGGCAGAAACCACCATTCTAAGTCAGGGTAAGAAAGTCACCCGCCAAGGTAACCCCTGCTCACCCTCTTGGTAGCTTGGCACGAGCAGTCAGGCTTATCTCAGAGGCAATGTGTAAAGCGTTTGCGCGCGCACCCAGCAAACAATGCCCACCACAAAGGAAACTTCACACCAGGTTATATATAAAAATATCCTTTGAATTATACTAAACACATTAGATAATAAACACACGCTTTGAAATGTGCCATAGGCACGGGCAGAATTTACAGGGAATTATGTACATGGGACAGGGCCACGCGGGCCACTGTCAGGAATAAGCACTTTTTAGAACTAGCACTTGGTAGGATCAGCACTTTGTAGGAATAACGCTTAGCACATAGAACATATAATTACTGTAGCACCAAATAGCGAATGTAGCACACAACCAGTAACCACTGGTAAAAGGTAAGTACCACCTATGTAATCCTAAACACCTTAGGCAAATATCACACAGTGAACCATGAACTCACTAGCAGAACGTATACTAGGAAAAAAACCTCCTAAGCATGAAAACACATTCAGAGGTATAGGCTAGAAGCTTTACACATGATGCATGAAGACACATTCAGAGGTATAGGCAAGAAGCTTTACACATGATGCATAACAGCACATTAAGAGGTATAGGCCAGAAGCTTTACACATGATGCATGAAGACACATTCAGAGGTATAGGCCAGAAGTTTTACACATGATGCATAAATCACATTAGGCAGGTAATCACAAATTGTGCAAAGGAACAGGCCTAAACGGAGCAGCTGCCCACTAAGTGCTGGGCAGCTGGGGATAGGAATGTGGCCTTGGCTCTCAGTAGCCCCGTAAATAAATTGCACCACGTTGGAGCCCTCTGGCTCCAGAAACAAGATGCCCCCTTGAGCCTCGTGGGCTCGAAATAACTGTGTGCCCACTGGGGGAGCGGCCCACTGCCAACCAGGGTCGCTCTACCCTCATAAATAAGGAATTGAGTCAAATCCGGTCATAATGCAGGGTGCCTGCAAATATCAAAAAGAAGCAGGGTGGGCACCGCTAGGAGCACACACGGGGGAATCCCCACGTCGGGATTTCTCTGATAAAGGGCTCCAGATGAGAACAGCAGCGCTCCTTGGCAGGAGAAATCAAGCGCTGCCCAGGCGCTTTAGGGACAAAGGTTTACAAGTCAAAAAGAAGTCCAGCAAGGTCCTTAGGCAGGCAGAGGGGCAAAGGCTGGGCCCAGGGGCCAGCTCACAGGGCCCTCCAGGCAGGGAGGCAGTCCCCAGTGGCGGTCCTCCTGTCGCCTAGCAGTAGCAGCAGGCCCCTCCTCAAATTAGGATCAGGAGAAGAGAACATTTTGTATGGGGTCACAGCCCCTTCTTTTATACACAAATCCTTTGTCTGTGTCTGCAGGGTGGGGGGGAAACCAGTCGCAGCTGGTTTTGGAGCACTCTGGTGTGCTCAGCCCCTCTCACCATTCACTAGTCAGGCTGGGGTCATGAGTCGCACCACAGGGGGCAGCGACAGCATTGTGTGGGGAAAGCCCAGCCCTATTCAGGTCCCAGGTGCACTCCTCCCTCACATCAATCATGCAGATCTCTCCACTCACCACCGGGGCTAACCCATCCTTACTCCTGGAGCCAGGCTCACCAGCCAGCTCCAGCCAATCATAAGCCAGACAGCCAATTCACATAAATTACACAGACATGCCAACTTCTAGAAGTGGCACTTCCAAACTAGACACATTTATGCCGCACACATCATCGCGCAGCATTTAATCACACGAGTCCGCACATACCAAACTCGACCCTGCACTCCCCACACATCAGGAACTACCATGGACACATGCATTCCCCATGCATTCCTATGGGAGGGCAGGCCAACCTCACTAAACACACGCACTTTACCCTGGGACACAGTGGGAAAGTGGGCACAAGCCAAAAATCACTAACAACATGTCACAATTCAAAGCAAAAAGTTTAGGGGTGAACCTGCCAGAAGGGTCAAGTCCAACAGTCTCACTGTCCCTGAAGTCCCTCAATGTGCAGGTTGGGCTTCCTTGGCATTGGTGTCCAGGGCACAACAATCCTTGGCTGCTGCAAGGGGCCCAGTACCCCAGGGATTGGAACTGTGTGGCTGTGGTGAGTCCTGGCATTCCCACACTTGGAGGGAGGACAGATCTTACCTGTGAGAGTACTATTACCTCTTCCTGGGTGGCTGCGGAGTCAGCAGTCCCCGTAGGTGGCAGGTCAGTGAACCGGGTCTTATTTTTTCGGTGCCTGTAGCTGCCAGTGCGTAGCACCTCTACTCCAAGGGAGATATTTGGTAATTTGCGAAGAATTGGGACTGGGTTTCTTGATGTCTGCACAGTGGCAGGATGAATCAGTTTCTCCACCATGGTCAGGTGCAGCAGACAGGTGGGTGGCCATTTCCTGTGGGAAGTGGGCATAACCCTGTCCCACAGTTCTTAAGTGTGCCAACACAAAGATAGCCACTTCTGAAAAGTTGTACGCACATCTAGTTAGGCCACCTTAGTGGTGGTACTAGCCTGGGTGGGGGTACGCCTACCTGACTAGCTAATTTTTCTGCCTGTCCAGGTGATAAAGGATAAAGTGGGTCCAATTCCTCTCCTGTGTGGGGAGCCAGATATGCATTTAAAAGGCAGCAACTTCTTTTAAACTTTCTGTCCTAGGAAGGCTAATCAGCAGGTCATCCTGTGGGAAATTGTGTGACACATATACTGCAACTTGTCCAGAATGTGGTAGAGAGAATCATTATGGATCCTCCAAAATTTCACTCAGTCTCCGTGGCAATTTGCAAATTATATTGGGTTCCTCTAGAAAAGAGAATTCTGTTTAAGGGCCTGTGCATTGTTCATAAGGCTCTTCATAATTCTGGTCCTGAGGGAATCAAACAACTCTTCCAACAGTACGTCCCCACCAAACAGATACGGTCTGTCAATACAAATTGGCTGGTAGTCCCCAGGTTTAGGAGGATTAGGTGGAGGAAAGTGCCTTTGCTGCTGTCACTTCTAAGCTTTGGAACACTCTCCCTCTAATGATCTCTTACTAAGAGATGCATCTTTTCTTTCACAAGTCATGAAAGACATGGCTTTTCGCATTTTAATGCTGGTCTCTGTCCCTAGTCCCTTGACGCCCTTAGGCAAAATTTGCACTCTACAAGACGATCATTCATTCATTCATTCATTCACACCCTCATCCTGGACAGGCTTTGTTACTACCTTCCTGAGAGCAAAAGGTTCTCACCCTAAGAGGTCAGAATCTTGTCTCGGGTGGTAGGCTGGCAGAAACTAGTCAACCAACACACCAGAGGGTGGTAGGTTTTTAGAGTTTCAGAGGGCACCTCTAAGGTAAGCATGAGCGAATTTTGCGGATCTCGCGTTCGCGAATTTTGCGGATTTGCGGATTCGCAATCCGCAAAATCCGCGAATTCCCGCGAATTTGCGGATTTTTTTTTTTTTTGTGTCACCCGTGTTTCTGCCAGTTCGCGAGGGTTTTTACAATTTCGCAATTTGCGAACTTACCTGTCGGGTCGCAAGTTTTGCGAACTTGTTGTTTCTACGTGTCCAACCTGTTTGGGACACTCTTCTTCATCACTGCCACTCTCTGTCACCACTGCCACTCTCTGACTACTCATGCCACCCTCTGGCCCACCCATGCCACCCTCTGTTTCATCACCACACCCTCTGGTTGTCCAGTGTACATTATTTTCGGCAAAGCAAAGCACACCTTCCCTGCCTCAAGTCACCTGAATTAATTTGGGGCTGATTAATGTGTCACAGAATATTTTTTTAGCTGGCACCTGCTTCCTTAGTGCGCCCTGATTAGTGATCTTTTGCACTTGCTAAGTGCTTTCATTGTTGCAAAATTAGTTACAACACCTGCCCTGCCCCAACTGACAATAATGAATTAGGGGCTGATTAATGGATTTTAACTTCCAGCCTGGCTCCTGCTTGTCTCCCTTAGCTGTAATTCATGACCTTTGTGGCATATGTGTAACTATTCTGAGGTTCAGAGCAGGGTCACATAATAGTTTCAACTGGCAACTGAACTCTGGAGGGGCCCCTCAGGAAGCACTACAGGAAATGGCTACTAATGATGTGCCTGAACTTTTGAACCTGGTAAGTAGTTACTTTCAGTTTTGCTTAGATCATATTTCTGCAATTTCGCACTTATTCGCGGGGCGCGAACTCACGCGAACAGTGCGAGCAGTGCGAGCAAAATCCGCTGCTCGCGGATTTGCGGATTTTGCAGGAAATTCGCAAATCTCGCGGATTGCGGATTTCCCGAAAATCCGCAAAATCCGCGAGCGGAACGGATTTTCCGCCCATGCCTACTCTAAGGTGCCCTCTGGGTGCATGTATTAATACATTCGACACTGAAATCAGTGTGTGCTTATTTAAATTGTGAGATGTTTGATACCAAACACCATATGTTTCAATGAAGCCATTATGTAGCTGGGGAACTCGTTTTGACCATTGCCCAGTACATATCTTAAGAGTACTTCCCTGCACACTGGCACTATCTAGCAATATAACTAGACATCACAAGGGCATATCTGCTCATGCAGATGTGTCCTCACATAAAATATATTGCCCCCTACCTTAGGGCTCAAAGGCCTGATGTGGGGGTGACTTGCATATATTGGATGCAGTGACTTTGGCATGGGTGTGTCATGTTGTGTTTTCCCTCATGGTTTGCACCATGCCACGCTCCCTGCACTGGAAGTCTATGTGGAATTTTTATGTGGGTCTGATAACGTGTCATAGGATATCCTACTGCCCTTAGGAGCCCTCGTTAGTATTCGTTTCCTGGGTACATGGAATACCATTTACTAGGGAAATGCAGAGGTGCTAAAGTCATTTGCAATTATAGCACAATGAGACAACACCTTGTGTTAGGGAAGTTGCACTGGCACCGAGGTCTGGTTAGCATTCCTCAGAGCACTGTCAGAGTCGAATATCAGCATCTAGCAGCTAAAAAGGGGGGCAACAAGTGCGGGGGGGATAACTGCAACAAATGCCCAGGAGGTTGTGGGTTCAGATAAAGTACATTTGTCTTTGTTTAGGTGTCTTCTTATGTAGTGTGGGTGCTGGAAGTCCACAATTTTCATTCATAGTTAAAGTCCCATGCTTTTTTCATGACTGTTGATGGTGTCATATTTGGTTCTATGCTTCCCTATATTATTTGTCCATTTTTTAGAATCCACCAAAATGTGGTTAATATATGCAAACAGTTTCTTTAAACCTGTATTTTCTTTTTGCATGTTTTTCCTCTCCTTCTTTACATTTGTCACTGATGTATTGGTGCTTTTTAGAGTAATGCATTTTTCTCTCTCTTCATTGTAGCCGCTGTCACTTCAAGAGCACTAAGAGCTGTATACCTAATGAAATTAAGGCTGAGATTTCAGCAAGTAAGCCTAATTGATAGAATCTTGAGTGGGTATTTTATTGTACATCTGAGCGGGTTTCTACCTCCGTCCTATTCATCATTCTGATTCTTATATTGTTTCCTCGAAAATGATGCTTGTTACTGAATTAGTATGTGGTCATATCAGAGCTAGGCAGAACTTTCATTCCGCCAGGCATTTCCCCGGTGGGCTGGAGCCCTTGGAGGCCGGTTTTGAAAGCCCAGGGCCTCTCCTGGTGCCTCTGTCCATTTCCCCAGATCTCCGAGGTTAATTGCTGCAGGCAAGGGTGGCTGCATGGGAGAGAGAGGGAGTGGGGAGATAGAAAGCTATCATAGAGGAGATAAGGGGGGTAGACAGAGAGTGGGTGGAAAGAGAAAGGTAGTGCGAGGAAACTAAAGGAGGGGGGCTGGTTTGAACATTTTTGCCAGGGTTGCTTTCAGATCCTCAGCCTTGGGTCATAGATAAGCTATTTGCAGCTCCTTATGGTTTCACAATGGTTTTCCTTGTTAAAGTCTTTCAGCTTTTCCGCATAGATCTGCCAGGGATGTGCACCATTTACAGTAAATTATTGCACACGCTGAACGGAGACGAATTTGTAAACTCAATTTTTTTAGCAGTTGTTCAAAAACAGGCATGTTTTGCAATGAGACTATCGCCTTGGAAACCATTTACAAAATTTACATCCAAAGCTTTTTTTTATAATGTGTTGCTAAAAACGACCATTTCGAGCTAAAGATAAGTGAAATTTGGATGACAGATGCGTTTATTTTCTGGGGCTGTGCATCCATTTTACAAATGCATTTGATTACTGATCGGTATTATTGCTATAAGCGTAGATTGTTCTTTCCTGAAAGCAAGTGTGCGAGACATCAAATGTATGGACAAAACAAGCCGTTTTCTCGTGACCTATAAAGCTAATTTTCTAGTGTTCTTTTTAGATCTTCAAGGACCTTGCGCTGCATTTGTGCAACTATCGAGTTCATTATGCTCAAAAATATTTCTTCTGTGGCAGCAGTATAACTACATGACGTGTTCAAAAATGTTCACAAGAAAATGCAATTATTTGCATGTGTCATCTTGGACCAGAATCTGATAGCATTTCTGGGAAGAACAGGAGTTCAATTTGTTAACAGGGAGAGCATCATCTTCTCTGACACTGTTGTCTAATATAAGGTGTAACCAGGGCTTTAAGTGGATGAAAAACTGAGGGATCTCTCAAAGGGGCGTGGCCAATGTAATTAAAAACAGGTATGCTAAAAATCTGTGCTTAGCATAGTGTATCGCCCGACTTGTATTTTGCTGTTTTTGGTCATTGCATCCAGATATATGATACAACAAGTAACATTATACCTACAACAAGTCAGGACTATTGGCTTTGTCAATGGTTCCTAGTTGTATAAGATAAAAAACAGCAACTATGGCTTGTATATAGTATTGAAAAAGCTTCTACTTAAAGCCCTGGTGACACAACGGCAATGTTGCTGCTCCTGAGTTTCAGAAAGAGAAGGGAAATCCTGAGAGAAAATGACTCTTTAAAGGATTCCGCTTTCCCTACAACACTCACCTCGCATGACGTCATGCCGTAACTTCTCACCTAGTGAGAAGTGAGCAGTGTGAGCAGGTTCACATCGATGGGCCTGCTGGCACTGCAGTCTGGAAAAAAATGGACCGCCGGTGCCAGGGCACAAAACAAAGCCCAATAGAGACCCATTTTGAGGCCTCCTTTAAAAAAACTGCCAGTGCTCAGTACCGGGGAGCCCCGCCCAACTTAAAGCCCTGGGTGTAACTGCTGATGCGTGGCTTTCAACCACAAATGTATTACAAAAACCGGAAAGAACCAAGACCGAATTTAACATTATACACATCTACAAAGAGCATGCCTTGGCAAAGTCAATAGTTTTTCAATTTAAAGTAACAACATATGTAAACATAGGCATTCACAAATTCTTTTAACAAATATGTCATACACTGTTTATCAGATTAAAATCTTTCATATTGGCTTGGCCAATACTGGGAATAAAGTAACAACAACATTGGCTTCTTTACAGAATGCATATAGGAGATAAAAAAAATTATGTGACAAACAATGTGATGACTGAGTGAATTTTAAAGATGTGAACTAGTCCCTACGCATTACAAAATAATTATTTCCCGGAAGGAATTAAAATTAACTAAATATCCAAAAATATTAGATGAGAGAGTAATACTACTCTGAGTGAAGAAAAACCCTACTAAATGTATATTTAAAAAAATCGGTACTAAGAACTCCTATGCCAGCTGCACTGTCAAGTCGAAGCTAACAAGCATTGGCAAATCTAATAGGTCAGTCGTTAGCCGCCATCCTTCTGGTAATTCTTGATTGATTTTACCATGGTTTTTGTTTCATAAATATGCTGGGCCCTCACCAATGTAAAAAAAAAAATTACTACAATCAAAAACAAATTTGAGGTCTACAATACACATATAATAATAGTACTCCTTGGCACTGGAGGAAAGTACCAAAAAGGTTAACCAGTGTGCGGATGTTTTTCTTGTGAGAAAGCAAAATGCAGTCACTCAAAGCGGAATCAACCAGTGCCTTAAGTAAGATGACTCACTACCCCATGCTCTGTGCTACAAAAGACCAGATGAAGAGAAGTTGAATATATATATGTAAGTATTTTATATATATTTTAGTAAAATTAAATTGTTTTGGCTTAAGCCAAACCTAAAAATGAAGGTGGATTGTTTGGGCTCCTAAAATATGTCTATTTATCAGCAATTAACAGTTTTCGTCTGGAAAAAAAAACTCTAAGAAGTTAAAAATATAACTTATCATTTTTGGAAGATTTGTTAGTTTTCAGAGTAACCTGTATTTAGGTTTCTCCTAGACAGTGCATGCTCTTTCTGTGTATGACTTCAATTTACATACAGTTGGCTTACAGCTCATCCATAGCGTACTATTTATTAGCTTCAGCATCACTCTCATTTGATTTGATCGCATTTATAACAACATGTGGATGTCATGTCCTCTTCTTGTGTTTGAGCCTCCCCTGGAGCATGGACCAAGTACTTGTGTCCAGCCTCTGCTCTCATTTTTGGAGCTACTTTTTTGTGTTCAAGCACTCCATATGAGTGTTTGTGCTTCGGTGCCTCTCCCATACTCCCGTCCATGTAACTTCTAGGGAATACACCCTTCTATGTTGCTTCCTTTGCCTACCACCTCTGACCGTGTACACTATGCCACTGCACTCTATGCCATTCTTTTCTATGCCCCTACCCCCTACACCACTGCTCTCTACTCTGCACCACTCTATGTCGCTGCACTCCATGCCACTGCACTGTACTCTGCACCACTCTTCTCTATGCCACTCCACTCTATGCCACTCTATGCTGCACCACTCTACTGTACACCACTGCACTCTATGCCACTTTACTCTACTCTACACTGCTCTATTCCATGCCATTGCACTCTAACCACTCTAATATTCACTGCACTACTCTATTCTACGCCATTGCACTCTACGCCGCTGCGCTCTGTGCCTTTCTACTCTACACCACTCTATGCCACTGCACTCTTCACTACTATACTCTACTCTGCACCACTCTAATCAATGACACTGCAGTCTATGCCACTGCACTTTTTTTAAAACAAACTTTATTCATGTGTTCCAGTTACAGTACAGGTAGAAAAGGCGTACAAATTTAATTTTCAGAGAAATATGACCTTACATAGATAGATTATGGTAATGGTATACAATAAGAAGTATAACATTTCGCATTAGTGTAATACAACCGTAGTCCCGCATACACGGGTATGCAGTTAAGTAGGCGTCTCTTTTACAGGTTTTCTCTCTGTCTCGTGTTGCGTAGCAATTACCTTAGTGCCTGAATAAGTAAATAGACAGGAACATACATTTTATAAACTCTCCAGCCCCCACCCCTGCTGACGGGACAATGTCTCCCGCATCATTACCAGTGCAGTTAAACAGTGGCCTAGTGCCTAAAATAGGCACACCAATCGAGTACAAGTCTAACCAAAATGACAACATTTCATATACATGTAAATTAAATACCAAAAATATGTAATCCCTGAGTTCCAATGTTTATAGCATCAGAATATCAAATGGCTTAAATGTTTCCATCATTTGATCCCAACTCAAGGCAATAGGTTCCTTCCGTGGAACTTTTTTTCTCTTTCTTGCGCAGCGCAGCGCTCTCCGCCAATCCCCATTATTGACTTCATCTTTCCAACTAAGTATTGTGGGGGGTCTTGGAGATTTGCACTTCCTAGTGATACCTTGTTTGGCAAGGAGTAAAGCTAGGTCTGCAACCTGGTTTGCACTTTGAGTTCCTTATGTCTTTTGTAGAGACCCAATATACTTGTTTCTATTTTAGACCATGTTCCCCACCACCTCCTGTAAAATAGTGATTATCCCCCCCCCCAGTAGGATGCCAAGGTAGGACAGTCCCACAGCAAAGTAAATTAGCATCTTGCTCAGGGCTCTATGCCACTGCACCTAATGCCACTGCACTCTATGACATTCTAGCCTGCATCACTCTGCCCTACACCACTGCAGTTTATGCCACCTTTCTCTACACCACTGCACTCTATGCCACCCTTCTCTGCGTTATGACACTATACTCCACTACAAGCCATTCCACACCACTCTAGGTCACGCCACTCCACTCCACTCTATTCCACTCTGCTCCCCTCCATGCAACTCCACACCACTCTAGTCTACCCACTCCACTACACTCTATGCCACTCTACTCTACTCAACTTTACTCAATTCCACTCCACTCTACGCCTCTGCACTCTATGCCACTCTACTCTGTATCACTCTATGCCACTGCTCTCTAAGGCACTGCATTCCATGCCACTGCCCTCTACTCTGCACCACTCAACTCTATACCACTGCACTCTATGCCACTACACTCTATGCCACTCTATTCTGCATCACTCTACTCTATGCCACTGCACTCTACACCAATGCACTCTCTATTCTACAGCACTCAATGTCACTGCAATAAATGCAATTCTACTGTACTCTGCACCACTCTACTGAACACCACTGCACTCTATGCCACTCTACTCTATACCACTCTACTCTGTGCCACTGCACTGTATGCCACTCTACTCTGCACTACTGCTCTCTACTCTGCAGTACTCTATGCCACTGCACTCTACACCAGTGCACTATATGCCATTCTGTTCTACTCTCATTGTACGATACAGCAATCCACACCAATGCACTCTAAGCCACTCTACTCTACTCTGAAACACTCTACTCTATGCCACTGCACTCTACATCACTGCACTCTACTCTACTCCACTCCACTATACTCTATGCCACTCCACCCGACTACTCCACTCTACTTTATGCCATTCTACACCACTCCACTCTATGCCACTCCACTCCACTGTATGCCACCGTACTCTACACCATACCACTCCATTTCACTCTACACAGTGCAATTCTACACCACTTACTCCACTCCACTCTGGACAATGCCACTCTATGCCACTCTACTTTACTCCACTGTACTCTATTCCACTTCACTTTAAGACACTTAATTCTACTCCTGTCTCTCTATCCCACTTCCCTGTATGCCACTCTACTCTACACAATTCCAAGCCACTCTACTCCACTCTGCTCTACACTACTTTACTCTATGCCACTCTACTCCCATCTAAGACACCCTACTCCACTCCAAGTCATTTCACACTACTCTAGCTCATGCCACTCCACTCTACTCTACTCTACTCTGCTCCACTCTACACCACTCCACACCACTCTAGTCTATCTTACTCACTCATCTCTACTTTATGTCATTCTACTATATGCCACTGCACTCTACCCTACTCTACTCTATGCCACTCTACTCTACAGCAGTCCACTCCACTCTACACTACTCCACTCTACTCTATGCCATGCCACTTTACACCACTCCAGAACACTCTACTCTACACCACTCCACTCTATGCCACTTCCCTCTATTCTACTCTACTCCACTTTACACCACTCCACACCATTCTGTGTCAGGCCACTCCACTCTACTGTACACCACTCCACTCTGCTGGACAACATGCCCGAAAGACATTGGGAAAGCCAATAGCTTGTGCATAGGCAAAACCTATTGCCTTTGCCATTGCTTGCTTCTAAACTTGCAGAGATTGGTCCCAAAGGAAAAAAACGAACTAATTACCCTGTTGCAGTGCCTTTTTTCTAGTATACACCATTACAAACATATCTGAAAATGAAGCTGTGCAGTTATTTTCCCATTCATTTCCAAAACTAAATCCGTTTTTTCCAGGAGATTTTTGTGGTAATTACTGCTGGTAAAAAGATTTCTTCAATTATTCTCCAAAAATCTCTGGGAGTACGGGTATTGGAACCTTCAGGGAGCAGTCAAGCATTTCAGCCGAGCCAGTGGGGTGACAGGTTGGCCTGGACTTGAGTCGGGCCCTGGCAGAGTCTACGTGGGACTGTCCAGTTCACATATGTCTCTTTACTCCACACATGTTTACAACGCGTGCCATTACCCCACATTTTTTAATCTGCAAAAGCTTTTACGACAAAGGGCTTTATGACACATTCCGTTACAATGCATTATCCATTGCAGAACACTGCGCTGTAACACAGTTGTTGTAAAGGATGTTTACCATCCATTCCTGGTGCTCCCTTGCTTCCACTATCCTGCAGCTCCTTCTCTGGTTGGTGCCTCTCTCAGCAGCTGCTGAGGCCTGCAGGCGTCCCATGTGGCATGGCTAAGATCCATGGTGTACCTCTGGCAGGGGCTGGTTCATCAGAGGACTTCATACCCAGAACTTCCGGGAGATGTGGCTGCTGCTCCTTGCCAGATGTGCCCCCAGAGCCTCTCAAGTCTTCTGGTAAGTGGGTGGCAGGGCCCGAGATTCCTCCAATCTGTGGCCTAGAAGGAGACTGTTTTTCCCTTAGGCCCCATGGTCACCTTGAGGCTGTGGACAGTCTGGGGACCCCCTGAGGCCATGCAAATGCCAGGGTAGACTGCTAGAAGCCCACTTTGGTTGGATGACTTGGGCCATTGAATTCTGCTTGCTGATGCTCCTGGACATTATTGCTGGTGCTACCCACGTACCACTTGACAATACTGCATATGTCCCCCTCTCCTGAAGGCACAGTCCTTTTGGTGCACCTAAGTTTGGCTGCACATCCCCTCTAGGAGACTGTGCAAGGGGTGGGTACTCCTGCTGCGTAGAGGGCCAGACTAGGTCTGGTGCAGTTTGCGGCGGCATGCCCCTCAATTCCTGCTATTACATATGTTGTCCTACCACCAAAACTGTGGAGAATGGTCTACACTTGTTGTTCTCCTTGGGGATCCTGACTGCTTGTGCCATCTCTCGCCCAGGACTGTGGTGAGGCTTGGGTGAGTCAGTTACGGTGCCTGATGCCTTGTTAAGGGGCTGTTGCACCCGTATCCGCCACCACCTGCCAGGCCAAAGACAAACACCCATCCGAGCCAAGTAGACCACTATGTATAAACACACTCAACATAGGACTTGGAGGCCCACTGCGCTTCCGGGTGAAAGCGGTCAGGGCATATTGGTCTTAGACAACACCGTTCTCTTGGCGGCCATCACACAATTGTGATACATGCTCAATGCCAAGATCAGTGCGGTGGGTGCAAAGGCTACTCTCCTTCACCAGGACCTTTGGAATGCCATTGAGAGGATCACTGAGGAGGAGAATAGGGTCTCTGGGGTTAAGGACTCTGTTAATTTCTTGCAGCAGACAGTGACAAAGCTCACAGCAGTGGCTAAGGAACTAGCGGCTAGGCTCAAGGATTCTGAAGGTAGAGCCTGCAGCAACAACCTATAGTTTGTTGACTTCCCAGAGAGATGTGAGGTCTTCTCAATGGAACGCTTCCTAGATAATTGTCTCTGTAATTTAATGCCCCCTTTAGACACTGTCATCTTACTTAGTGGATAAGTGGGCCCATACAGTCTTGGAGTGGTGTTCCAACCACCCCTCCACGGGGGCGGGGCCTAGGCCGGTGATTGCAAAGTTCCTCAATTATATAGCTAGGGATGCTATTCTCAAGTTTGCCCATCCTATTATGATCATTCTGAAATGTGCCAGAATTTTCCAGCAGCAGCGTCAGTCGCCTCAGATGGCCAAGCAGCATCTCAGATGTTTCAGGGAACCTAACCTTCATTAAATACTGCTTTACAGGGCAAAGCTCAAGGTCCTGTATCAATCGCAGACATTATTCTTCGAAACTCCAGAGGAGATCTTCATATGGACAGACACGAGGGTTTGAGTGAGGTCTCACACACCTTCACCGTTGGACTCAGACTCATCCTAGGGAGAGAGACGTGGCTGACCAGCAAAGACTCCAGCGAAGCTTTGCAATCAGTCACATTCCTCATGGAGGGTACTTTGACAGATTGAAGACTCTCCGGCAGTGGAGGGTGGAGCACGGGTCCTTGAGGCACTGCCCACGGTGCCCTCCAAGTAACATTGTGACATTTTCAATCCTAGGGGTACTTTCTCTAAGTTCTAATGTAACTATGCTCTGTGGGTGGCTGTGAACCTTTGAGTGGTCGCTTGCATCCCCCACTGTTCTTTCCATTTATCTTAAGTTAGCTGGGGGCAATGAGGATCCATTGGCGTGCCCTTTTGGTGCCCCCTGATGGGGTTCTGGGTGGGTCTCTTCAGCAACAGATGCTTCATGTTCACTGAAGTATTGAAGTATGGCAGTAAGATAGGGGAAGAAGAGATTGATTGAGGTGTTTTGGTTGTAATGCACAGACCCAACACATGCGCCTCCCCAGGTCCATATACAGGGGCCCAAATTCACTTAAATTAGTTGATGATGTATGAAACTAACTCCACCAGCTCCATATATATGCATCATTACGTGGAACGCGTGGGGGTCCTTGACAAGATTAACTGGGGGGTGGTGTTTAAGCAGGACGAGAGAATGTGGTCTGACATTCTCCTCTTAGAAGAGACACATATTTTAGACTCCAAAGTTTCTTGCCTGGTCAGTTATGGCTATACCCAGATATTTCACTATGGATTCACAAGGAAAGCACAGGCTTCAGGTATTCTGCTCCATTGCAGAGTCCCCTTCCAGCCCACCAAAACCTAGATAGACAGGTATAGTAGATATGCACTGGTGACAGGTACACTATATGGAGAATCTCTTGCTCTTGGCAGTGTGTATACCTCCTCCACTGGGATGGACATTTGTGGACCTGGTGATATGTCTATGGAGGATCTGTCCAGCTGCCTTTCAGTGATCAGAGGGGAATGGAATGACATGTGGCATCCTGAGGTGGGCTGGTAGGATTTCTGGGGGGAGGGGTTGCGGAGGCGGGAGGGTCTAATTTGGGTTCACTTGCATCCGTACAGGACAGATGCCTGGAGGGAGTACCATCCAGATGGCACTTGGTATATATACTATTCAGCGGTCCACAGCTCCTCTTCTAGACAAGAGTACTTCCTAGTCCCCAGTGGCTTCCTCCATACGGTGTCCGATGAGGACATATTAGCCTGAAGGTTGCCTGATCACTCCACGATGATCCTCTGGCTCCATGCTGTGATGGAGAGACCAGACTTACGCTTCCATCTTTCACCCTCAATACCACTATGGCGGCTTCTGTGACAATATTGTGCTAGGCCTTCAAGCTGGTGCTCGAGGTGTATACATTTGCTACTGCACTGGAGAGCGTGGACGTAGAGCCTGGGACCTAGTAGACCTTGAGGCGCAGATGTAGACTCTGGAGGAGCGCAGCCGCCAGGTAGATGGTGGAAGTGTGTGGTGCCTACCGGGCCTGGCTTGGCAGCAGTACCAAACGTTACTCCTAGACAATGCCACCCAAGAGTGGTAGGCTGCACTGAGCTATATATACCAGTAGGATGACAAATTGAGTAGGATGTTACATAGGCTATGCCAGACTACTCACAGTATCTTTCCGGCACCAGTGATCAAGTATGTCCAGGGAGGGTTATTGTCAGTTCCACAGGATGTGGCCTGGAGTTTTGCTGTCCACTTTAGAGACGTGTGTGCTCACAGAGAGGTGGTGGATATGGATCAAATTGTCAAATTTGTGTAAGACCTGCCTTTGCGGTCTCTGACCGACATTGCATGGGCCTAACTTGATGAGGTGATTACTGAGGGGGAACTCTCCTTGGCCTTAGCAGAGCTGCGGATGGGGAGGGCCCCAGGCCCAAATGGGTATGATCAACTCCTCCATGTGCCTCCACTGTAAGGGGGATGATGGTACCTTTCTCCACACAGTGTGGAGCTATATGGCATTGACTTGTTTCTGGTGGGGGGTAACATCTTGTCTCTGGGAGGTCCTCGCCTGGTTTACTCCTCTTGATCCTAAGCTGATCTTTCTTCACAGTATAGAGGGCAGAACTATGGCGCCACTGCACTGGGTACTGATGTGTGTGTCTAATGTGGAATACAATCAAGGGCGCATATAGTGGCATGTGGTACTTGGGTGGGGTGCTCGGAACCGACTGTGAAGGTTTTTTTTTTGCTATTGTTTGGGGGGTGGAGGGGTCTTACAGTCTCCTGCTTATGTTTGTGGGCCATGTGGCCTTGATGTATTGCTGAACTCTAAAAGAATTTGTCATGCATTTTGTTTTTTTAAATAAAATGTATATAGCCTTCGACTCCTGCATAAGTCTCTAGGCACTTAATTATTTAAGTATTTGCACAAATATTGAGAAAGCTGAGAGAAAAAAACATTTGAAGTTGGAAAAACAAAAACTAATTATAATGGAAATTGCATGGCAGCCAACCATGCACTGAAAGCTATCCTTAAATTAAAATGCTTCTAGAAGGTGATTCTATTTCTTTTGTATTGGTTTTATGTAGATTATATAGATGTACATATTGTGAAAGGGAAAGTCCTTGGGAGGGGTGCTGTTTAATAGTTTCCTTTTCTTTGAATTTGTGAACAGGTAATACAAGCTAGGTATTCCGTTTTGTAGAGCTTCAAAGGGTGTATTGCAAAAGTTGCTCACTATATTGATGTTTTTGTTTGTTTATTTTAGTTAATCACGCATATCATCATATATTTTATGTGATTTGCTTTCCTCGAAAATAAATGATGACTCTTTAGCTCATGTCGGGCATGGAAGCTGTGTGGCACAATTCAGTTTTGGCATTACAGTCAGCAGAGCAGCAGGATATATATATATATATATATATACATATATGTTTAAATGCCAGACCAGTGCCTAATATATCATTAGAGTAGAGTTTAAGTGTATTTAAGGTGTGCTGGCTGTGATCAAAGATGGTTGCTTTGAACTAATTCCCGTAAATAAATGCCCTTTTCCCCTAATGCAGTTTTTTTTCCCAGACACTGAAGGATGACGGCCCTGCACATGGGTGGTGGAGATCAAACCACTACTTGAGAAAATGGTGATCATTCAGAACCATCCGATCATTAGTACATGCTGTAGCAAGGAGCACCCAGGCATGCTTCCCTCCATCCAATGCATCCATCAGCTGCCATCAAAGCAGGCTTTACTAGTTCATGAAGTAAGGAAGGGAGAGGTGATTGAGAATAAATCAGCACTCACCAGCATGCAGCTGTGCAAGATACCAGACCAGTGGCATGACGCAACTTGAGGAGAATCCCCTGCAAGGTACTTGGAGTGGACCCTCAGGTTCCAGACCCAGTCAGAAGCTTACAGGTCAGGAACCCGCTGCCACACTGTCGGAGGGGGCCCCTGCTGCAGAGGCTGTTGTTACACCACTGACCAGGGCCCATATTACATGCAGGGCACACTGTCCTTGTTTGCGCCACCCTTAAGCAGGAACATCTAAGGGCAGTTCTTTCAGTGAATTACCGAGTGGCTGCTTCAAAGCCACTCCATCTTTCTTTGTGCAGGTAGCAACTTGCCTGCACTTTAAAGAGGGGTTAGAGATCTCCCTTCAGGCAGGTGTAGAAAATGACTGCAGGGTGTGTCTTGGGGGTTCATTGGGCCTCCTTTGTCCCCTCCAGAAAGTTGTCCTCAGGGCGTGCACTGACAGTGCACCACCTTTTTGTGGTGCACGGTCAGTATGCCTCCCAAGGACATGTTTGCCGCTGCACCCGCATCAGTATTCTGGCAAAGAGGTAGTGGTTATCTCATTTGCATGTGAACATGTCCCCAAGCACATGAGTGAACCCCAACTAAAGACAGAGGTGGCACAACATGTGCGCCAGTGCTATCAGTATTGCAGAAAGTAGCATAAGTGTCTGCTGCCCCTTCTGTATTTCCATAGTGCTCCGGGACCAAAGAATTCTGACCCCAGTTCAAAGCACTATGTCTAATATAGCCCCGAGATACCAGGAATCAAGCCCTAGGTGTTCTCTCACTATTAAGTAAAATCAAATGATTGTTAGGTTGCAGTCATGTTTTCTTCTCACATACTCACTACCAGTGTTTAGTTTAATTTAAGTTCTCCTATCAGTAAAAAAAAAAATAGGAACAGGGAAATATGTTCAAAATATGATTGTCCAAGGGCATACAGTTTCCCACAATAGAGGCTGGATTTACTAAAAAAAAACACATCTTCTGGTTCAATAGTTTCCATCTTACACAAATGGAGTTTGAGTGACTCTGATGGGGAGACTCAAGGACAACTCTCACTAAATAAAAAAATCTGTAGAACCTGCCCAGACCTTAAACACAGAGTTGACAGAGTTATTTGGCTAAATTGTAAAGCTAGGATGGCATGTAAAGTCTCCCAGATCCATATCTAATTTGTTCCCACAGTTCAATATCTAGCGGTGGAGATTGGGGGGCTTCTATATGAGCCCTTGCGTCACTTTTGCGCTGCCGGTGCGTCACTTTTTGTGACACACCTGAGGCATAAAAAATGTGCAGTGTTTCGTAATAGTTACAAAGTGACACATCTAGGTAGATGCATCACCTTGTAAACCCGTGCGCCTCATTAAACCTGCACCAGGTATAATGTATGCAGGGTGGGCGTCCCGACGCAGGTAAGCCTTGTATAAGTGACACAGTGAAATCTATAAGATTTCACTGTGCCACTTCTAGGACGTAAATGCGTCAATATCTTACGCCCGCCTCACAGCAGGCGTAAGACTGACGCAGGCACATTTGAAATGGGACTTGCCCATCTGAAATGACCCATTGCTTGAGTTGAGACAAGTTTGTGACACTCCAGCAATGCGTCATTTTTGCACATACAGATACGTCAGAAATACTGACGTATCCATAACTCCTTGCGACATGATGCTTCATACTGTAAATATGACGCATCTAGCATGTCGCAAGGAGGGTGCAATAAAAAGTGACACATCGCTGTTTTCACGCAGCGATGCATCACTTTTCATAAATGAGGCCCATGGTGTTTGCATTTGCCCACCTCAGTTAACTGCTCATCTTCTTCAGAGGTCTATGTTAATGATTTTTACAACACTAACGAACACTACCTTAACTGATCCAGTTTCTAAGTGCTTCTAATGTTTCAAAGGAAGAGACTAAAGGTGAAAAAAGAAGATTTTTAGGCCTTAATTTCTATTTCATTCTAATTCAATAATCAAATTACTTTCATTGTGCACTTGGCTTGTTAATGGCAAGGGGAGAAGACATACTGCAGGGTGCAGTTGAGAGATAGGAATCAGATGTACCGTAGCAGAGGATTGTTAAATCTCTGCCTCTTCTAGAGACTAGAGGTTTAATTTAGATGGTAATATCAAATGAAGCCCTCAAAATAACTCCATGACTCACTCAACTCTATGTACATGTTTTGCTTTCTCTTTGACCACCTTACACTTATATCCCTCCTCTCCTGATGCCCACCTGGCTTACATTAAGGCAGCCCTTAGTCATACCACAGACTGTAATTGTTGGCCCTAGGGAAAACGTTTGTGAGCTCCAATACTTTAATGCATGCCGCGGGGCACATGCCGGAACAGGTAAGACCGGTGGAGGCACATATTGTGCAGCAGTGGCTGGGAAGGCACACACATGCACACTCGTTCACACAAACGCAGAATCACACACATCCATATACACACTCACTCACAACAAATTCACATGCACACACATACACATTTACTCTCCATTCACAGGCACATATGCACACACACATTCACAGCACACACACACACAGTACAGATGCATTCCTACATTGGCATATGTATTAAGAACTTACTTGCACAGCGGTGAGATCAGGGGATGGGAGGGAGAAGCAGCCACCTCCTTTGTCTCTTGGAGGCTTTGGGTAAGGGGGGGCAGAAGGAAGATCCCATAACCTCTTCTCGTTGGCTGACCTTTTCATGAATCAGCCAATGAGAGAAATGTCCATATTTCATCACAGACCGGGATGGGGTTAGTGAAAGTTGCTGACCCCATATCCCTCTGTGATGAACGTCACTGATGGACAGTTGGCCGTGGGCACACTTCAGGGCCTACACTGAAGTGCCCAGGTCTGATTCTATCAGTGGCGGCCCCCCTTGTCATGAGGGGAAGGCTCACAGAAGACTTTACTTGGTTGAAGAGGTCATGCCCTCTGAGATGTGAAATACTAAGCTGGGCAAATTGTTGCTCAGGCAGCCTGTCTGTAGCTGTGTCCCCTTATTGATAATATTAAGGATGGAAGTTTGGATATGTAGAAGAGCTCCTTCCGCTCCTCCACTGGGATGGAGGTCTGACTCCAACACCAATATTTTATCAAATGGTTAATGACACTACTCTCAAGACTCTGTAGTCACAAAGGAAGGTTGGAAATGGGACATATCTTCCAATTAGTCCATAGATATTTTTGTTTTTCAAATAAGGAGTAACCGAAGCCTGATTTATCGCAGTATCACTCTTGAAATAAATCACTAGTAGATAAACCAGTAGATAAACCCTACACACAGAAGTGAAAAGCCCTTACAAAGCGGTGTAATCTAATTAAATGGCCTGGGGTTCCTAGAACAAGCAGTAGGATTTGCGACACTTATAATGGAAGTTACCTGAGCCGCCATTCTCTAGTGAAATGAGAAGCTACATTTCTGGGCTATCAAATCTGACACAATTCCTCTCATAGGTTCCTCACTTCTCAAATGGACTTCTCTGGCTATTGCAAAGGCATGCCTCATCGTCTCAGTGTTATCATGAAAATATTTTTGCACAGTTTCGCACTAAGCATTTGACTGGATCTTAAATACCATCCTCTGTTTTTATTTTTTTATTTTATGTGTTATCATTCTTTAATAAAATGGTTTTATTTCACACAGCCGTACACGTCCAATCATTCTGAACATGCATTAACATTCTCCAATTATTTTCTTTTTTCAAAATATTTTTTGCAGTTTTATATAACCGGAACTTGGCCCTCAGGCATGACAATGCTTTATATGGGAAATGGATCACATTGCCGAAGATCACATATTTTTGTTAGGCACAGGGAGATTAAGTGATTTCCCCAGAATCACAGGATGTTGAGGTGACGCCGGGTCTCGAACCAGGTTCCAAAGTTCCAAAGTCAGCTGCTCATGTGGTTAGGCCACATCTCCTATCGTACTCTGTTTGAATATTATGAATACAAGTATCATCGTGCGCTGACATTTGCAGCGGTGACTTAATATTGTAAGGCTCGGTGTGATCTATCTTCCCAGCATTGGTTATTGCAGAGCGCTAGCCTCTTTCAGAATCATTTTTAAATCATTTTTAAAATTGATTTGCTAATTTTTTAAACTGTCTTGCTCATTTGCACATTATTCTGACTTTGAAGTGTACTCACTCAACCTTCATCTTTGTTTTGCCGCCTGCACTCCGGTCCACCACGGGGCTCTACCGATTGTTGTGGAGGGTGCAGGCTGACACAGGCGGACAGTATTTCTTCAGTGGCAGTTAGGGGCGGAGCACCGCAACTTGCACTGTGCTTGCAGTCTATATCTGCTAATGTGTTACCCGTCGCGCAGCAGACGAGCGCAGCGGGCGCGTCAAAGGCAAGCCCGTCTGCACCCGTCAGTATTGATAATGTTTGTCTGTTAGCCACTAGTTTGGCATGTGAAATGTTTGCTTTTGTATTTGCCAACTCCTCTTTGAGCGCTATGGTTCTTTTTTGAACTTTTTATGAAAAATATTTATATAATAAATGATAACTGATTTTGATAATTTGTCAATGTGTGTATATAGGCTTCTTCTTCTTCTTTATTTAGTTTTTTTACTCTAATGTCTAGTTTTTAAGTGTTAATTGTGTTCTTTTTCACCTGAACCGTCTGTTTGGTGGAATAGAACCCTCCTCAGTCAGCACGGTCAAAAGCCTAGGTGTCACAATTAGTAGTGACCTCACCATGAAGGCCCAGATTAATTTGGTGGTTTCAGCTTGCTTCTTCCACTTGCAAAGAATTCGGAAAATCAGCAGATTCCTATCCTTTGAGGCTCTTATCCAAGTTACCCTGGCCTTAGTAATGTCGCGTATCGATTACGCCAACTCAAGGTACGCCCGAATCCCTGCATACCAATCACACCGGTTACAAATGGTACAGAATGAAGCCGCTAGGCTTGTTTACGGCCAGCCAAAATTCCATCACGAAAAGCCTCTGCTTAAGAGTCTGCACTTGCATCCAGTGACCCAGCGCTGTATCTTCAAACTTGGCTGCCTGATCCACAGAGCCAGTTGTCCCATGGACCTGTTTTTATTGCCGCCAGAATGCAGCGATATGCCCCTACTCATGAGCTATGTTCTTCTAGTCTGAATCTATTGACCCCCTGCTCATTCTCAACCTTGCCGCCTCACTTCTGGAATACCCTCCACCCTGAACTGCGCCAAGTTCCCTCCTATCCTCAGTTTAGGAAATCTCTTAAGACGTGGCTCTTTTCCCAGGCCCACAATTAATTAACTCTCACTGCATTTGTCTAAGCATCTCGGTTTAAGCGCCAAGAAACCGCTGGTGAAGGTGAGCTTACAAAATAATTTTATAATATCATTTTATCATATCAATGATAACAATCACACCAGATTTTTGCCTTATTTGTTTTCTTTGAACCAATTTTTGTTGGCCATAGGACTTTGAGTACTTTATTCCTCCTAACCAGTGGTAAAGTACTTGTGCTGTCATCCCTAAACAAGTTAAAATTGGTATAAACCTGGTTGGCAAATTGAATATCCTTGTAAATCCCTAATATATGGTTCTACATGTACCCAGGACAAGTAAATGCAATGCTACTAGTGGGCCGCAGTACCCATTGTGGCACACAATAATGCAGCACTATAAAATACATTTCCAGTCCTGCGCCTGCAGCCTTTGTATACAGTTTTAAACAGCCACTTTGACCTGGCAAATAAAAACTCTTTCCAGACCTAAACCTTTTCTTTCAGTACTCAGATATCACGCTGAAGGTAGGCCCTAAATGCCCATAGGGCAAGACATATGGTATTAAAAAAGTTGAACATGTATATTTACGATTTTACATGTCCTGGCAGTGAAAAACGTACAAAGTAATTTTTCACTACTGCAAGGCTGGCCCTCCTATATAAAAACACTGGGTTATAGTCTAAGAATTCATAATTTTATTAGTAATTTAAAATCCAACTTAATGTTCAATTCAGATTTTATAGTACTGTTTTGGAAATTACACTTTTAGAAAGCTGTCATTTCTCTGCATAAACCAAATGTGATTTTCTACCAATATCCAGTGTCACCTGACTGTTAATAGCTCTCCTGTAGTGTTATGTATACTACTGTCGGACCGTGGACAAAAGGCTTGGTTAAGGGAGATAGTTTGCTTCCTTGAGCAGGAGTGCCTAGGGGTTGTTCCCAACACCATTCTGAGCTTTTAAGGGTACCTACCCTTCCTTGGCAGATGTAGCTAACACCTAGGCCTGCCTCCCTTTGTCTTCCTAGACAGTGGGAAGGGAGAGCTGCCACAGATCTGGTTTGGGGTGACCACAGGGGGAGGTTTTGCCCATTATCATAGCCACGCCCTAGAAGACACAGGGAGCTCTGACCAGGGGAAGAAGGGCTCTGCTATGTTGAATTTATGTAGCTAATGGCATTGTGGAATATTTCATAGTAAAACACACAGAATGTACTGCAAAAGTGGGTCACCCCTGGGAACCTTTGCCCAATTTGCTAGGGAGTGGCCAGGTTCGTGCTAAAAGGGGCATCCCCAGTATCCCTAGCAAAGCACTCCTGGACCTGTGAAGAATCGGAAGAAGGTATGCCTTGCTGTCTGAAGAACCTGAATGAAGACTGGACCTGCTTATCTTGCACCCAGGACCCCACAAGTGACACCAACAATCAGATGGCTGATCTCCTGTTTGTGCTACAATGAAATTCCAGAGGATAGAGATACAAATCTTAACTGGGGGACGCAAGGGGCCATCTCACACTCAGAGCTTTATTGAGATCTTGTCCAGTAGCTATCTGACAACATGGAGCCCTTTTTGGCCCAGCATGCTGCATTGCCCCACAGAGGACTGTTGACTTCCAGTCCAGGAAGGTGAAAGCTTTAAAATGCAGAATCATAGTTCTACTTATTGGATGTTTTATGTTTTGGTGTCATTTTAATTATTACAATTTACTCTATTTCTCTAAACTGCTTTGGTATTTTTCTTGTGTTTTATTTTCACTTTAATACTGGTTGATTATAAGTTAAGCCTGACTGATTTTGTGCCAAGTTAGCTGAGGGATTTTTTGGTGGTTTTGTGGTTCACCCTGACATGGATTCTGATTATTATTTGAGGTGGGGTTTAAGATTTAAGAATGTAAGGAATGAAAGAAAATGAAAAAAATAGCAAAGCCAAAGATACAAATAACAAAGAAAAATAAGCAGCATTTCAAAAAAGGAAGAAACAACCAGATCTTCCTTTGAAGACAGCAAAACCTCTGATATATTTATATATTCCCCTTTTCAGTGAAACCATGCTGTGTTAGAGAGATCTAAGTAACTAACTTGCTGATATTATCCCTTAAATTGCTCAGGTATAATTTAGCAGTGGTGGCCCCGCCATTAGGCAGAGGAGCATCACCCCTCCTTACGTCAGTGCAGCAAAAATGAAAAATAAAATGGTAATAAGATGAATAAAGATTTAATTTTTCACTGCTTCCAGCACGAGCAGTGTCTGGGGAGGGGGGCTGCTGCTGACTGGCAGCAGGGGAGTGGTGCTCACTCTACTAGTTTACACTGAGCATGTCTGTTTGACCGGCTGTCTTGCGATGGCTAGCCTGACATGCGCAGTGTAAACCTCTCCACCTAGCTGTCTTGGACATCTTGGTGGAAAGCTAGCACAGGCCCACTGTGCCTGCTGGAGCATCGAGGCAGCCCGCTCCAGCTAATCCTGGTGCTGATTGCATGCTGCTCATCTGCAGCATGAGAGCAGCGTTGGGATTTGGAGAGGGTTGGCTGAGACTTCAGGAGGATTCGAGGTGATGAGGAAGCATAGGTAAAATGTAACATTTCATTTTTGGGCCCACTGAAAGGCACTGTGAGAAACTCTCATTGCTTTGAAACTTAATTCCAGAACTCTCACACGCTCCCCCTTATAAAATCTGTTACAAGTCATGACTGAGTGCTTTGGATTGTGAGTCTAAAGGGATCATGATTTATCACAGTGCCTACCACTGGGTTTGGCATTGGCTCGAGGACTCTCGACTTTTGAGGGTCACTGACCTTCACTCTAATTTAGAGTGTAAAATAGAGGGTAAAGATACAAGCACATTAGGCATTCTAGATTGTCAATCATCACCATGTCCATATAAATCAACTTTGTGGTTTCTTAGATTAATCATGTGCTGTTACATTTCAATAGTCGTATAATCCTGTTTCAGGCACTAATACCATTGTGAGCGACTGTTACACGTATGGTAGGCTAGTGGTATACAAGTAATAGCTGCAAGCTCGATGTGCTGTTATCAGGAAAGATAACTAGCACATTTAGTCTTGTAACACAAGTCTGTCTACCTGTTGCCCCCCGTTCCTTCTGGAATTATCCTGTCTTGTACTCTTGAGTGTATGTTCAGGAGGATGTCTGTCAGGTGTGTTTACCTCCACAACACCGGACCGGCATACCTCAACAGACAACTCACCTTCTACATCCCGAACCGCCAGCTCCGCTCCGCCGACCTTGCCCTCGCCACCGTCCCCCGCATCCGAAGATCAACCACTGGTGCTATATCATTCTCCCACCTCGCCGCTAAGACCTGGAACACCCTCCCCATCGTCCTACAGCAGACACAGGACCTACTAACCTTCAGAAGGCTACTCAAGACCTGACTATTTGAGCAGTAGCAGCACCCCCCACCACCCTCCAGTGCCTTGAGACTCTCACGGTTGAGTAATGCGCCTTACAATTGTTCTTTGGATACCAATGCGGCCGCGCATGCGCATTGGTATCCAAGATGGCGGCGACGGCGGCTCAAACGAGCGGAGGGAGCCCCGGGACGCAGCGGACAAGGTAAGTGCCGTTTATTTACTTTTATTTCTGAATTTACAAAAATTAAGTATGTAGGGGAGGGCAGGAGGGAGGCGAGTGGCGGGCAACATCTCTACGCCCACGGAGTGGGCATAGTGTTGCCTGCTATGCCTACTTTGCAAAGGGCGAAGTAGGCAACACTACGCCCACTCCGTGGTCGTAGCGAAGTCCTTTGCCCAGGGTTAATTATATGTTCGTCAAAGTTTTAGTTCAATGTTTTGCAGGCTGAAAACCAATACCTCACAATGTTTGAGTATTTCCATAGAATATGCAACATATCGCTTCTGAGCTGCCAACACCTCCAGCATTCTGAACTTCATAGCAGGCCAGCTGTATATAGTTCTGTGTGGAGCAATACCAGGTTTAGAGTATCTTGAATTGGTTACATTTTAAGCAAGCCTCTCTGACAATGTTGTCATGGAACTCAAGTACTTGTGGCAATCTTCCTTCATATATTCTTATTCAAGGTGTGGTTTCTAGTCATTTTGTAACTTGTCTCCTACTGGTTTGGGACACAGGTGACTCACTCATATATTACTGTAAAGTCCCAACATGATACATCTGTGATTTCCTCACCATCTCAGATGTTGTAGTATTGCAGTATGGGAGATTCTCAGAGGTCCCAAGGTGGCAGTCTTAATCTGCTTTGAAGACAAGGATGGAATTGTATACGCCTCTACTTTCATGAGGGTGGTAGGTTAAACTCCTTTTGTAGCAATAGCAATTATTTCAGACCTTCATCAGCCAAGAGCAGATCAATCGAGTGGATCTCTGCTTCCTTTCATTAATTTAATTGTATGGTATTGCCTCCTACGTGCAATTCTGCATTGGCCCAGATGGGTGCATACTTATTGAATGTTTTAAAATCCTGAATAAATCTTTAGTTCAGTTGTCAAGTTACCAAATATTTTCCAAGAAAAATAACATAACATTACAGAACAGAGACCCAACTTGACACCTTTGAATATACTGTGTTAAGTTTAAAGTAGAATCCAAAAGCAAAATTCTTCCTTTTGTGCTGCATTTTACCTTACCATGTGTTTTTATTGGGCAAATCAGTATATAGGAGCTTTAGCACAGGCTTCTTGAGAGGTGCTTTTATATTAGTTTGCTTCCCTAGTAGAATGCTGGGCTCCATATTGATGGAGCAAAGACTCGTACAAAAGAGACTTGCACGGATGCAGTCCTCTCACATAACTCTTAAACTCGTATTCACCTTGTAATTGTGAAAAATAATATGCACAACAGATGACACTATAGAATAAGAACCTTGCCTATGTGTTTTACTAATAAGTAACCCGAGTGAGATACTAAAATGGCAGCTAACTGAAAATCTTTAGTGCTCATGCGTCTACTGCATCTATGTAGTATGACCTGTTGTCGCTTGGAGGGAATTCCTTGCATTTGCGCAGTTGCTGACAAAATGGCTGCTTTAAAACTCACATGCTTGTCATCTGATTTGCTGAAAACTAAAGCAAATTATTTTACTAATGCTAACGTGGGGAAATCATTAATAAGTAAATGGGGTTAGAATAGAGATAGGCATATGCATATATGCATGTGTGGCTAACTACAAAATCACATGGATGCCATTTTTCTTTACTGATCAGAAAAGGATCAGTAAGTAAAATAAATGAAAAGGAAGTAGCACAAAAGTGCAATACAACCATTTGCCCTCTGGTCCTCCCTAAAGATATATAAATAAAACAAAAAGATATTTGCGAGGCTGATTCTGGATCGCCTATCAGTATGGATACTTGATCATTCTGTCCTGAGCCCATATCAAGCTGGGTTCAGGGACAGAGTTTCAACTATAGATCAAGTTTTACGACTGGCTCTTATATTTTGGAAAACGGTAAAGTTGGAGGGTGGCAGCCTCTACACCGTTTTCGTGGATTTACGGGCGGCCTTCAACCTTGTACCCCGCAGAAAACTCTAGTCTGTCCTTTCAAATTTGGGGGTTCCGCAACACCTACTAAATATAGTTTACATACAGATAAATTTGCACAAGTCAGATGTGGCAGGGGGGAACCTCATCAAACAGATTCCCGGTTGACAGGGGGGTGAGACAGGGCTGTGTGCTAGCACCGACCCTGTTTTGCCTCTATGTCAACGGGGTCATTGCCCATCTGAATGGGGTGGAAAACAGTGATGCCCCTAAACTGGCAGGCAGCAGGGTGCTGGCGATCATGTTTGCGGATGACACCCTGCTGCTGTCTAAATTGCCCATGGGAATCCAAAGAGTGCTTGACGGTTTTGAGGCGTTCTGTGGAGAACATGGTCTTGGGATCAATGCACTAAAAACCAAATTTATGGCTTTCAATCCACCATCGAAATCTCGCCCCAACCCACATATTGGTGCTAACAGGCTACAAAGGTTCCGAACCTTTGAGTATCTGGGGGTTACCCTAAATGAGAAAATGACCTGGGGGCACCATCAAACAAAAGCACAATTAAAATTGGCCCAATTGGCGGGAGGAATTATTAGGCTTACAAACAAAAATAAATCTTTCACTAAGCCGATTGGGCCGCCATTAGAGATCTATAGAGTTCAGGCCAGGGGTGCGGTTATGTATGGAGGCGAACTCTGGGGCCACATGTGTAAACGTGAACTAGTGGCAACAGAGAACAAATTTATTAGGCAGCTATTACTACTACCCCCTAGAACTCCCCTGTTGCCAATGAGACTTGATCTGGGTCTTAAACCCCTTGATGGAGATCTGGGTGTTAGGCCCTTAACCTTTTGGCGCAGGCTATGGACTACACCAGAGCTAGTTACTTATAGGTCAGAGCTGCAGGAAATCTTGACCCTCCCAAATGTGGGGAAAATCCCCTGGTTCAATAACATAAAGAATGAACTAGGACGACTGGGACTGGCTTCCTTATGGTCAGACCCTTTGTCATCTTGCACCAGGGTATCACGTAAGCACCTGGTCACATTGTATTACGAAAGTAAACTTGAGGCACATATACATAATGCAAATTTGGGCACTCTGACTGAATCATTTTTAAAGGCTAAGGACATGTACAAGTTTGAACCAGTTTTAGATATTATATTCCCAACCACCACCAGGATATTGTACCTACAATGGAGGTATGGCAGTTAGCCCATTCGAGCGTATACCAGCAAATGGTCTGAGACCTCTTCGAGTCACTGTTCCGGGTGCAAATTAGAGCAAGAAACTGAGCTGCACATACTGTTCTTCTGCCGTGCTTATGCGCGGGCAAGGAGGCATTGGATTGTCCCGGCCTGCAAAAATTTAGGGTTTTCTCACTGTTTGCAGACGTATAGGGTTTTTAAAACTGACTTATCTGGTATGATTGTTTTTGCCGTAGCCAAATTCTTAGAAAGTATATGGCATAAGAGAAGACATCTACTAATTGGGGATGCTGCATAATTGTCAAAATTGGAATATGCGTTGGTTTTATAATGCCTTGCAGATGTTTGTATGTTTTTAATGGATACCTGTCAAACTGGAATATGCGTTGGTTTCACAATGTCTTGCAGATGTCTGTTTTTTATGTATTATTCATTATTTTATCAAGTTGCTATGTATCTTTTATGACAATATCTTGTCGAAATAAAGATTGCTGATGATGATGATGAAATAAAACAAAAAAGGTGGGCAAAGGAGAGAGGAAAGGCAGCACACCAGAGAGAGCAACACAACATTCAAGGGGAGAAGCATAGGAGCTAGAAATCAGCACGGAGTGCAGGGGAGGGAGAGAGTTTTGAATGGGAGAAGCGCATATTTTTTTAGTTTAGATAGCTTTATTAAGCAAAGAAATAAAACATGGTACAAAGATATATTATTATGAATAATAGCAAATTCTCCAGGTGACAAATAAAACGACTGACGAAGTAGAGAGAAGAAAAATCTAATACAATATAACTTATTAGGAGATATTAATTATAGAAGGAAAACCTAATCACAAAGTACCATACTGAAAATAGCATTTTTTGATTTTGCTTTTGTTTGTGGGGTGGGGAAAAGAAAAAAGAAAAGAAGAAAAGAAAGGGAAGGAAAAGAAAAGAGACCAAAGAAGAAAACGAAAGAAGCAGTAAAGAAGAGAAGAAGATAAGAGAAGAGAAGAGAAGAGAAGAGAAGAGAAGAGAAGAGAAGAGAAGAGAAGAGAAGAGAAGAGGAGAGGAGAAGAGAAGAGAAGAGAAGAGAGGAGAGGAGAGGGAGGGTGCTGTCATTAACAAACTATATAATTAATAAAGCTTTCCAATGACTAATAATATATAGGATACCACAACGCAATAGAGAATATAGAATGCATAAATATACAATACATAAATAGAAATCACAGAGCAATTCATGGTGGTTGAAAAACAAAATTACTAGCAGAAGCATGAAAAGCAGAAGAGGAAATATAATTAATGAGAGGAGACCAAAAAGCCTCCTTGCGGATAAGTTGCTGAGATGTGGTTACAAAGGCTCTATCTAGCCTATGGTGCTGACAGAGTAAGTTCCACCAGGCTGTAAAGGAAACTTTAGAAGCATCCTTCCAATTCGAGGTTATAACTTGAAAGGCAATTGATATTGCTAAATCTATGAAAGTGCCAATTTTACAGTTACCTACCCAACGTGTGGAGGAAATCCCCAAAAATATTGAGGTGATATCAAAGGGACTAGTCAAGGAACAGATTGAGGCAATGGAATTCCAAACTTTTGACCAAAAAGTGGAAATGTTAGGGCAGAGGAAAGAAGCGTGTAAGTATGTACCAGGGGTATTTTGGCATGACCAGCAGTTTGGAGATAGGGTAGGAATTAATTTGGATATAGCTAACGGAGTGTTTGAGTAGTACTAGCATTGCAGAAAGTGTGATGTGTCCTAGTTCAAAGAGAGTGCCAAGTATGAGTATGAAAAGTATGTTGTAGACCTGGTTCCCATAAAAGTTCAGTCTTATGTTTGGGACGAGGGGAAAGAGGGAAAAAAAGAATTTATAAATGTGAGAAACCCTAACAACAGGGGAAACGGATAACGCTTGAGTAAAGGAATCAGATGCGGAAGAGGAAGAATTCGAAAGAAGGGAGAGCTGTTGGGTTACAACCTGTCTCAGAGACTCGAATTTTGAAGGAGAAGCAACCAAGATACTATATTTAGACTGGAAGAAATTGCTCATTAGGCAGTAAGTGTTTAACCTGTAACACTCCTTTGGTAATCCAATCCTTCCAGAAAATGGTACGGTTAGAGAGCTTATTATATTTGTTCTTTCAAATAGAAGAGTCTAAAAACAATTGAATTGGGGTACATGATTTACTGCGAATCGGATGAAGAATAGATATGAGATATGAAATCGTAGGGGGATTTAAAGCAGCAAAGATGAACAAAATTCTCTAACAAGGAAAAGGGAAAAGCATTAATGGTGGATTCCTCTAATTTGTGCCAAACTGACAGAGGAGGATTGTCGATAGATGAGAAAAAGGGCATACCTTGACAAAAGTAAAAATGCAGAGTGGTAATTGCAAAAATTTAGAAATGTAACTCCACCTCTATCTTTAGGGGCTGAGAGAACAGAAATAGAAATGCGAGCTTTCTGATTATTCCAAAGGAATTTACTTATAATACTATTGAGATTTTTGAAGAATTTTAAGGGGAGTCTAACCGGTAACATTGAAAGATAAAAATTAATTGCTAGCAACATCATCATCTTAGAGGTATGTAACCTGCCCCACCAAGACAGAAATAAAGGAGACCATTTCTCCATCATTGCAGAAATTTTATATAAAACGTCATCCAAGTTTAAATGAACAGTTTTAGCTATAAAAGAAGAATATTTAATTCCTAAACAGGTGATGCAGTTAGTGTTCCATTTAAAGTCCATCCCCTCGAACATACTTCTATGATAATACTTATTTAGTGGAAGAATTTCTGATTTGGAAAAATGTAACTTGTACCCAGAGATGGAAGCATACGAGGATAAAAGATCAACAAAGGTGGGCACAGACACAGATGGATTGGATACATATAAAAGAATATCGTCTGCATAAGCAGTAAACTTTATTTCAACAGATCTATGAGTAAAGCCATGGAAAGTGGGTGAATGCCTCAGGGAATGAAGGAAAGCTTCCAGAGATAGAATGAAGAGCAGAGGAGACAAGGGGCAACCTTGACGGGTACCATGTTGAAGAGTAAAATATGAAGATTGAGAACCGTTAACCAAAACTGAAGGAGTGGGCGAAGAATACAACAATCTAATCAGGGAGAGAATAGCAGGACTGAAACCACGCCATTTAAGGGCACGCATCATAAGAAGCCAGTGAACTGGGTCAAACGCTTTCTCCACATCCAGAGTAATGAATGCATATGGAGTAGAGCTTTTGGAGGCAAGATGTATGATGTTTAAAAATGTTCTAGAATTATCTGTTATAGTTCTTTCCTTAACAAAGCCTGTTTGCTCATATCCCACTAACTCAGGAATGACCTTGTTAATGCGAAGAGCAAGAACCTTAGCAAAAATCTTACAATCTAAATTTATCAAAGAAATAGGGCGATAGTTAGCACAGGAAGAGGGATCTTCACCCTACTTGGGAATTAAACATATCATAGCCTCCAGAAAAGAGCCACAGGCTTTGTTACGTGACAAGAAGTGTTGAAATAAAGACAGAAGGTGAGGGAGTAAAGACTGCGAAAAACAAGAGTAAAATTCAGCAGTAGAGCTGTCTGGACCAGGAGATTTGTCCTTTGGAAATAGGTGTTGAGCGGACTTGAGTTCAAAAAGAGAAAGATTGGCCTCTAAAGTTAAGAAGTTGGGAAGCTCAGAGGAACCAAGAGGAAGAGTTTCAAAGAAAGAGTCCAGTTCCATCTCAGATGGGGAGGATTCTGGAGTATATAATGTCTTAGAAAAATCTGTGAAGCAGATCAAAATTTTATCATCTTTAAAATGATATACTCCGCTAGAATCGGTGATTTTAACAACCTGGAGTGTTGGGACTTAACCTTTAAATAATTAGCTAGTAGTATACCAGCCTTGTTACGTCCTCCATAGAATTCAGAATTGATCTTAAGCAATGTACCAGAAGCTTCTTCAGTAGATTTCTTATTAAGCAACAGCTTAGCTTGAACTAACTTTTGTAAGTTGTCTTTGGTGTTGGATGTAAAATATGTACGTTCCATACGTTTAATAGAAGCTAATAAATCAGCAGAATCTTTAGAAAGTTGTTTCTTTTTAGCCGCCACATAATCTATGATAAACCCTCTGCTGGTAGCCTTAAAGGCGTCCTAGGTGGTAGAAAATGGGATATCAGGGGAGATATTCCCATGGAAGAAATCCAGCAAGAACAATTTAAAATGCTCTATGAACATATTATCTTTAAGCAGAAAATTTGTGAAACGCCATCTGTGTGACCAAGAAGAATCGGAGGGAAGATCTAGATTAATCAGAACTTGAGCATGATCAGAAATGAGGATGGATCCGATATCTGCATGAGCGAAGTTGATAGAGAGAGGAGTGCTCAGGAAAATGTAATCTATTCTATATGATGATTTGTGAGTGGGGGAATAAAAAGTGTACCCCAATGTGTCCGGATGTGTAGTTCTCCAAGTATCAGCCAAGCACCTCTAGTAAATAGAAGTGAAAAAGACTTTTTGCATTTTGTTTGGAGTGTATCTAGCATTGGATTTCCCATCTATGAAAGGGTCCATTACCTGATTGCAATCCCCACCCACCAATAAATTAGTATAAGGACAGGAGTGAAGAGTGCGTGACAAATCCTTCCAAAATAGGACATCCAAACCAGTAGGGCCATATAAGTTTAGCAAGGAAATGGGGGAACCATTGATAAGGAGATGTAATAAAAGCCAACAACCTTCTGCATCATTCTCCTCCTTCTCCACAACAAGAATGAGCGATTTATGAATCAAAGTAATAAAACCATTCTCCCTATCTTTAGACGGGGAGAAAAAGACATGGCTGACCAATTGTTTTTAAGGGAATTAATCTCAAAGTCATTAAGGTGAGTCTCCTGAAGCAATGCTATTTTTCAATTGAGCCTGGATAAATGTGTGAGAAAACTCTGATTTTTAAAAGGATTATATAAACCCTTAACATTCCATGAAATAATGCACATTTCAGTCTTAATAATGGGGAAAAAACATAATCATGCAACAAAATAGGCAATTGATAATGGTAAACAATAACTGCAATTAAAGGTGAAGCTGAAAGAGGATAGGATAATAGGAGAAACACAGAAAGACAAAAAAGTGAAGCAAATACCAGAGAAAACAGAAAGCAGAATAGCTAGAATACCAGATAGAAAAATTATAGTAAAGGATGCAGAAAAAGAGGATAGAGACAATATAAATTGCGATGCAGATTATGGAAAATCTAATATCGAATGACAGTAAGAGATAAAAAAATAGAATAGAAAAACCTAAAGAGAAAAAGAGGAAAGAAAGGAGAAAGAAGAAAAAAGTGCTAAACATAAGGAAGTTGACAAAAAGCCGAGAGACTTTAGTCAAGAATAACAAGGTACGATGTAAGAAAACTGAAAAATAAGTGTGAGGAGTGGGAAGCCGCAAGAAAGAGAAAGACAGCCAAACAAGCCAGAGCAACGAGAACGATCAGAACAAATATTTTGAAACAGAAGAGCTAAAACATAATATAGCCAAGAACCTGTGAAAAATTTTAAAACCATGGACATGCAAAAAAAACGTGAAAAAGTAAGGAGGGAGGGAGGGAGCATGTAGGGCAAAGATATATACTGGAAAAACACATCTGTGGGAAGAAACGGGTAGAGAAAAAAACATTTGTGTGAAAAAATCAAACTATAGGAACAAGAACTACAAAGGGCGTAATAACAACAGCAACAAACCAAAACAAACAACCAAATGACAAGCAAAAGGCAATGAGTTAGAGAGTCAACAACATAACTCCTAAGAACAATTCAAGCCCCTCCTAAGTCCCTCTCTTCCCCTTTATGTCAAGAAATAAACTGGTGAAGATCTTCTGGATGATCAAAGGAGTAGGACCTCCCCTTGTAGGTGACTTTGAAGAAACAGGAATGAACCAGACCATATAGAGCGTTCATGGAGCGAAGAGCGGGTCGAAGAGACAAAAATTCCTTACGACGAGCAGCAGTAGCTGAGAGAAGAAAACCTTATGTCCAGACCATATTATCTGCTTTCTTTGTTTCACTGCAGAGAGTACTAGTAATAAGTCAGTGTATTCCAAAAACAGTACAATAATCCCTCTAGGGCAAGTAGAAGATGTCGAAGCAGCCAAACCCTTAGACTTGGAAACAATGCAATGAGCACGTTGTAGGTTTACAGTAGTGCCGTCTTTCACTCCAACCATTTTAGGGATGTGAATTTTTAAGAAGGAGAGCATATCAGACCCCTCCTCACCCACATAAATGCCAAAAATGCGGAGATTGTTAAGACGGTTTCGATTTTCTAAATCCTCTGTTTGTGACTTAAGGAGAACGATCTCTTTAGACATTTCCGCAACCTGAGGTAAAACATCCTGAACGTCGCTAACCTTCTGTACCACCGCAGACATTCTGGAGTCAAGGTTAGACCATTTTCATCCATTTTCTGAAGAGTAGCGTTAGTTTCCATTAGAAAGGGTTTCATCACACTTATCTCCTCCATGAGATCCTCTAACGTGATAGGTAAAGGAGATTTGGTGGGGGAATTAGGCTCTTTCTTGTTGTGCTTAAGGGGATTAGTAGAGTCAGATTCTTTCCGAGCGGACGACATATTGATATTGCTCTTCTGCCCAACTGGTGAAACAGGATCCATGTGAAAGAAGGGAGTATGTATTGAGCAACAGTGAGCAGAACAGTCACAGCACACTTCACCAACTCGCAAAAATTGAAAGAGGAGCAAAACCAGAGCAGAAGTAGAGCTTCTCTGCAGTAAATAATGGCCACAAGTAGAAGGGAAAGATACAATATCAGAAAAAATATGTCAGGTGTAGAAAAATAGTGTTGGAGAAATAATCGCCATTCACCTCATCATGAGCAGAAGAAGTTTGTGAAAAATGAGGTCAGCGATAGATAAAAACAAGCTCCTATGCTTGAAGCTATGTGGAGGCAGGGCAAAAGACTTCAGGCGATGTATATTTGCGAACTGCCTTTGAAGAAAAGAAAATAAACCACTTGCAGGCAGAGGAAATGGGGAAAGAACTCACATTCCTCCCACTGAAGGAAAAGATAAGAGGCAGAGAGCTCCGCGTCCCTACCCAAGCGACGCGGGAAAAGCTGAGGAAAAAGGCAGCACTCCGGCAAAACAAAATGGCGGGTGCTGCCATCTACACTGCAGGAAAAGGAGCGCGATGGGGACAGGGCGAAAGGCAGCAAGAAAAAGAGAAATAGAGAATGCTACCTGACCCCACATGTCCACCCTTCAGGTGCCGATATTTGCCATGTTCATGACGTCCGGTGTGGTAAAAATAGGTCACGAAGCTCCGACCGCGTTGCGTTGCCCTAGCCCGATGCGGCCATCCTGGTGGTGGCTCAAGCAACTCCCCCCATATGAGAGATCTTGATGGGGGGAGAGGGGGAGACGTACTCAAGGGAAAGAGATGGAAAACAAATGCACTATCATATAGCACTACAATTAAAAGAAAACAGTAAATCCCTAAAAATGAGCTGTAGAAGGATACAACCGAGTCAATAAGTAAAAATGGTAAAGAGACTATAGTCCAGGCAGGGCCGGCCTTTGCTAAGATACCGCCCTGAGTAACCAAATTTGGCATTCTTCTTGCTTTTCCTCTGCTCTCCTATCTTACCAAGGTTTTCCCAGTAACCTTTCCTAAGTGCCATATATAATCAGTGCTTAGTTTGTCAAAAATGAATTTAAATAAATAAATACAAGCAATGACCCAACATTTCTCTAAGGAGGTTGTGATGCATTTTCACCATTGAATGGTCTCACTTACATCGTTGAGCCACCATCACACTGCCAACCTGCACCAGGCCTGCTTGTAAGCTAAATTAGCGGATGAACCTACAAATTAGGTTTGGATAAGGGTTCGTACCGTAAACAAAACAGTTCCAAACTGTGATTTTTACAGCACAATTGTGAAATAAATGTTTTAAAAAATTCTGAGTTTTTGAAGGGCTCTTAGGAACTCTTATACTTATGTGGTATTCTAGGAAAGTCTTTACACTCCCTATGGTTTTATAGGCACATACCCTCCTAATTTCACATGGCCTATCTCTGTCTAGAGCATCTTTCTTCACTTAATAGTTTTTTCAACCTTTCCCTTCAATTATATTTTTTAATTTTGATTTAAGGGGAAAGGTGGGCATTCAGGGATCTGTTTCTATAGGCAGGAGCCCTCATCAGTTCTGAGTCAATCAGACAATGTTCCTTCATTGTATAATTAATATAAATTATTACAATATATGTGCCAAAAGCCAAAATTATATATTGAGTTTAACAAGAAAAATGTAAGATTCATGAACAATGTCTGTGGCTAGAAATCCCAACATTGGTGTGCAAATTAGCATAATTGTGCAAAAGGCGCATGTGATGCATATAGACTTAAAACACTAGCCTAGATAGAATCGGTTTCAAATAAATACCATGAGAGTTTAGGAGTCATGATTTATACCTGACACAAGATATTGACTTAATTCTGAGCACAGTATTTTAAGTGTGAGAACAGTGCAGGAGTGCGTGTGGACTGAAGACGTAGAGCAGATTGTTATCCAGCTATGTGCTAGGAGGGCGACTGATATAAACAATTAGAAGATCTGTCCAGACTAAAATTAAAATCCACCCTAAAAAATGTTAAAATTCCATTCCTTATAATTCTGTTATTTTTAGTTATAAGTCTTGTTAATGTCCTTAAGTAATACTTGTAGCAGTCTGATATATTTGCCAAATTTTGGCAAGTCATACGGTTACACTATTTTGAAGATCAAGTTTGTTCCCTCATCAGTTACTCTTAAAACCAATGTGTGCCTCTTTTTAAAATTCTATATATTCAATTTGATCAGTTTGTAGTAGTCTACTAGATAAATAGCCCTCAGAAATGTAAAAACAAATGTGTCTTACCAAACACTGGATTAGAAAAGCCACACATGGAAAAGAATCTGCCTTCTTTGGTCAACGTGAATGGGTGCATACACATCTAAAACCCTGTTTAAGTACTTAAGAAAAGTATGTAATATATCTCACCAGAATTGAGCATCAGAGCTTCAATCCACAGCATTGAAAACTCATCCCTCTTCCTTCTGGGAGTGATGGCATGCGTACCAAACCTTTCGGATCTTCCTCTTACCTTTCTCCCTGAGAAAGAACGTACACTTTAAAATGGAGACTACTTGCTACAATTAGCTTATTTTATGGGCATAAAGAAAAGCAGTCCTCCACATTTCTGCACCTTTGCTAAAACAATTCGATTTTCTGCTTCAAGGGGCTGGAGGGCCAGTCCCAAAAGCCTGCACGAAAAATGGGGGATTAGAGGTGTAATACTCTCCATATTAATCCGGATGCTCACTGGGCGCTGTGTACAGGGCACACTTTTGAAAATAGTGGCACGGAGCGCGAGTGAGGCAGCGAGCTTAGGGTCACATACTGTTTATAGGACCCGTACCCTCCAGTTTTGCCCCCGCCCTCCCATGATTACCCAAAACAATGTTCCCCACACTTGCAATAACCAAAGATTCAGGTGGGGTAAAAAAGGCCATGTTTAATCTTCACATTAGATAAACATGACAAGCATAACATGCATATTTGGTAATCATAATCACATTTCTTTATTCTGACATTTAACATCCTTCTTACATTCCCAACCCTAAGGGAGGAGCCCCATCTGGCTCGCATCTCGCACTGGGTATCCTATGCCAGGTGCCGTGCACCTGCCCCTCGAGTGGTGGGCCCATACCCCTGGTCCTTGTCTGGCATTACCAGGGCCCAGCCCCCTACCACCAGGCTGCCCTGGGACGCCCGGGAGGCACGAATTCTGTCGCCCTAGCCTCCCCAGCTGGTGGTGACTTCCTCCCAGCGGAGAGCTCACCATATCCCCCCTCAGAGCTGGCCTATGGAGTCCGTCAAGTGGCCTCCCATCAACCACTGTCTATTGATCGCAGGTCATACTTCCGCCACAACACTCCCCCTACAATCGCTATTCTACAGGGACGGGTGGGTGGGAGTTACTTGAAAGATGGCTGCTCCTGTTCGCGGTGGCGCCAACGACGGGGGCCTGTGCAGTCCTGAAGTGGTGGGGGGAACAGAGACCCTGGTCACAGGTCCTTGACCCTAAATAGGCCAAAGGTCTCCACCCCCCGCCACTCTGGACGCGCGACCCTGCCCCCTGACCCGGATGTATTGGGGCGGCTGGTCGCCGATTGGCTGCTCGGCCGTCCAACCACCACAACTGCTGGGCAGGGCCCCGAGGTGCCGGGTCCTAAGGGCGTGCCTCGTGATACTGCGCTCTTGGCATAGGACCCGTACCCTCCAGTTCTGCCCCCGCCCTCCCATGATTACCCAAAACAATGTTCCCCACACTTGCAATAACCAAAGATTCAGGTGGGGGAAAAAAGGCCATGTTTAATCTTCACATTAGATAAACATGACAAGCATAACATGCATATTTGGTAATCATAATCACATTTCTTTATTCTGACATTTAACATCCTTCTTACATTCCCAACCCTAAGGGAGGAGCCCCATCTGGCTCGCATCTCGCATTGGGCATCCTATGCCAGGTGCCGTGCACCTGCCCCTTCGAGTGGTGGGCCCATACCCCGGGTCCTTGTCTGGCATTACCAGGGCCCACCCCCCTACCACCAGGCTGCCCTGGGACACCCGGGAGGCACGAATTCTGTCGCCCTAGCCTCCCCAGCCGGTGGTGACTTCCTCCCAGCGGAGAGCTTACCATATCCCCCCTCAGAGCTGGCCTATGGAGTCTGTCAATCAGCCTCCCATCAACCACTGTCTATTGATCGCAGGTCATACTTCCGCCACGAGGGTGGCCAAGGCCCTCAGGTCTGCCGCCCTCCCCACCTGCGTTCAAAATAAATGACCAAAGTTCTCTTATGAAAGTGTCTGTTCCTAAGTCCGATAGGTGTACCCCATCCTGGTGGTACATTGCTTCTCCCGATATCATCCGGTGTTGTAAGTAGCGCAAGCGGCCCTTCACTGAGCACAACCTTGCCAGTTCACCGTTCAATCGTCTCACCGAGACATTCATGGATCTCACCCGGACTCCTGGGCTCCAAGTCCTGCGTGAGAGCATGCCAGACCAGACTACTTTTGCTGCTGGAAACTTGTGCCCTAACCACGCAAATTCTGCAAGTAAAGCCTCCTTGACTGCCAGGCGGCCTCTGTCGACCATGTCGTTGCCTCCCAAATGTAGGATAATCCAGTCAGGAGGGCTGTTAGCTTCCTGCGCTCTGAGTTCTTCCACGAGCCGTTTTCAAGTGTCGAATCCGCATCCCCCCGACGCCACGCCACAAGAATTTGGTCCCGCTCAAGTCCGCCGGGTTCACGACCCTTCGTTGCTGCAAGCGCACCGTCGCGCGGCGAACAAAAGAGTGCCCGAGTACCCACACCACCGCCGGAGGCATGCTAATCAGAAGGAGAGAAATCACACCGTTAAAAACAATCCGACACGAGAGTGCCACACCTGGTCATAACAATTCTGGCCTGACGTATCTTTTGTAGCACCCGGAAGCCCAGTGTCCCACGCCCCTGACCACATCGAGGGGGGAGGCCAGCCCCGGCCGCCAAGGTGGCAGCGCCTATCCTAAAGGAATGCGAAGAGAAATCCCCAGGACCCAGACCCAATTTTACCAAGGCCAACCTGAACACAGCCTTAAACTGGAATTGAGACAGGCTATGGCCATTCTTGTGGATGAACAGGGCCGCCCCCCCCCCCCCCAGCAGGGCGTAGGGCCAGGTACGCCTGCATCTGGGTTACGGGGCAGGCAGCTATGCCCGGGGCGGGCCGTAACTGAATGGAGGCCCCTTTTCACAGCTGGTCAGTTTTGGAACGTCTTAACCGGACCACCAGCCCCCCCGGAGAAAGGACAACATTCCGAAATTGCAAGCCCCCCCTTGGTCAAATCTGGAGGACCCGACTATCTCCCCTAGGCGAAACGCCCCGTAGAACGCCAGGCAGAAGGCGGCCCCCATCAAGACGCCCTCGAATGCTGACTCGCATATGGATGGTAAGACACCCAACACATTGACCAGAGTGGGTAGGTCCAGGGGCCGGCGGCCATCCCGTCTTGGACCCTCTAATTTGGCCCAACCCGTCAAAGCCTTTCTAACCAGGAAGGAAACCCCGGGATCCCACTCCCCTGCTATCTTAGCGAAGAAACCAATGGCCGAGAGATGTGCCCTAGCATATGCCACGGTTCTGCCCTGTTCCCTTAGGGCCTGCAGAAAACCATAGATTGATTCTGGGGAGAAGATCTTAGCAATTCCTGTCTGCTGCAAGAAAGATTGGTAAACACTGAATTGTTGCTGATAAGCCCGCTTCGTGCGGTCGCTCAGGAAGGCACCTACCAGCCCCGCTAAAGCAGGGCTTCAATCTTCCACAGTGATGTAGGGAACATAGTCATGTGGTCCTCCGCCTGCGGGTGGAACTTCCGGAGCTCCTGCAACTTGGAACGAGACAAAGCATCAGCAGCGTGGTTATCAATGCCTGGTATATGCGCAGCCCTAAAAGTTAGGTTCAGTCTCAAGCAAGCCAGCACCAACAATTTCAGCAACCTCAGTACATGCGGGCATGTAGCCCCCTGCCTATTGATGACCTGTACCACTGCCATGTTGTCTGACCAAAAGGTTACTGCCCTATCTCTGAAGTGGTCCGCCCAGATGGTGACCGCCACCCAGATGGGAAAGAGCTAAAAAAAGGCTATGTTCTTTGTCAATCCGGCCTTGTGCCATCCTGCCGGCCAAAGGGCCCCACACCAAGCTGCGCCAAAGATTGCGCCAAAACCAATACTGCCTGCCGAATCGGTAAAGAGGCCTAGTTCAATGCTGGACACCGGAGGGGAAGGCCACACCACCCTACCATTGAAATCTTTCAGGAAACTGCGCCACACCTTGAGGTCTTCCTTCACTCCCGCCCTTAGTCGGACCCGATGATGCTTCTGAGTGAGGCCAACCTTCGCTGTGGCAATCGACCTGGAAGCCTAACAAATGATAGTCGTCCGGGTGGACGGGTAAGAGGCGGAAGGCTGATTCAATGTCTATTTTCGCAAGCAAGGCACCCCCCCCCCTAACTCCCTGATCTTCTGGACTGCAGCGTCAAAGGATGAATATGTAACAGAACACAGCGAGGGGTCAATGGCGTCATTTACTGACGAGCCCTTTGGCGGGGAGAGGTTATGAATCATTCTAAACTGCCCCGTCTCTTTATTGAGCACCACCCCCAGCGGGGAGCAAACGAAATACTGCAAAGGCGGAGCCGGGACAGGCCCAGCCACTCGACCCAGGGCCCTCTCCTTCTCAACTTTAGCAATCACCACTGATGAATGGGTCTGGCAGACAACTGATTGTTGCATTGGCTATTGGGGGGGACATGCACCGCAGGAATGCGGAAACCTTCAGAAAAACCGTCAAACAAGAGCTTAGCCGCCACCCTATTTTGGTACAAATCCAGCCAATAAATCAATCTACCAATGTCCACTGGGGTAGGCAATCTAAGCTTGAGGGGGCTTGGTGTCCTTTGCTGCTGCACTACCCCCACGTTCCTTTGCTTTTTTGTTGCATCTAAACTCGGGGTGGGAGGGGTGTCCACAATAAGCACATGCGTGTTTAAACTTGCATTGCCCGGGGGGCCACGTACACCCCTTACCATTGAAGGCCCAACAGGCCCCCCTCTTCTCCCCCGGCCCCCCCAGGGACGCCCGAAAGGGCTGCCTAGCGGGCTGTTCTCTACTGCTCACACTCTCCAACCAAGCGTTCACCTCCACCTGATCCCAACCAATACTTGGGTTCTCTTCTTTGGCCCACCGAAACTCCCTATCATAATATAACCACACCTGGCCCCCATGGGTAGCATGCGCCTTCACAATTTTGTTGGTGTAGAACACTAATGGGATAGTCAACTCTGGCCGCTTATCTAAAAGGACCGTGACAAAAACAGGAAAACCAAAGAGCCAATTCGTCAAAGTTTCTTCAATCCTAGGCCTCCTATCCTTGAAGGTGCCCTCCTTGCCCTCTCTTTCCTTATAATCCACATCGCTCCTCTTGGGCCTTATCAGTGAAAAGATGTCAACATATGCGCCCTTCCATATCTTATCGCGCACCTCCTGACTCACATGCGTCGCCAGCATCCCTGACTGGGACAGCACGTTCCCCTGTAATCCCCCCAGCATCCCAACCACCCTGCCGATCTTGGCTAAGGTGTCATCCGGCTTACCTCCTGAGGGACCCGCCGACTCGGCTGCGGGGGAGGGCTGTACTCCAATCGCCCCCTCGGGCTTGGCCCTACGCGCTTCTACCACTTGCGCAATCTGCCTCTGAATGTCCTGTAATGCCCCTTGGTTTGTCGCCTGCTGAGGGACCCAAGGTGCTGCTGCACCTGCGTACGGCCGCTCTCCTAAGCTACTTGGCGCTGATTACTGTCCCACCAACGTCGACACTGATGCCAACAAACTATCCAGTGGGTCATGTACTACCGCAATTGCGGCCACCGGCTGCGGTGCGGAAGGGGCCGGTACATCGGTGACTGGCCCTGGGGCTAGAGCTTTCAAGGTCTCCCTAATCTCTGTCAATAACGACCCCACTGGGTCTGCTGATACACTCGAGCCTGCAGGGAGATCCCCCACTGTGGCGCAACAGTCTCCGATCTGGGGTTAGAGAAGGGGACAACAACTACCTCGGGCTCGATCGGAAGAGGTGGGACGAGACCTACTGATCCCTCGTCCTCTCCCCCTACTCCCGGGGAAGGCCTACGCTTTTTGTTCCTGCGCCCCACCATCTTTTTAGGCTTACTCTTCTTTTAGAGGGAGGGGAAGGCCGCACTCGGAGGTACTCCCTCCCTCCGTGGTCTTTCTACTACCTCGGGCTGTTCCCCTTCGCTCTCCCCCTCGCTCTCAGAAACGTCCTTGCCCAACTTAGCTATTAACAATTTCATTATCTGGGCCAACTCGGGATCCGTTCCCTTTCTCTTGTGGCTTCCTCTCTTGGGTGCCATCCCACCTGTCTAAGGTACACCTCGCACTGCTTTGCGACTCGCCTGGCCTTATGACTACGCGCCCGCCTGCGTGATCACACACCCACCGGCCCCGCTAATGAAAAGAAAACCTTGCTGCATGACCCGCGATCCCCGCTCCCTGCTCCCAGTCCCTCCCTATGTGCTGCCGACGCCGCCGGCAGGATCCCGAACACGAGGAAAGCCCCACGTGCAGCCGCAACTCCAGAAGGCACAAACAGGCACAAAAACACAGTAAGCTCCCCCCCAAGTCCACGGCTGCCCGCCAGGCCCCCCCAATGCCCTGACTGCTTACCTGGCCACGTGGTCTGCACTTGCTAAGCGTCCTCTGGGGACCGCCACCGACTCCAGCCGCCAGCCGCCCTCCCTCGACAATCCAACGGGAGATGCGGTGAATTCAGCTCCAACGAAGGCCCACTACGAGAAGGAGCTCCACACTCGAGGACCGGGCTCCCTCGACAATCCAACGGGAGCCGCGGCAGTTACTTGAAAGATGGCTGCTCCTGTTCGCGGTGGCGCCAACGACGGGGGCCTGTGCAGTCCTGAAGTGGTGGGGGGAACAGAGACCCTGGTCACAGGTCCTTGACCTTAAATAGGCCAAAGGTCCCCGCCCCCCGCCACTCAGGACGCGCGACCCTGCCCCCTGACCCGGATGTATTGGGGCGGCCGGTCACCGATTGGCTGCCCAGCCGTCCAACCACCACCGGGGCCCGGAGGTGCCGGGTCCTAAGGGCGTGCCTCGTGATACTCCGGTCTTGGCATATGCATTGTTTTGTTCGGTTCTTAGCATAGTAGCGATCTCCCATTATTCTCTCAATACTCTGTTCACAGGAATGTACTCTTTTCCCTCTCGCCTCACCTAAATCACCTATTAAGGGTCCGATTATGATGTTGTTCAGTAAGCATTTTGAGCGACTCGGTTTCAGAATGGTTTCCGACCGACTCGGGTTCGGGGAGTCCGACCGACTGATTACAATGGTTCCGAACAACGTTCAGTCAGACTCCCATTGAATTCAATCGGAGTCTGTGCTCAGACCGACTACACAGTCTCCCATTAAATAAAGGGGTGGGCGCAAAAAATCTTGCACCCTGTGGCGGGCACCCCATGATGCCTGGGTGGCAGTCTTTTCCTTTGGCTTCTTCCGGTGAGGAATGACTGGATCCTGTCTAGGTCTGTTCCTTGTATGCCGGTGTCATGTAGTTTGGTACACACAAAAATCACATTTGAGACAAATGCACACACCATTTTTCATATTTTATCCCAAAATTCACGCATTTTTTCATACTTTACCCCAAAATTTACCCCATTTTTCACATTTTACCCCAAAAAACACCCCTTTTTTCATATTTCAACACCAAATAAACGTCCATTTTCAAACTTTACCTAAAAACCCATACACACATGATAAACTTTAATTTACCCCATTTCTGACCTCACAATGCTTTGTGATCAAATGCGATGTTAAGGCATCCGCGTTGTCGAAGTTGCATTGTTAACAATGTACTTCCTGCATTGTAATGGTCGTCTCCCATGCCAAAGGCAACCCATTGGCTACGCCGTTTGCGTCCGTCTGCCCCTGGCCCGCGCTCAGCACCAAGGAACATTCCTTTTGGACACTCCACCACTACAACTCGAGCACCTTCCTTGCCATCAACCCTGGACACCACCTCGCCTGCCAGGACCAACCTCTGCTCCATGCCGAACATCGCCTTCACCATCACTGACGGCTGCAGTATCACCCGCACGGAGCACCCCAACTGTCAAGGAGGAGGCCTTGCTGTCACCTACAGAGGCACACTTCGACTGACAAACAACGCACTCTAATGTGCTAAGGGTGACCATGGACCACATCAACTCCCAGATCCGTACCAAGCCCAAGAAAATCATCTGTGGCACCCTCTTGTGCAGGCCCCCCATTCTCCAATGCCATTGTAGACCTCATGGCACCCAAGAGTCTCCAATACACCACTGACATCCGATTTGTTGTACTCAAGTTCCACCTGGACAACCCCAGAGACCAGAGCACCACCCTCTCCTTGGGAGGGTCACTGACATCAGACGCAATCAGCAAGTCATCTCAACAGGCCACAAAGCAGGACACACAGTCGAACATGTCACCTCCGCCAGCGGGTACTTCAACTACAGCCACATTCCGGACTCTCCTTGACCAACCATCATTGGTAATATCACGTCTTAACCTTGCCCATCGGATGCCACCGACATCATCGCACCCCTCGCAGCTGGATCAAGGCCAGCGAAGAACATCTCGTCAACTCCCTCCACACCAACACTCCATCCTTGTGTTACTTTACATCTTGTACATGTGCAATTTTTTTTCTGTTTGTATCTTTTATGTAACGCATGTAATCGTAAGTCCTTATGTTTTGCAACTGGTTCTTATGTAAAGCGCTCTAACACCTTCGGGTAAAGTTTGCGCCATATAAAATCGCATTAAATAAATAAATAAAAAATAAAAATAAAGGCCCCATGCATTGATGGAGTCGCTTCATGGTTGTGACACGAATGCAGCAATGCTTGACTTTAGCGCTAGCAGATACGTCAGGATTTCTGACGTATCTGTCAATACTTGCATCATGGAGCACTGTCCAGTGATTAGAGTGCATCCATGCTGTCGTAAGAAGGGCGTAGTGAGAAGTGTTGCAACGCTGTCTGGTCGCAGTGCAGCAACACTTTTCATGACTGGGGCACAGGAATGCGCACTATCTTTAAATCGTGCGCATTCCTGCACTGTAGTTTTGTTGCAGGGCAGCGCTGCAACAAAGCTTGCAGTGCTGGCCAGCGCCAAAATGTGCAGAGATATTGGCCCAAGCTTTATCACCTATTCAAAGACCAGCTATTTTCTGGTCTTAAGTGAGTGGCTCTAACTTCTGTTAGAGCCAGTTTATTGGCTCTTCAGAATTTCAAGGAGCCCCTTGATAATATGGAGTAGTGGTGTGGAGCCGCATCGCCAAATGTGATGCAGCGTGGGCAACTAAATTCTTTTTATTTATTTTTATCGGTACTTACCTCTAATGGTCCATATCCCGCATTTTACAACCCCCCACCCTGACCCTCCCCTGCCTGACGTCACCGCCCCAGTATTACGCCCGGCACGGGCCGTGCCTGCGGCTATTGCCCAAAAACTCACGCTAATGCCTGTTTGCTGCAGCTTGCTAATAGTGAGATAAAATGTTCGCTGCTTTAGCGCCAAAAGTGCTGCTAAAGCTGCGATAGGCCCTTGCTGATATGCCCCATAGACCGTAAACGAACTGGAGATATTTCTAAAACCGCCATATGGGTGTGTCGAGTGTGGGCTTTAGTATTTTAACTCGTGTGCCCAGTGTCCTGCTTCATCTGTGAGGAGCAGCTTGGATTTCAAGGATGCGGGAGCTCTCTACTCCTAATACATCTGATTGCGTCTGAAAGCATCAGGACAAAGATCCACTTAGCCTGTGATTAAGGTCTAAAAGCACGAGTCATTATTGCAGTTTTTGAACGACCATCATTAGGTTGCTCCACCCCAAGAGGAGGGTGTGTAAGCGGTCATACCCCACCCCGGAGCTAATCACTAGAAGGGTGTAGCATTACTCTAAGAAGCAACGAGAAGGAAATAGAGCCCTTTGAAGAAAAGTCCCGCGGAGCGCGCGAATAGTGGCAGTTCAGGTATAGTTAATGCTTATGTTATTTATTTGTTTTTTACACTCTTTGTGCCAAGACGTGGCATCGGTGCGCGTTCTGGAATTTGTAGCTTTATGTTTTATTCGGAGATGCGCAAAAAGCAAAATAACGACAAAGCTAAGATTTAGCTGCTCCACGTAAACGTGTTTATGAGGGTCGTATCCGAACCAAAGGCCTGTTTACTACATATTCTCTGCAGCATATAGTTAGTTTAATTCCTCCTGGAAGTCGTCTGTTTCCAGCTTCAAAAAGGAAGGGTGGGGCCGTTTGCAAATGAAAACGTGTTGTGATTGCAGTGCAAGTGTCGCGTCCGCTGTACAGTAACAAATGTCTACATCAGAATTAAAAACGTAAACTGTGGACGAACTTTTCGCTTACTGCGCTACCCCTTCAAAATGGCAGGGCTTTATTTGCATACAGCATTGTTTGCAGGTGTGTTAGCAAAGGTATTTAGATTGGAATAAAAAAAAACAATACCCATAATGCACAGTTTTCATATATGTAATCCATGGTCTGGAAACGTGTTGTAGGGACATGTCGCCGTCTGGAAACCACGTGAAGATTAAAGCTGGTGATGGAGTAAAGTCTTCCGATGATGACTGGATTCGTGTTTTCAATCTTGATATATGTTATGCCTTTTGAAAACGCGTCAGCAACACAGGTTATAACTTCCTGTAGAAAAGCAAAAATATTTTTCCTTATAGTAGTTGTACAACGTTTATATCGGCGTGCAACTAAGCCGCATGTTTCAGTGGTGTATAACATTGTGCAGTTTCTAGTTTAATAGTGTAGTACATTACAGGTTAACTAGCTATCTCTATTATAAGTTATCATTCTAGTCTTTGTAGAATTCCTGGTATGTATTCTGTATGCTACATTCTGTACTTTGTATGTTGAGTATTCTGTGATGTGGCAGTTTACTGGTTGCTTCTGTAAGGAAGGGTCCGCTCTTGACTTACTCTTTATCTTGAATAAAGAACCCTTTTCACTTCACCTACTTGGCCATTGGAACTTATTTACTACAAATAGCAACATTCTCTTATCATTAAGTGATACCCTTGAATATAGGGTTGGACACCGGTGATGTGCTTGTTCTCGAAAAGCCTTAAAATATTGGTTGCTCATATGTCCTTGTGAAGGATGTGGCTGCAGCAAAAGGCCTCCTCTCTGTCCAAACCACCCCATTGCTGCAGCCACGCAATCTTTGTGTTTATCCATCCACGTGTAGGTGTCCTTACAAATGGACCACGTTCAGTTTTAGAATTGAACCGTCAACTATCTCACAGTTCATCCTTGGGGCAATCCTGTGGTATCAATTCTAGGAGACTTTGGGCCAGATGTACGACCATTCCATTTTGCCGGTCGCAAATTGCGCCTAGTAAAATGGGATGTAGTAATGTGTCTCAGACACATTTAGCAATTCCCAGTGGGGTCACAAATGACCTGCCTCATCACTATTCATTAGGCAGGTCGGAATTTGAGACCCATTGAGAATGGGCTACAATCACAGGGACGGGGGCCTGCTTGGGACAGCGGACCACCATGTCTGTATATTATTTTTAAATTAATCAACGTGTTTTTTGCTCTAAATATAGCCCGTTAACCTTAAAGGAATACAGGATGCATTTAAAATAAAAACATGAAAAGTTTCCTTTTCATTTTTTAAGTGCTGGCAGTGGTCCTAAGGACCACTGCATGCTCTTAAAAGATATTTCCTGGAGGCCCCTTCCCGTTTGCGACTGGCTTACCATCCATTTGAAATTGGTGGTAACTGTGATTGTTTAGCGAAGGCACTTGCAGTCGCAAAACAATTGTACACCCCCTGCAACTCACCCTTGGAACTCCCCATCCTAACAGCAACTCGTACATCCTATTTTGCGGCTTGCAAAATAGGGTTTGTATATGCTACAACCCTTTTTAGCTGTTGCAAACAGCCCGATTTTCCATTTGTGACCTCTGAAAATGGTCGTAAATCTGGCCCTAAATGCGTAGCTTCTGTCTCATTTGGGACTGGACTGTGGAGATCTGTGAACCATCTGGTTCTACCCAGAGAAGACAATCGCTCTATTCATAGATTGTTGATAGTTCCCTTTTTAACCCTTAGATATTTGTTACACCAATAAATTGATCATAAATATATTATTAACAACTATAATTGTTAGTACTTTTTTTGGACCTTGATGTGGCTATTATTCTGTGAGTAATACCAGTTCCCATTATGCCACTTCGCACACTAATAACCAACAGAATAGTTTGGACTGAGTTCCTAACATCCATCTAACACAGACCAATAATATGCTTCATAGTAGGCTATCTTGGGACCCAATAACACTTGACACCATCAAACACCATAAACTCGCATAATACTAAACATATACATACATGTGATCTAATGTAAATCATAATATTGAACTAAAACTTAATTGTAGGACACTAAATGCAATTACTTAACGCCTTTCTGTAAGGTAATAGTTAATCAATGTTTTCAGAAAATAATTCCATAAAGGACAAGCAATATTAGGAATGGTCCACTGCTGGGCTTGATCCTGTTCTTTTTGGTAGAACATGAAGATTTTTAGCTGAAGACCTGCTAAGCAGCTGTTAACATTATAAACTACTTTTCAAGATAAATGGGATCTTTTTCAAAAACCAATTTGTATGTTAGCATCGTAGTCATCAAATGGCTTCTCAGAGTAATTGTAGCCTTTTCAAGATTGTAAAGAACTGTGCTCTGTGGGTCATGTTAGAGGTGGCCCTTAGCTACCGAATTTACACCACTTGCAACAACTCTAGATGGGTCATCCAATAAGTAGTTGACTTAATCAATTTTGGCACCTATGTTGCTGTCCTTCTCTAAAAGCATAATTTAAATGATACAAGACAGGCTTTTATGATAACTAGTGGAATTGTATGGCCATCTGAGAATGTTGGGATGAAATAGTAACCTTTTTCTCAGAGTTGGCAAATAAGAACCTGGCGTCCACACCTCTCTTACGTTTATTAGGTCACACAAATCAGTATAAAAAACTAAGAAAGAAATAGTTTCTTGGACTTTGCTTTTGTGTTGACGATATGTAGAATATCCATGGATTGGAAAGTGACCATCACTCCAAGATATGGTGATAGATGACAAAAGATGTGCAGAGGTTGAGGGAGGCTGTTAAGGCATGGAGGAGGGGGGACAGAAGAGGTGGATCTGGGCGCTGGATGGGATGGAATAGTGACACTCCCCGGACCAAAGCTGGAAGTGCGCCCTCCTTGAACAAAGACATTAGATTGTCATTGCCACATGTGGGTGTGAGGGATTGCAATTTAGACATACCTTGAATGTTGATAACAAAGTACTATTGAGAATTCGATAAAGCAGATGCAAACTTGTACATATAGGAAAGACCCTGGTGTGAAGTCACTTGAAGTTTTTATTATATTGGTTAGTCCCTACCTGCTTTGTTTCGTCAAGAATGTGCCACGTTGATATGTAATGCAAATACATCACAAGTTTATATTGTTTCCACGTTTAGTTAGTTAATATGTAGAGAAATGCACTGAAGGTACCCTGCTAGCTTTCTCATGTGATGTTTGTGTGGAAAAGCTTCTTGCAATGAGCTATGTCACATGTTCATGCCTACACGTGTACAATTAAAAACCAATAAAGAACAATTAACAAAAGAAGTTTAAATAACTATGTAATAATAATTGTTATTATTATGACTGCTCACTCAGAGGACTTGCCTTTTGTCCCCGATTGTTTCGATGATTTTAAGGGTATCAGACTTTGATCCACTCTTTCTTAATAAAACATCTGTTCTCCTTAGCAAAAATTCGGTTGGTAAATACTACAAGATCTTGATCACAATCTTTAACCATGTCATGTGAAAGGTAGACCACTTCTTGAGTTGGCTTTACTGGATTATGTTTTGAAACCGAAAAACATGATCCAATAATGATGGTGTCCCTGGGACCACTTGGTAGCGGCATGTTTAATAGAAAGACATCTACTCTGGTCTTGTTAAGTACAGAATGAATATGGTAAGATGCTAGTTAGACATGAAATGCCCAATGCAAGTAATCAAACCAGAAGCAATAAAGCTGGATCGTCTGAGTCAATTGTAGTTTGAACATCAGCAAGAACTGCTTGCATAGATGCAACCGGACAAATGGGCAATCCTATCGCCTCAGAAGATGCCTAAATGGTTGATAAAACACTCTAACTTTAACTACGACAATAATAGACCTGCTACTGATGGAAGAAAAGAAGAAAACCTACCACATATGACCACACTATACCTATGAGACATCTTCACAAGACAAATTGGATTTAAGACTGGGACGGCAACTCTAAACCTAAGTGGAAATTCAGAAAATGTTATAATGGAAGTATGTGTACTATGCCAATGCCGCTAATAACAAAACTATAGTAGTTCAAGTTGGATGTTTCTTTCATCTTCAAATGTCCGATAGACCCTGAATTTCATTACACACTGCTTAACAACTTTCTTTATAGGAATACTCAGATTTTGTTTAAATTTACCTCTCTTCCGCTGCTTAGACATATCTAAACAGGATGTCTTTGCTCTTATCTTGATTTATAAACTGTAACATCTCTGGATTTTGATTGGCTAATATCCAGCTTCCATTAAGGAAGAGTTTCAAAGCTTCATAAAGCATCATGCTTTAGAAATTGCTATCAAGTTGTCTAATGTCCCTAGTGTGTACGGCATTAGATGCTTATCGTACTCTTTAGGAAAGAGTTTTTCGCCCACCCAGGTTACACTGTAATCATCAAGCTGCCAGCATCTAACTTCATTGCTTATGGATCTATACAGCTTTCTATTGCGAAAAGGATAATATGTATGTTGTGACCTGATGTTTTATTGATCTAATTTTATAGTTTTTTTTAAGTTTATTAGTTTTAGACAATGGTTCTTACTGCCAAAGCAAATCTTTTGATTTACTTATCAATTTATGGATTTGGTGTACTTTGTTTCTGTATTTTGCTTATAACAGTAATGGTTCAATTGGGTTCTGTCCATTTAGCATGCCAGGATTTTTTTGGTTTGGATCACCATGTTTTTGACCTTTAATGTGGCTGATTCTCACTCCCAGTAATTCAATGGTAAATTGGACTGCACATGTTTACCAGCAGTGTCAGCCTTTTAAGATGAGGCCACTGTGATGCAGCTAATTTAATAGGCACTGGGCTGGTTACAAGTAAACACTTGTGCACACACATGTGCGGACTACATATGATAGACGCTAGTCATGAGCGGCAAGGCTGCCATGGGGAATTATTAGGCTACATCGCAACATTTTATAAATGTTAAATTCAGATTGGTAGCAGCAAGAGAAATACTTTTTCTGTTCATTTTAATTGGGTTTTCAAAATCCTCTTTAACGGTAAAGTCAGATTTTAAAGTATCATTTTAAAAATTGATTGTCAGAAAGTTGGTATTTCCATGCCTCAAGTTACTAGGGTCTTTCTGGGTGTTTCTAGCTGCCAGGACTGGAGATGGCCCTCGAACTGGGAAATGTGTATTGGAGTCAGATAGTGATTGAAAAAGCCCTGGGTGTAGAGGGCGTTGGTCTTCCTGACAGGATGGTCGGGTAGTAGTTGTTCCCTGCCTTGATTACACTACAAAGAAACTTACTCCAGTGGACACAAAGGGAACTGATGCCTGTGTTTTGTTTCATGAGCCAGCTGGAGACAATCCCAGGGGAAATTGGGAAACTGACCAGAAGTAGCTTTAGGTTTAATGAAAGGGGGTATCCCTCCATCCAAAGGCTGGACTTGAGCATAAATGTGACATTCCCAGATGCTGAAGTGGACAAAGACCCTGGACCTGGACTGGGGCAACAGCACAGTCACTTTGAAGTAGAAGCCTCCTGATGGACTAAGGACTCTGTCTGCAGCTGACACCCAGAACTAGATAGGTCTCTCCAGGGCTAGTGGGTCTGGTCCCTTTACACCCCATAAGGAACAGTTTGGGGAAGACCTGGACTCCAGTGCATCCCCTGGATACTCTGCAAGCTGGACAGAGGGTTATGGGGTCTGAGGAGGGCAGAAGGGCAGAAGGGCAGAGTAGAGGAGAAGGATGGTACAGAGAGCAAGTGAAACCAGCTCCCTGCAAAGTGTGCACTGATAGAAATGGGATCTCTGGTTGGCTAAGGCTTGCATCAAAGCCAGGCAGAGACCACCACTCAAGTCAGGGCAAGGGAGTTACACGCCAAAGATGACCCCTGCTCACCACCTCGGTAGCTTGGCACGAGCAGTCAGGCTTATCCTGGAGGCAATGTGTAAAGGGTGTGCGCAACATCCACACAGCAGCTACACCCTAGGCATACCACAAAAGGAACTCCACACAAGGCTATATAAAACATAGCCTTTGTATTGTCATAAACACATTAGATCATAATCACACAATGCACACTGTGCCAAAGGGCACTAGGCAGTATTTATTTGGGATTATATACAGGACCGGGCCAATCGGGCCACGATCAGAACCATCAGAATGCAGGTAGTAGATATAAAACACAACCAGTAACTACTGGTGAAATACTGTACTCTGGAATAAATGATGCATAAACATTATAGCATAGCAACAAGCATAAACACATTACGCCACCTCTGTAGGCATAACCTTATTAGGCCTAAACATCCTAACAAACACATTATGCATCATCACAGTAGGCATAACAAGCATCAGGACATTATGCCATACCTGTAAGCATGATCACCATCATATAAATACAGTGGGCATCACATTAGCATAAACGCAGTGTGCCCAAATCGGGGGCACCATACACTGGAACTGGCCCCAGGCCAGCTGGCCTCTCTCAGGGGTTCAAATAAATGCCCTTTGTCCCGCAAAATCAGGGCTGGCTGTCAAAGCAGCAAAAGCAAAGTGCGCAATTGCACAGGCCTAAATGTGGCAGCTGCCCACTACTTCCCGGGCAGCTGTGAAAGTGAGCATGAACCCTCAAGCAAGAGAATGGCGTAAACGTTGCAGCTGCCCACTACTTGCTGGGCAGCTGTGTAATAAAAACAAAGGATGGGCACTCACTGTGCCCTCTAATTTAAAGTGCCAATGTTGCAGCTGCCCACTGTCAGTCAGGGCAGCTGTGACCCTATCACAATGAGGCCTGGTACTATTGGCTCTAATTAACACAATTGTGGCCCCCCTCGTTGGAGTGACCTGCTCCCTTTGCGGGACCGCTCAGGCACTGTGCCTTCACTCGCAATAACAAACTGAGGGCGCCAAGAAATGCCCCAAAGCCCCCCTCCGGGACTTCTAAAAAGAAATTCTCTGCCCAAGGTTTTGCAGCTGCCTACATTATCGCAGGGCAGTTGTGGAAGGTACTGCAGGCACTGGCACTACACGTGCCATGGGGGCACTATTACTGCCCACTGTCAGGCGGGGCAGCTATAGAACTCAGTACCAATAATGCACGCGTTGGAGTTCCCCTCTGGGAGTCTGAAATGACTGGTTCCCCCCCCCCCCCTTTGGGCAGCTGGAGGCTCAGAACACAAATGGGGCGAACAAGCACAACCACCAACCACATGGAGCCCCACTCACCGTGCATCAGACGCACCAACTTAATCTCGTCCTCTCTGCTTTGGTGCCGCTTTTGGCCACCGCAATGCTTTGGGGAACCCCCCTTCACCGGGGCTCCTCGGGGTCACGGCGTTGTGGCAGTGGTAGGGCACCGGCAGTGTGCCTCCTCAGCCCCGCCTCCCAGGGCTTCTTTTCAGCTGTCCCTGTCTTCTCTGGTGGCCCACCGGTCACCCTAGCAGACTCCCAAGTAGAAGGACACATGCAGGGCGCTCCCTACACTATGGGAACCCCACAGATAAAATGAAGCCCCTCTCCTCCTTTCCTGCTGCTCTCCTCCGACCACGGAAGTGGAGGGGGGCAGAAATGGAGCCAGCAAGGCTCTCGTGTTAGGCGGAAGGCTCTGCCCACAGTCAGGCACAGGTTTTGGGATCGGACCATGGCGGGGATTCTTCTGGTGGCGGCAAGGTGCAGGGTGGGCACCCGCCTTAAATAAATACCCAAAAGCGGGGTGGGCTCCAGCTCAAGTTAAAAATAATTTTGAGTAGCGGCCCTAACGCAGTGTGGGCACCTACGGCACTTCTTTGCAAAATGCGGGGTGGGCTCCCGCTTCCCTCCTGAGCACGGGGGAATCCCATCACTGGGGATTCCCTCTTTATGACAGCGCAGCTCAGCTCTGCAGGCACGCACTCTTCTCCTTTGTGGCAGATGCGGGGTGGGCTCACCCCAGAAGGCACAAAATACGGGGGAATCCCCAGGCAGCAGCCCAGAGCTGCAAAAGAAAAATAGAAGCGTTCTTCTAAGCCCTGGGGGAAAGTCTCCAGCCCTCTCCCTAATACAGGGAAAGCGTGCCCAGGGATAAAGTCCAAAGTTCAGGGAAAAGCCCTTCAGGAGGAAGGGGGGGGGGGCAAAGGCTGGGCCCATGCAGGCCAGCTCACAGAGCCCTCCAGCGGGGAGGTAGTCCCTAGTGGCGGTTCCTCCTGGAGCCCAGCAGAAGCAGCAAGCCCCCCTAAGTCAGGAACAGCACAACAAAGCACACTTTCTTGGGGTCACAGCCCCTATATTTCTACACCCTTTTTCCTTTGTGTCACAGCATAGGGCTTGGGGATACCAGTCAGAACTGGTTTTGGGGCAGCTTTGGAGCACTTTGTTTTGCTCAGCTACTCTCTCCTTTGTCAGGTGGGGGCTCAGGGATCAGACACACCACAGGGGGCGGCACCAGCATTGTGGAGGGAAGGCACAGTCCTAGTCAGGTCCCAGATGCAACTCCCTCCCTTCTGCATGCAGATCTCTCTATTCACCACTGGGCTGACTCCCGCTGGCTCCTGGAGCCACCCACACCTCTCTGCTCCTGTCAATCACAAGCTAGACATGCAATTCACATCAGGCAGGCAGACACACAGCACACAGAGATGCCAACGTCTAAAAGTGGCAGTTCTCCACCAATCACCATAAATCTGCGCACACCATTGTGCAGCATTTATTCTCAAGAGTTCATACATGCTGCACTCCTCTCATACCAGGAATTACCATTGACACACATATCCCCCATGCAGTCCTATGGGAGGTCAGGCCAATCGCACCACACGCACTCAGAGCGCGCATGCACTTTACACTGGGCCACAGTGCTAAAGTGCACAGAGGCCAAAAACTACCAATATCAGGTCACAGAAAAGGCAAAAAGTTTAGGGGTGAACCTGCCAAAAGGGCGAAGTCCAACATGTGCCCTTTGAGTCCAGAAGGCCTTCTGAAAATGCCCCTGGTGGATAGAGCTTGTCACTAGGAAATAAACAAGCCGACAATCATTATAATTGGCCCAATAGACCCGGAGGTTTGACCCAGGATTAATCAATAATTCAGGTAGGGACCTTTGTGGGAACTCCTCCCTAGTGGACCACTCGACTCGGGGTGCCATCCCTGTGCTGGTGCATGTATGGAGGACACTGGGACTCCATCCCCAGAGCCCAGAACAAAAGGAAGAGGAACTATGTGGACTGACACTGGCACAGCGAGTCCTGGGACCCCTCACTTGGGCCCCAGAGCAAATACTGACAGAGGCCCAGCACACAGAGGCCCAGCACGTACCTACTGCTCCCACTGCAGCAGAAGCATTATGCAGGCTACACTCTCCGTGGGAGCATAAAAATCGACACTCCTACGGGTGGGAGCAGACTAGGTCCCACGGCTGAAGTAAGTCCTCGCAGGGAGCAGGTGCGCTCTTTGCACCCTCACCATAGCCCCCAAAAAATCACAGACTAGATGCACCTGGGTGCCCAGCAGCCATGGCTATCTAGGATTTAAAAGAAAAATAAGAGAGAAATCATACTCAAAACACAATTATAGTGGGCAAGCACACTCATTAAAATTCACTGCTCCACAGAGTGCGAGCCCAATTATACACTGCAAGGACCCATTCAATACAACCACTGCTATTTGTATTCACAGGCGGGCAGGTGGACCGCCAACAAGACTTTCCTCAGTTGTGGGGATGGGGGCTGCCTAAGTTGCAGCAACCTCCTTCCCAAGAGAATATTTGTAAATTAACCTGTTTCTGGGGTCAGGAAACGTATGACCCCCCAGTTTTATTAGCACTGGATTTAAGCATTCCAAGGCTCGAACATTTGTTCAACAGCATGGGACTACAGCAACCTCTTGTGGTTGTTTCTATGACTGCATTTTATGTGGCCTAAATACTTAAAAGAAAGACTAATGCGTTTGTTATGCTGATTTTCAATGCTTTATTTACGTATATTGCTGACAGTCAATGCAATGCTTAATTGACAATGATGATTGCATTTAAATAGGATTCCTGATTTCTGTGCTACAATGGTGTTTTATAACATATGATTATTGACCTTTCAATATAGTAACCCCTTAAAAAGGGGGAAAGGGATCAACTGACCAGAAGCTTCTTTTTTTTAGTTAGACAACGGTTAGGGTGCACTGATCCAGAGGCTAGCACTGGGCACAAACGTGGCATCCTCAGAACCTGATGGGGAGCAAGATCCTAGGCGTAGATGGCGATAGAGGCAAAACCATGGATGGATTAAAGGACAAGCCCCTGATGATGGCTTACCTCATATTTTAGGGTGGTGACCCCTTCTTGACAAAGCCATTAGGGTTGCCTTATATATTGCTGTGATGATCTTTTGACAAAGCCAATAGGGTTGCCTTATATTTTAATGTGGTGGTCCCTTGACAAAGCCATTACGCCTGCTTTAGTTATAGTGCTTCCTCCCTATATTGTGATGTTCTATCTGGTATGTGTGTGTGTGTGGGGGGGGGGGGTTACTGTGATTTTGGGAGTCATGACCCAGTAGGGGTCAAATATGATTTCTGAATGCCACCAAGGGTACGTCCATCTGTCTGATGAATATATTTGTGACTGGTGAATCATTTATTGAGTGTTATAATTGCTTGCCAGTAAATGTCAATTACTAGCCCACACCACCTTCCTGAGCAGGCCTTGAACTGCTTCTCTGCCATCCTGAAAGAGAGTCTGGTGCTACAATTGGGTGCTTGGTTCCCAGAAAGGCGACAATTGTGGACCTATTACTTTCAAAGGCCTTGCATCCTGCACAATTAACAACTCACTTTCTTACAAGTATGAATAACTACTTACATGAAGTGCCCTTTTCCCCTACATATTCCTGCCCAGAAATTAAATATCTAATGTTTGCTAGGTGTGGTCTATACTTTGAAAATACAATATTCAACGTGAACTACATATTCCAGGATTCAGGTAACGCATTGCCTGCCTTACTAAATAGAATCAAGGGAAAGTTTTACACACAATTTCTATTGATGTATATTAACCCAATATTTGTTCTAACTGCATCCAATATACTCCAGTGTACACATGTAACAGAAAGTTTCCTAAGAAAATAATTAATATGGCGGGATAAGTGCAACTGCAACCAGCTGTGGTAAATGTTGATTGTGTAATCCAGCTGCTAAACACACATAAAAGCCGATCGGATTCCATGGTCGCTCCTATTCAAAACATAAGAGGCATGCTTTGAAAAAGCCCCTCGATGTTAATAGATTTTCAGCTCACCGGGAAATTCATTGACTTTTAGTAACATCGGATATAATTTGTAGCACTTTGTTTCTTGCTTGTACATCGTCAATTGTTCTGAAATGACTGTTATCTTTTTTGTTAGAACTGTGCACTAGAAGCATGTAAAAACCCGCTGTGCCTTAACTGCATTTTCTTGAATAAGCTGTGGGAAACAATGAAGAATTTGTGAGTGAAAATATTGATGCATGGGAAATCTTTAAAGTTAGAGTGTTTGCTTGATAAGCAAAAGCTATATTTTGATGATACTTTTGAGTCCTCCTAGGTACCTTCTTTGGTGGTCAGTTCAGAGTGGTGTATTTCTTTTAGCACTATGTACTGGGATGTATCTCTTAGGATGTGGATACGTGGGTTGTCACATCCAACCAAGGAATGTATTCTCAGGTGGTAGTCAGTAAAGTCAGTAACTTACAGTCTGTGTCTGTTTGGTTCGCTGCCCCCAACCCATGTATCACACTCCAGACATGTATCACCCTGAACCTTTGAAGTATTAATTTTAGTCCATGGCACACTTGTCCCCTCCGGCCATACACACACTGCAGGGCACAGGGGGTACAATTCACCCCCTGTGTACACGGGCTACATTTACCACCTCAGGGGTGGTTTGTGAGGATATGGGGATGGAAAAACCTTTCACACTTTAAAGTTTCCTCCATTTTCCAGCTTTTTGTGAAGTTGGAGGGAAGTGGAGATGATGTCCTGTATATTCAACTTATTATAGTTGGAGGTATGCAAGGTGCTTTCAGGCCTCCATATATCTGTTCATTATTCCCATTCCTAATCTTCAGAAATATAATCCTTCCTTTCATACCTGTAATTGACAACTCTTTATATATTTCATGTTAACTTGTTTTTCTTAAAAATTTATATGCTAAGAACATTACTGATCATGGTTCGTCAATATCTTTACCTATCTGTCCGTACTTGTAGCTTGGTTCCATGGGTTGCATGAGGACTAATACTCTGCCACCTTGCACTGGCACTTCATCACTTGCACCTTTTTATACCACCATTACCCCTTTCCCACATTTCTCACTCCAAATGTTTTGGTTGAACAGACTATGGTAGTGGTCTGGAAATCTTTACCCTCACACCTAGACTTATTGAATAAAATATTACGCTGCCTTTATACTGAATTTCCTAATGTTTTGGTACATTTTGGGGAACAAATGACTAGTGCTATCCTGGTGAATGTATATTTCAAGTGATAATGAAGGCATAACCAGAGGTGCAGCAACAGTGCATTACAGTGCAACACATGCACTATGGAAGTTACTTAGGCCTTCGATTACGAGTGAGGGTGGTCGGACTGACATCGCCTTACTGCAGCTGCCAGGGAACCGCTGTTCCCTGGCAGTGGTGCGGCAGTGTACAGGCAGAAATATGCTTGGCTGGACTGCTGCCACAGTTTTGAATGTTTTTTTTCCTCTGTGATAACTGTGGTAAAGAGGAAACAAAGGGGGCCCCAAAAGGCCCCCCTTTGTGTCTTTATGCCTTTGGATGCACACAGTAGGGCACATGTGCATGCATACCAGTTCCTGCACAGCACGAACTTTACAGTCCATGCCATAAAGAAACAGTTTTTGGCCTTCCCATTACAGTGCCCATTTTCAGGGCACCTCAGTGGGAACATCAAAAACAAAGCCCTCCAGACATGAGGAAACTCTTAACCTCGTGGGCGGCCCGACCACAACTTTGGGGGTGCAGCAGCAGGCTGGACCCTGCGCCGCACCACCAAAGTCGTAATCAGGCCCTTAGTGGATGTTTCCTCTCAGCCAAAATGTACAATGCCAATTCTCTGTGCTTCACAGAATGAGCAAGATGTAGGATTTGAAAGTGAATTGTAAATTGCAAAACTGCTAAGATGTGTAGTAGGGAGTGCATCACATTGGTGTTTTTAAAAGCACCATTGATTGCTGTTGGTATTGCAGATCATATTCTTCAGTAAAGTACTCCATTATCACTCCTCTGAGGAACATTTGCAATATTTGATTTTAAATAATAGCATCTATCAGTCCTTTGCATAGGCACAGATGCAGATTTGACAGCCTTACGGACGGCATTTATTTTCATATATGCTTTCAGCAGAAATGAGCCACTCAATCAATCACAGGAATTCTGATTAAACTTGGTATCAGCATTTGTCATTGTCTGATGTCTTTTACTGCTTCTACAGCTCTTATTTCAGTTTGTTTACTTGAATGGCCACAACTGCGACCTTCATCAATTGTTGATGCATTTTCCCTCCACCACGAGCTTATTTAATTTCCATTTCCATGCAGATAGAGTTATTTCCCATCTTGACATCAAACTTAGCAGCCACTTGGTATTGCCTCAGATTTCAGTGTGGTTTATGCAAACTATGTGACTGATTCACAAAGGTAAATCTACATTTTTGTGTAAGTTTATGCTTTTTTTGTATTCACAAACTACAAATTATTAGTAAGTTTATGACCACATAGACTCCTCAGTGGGGTGGAGAACTCTGCACATAAAAAGATAGTACAGGCCCATATTTTGTATATGTGGTGTTCTTTGTCCCAACTGTGGAGTCTCCACACTCGTAAACATATTGTTAACTAGTAGTTTGTGAATACAAAAAGCCTAAACGTATGCAAAAGTGTAATTTTTCCTTGTGAATCAGTTCCATAGTGTCTGAGTCACAAAGAAATGGGGATTTGTGAACTGTGTAAATTCTAAAGAGCTATCTCACCGAAGAGGAGTTATCTTCCATGGGATGCCACCCTTCTACCTTCAAAAAGGAAACTGATCTGAAAGTAAGGAGCAGTATGCACGACTTTAGGCGGCATATGCACAAAAGCATTTTCCAGTCTGCATCTTCGGCTCCTGAAGCTATAGCTGCAAAGCCACTCCCTCCAAACGGAACGTTCTTCTGGACATAATTGGTTTGGCTGTAAAGAGAACAAACATGGCTCAATGATACTGCCTCCCGAATTTTTGACATCTTAATACCTCCCGACTACTCTATAATCAGAAGTTATAGACTGGATAAAACAGGAGGGGGCATTGCCTGCATTCATCGCTCTAACCTCAGAGTAAAACAATCCGCTTGTACGGTCTTATCCTCCTGTGAACAGCAAGTCTCTTAAATGTGGAACAAAGACAAGAAGGTTTGTGTGCTAAACTCGATCTATCAACATCCTGGTGACAATCTAGTCTTCACAGAGCAAATCATGGAGCACATTAGCTCGAGCTCGGATCAACCCTGTCATATATTCCTCAGAGACTTCAACCTTCATTGGAATGACATAAATGATCCAGTTGTTTATTCCTTTAAGACTTTCATCTCTGACCTCAATTTCTTGCAGCTCTGTAAAGGTCCTACGCACAATAAAGGCACCTCTCTAAACCTCATCATTGCCAAAGACAACTGTATACAAATAGGAAAAATCCTACCCTGTGACTGGTCTGACCATTTTCAAATTCCCTTACCCATGCTAGACAAGGGACTGGGTAGACAGGGACAACCTCTTAAAGCGAAGCAATGACTCTCAATATGAGAGACCTCGACATTAGTTTGATAACCTCAATCACTTAAAATAGACTACAGCCACCCCCCATATAACCAACCTTGTTGATCTTTCGGAGCATTAAATTAACACTTTTTCTAACATCCTTGACTCTGTTGCTCTGAAACAGCTCAAAAGGATCCCCCTCAAACTCTCTAAACCATGGTTTAATGGTGCCCTAAATGACAAACAGCGCAATCTAAGACTATCAGAGAGACTCTGGAGAAACTCACCTTCCACCACAAATCTCTCTATACTGAGGAAAATGAGAAGCATTTACAACAAACACATACCCTTGGCGAAAATCGATCATTTCAGACTTCAACTGGATGGAGCCAAAAACAGACCAAAAAAACTCTTTGAAATCATTAAGAAACAATCCAAACAATCCTCTAACCAGAGCTCGACTCCGTTATCCCTGCTCCCCAGTGGTGATGATTTTACAGCTCACTTCGCTGAAAAAACAATGAAAATTGAGCTGGAGCACGAACAGGTCATCTTAAGACTTTACAAATTCAGAGAGAGTACCTTAGCAGGTATCTCAGAGAGAAAGAACTTTGTTTGGTCCTTGAAGATGACTTTTAATTTTGCTGGAAAATGCAAAAATGCATAAGCGCCATTGGCCTGAAATAAAGATATCAATTGGCGAAGATGCCAGCGGCGATCAACTGTTTCTGAACAAAAGTCAGGCCGAGCAAAGAATTGGCAGTTCTTGGCCATTCACTTCTTATTTGGTCTGGCTAAATCAAACATTCTTTCACGAGCAAGGAAGTTATTAAAGCAGACGAGGATGGCACGAGGATAGGCATTGTTGCTACTAGATGAGGATTGTTTTTTATGAAACGGAAACCTGTGCGCTCGTTGTGTTTCAAGGTTCCAGTCCCATTGCGCGACTTCTGGAAAGGCCTCATTGAAAAGGTCTACTATGAACTGCCTTACATCCTCGCCTTCTTTATTTTCATCAATGCCTAAAATTCACAGATTATTCCTTCTTGCTCAATTCTCTAAATCAGAAAGTTTCCAGAGAATATCCTTGCGCTGCTCTTTTATTTCCGTTGCAAGATCCTTCTGAGCTGCTGCAGCATCCTCTAAAGCCTAGATCCGCTCTTCAGCTTCGGCGACCCTTGCAGAAGTGTCCGTACATGTTTTAACAGCACGCCAAAGAGAATTCTGCATTTTACGACACGCACCTTGTGTGCGCATATTGAATGGATTAGATCATTCTTACATCAGCGCACCCAGGCGGTTCATCTGTCTACCTTTGTGGCACCACAAACCAGTCTGACCTGCGGAGTCCCTCAGGGCCCTGCCTTATCGCCCCTCTTGTTCAACATCTACATGCAGCCTCTGATTGCTTCCCTCCGTAATAGCCCAGTTACCATCTTTAATTACGCAGATGATCTCCAGCTGGTTTTTAATTTTGATTCCATCACTACACCCTGCGCTAATATTCAATCTACCATGCTTTCCAATAGCGAGTGGATGTACCATAGCCAGCTGAAGTTAAACTCCGATAAAACGGATCTTGTATTAACCAGGGGACTTGCCAACCCCTGGAATGCTAGCTTCTGGCCTTCTTCTCTGGGCATCCCTTCCCTTCCTGCTGACTCTGTGAAAAGTCTCGGCGTTATCATCTGCAAAGACCTCTCAATGAATCCACAGATCAGTGCTGTCACCTCGGCCTGCTTTTCCCATCTTCGCAGGATCCGTAAAATCTGTAGGTTTCTGTTCACGGAGGCTCTCACATTGGTCATTATAGCCTTGATTACATCTCGCATTGACTATGCCAAAGCTCTTCATGCTGGCATTCCTGCCTACCAATTGCACCGTTTGCAACTTGTGCAAAATCAGGCAGCCGGGTTAATCTTTTGCCAGCCTAAACATTCACATGTCTCCTCGCTACTGAAAGAACTTCATTGGCTGTCGGTCACCATGCGGTGTATCTTTAAACTTGGCTGCACCACTTTTAAGGCGCTATATGATCAAGGTCCTGCTTTTGTAGCTCTATAATCCGCCGATATACCCCTTCCCGTGAGTTGCGCTCATCCCATCATAACCTGCTCACCATTCCAGCGGTCAAGCGTAAAAAGCATGGTGGCCTCCGCTTTGCATTTTTGGCCCTCATTCCTGAGCGAACTCAGACTCTCTCCCAGTTACGCTCTCTTTAGGCCCTCACTTAAAACTCATCTTTTCCGGCAGGCCTTTGTGTAATGCTGCACCCTTCTTTTTCCCTTTTGTCTCTAGGGCCATGAAATCGCCTGGTGTCCGTGCTCTGAATAAATGCTTTTACCATACCATTTACCATATTCTCCTGCCTTGTTGCTTCCCGATGCATAATAATGGTTTGGTAAATTGTTATAAGAGACACCTCTTCAATAGCTTCTGTTAGAGCGCCCTGAGAGTTATCATCTGGAACTCGCTTATTTGTTGCGGAATCTTCTTCTGATAGAGTATTATACGCACTCATGTCAGTAATTGATGCCCATGCTTTAGCACCCGGAGCCTTGCGAACTGTGTCAATAAAGTCAGCTGCATTTAAATCCTTCGAGGCCTCACTGAGACGGCAGTCACCGGCTTCACTATCATAATCAGACCATTGAAGTTCGGCATCCTCCCCCGATAGCGAATGATCTGAGACAGATTAAAATTTGTCAGTTGCCTCACTAACCTCTGAGCCCCTTGTGTCCAAGAGATGCTCTGCCGAAGAACCATCAGAGTGAGGGGGGATTGAATTGACACTCGGTTCCAAGGCAGGAGTAACTTGATTAGCAGCCTGGACTGCATTTCCCAGAATGCATTGGGTGGTAGAATATAGCGAACTGGCAGGACCTAGATTTGAAATCTTCTCTGATAAGTCCTCCGACTGTTTATTGGGATCAGGGAGCTCGGTGTTCTGTAGTGAGCTATCCATAATAATTTGCTCAGCTGACTGAGAAATTTCAATGCCCGTCTGCGGCCAGCGTCAGTAACAGTCATGTCTATACCAGAAGCTGTAGCTGGTTGCTGTACTACGGCAATTTGCAGCAGCTCAGGAATCAAGGTGACCATAGCCAGAGCCCCCTCCTTACCACAGAGTCTTTCATGGCTTTCACTCCTTTTACAGCGGGCTGCATCTTCTCGGTACCTCCCTGACCGCGTTGTGGAGCTGCTGCCTTCTCCTTTGATCCGAGTCGATCAAAAAGCTCCAATAGCGTCTTCCCCTTCTTCGAGACTGTGCCGGCACCGGCAAATGGTGAAGGAGGTGGAGGACTTTTCGCGGCAACCGCTGCACGTCCTTTCTTACTTGGGACCGTGGAAGCCTTTAGTTCGGCTTCTTGATTAGCTGGAGCGGAGCCGCGGGACTTCATAGCTGCGGCGGCCGCCGCCTTTGATAAAACTTTAGGTGGCATATTGAAAAATGAAGTCCCAGTCATGGTCATGGTCCCAGTCGAGGTCACGGAATCACGTCACAGGCAGTTAATCCAGTGAGTTTGTAGCTCCACCCGGGACGCCGACCCAGGTGTGCGGAGACCAGAGTAATGAGGTGCCCGCCAGATCCAGAGCAGCTTAACGGCGAGCCCTGACCTCACGGAATCCAGACGAGAGGTAAGCGCCATAAGAAGGGGACTCAAACTTGTTAAGATATTCTCAAAAAAGAATTACTGGGATGGAAATGCAGATAATCAGCCAGGGGGGCAGCCAAGGAACAGAGGAGCTGACCACCAGCTTACTCGGCCGAGATCACGGCCGCCATCTTGCTTATTCAACTGGGATGGGAACAAAAAAATTATTTTTGGGGGGGGGAATTTGTAAAGTCTTAAGATGACTTGTTTGTTCTATATTCTATCTTAGTATTCTTATTTTTTCTGATGGTAGGGTCATCTGTAATGTTCAGACACGGGGGACCACGGACATAGCAGAGCATGGGTGCTCACCAACTTAACCATCATAAGGACCATGGTCCTGCTGCTCCATATAGGGGGTGAAGGGTGTGGGGGCGAGGGGGTGGGGGTGTGTGTGTACTGGGGTTGGGTGGGGGGTGGTGTTTTGGTGGTGGGTGATGGTCAGGAGACAGGTTGTTTCTACAGGAACATGTTTGATTTAAAAAAAAATTGCTATATATTATGCCAATTGTATTCTTGTGCAAATGTACCCTTAGAGGATTACATTTTTTGCTCGATTAGCAAAGTGGTTTTTCAGTACTGTTGGCTTTTGATAATTCCTAATGGGGGGGGATAGGCTAAGATGTGCGACCTGGAATATCTGTGGACTGAAAGACCCTAAAAAACGCAGGATTTTCCATAAAATGCTTCAAAATATGCAGGTAGACTTAATCTGCCTGCAGGAAACCCATATTCCCTGGAGTGGTCCAGGATGTCTAAGTTTTCTGGGTATGATTTAGTTGCCTGCACTCGCCAAACATCTAAAATTAGGGGTGTAGCTATCCTGTTAAAAATAAGGGTTGGGCTGGTTAAAAGGGTCAAAGATAATAACTGTGGTAGATGGGTTGTTCTGGAAGCATTGGTAAATAATCGCTCTTTTTCCATATGTTCGATCTATGCTCCTTACCTTGATGACCGCCAAGTGTTCAGGAATCTAAATATGGAACTAGCTGGATGGTCTCATCCAATTTTGTTGTGTGGCGATTTCATATTGACATTTCCAGTCAAATCAATATATTAATGCAACATGGTTATGTAGGTCGGAAACCCCAAGTTTTTAAGGCCCTCAAGACCCTTGTTGTGGAACATGGCTTGATTGATGTGTGCCATCATTATTATCAAGATAAGGATGGCTATACATTCTATTCTATTCCGCATAATAAAATGGTGAGTCTTGACTATTTTTTTTGTCTGACCAATCGGTCGGAACTGCAAAGATTGAAGTCCCTCCTAGGACCATATCTGACCACAATCCGTTAATTGTTAATCTTGCATGGAATCGCCCTTTCAATCAGATTAGATCATGGACTTTTGAAAGGAAACTGCCCTTAGATGAGCAGTATCAGGAACAGATGACTGCCTGGATTGCAGAATTTTTTTATATTAATAGGGCCACAGCTTCCGGTTGTATTGTCTGGGACACATTCAAAGCTGCCTTACACGGAGAAAACTAAAAGATTTGCATATTTCAGGGGGAAGAAAGCGCAGCAGGAAACTAAATCTAGATTAGAAGCGCTTCAACAAGCAAAACTCGATCTAAGTACTAATATCCGGTTGGGACAAGATGTCGCTAGTAGTAAGAAAATGGTCGCAATTGCAAAGTCTAATCTTATTGAACCACTGTATAAATATCTTGCAGTTAAATATACACAGTTCCGAACCTTAATGTATGAGTTTGGGGAGAACTCAGGCAAGGTCTTAGCAAAGAGACTTCAGCAAAAAGCCACGGCCAATCGGATTATTCGAGTTATTGACCAGTCTGGTACAGTTCAGGAAACTCCTAGTGGTGTTTTGAATGCCTTTGTGCATTTTTATTCGAGTTTATACACAGAAGATCCTACGATCATTTTTCAACAACAAATTAGCATGGATCAATTTTTTCATTCTTCGGATACTCTGAGGGTTACAGCAGAGCAAAATAAAGCCTTGTCCGCTCCTATCAGCTGGGAGGAGGTTGAAACTGCCATAAAATCTCTTTCTAATGGTAAAGAAGCAGGCCCTGACCTCATTCATTTAGAATTTTATAAGACCTTTTCAACAGTAGTCAAGCAAGAAATTCTAGATGTTTTTAAGGCGGCACAAGTTGGGATTGTGCCTGATTCTTGGTGACGGACGATAATTGTCCTTTTCAAGAAAAAAGGCAAAGATGAGTTGAACCCCGCATCGTACCGGCCAATAGCACTTATCAACACCGATAGTAAAATTTACTCCTGGATTTTAGCTTTTAGGTTAGTTCAAGTCATTGTTCCATTGGTTTCGCCCCGCCAACAAGGGTTTATCCCCAGCAGAGACACAACTGATCATATCCAGCGTGTCATTGCTTTGCTTGATTGGGCTAAGGCCACTAGCTCTCCTCTTGGGGTGATCCTGTTGGACGCCGAAAAGGCGTTCAACAGGGTCTCCTGGGGATACATGTGGGGTGTACTACGTTGGAAGGGATTTTCTGTGAACTTGGTGGCACAAGCTTCTTTCTACGGTAGCAAAATCAACATAGCCGCCAATGCCCCTAGGGAAATTTTTAAAATTGTTAAGTCAATCATTTCCCCCCCTGCAGAATGCCCCTCTACGGACGATGCCCAAAACCGTTGCAATGATTTAGCTGCTTTCTTTTCTGGTAAAATCCAGACTATATACTCCTCCTTTGGGATTGTCAATAACGATTTGGTACCCCCTACTCCCACAGTCCCTGAGGGTTCTGCCCCCTGTAGGCTGGACACAATCCCACTCTTGGATATTCCAGTCCTAGATAAACTTATTTCCAAAACTACCTCTGGCTCCCCTAATGACCCTGCACCCCCTCAGACCCTCAGCAAAGCTATGGACATGATTCGCCCGGTCATATTGGACGTGCTCAACACCTCCATCTCCTCTAAAGTCGTACCTCCTTCATGGAAATGTGCGATGGTGAGGGCTTTGTTGAAGAAGCCCAATCTTGACCAGTCCAACTTGGCGAATTACCGTCCTGTCTCCTTGCTTCCCTGGCTAAGCAAACTGCTGGAGAGGCACGTAAATAACACCTTGATGAGCTATTTGGAATCAAATAGCCTTCTACGTGCCTCCCAGACAGGGTTTCGCCCTTTACATGGGACTGAAACCGCCCTTCTGGCGGTAACAGAGGAGGCAAGAGCAGTTTTAGACCGGGGAGGAAAAGTCGCCATTATCTTATTAGACCTCAGCGCCGCGTTCGACACGGTAAACCAGGTCACGCTACTACAACGTCTGGCGGACATGGGCGTGTCGGGCGCGGCCCTGGAATGGCTGACTTTCTTCCTGGCTGACCGCTTTTTCCAGGTTTTCGAGGGCGAGGTGGTGTCGCCTAAACACCCACTCAGGTGTGGGGTTCCTCAGGGCTCATCCCTGAGCCCCACCCTGTTTAACACCTACATGGAACCCCTAGACAGGATAGTCCAACCCTTCGGTGTGCGTATTGTCACCTACGCAGACGATACCCAACTGGTGGTCTCGTTAGACCACTCGGAGGGATCGTCCAACACCTTAGGCCCCTGTCTAGAGGCTGTTGCCAGATGGATGCAATCTTCCTGTTTAAAGATAAATGGGGAGAAGACAGATGTCATGCTATTGGGTAATCCTTCGCCCTCTGTCTTCGCATCCATCTGGCCACCATGTTTGGGTCCACCTCCTGCCCCCAAGCCCCAAATAAAAAGCTTGGGGATCTGGCTTGACACCGCCTTGAACTTCTCAGCCCAGGCCATAAAAACAGCCGCCACCTGTTTTGGATTGATGAGGATGCTGCGGAAGGTGCTCCCTCTGCTTCCATTTCAAGCAAGGAGGATCCTGGTCCAGGCCCTCGTACTATCTCGCCTGGACTATGGGAATGCCCTCTATATGGGAGCCCCATCCTTTGTCACCCAGAAGCTCCAAGTCGCCCAAAACAGTGCGGCCCGGCTGCTCTACAATCTCCCTCGCTGGCAGTCAGCAAGGAATGCCCTAAGGGAACTTCACTGGCTCCCCATAGCGGCCAGAGTTCAATTCAAGGCCATGTGTATTCTACACAAAGCCTTCTATCGCCAAGGCCCTGCAATCTTACAGCCCCTGGTCACTCCCTATGTTCCACCCCGCGCCCTCCGATCCGGGACCCTCCAATTGGCTACCTTGACCAGAATCAAGAAAGCCCGCTGGGGAGGCCGCTCTTTTTCACACACTGCGGCTAAACTTTGGAATACTCTTCCTTTACCCCTGCGAGAAACCACTAATCATCTCGCCTTCAGGAAAGCTCTGAAAACTCACTTGTATGCTAAACTCTGCTTATCTGCCCGAGCCTGCGTTAACTAAGCTTTCAGTCACAAGCGCTACGAGGCCTCCGGGTAGATAGCGCTATATAAGTGCAATTTTCATTTCATTTCATTTCAACTTTATTCATGCCCTCCAAGCTCTATATCTAGCTCCATCTGCCGCAATCCGCATTTCAGGGAAGGAGTCAGAGTATTTTTCCATTAGTAGGGGGACTAGACAAGGCTGCCCCTGCTCTCCCCTTCTTTTCGCCTTGTTTATCGATCCCTTCCTCAGTATGATTGAAAGGTCCCAGGCCATTTGTCCTGTCAGGGTTCAGGGAGTTGATTATAAGGCATTTGCATATGCTGACGATATTGTAGTACTAACTGACAATATCGCTGTATCGTTTGCTGCATTAGAGACTCTTGCGGGGCTATTGGGTGCTATCTCTGGCTATAAGCTAAACGTCACAAAGACGCAAATCGTACAATCAATAACTATGCCCCTTCCACAGTTGTCTATAGTTCCAGAGGCTACATATTTAGGTGTTCAAATCTCGGCTAATGTAGATCAGATCCCTGATTTGAATTACTCCCCCATAATTGCTTCACTTCATACCAAGTTAGAGAGATTGGATCATCTACATCTCTCTTTATTTGGTCGCTGTAATATCTTAAAGATGTTTGTCCTTTAGAAATTTCTATACCTTTTTAGATCTATTCCACTTTTAATTCCTAAGGCAACATTAATAAGAGCAGAAAGGATATGCCAACGATTCTTGTGGGGTTATCGTAAACCAAGAAGGGCGGCAAAATGGACTTGTCTACCGCGCGAGCATGGCGGTTGGACAGTTCCGAATCTGTTATATTATTACTGGGCTGCTTTGCTACAGCATTTTGGCGTCCCTCTGTTGGGAGACTCAGTTGTGATTGCCCTGCATATGTCTCCCTCAATATATGCAATATCGCTTGGCGATGCTACCAAAGGAGTCTTAACCCGGGTTCTCGAACCAAGCTATTTAAAAAAAACTAAATTTAAGGTCTGTTGGGCCCTATTCTCGGTTTGGCAAAAAAATTGTCGCTATTGTCATATTTCAAAGTTTAATTATTACACTCCATTCAATACTCCAGGATTATTTCCTCCAATATTTCAAGAATGTGTGATTATTCAATGGAACTCTGCTGATTTGAAGGAAATTGGGGATCTGGCCCAGTTAGGTCAGATGGCTTCATTCTCTTATTTGAAAGAGAAGTTTTATTTATAATCTAATCATTTTTTAAAATATTTACAGCTCAGAAGTTTCCTCGACAAGAATCTCCCAAGCAATCCTAATATGTTTTATAAGATCATTATGGTGGAATTAATATTAAGAAAATCCAATATAGGGGCACTATATCAGTGTCTTATCTCTCAACTCCCAGATGACTTAGAGGCTCAGACTAGTAAATGGGCGGGTCAATTCTGGGTCTTATCTGTAGATCTAAAATCTTCATTGGAATTAGCCAGGTTTGTCTTGGTCTCAGGTACGCTCGGTACTCAAATTTATATGACAATGTTTAATCTCTACCATACTCCTGTCAAATTAGCTAGCTGGGGGGTTGCCAGAGGTGCTAAAGGATCTTCTTGTGCTAGATGTAAACTTTTTTCTGCAGATTCTGTTCACATGTTTTATGCATGTCCTGAGTTAAGTTCTTTTATAAACGAAAGTGAAGCCTTTATTAATCAGGTAATTGAAACCCCTGTTAAGATCTCAGCGGAGTTAATAATAATGGGCTACGAACATTCAATGGTCTCTGAAAGAACAAGATATATTCATGCTTTTTTGTTTATTGCAATGGCCATGATCAGACTCTGTATTACGTCACAGTGGCTTAGTGCTGAACCCCCCATTTTCTGTCATTGGAAGGCTAGGATGCTTGCATGGCATACATTGGAGACGTCGGTCCAGGAGTTGAGAGAGAGTAGAAGGTGTTTAATTGCCTCTAAGAACTGGGCACCATTTGAGCGTTGGCTTTCCAACTAAATTTTATTTTACTGTATTGTATCATTTTCCTGTGTACATTCTATGTCTAATGCTCTCCTGCCACCATGTGTTCTTTAAATAAAAAATTTAAAAAAAAGTAAAAAAATACAAATAAAATTGAGCTGGAGCTATTACACACTACCCCAACTTTGCTATCCAAGATACTGCCGGCAGGATCAGAAGAGGGGGCAGAACCCAAAACAATACACTCGCCTATGGACCTCAAAAACAACGCCACTTGGAGCAGTTTTCTCCTACCAGACGACACTGAGTTACTTTGCAACATGGCATCCATCGAACCCTCAAACAATTTTGGTAATCCTCTCCCCGCCAAGCTCTATAAAGATTTCATCTCGGCAGTTCTCCCTCTTTGGTCCAGGATCATTCATTAATCCCTCTTACAGGGAAAGATTCCAGACTGCCTAAAAGTTGGTCAAGTTACTCCCATTCCAAAAAAGCCCAATGCGGACTTATCAGATCCAAACACCTTCCGACCTATCACCAGCAGCATGACTCTAACAAAATTGCTTGAAAAATGCGTTCACTCGCAGCTATGCAAACATATTGAGAAATATCAACTCCTGGATTCCCATCAGTCAGGATTCAAAGCAGGGCACAGCACTGAAACAGCACTAACTCACATTGTTGATGACGGTCTGAGAGCCCTCGACTGAAATGTTCTTTGCCTTCTGATCCTTCTAGACCTGTCCTCAGCCTTCGATACCATCAAAAACAAAAACTTGATTGATCTCCTACAACATTGGATGGGATTGTCGGGCCTGGTCCTAAACTGGTTTTCCTCCTTCCTTTACAAAAGCACGCAAAGGATCAAAGTTAATCATGCCCTGGCTTCCAGTACCCCTGTCCTTATTGGAGTCCCTCAAGATTCTACGCTCTCGCCCACTCTTTTCAACCTATTTATGGAACCTCTTGCGGCATTTTGAACTCTGCCAACATCCAACACCACATGTATGCGGATGACATGCAATTGTACCTGAAGATCTCCTCGCAAGAGGACATAAAAATGTTAAACACTGCACTTGCCCAAACTCAACAATGGCTAGCTCAGAACCATCCCCTCAGCTCCTACCCTAGACTGGATTAAACACCTAACTGCTCTGAACTGCACTCCTGACATTGTAGACTCTGTCAAATCTTTAGGCATCTCCTTGGATAAACACGTAAACATGTAGGCACACATCAGTGAGACTACTAGGGGAGCCAATTCCCAACTCAACACACTGAAGAAAATCAAACCATTCCACCCTCCCGAAGACCTCAGACCGACGGTTACAACCCCTGATTATGCCAAGATTGGAATACAGTCTGGTGACTCTCGCAGGACTTCCCAAAGCTAGTCTGGCCCTCTCCGAGCTACATTAAATGCATCAGCCAGGCTTTTAACGGGTTCTAGGAAATATGATCACATTTCACCCGACCTTTTGCAGCTAAACTGGGGATCTATTGAAGCAAGAATACGACTCAAGATAGCCTGTCTGACTCATAAAGCCATACACTACAATACCACATAGTATCTAGCTAATAAACTTGAACTATCGGGCTCCAACAGGAACCTCAGAAGTACATCCACCCTTCTCCTGAAACCTCCAAGATTCAAAAAGAAAAGATCGTACAACCGTGCGTTCTCCGGTCTTGCTCCAAGAAATTGGAACTCCTTGCCAGCAGAGATCGGCTCATATTCTACCACTACTTCCTTTAAAAAATTGGTTAAAAGACTACTAATGAATAGACGTTAGCGAGCTGATCATGTTAGTGTGTTCTGTTAATAACCAAAATCTTGAAATATTTCTCACTGATGTTCCATGACATATTTTTCCCTTCTTTTTGTTCTGACCCTAGACAGCCCCTTTAACTGCATCAACTGTTGATTGTACAATGTTTTTTACTTGTAGCGCTAAATTGCACCAACGATTCTAATGTAATACCTTCCTTATGTTCTGTATAATTGCTGACTACAATGCTGTACAGCTCTCTGATACCCCCTTGTGTCTTGTTCGTGCTCTGTAAAACTTTCAAAATAAATAAATAAAATAAATAAACAAAAGTTGTAACTGAGATCTCATATAACATATATAGTCGATCTGTTGGAATAAGTAAATACCTCACATTCGTAAATTTCGATCATCATTTGTCAAATATGCAACCATATTCCCCATTAATTATTTGAGGGGACTTCAACACTACTTTTGAACCTTTAGTTTTCATAAATTCTGTAACAGACTCCAGAGATGTGGCTAGAGGTGTATATTGTTTGGATATAGACCTCCTCTAAAGATTGTCCTCCTCTCCTATTCAACTTAAGTCCTTTACATCGAAATATGGTTTATGTGCATGCAATGGGTGATCTATTTCAGATAGCCACCGTGAATATACATTTCATACAGAGGGGAGCCAAAGCAGGATAAATTATATATTATTAGAATTGGAGATATGGCATGCTGTGTATGAGTTTTGTGTTCTTACTAAACCTGGTAGTGACCACCATCCTATATTTTTTATCTCTTAGGATCAGTCTCTTTACTAGCAAATCCAATACTTCTTGAAGATCACAGATTGCGCTAGCTTTAGGTAATAATAGAAGATCTGTCAAGTGGTCAAAACTATCTTCTAAACTGGATAGAATGATCAAAATCTATGATTCAATTCAACTCCCAGTCCTGAGATTGATAATTCTTTTTGAGATGAAGCCTTTCTGGAGATTCATCTCATATTGTTTAGTATGCTATAATCTCCATGTTCAGATGAAGTCAAAAGGTCACAATCTATAAATTCTAAAATGTCTCCCATATTTTATGCCAACATGAGGATGGTTTGATCAGAATTAATTAAGGCTGTTAAGTTGGCTGATATCAGGAAGATTATGGAAACTAGAGTGTGTTATAAGAAATTGCTCTTCAACTCTAAACATAATTGGATATACTCAAAGTAGGAGGCCATTTTGGTGGTAGCTAAAACCAGAAATGCAGGAGTTTTTTGGAACATGGTAGTTCATGAGAGTGCATTATTCATAGCACTTACGACATCAGCAAGGAAGTATATATATGCTTCTGTGCTATAATTCAGAATTTTCCATGATTCCATTTTTTTCATAGTTACATATGAAATGTATTCATTTCGCACATATCTTTATAGTATTTTACTACTTTTAAAATATTGATTTAAATGCCTAATTAAGTTATTGTTATTTTAAGTGATTATTTGCATTGTACGCCCTGATCTGTATGAGTAATATTCATTTTCATTCTTATATATTGCTATTTTATATATGTACATGTTTTATGAGGTAATAACCCTGCAATTATCATTATGAATGAATGAATTTTCCAGTCACAACCCTGCGATTAGTAAAATTACAGGTTCATGGTTGAAAATGGTTTTACCATGTATTAAACCATTTTGTGATTTGCCAAATTCTTTTTAAATTTCAAAAGGGGTTTAATGACTCATTTCAAATCACAAATATGATCGGCATGAAATCCAAATTGCAATTTGCAATTAGATTTATCAAAGGTTGGCAAGCTCAAATTGATTACACAACCATTAACTTGCTACAGATCGACTTGTATGGTGCCCGTAATGAAAATTGGTAAGAGCAATTCTTTGTTAAGTATGTCCTTACAGTGACAATGCCCTAAAAGCTACAGTGAAAATAGTAGGGTGAGCTGTTCTATAGGAATTAATTGGGATACTTTATTAAAGTTTATGAAGTTATCTACGCCCAGGAACCAGATAAAAATTAACTCTTGTGATTTTTTAAATATTTTTTATTTAGCAATCCAATTCTTTGGTAAAGTCCAATTTGTAACACATATTTTACTAACATTACTTTTATAAGTTATCTTTAGCTTGCCTACAGCCTCTAGAAATCCATTTTCCAGAGCTTCCAACTGTTACCCTGAAGCTGAATAGCTCTTTGATTAGATGTGAATTGGCTCCCAGAAATGAAATACCTCATTGACTGTAGGGATACACTGACATGCCCCTGACAGGATGACCATCTGGGCATAGGAACTTAATTATATTCAGAGGCCTGTCCTGCTACAGTTAAGGGTAGCTCACACCGGGGCCTGCCCCCTCTATTGTTATTCTATCCAGCTAGGGACCAATTGTAGTGGGAGAGAAGCAGCCCCAGAACTAGCATGGAGTGACCATAGTGGAATATCTGCTCATTTTACTGGGTACAGTAGCTGTGCACAAGGGAATAGTGGTTCTTCTATGTTGGATTTAGAAAGAGAGAGGTACTCTAAGAATGTCTGCAGCAGGGCCCCAGGAACTGCTGCAAATGTGGGTAGGGTTACCCTGGAAATTCTTTTTCCTATTGCTTAGGAAAGGGCCAGGATTTACCCCCAGCCACAGGCCAGTGCTACCCCTGGGCACCATCTGAAGAACACTGCTGAATCTGTATAAGACAGAAGCACTTCATGTGCTATTTTGCCATGTGAGGAGCACCCGAAGGACTGGGCTCTCTCCCATGTCTATCCAGGACAATGAACTGTCAGTTAGCTGACCTCCTCTTAAGCAACAGGAATGCAAAAGCTTCAAGTAGACCACATTCCTAAAAGAGCCCAGCTGACCAGTGTCAACTTCAACTAGACCTTCCCTCAACCATGCTGGTGACTTCTGGTGGAGTGAGGCCTGACCCCAAGTGCCGTTCTTGAGGGCCTAGAACCCTCGGGTGTTGGAGTGTCCTTTTCCTGCACAAGCAGCAGAAGCTGGCACTTAGGAACTTTTTGCCAACTTTCTGCCTGGAGAACCAACGGAGACTAGGGTTGCCAACAAAACTGCGTTCATCAATGACAAATTGCTGGTTGGCCTCAACTTGCTGACTATTCCTGGTGAAGAAAATTTGACTTCCAGAAATGTTTCTAAGTCCAAACACAGAGAGCTTTGCCGAAACAAATGCAAAGCTGAATCCCATCGATGTTGAGGCCTTCAGTAATCACCCACTAAGAGCTTTCCTGCTTTTGTTGATGACTGCACTGGGACCTCTTGCTTCAGCAACCCACTGCTCCCAACTTCAGATCCACCTTGCAGATTGCGCCACTGACACCTCATCTACAGCTTTTCTCTATAAAAGCTTTAAATTCGAAGGGAACTTTTTAAACTAGACCACCCTGCCTCCTGTATGTGATTTATGCTCCATCGCAGTAAGCCTCTGAGCTTATCGTTGTTCCAGCCGAGAGCGATGAGTTGCCCGCACTTGGAGCTTGATGCCTTTTGTGACTATTTTTATTTCAAAAATTTGAAAAATCATACCATCTGTTCCCCTTGGATTATTGTTGCTTTGGTGTCGTATTTATCATGAAATATATTCTCTATTGATACAACTTGGAGTAAGGGTTTCATTGTGTTGTGATTTTAACATTTTAACTATTTTGGTACTTCTATATGCTTTACATATTTTCTTAAAATAATCCTGTTTACTTTGTGACATATCTACCAGGGGTTGAGTTGAGATTTAAATTACTGAAACCTTTATTGGACATCACAAAAGTAGTGCAAATATTACTTGTGGTTGACTACCATCCATCCTAAATAAAGCACTTTCTCACACTAATACAATCACAAGGTTAGATTTTGATACTGTCCTCAGAAAATGTATTTCTGTCAAGAGAGAACATAGATTGCTTTACAATATAACAATCGACTTGGTTGATCAGAAATTAAAATGATTAAAAGTTAACAGTCTGATCATTCAAGAATAATTTGTTGATAAGAAATAATGCTGGAAGCTTCAACATAACAGATAACATGGAAACCCCAACCAAACGTTACCCATTGCATTACACCTAGCATTTCATGTATTTGCTCACTATTAAGAATGGCATTGATAAAAGATATTGAATGCAAAAATAAATGTGCTCCCCCCCCACACAAATATCTCCTAGAACCCCAAAATATTACAGATTATATAGGTTGGCATCACATATTGTTCAAGGCAAGAGTAAGAACCATTGCAAACATCCTTAGGTCTGGGTTTAATATAGCAAACATAATGTCTCCAAGCCACAGTACATTGAATATATGAAATAATGAATGGACAGTAATCATAAACTTACCATACAAAGCCAGATGTTTTTGCTTTGTTAGTTTTTGGTAGAGGTAGGTATAGCAACGATGATAGTGCTGCTATTTGGGGGTGATTGATGGTAGTATTAGTGGTGCTAATATTGGTGATATTAGAGGTGGTCCTACTGGCAGTATTGGTTGCGGTATTTTCAGTTGTGCTGTTGGTGTCTCATGGTGGTATTGATATTGTTGGTAGTAGTTTTAGACGTATTGTAGTAGTGGTATTAGTAGTATTGATGTGATTGGTAGTTGTGACTCTGTTGCTGTGATTTTTGGGGTTGTGCTATTGAAGGAGTGTTGTATTAGATGCGTGATATGGGATTGTGGTATCACTAGTAGTATCATAGTGTTGGTGGCGGTACTGGTGATACGGGTAAAGTTGGTGATAGTATTGGTGGTGGTATTAGTGGTATTTGTAGTGGTATTGTTATTAGTTGCTTCTGTAATAGTGGTGGCACTGATGCTATTGGTGGTGAAATTGCAGTGGCATTGGTTGTGTTGGTAGTGGTGATATTGGTGGTATTGATGCTGTGATTGATGTCTGGTGGAAGTGAAATTTGTGGAATATGTAGTGGTTGCATTGGTATTTATGGAGTTGTTATTATTAGTGGTGGTTATTGGTAGAGGTAAGTATGCACCTACCACTAGCAATAAGGCCACCCAAGCAATAAAAGTTCCAGACAAGGTCTCAATACATTAGTCCCTGGCTCACCCCTTGGTAGCTGACTGCGAGCAGGCAGGCTTAACTTAGGAGACAGGTATGTAAAGCATTTAAATACACCAATACATTAAATAATTAAGCCACAACACACAATAAAATCCCATACCAATTTATAGAAATAGGAAATATTTTTATCTTTACAATGATAGCAAAAATGACAAAAATCCAATATAGGGAACCAGAGATATAAATGTTTTTAAAGAATAACTTTATAGTGCTTAAAGCATATAGCGGCAACCTGAGACATCTGGTCGTGCACGACCAGGACAAGGACAAAGTTTGAGGCCGGCCAAGATGGAGCCCTAGTCTGATGTACTTAGCGGGACACCCTGGTCAAAATTTTGACTTTGGGCTTAGATACCTTTTTCTGGAGGATTTTCTCTCAATGTCATGCAGTCCCCTCCAGCAGGTCGATTCTTATGCAACGTTGTTGCATTGCTTTTCCATGATGCCCTTGTCAAATCCTGGAAATCTATAGCTCCGAAACTTTCAGCGGTACGAATCCTGACCGGGTCGCAGTTGTAGGTAGTCAGCTCGAGTATTTACTTTGTGCAGGTCCACTTACGGAGTTTTTTCCAATAGTTCCTGCAAACTCCTCGAACTTCTTCCTGAAGTTCCTCTTGATCGTACAACGTGTCGAAAACACAATCCAAGGGTCTAGAAGCTCTGAGATGGTCCTTGGAATTCTGGACTACAGTTCGTTTCCACAATGCACCTGGCCAAATTCTTAAAATTCCACTGGACGCTCTCCAGGCAAGGCACTTCTTGAGGGAGATGGTGCAGTGAACCTCTGTTAACCTGTTCCTTTCGGGGAGTCCACTCCTTAATGCTTTTTAAAGCAAGGCAAAGTCCTCAGGGATGTAGTTGCAAGTGTGCAACAGGAGCAGTCCTTTAGGGAGCAGTCTGGTGTGATGCAGACAAGGGTTGCAGCAGGGCAATCATTCTTCTTGTAGTTTCGGGCAGCAAAGTTGAGTTGCTATTCAGCTCTCGCATATTTATTCAATAATGTGGGGTGACAATCAGGGGGGCACCCCTGTCCAAGGAAGTGCTGGGTGGCACCCAAAAGCACAATAGCTTCCTCGAAAGTGTGGCATATTCTTGTCCAACAAAGCACTGCACTTTAAAATCTAAGATGGAGATTTTCACCCCTTTAGAGTAAGAGCTGGCTAAACCAGCCTCCTAGTGTGGCTCATTTCCATGAACTCCCTCCCTTCAACTTCTGCAAATTTCATTCCCAAGCCTACCATATGACTTTGGTTACAGGAAGTGGGAATAGGCCTGGTTGGCATTCCTTACTGTCCTGCTCTCTTTGAAGCCCAATGTGATTTAACCTGCCCCCGACCTGACCTATTCTGTGCAGCTGCAGAGCTCTCTCCATCTGATAACTTCTGCTCTATGCATCCACGTATCACCTCATCAAACTAGCCTGGCCAAGCCTGTTAGGGCTGACCAATCTGGAAAGGCTGCTTGAAGGCTGGATTTTGGCTCACAGAAAAGTAAGTTCTATAACTTATTTTCAGTACTAGTTATGAGTGACAAGTTGTTGAATTTATAATCGCCTATCTTTTAAAGTCTTAGAATTAAATTTTCAGCCTCTTCCTTGCAGTATTTATTTGTAAATAACATATTCCAATGTTAGCGTATGGAGATAACAATTTACAATTTGGAAAATGGAATTGGTAGTTTTTCCCTCACCAGGGCTTATAAAACATCTATTGTAATGTCCCTGCTTATAGGTACATGGTACCCCACCCCTGCTGTTCCTATGGGAGGCCTTAGCGGTGACTAATATGTACAAATAAGATAGATTACAGCGTTTGCAGTACCTGTATCATCAAAGTTGAATTTACATGTAATTTACTTTTGAAGACATTCTGCAAATCAGGGCTGCCTTAAAAAATGACAATAGGCACACAGCAGTGCCCACTCCAGTGCAGGAAATCTCATGGGCCTCTAAACCCCTCTGACCTGTTACTTACGAGGGATATATAGGTAGTGTGGACCCCCGCCCTACTATATACTAGGTACTTGCAGGGTCTGTCTTTGCCAATTGTAATTATACCTGATTCCCATATACCTTTTTTATCAGAGCACTGCACATGTGCATGGTTAGCAGAGCCCAGGGCAAAGTCAGAATCCGTTACCACCTGTATCAATCATAAACAAGCATTTGCAATGCAATCGGTCTCGCCTTTGGGACCTTATATGTATTTAGCTGTGCAGCACATTAACCTGGGTGCTGAAACATCAACTGTTCTTTAACAAGGAGGGAAAGTAATCTCCAAATTGCGTGACATGCCAGCTATAGCTTCCTGTTTCAACAAGAAGTTTTGACGAGCACCACATCTAATTTACTGTAAAAACCCTTAATGAAGGGTCTACAATGACCCGAAATGCATTGGGTTCCATAAAAGTATGGATGATCAAGTAAAATGCCATTAAGAAATGATTGGAATATGGCAATACAGCAATAAATTACAAATGGTATCATGGATTATTATTGATTATTGAAGAAAAATAAGAAAAGAAAAAACTATTAAAAGAGAAAAGGAAAACAATGTTCTTTTTCCATAGAAAAGTGCTTCCTGTCAGTCAGACAGGCTCTCCCTCTCCTGACATCCTGGCAATGCCAGTAATGGAAATACATGTAGAGAAATATTGCCTTTCAGTGGGAAATGGTTTAGCCCAAAGCTCTGTTTTTAATATAAAATCAGGGCCTTCGGTGGTCATATTACTGAAAATACAAGATGTGAAAAAAATATTATTGTCTACTGGTGCTCGTGGAGGACAATTTCTATGGACTGGGATCTAGAGACAGTTACATAGAGGCAGTTGAAGAGAAAAGAAAGTCCATGAGCCTAGGGAGACAAGTCCTAGGGCTGATGTCCAGAGCCCACAAATTACATACACATATAAGTATATACTAAAGTATATACAAGAGGTCTCGAATGCTCGACCTACAAATTGGGGCAAACAGGGCCAAAAAAGATGACTTTCTCAAAGTGATATTGAGGAGAACAGTATTAAGGATGGTTTTGGTGATGATATTGATGGTGTAGTATTGAGAGTGATAATATTAGTGGGGGTTTTGCTGATGGTATTGTTGATAAGTTTGTTTCTTATAGTGGTGTGATATTATTGAAAGGTATAGTGTTAGTGAAGGTATTTGTATTTGTGGCATTGGTACTTATGTCGGCAGTTTTGTGTATTGGTGGGAGTTGTATTTGTGATGGTATTAGTGCTGGTACTGGCGATGGTAATGATGGAGGTGCCCATGACGGCATAATTGGAATTGATGAAGTGGTATGTGGGGATGATGGTTTTGATCAAGTGCCTAAATTAACATGTGTACATCTTGCATTAACACCGTCTAATGGTTGCTTTTTTCTCCATCACATTAGGATGTCCTAACCACATAATAACTGTTACCTTAAAATTTGCACTTGAGTAATGAAAAGCATTAAAAAAAATGCCTGCTCCTTTAATCAAAAAGATTATTTATATGAACAGGTATGAGATAAATCACTGAATGTGACAAAATGTAGGATCATTGGGTGTACTTGTTAGAAGTAAAATATAGGACTGGGTTAAATTCGAGTACACTGACAAAATAGACAAATTGTGTAAATATTTGCATTTTCTGCAATACGTAAAATTTGAGTTTTTAATTTTTTGCAATTTTTGTCAGTGGGAGACTGCTTTACATATAAAACGTCTGGTGGAGAATTATTTTTTTCCCATATGTCACCAGGTTTTTTGGTGCAAGGTGATTAGCCATGTAAAAAGAGTCAAACGATTTACATACAAACCATATTTTGATCTGAGAGAAGAATTGTAATTAAATGCATGAATTTTTTATGGAATTTCATGATATTGTTCGAAAGACTTACAAAATTTCACACATGTCTAGGGAATGAATCCCTTAGAGGTAAGCGAGAAATAGTCATTTGTGCTCATGCAATGTGTTATTGACAAAGTCTCAAACCAGTGGCCAAAATAAGCGAATTCAAATAAGTTTATGTTCGAAGGAACCTGACTCAAAGTCCACTCTATGCATATTTGAGTCAATTGTTAATGCAGCCAGATGAACTGTCAATCCATTTCTAAAAATGCAATCCTTAGCATTCTATTTGCTTGCAGATTTTTAATTTGGTGTGACCCCAATCATAATCATGAGTGACAAGGTGAGAAAAAGTCCACTTAATGTTGTTAAATGCAGCTGTAACAACTTGCTGATTAAAACACAATTTGCTTGAGCATGTACAATGAACATTTGATGATCAATAATGGAAGTTAAAAAATTCATAACAATGCCCTGTCAATGCTTATGAAAACAATCAGTCAAATGGAGCAACCTTCCACCATAATGTGATTTCTTCAACTGCTACATTAACCTATTAAAATATTTTGGTGAAGCCAGTGTGGTATCTTTCAGGAATTTCAATCTGTCATTTGCTGGTAACTAAAGGTAACCGAATGAGTTCATCATAGCACACCAGAATGCTCCTAACTTACAAATTTTGAAAAGAAAGTTAAATCCAACAAAAAACACACCCTTGGAGTAGCTTGAACACACAACTTTCATAAACAGTCTTGTTTTTGATCTTGAAAACAATATTCAAAATTGCATGTGAACACCTGCTTCTTTTCATCACCAAAATAAACAATTATATTTCCACAATTAAGATTTCAGTTTCTTACCATCACCTTGTGTCTACTACCCCAAACACAGTAAATCAGCACTGAATCCACAGTATGCTACTGTTGCAGTTACAGACTAAGGACCTGATTTAGATCTTGCTGGACGGGTTACTCCATCACATCGGTGACAAATTTCCCATCCGCCTAAATATAGATCCCATAGGATTTAATGGGATTTACATTTCGGCAGACGAGATACCAGTCACCATTGTGACGGACTAACCTGTCCGCCATGATCTAAATCAGCCCCTAAGTCTTTGTGTGGCAAGCTCAACAATTCAGTCACTAGACTGCATTTCTTCCCTCTAAGTTGCCATACGGTGTGACTCTAAGAATTCACGAGGTAGGACAGATTTACACCTGGGAAAATTAGGCATCAATTGGTTTGCCCTTAATGTGCTAAAGTAAGCTCGCAACATGAGTTTATACCGATATTGTCATATTAAATAACCTATCAGCTATGCCAGTTCTTATTTATCAGTGTATATGGAGTGCTGCAGCAGGCAACATATGAGTGTCGATAAAACATTAAAACAACATGCTACAGAACAACTGCAAACTATAAGGATGAATTTCTGTGTATGATGCAGGTATGACATAACTATTTTATTGTGTGAGTATTCTGTTTACTTTTGAAATGGAAAATAGTCCCTTAGGCAATGCAGTGCAAGCAATCCACAATAGGAGGAATGATACATTAAGCATCCAACAGCATTTGGCAAGAGAGGAATTATCCTCTGTGTGCTCCAAACCAGACATAAAAATGAAATTGACAGTGATTTGTGTCACAAGCCACAGTCCTACACATAACCTGACCTAACTCCACTTTGGCTCTGGCACCCATTAAGCAACTTGTACATCATTCAGCAGCTGTTTTGTTGTGCTATACATTGTCATGAAGTGGCCACACAGTGATATAACCTCATCACCAGTATGTGGTCTAAGCACGGTTCTCCCACTTTGGGTAGTATCTTATCCTTCATCTGAAAGCAAGTCATGTGATATTCATACACATCCACCCACTCCTTCTGGATACAGTGGGAAGTCTGATATTGTCTCTGCCAGTAAACTATTGCATAATTTTCTTTCAGATTAGAACCAAGGGTTGATGTACCGAAGATGCAAAAGTAACACCTTCTTTAGAATTGTGATTGTCCAAATAAAGCAAGGTTTTCTGTGACTTGCCACCGCGGTAATTATTACAACTCTTTACAGAGAACAAAACAGAATTACAGAGTTATATATTCACATCAACATGTAGAGATGAGTAAATGCAAATTATTGTGCATAGAAGTGGGAACTCTTAGTTGGCCAAGAGCACTGACATTTATGAGGCTTGTGGTTGGAAGGGGGTGGCAGGGGAGGAGTAGCAAGGCATATAGAGATACATAAGTTAAAAGTGAGTGCTAAGCAGTACAAGAGTTAGTGTACATTGAGGTAAGAGTCTTCAGACTATTCCTGAAAAACAGAATGGTGTGTCTGCATCTAAGGTCTGGTGGCAGAAATTCCAGAAGTCTGCACCTGAAAGAGACTGTTTCATGCTAAAAAGGATTTGAATTCTGGAGTTTCTAGGGTTAAAGTAGTTTTGCTTCTTGAGAGTATGGTGACTCATGAAAGTGTAGGGCGACTGGATTGACAGAAGGGTCTTTGGTAGTGAGGTGAATCCAATGTTGAACTTGAAAATATGGTTACCTATTTTCTTCAGCGTTAATCAAGTGAAAAAAGTGAAAAAATGGACACTTGTAACAGATCCAGACCATTGGTTGGAAAAACTATGGTACCCTCAAAAGACCCAATGTAAATAGGTGTAGCGGTATATATCGTTCCTCCGCCCCTACATTGTGGTTCGTTGGCAGTTATCATTGGGTACCATAGGTAGTGTGGGTGCCTGCCTCAGCCAGAGGCTCCTCTGGTCTGGATTGCAGTGGCCAGAGAAAAAAATTGTGCAAAAGAGAGATCAAAAAATATATTCCAAGGACTGTTAAAAATAAGATCAGCACTTCATAGAACTTTAATGAGATAGTGTAGATCTTATATTAAAACCAGTGGGTACTTGTCCTGGATCAAATTAGGGGATCCAGAAGTATTCAATTACAAGAGTGTCGACATGTTTCAGCCCCCTCTGGCTCAAAGGAGTCTACGGGGCTTTCGTCAGGACGGAAAATGACAAACAAACAGAGAAGTTCTACTCACACTTAATATGTGGAGTTCAAAGGGAAACGGCGAGGGTCAAATTAAACCACTCGGGTTTTAAGAGCCTGCAAAAGACAATACAGACAGACATGTTGTGCAAGGTACTGAAACATTTTAATCATGTAGCTTGAATGAGAGAGGCACACTAGTAAGCATTAATCTTAACTAGCAACACAGAGCTTAATTTAAGCTAAACGAATTAAATAGCATTTCTAAACATTAGGAGCATTCCCTGGTAAAGTAGAGGAAAGAGGGATGAGTTGAGAGCGGTTACACATGCTGTAAAGGTATATGTTACAGTGCTAATCAATGCTTAGTTGTGTCTCGGTATGTGTGATGGAGTCTGACCCATCATGCGTGTTTTAGAGTCTATCACCACTATAAGCTCATGAGGGACAAATACAACGAGAGAGTTTAACGTTGTTAATGAGAGAAACGCCCTGTTTAAAAAAAGCGGTGTTTTCTGGCTCTAATGCGGTAAAATAGCGCGCTCAAGCATACGTTCTTGGAGAGGCACTTACCCCCTAATGTGGAGATTCTAGCTTGCATCGGGGAGGTTCAGAGCTGTAGGGAACAGGTATGAATAGTTCAGAGATCTCTTACCTACTCGGTGAAGAAATTCGAATTGCCGAGAGAGGTGCGCGCTGCGCCATTACCCGCGTGTCTGCTTTCCTACGTTGCTTGTGCTGACTCTGCCCCCGGACATCAGGAAGCGTCCGGGGGAGGGTTTAAGAAGCGTTTTCTTTCAACAAACTTTATTGAGTAGTTGTATAGAAAGCCTGAATGATAGAATCAGAGTGTGTGTATACAATAACGTAGTGTGCAGACCTTTAATCTGAGGAAGGTAAAGCAACTTTTCAGGGTCTCTTTAATGAACTGCAAATTGGTGCCAGGGGACGTTATCATTCATCCCGGTGATGTTGGTCTTCAAACGGTCCACCCACCGTTGCTCTTTTTCGTACAGGATTCTTTCTGTATTGTGGGTTTTTTCGGTTAACATTTCTATGACAGTCCATCTTATGTCGTCACAGGAGTGTCCTTTCTCTAGAAAGTGGGCACACAGTTTCGTGGTGTTTTTCTTTAGGCGAATGTTACTGCGGTGTTCCCCTATTCTGATTTTGATTTTACTGCATGTCATGCCTATGTATAGTTTCTTGCATGGACACATAACCAAGTAGATGACGCAAGAAGAATTACAGTTCGTATGCTGTTTTTGGGTCCAGTTTATTGTTTCTGATAGTTGAAGTTGTTTTGTATGGGTGGTGAATTGGCAGACTGTACAACTACCACACGGATAGTGACCACTCACCGGGGCCATTGCGACGTTCCTGATGGGTTCTTGACTGTATGTTATACGTGGTCGGGTATGGACCAACGTGTCTCGTAAGTTTTTGGATCTTCTATTTGCGAAACGTGGTTTTGGCCAGTCAAATTTCCCAGTGTTGAGAATTTTCCAGTTCTTGTTGACCAATTTTTGGACCTCGTAAGTAGACGGACAAAAGGTAGTTACACATGTCGTGAGGTCTGGAATGGGGTCTTTAGGGTAAGTTTGTAAAAGGCATTCCCTTGGTTGATGGTTAGCACGTTTCATGCATCTCTGGATGGTCCTCTGTGTGTAGTCCCTCTGTTTTAATTTAATACACAGATCTTTCGCTTGGGTTTTGTAGTCATTGTTCTCTGTACAGTTTCTTTTAAGGCGCAGAAATTGACTGTAGGGTAAATTGTCCCGCAGTGGTTTTGGGTGGTAGCTTTTATAGGAAAGTAGACTGTTTTTGGCAGTCGGTTTGGTGAATGTTTTAGTTTTGAGTTTGTTGTCTTCTGCGAAAATTGTGAGGTCGAGGAAGTCGATGGATACATTGTTGGCCATGTGTGTAAATTTCAGCCAAGGGTCTTTTTCATTTAGCCATCTCAAGAAAACATCCAGGTCAAGTTTGATGTCCCAAATGAGGAGGATGTCGTCAATGTATCTCTTCCAGTATAAAATACTGGAAGAGTATGGATTTTCCTCGTTGAGGACGAATTGTTGTTCAAACTTACTGACGTACAATCCTGCCACCGAAGGGGCAAAGGCACTGCCCATCGATGTTCCATGTTTTTGTAGATACAACGTTCCGTTGTATTCAAAAAAATTGTCTTTTAGTGCAAGTTGGCAGCACTGTAGGATAAAATGTCTAGGGGTGTGATATTCCCAGTTTTCCCTGTAGAGGACGTCCTCCAGCATTTGTAGGGTGTCATCTTGGGGCAGGCTGGTGTACAATGACTCCACGTCGAGACCTACCAGGAGCATCGTGTTCTGATCAAACGGTATGTCTTTGATTTGTACCAATAGGTCACGTGTATCTTTCAGATAGGTTGGTGTCTTTTGCACTATCGGTTTTAAAAACTCATCTGCGAATTTTGATAGGGGTTCGAGCAGTGATCCTATGCCGGCCACGATGGGGCGTCCTGGTGGAGGTGATCGATTTTTATGGATTTTGGGTAAGGAGTAAAAGAAGGGGATTTTGGGTTCTTTTGTACAAAGGTAATCTGCTTCCTTCCCTGTTGTCCATCTGTTGGTTTCTGCTTCATTGACCATTATGCTGATTGTGTTCTGGAGCCTTTCTGTGGGATCCACCTCAATTATCTCATAGTATTTTCTGTCTGATAGGAGGGAGAGGCATTGTGAATCATAACCCTCTTTGCTGAGGATCACGATCCCTCCCCCCTTGTCTGCTGGTTTCAGGACAATGTCTTTGTTGGATTCAAGAGCCTTAAGGGCCTGTCGTTCCCTATTAGTCAAATTTTAGAAGTGTGGTTTCTTTTTAGTAGTCATTTTATCTATGCCTTTTAGTATTGCCTGTTCGATGGTGTGAACTTCAGGTGGTATACTTCCTGCTGGAGGGTTGAAGGTCGACCTCTTTCTTAGATTTGTGTCACCGTCTGAAGGTTGGTAGGGTTTGTCTGAAAAGAACGCTTTAAGTTTTAAAGTCCGACAGAACTCAGCTAGTTCACATTTTAGCTTGAAATTATCAATTGGTGGAGTAGGGACAAATCCAAGCCCTTTTTCCAGGACGTTCTTTTGATCTTCTGTTAGGTCGATATTGGCAATATTGACTATTAACGAGTGTTGGTTTTGCTCGTGCTCGGTTGGGCCGACGACATACTCCTCGTTTGGACACTCCTCTGCTGATCTTGCCAGACTATGGTTTTCTTTCTTCCTCTGAATTGGTTTTGGCCCCTGCCTAAAAAAGGCGGCTGTTGTTGTTGTTGTTGTCCCTGTTGGTTAGGATGTTGTTCGTTACCTAATTGAGGCATCTGTTGCATTCCATAATTGTATGGTGTCATCCATCCCCCATATGGTGGCATGTAGGTTTGGAAATGCGGCATATTCATGTTTGGGTAGAAGGGTCTTTGCCATCGGTTACCCCTTCTGAATCTTTGTGGTCGATTGTTAAAACCACCTCTTCTTGGCGGGTGGTCCTCAGAGCTACTCACCGAGTTGTTTGAGGAGGCTCTGCCTAAGGATTCATTATCCGAGCTCTGGTCATTGGGGTTGAAATCCTCTTTAGTGTAGGGGTGCATCTTTTCTTGACTAAACTTCTTCAAGTCCTTGCTCAGTTTTGATAATTTGCTCTGCATGATGAATTCCTGTGTCTCTGCCATTTCTTTTGTAAGTTCCTCCAATTTTTTTGTGTAGGTTAATGGATTTATTCCTTTTTTAAATTCATTTTCAAGAATTTGAATTTCTTCTAACAATGCTTCAGAGAGTCTTTTTGCCGTCTTTATGATTAACACCAGGTAGTCAAGGGTACATTTCCAGGAGATGGACGACCAATCCTTACGAAAGGCCAGGTCGTGTAAGAAGATGCGGGGAGCATTATTGACCCACAGGCCTCGTGGAGCTGTTTTTTGTCGGAGGTATTCGGTCATAATAATACCGTGAATCGCAGTCCGTATTTGTTCTCTCTTCTTTTCTGAAAGTGTGTCCCAGTTATCTGTTTGCTCCAGAGCTTCCGTCAGGTCTTTATTTATTGATCTCTCTTTTGCACAATTTTTTTCTCTGGCCACTGCAATCCAGACCAGAGGAGCCTCTGGCTGAGGCAGGCACCCACACTACCTATGGTACCCAATGATAACTGCCAACGAACCACAATGTAGGGGCGGAGGAACGATATATACCGCTACACCTATTTACATTGGGTCTTTTGAGGGTACCATAGTTTTTCCAACTAATGGTCTGGATCTGTTACAAGTGTCCATTTTTTCACTTGATCAACGCTGATATTGTTTGGGGAAATAAAATGGACACGTTTTCCTCGTCCCTCCTCTGATTATCCTACCTATTTTCTTCCCCAAAATGAGTGGAGTGCCGTAGATTTGAAGATAGATTTGAGCAGAGCTGGGGTTAATAAAGATATACCAGACAGTATGACAGGGCTCCAGTCAGTTCTTGAGATCATGAAAGCAAAGGCTTTGGCTCTTAGTTGGATGGGAGAGAGTAGGCGTTTGATTTTCTTCAATTTTCTTTAGTTGGTGTGGGTGGTAGTTGGACAATTGTGCCCTTTTGTTCACTGGTGGTGAAGGGCAGATGGAGGAGTCAAGCATGAAACCTTGGATACCTCGCAATAAAGCATATGTGTGAAACCGTAAGAATAATTAAATCACAAATAATGGATATCCAATGTGATGGCCAATATTGACCTTTCAACAAATATAGAGCGCCTGCACTGCAATTTAGCCTTGGTGTAATTTGCATTTCGCCGTCATAGTCATGTGTAATTTCAGTAATTTAACTGAATTCTTCTTATGTGAAATTCCCGACTATCCCACGTTGTGATATTACGCAGAGTTCGAAACAACCCTAACAACAGAAGACATGCAGCATGTGTTTATGGTACTTCTGGGTATTTTATGCGCTGTTTTAACATCAAATGCAACCGCACATTCAAAATGGGTGCAAAAAGTGGCAAATAGCAGATTTGCATTTTCCATACTTCCATGTAATTTTGTGGGATATATCCGAAATTTTGCATAATCATTCAAAAGTAAATTATGCTCCCCACTAGTAAAAATACTGCTTTCATTCCCCCGGAAAAACACCCTAAACCCATGTTATAGCCCAAGATATACAGAAAGCTAAAACTTCCATTGATTAGATAGCTAAACAGTAATGGGTCATTGTGTGTGTATGCTTTTGTTGCAGTGCTCTCCACTGATTTCTTGACTTAAATGCAACTTAAATAGTGGTTGCCACTCTATTTAAAGACCCCAATTTGACCACTCTGTCTCATCAACAGCACATGTTCAGTGGCTTCAACTTCTTTGGTATAGTATAATGGTTAAACTTCATCTTGGCTGTAACTCATACTACTGGATTTAGTTAGGGTTTTGATCCAGTTGTCTGCTTAAGTAAATATTTCTAGCAGCCCGTCCCGATGTTGTCCGGGTATGAAATAGAATGTGTGTATTCAGATACGGTCATTCGCGTGTTCCCCCGCTTAAGGCCCAGTTGCTGCCCTGGTTGATGTTAGCAGGCGCGTGTCCCCCGCTTGAGAAGGCCCAGCTGCAGCCCTGGTTCATGTTAGCAGGCGCATGTAATGACTGTAGTGATCCGCCGCCTGAGCCCGGCTACAGTCCTGGATGATGTTAGCAGGCGCGTGTAATTTGGTTTAATGTGATAGTTCAGTAACAGCGCGCATGAGAGGCTGCAGTAATTGTCCCCTCAGACACGCCCAGTCGAGTGTGCCCCCACTTGAGGGCCAGCGGCGACCGTCTAACAATTAGAATTGTGTGAGTCTTGAATGATTGTTTCTGCTGTTCTTATTTTTTTATGACCCACACCGACGCTCTTCGTCCCGAGTGCTTTTTAGACGCACCCAGGCCAAGCCACACACTACGTTCGGCCCTTTCAGATGCACCCAGGCCAAGGCACACACTGCATTCAGCACCCAGAGTATGTGTGAGACAACGCAAATGGTTCCTTTACTTACCACGCTTCGAGGTGAACGGCTTTGTGATGCCCACCAGCACACGGCCACAGCAGACAATCTGATTAATGTACGGCCCAGATGGCATGAAGTGCGGAACATAGCACACGCCGCCAGCGTTTGTCACGCCCCCAGCGTGTCACTTGATGCGGCGCAATTGCGTAATTGGCGCTTCACGTGGCATGAAGGGCACACACATGCCCACAGCGCGGACACACGTCCACAGCGTTTGTCACGGCCCCAGCGTGCCTGTTGATGCGGCGCAATTACGACTCACATGGCATGAAGGGCAGAACGTACCACACGCCCCTAGCGTTTGTCACGCCCCCAGCACACACCCACAGCAGAACGCAGACACGCCCACAAGGGACTACTTTGCTGGCACGGTTCTTTTACCTTTTAAATGTATATGGTGGCCGTCTGCATAGCCTATGTCCTTCTGCTGCAACTGTCCTTTCCAATGCGGTATTGGTGCTTGTGATTGGTGCTGTGGTTACTGAGATTACCCGCCTCAAAGGTTTGGGCTCTCTCCTTATAATATTAGTATAGATAAAGTAACATTTCCATACAGGCAGACATTTCCTACTGTACAAACTGAACATTATTTTTGGCCCGATAGCTGAAGGAGGGAAACAGCTGAGGCTTCACCCATATATATTTAGTGCAGTGTTTGGCACACGCACCGTTTACTCTATTTTTGGTGGTCATTTGTAGGTTGCGCTTTCGAGACCTCTAGTACATACTTTAGTATATAATTGCATGTGTATGCACTTTGTGGGATCTGGAGATCAGCCCTAGAACTTATCTGCTTCTGCTTAGGGACTTTTTTTCTGTTCAACTGCCTCTATTTAACTGTCTTGAGAGAAAACATCCAGTAGAGGTCTGTAAAATACCAGACTTGCTTTCTGCTGAGGGACTTTTTTTATTTTATTTTTCTGGCAACTACCTCTATTTAACTTTCTTGAAAGAAAACGGCCAGCAGAGGTCAGTAAAATACCAGAATCACGTTCCCATTCTCTTGATTCCAGTCCATAGAAATTGTCTTCCACGAACACCCGTAGACAATAATATTTTTTTCAAATCTTATATTTTCAGTGTTATGACCACTGAAGGCCCTGATTTTATATTAAAAACAGTGCTTTGGACTATACCATTTCCAGCTGAAAGGCAATAGTCCTCTCCATGTGTTCCCATTCCTTGCATGTCACGCAGTTTGGTGCTCACTTTCCCTCCGTGTTAAAGAACAGCAGATGTTTCAGCACCCAGTCTAATGTGCTGCATAGCTAAATACATATAAGGTCCCAAAGGCAAGACCAATTGCATTGCAAATGCTTGTTTTGCAACAGTGACTACTTCTTGCTTTTGTCATCTCCTGGGGGTGGTGATCTTCTCTAGGAATCCATAAACTACTTTGTAATACAAATGTAAACTGTGGTTGAAATTTCTTTTACACTTAGATGCCTCTGGGTGCTAGATAGTTGCAATGGAACCTGTACCCTGATGAGTTCCATGACATCCATAGATCCAGTGTCAGAGCAGCTGCTTACACTACTGAGACAATTCAAGGCCCTTGGACCTCACACTTTGTATACCAGTGTAGATTTTTCCCTTTTTGCAGTGGTGGCTTTAATTAGTTTTGCTTTGGCTCCTTTGCAGCTTTACAGCTTTACTGTACCGAACAAGAATAGTGACATCATTATATGTGGTGGACTACCATCCACCCCAACTAATAATCCACTTTTTCACACATTGTTCATAAGTTCTCATCATATAAAACCGGTCCTGGGACATTTCTAAACACTTCATTTAGGCAATACTGTTACAATTGTCCCTGTTCTGCTAAATGTGAGATTACAGACAAGGAAAGATTTTACCATTTGAGGATATAGCCGAGGACCCACCTCTGGCCATGCATAAGTTTTCAGTCATGAAATGCTCAGATTTTTTAAAATATGGCTACATTCTAATTTTAGACTAACAGTCTTTTCACCATATCCAGTTTCTTTCTGCTCTGCATTGCTGTCAAGTTTCAACATTTTAGTGATTGAATTCGTCCCTTGTTCACTGGACCACTGGTTTCAAGCTAGCATGGCTGATGAGGGATGATACAGTGAAGCCGGTCCCAGGATGCTTGTTTCCAGTCCCGAAAGGACCTGGCTTGGCAGTTCAGGCAAAACTGTTCTCATGGGGAGTAGGATCATGACTGATTTGCTTATGGCTGGGTACAAACTGGGGTGACATGGCGAGCAAAATAACAATGGATTAAACCCAATTCTGTGACTGGGGGTGAGTGTTTCAAATGTTTCAACACTCCATCCATCATTTAAAGATGAGGCAACATTGTCCTACCGGTAAAGTACAGTACCTTATAAGTGCAGTGAGATGTCAAACCATTCAAGAAGTAAAAAGTACTGATGTTTCTTCCAAAGTAAACAGTCTGAAACCAGGTTCAATCCGCACCAATGTGAAGTTTCATTCAATAAAAAGATGCAGATTTAGTGAGTATACCTTCTTTCTTAAATGCAATGAAGAAACTTTAGCCACAGCACAATACAGCTCCTTCAGAGACTCCAAACAGAGTTCCTCACTTGAATGTTAACATTCTACAGGATCATACTAATATAACAATGGGGAAGAAGAGAATAAACCAACTATAAAGCAATACAACACATCCCCCTCCCCCCAATCCAACAAACCAATAATAAGCAAAAGAAAACTGAACAAAAGAACAAGAGACACCGTAACTAAGGAACTTTAATTCTTAGGCAATACCACTAATCTATTGAAATTCCAAATCCTTCTTTCATCCACCTTGGCAGCCTCTCTAAGCACCCTTATGACCTTACGAGGACTGCCAAAATGAGATAGAGTAGTGGAACTATTTGGCAGTTTGACTTTCATCAGCTCTCCGACCTAAATTTTAAGAAGCCTGACTTATTTGTGTACATTGCATCTCTTTCCTTTTCTCCTGAAATTGGATCTTTCTCGACTAAACTTTCTTCCTCTGATCCATATTTTTGGAAAGTTACTTGCAATAAACATTCACTCATGAAGTACACACCTTGGTATAGGGCCTGCACTTCTTAAAGTGTATGAAGGGTCTAGTCCCTGTTGTAGTATGAAGAGTCTGCCTATATTATTCAACCTTACATTTCACCATATCACTCCAGTTCACCTCGTTGTGTTTTGCAATTTGCACAATCTCTTCCAATATTTCATTGAACCTTTCAATCATTCCATTGTTTTTTTGAGAGGTATATAGCACATTATTTATGAACAATGCCCATGCCTTCTAAAAATTCCTCTATGGCTTTGAAAGTCAACTGAACATCGCTGTCCATCAGCAAGCTTTTAGGATTTCCTTCTCTAATCAACACCTCTGTTAAAAAAATATTAATTGATAACCACTGTTGTGTTAATTGCGATAGTGACCAACACCTCCTGCCACCTAGAAAGAGTGTCCATCACCACCAATATATATTTTGTGGAGGAACCCCCACTTGCAGGTCCCACATTGTCAAAGGCAATCTCGCCTCAGACTTCCTTAGGAACCTCTCAGTACACCGAGGAGGATGTTCTTACTTTCAAAGTTTTATTAATTAACTTGCACTCACATCAGTCCCAAACCACCCTCTCAATCACCAAATCCATACAGGGCCACCAGTAATCAGCCCTCATCCTTTTCTTCATTTTGGAAATACCCTGGTGTACCTCCTAAGTCAACCTCTGTAGTTTCTCTCTCACACACCGCTAGTCGGGTCTAACCTGCACCCCCTCAACAAGAGAAAGTTATTGATGACAAGCTCAAAAGAAACCTTGGCATATTGTGCTAAATCCACATCCCAAATCCTGGCATTGTTTCCTTTTAAAAGAACATCTTGCACGTTTCTCCATTTCATCCTTCTCCAACTTTGTGCTCCATTCACTCTCAGAAACAGACTTCAATGTGACGGCACAAACTTTGACCTCTTTCTCCTTCCACCACGCCTCTTCATCACTACACAACATATCATTTCTCAATTTTGACAAGCAATCCACTAACTTATTATCCACTTCAGGGACATTTTTGACCTCAAACTGAAAGTCTTGTAACGCAACAATCCTTTCGCAAATACGTGAAGAAATACAATCTAAACCTTTCTACCAAACAGTTCTTGAAGTGGCTTGTGATCTGATTGAACAACAAATAGGACACCCCACAAAAATTGTTTGGAGTTTTTCAGCACCAACAACACAGCCAAGGCCCCTATTTCAAATGTGTAGTACAGTGTTTCTGCAATTAATATTGACCTTGACGCAAACGCAATTGTGACTTCACTCCTCTTCTGAACCTGTTTCAAAACTGCACCAAAACTTTTGTCACTGGTATCTGTGACTACACACCATGACAACTCCAGTATAAAACATTTTAAACATTGAGCTAATGTTAGATTTTTATTCATGTCCTCAAATTCCCTCTGACATTCTTCAGAGCCAACAAATTGGGCTCCTTTTTAGCGTAAACTCCTAATGCTACAGGAGTGTTTGACAAAATTAGGAATGTGCCTTGCAAAGAACTCAGCCATCCCTTAACAGGCTTTAACATCTTCTTTCTTAGGAGGTTGCATTAAATTATGGATAGTATTAATAAGCTCATTCATTGGTTTGACCCCTTCACCTTTGATAACACGTCAAAAACACAACATCTTAAGACAACAAAGCTTGGACGTTTCAATTTTTTAGGGTAATGTCATGTGGTACTGAAAAGGCCCAACACTTCCCTAATTTTTCACGTATGTTCTTCCAAAGGGACAGAGAAAATTCTAACTTTTCTTGAAAAAACTTAACACTGTTACTTTCCCCAACAAGTCAGTCATGAGCCTTTGACAAACAGGCAGCAGAACAAAGCCTAGTGGAAACCTTTTAAAATCAAACACCCCAAATGGGGTTATAAAAGCAGTAAGATCTTTGGATTCTTCACTCAGTAACTTGGTATTATGCAAACTTCAAATCAATTGTGGTAAAAATGTGGCATCACCCAACAAACCTATCATTTCTATAATGTTGGGCAAAGGGACTTTGTTCCCTACCACTTCTCTATTGAGATGTCATAGATCCCCAGTCTAATGTCACCTGAAGTTTTGGTGGCCACCAAAACCTGTGCTAGCCATTGAGAAGCCTCCACCACTTCAATCATTCCTTCGTATTTGAGACGGTTCAACTCTGTTTCTATGGCTACCTGTAAACTGAAAGGTGTACTCCTGTCTTTGCATGTTACTGGTTTCGTTCAAACAAATGTGATGCTTGTACCCTTTGATCGATCAATCAATCAAGCAGCATTTCGATTGCACAGCTTGTCACCCCAGGGCTATCTAGGTGCTTAGGTCCTGGATAACCCCTGAGGTACACACCCAATTTTCCCAGAAAAAACATCAGAAAACTCATGCATGAACATTTCAGGCATGGTGTCAACCTTCCTGATCTAAACTTCCCGCTCTGCATTAGGGTCAAGAAAAAACCCTAGCTTTTTTGATAAAGCCAGTTTAACACAGTGTCACCTTTTACAGGAACATATATTTTACCCACAGCCTGATTGCCTCAATAAATGTGTATTTGCCTTAAAAAATCTAATGAACTTAATGGGTTTTCCGGTATCACTATAGGGTATGACATCAGGGTCACACAAAATGACTTTGTCTTTGAAATATTCAGTGAATTCAACATCTGAAACTAAAGACAATGTGGCCATAATTCGGTCACCATGGACATTTCGATGCCATTAAGTTGCACAATATCTGAAGTGTGTTCAAAGTTTACCTTAGAACACACTTCACATCAAAAATTATTTGAAGTATGACCTTAGTATTTTAAGTAGAAACCTCACAGATTTTTTCCACATGCTTGCCTGTAGATATGCAACACTTGACATAATGTCTCATCTTCCCACACCGATAGCAAACACTGTGTAGTGTTGGGCATTCCTTAGAATGAGCTAAGTGATTTGGAGAACCACATCTATAACACAACAATTTGCCTCTAGTATAGGAAGTAAATAGTTTTTTCTGCTTTAGCGAAACTGAATTTATAACAAGGAGAACCATGGTTCTGTGGAATGGTATACAAATAAGTGTATCTGTATTTGTGCGCAATCGCGATGTAAAGGATTATATTGATGTCATAGAAAGAGGAGCCAGAAACACTATTAGTTTTGTTTGTACACGAAGGTTTGTATTATTCAGACAATATATGTAACACCGAAACGCCGTTGACACTGTTTTAAAAGTGAACCACTGTTACAGCACTTATTATTGTGTAAAGTTGCTGTTGAAATCCTGAGAAATATAATTGGGTTTCTTTATCAGTTAAAAACTATGTGAAACCTTGTAAATACTGTCACTTCTTGTCACTTAACCATTAGGTTCATGCCTCACTTGGAACACTTTTTCACAACCCTGTTTTACTTATTTTTGCTTTAAAAATTGGTATATATAAGTGTTAGAATAAAAGAGGAAAAGGAAGATAAGAACAAAGAACAAAGAAGTGAGAGAGAAAAGTAAGACAGAAGGGAAGACGTGAATGCAACAAATGCATAAATATAATAATGACAAGAAAAGGCAATAAAGGAAGAAGTTCATAATTGCGAATTAAACAAAAGCGCCAAAGATGAACATCCCGTAGGATAAATGGAATATGGGACTCCTTATGAAAATGTGCCAATCTTAGTTCTGAATGGACCAGAATGGTATCACAGTCATTGTAGTAAGATATCAAAAGGGAGGCAACTAAACATAGAATGAAAACAATATGAAAAAAGCACAACTAGACTCTCTCCAAGAGGAATATAACAATAGAAATAACTGGATTATAGACTTCCCATTCATGACAAAAACAAAATTGGTGATAATGGGCAATACTGAGTCAGGTATAAAGAGGTCAGATGTAGGGACTCAACTTATGATGCGTTAGTGAAATAAAAAGACAAAAGAGTAATTGATGAAAAACAAGGAAATGCAACCTAAAATAAATAAACCATTTTGTTGGGTTACAAAAAGGTAAATGAAGGTAGAAAAGAACATAATCAAGTTTTAGCATGGATGACAGTCTCCATATCCTCGTGACGGTGTTGACAAATGAAGTCCTGCAAATAGTCTGGGTCTTTAAAGGTCATGGTTTGCCGTTGCAAGGAATTTTGAAAAAACACGGTATACCAACCCATATATAATATTCAGCTGAGGAAGCGTCTCCTGAAAACACTTTCTTCTGGCTGCAGTTGTGTTGGAAACATCCTTTGAAAAGAAAACCCTGTTTCCTGACCATTGTAATGTAGCAAGTTGTTTGATTTCTGAAAATATTTGCATCAAGTCTGGGAATTGAAGAAGAATGATCTCCCAAGGTAATGAATGATAGGCCAATGATGGTTTGGGTTCTATAAGATGTGCTAGTTGAATGCTTACGGGTCCTCAATCTTGCAAGTGAAGAACTGAAGGAATGTCCTTTTGCAAAAAAAGCAATCATATTAGATCCCTCTAAATCTCCTGTTATGCCATAAAGACTGAGGTGATTTCTCTGATTCCTATTCTCTAAATCCTCTGAGTTTTTTAAGTTATACAATTTCTTTTGCCAAGTGAGAGACATTAGGAATGGCATCTCTTACATTAGTGCCATTTTGGTCAATGGCACAGATTAGTTGCTCATGAGAGGACAATTTGTCCTCAATAAGCTAAAGAAAAGCATTGGTTTAAATGACAAAATGCTTTAAGGCTCTAATTTCCTCCATTATATCCTCCAAAGTGATAGACAAAGGTGACTTTGGAAGAGAATCTAAATTGTTTTTGGGCTGTTTGACCAATCCAGAAGGTGTATTTGAAATAGCTCCTGCAGCAGTGGCTGGAGAAGACCCACCATTTTCACAGCTGCCTTCCAATATAGCTGTGAGGTATTCCGAGACAGGTTCTTTTTTATGGCGATACTTTTTGACGACCGGTTAGGTAGTAGAAGAGGATGGCTTGGTGACAGTCTGAAACGCTGACCCAGCAGTCAAAAATGGAGAAATGCTGGGAAATGGTCAGTTAGCTTTGGAATGAGGCACCCAGTTGTAACAAATCCTTTTTCAATAATTTAGAAGATCAGCATGATGAACATTGTGGAAAAGACTTTGCAAAAGTTGGAGAAAAAAGCAAGCCCAAAGTAAGAGTACTATGGATCAGCGCTGCGCTATCTGGTGAGTACCTCAGGAGAGACAATGGGGTGTTTTCAAAATAGCGGGCGCGCCAATGCACAAACCGCCGTGGTTCCAAAATGCAGGAAATAAGACTGTAATTGCCTGAAAAGGGTTTAAAGTATGGCACCCAACATCCGACATCTCGATCCAGCTAAGACACTAGTGAATATTGTTAGAAGCAGCTGTGATCCTGTCTGTTCGTTGGATCTTCACAGATAGCTAAGCCATGCTGCGTGGCCTCTGTGCACGCCTTCCTCCACCACCTACTTCTTCCTTGGTGATTTAATTTACAGTGTGACATACACAAGCAAATCAAGTCCTCCTGCAGCTAATGAAGATGTATTCATTTCAATACAGAAGCAACGTTTGCTGTCACAAAAGGTTTTGTAGCACATAGTCTGCTTAATGATTCCTTAGAAGACTTTCCCCATATGATCAGGTAGAGCAGGAATCGCACAGTGTAATACAGATAATAGTTGAATTCCTTCTTGTTATCTTGGGACAAAGCAGAGTGCAACCTAAATTTGGCTTGCAATATTGGGGCATGGAACACCTAATAACATATAGCTCATGTCATGAGTAGACAATCATATTTCCATTGATCACTGCATTTTGACTAAAGGAAAGACAAGCCAGAAGATGTTACATCCCTTCCATTCACTGTTTATCTTCGGTAATCCCTTCTTAATGAGGTGCTGCCATATCTCCAGCTATTCACATCCTCACACTGGGTGGGAGTGGGAGTGGGATTGGCCTGCTTTGACAATGAGTTTGAGTGTTGGGAAAGAGACAGGCAGTGAAATGGGAGAAATAATGAACAGTTACAAAGAAAATTATATTTAAGGGAAGGATAGAAGTAAGGTGCTATGGATCAGGAAGGAAAGAAGAACTATTTATGAGAATGAACTATACAAAGAAGTAATCAAAAACAAACTTCTGTGTACGCAGTGGAAAAACAGCATTTCGATAATTTTTTGGTAAGGGTACAAAAAAATTAAACACTGGAAAACAATCCCACTGGAAATCAAAACAAATGTACATAGAAAACAGGAACCTCTACCCATACTCATCTCACAATAGTTTTTGCCACATTTATGTCCTCATCTTGCTTCATACTGTCCTTTATATTTATGGCAGTTTCACATTATATAGATAATGGCTCAGCATATATTTACCTTAGACCTCTGTCTGCTTTCAGGAACAAAAAACAATCTGCCCCATAGAAATGGCAATATTGCACTGAATAGGGATTAAAATCCAGGTCTGCTTTACACCTTCCATTTGAAACTAACTTTTCTTAAAGTTAATGAATTCCTTAGAGAATTAATTGGCTAGTCTTTGTAAATCCATACAATGTAACACTGAATACTTCTGTGGTTGTCTCATTTCTTCATTGCCTGCACGAATTAGCGTTTCGTGACCTGGTAAATTCTCCTTTAGTAATTGGCTCAAAGGCTGTTCATAAATTCACCCTATTCAGATATGTCTCATATATATCCATTTATTGGTCAGAGGTCAGTCATTAGTGTTGACAAATCTTAATTAGAAATTTGGTTGAGTGAAAAAAATTATTTCCAGAGTAAAGTGGGTTTGAATTTCTTTCTCCATTCCCAATATTCCTTGCTGTTCTCAGAATGAGGGCACTACTGGATGTGGATAGCAGTCTGGCACATCAAAACTAGAGACCAGATAAAAAACAGTTTTGACCTGTGCTATTTCATGTACTTGGTGATAACTTAAGAAAATCTTTGCTCCAGTTTCCTTTTACCACTGAATTATAAACATGTTATGTTTTAAACCATGTTATGAGTGATGTAAAATGTGAGGTCATAAGTAATGCAATGCAGGGCATACGTTATAGTTATAGCTCAGGTAACTATCACTGCTGAATTTCACTGGTTTTGTACGAGTGAAATCTGAGCATACCCATAAGGTCCCAGTAACCTTTATTCTTTTAGTGAATTGTTACGTTTTTTAAAATTCAATTTCCTAACTATGACGTCCCTGTAACCTTTGGTTTTTTAAAGTGAATTTCTATGTTTTTTTTACTAGTAGTCGTGTTTGCAGAGTGGTGGAGAAAGGTTGCCGGCTTCCGACCAGCTCTAAGGAATCATGCTGTGTAGGACATTCTGGAGGTAATAGGAGGGCTTGTTGGCCCCCGAGGACCCTCTGCAGCCAAGGGATCTTCGTCCCCCTACTAGCAGTGCGTCAGGAGGAGCATTTACAGAGTGGTGGAGAAAAGAGGCGGGCCTCTGGTAACTTGCTGGTCCACATTTAAAAATATGTTATTGTATTTATTACGGGATGGGGTGCGCTTTTAAAAAAAGAAATCTGTGGTATTCGCGGATCCAGCGCGACTGATTCCTTAATTGTTTTTAGAAAAATGCATTTTGGCCCTGTTTTTTCTGTGACTCAGTTCAAGGCGAGTCTCAATAAGGCTGCCAATACTTCCTGATTTTAAGTGTTGGCAGCCAATCAGATCTCAGCACGAGATCTAAAGGGGTTGCAAGTCCTCTGTACCCCTATATATCCAACTGGAGATGGCTTTACATTTCCCCGCAACTACTGTACACCAAATCCCAAAAAGGCACTTCCTTGGACCAGCGTCTACCTTCCTGCCAAATTTGGTGTAATTCAGTTCCGCAGTTCAGGCTGTAGCCATGTCTGAAGTTTTGGGGAATTTTCAAAACTAGTAAGCGACTTCCTTCAGCTGCTGCATGGAAAGTTTCAGGGTGATTCGTCAAGTGGGAGCCGAGAAAAAAGGGATCCTAAAACGCATTTTACCCCTGCAATTGCCTATACACATTTTAACATGACTACAGCACGGACAGCTAAACAGTATCACACAAAATTTGGCAAAAATCTAGATCTTGGTCTAGAAAGAGTTCATTTTGTTCTTTGATGCAAATCCATTCAGTAGTTTTGGAGTTATTTAAGGAAAATAAATGTGTATATCTAGGGATGCAAATCCTCAGCTGAACAAATGGATCTCATGCTGAGATCCTATTGGCTGCCAAAACTTCAACTAGGAAGTGTTTGCAGCCATCTTGGGACTTGGACTTGTCGGAGTCCCAAGAAAAAAGGCAAAAAAAAGGGGCAGGGTAGGAATACCCTGACTTCCTAGGCCTTCGGGTGGAGTCCCACAGAGACCCCACTGGAGGCCAAAACGTTTAAAAAAAAGGTTACTATAGGAAAGTAAAATTAAAAAAAACAAGCATGGGCCCCGACACTTGTTTGGAAAATGCCTCCTGGGTAGGGCAGGTCCCAGGGGTGATTTATTTATATAATTTGGGGACGGGGCTTGTGCGGCCCCCTCAACATGCTGATTTCAGTCCCAGTAACCACCATCTTCCCGGGACCAGGACATTATGTGAAGGAAGATGGGGCCTGTGCAGCCTGCCCTTCCCAGGTTGTTTTTGGCCTGGGGGTAGAGCCACCTTACATATACTGGTATAGGAGGGAGCGACAAGGCAGGAAAATCCTTATAAGAGGAGTTTTGTTTTTATGCAAAGATCAGAGGACAAACCACAAACCCTGGAAACAAGACTACTAAAAAGGAGCATGAAACTCAGATGAGGGGGCCAAGGGAAAAGGAAAAGAAAACAAAGGAAGATCAACACGCAGCAGCAAAAAATAATACAGCAATGGAATACAGTAATTAAGCTTACTAATATTCTCTTAACAAAAATGGATGAAGAAATCCTAGCTCTTGGCCCCTCCTTTTGTCCAGTGTTGTGTCTTAACTATGCCCAAGCTAGGGTAGATTTGTTAAATGTGTAGATCAAACCCAGACAGGTAGGAAAAATGAGACTGGCAACCATGAAACATTACAAGCTTCCGATGTCTATTGTCTAATACATTTGGTGACTCTTGTAGACAGAGACTGATGCAAAATTTGACAATACCCAAATCTTGATCTTGCTAGTATAAATACAAATAAAAGGGGAGTACAGACTTTAAGGCTAAACCAAAAAGTATCCCGCCTACCACACATGACAGTATTGAGGTGTTCTCAAATTTAATGATAGTGGAGTTGAAAAAAATGCAATTTGTCAATGAAACTAAAATAAGGAAAATCTTAAATGCATAGAAGAGTATAGGCAAGTGAGAAAATGAAATGAAAATAAGAGGTGTGTGTTGAGAAGATCAGATAAATGAGGCAATGTTGTCCTATGGGATAAAAAGATGTATATGAATGAAGTCTACTATCAGTTAAATGACACAAAATGCTATGCCAGAATTCGGCAGAGTTAATTTCACACAGTGAAAAATGCATTTCCACAGACAAGTAGATGAGTGGAGGGACACAGGTTTACTAAACTGGGATGAATGGAGCTTCATCAAAAATGCTGACCTAAAAACACCCATATTTTATTTGATCCCCAAGATTCATAAAGACAGCAAGAAACCACCAGGGAGACTGATAGTGGCTGCTATTGATAGCCTTTTTAAAAATGTCTCAGTATATGTTGACCATTTTTGGCAGCCATTAGTACAAAATGTTCCCTCATGCATTAAAGATACAACAGATTTCTTAAAATAACTTTTTATTGTAACATGGGAAGAAGGGATGGTAATGATGGCACTAGATGTAGCATTGCTATACACTAGTATTAGACACAGAGATGGTTTGTTAGCCACAAAACACTTTTTGAGAGCAAGAGCAATCAAGTTCTATAAACATAACAATATGATATTGAAAATGATAGAATGGTGTTCGACTGAAAATATTTTCATGTTCAATGGTGAACTGTTTCAAAAGTTAAGAGGAACTTCGAAGGGCACGTGCTTCGCCCCCAAGCTTTGCAAATCTGAACATGGGCTGGTGGGAGGAGCATGCGGATCTAGTATGAGTAAGTGGTCAGAAAATATCATCTGGTGAGTTCATTACATTGATGATATTTTGTACTGTGGAAAGGTGATGTATAGATAGCGAAAATATTTGTGGAAGTACTCACTCAGAACAACCTGAACTTGAACTTCACAAGTGTAATGAGCAAACAACAAATTGACATTTTTGATGTAAATATTGAGATACAAAAGTCTAAACTCACTACCACCGTTTTAAGAAAAAACACAGCAGGGAACTGTACACTACGCACAGACAGTTTTCACCCTCAAAAACAATATATAATTCGGTGAACTCTTGATGGCAAAACACATTTGCATTGAGAAAGATCTGTTCAAGCAAACACAGACTAATATGGTATCTAGACTGAAAGAAAGAAGGTACATGGAGGACATGTTAGAGAAAGCACAAAACAGAGTGAAGGCAGCTGAAAGGGAAGATCTACGTTTTGACAAAAAAGAATCATCAAAGAGCAAAAAAAGGAGTAAACAGTTAGGTTTATAACTATTTTCCGAACAAAGCATTTGCAGTTAAGAAAAGCAATAAATAAGCAATGGCACCTTGATGACAGCTAAACCACAAATAAAATTTAGAAGGGCCAGATCGATGGAGATGTCTTAGTCAACAGTAATGTAACAACCAGACGCCAAAAAAGGATACGGCCACTTCCAGGCTTTAAAAATGCACTAGGTGCAAAGCCTGTGCAAATGGAAAGAATGTGTCTGAGCTAGTTACCCCTTTTGGGAAAAGAATCAAGATAAAGAAAACACTCACATTCAAAACTGAATATGCGATATATGCGTTACCGTGCTCATGCTCAAAATAGTACATTGGCAGCACTAAATTACAGGTGCACAAACGCATTAAACATCTACGAGCTATAAAAAATTTAGATAACTCATATCCTGTAGCAAGACACTTTCAGAAAAAACATCAAGGAAATCATACTCTACTGACTTACAGTGTGATAGATAGTGTCCCAAAAAAGCCAAGAGGAGGAAATAGAGAAAGAGATTTCAGACGGTTAGAATCTAGATATATATTGGAAATGGACAGTATGGAACAGAATAGATTAAATATGGATGAAGAATTCTTTGTACACCTATAACCTCACATAAAGTTATTTTTTGACTGACTGACTATAACCTCACAGTGTTTTAGTTTTTTATATTTGTTCCTTGCAGTTGACTCCTGAAGATCCCAGAAACAGGAGTTTTTAAGAAAAGATTTTAATTTCATATAATTGTGTTCTTTTCATAGGAATACAAGAATGGAAGCTGGCTTTTGGCAGTCACAGAGAGTAATTACAGTCGAGTTAGACTTCACATCCCGAACAAGTGAAATTTTGAAATTAGAAAGTAGACAATGGCATAAGTCAGTTTGGACTTTATGAATCACTGCTTTATAAGTGGAGTATCAAGGAATTTAAGGGATGCCAAGTGCATAGAATCATGACCAGTATCACTTTTCAGTATAGCAATGAATTAAACGCCCACTAGAGAATGGAATTCAAAAAGAGTAAAGAGTATACCCACTTGGCCGGAACAGTCATTGTTTAACAAAAAGCTTTAATGATTAAGCGCTAAAAGGCAACAATGAGATTATCAAATATGTATTTTCACTAAACTATAAAGACAAATACCCAAATGTCTAATGTGGGTGAAGTTCAGGGAATGTTGAAAAAAAACAGAAGTAATGTATTGTAAAATTATACACTCCAAGATGGAGCTGTTGTTTACCTTGGATTTATCAGTCCTATACTTATGTCAATGCCAAAAGCGGAGCACAGGATTTGTTTAAATGACTATTTACGAAATGCGATCAGCGTTGTGACCAAGGTGTTCAGACACCGAAATGCGTTTATGTGTCTTCCGCTCATTTGAGCAAATAAAGCAAGAGGATTATGCACAGCATTGACATGCCGTGCTTTTCTTGAAGTGAGCAAGCAGACTAAGTGATACATATATATATGTATATATATATATATATATATATATTACCTACTGGCGATAGCCAGTAGGTATATATAGTTAGGATTTTTTCTCTATGGAACTTTTGAAAATTCTATGTCTAATAACTTTGGCGTTTGTGGACGGAATCGGATGAGATTTTCAGGAAAATGGCACATTTTGTTTCTGAGCAGCCCCTGAAAATTTGGGAGGGTTCTGTCAAGGGCGGGCGAGAAAAAAGGGGGGTCCCAAAACGCGTTTTTCCCATTCATTTTTCCATAGGGCCTTTGGCCTCACTTTTAGCTCGAACGGCTGAATGGATTTACACGAAACTTGGCAAAATTATAGGGACTGTTAGCCCGATGTGCCTTTGCTGGGTCTCAATATATGTGCTCCAGTGGATTTTGAGAAATTAACGTTTAAAAAAACAGATATATCTGTGACAGCGTCCTAGATAGCGCTCCAGATCGCGTACTTTTCGCGTAACGGAGCTTTGCGTAGCGAAGCTGATTGGCTCTCCGGTGTCTGTCAACATTCTAAACAGTCCGGTGCGGCCGCCATCTTGTCTCTCGGTAGGATCGAGAGACAAGAGGATGAGAAAAACGAAGGGGGAATTTAATGAAAGGGGGCAAGGTAGACCCCTCTTGACCCCCTAGGAATGATGTTGGGGTTAATAAAGGGTCCCGTGGGGCAAATAATAAAAATTTGATTTTTCGCGGAAGAAGCTCTTCTCGGTTCGCGAACCGGGTCGCAAACTGGTAGCGAAACGTGAATTCGCCATTTTGTGTTTTGATTTAATTAAATTACTAGGTATAAGGGGGTACGGGAGATGTATCCTGACCCCTTATGTTTTCTGAGGGTGGCTGAGGAGGCTCATATATGTTGATAGATGTCTTCCAGCGGCTGTGCGTGAGCGTTTTTTTTTTTTTTGCTGCGTGACGTCTGTTAACGTTCGATTCCATGGAAATCAGGAACTGTTGACCGCCATTTTGTCACTGCGAGTAAATATTTTGTTAAAAATAATTGTTATAAATTGATCCTTATTGATAAACATTGTCTGCGCCATCTTGTCTTTTTTGCAATGCCACACTTTTGTTGAGCACGGCAGCCATTTTAGATGCCTTGACCAGACGCACTCTCTGCACGCCGCCGATCCTCAGCATGGCTCCTCACCCTCGCAAGCATCTCCCCCACGCACTGGTCACCCCCGCTCTCTCTCTCATGCATGGGCCAGAAACCTCCTCCCATCTGCGCTGTTCTTCTCTGAGAATCACACCCTGTACCCGCCCGACACCTCCCTTTCACCCTATTCACTACCGCACCCTCTGACACTCCTCTTCCTCTGTGTCCGATTGTCCAGGCTGGTCCCAGGCTATCACCTAGCCCTGCAGATGTAGTTTATGGCCCCAGCTGTAGAGAATCACCCCTCTTCAAAAGAGTTACAGTAGATCAAGGCCCCCACCCGATGAGATCCGTCACACCACACGCGTTCCTACTATCTGATAACCATCCTGTATTGTGCTTGGGGAGGGGATTCTCACTGTGAGGGTGTGTGGGCCCGAGCCTGAAGCAGAAGATTCCAGGGATGCCTCTTTGTACATCAAAGTTTTTACAATTATGTGTCACATTAAAAATATATAGCACTCCAACAAAGTAGTAGGATTATAACACTTTCATAACTTATAAATATATACAATGCAACAAAAACAGTAAATACATTTAAACATTTTTTTGAAAAAAGAAGCAACAATGGTCAGTAGCTGTGTTTTGTGCGAATAGTCCCAAGGCAGCACAACGTGCTGAGTTCTGGACGGCACCCAGGTGATGTTACCTGGGTGCCGCACTGGTTTTTGGTATCCTACAATGCAGCTCCAAAACACGGCGTGGGGCGTCCCGGGGGGTGCGGGGGGAGGCCTCGTCAGTAGCGGTCTGTTGTGCGAATAGTCCCAAGGCAGCAGAACGCGCTGAGATGTGGATGGCACCCAGGTGATGTCCAGTAAGTTGCCGCACTGGTTTTGGCATCCTACAATGCTGCTCCGAAAAACGGCGTGGGGCGCCCCGGGGGGGGGGGGGGAGAGGCGGCTTGAACGGGCCTCCCCAGGTGGAGGCTCGTCTGCTGTACTGGGGCGCCCCTTTACTGTTTCAGTTGCCATTCCGCCCGCTTTTGCTACACTGTGCCTCATCCTCCATTCAGCTGTTTATCGCCTGCTCTTGCGGCTACAGCGTCTCGCTCACCATGTAGTTGAGTTGCGCCCACTCTTGCGGTGCAGTGATAGGCGGCTGCCACAGGACTCTTAAAATGGCGGACGGCTCTTCGGATTTGGGCCTGGTCCACTAAAATGGCCCTGGGACACCTTGGTACTCGGACGTCCCCTGAGCCTTGAAGATTTTACAAAAGTCTTGGGGGACCCCGACTCCTGCAGGCTTCCGGTGGGGAGCGGCTGCCATGATTGCTCGCGGAATGACCACGACGGAGCCACGAGATGGTGGTGCTCTCATGCTGACGCCAGCTTCAGTCTGAAACATCCAGAAACAAGGTGGGGCTTTCATCGTTTGAGGAAAAAAATGTTTTAATCCAATGAAAAGTGTTATTTTTATGTCATATGATCAAGCCTTCCATCATTAGGAAACCAAAAGTAAAATGAACCAATGAAAAGTTTTATAAACAAGTCACATGACCTGTTATGCTTACGTTACGCGCTGCTATAAAAAGCGTAGAAAATCCGTTGGCACGTGAGGGGGCGTCAGTAGCGGACCGATGTGCGAATAGGCCGAAGGCAGCACAATGCGCCAAGATCCGGATGGCACCGAGGTGGTGTCCAGCAAGTTGCCGCACTGGTGTGGCCATCCTACAATGCTGCGCCGAAAGTCGGCGTGGGGCGCCCCGTTGGCCTGTGAGGTTGCGTCAGTCAGTGGGGGCTGTTTGAGGATCTGACTGCATTGGAAAGCAATGTGATGCTGTGCGTCGCCCCCAAGATGGAGGCTCCTTGGCTGCAGTGGGGCGCCCCTTGGTGTTTCACTCGCTATCCAGCTGAGTTGCGTCCGCACTTGCGGCTACAGTAGGCCGAAGGCAGCACAACGCGCCGAGATCTGGAAGGCACCGAGGTGGTGTTTAGCAAGTTGCCGCACTGGTGTGGCCATCCTACAATGCTGCGCCGTAAGTCGGCGTGGGGTGCCCCGTTGGCCTATGAGGTGGTGTCAGTAGCGGACCGATATGTCAATAGGTCGGAACCAGCACAAGGCGCCAAGATCCGGATGGCACGGAGGTGGTGTCAAGGTTGAGAGTTCTGAGCAGCGCTTGTAACACTGTCTGAAGCTTATTTGCACCTGCTGCAGCTTCACTATTGCCCTGGTGTGGCCAAAGATCGCCCATGACATAGGCGGCCGGCTCCCGGGGTCCGGCGGAACTTTTTTCCTTTTCCTTTCTGCATCTTGTCCCACAATCCGTTTGACCTGAAGACACGACCAGGTCCCTGAATGTGTGCAGGGGGACGCTATTGATTGAATCAAAATGGCGGCTTCACACAAAGCTGACTCAAGCGTTGCTGCTGATGCTATACAGACAAAAACTGGTTTTCAGTTTGTACATTCTTCAGGATTTTTGCATCCAAGGCTGGTTGAGAGTTTGTAGAACAATGGCTTCAGATCTTGCCCTCCCCTCTTTTGACTGATGGTTCTTGTTGCCTATCTCTTATGTTGTCATTTAACTGAACCTTTTTTGACTGCCGAAAGGGGTTCTGGTCCGACCGCTGGTTGGTGGAGACATTTTGACTATATCCTGGACCTGCCCGGCCTCGCCCAAAATGGCGCCAGTATAAATGGGACTCGTAACTCCTTGTTGTGTACTGGTTGCACAGCCTTGATTTCACGAGATCGGTATGCAGTTTTGAAGCACATGGCGGGCGGGGACGAGAATTGATTGAATATTTCGACATCCCTATTGATATTAAGTTCTGATGTGTTATTGATTACTGTACTATTGAAAGTTCGAATTAACGTCACCCATGGTACTTGCCCGCAAATGTATATCTAGATAATTTTATTGTAAGTGGCCCTGTCGTATTTTAATTACAAAGTATACGTCCACCGATTCCGCAACTGTTAGACACCTTAGTTCTTGCAACCTAATGGCCCGCTCGTTACGTTCCTCTACAGTGTAAATGTCTCCTCATCATATGCGATTCCAGTTTGCTCCGTGGCCGGCCCACATGGTTATAGGCCCGTATTTGTATACTGACATTTTCACAATAAAGGTTTTTAAAACAAAACATGGTAGTAGTATTTACATTGGTAAAGTTTTTAATTTTAGTCACTGTTTTCGAATCAGTAAAAGGCAAGTGAAATAAAGCAGTCCAATTACATGACGGATAAAAGGTATAATACGCAGGAACGCAGTAAAGATAAATGGTCAAGGGCTGTTGTGTTTTCTACTCCTGCAACATAAAGTGATCGATAAGAATCTGATATTCAGGCGTATCGGCGACTAAGACAGCAGGCCGAGCATCTTTTGCTCAACGGCTCCGTCATGGGACGAAGAAACGCCCTTTTTCTAGAAAAAGGAATATATTTTACTTGCAGGACAGTTGTAAATTTTCCGGGAAAGTACATTAGCCTGGAACATTATAACATATATGTTTAAGAAAAAATAATGTTCGAAAGCAATAAAAAGCGTAATTTTTAGGTCATATGACCAAGCCTTTCATCATTAGAATAACAAAAGTAAAATGAACCAATGAAAAGTTTTATTAACAAGTCACATGACCTGTTATGCTTACGTTACGCGCTGCGCGCCGCGCCCGGATCGCTTCCGGGAAGCTGCGCTTAGCGCACCGGAGCACTTCCGGGTGCGCTAACGCGGCGTGTCATATAACGCACTACGCGACAACGTAGGTCCAGAATATAGTCAAAATGTCTCCACCAACCAGCGGTCAGAACACAACCCCTTTCAGCAGTCTAAAAAGTTCTGTTAAATGACAACAGAAGGGACAGGCAACAAGAACCATCAGTCAACGGAGGGGAGGGCAAGTTCTTCCCTACCGGGTCACGTTGGGGCGCTACCGGAACTGATCGAATTGGTAGTCTACAGTGTTTCTGGATGTTTCAGACTGAAGCTGGCGTCAGCATGAGAGCACCACCATCTCGTAGCTCAGTCGTGGCCATTCCACGAGCAATCATGGCAGCCGCTCCCCACCAGAAGCCTGCGGGAGTCTGGGGCCCCCAAGACTTTTGTAGAATCTTCAAGGCTCAGTGGACGCTTTCGAGAATGGGGCCCAAGCCCAAGCAGACAAGTGTCTGAGTTCCAAGGTGTCCCAGGGCCATTTTAGTGGACCACGCCCAAATCTGAAGAGCCGGCCGCCATTTTGAGAGTCCTGTGGCAGCCGCCTATCGCTGCATCGCAAGAGCGGGAGCAACTCAACTACATGCTGAGCGAGATGCCGTAGTCGCAAGAGCGGGCGGTAAACAGCTGAATGGCGGAAGAGGCACAATGTAGCAAAAGCGGGCGGAATGGCAACTGAAACGGTAAAGGGGCGCCCCACTACAGCGTGTCTTCAGGTCAAACGGACTGTGGGACAAGGTCCAGAATGGGAGAGTCATCAAAAGGCAAAAAGTTCCGCCGGACCCCAGGAGCCGGCCGCCTAATTCGGGGCGATCTTAGGCCACACCAGGGCAACACGACTTGGGGAGGGGGCAGGAGCCAAGCGCCCCCTCCCAGTCCGCGCCACCACACTGTATGTTGAAAATCTGAAGCCATCGTTCTACAAACTCTCAACCAGCCTTGGATGGAAAAATCTTGATGAATGTACAAACTGAAAACCAGTTTTTGTCTGCATAGCATCAGCAGCAACACTTGCTATCAGAGTGCATGAGTTTCATGCTCGATCGATTGAGCTAGCCGGATCAGGCAGCAAAAAGTATAAAATAGTTATGTAAATAGTTATTTAATAAAATGTTTTACCCTGTTACTTTGCTGGTGTGTTGTATATATTTATAATATTTGCATAGCGTTTATCGTTATTTTGGGCGGGGTGGGTGGCGGAGCCGAGCTGTCTTGCAGCCATCATGGTGTTGAGCTCAGTTCATCTCACTAGTTTCGTATTTCTCATGAAGGGTTGTTCCTAATGGATCACTGACATAATATAGAATGACAAAATATAGACTTACCAAAATATAGTCACCAAAATATAGAATGCCAAAATATCGAATTCCTATCTACAAACAGGTAAGTACAAAAATATCGAATCCAAAATATAGTCTGTAAAAAATATAGTCAGTCAAAATATCGAATTTTTTAAAATGTCTTAAAAGTAATTTAAAATTAATGAAATAATAAATATAATTAACTAAAACATACTTAAAAATACTCAAATAACCTTAAAATTAAGATATAATTAATTTAAGTTATTAATAAAAAATGTACAATATTTTACCGTAGGATAGCAGGAGGGTAACATTTAATATTACCACTCCAGTGAGTGCAACAGTAGGGAAAGCATTGGATAGTGTAGGGTTAAAAAATACTATTCCCACTCCAGTGAGTGCAACAGTAGAGAAAGCGTTGGATAGCGTAGGGGTAAAAAATACTATTCCCACTCCAGAGAGTGCAACAGTAAGAAAAGCGTTGGATAGCGGGAGGGTAAAAATTACTATTCCAACTCCAGAGCGTGCAACAGTAGGGAAAGCGTTGGATAGCGTAGGGGTAAGAATTACTATTCCCACTCCAGAGAGTGCAACAGTAGGGAAAGCGTTGGATATTGGAAGGGTAAAAATGACTATTTCCACTCCAGAGAGTACAACAGTAGGGAAAGCATTGGATAGCGTAGGGGTAAAAATTACTATTCCCACTCCAGAGAGTGCAACAGTAGGGAAAGCGTTGGATAGCGTAGGGGTAAAAAATACTATTCCCACTACAGAGAGTGCAACAGTAGGGAAAGCGTTGGATAGCGGGAGTGTGAAAATTACTATTCCCACTCCAGATAGTGCAACAGTAGGACAAGCTTTGGATAGCGTAGGGGTAAAAATTACTATTCCCACTCCAGAGAGTGCAACAGTAGGGAAAGCGTTGGATAGCGTAGGGGTAAAAAATACTATTCCCACTCCAGAGAGTGCAACAGTAGGGAAAGCGTTGGATAGCGGGAGGGTGAAAATTACTATTCCCACTCCAGTGAGTTTAACAGTAGGAATAGTAATGATTTAATATATTATTAAAAATAAATTAAATATCAATACCAATAAAACATTAATTGAAATTAATAACCAATGTAATATTATGTAATAATTAATTAGAAATACAACTACATATTAGTTATTACAAATTAATAACCTATTCATAAATATTTAACAACTAATTAATTTTCAATAACAAAAACTAATTAATAATAAAAATTAATACCAATTAAACATTAACAGTAAATTAATTATCAATACACAAAAAGTATTTTTAATATGTAATTAATTACAATTACATTACTTCCCACCCTATTCCCCTATAAACCCACATCCCACTACAGAAAATACATTAATACAATCATCATAATTATCAAATATTTAATTAATACAAAATAATTACCAATTAATAAACATTAATTGCCAATTAATAGAAATTAATTACCAATTAAAAATTAATTAACAATAAATTTAAAATCAATACCAATAAATGAAAAAAATTATTTACTTAATTACAATTAAATTACTTCCCACCCTATTCCCCTATAAACCCACAACCCACTACAGAAAATAAATGTAGAAAATTAACATAATTAACAATCAATCAATTAATACAAATTAATTGGCAAATAAACATTTATTACCAATTAAAAAATAACAATAAATTCAAAATGAATACCAATAAATAAATAAAAATATTTAATTAATTACAATTAAATTACTTCCCACCCTATTCCCCTATTAACCCACAACCCGCTACAGAATTAAACTACGCAAAAATTAAATAACATAAAATTCATTACTTAAAATACATTAAACATACATTACAATAATTAATATACACTTTTCACACATATACTAACATACAAAACACTTTAAAAAAAATGATATCATTAAAAAATCGATATATTTAATGCCTATATTGTATACTTCGATATTTTGACTTCTATATTTTGAAAATCGATATTACTTACCTTAAATTCGATATTTTTACCACTATATTGTGTCCATTCGATATTTTGTCCATTCTATATTTTTACTTCGATATTATGTCCATTCTATATTTTGGAATAGATATTATGACTGTTTACCGTTCCTAATGTTTCTATTTTAGCGAGGTCAAAAAGAGATCCCATTAGTGGCCTAATGATTTTGCTCGATTACTTTTGTTTTTTTACACAATTTTTCACTATCTGCAAAGACTAAACAGAGTATTGCGACTTTGTGCTTGTTTGTAAATAGAGAATGAACCAAAGAGAATCAATTCTAAAACAGTAAATGCTTGGATAACAATCAATCAAATGGAGAGGCAAGCAGGCACGACGGATTACAACGGGGGCAAAGGCCTGCGTTAACTACCCTTCACTATCTGCAAAGAGAGAGTACTACTAAGAGAAAAGAGGGGGGGGGGCAGCGTTCAAAGCACATCAGCGTGCATAAACACGAAAATGTTTTTACCTATCACGTACTTGACATTTGACAGCTTTTGATATTTGCTATTAAAAAACCATTGAAATTCACTGAAAAAACCATAGGTTTTAGCGCATATATATATCGCGCACCCGCAACCCACTGCTGATGATGTCACATATTACCTCATTCATGACATGGTCAGTGACATCACTGATGACATCACTGATGACATCTCAAATGACATCACTGATGACATCTCAAATGACATCACTGATGACATCACTGATGACATCTCAAATGACATCACTGATAAAATCACTGATAACATCTCATTTGTCATTACTGATCACATCACTGATGATATCATTCATGTGATAATACGATCAACCTCTTCAGACTCTAATATAACCTTAGATACAATCAGTGTAAACAGACTCTCACAGACTGCCACTCATCCATGGAGTTACTCACACACCTAGTCACTCATGCAAAGAATCAATCACACCTCCATTTCCTCAACTATACAGTTATACACACCTTACTTAATCAAACATATACTAACACCTATTTACTCTCTTATACAATCCCTGATACAAGTTCACAATGATCCCTACAGCCACTCACACATTCACTGGCTCTTATGCACAGTTATTTATATATGTCAACTCTTACATGTACTGTGTTTTACATATGTACTTACTTTGACATGTAGCACTGAGAAATCCAATTACTCACCAATGTACTCATGTCAACCGCCCATACAGCTGTTTCCACATGCACTTTTGAACCCATACATCTACTGAATCAACTGGTCACACATCTATGCACAGAGTCACACACCTCCCAGCCACCCCCACACACACACTCACTCTCCCATACAAATATTTGGGCAACCAATCAATAACCCATATAGTTACTCATATAGCTACTGATCAACACATGCAGCAGTTTACAGAACTACAGTAATAATGATGCACAAATTAAGACAGTTTAGTCACTAACCCATGCACTCAGTGAGACACATTTAATCATTCTCTCATACAGTCAGTCATGCACCTACTAAATCCTTCATCCAAACACTTATACATCCACTCATTCTTCAATATGTAAGACATATTTTAACTTTACAGAAACATACAGTCACTGGATGTTGTCATTTGAGATGTCATCAGTGATGTCATTTGAGATGTCATCAGTGATGTCATTTGAGATGTCATCAGTGATGTCACTGACCATGTCATGAATGATGTAATATGTGACATCATCAGCAGTGGGTTGCGGGTGCGCGATATATAGTTATTGCATCTAACTATATATGCGAATTTCTATGGTTTTGTTCGAGTAAATTAAGGTTTTGTAAATGCTAATCCCTAACTATATATGGGCTAAAACCTATGTTTTTTTCAGTGAATATATATATATATTTATCATGTTGATAGTTTGAATGCGATTGAATACTTCTTATCTACTAGAGACATCAAGTATTATGAACATAGTAAAATGCTCATCAGCATGATTGATTTGTGCCTCAAAAACAACTTTTTTCTTTTCAATAATGAAGTCTTCCAGCAGCTGCGTGGTGTTGCCATGGGTGCGTGCTTCTCCCCCAGCTACGCGTGTTTACACGTGGGCTGGTGGGAGAGGCACGTCCTGGGTAGGATCCGCAGTTGTTTGGAGGAAGATGAAACTGGCATTGTAAAGATGTGGCGCTTCATTGATGATGTTTTTATAATTTGGCAAGGGTGTAGATCATCAGCTGAAGAATTTGTTAGTAACATCAATAACAATTCTCTAAACCTAGAATTTTGTGCCAACATCAGCAATGTAAATGTCAATTTCTTAGATGTGGAGGTTTACATCAAAAATAACGAAATCATGACTAGGATGTACAGAAAGTCTACAGCAGGAAATTCGATTTTACATGCTCAGAGTAACCATCCACATCACCTTATTAAAAGCATCCCTTATGGGGAGTTTTTAAGAATCAGACGCATATGTAATAATGAGATTGACCTCATGAATTGTTTAAATGGATCTTACCAGAGATTTTTACGAAGAGGCTATGAAGTTACTAACCTCACCAACTCTCTTAAAAGGGCTTTATCAACTCATATAGTGGCCATGGTAGAGCAGCCTGCTTCAGTTATTCCAGAAGAGGGTGTTGCTACAACTGAAAAATCTTCCATTCGCCTAATCACCACTTTTAACAATCAACACAAAAAGATGATGCAAATCATTAAATCTAACTGACCCATCTTAAAAACAGACATTGTGGTGGGCCCCTTGTTGGAAGACATGCCCAATATTACTTTTCGACGAGCACCCTCTATGAGGGATGCTCTGGTTAAAACTAGCCCTGAAACTATTATCAAATCTAACTGGTTCTCTAACAAAGCAGGTTTTCGGAAGTGTAGTTCATGCCGGGCATGTAAATTTGGTGTGAACACCAGCGAGTTTGTTGAGGGTCTAACTGATGCTGTGATTCCTATTAAGAATGTATATACCTGCAAGACCGACCATGCGGTCTATGTTCTCAAATGTACGTGCGAGTTACAATATGTTGGCAGCACTAAGTTGCAGGTTTTTAATCGAATCTTACAGCATCTTTGTGCCATTGTTAACTCTGACCCCAATTATCCAGTGGCACGCCATTTCAAGCTGGTGCACAATAACAATCTTAATGACCTGCAATACTTTGTTATTGACGCAGTCCCCCCTAATAAAAGGGGTGGTGACAGAGAGAAAAAACTTAGACAATTGGAAAGTCAATACATTTTGAGGTTAAACAGTAAGATCCCTAATGGCCTGAACATGGGGGAAGATCTTAACAACTTTTTGTAAATATTTTATTCCATCATATGCATGACTTTTTTATAATGGATTTTATACCTATTTATATGGTTTTAATCTATTCATGCATGTTGAGGATGGTCTGTGAAGATTCACATTGTTTACTCTGATAATCAATTTATTGACAACATTGTGTCTATATTCCAACTATAATCGAGCTGTATCATTATGAAATTAAGGTTTTCCCGAGTTTTTGCTGCTATATATGAATCTAATAAGATGTGATTGCCTTTTTATCCCCCCTATTGAGATATATGCACTGCCGCACTTTCGCACTTTTTTAGCACTTTGCACTTTTTATCATAATACTATTCTGCTCCAGGTTTCTACCTGGGTAAATCATGTTTGCTACCAACTTTTGGGATTATGAACCCTGCACTTTTCTTTTTTGCACTATAATTCTATTAGTGGTTCTTTACATCGATTTACTGGTTTATTAACATGTCCCACGGACATTGATTATTCAGTTATAACATGCACTTTGATATTGTGGTCATTCATTGGGCACTTGCCCTTTATGCATTCAACAGATTCCAATTTTTTTAAGTGTTAGAATTGTATAGTGGTTTTAATATTGTTGCATTTATGCACTTAATTACACTGTACATTATATTTGGATTGTCCATTTTGTATTCTGAAGGATATTTCTTTCATGTCTATTATTGTGTGAGAGGAGTTCCGTTTTTAACCAGTATTTAACCACTTATGTCTCTGGGTCTTGTCATGTGATCAAGTCCGGGTTCCCCGGACGAAACGCGTCATGCTGCCATCCCCATTGATGGAATAAAGCACATTATTTTCATCTGAAATCCTTGGTTTGTGGTCTGTACCTGGCTGTGTCCGTTTGCTGTGTTCGGCGCTTCAGGATCGTGGATTCTTATATATATATATATATATATATATATATATATATATATATATATATATATATATATATATATATATATATATATATATATATATATATATATATATATATATATATACATATATATATATATATATGCAACGAGAAATCCCTGCAAATAGCACAGAAAAAACGGGCCACACATATATATATTCACTGAAAAAACCATTGGTTTCCGGGACGTTATAGTTAGTTCGACATTTCACTCGTACAAAACCAGAGAAATTCGGCCGTTATAGTCAGTTCAGCTAACTATAACTCGCGCCCCGGAATGCACTGCTGATGACATCACATATTACATAATTCTTGATATGGTCAGTGACATCACTGATGACATCATCCAGCGACTGTGTGTTTCCATAAAGTTTAAATATGTTTTATACATACATGCCGAGGTGTATTGAAGAATGAGTGGATGTATAAGTGTCTGGATGGAGGATTTAGTAGGTGTGTGACTGACTGTGTAAGTCACTCACCTACTAAATCCTTCATACTGAATGCATTGGTTAGTGACTAAACTGTGTGAATGTCTGTATCAGTCTGTCTGTTGTTCTGTAAGCTGCTACATGGGTTGGTGAGTATCTACATGAGTGTCTATATGGGTTATTGATTGGTTGCTTGAGTATTTGTATGGGTGCCTGAGTGTGTGTGTGGATGGGTGAGAGTGTTGTGACTCTTTGCATAGATGTGTGAGTGGTTGATTCACTGGGTGTATGGGTTCAAAGGAGCATGTGGAAACCACTGCATGTGTGGGTGAGTGTGTGTATGGGTGTGTTGGTGAGTTAATGGATGTCTCAGTGGTGCATGTGCAAGTTACTACATATGTAAAAGGCAGTATATTTGAGTGATGGTGTATACAAATAACTATATGTGAGAGTGAGTGATTGTGAGAGTGGCTGTATGGATGAGGGTGTACTCGTATCGGTGATTGTATAACAGAGTAAGTATTCGTTAGTATCTGTATGAATAAGTGAGGTGGTATGTGTATAACTGTATAGGTGAGTAAATAGAAGTGTGATTGATACTTTGCATGACTGAGTAGGTGTGTGAGTAACTCTGGATGAGTGGTGGTGTGTGAGTGTCTGTATAGGTGTATGAGTGCATATGATAGTGTTGTATTGATGAGTGACTGCATGTATGAGTGACTGTATGGGTGAATGAGTGCATGTGTGTCTATACCTAAGAATCAGCGCGTGTGTATGTAGCAACTGGTATTGGTGTATTTATGGTTTCAAAAATGGTAGTCTGTATTTTAAAGTGGGTGTATCAAAGGTTATATTCGGGTGTGAAGAGGTACATCAGATTTTCACATGGATGTCATCAGTGATGTCATTTGGGATGTCATCAGTGATGTCACTGTCCATGTCATGAATGATGTAATATGTCCCTTCATGAGCAGTGCATTGCGGGGGCGAGATTTATTGTTAGCTGAACTAACTGGAACGTCTGAATTTCTCTGGTTTTGTACAAATGAAATCTCCAACTAACTTTAACGTCCCTGAAACCTATGTTTTTTTCAGTGAACTTCAAAGGTTTTTTGCATTAAATATTTCTAGCTATAATGTCCCTGAAACCGATGGTTGCCTACAGTAAGCCCCACAGAGCTGCGTTGCAGATAGGTCGTCTGAGGCCACGCCGTTTTTTTCACCTGTCTGCAATGCAACTCTGTTGTGCTTACTGAAGGTACTTGGTGGGCTAGTTGGCCCCCAGGGACCCTCAGGATTGAAGAAGAAGTAATTCCCCACCTTAAAATGTGCCACAGGGCATGTTTGCACATGTGTCATGAGGCCCCGCCCCCTCCCATCACCACTGTGCAAATGCACTCAGTGGCGTGTTTTAGGTTAGGGGATTAAGTCCCCTTGATTCCTGAGAGTACCTGGGGTCTAACTTGCCCACCAGGTACCTCCAGTAAGCCCCACAAAGCTGTGTTGCAGAGAGGTGTAAAATGGGGCGGGGCTTCAGACCACCTCTCTGCACAGCAGCTCTGTGGGGCATACCAGAGGTACCTGGTGGGCTAGTTGGCACCCAGGGACCCCCAGTATTTATGGGGAATTAATTTCCCAACTTACAATGCGCCACAGGGCACGTTTGCAGACTGATGCAGGGAGGAGATGGGGCCTCCAGCGCGATGGTTTTTTTTTCTTCTTTTTTTCAGAATTGGGGGCTGTGTGGCCCCCACTATTTCCCCATTTATGAGGCCCTGGGGACCCCATCCACCAGGGCCTGAGCCCTATTTAAAAATAATAATAATAAATAAATGGGAAGGGGGCTGTGTCGCCCTTCTCCCGACACCATTTTTGGCCCCAGGGATTAGCATTTACAAAACCTTGAAAATTCACTGACCATATATAGTTAGGGATTAGCATTTACAAAACCTTAATTGACTCGCACAAAACCATTGAAATTCGCATATATAGTTAGTTGCACTAACTATATATCGCGCACCCGCAATCCACTGCTGATGATGTCACATATTACATCATTCATGACATGGTCAGTGACATCACTGATGACATCACTGATGACATCTCAAATGACATCACTGATGACATCACTGATGACAACACCCAGTGACTGTATGTTTCTGTAAAGTTAAAATATGTCTTACATATTGAAGAATGAGTGGATGTATAAGTGTCTGGATGAAGGATTTAGTAGGTGCATGACTGACTGTATGAGTGAGTGATTTAATGTGTCTCACTGAGTGCATGGGTTAGTGACTAAACTGTCTTAATTTGTGCATCATTATGTCTGTTGTTCTGTAAACTGCTGCATGTGTTGATCAGTAGCTATATGAGTAACTATATGGGTTTTTGATTGGTAGCCCAAGTATTTGTATGGGAGACTGAGTGTGTGTGTGTGTGTGTGGGTGGCTGGGAGGTGTGTGACTCTGTGCATAGATGTGTGAGTAGTTGATTCACTATATGTATGGGTTCAAAAGTGCATGTGGAAACAGCTGTTTGGGCGGTTGACTGTCTGCATGAGTGTATTGGTGAGTGAATGGATTTGTAAAACACAGTACATGTGAGAGTTGACATATATAAATACCTGTGCATAAGAGCCAGTGAATGTGTGCCCTGTGTGCCTCTTAACTCCTCGCGGCCCCCGCTTCGCGGGAGCCGCTCGTCAAGGAGTGTGATCCTGTGTTGCCTGCTGCCCGTTTGGAGCCCCGCTGGACTTTGGATCTGGATCTGTGAGGAGGAGAGTTGCAGCCAAAGGACAACGGGACTGCGAGGTCCGGCAGGCTGTGCGTGAGCCATCGAGCACACCTGCCGCCTCTTCCCGTGACTCCGCCCTCTCATTGTACAGAGCGTACTAGATCTGGCGTAATTACGCGGTAGCGGGACGCGTGTGCGGGACATATCCCGGGACAAAGCCCGGACTAAGGGCGGACACTCTGAGACCCTCCGAGAACCGAGGAGACCGGGCTGGGCATACCTCTTTGTTTACAGGTACTGTCTGTTCTTCTATTTAATCTTCGTATTACCATCTTCATTTGCTATACCAACCAATCCCTGTTATTTATACATGGCAACTGTTAATGTTGAGCAGCATGTGCAGGACAAACAGGGTTTGCTGCCCAATGGGACTTTGGACAGTTACTTCTCCAAATCATCGCCTGATATTGCTAGGGAGATTGTGCTGGCGGAGCGGCGGGCAGACCGCCGACGCTCAGTGGAAAGTATGAAGAATGGGTCCGCTTTACCATCATTATCTCCCGTGATTGGACCCCCTGCCAATGCTACCGGGATATTAGTCAACGAGTCGATCCCTTCATTAGATGGTATACTCCCGGATGTACATACGGCTGTTCATTCATCTGAAACCGTATCTAGAGCGGATACTGTTGATCTGTCCGTAACATCTACTGGAAGTAGCTTATCGACACTAAAGGGAGACGCTTTGTCACAATTGCATGCAGCCCGCATTAAGGCTAAAAAATTACCACCTACGGGGAAAACTTATGGTCCCCCGCCGAACAAAAAACGACGGAAAAGGAGGGATCCGTTGCAACCCAAATTGAGCTGTTCTGACTTTGGCAAAAAATTGTCCACAGTTGCCAAGAATCCCTGTGTTGTTCAGTCCGACTCTGAGGGGATCCATATCATTTCCGCATCCCCAGCCCGACTGAATACATCTGTAGATAAAGAGGACAATATGGATACTAGTGCGAGAGACGATGTTCAAATTGAGAACAAGGTTCTGTGTCCCTACTTGATATTGAGAATCTGATTAGATCATACTCTGCATCTATTTTGGAGAGGTTAATGGAGGTGGAGTGTAGATTGTCAAAAATTGAGAATGCATTGCCCAAAAAAGATCTTGTAGGCCATAAAGGTGTTAACAACGCAGACAGTCAGGCATTTAATTGTGCACCACAAGTTTTGTTATCTACTGTTCGATCTCCGCCTTCTACTTCCCCTTATGTTGTTCCTACCCCATCCTCAATTCTACCTGCATCAAAATCCCTGGGGAATACAGTATCAGCTATTGTTCATCATCATGTTGCCTCTAGACCATCCCAAGCAAAAACTGGTGATCAACTGCTGGGTACTGTTGCTAGTAACACCTGTGTTAATACATCCAAAAGTACTGGCAATACAACTAATTTAGCTTCGACAGACTTAACAAGGGAGGTGAGGGAAACTAAACGCACCTGGGGGAAACCAAAAAGGGTTCCGTTGCCTGAACTTCCACCGGAGGCATTACCCTATGTGGTAGTCCTAACAGGTGTGCCGGCCCTTGAACAAAATAAGAGGGAGGGTTTTTTCCAACTAAAAAACAAGATAACGCACTGGTTGAGAACACATAGGCCTATTGCAAATTATATCAACGGGGAAATAGTTCATGTTCGACGCCTCGAATGGTTGGGGGCAGAACAAAAGACATCGAAGGTGACGTAGTGGTTGTCAATTTCAGGGATCCAAATGCTGTCCACTATATATTGAACTGGCAGATGGGCAGCTCTAATACCACTATAATCCCAAGACCTTTAACGTATTTTTATCCAAGGCCAGTGGTGTTTCCATCCCAGTTTCCCCTTTTACAGGGTTCAAGCCAAACTCAGCCACCTAATTATTCAATTGTACAGAATGTTGGGAGCAGTCAATATGCTCAGTACCCCCCGAACCATCAGAGTATGAGAAATATGTCTTGTGCCCCTTGCCCTGTAACAGTCCCAGACCCCTTGGGATGGAACTTTGTCCCAGTTAGACATCAAAACTTTCATAACTTTCAAGACAGAAGGATGGATCATCTGAAACCCTTCACACCACTTGAAACGTCAAATCGTTTTGATGTCTTCAGTGGCCTTGATAGTTGTGATTGAAGTTTTCTGAGTGGGGGGGATGAGGGAAGGGACATAAGGAACCACACTGATATGGGAGTTGTAACTGAGTGTAACCTATTGCCAACTGTTGTATCTCGACCTTTGGGAAAAAATTTAATATGCAACGACAACATTCCTGAAGAACAGGTAGAACCAACCCGTACTTTAAGACACTCACATTCTGAGGGAATATCTTCGGGAATCCAACAAGTGACATATATCGGTGATGAGATGCCAAGGGTTAATACTGTTATGTCTTCTGCATTGGGGACTTCGGTTAAGCTTGTCAGTTGGAATGTAGCTGGGGTTGCCAGCAATTTGAGGGATCCTGACTGGGCTGCATTTATGGAATCCTTTGATTTTTGCTTACTTCAGGAAACATGGGCAGTTGACACTCCCCATAGGGTGGGCTACAAGACTTTTGGTATTGGAGCAATCCCATCTAGGAGTGGTAGGCCGTCTGGGGCTCTCCTGATCTGGGCAAAAATCAATCTAAGGGTTAACATCGAGGTGATAGACACAAATTCCGCAGATATCCTAGCACTAAAAATAATAACCTCCAATGGGAATAAATTATTCCTAATAAATATCTATAATAGGCCAGCCCCGTCATCAAAGGAATCCCCGACTGTTCTTAAGTTGGATTGCTTTCTGAGAGGGTTGGATCCTGGGGAGGATCTCGTAATCTTGGCTGGGGATCTGAATTGTAACTATGAACCTGTGTTGGGCATAAGTGAGATTTTCGAGGAGGAAGATCAGGCAAATAATATCCCCCTCCTCGGGAGCAACAAATCGGTGAAATGTTCCATTCTGGCTCTTCAACTGATCACATTATGTACAGAGCATCACCTTAGGGCCTGTAACGGTCTGTTACCGTCTGACACCTTAAAAAAACCAACCTTTATTAGGAACACATATAGGAGCAACTTGGATTTTGCGATAGTTTCTATCCCTCTTTGGTCGTATCTCATAGATCTTGAAATAATGTAGAGGGCAGAAAGTGATCACTTTCCATTAAATTTGACACTAAACGCTGCATTATTTAGCGATCCTTCTTCTCCACTCTCCTTGAAAGAGGGTGTTGGGGATGGTAATGATATTCATATCAGTAACAACAGGAGATCGCTAAAATGGCCATTTATTTTGGATCATGGTGATATCTTGAGCGAAATATACTCACTTTTCGCTGGTACTTTCGCTACATATCTGAGCCTAACTCCTGAGGAGGAAGCAAAAACCTCTTTTTTGACCATACATCAGGAGTTTTTCCAAAATTAAAAATTACTGGTAACTAAAATGCCTAAAAAACCCCAGCAGAAAATTCAGAATCTGTCTCACAGTAAGCCTTGGTATGACAGATCCTGTAGAGAGTCCAAGAGGGAATTGTTAATTGCTATTAAATCCAAGTCGCAATTGGATGTTAAAAAAGCTAGAAGTAACTATAAAACTGCCCAAAGGACATCGAAAATTGCGTGGGAGGAAGAAAAGTGGGCGGAATTACTGATAGCTGCAAGATCACACGACACCGTAGCTTTCTGGAAGTTGATAGCAAATGGGAATAAGGTAGGAAGGGTGGTCAAAGACACCTTTCTAGACGAGCAAACCTGGGTAACCCATTTTACCAATTTGTATAGGAAATATGACGACCCTTATACAGCATCCACTGCAGCAAGTCCCGAAATTCCAGTAGATCCGCTTGTTTTTACCTTGGGGGAAACTGAGTTGGCCATAAGCCAAGTAAAAACTGGGAAAGCCCCAGGTTTGGATAAAATCCCCGGGGATCTTTACAAGCATGACTTGAAAATATGGGCACCATATATCAATTACCTATGCAACAAACTATCTCACAGCTTAGAATTTCCTGAAAGCTGGAAAGGAGCTGAAATTGTTTTAATATATAAAAAAGGAGACAGGAAGGATCCCTGTAATTATCGTCCAATAAGCTTAATGGACATCCTTCAGAAAATTTACTCACGCCATATTTTAGTACGAGTGAGTAACTGGTTGGATGAAAATTCATTTTTGACTAAATTTCAAGCCGGGTTCAGAACTAAAGTTAGCACTATAGATCAGTGCTTTAGATTCTGCTGCCTCTATTGGAAATACGTAAAGATAAAGAAGGCCCACTTATATGTTGCCTTTGTTGACTTAAGGGCAGCATTCGATTTGGTCCCACGTGATCTTCTGTGGAAGACGCTGAGTGCAGCAGGTATGCCAAACAATATAGTAGCTCAAATTATAAAATTACATGATGGGAACTTTGAGAGAATTAGATGGGGACAAAATGGCGAACTATCACGGAAAATCCCAATTGAACCTGGAGTTCGCCAAGGATGTGTTTTGGCCCCCACGCTCTTTTCTATTTTCGTGAACGATATTCCCTCATACTTAGAAAGATGCAAAAATGATGCACCTAAATTGAATGGCGAAAGGGTAGCATCCCTATTGTTTGCTGACGATACTATTCTGATATCCCAAACAAAAAATGGCTTGCAGACTTTACTAAATACTTTTAATGATTACTGTAGTCAAAAGGGGCTAGAGATTAACGTAAAGAAAACGAAATACATGGCCCTTAATCCAACCAAACCTGACAAGGGTTGCCTAACCTTAAAAGGGACAAAGTTGGAATCAGTGTCTCACTTTTCTTATTTAGGTGTGACGCTAGATTGCAACTTTACCTGGAAAGCACAATTGGAAAAAAGAAAATTGTTATTTGCTCAGAACGTTAAACCAATACTCAGAGAGCAACGCTTAAGCACCAGTAAAGCGGTGCGTCCAGTTATGGAACTTTTTAAATTTAAGGTTCAATCATCAGTGGTATATGGCGCTGAATTGTGGGGGCCAGGGTCCAAGGAGACCTTTAGTATCCACGATAACAACTTTATGCGAAGCTTGGTAAGGGTTCCGAGAGGAACCCCATTAGTACCTCTGCAATTGGACCTTGATTTTAAAAGAACAGATCATCAAGTTCTTATTAGACCGCTTATGCTCTGGGTAAGATTGTGGCACGTTTCTGAGCTTCAAGCTTATAGAGAAGGGCTGATAGAGATCATGGCGTTGGATAGTAACAATATAATCCCTTGGTTTACACATGTTAGGACTTGGCTTAACCTTATAGGCCTGAAACATTTTTGGGTGCATCCCGAGCTGTTACCATCTAATCTCAAACTAGTCCTGAAAAAAGCTTTTTGGTCCTATGTAGCAAATATGACTGCAAACATCAGTACTAGTGGCTCATTAGTCTCAAAATTCTTAAGTTTTAAGGACGAACCCTTATATGAGTCCTTTATGGACGAAATAAAGCCCCCACTTGCCAAAACACTATTTCTAAAGTTTAGATATGGAAATCTTTTATTAAAATCAACTTTGGCTCGTTGGGCAAGGAACCGTGATCCATCGGCTGAGGTATTGGACGAAGCTTGCTCACTTTGTGAAAACAACCAAATAGAGAATGAGCAGCACATTCTTTTCTTCTGTCCTATCTACGCCCATGAAAGAAAAAGATGGATTAAACCGATATGCCTTCTATTAGGCTTGAGGTCCTGCAATCAGGCTCTGAGAATTTTGACTACTAACACTTCACAACAGATAATATTCAGTGTTAGTAGATTTCTACTTTCTATTTGCTACCGTAGGAAAAAAATGGGCCATCAGCTGTGAATCGATTTTTTTATAATTCTGGTCTTGATTTATGGAACTGTATTTGTTCATATTAGCACTAATAGTACTACACAATTGAATTTGCTTATAGAACTACTGAGGTGTCCTCCAGTCTCATATGATTTTTATTGTCATGCTCCAAGTATTTACCAATATGTGTTGCACAGTTATATAGAATGTATTTTATTCTTTTAGTGATTGTCATTTATTTTTACTAAATTGTAATGTTTAAACTGTTCTTTTATGGCGTAATGCCGAAATAAAGATTTGAAAAAAAAAAAAGAATGTGTGAGTGGCTGTAAGGATCATTGTGAACATGTATCAGGGATTGTATAAGAGAGTAAATATGTGTTAGTATATGTTTGAATAAGTAAGGTGTGTATAACTGTATAGTTGAGAAAATGGAGGTGTGATTGATTATTTGCATGACTGACTAGGTGTGTGAGTAACTCCATGGATAAGTGACAGTCTGTGAGTGTCTGTTTATACTGAATGTATCTAAGGTTATATTAGAGTCTGAAGATGTTCATTGTATTATCACATAAATGATATCATCAGTGATGTGATCAGTAATGTCAAATGAGATGTCATCAGTGATGTCATCAGTGATGTCATTTGAGATGTCATCAGTGATGTCACTGACCATGTCATGAATGATGTAATATGTGACATCATCAGCAGTGGATTGCGGGTGCGCGATATATAGTTAGTGCAACTAACTATATATGCGAATTTCAATGGTTTTGTGCTATTAAATTAAGGTTTTGTAAGGTTTTGTAAATGCTAATCCCTAACTATATATGGTCTATAACCTATGGTTTTTTCAGTGAATTTTCAAGGTTTTGTAAATGCTAATTCCTAACTATATATGGTCTATAACCTATGGTTTTTTCAGTGAATCTCAATGTTTTTTTAATAGCAAATATCAAAAGCTGTAAAATGTCAAGTACGTGGTAGGTAAAAACATTTTCGTATTTATGCACGCTGATGTGCTTTGAATGCTGCCCACCCCCCTCCTCTTTTCTTTTAGGAATATTCTCTCTTTGCAGATAGTGAAGGGTAGGTAACACAGGCCTTTGCCCCCGTTGTAATCCGTCGTGCCTGCTTCCCTCTCCATTTGATTGATTGTTATCCTAGCATTTATTGTTTTGGAATTGGTTCTCTTTGGTTCATTCTCTATTTACAAACAAGCACAGAGTCGCAATACTCTGTTTAGTCTTTGCAGATAGTGAAAAATCGTTTAAAAAACAAAAGGAATCAAGCAAAATCAGTAGGCCACTAATGGGATCTCTTTTTGACCTCGCTAAAATAGAAACATTATGAACAACCCCTCATGACAAATACGAAACTAGTGAGAGGAACTGAGCTCGACACCCTGATGGCTGCAAGACAGCTCGGCTCCGCCGCCCACGCCACCCAAAATAACGACAAACACTATGCAAATATTATAAATATATACAACACACCAGCAAAGTAACAGGGTAAAACGTTTTATTAAATAACTATTTAAATGGCAGCCTGCTGCAACATCGATCCAAACAAGCCTTTGTATTTTGGGCTCAAAATAAACCATCAATAGTAAGATTTTCATAGGTGAGTGTAAGTTCATGGTTTTCCATCCACAGACTAAAAGCCTGGAGTGGGAGTGAAAGAACAATACCTAGGTAAGAAGGAAGGCAGAGGTTGTGGGAAGGACTCTGGATATGGTATGTTGCTTGGTCCCTGAGATGCTTCGATATCACTGCCTTGCACAAATGGCATAAGTCCTGGATGTTGGGTGCCATAGTTGAGGGTTTGGAGCAGCGCTTGTAACACTGTCTGAAGCTTATTTGCACCTGCTGCAGCTTCACTATTCTCAAAGTAAGTGGGGGTTGTTTGTGGACCTGACTGCATTGGAAAACAATGTGATGCGGTGCCTCCCTGAACCGCTTGACGGAGGCCCCCGAGATAATTGCGCCTGCTCCACACCTTGTCCCACAATCCATTTGACCTGAAGACACGTCCTGCGGTGCCCTGGTCCGACCATCACATATCCCTGCGCCAGGAGACGGCGTGGGGTGCTGTAGAAGGGAGAGGCGGCACGAACGAGCCTCCCCCACCTCCCCAGGTGGAGGTTTCTCAGCTACACCCCAGCGCTTCACTCGACCAGCTGACTTGCGCCCGCTCTTGCGACACAGTGCCTCGCACAGCAGGCTGAATTGCGCCTGCTCTTGCTATTACAACGTCTCACCCGCCATCCAACGGAATTGCACCCAATCTTGCGGTACAGCGATAGGCGGCTGCTACGGAGCTCACGAAATGGCGGTCGGCTCCACAGACTTGGGCCTGGCCTGCAAAGATGGCTCTGGGCAACCGTGGAACTCGGACGCTTGACTGCTAGGGCATGGGCCCCAATCCCAAAAGAGTCCCCTCAGCCTTGAAGATTCTACAACAGTCACCGGGACCCCCGACTCCCGTAGACTACCGGTGGGGAGCGACTGCCATGATTGCTCGCGGAATGGCCACAACGTAGCCACGAGATGGTGGTGCTCTCATGCTAACGCCAGCTTCAGTCTGAAACATCCAGAAACACTGTAGACTACCAATTCGATCAGTTCCGGTGGAGCCCCAACGTGACCCGGTAGAGAAGAACTTGCCCTCCCCTCTTTGATTGATAGTTCTTGTTGCCTGTCTCTTCTCTTGGCATTTAACAGAACTTTTTGGACTGCTGAAAGGGGTTGTGTACCGACCGCTGGTTGGTGGAGAAATTTTGACTATATTCTGGACCTGCTTTGTCGCGTAAAAATGCGTCATATGACGCGCCGCGTTAGTGCACCCGGAAGTGCTCCGGTGCGCGAGGCGCAGCTTCCCGGAAACGATCCAGAGCGCGGCGCGCAGCGCGTAACGTAAGCATAACAGGTCATGTGACTTGTTAATAAAACTTTTCATTGGTTCATTTTACTTTTGTTATTCTAATGATGAAAGGCTTGGTCATATGACCTAAAAATAACACTTTTCATTGCTTTCGAACATTTTTTTTTCCCAAATGATGAAAGCCCCACCTTTTTTTTTTCTCACTCTGACTTGTAAAGCAAAGGACCCAGATGCATTTACAGTTTATCACTAACAATGTTCCAGGCTAATGTATTTTCCCGGGAAATTTACAACTGTCCTGCAAGTAAAATATTCCTATTTCGAGAAAAAGGGCGTTTCTTCGTCCCATGAGGGAGCCGTTGAGCAAAAGAGGCTCGGCCTGCTGTCTTAGTCGCTGATAGGCATGAATATCGGATTCTTATCGATCACTTGCAGGAGTGGAAAACACAACAGCCCTTGACCATTTATCTTTACTGCGTTCCTGAGTATTATACCTTTTAACCATCATGTAATCGGGCTGCTTTATTTCACTTGCCTTTTACTGATTCGAAAACAGTGGCTATTATTCAAAACTTTACCAAAAAAGGTACTACTACCATGTTTTGTTTTAAAAACCTTTATTGTGAAAATGTCAGTATACAAATACGGGCCTATAACCACGTGGGCCGGCCACGGAGCAAACTGGAATCGTATATGATGAGGGGACATTTACACTGTAGAAGAACGTAACGGGCGAGCCATTAGGTTGCAAGAACTAAGGTGTCTAACAGTTGCGGAATCGGTGGACGTACATTTTATAATTAAAGTACGACAGTGCCAGTTACAATAAAATTATCTAGATATACATTTGCGGGCAAGTACCATGAGTGACGTTAATTCGATCTTTCAATAGTACAGTAATCAATAACACATCAGAACTTAATATCAGTAGGGATGTCCAAATGTTCAATCAGTACTCGTCCCCGCCCGCCATGTGCTTCAAAACTGCATACGTATCTCGTGATATCAAGGTTGGGCAACCAGTACACAACAAGGAGTTACGAGTCCCATTTATACCGGCAACATTTTTTGGGCAAGGCCGGGCAGGTCCAGGATATAGTCAAAATGTTTCCACCAACAAGCGGTCGGACCAGAACCCCTTTCGGCAGTCCAAAAAGGTTCCGTTAAATGACAACAGAAGAGATAGGCAACAAGAACAATCAGTCAAAAGAGGGGACGCTTTCGTGAATGGGGCCCATGCCCTAGCAGGCAAGCGTCCGAGTTCCAAGGTGTCCCAGGGCCATTTTAGTGGACCAGGCCCAAATCCAAAGAGCCGGCCGCCATTTTGAAAGTCTTGTTGCAGCCGCCTTTCGCTGCACCGCAAGAGTAAGCGCAATTCAGCTGGATGGTGGGTGAGTCGCTGTACCGCAAGAGCGGGCGAAACTCAGCTGGATGGAGGGTGAGGCACTGTGCCGCAAGAGCGGGCGCAACTCTGCTGAACGGCGAGTGAAACGGTAAGGGGCGCCCCACTGCAGATGAGGTGCCTCCACCTGGGGAGGCAGGAGAGGGCCGTTTGCGCCGCCTCCCCCCCCGGGCACCCCACGCCATCTTTTGGCGCAGCATTGTAGGATAGCCACACCAGTGCGGCAACTTGCTGGACACCACCTCGGTGCCATCCGGATCTCGACGCGTTGTGCTGCCTTCGGCCTATTCGCACATCGGTCCGCTACTGACACCGCCTCACAGGCCAACGGATTTTGTAGGTTTTTTATAGCCCAAAGCCGCATAACAGGTCATGTGACTTGTTTATAAAACTTTTCATTGGTTCATTTTACTTTTGGTTTCCTAATGATGAAATGCTTGATCATATGACCTAAAAATAACACTTTTCATTGGATTGAAATTTTTTTTTTCCCAAACGATGAAAGCCCCACCTTTTTTTTTCTCACTCGGCAATCCAAAAAGGTTCCGTTAGATGACAACAGAGGGGACAGGCAACAAGAACCATCAGGCAAAAAAGGGGAGGGCAAGTTCTTCACTACCGGGTCACGTTGGGGCTCCACTGGAAGTCATCGAATTGATAGTCTACAGTGTTTCTGGATGTTTCAGACTGAAGATGGCGTCAGCATGAGAGCACCACCATCTCGTAGCTCCGTCGTGGCCATTCCGCAAGCAATCATGGCAGCCGCTCCCCACCGGAAGCCTGCGGGAGTCGGGGGCCCCGATGACTTTTGTAGAATCTTCAAGGCTGAGGGGACACTTTCAAGAATGGGGCCCAAGCCCTAGCAGGCAAATGTCCGAGTTCAAATGTGTCCCAGGGCCATTTTAGTGGACCAGGCCCAAATCCGAAGAGCCGCCCGCCATTTTAAGAGTCCTGTGGCAGCCGCCTATCACTGCACCGCAAGAGTGGGCGCAATTCAACTGGATGGTGGGCGAGACGCTGTAGCCGCAAGAGCGGGCGGTAAACAGCTGAATGGGGGATGAGGCACAGTGCAGCAAAAGCGGGCGGAAAACCGCTGAATGGCAACTGAAATGGTAAAGGGGCGCCCCACTACAGCAGACGAGGCTCCACCTGGGGAGGCCCGTTCATGCCGCCTCCCCCCCCCACCCCCGGGGCACCCCACGCCATTTTTCGGGGCAGCATTGTAGGATGCCAAGACCAGTGCAGCAAGTAAAGGACATCACCTGGGTGCCGTCCAGATCTCAGCGCGTTGTGCTACCTTCGGACTATTCGCACAACAGACCGCTACTGACGCCACCTCACAGCAGCCCATTGTTGCTTTGTTTAAAAATTGTTTTTTTTAACGTGTTTACTGTTTTTGGTGCGTTGTATATATTTATAAGTTATTAAAGTGTTATAATCCTACTACTTTGTTGGAGTGCTATATATTTTTAATGTGACACATAACTGTGAAGACTTTGATGTACAAAAAGGCATCCCTGGAATCTTCCGCTTCAGGCTCGGTCCCACACACCCTCACAGTGAGAATCCCCTCCCCAATCACAATACAGGATCGTTATCAGATAGTAGGAACGTGTGTGGTGTGACGGATCTCATGGGGTGGGGGCCTTGCTCTACTGTAACTCCTTTGAAGAGGGGTGATTCTTTACAGTTGAGGCCATAAACTACATCCGCAAGGCTAGGTGATAGCCTGGGACCGGCTTGGACAATCAGACACAGAGGAAGAAGAGTGTCAGAGGGTGCGGTAGTGAATAGGGTGAAAGGGAGGTGTCGGGCGGGCACAGGGCGTGATTCTCAGGGAAGAGCAGCGCAGATGGGGGGAGCTTTATGGCCCATGCATGAGAGAGAGAGCGGGGGTGACCAGTGCGTGGGGGAGATGCTTGCGAGGGTGGGGAGCCATGCTGAGGATCGGCGGCGTGCAGAGAGTGGATCTGGTCAAGGCATCTAAAATGGCTGCTGTGCACGACAAAAGTGTGGCATTGGAAAAAAAGCAAGATGGTGCAGACAATGTTTATCAATACGGATTAATTTATAACAATTATTTTTAACAATATATTTACTCGCAGTGTCAAAATGGCGGTCAACACTTCCTGATTTCCTTCGAATCGAACATTACCAGACGTCACGCAGCAAAAAAAAAAAAACGCTCATGCGCAGCCGCTGGAAGACAAGTATCAACATATATGAGCATCCTCAGCCACCCTCAGAAAACATAGGGGGTCAGGATACGTCTCCCGTACCCCCTTATACCCATTTCTCACATTGTTTTTCCTCCATCTTGTAATTTAATTAAAACGAAACACAAAATGGTGAATTCCCGTTTCGCGTCCCGGTTCGCTACCCGGTTCGCGAACCGGAAAGCGCTTCTACCGCAAAAAATCAATTTTTTTTTATTTGTCCCACGGGACCCTTTAATAACTCCAACATCATTCCTAGGGGGTCAAGAGGGGTCTGCCTTGCCCCCTTTCATTAAATTCCCCCTTTGTTTTTCTCCTCCTCTTGTCTCTCGATCCTACCGAGAGACAAGATGGCGGCCGTTCCGGACTGTTTAGAATGTTGACAGACACCGGAGAGCCAATCAGCTTCGCTTCGCAAAGTTCCGTTACGCGAAAAGTTCGCGAACCGGAGCGCTATATCTGTTTTTTAAAACGTTAATTTCTCAAAATCCACTGGAGCACATATATTGAGACCTAGCAAAGGCACATCGGGCTAACAGTCCCTACAATTTTGCCAAGTTTCGTGCAAATCCATTCAGCCGTTCGAGCTAAAAGTGAGGCCAAACGCCCTATGGAAAAATGAATGGGAAAAACGCGTTTTGGGACCCCCCTTTTTTCTCGGCCCCCCCTTGACGAAACCCCCCCAGATTTTGAGGGGCTGCTCAGAAACTAAATGTGCCATTTTCCTGAAAATTTCAGCTGATTCTGTCCACAAACTCCAAAGTTATTAGACATAGAATTTTCAAAAGTCCCATAGAGAAAAAATCCTAACTATATATACCTACTGGCGACCGCCAGTAGGTAATATATATATATATATATATATATATATATATATATATATATATATATATATATATATATATATTTTTTTTTTTTTTTTACTTACCTGCTATTTTCTCTGTACAGGCACATGTGTGGTAAAGATTTACGTGATTGAGTCATATGCATAGTAATGGACGCATTGTAAAGGCATCCCTGGTACTTGCATGAGTGGTTCCATCATACAACCAACCTCACTGCTGCAAAAATCTAGGAATCTGAAACGGAAGACTGTCTGCCATTGATTTCATAGTGATCACAGTCAGTCGTTGGAGTATTGAAAATGCTCGATATTCCCCAAAGTGTGCTGACCGTCACTGTTTTATTGGATTCTTGAAGTGATTGATGATTCAGAGAGACCTAGTAGTTGTTGTTAAGGAACTAGCCACAGCTGCTGGATATTTCAGTGCTCGAAATAGTAAATTCATTGCACAGATTCTAAAAATGCGTATAATGCATGCTAGAATCAGTGCATTTTTTGAGTGAATGGAGGACAAGATTTTTTCTCTGGCGAAGTACATGTTCTGTACTGTCTGGATTGAAATTTAAAATGGATTTGTTGCTGCCACGAGGCTTCAAAATAAAAACTACTAGTTTATTGACTTATTATCACTCTATAAAATACCCTAATTCACTACGTTTCTTCTTGAAAACATGGGGGCACCCCTTCAAGCTGTGAAAGATAAGATTATTGCAGTTCAAATCACTACATCAATATGTTCCCAAAAAAGAAGACAGCATATGGGGGCCATTTTTCCTAGAGGGGGATCTCTACAGGCACTAGTCCCAACCTGCACACTCAGATGGAGGCCCAGCATTAGCACTAAAGTGACAAGTCTTACAGTTTAAAAAATGCTAAGCTTTATAAATTGTCCTGTCTCGTGCTTAATTTTGTTGGTGATATAATGCCAATTATTATAAGTTGTTCGCTAAAATTTGTAGTTAAATGATAGGTATTGATGTACATACTTGAACTTTACTTTTTTTATTAGTGTTTTACTAATGTTCAATGTGCCTTACACGTATATAATCTAGTTTTATTCGAGGGCAGGCGTCATTATCAGTAAGAAACATACCTCTTTCATATTTTGTAAATAACAACCATTGAATGGTCATTGTTATGTAATTGAAATACAATATGCAATTACAAGTATCAGACTCAAATGTCCACATATACCATTCTTTCTGTAACAACTAATAAGCAACCCATGACCTTTAAATCACGCGTATGTTCCTTTTTTCCATCATAAGGGAATGGTGAGTTTAGTGGTGAGGTAGGGGTGCACAGTGGGGGAATGGTGGGGTTATTTAAGTCACATATGCTGAGGTGACATATCAGTTTCTGTACATCACCTTCTGATACTTTGGCCAAAGAAGTCAGGCTTAAAATGTAGGCAATGTGTAAAGTATTTACACTGTACTCAAAAAGTAATAAAGTGGAAAAAAACCAAGAAAAATCCCAAACCAATTCAATCAATCAATCAAAGCATTTACAGAGCGCGCTACTCACCCGCGAGGGTCTCAAGGCGCTGGGACAGGGGGGATGGGCATTACTGCTTGTAAAAACCAGGTCTTGAGGTGCTTCCTGAAGGAGAGAGGGTCCTGGGTAAGTCGTAGGCGGGCGGGGAGGGTGGTCCATGTCTTGGCCGCCAGGAAGGTGAAGGATCTTCCTCCGGTGGTGGTTCTGCGGATCCGTGGGACGGTGGCCAGGGCGAGGCTGGCGGAGCGGAGCTGGCCAGTTGGCGTGTAGAACGCGAGGCGGTTGTTGAGGTATTCAGGGCCAAGACGTGGAGAGCCTTGTGTGCGTGGGTGAGGAGTCTGAACGTGATCCTTTTGTTGACAGGGATCCAGTGCAGGTCCCTCAAGTGGGGGAGATGTAGCTGTGTCTGGGGATGTCCAAGACGAGTCATGCTGATGCGTTCTGGATGCTCTGGAGTCTTTTCTGTAGTTTGGCAGTGGTCCCAGCGTAGAGGGCGTTCCCGTAGTCCAGAAGGCTGGTGACGAGGGCCTAGGTGACCGTCTTCCTGGTTTCAGTGGGGATCCAGTGGAAGATCTTACGGAGCATTCGGAGGGAGTTGAAGCAGGAGGAAGTAACGGCACTGAATTGCCTGGTCATCGTGAGGGAGAAGTCAAGGATGAAGCCCACGTTGCGTGCGTGGACCGTGGGCTTGGGGGGGGCCCAGTGCAGGGGGCCACCAGGACTCGTCCCAGGCGGAGATGGATGGGCCGAGGATGAGGACTTCCGTCTTGTCTGAGTTCAGTTTCAGACGGCGGAGCCTCATCCAGTCCGCGACGTCTGTCATTCCTTCCTGGAAGCTGGTTTTGGTGGTGGCGGGGTCGTTGGTGAGGGAGAGGATCAGCTGGGTATCGTCAGCATAGGAGATGATGTTGAGGTTGTGCCTGCGTGCGATGGCTGCAAGGGGGCTCATGTAGACATTGAAGAGGGTAGGGCTGAGCGAGGAGCCCTGAGGCATGCCGTAGATGATCTTGGTGGCTTCTGCGAGGAAGGGCGGGAGACGGACTCTTTGGGTTCTGTCGGAGAGGAAGGAGGTGATCCATTCCAGGGCCTTTCCTTGGATCCCGGCGTGGTGGAGGCGGGTTGTCAGGGTGCGGTGGCAGACCGTGTCGAATGCAGCTGAAAGGTCGAGGAGGATGAGGGCGGCGGTTTCTCCGTTGTCAAGCAGGGTCCTAATGTCATCGGTGGCTGTGATGAGGGCGGTCTGGGTGCTGTGGTTCGCTCAGAATCCGGACTGCAATGGGTCGAGGGAGCCGTTTGTCTCGAGGAAGGCTGTCAGCTGTTTGTTGATGGTTTTCTCAATGACATTTGTGGGGAAGGGGAGGAGTGAGATGGGGCGGACGTTCGTGAGGTCTGTGGGGTCTGCAATGGGTTTCTTCAGGAGGGCGCTGATCTCTGCATGCTTCCAGCTCTCCAGGAAGGTGGCGGATATGAAGGAGTTGTTGATAAAGTCCCGGAGTTGGGGTGCACTGATGGAGTCGGCTTTGTTGAAGATGTGGTGTGGGCAGATATCGGCCGGGGAGCCCTAGTGGATGGTGTTCATCATGTGGGTGGTGTCTTCCGTGCTGACCGGCGTCCAGGCACATAGGGTGGTGGTATGGCGATGTCGGGGGCTGAGGTGGCGTTCATCCAGGTTTCCGTGAGGAAGGCGACTTCCGGCGCTGTTTTGTCTAGGTGGTCCCAGAGTTCTACGGCGTGTTTGTGGACGGAGCGGGTGTTGAGCAGGATGCACTTGAGGTGGTGGTTGTTGGCGGCTGTACTGGCTGACGCGGTGCAGGACCGAGTGGAGGTGAAATTGCAGGTGTGGCAGGTGAAGGCTCTGTGGGTGTGTTTTGGGGTGGCTTGGTAGCAGGCTGGCTGTCGGCCGGTGTTGAGTGCGCAGAGGGTGGCGGCGTTGTATCTCCGTTGGGTGGGCTGGCTCCGGTGAGGTCCAGGGGGTCTGGCACTGGGCGCGGTCCAGGCATGGACGGGCGTGGATGGGCGTAGACGGGCTTGCCCCGATGGGGGCCCCGATGACTTTTGTAGAATCTTCAAGGCTGAGGGGACGCTTTCAAGAATGGGGCCCAAGCCCTAGCAGGCAAATGTCCGAGTTCAAATGTGTCCCAGGGCCATTTTAGTGGACCAGGCCCAAATCCGAAGAGCGGGCCGCCATTTTAAGAGTCCTGTGGCAGCCGCCTATCACATTCAGCCATTCGAGCTAAAAGTGAGGCCAAACGCCCTATGGAAAAATGAATGGGAAAAACGCGTTTTGGGACCCCCCTTTTTTCTCGGCCCCCCCTTGACGAAACCCCCCCAAATTTTGAGGGGCTGCTCAGAAACAGAATGTGCCATTTTCCTGAAAATTTCAGCTGATTCCGACCACAAACGCCAAAGTTATTAGACATAAAATTTTCAAAAGTCCCATAGAGAAAAAATCCTAACAATATATACCTTCTGGCGACCGCCAGTAGGTAATATATATATATATATATATATATATATACATATATATATATATATATATATATATATATATATATATATATATATATATATATTTTTTTTTTTTTTTTTTTACTTACCTCCTATTTTCTCTGTACAGGCACATGTGTGGTAAAAATTTACGTGATTGAGTCACATGCATAGTAATGGACGCATTGTAAAGGCATCCCTGGTACTTGCATGAGTGGTTCCATCATACAACCAACCTCACTGCTGCAGAAATCTAGGAATCTGAAACGGAAGACTGTCTGCCATTGATTTCATAGTGATCACAGTCAGTCGTTGGAGTATTGAAAATGCTCGATATTCCCCAAAGTGTGGTGACCGTCACTGTTTTATTGGATTCTTGAAGTGATTGATGATTCAGAGAGACCTAGTAGTTGTTGTTAAGGAACTAGCCACAGCTGCTGGATATTTCAGTGCTCGAAATAGTAAATTCATTGCACAGATTCTAAAAATGCGTATAATACATGCTAGAATCAGTGCATTTTATGAGTGAATGGAGGACAAGATTTTTTCTCTGGCGAAGTACATGTTCTGTACTGTCTGGATTGAAATTTAAAATGGATTTGTTGCTGCCACGAGGCTTCAAAATAAAAACTACTAGTTTATTGACTTATTATTATCACTCTATAAAATACCCTAATTCACTCCGTTTCTTCTTGAAAACATGGGGGCACCCCTTTCGAGCTGTGAAAGATAAGATTATTGCAGTTCAAATCACTACATCAATATGTTCCCAAAAAATAAGACAGTATATGGGGGCCATTTTTCCTAGAGGGGGATCTCTACAGGCACTAGTGCCAACCTGCACACTCTGATGGAGGCCCAGCATTAGCACTAAAGTGACAAGTCTTACAGTTTAAAAAATGCTAAGCTTTATAAATTGTCCTGTCTCGTGCTTAATTTTGTTGGTGATATAATGCCAATTATTATAAGTTGTTCGCTAAAATTTGTAGTTAAATGATAGGTATTGATGTACATACTTGAACTTTACTTTTTTTATTAGTGTTTTACTAATGTTCAATGTGCCTTAAACGTATATAATCTAGTTTAATTCGGGGGCAGGCGTCATTATCAGTAAGAAACATACCTCTTTCATATTTTGTAAATAAGAACCATTGAATGGTCATTTTATGGAATTGAAATACAATATGCAATTACAAGTATCAGACTCTATTGTCCACATATACCATTCTTTCTGTAACAACTAATAAGCAACCCATGACCTTTAAATCACGCGTATGTTCCTTTTTTCCATCATAAGGGAATGGTGGGTTTAGTGGTGAGGTAGGGGTGCAGAGTGGGGGAATGGTGGGGTTATTTAAGTCACATATGCTGAGGTGACATATCAGTTTCTGTACATCACCTTCTGATACTTTGGCCAAAGAAGTCAGGCTTAAAATGTAGGCAATGTGTAAAGTATTTACACTGTACTCAAAAAGTAATAAAGTGGAGAAAAAAAACAAGAAAAATCCCAAACCAATTCAATCAATCAATCAAAGCATTTATAGAGCGCGCTACTCACCCGCGAGGGTCTCAAGGCGCTGGGACAGGGGGGAGGGGCATTACTGCTCGTAAAAACCAGGTCTTGAGGTGCTTCCAGAAGGAGAGAGGGTCCTGGGTAAGTCGTAGGCGGGCGGGGAGGGTGTTCCATGTCTTGGCCACCAGGTAGGTGAAGGATCTTCCTCCGGTGGTGGTTCTGCGGATCCGTGGGACGGTGGCCAGGGCGAGGCTGGCGGAGCGGAGCTGGCCAGTTGGCGCGTAGAACGCGAGGCGGTTGTTGAGGTAATCGGGGCCAAGACGTGGAGAGCCTTGTGTGCGTGGGTGAGGAGTCTGAACGTGATCCTTTTGTTGACAGGGATCCAGTGCAGGTCCCTCAGGTGGGGGAGATGTGGCTGTGTCTGGGGATGTTCAAGACGAGTCATGCTGATGCGTTCTGGATGCGCTGGAGTCTTTTCTGTAGTTTGGCAGTGGTCCCAGCGTAGAGGGCGTTCCCGTAGTCCAGACGGCTGGTGACGAGGGCCTGGGTGACCGTCTTCCTAGTTTCAGTGGGGATCCAGCGGAAGATCTTACGGAGCATTCGGAGGGTGTTGAAGCATGAGGAAGTAACGGCACTGAATTGCCTGGTCATCGTGAGGGAGAAGTCAAGGATGAAGCCCACGTTGCGTGCGTGGACCGTGGGCTTCGGGGGGGCCCAGTGCAGGGAGCCACCAGGACTCGTCCCAGGCGGAGATGGATGGGCCGAGGATGAGGACTTCCGTCTTGTCTGAGTTCAGTTTCAGACGGCGGAGCCTCATCCAGTCCGCGACGTCTTTCATTCCATCCTGGAAGCTGGTTTTGGTGGTGGCGGGGTCGTTAGTGAGGGAGAGGATCAGCTGGGTATCGTCAGCATAGGAGATGATGTTGAGGTTGTGCCTGCGTGCGATGGCTGCAAGGGGGCTCATGTAGACATTGAAGAGGGTAGGGCTGAGCGAGGAGCCCTGAGGCATTCCGTAGATGATCTTGGTGGCTTCTGCGAGGAAGGGCGGGAGATGGACTCTTTGGGTTCTGTCGGAGAGGAAGGAGGTGATCCATTCCAGGGCCTTTCCTTGGATCCCGGCGTGGTGGAGGCGGGTTGTCAGGGTGCGGTGGCAGACCGTGTCGAATGCAGCTGAAAGGTCGAGGAGGATGAGGGCGGCGGTTTCTCCGTTGTCAAGCAGGGTCCTGATGTCATCGGTGGCTGTGATGAGGGCGGTCTGGGTGCTGTGGTTGGCTCAGAATCCGGACTGCAATGGGTCGAGGGAGCCGTTTGTATCGAGGAAGGCTGTCAGCTGTTTGTTGATGGTTTTCTCAATGACATTTGTGGGGAAGGGGAGAAGTGAGATGGGGCGGACGTTCTTGAGGTCTGTGGGGTCTGCAATGGGTTTCTTCAGGAGGGCGCTGATCTCTGCATGCTTCCAGCTCTCCAGGAAGGTGGCGGATATGAAGGAGTTGTTGATAAAGTCCCGGAGTTGGGGTGCACTGATGGAGTCGGCTTTGTTGAAGATGTGGTGTGGGCAGATATCGGCCGGGGAGCCCTAGTGGATGGTGTTCATCGTGTGGGTGGTGTCTTCCGTGCTGACCGGCGTCCAGGCACATAGGGTGGTGGTATGGCGATGTCGAGGGCTGAGGTGGCGTTCATTCAGGTTTCCGTGAGGAAGGCGACTTCCGGCGCTGTTTTGTCTAGGTGGTCCCAGAGTTCTACGGCGTGTTTGTGGACGGAGAGGGTGTTGAGCAGGATGCACTTGAGGTGGTGGGTGTTGGCGGCTGTTCTGGCTGGCGCGGTGCAGGACCGAGTGGAGGTGAAATTGCAGGTGTGGCAGGTAAAGGCTCTGTCGGTGTGTTTTGGGGTGGCTTGGTAGCAGGCTGGCTGTCGGCCGGTGTTGAGTGCGCGGAGGGTGGCGGCGTTGTATCTCCGTCGGGTGGGCTGGCCCTGGCGAGGTCCAGGGGGTCTGGCACTGGGCGCGGTCCAGGCATGGACGGGCGTGGATGGGCGTAGACGGGCTTGCCCCGATGGGGGCCCCGATGACTTTTGTGGAATCTTCAAGGCTGAGGGGACGCTTTCAAGAATGGGGCCCAAGCCCTAGCAGGCAAATGTCCGAGTTCAAATGTGTCCCAGGGCCATTTTAGTGGACCAGGCCCAAATCCGAAGAGCCGGCCGCCATTTTAAGAGTCCTGTGGCAGCCGCCTATCACATTCAGCCGTTCGAGCTAAAAGTGAGGCCAAACGCCCTATGGAAAAATGAATGGGAAAAACGCGTTTTGGGACCCCCCTTATTTCTCGGCCCCCCTTGACGAAACCCCCCCAAATTTTGAGGGGCTGCTCAGAAACAAAATGTGCCATTTTCCTGAAAATTTCAGCTGATTCCGTCCACAAGCGCCAAAGTTATTAGACATAAAATTTTCAAAAGTCCCATAGAGAAAAAATCCTAACTTTATATACCTACTGGCGACCGCCAGTAGGTAATATATATATATATATATATATATATATATATATATATATATTTTTTTTTTTTACTTACCTGCTATTTTCTCTGTACAGGCACATGTGTGGTAAAGATTTACGTGATTGAGTCATATGCATAGTAATGGACGCATGGTAAAGGCATCCCTGGTACTTGCATGAGTGGTTCCATCATACAACCAACCTCACTGCTGCAGAAATCTAGGAATCTGAAACGGAAGACTGTCTGCCATTGATTTCATAGTGATCACAGTCAGTCGTTGGAGTATTGAAAATGCTCGATATTCCCCAAAGTGTGCTGACCGTCACTGTTTTGTTGGATTCTTGAAGTGATTGATGATTCAGAGAGACCTAGTAGTTGTTGTTAAGGAACTAGCCACAGCTGCTGGATATTTCAGTGCTCGAAATAGTAAATTCATTGCACAGATTCTAAAAATGCGTATAATACATGCTAGAATCAGTGCATTTTTTGAGTGAATGGAGGACAAGATTTTTTCTCTGGCGAAGTACATGTTCTGTACTGTCTGGATTGAAATTTAAAATGGATTTGCTGCTGCCATGAGGCTTCAAAATAAAAACTACCAGTTTATTGACTTATTATTATCACTCTATAAAATACCATAATTCACTCCGTTTCTTCTTGAAAACATGGGGGCACCCCTTCAAGCTGTGAAAGATAAGATTATTGCAGTTCAAATCACTACATCAATATGTTCCCAAAAAAGAAGACAGTATATGGGGGCCATTTTTCCTAGAGGGGGATCTCTACAGGCACTAGTCCCAACCTGCACACTCAGATGGAGGCCCAGCATTAGCACTAAAGTGACAAGTCTTACAGTTTAAAAAATGCTAAGCTTTATAAATTGTCCTGTCTCGTGCTTAATTTTGTTGGTGATATAATGCCAATTATTATAAGTTGTTCGCTAAAATGTGTAGTTAAATGATAGGTATTGATGTACATACTTGAACTTTACTTTTTTTATTAGTGTTTTACTAATGTTCAATGTGCCTTACACGTATATAATCTAGTTTAATTCGAGGGCAGGCGTCATTATCAGTAAGAAACATACCTCTTTCATATTTTGTAAATAAGAACCATTGAATGGTCATTGTTATGTAATTGAAATACAATATGCAATTACAAGTATCAGACTCAAATGTCCACATATACCATTCTTTCTGTAACAACTAATAAGCAACCCATGACCTTTAAATCACGCGTATGTTCCTTTTTTCCATCATAAGGGAATGGTGGGTTTAGTGGTGAGGTAGGGGTGGACAGTGGGCGAATGGTGGGGTTATTTAAGTCACATATGCTGAGGTGACATATCAGTTTCTGTACATCACCTTCTGATACTTTGGCCAAAGAAGTCAGGCTTAAAATGTAGGCAATGTGTAAAGTATTTACACTGTACTCAAAAAGTAATAAAGTGGAAAAAAAAACAAGAAAAATCCCAAACCAATTCAATCAATCAATCAAAGCATTTATAGAGCGCGCTACTCACCCGCGAGGGTCTCAAGGCGCTGGGACAGGGGGGAGGGGCATTACTGCTTGTAAAAACCAGGTCTTGAGGTGCTTCCTGAAGGAGAGAGGGTCCTGGGTAAGTCGTAGGCGGGCGGGGAGGGTGTTCCATGTCTTGGCCGCCAGGTAGGTGAAGGATCTTCCTCCGGTGGTGGTTCTGCGGATCCGTGGGACGGTGGCCAGGGCGAGGCTGGCGGAGCGGAGCTGGCCAGTTGGCGTGTAGAACGCGAGGCGGTTGTTGAGGTATTCGGGGCCAAGACGTGGAGAGCCTTGTGTGCGTGGGTGAGGAGTCTGAACGTGATCCTTTTGTTGACAGGGATCCAGTGCAGGTCCCTCAGGTGGGGGAGATGTGGCTGTGTCTGGGGATGTCCAAGACGAGTCATGCTGATGCGTTCCTGATGCTCTGGAGTCTTTTCTGTAGTTTGGCAGTGGTCCCAGCGTAGAGGGCGTTCCCGTAGTCCAGACGGCTGGTGACGAGGGCCTGGGTGACCGTCTTCCTGGTTTCAGTGGGGATCCAGCGGAAGATCTTACGGAGCATTCGGAGGGTGTTGAAGCAGGAGGAAGTAACGGCACTGAATTGCCTGGTCATCGTGAGGGAGAAGTCAAGGATGAAGCCCACGTTGCGTGCGTGGACCGTGGGCTTGGGGGAGGCCCAGTGCAGGGGGCCACCAGGACTCGTCCCAGGCGGAGATGGATGGGCCGAGGATGAGGACTTCCATCTTGTCTGAGTTCAGTTTCAGACGGCGGAGCCTCATCCAGTCCGCGACGTCTTTCATTCCATCCTGGAAGCTGGTTTTGGTGGTGGCGGGGTCGTTGGTGAGGGAGAGGATTAGCTGGGTATCGTCAGCATAGGAGATGATGTTGAGGTTGTGCCTGCGTGCAATGGCTGCAAGGGGGCTCATGTAGACATTGAAGAGGGTAGGGCTGAGCGAGGAGCCCTGAGGCATGCCGTAGATGATCTTGGTGGCGTCTGCGAGGAAGGGCGGGAGACGAACTCTTTGGGTTCTGTCGGAGAGGAAGGAGGTGATCCATTCCAGGGCCTTTCCTTGGATCCCGTCGTGGTGGAGGCGGGTTGTCAGGGTGCGGTGGCAGACCGTGTCGAATGCAGCTGAAAGGTCGAGGAGGATGAGGGCGGCGGCTTCTCCATTGTCAAGCAGGGTCCTGATGTCATCGGTGGCTGTGATGAGGGCGGTCTGGGTGCTGTGGTTCGCTCAGAATCCGGACTGCAATGGGTCGAGGGAGCCGTTTGTCTCGAGGAAGGCTGTCAGCTGTTTGTTGATGGTTTTCTCAATGACATTTGTGGGGAAGGGGAGGAGGGAGATGGGGCAGATGTTCTTGAGGTCTGTGGGGTCTGCAATGGGTTTCTTCAGGAGGGCGCTGATCTCTGCATGCTTCCAGCTCTCCAGGAAGGTGGCGGATATGAAGGAGTTGTTGATAAAGTCCCGGAGTTGGGGTGCACTGATGGAGTTGGCTTTGTTGAAGATGTGGTGTGGGCAGATATCGGCCGGGGAGCCCTAGTGGATGGTGTTCATCGTGTGGGTGGTGTCTTCCGTGCTGACCGGCGTCCAGGCACATAGGGTGGTGGTATGGCGATGTCGGGGGCTGAGGTGGCGTTCATCCAGGTTTCCGTCAGGAAGGCGACTTCCGGCGCTGTTTTGTCTAGGTGGTCCCAGAGTTCTACGGCGTGTTTGTGGACGGAGTGGGTGTTGAGCAGGATGCACTTGAGGTGGTTGTTGTTGGCGGCTGTTCTGGCTGGCGCGGTGCAGGACCGAGTGGAGGTGAAATTGCAGGTGTGGCAGGTGAAGGCTCTGTGGGTGTGTTTTGGGGTGGCTTGGTAGCAGGCTGGCTGTCGGCCGGTGTTGAGTGCGCGGAGGGTGGCAGCGTTGTATCTCTGTCGGGTGGGCTGGCTCCGGCGAGGTCCAGGGGGTCTGGCACTGGGCGCGGTCCAGGCATGGACGGGCGTGGACGGGCGTAGACGGGCTTGCCATTGGTGCACCTTAGGTGCACAATCGGCTCGCCCACGGCGCGTTACCGCTGCGCGAACGTGCGGACCCCGCCATATATGACGAAGTGGGAGGGAAGAGTAGCTGGGAGGCGGGAGCAGGGCAGCGAATGGGGAGTGGGATCAGGATGGAAGAAGAAGGGGGCGGGCCGCAGGGGAGCAGCGGCGGGGAGCGGGGGGACAAGAGCGGGAAAAAGCGGGAAAAACAGTCTAGGGAGAGCGGCGAGGGGGCAGCCTAGAGAGCAGATGCATGTGGGAGAAGTAGCAGGCAGAAAAACCAAGAGCAGCAGCAGCAGAGAAATCAGGGCACACGGGGGCCGTGCGGTGAGTGGGGTGACCGGGTCAAGGGTCACCCCAATTACAAAATTAGAGAATATTCTAATAAATACAATTACACAAAAAAGAAAAAAATCAAATAAGTATAACTGGAGATATTAATTAATAAAGTTTGAATAAAAATATAAACAATTAAGGCACACTGCAATGAAGGACCAGATTCATCCCGGTTTCCAGCCTAGCTTACCTACTGACTAAGAAACCTTTATTGAGAAAATGTGGTTGTTGACAAGTTGGAGACGGCTCAAGCTGGATCATAACCAGGGCTTGAGGATGGAGGTTGCTGAGAAGCGGGGTTCTGGTGCGGTCATAGATGAAGGGGGAGGGCTCTGAATAGGTGAAGTCCAAAGATCCAAGCCCAGGAAGACCTCAATGTCGCTGAAATGCTGCTCGGCATCAGTCCTGGTGAAACCCTCTAAGTTCAGACTAGGAAACTTTTCTGGAAGTCTGATATTCTTTATTGGGGCAAATCAGCACGTTGAAGCCTACCCAAGATTCAGAGTCAATAGCTGTGGCATCAACGGTGATCCCTAGCTTCACTGGGTCTCCAGGCAGAAAGCTGGCAAAAAGTTTCTCAGTCATACTTCTTGCGGTTTGAGAAAAGGAGGAGTACACTCTAACACCAGCCATGGGTCGAGGACATGGGGAACCCCACTTAGGTGGCTAGATCTCACTCTGATAGAAATCAGCAGCAGGGTTTGGGATTGGTCAAGATGGAACAATTTAGCTGTGTAGTTGCAGAGAGAGAAGCCTCTTTCCCATTTCTCATCACAATGCACTTGTGAGACTTTGCAACCTTCATAAATGCTTAAAATCAAGACATTTTCAAAAGTTTGCCGTAAGTAAAAAAAAGCAAAAACGTTTCAGACTTTTACTTTTAAGAAAGACAAGGTGGATTGTAAATATTTTGCAGTAATACTTTGGTTATAAAAATGTTGTGAAAATAGCAATGCACATTGCCTTTACAAGCAATGGTTTCCATTACTGGAAGGATTATAATTTGTCGGGGGATAAATATGTGGTGTTCCTTCTACCAAAATGTCAGGAGAGTTAAGATATGCGATAATTATAAATTCAAAACAAAAGACCAAAGAGGTAAGGAGTGCTGAAAGACAAACAGGAATTGATAAAACAGCAAACAAATTATGGTGTTATACCGAATATGGAGGGGACGATCCCCGATGAACCAATGCTCACAAGTAAAAAACACCACAACTAAAATTAAAAGGATGAAGGAAAACCATGATGTAATTTAGAAATGTGTTCTCATAGATCCAAAATGGACGTCAATCATCTACATGTTTTAACTAGTTTCAAGTTATGTTGAGTGATTGAGTTGGCACCAGTTAAGGAAAATAGACAACCTCAATTGCATGGTTAATTTAAAAAAATAAAACGAAAAACCTATTCTATAACAAAACCTAAACGGATGGCTCGTATGGCTTTTAAGTAGATTTCCAGGAACACTTGAAGTAAAGTTGTAATTTTAATACATGGTAAGCGTATGGCGATGACAACAAAGGAATGATTAGAATGTTCACACAATAAAAGGAACGATATTTATTCCTTCTTAAAATTATACTGTGAGCCACAGACACAGAAAAACCTGCTAAAAAATAGACATGTTTCACCTTACCTACGTAGTGCAGAAATGCATATTTTATCACAATGCTTTGACATAGCACTACAAACCGCAATTCAGTAACTGCTTCCAATTTAACCACTCTTCTCTAGTTCTTTTCATGGCCAGTTGCAGGATGGTTTTCTGCTCAAATTCTTTGCCTAAAATAATTATTTCTACACGCTGTCTGTGTGCTTCATTATTCTGAGCATAGGCTATTGTGTCCTCTTTTGTGTGCAAGCCTTCACTGTGCAGAGTAAAATATTCTTGTAATGGGATCAGTTCAAATGAATGCCCTCTTTTATTTGAGCACATTGTTGGCAGTCTAAAATGTCTACACCCTGAGCTAGCCTAGTTATGCAAGAAAAGATGAGATGGTTTTTGGGTCTGGTGGAAGTTCATGAACGTATTCTGAGTGGATGGATAAAGCTTCAGGGTTTTGCTCTGTTTCGTGGAATGTGTTCTCTTTCCCCACAAAGACTTAACGTTTCAAAGCCGCTCTCCTTGCTCTTACCCTGTAGAAAACAACTAACTTGGGTTGACCATATCCAGAAATTTGGATTGTATGCAGGAAGGAGGATATTTCACAAGGTTTTGTGATCTTAAAGCACATTTATTACTTTTCACAGCATATTTTTCAGCAGTACTGGCTAATGCTGCCATAGCTTTACTGCTCACAAATTACTGACCTGTTCTGATATATGCATTTTTTTTATTCATGTAATAAAGATATTTATACCTATGGAAAAGGAATTGCCAATGTCTAAATTGCTTAATTTTAGGTAACAAGCTGAGAGCTGGCATACTCTTTTTACACTCGACAGAGTTTCATTAGGAATTGCCTGGAAAAGTATAGTCTCAAAAACCAGGACTGGAAACACTGCGTCCCCTTTTACATGGTGCAGATCTGCACCTGGTGAAACGCTGGCAGAGGCTGTGGGTAGAGGCATAGCCCAGATCCTAGTCCCCTTCTGCAAGACCATGGGGTTAGCCTTTGCACCCTGGGCATTGCTTTACTATGCTGTGCCCCCCTCTTGACTCGTGCAACTCCCCGATTGGCATTTATCATCTAGCCAAGCGGGTTGTAAATGGCATCAGAAAATTGCCCCTATTCAGCCCGGAAGAGGGATAGATGGCATACAAAGTGCACTCTCCCCCCGCCCCAAAGCATGCTACAACCGGAGGCCCCTTCTAACAATTAAACTCGGGAGTCTTGCTTGATTTTCGCAGTGTGTATGTTTATTAAAATAATTTCACAGGTCAATTACTTCATTGACCCCATTTCTTTATTTATAGTCCAAGTTACTTTTCACATCACAGCATTAAAAATCACTCTTATATACATATATACTCTTTTACCGCCCATTCTCCAATGGGCATTTTGGTTAAACTTCAGGGCTGCGCCAGCAGGCCACAACCCAGATAGCCTGCTCTCTTTCCGTTAACCCCCTTCCGGTCAACAGAGCCGCAGGTGAATAATATGCCCCCACTTGGGCAACCAGCGGCTTCCGGGGTAGGGCTGGAGAAGCCAAGGCCACCAGCAGGTCAGCCTCAACTCTCCCGCCAGCCCGGAGTCCATGATGATTTCGAAAAAACCTGCTGCTAGGTAAAAACTGTCACTGGACAAGAAGTTCCCGTGTTATTCTTGTCCGGAACCCCGCTGCTGACCTACCAGAAAGCCCAATTCTTTAGGGATGGGTGGGTGGGTGTCTTCCTCGCGCAACGTCCGACTCCTGGGGCGGCCAGCGGACAAAGAGGGCGCCCTAAGATGGACGCAGGCATTTAAGCCTCGCGCCCCATTATTACTTCCGGGGGCGTCAATAAACCCCGATACTATTGGCTTTCCCTACTTTGCACTTCCGGGTCGGCTGACACGGAAGCTAACCTTTCCTGTGGTCGGCCCTTTGGCTGCCACTAACGGCGCCACTCCCCAAAGGGTGGTGGCGCCTTGCATAGATGGCATACAAAGTGCACTCTCCCCCTGCCCCAAAGCATGCAACAACCGGAGGCCCCTTCTAACAATTAAACTCGGGAGTCTTGCTTGATTTTCGCAGTGTGTATGTTTATTAAAATAATTTCACAGGTCAATTACTTCATTGACCCCATTTCTTTATTTATAGTCCAAGTTACTTTTCACATCACAGCATTAAAAATCACTCTTATATACATATATACTCTTTTACCGCCCATTCTCCAATGGGCATTTTGGTTTAACTTCAGGGCTGCGCCAGCAGGCCACAACCCAGATAGCCTGCTCTCTTTCCGTTAACCCCCTTCCGGTCAACAGAGCTGCAGGTGAATAATATGCCCCCACTTGGGCAACCAGCGGCTTCCGGGGTAGGGCTGGAGAAGCCAAGGCCACCAGCAGGTCAGCCTCAACTCTCTTGCCAGCCCGGAGTCCATGATGATTTCGAAAAAACCTGCTCCTAGGTAAAAACTGTCACTGGACAAGAAGTTCCCATGTTATTCTTGTCCGGAACCCCGCCACAGGGCGAGGCGCTAACTGGCGGACTCGACCTCCCCCACGCGCTCGAGAGCTTCGGAAATGGCTCCTAAGATTGTTTCTATAAATATCTCAGTGCCCGCCTCTGAAAGGTGCACTCCATCCTCCGCATATAATTCCGGCCTGGACGTTTGTATCAACTTGTGGCGAATAGTTCTCATGCTGGATTTCTGGAGGATTTCTGCCACCGACTGATTTAACCTTTTTACCGATCTATTCACTGCTTTCATCGGTGCGCCCCGCGACCATACCAGCCTCGGGATGACTTCCGACCATAATAGTATAGCCTCGGGCAAAATATTTTTGACCGCCGCTAGAGCGGAAAACAAGAACTCCTTCACTCCTCTCCTCCCTGCCGGAATCATATCATTGCCTCCGCAGTGCAACACGAATACATCTGGATAAGGCATGCCCCTGGCCAGAGCCGCCTTTAAGTCCTTCGGGACGTCAGCTAGGAGCTGCCCGCCAATCCCCACCCAATGATGATCACATCCTTGCACCATGTGCACCCTTTTTTCGAGCGTCTCCTTGAAGGTCACTCCCGCCCTGCGAATGAAAGAGTGGCCGCACCAACATATTTGGATTCTCTTAGGGGAGGTACCTAAAGTAAACATTAAGAAACATACGGCAAAACGGTCTGAAGCAGAGGGAGCGGAGAGGTAATGATAAAACTGTTAAACTAATTGCGGTCGTACGTAACGTTCGTAACAAGTGGATTTCCAACGACCCAAGCTCTTGATCGCCTGCTCGGGCAGCCCCAGGCCAGCAGCTGTTGTTGCAGCACCGATCCGAAACGAATGGGACGTAAAATCAGACGGGTCAACCCCGATCTTCGCTAAGGTCATCTTAACTACCCTAGTAAACTGGAACCTGGTAAGGGGCAGACCATTCATGTGAACAAGAACCCTATCAGCGGCCCCTTGAGGCCTGACTTGCATGAACTCTCTCATCAGACTAACTGGACAGAAAGACTCACCTTCCACTCTACACAATTGTACCCAGGCCCCTCTACCCAAAGGGTCCGTTTTTGACCTTCGAACTCTGATTCTCAGGACATTTACTGACTCTATTATATCCGAACACCTTAGGCTACCTACACTATCTGTTTTTGATGCCGGGAGTAGTTCTGAGATTCGTAGAGCTCCGCAAAAGGCTAACACATAGGCCAACCTAAATAATTGGGTCTCATATGATGAAAAACAAACGAGCGGCAACGTGTCCAAGATTTTTACCAACTTCTCTACATCTATAGGCCTTCTAGAGTCCTTTGCCCCAGGCGCTAAGCCTCCCAACCTTTCATCGCTCTTCTCACTCTTTCGTCCTTCGTTGGGTCTGTAACTCCCTGTAACCCTGCATAGAATGCCAGTGCTGATAATTGCCTCCTCATAAATGCCACCGATTTCCCTTTCTCTTTCTGTTGTACTATGAATCCTAACACGCTCTGAGGCACAAAAGCATCCCCTAGGCCCGCTCCTTTTAAGTATGACAAATAACATTCCCAAGACTTTTGATACATACTCTTAGTCTTGGGGGCCAAGGATGCTGATATCAACTCTGAGGCAGTGGGGCACCAAGCTTCCATAGCTCCGCTGGGAAAGCTGTCATTGTCGTCTCCCTTGCGGCCACAGTGCACGGAATTCTGTCAACTTAAAACGAGATAATGCATCAGCCGCTTTGTTCTCAACCCCAGGAACATGCTTAGCAGTGAAATGGACATTGTGTCTCAGGCATTTTAGTATTAAATCTTTTAAGAGACGGAGCACCCATGTGCAGGTTGCTCTCTGGTTATTGATCACCATCACTACTGACATGCTGTCTGACCAAAATACAATGTGCCTGTTTGAGAGCATATCCCCCCACAAGTGCAACGCCACCACTATGGGGAACAACTCTAGGAAAGCGATGTTACGGGTCAGACCTCGCTCCACCCAATCATCAGGCCAGTGCTGCATGCACCACTTAGGGCCCAAAACCGCTCCAAAACCAATACTTCCTGCCGCATTAGTGAACAGTTCCAGATCGGCATTTGCAGTGCTGGCGGACCGCCACAACACCGCGCCATTAAATTCCTGCAAGAAGCACTTCCAAATCAACAAGTCCTCCCTCACATCAGCAGATAACCTAACTCTGTGGTGCTTAGCACGCAACCCAGACATTGCCCTTGCTATACCCCTGGAGAAAGCCCTGCCCATTGGTATGACCCGCAAGGCAAAGTTCAGTTGACCCAAGAGGACTTGTAACTGGTGTAACGTTACTTTCCTTGCTCCCAGGCAGCTATCAATTGCTGCCTTGAAGGCATCTACTTTTGTCTTCGGCAACCTGCACACACCTGCTCTGGTGTCAATTTCAATACCCAAAAATGTCAGACATGTAGTTGGTCCTTCTGTTTTATCAGCCGCCAATGGCACCCCCAGAGCTCCCGCCAGTTGCTGGAAGCCCAGCAGGGCCTTCCTGCATGACTGGGAACTCTTTGGCCCCATGAATAAAAAATCATCCAAGTAGTGTACAACAGCATGGGATTTGTCTGAGGTCAGGAATTGCTCCACCGCCCATTCTAGGAACTTAGCAAAGGTCTTGAAAACTGCACAAGCAATAGAACATCCCATGGGCATGCACAGGTCTATGAAGTACTCATCATCGAAAGTGAAGCCCAACAGCCTGGTATCTTCTGGGTGAACAGGAACTAACCTAAATGCTGACTCGATATCTGTTTTGGCCATTAGGGCACCCTCATCCAGAGCTTGAAATTTATCAATGGCTGTGTCAAACGTTGTATATCGCACTGTGCACAGCTCAGGGTCTAACTTATCATTGACAGAAAACCCTGGAGGGCTTGATAGATTATGAATCAGGCGGAATTTACCCACCTCTTTTTTCGGGACTAAACCTAACGGTGAGCAGACCAAATCAGGGTTCGGAAGATTTTTGAAAGGCCCTGCCACCCGCCCCAATGAAACCTCTTTCATTATATTGCTTCGCGCTGCCTCCATGTTCTGACACACAGAGCTTTGATTGCGAGGAGGAACTTTGGTAGGGGATGCTGAGGACGGGATGCGGAAACCAAATGTAAAGCCATGAAGTAGGAATTGAGCCTCCTTGAGTTTGTCATACTTACTTAGGAGGTGCGTCAGCACGTGACGTTTAATGGGAGTTGGGAGCCTTGTCGGCTGTTTTGGGTGGCTTTCCTTTTGGAGCGGTATGGAAGGGCTTTCCATTTTTTTTGAAACATCTGATTTCTGGATGGGATGTTCCCCCACAGTACGAACAACAGTGCTTGAACCTGCACGAGGTCCCTCTAGTACACTCATTTCTGTTAAACTGCCAGCAGGCCTGTTTTTTATCAATGAGTCCCTTGTCACTCCGAAAGGACTGACTCTGAGCCGGGGAACTAGTCTTAGGCGTTGAGGGTGAAGAATAAAAGACTGTGTGCCATAGATTGATCTCCCGTTGGTCCCATGATATACCCGGGTGGACTGCTTTCATTTGCCTGAACATTTTATCATATTTTAACCACCCCAGTCCTGAAAACTCAGCTGCAGCACCATGTATCAGAGATATATAACTCATCATTTGAGGACCTAGCACGGGATATTTTTCAAGTATAACTGCGGCATAAATGGCGAATCCTGTGATCCAGTTTTTCATGGACCACTCTGTCCATGGCTTCTTTTGACTATATTCGCCCTCCTTCCCCCCTTTGGACTTCCCTGCTGCCACCCCTGCATTAATGAGGTCAAACACATCCACATATTCCCCACTGAGTATTTTTTCTTTTATCTCTGCAGGCACGTGCCAGGTGATCCCCGTAGATGGCGACAGGGTCATTGAGGATGACCCAAACATTAACGGGCTAAATGCTAACAGAGGGTGACCAGTCGGTTGCCCCCCTGCCCCCCCTTGCATCTGACTATTAGGGGACACAGACAAATCCGCAGCCGTGTTAGCAATTGGTGCATGTGGTGGACACCCTATATTTGAGTAAGGATTCAACATTACAGGCCCCGCACTTGTTGGGTATGTCATGGAGGGAAACATCGAGCTTATGGGGCCATTACCGATTGCTTGCCCATGAGAACCATATAATTGCATCCCCGGTAACTGTGAGACCCCTCCGGGTTGCACCCACACTTGTGACACTCCGCTACCTGGTTGCGCCACTACTGGCGGTAACGAACCCTGCGAACAAGGCACCCCCACATGAGTGACAGGGACCCCTCCTATTTGTGTAGTCTTAGCAGTACCATTCTGTCCCTCCATGTCGTCCTTGTCATTATCTGCGACTGGATTCAAAACAATAGTCTCTAGCACCTCCTCCTCACCTGGTGATGCTGGCTGGGGCTCCGTCGCCCTGGGCCGCTTGCCTTTTGTTGTTTCTTTAAACCTCTCTGGCGTACGCCTCACTCTCTTGCCCCTCCCTCTTTCCTCCTGAGGGTTCGCGTCTGCTCTAGCCCCCTCTCGCATGTTCTTTAGCACCCAGTCCATGCCCTTTTCTCTTGTGAACTCCAGCAGCTCCGTGAAACCGAGGTACTCAGCATCTTTTGCTGAGGGCTCTGTGCCCTTCCGTGACTTTTTTGGCGGCCTCCTGCACTTAAAGAAGACAAGCATTAATATCTTTAAACCAACAATACAGGCATCCGTACAAACCGTGCCCACTTTGCCAGAACCCCATACCCTCAGGCGTAGGCCACCGTGGTTTGACCAGCGCATGCGCTTGCCCCCTAAGCATGCTGACCAAAGACCTAAGTGAACATTCATTGCCCTTCTCTCAACACCACCATCTGCTACAAGCTTCCAGCCCCACCATCCATAGAATGAGCCAGGAATGCGTCAACACCACCCTAAGCCGTACATCATGCTAATGCCCTTAAAGCATGAAGTGCTAGATTCAACAACACTGGATGTAAGCTGGCGGATCCCTGTTGCACCGGAGAGAATGCCCCTCTGATACAGTGTACTCCATGACCCTACTGCGAACTCAAATTCACGTGGAAAATCATTGCGCAATCCCATTTCTCCAAAGAAGTCATTGAGGCAGGTGTTAAAACTACTGTTTATAAAAACGTTCTCGAGTATAGAAGTGTCTCCCTATGCTTTTGACTGGCCCATCAGCACACACTGAAATCAGAACAGCTTGAAGACACCAGTGCTAAGCCAGAAGTTCTAGCAAGGCGGCACGGAATGCTACAAGTGTATCATGTTTTAATCAACTTGTCTAAGGAAGTACCTAGGTGCTGTAGAGTGCTTATGACAATTACACATCTGACGATTAATGCTGTGACCAGGGAGCTTGTTAAAGAGACATCAATAAAGGACACGTCACAATACTTGGAGCACGTAAGGCTAAAGAAGGCTCCACACATGAACCCCTGCTGCCCACATAACGGCGATCCACAAAGGCGGGAGAAAAAATGGAGACCACAACGCTCCCCTCTCATTCCCTCGCTGCGCCGAGAGTCTACGCGCACAACAAAGAAAACCACTCGCTGCGCCAGCCGCACACCCGTTTCGCGTGTGCCGCCAACGCGCTCCCGCTCTCGCAAACAACGCCAAAATTCACTCGCACGCTCCACAAACATGCATGCGAGCCACCACAAACACGCAACACACTGCACAGCCCGCTAACCTTCCACAAGTCGGATTGACCCTCGCTTGTTCTCCTCGATGCGACGGTCCCGCAATGTCTTCCTCGCGCAACGTCCGACTCCTGGGGCGGCCAGCGGACAAAGAGGGCGCCCTAAGATGGACGCAGGCATTTAAGCCTCGCGCCCCATTATTACTTCCGGGGGCGTCAATAAACCCCGATACTATTGGCTTTCCCTACTTTGCACTTCCGGGTTGGCTGACCCGGAAGCGAACCTTTCCTGTGGTCGGCCCTTTGGCTGCCACTAACGGCGCCACTCCCCAAAGGGGGGTGGCGCCTTGCAATGGAATGACAAAAATGAGCTGGTGTTCCATGGTCTGCATGTTACTCCAAATTCTTGGTAAAATTGCAGTGTCAATTATCTTGTGTGGGGTTACCAGCCAGAATACAGATTCCAGCCCCTGAACCCCACCCCTACCGTAAATGCACAAAGTACCAAACAGCTTTGATTAAATGCGCAACTGCAATCTCGGGTTCATATTTAGTACCCATACATTACTACATTTCTGCAGATTGCAACTATGCTGCGGCTTGTTACAATTGCAATTTCTTGAAAATGTGTTTACATGTGGTTGGTAGGGGATTTTACCATCATCCTGTAAAACTAAATCAATTCCTAATTGTATCCCTCTAGCTTAATCGCGCTTCACGTGTGTTATATTAAAACGTGAAATTGCAACTTTCATCACTGTAATTGATTCCTTGGGTATAGTCTGCAAGTCATAGCAATTTCCTTTTCACCATGGATTACTTTTCATGATTCATGATTTTGATGCTAACGTGAGAGACAGTGTGTGGGGTGACAATATCCTACGTTATTTAAACACAATGAAATGATGTGTTGTATGTCAAAAGCTTTATAAGTGACTGTTCGCTGTGCGATAGAGAGAGATTGCATGGTGGGTCAGAAAATGTTCCTAAGTTCACTTGCAGGTTAAGGAGTTCTTCTCGGGGCCCAGTCTCAGGACAACTCCGGACCCCTTGTATATGATCGACTTTGCTGCAAGTATTGTGTTTGCTATTTTTTGTGTCTGTTATTTTGAACATTAGCTGGGTGGTTTTTGCAGTAAAAGTATTTTATTTGTATTTACATTTCTATTAGGTAATGAAATATTAAAACATAATAGCCTGCAATAAAAGAAAATATGCATCCCTAGGCATTTATATATATTATCAGAATTCTTAAATAAAGTAGTGTGAAAACATGTAAGTTTTTTCTTATAAAGGAAGCGAAGGAAAAAAATGAAAAAGGACCATGTAAATCTCAAAACTGTTGTAGTCATCCACCTCCTTTTCTCCTTGCCCCCACATGCAATTCCCTGAAATAAAACACGAAGAAAATATTTATTTAGCCATAGGATTCTATAATGTTAGACATCCAAAATGTTCTCCACCTCTTTCAAATATGACTTACCTTTGCTTTAATTATGACATGGTTAATTAAAGTAAGGCTTATCAATTCTTCAATCTAATCTTTATAATTTTTCATTAAAATGTCCAGTTTACTATTAGCAACCTTTTCCAACCCAGTCCTTTTTTTGGTCAATAGGCTAGTGAAATTGCACTTTGTAATTGACTTTAGATCAGTGAAAAGCAACATTCAAGTTCAGCAACTCTCTTGCCACCTTTGCAAGGCCTCGTCAGTCAAAGTGGGGAGTGCAACAGTTCTTTATTACACCTGCAGCAGTGAGTGGCCATCCGTTTCTCATTTTTCTGGACTCTTATGTAGTCCACAAAACCAGTTTGTTTGAATAAATCCACCAGCCCTATTGATGTGCAAGTCAAGTCTTGCATGTCTGACAGCAAAGCAGACTATTGACTGTCGCTGTATCTTAACACTGATAGGTACATTGTCCTCTATTCCAGTCCTCTATGCAGGTTTGGAAAGGCTCTAGTTTTAAAAAGTATGTCATGTGCCTCCTTCCATCACTAAGGATTGTCCTGTGAAATAATTTCCAGAGTGTTATTTTGAATATTAGTCTAACACGTTCTAGTTTAAACTTGCACATTTTAGACAATCTAAAATAATTGCAAACTTGTTATTATAGAACACAAAATTGCAAGTTCATCTAAACCTTGTAATCAACTTTTGTAGAATACAAAATATTTACTAATATAACAACTTAGATAATCCATGCTTTTCTAATAATGGCTTCCCACTCTCAGAAATCTGTGGACTGAAAGCTATTGAGGGCAATTTTAAGATAAGTCGTGGCAGAATACCATTTGGGATCTATGAATGGATGTCTGGTAAAACTGTGGTGGGTGGTCTATGTATCTGTAGTTTATATTTTCCATGGTATATCAAGATGTTTATGGTTATATTAGAGACTGGAGGCACGCTATTCTGGATAGAAGAAGAAATTATGTTAGATAGCTAGATGGTTTGAGCCACCACTGCATAAATCTGGTTATGTCTTAGGGTGGGCGTAGTTGGCGGAGTACTTTTACGCGGAATTCCACAAAGTTGAGCAAAAACTCAAGTGAATTCCACAACTTCGCTCCGTCTGACTACCAGTTAATAAAACAGAGATCTCATAACTTTTGGTAAAATAACAAGTATCTCTGTCTTTACATACTTAAATGCATAAAGTCATTTCACAAAAGTGAAAATGAAAATCTAGCAAGCAGTGAGAGAGGTGATTGTTTTGGGATCCTCCCTAACCTAGGGAGAGAACCAAGCAGATACATTGAAAACAAAGAGCACATCTTGCTGAACAAGTCTGTGGTGGTCCAATTCTATAGGACCACCCAAGCACAATTATGGGCAAAAATACAATCCCAACCAAAGGCACTGCAAAGCATTATGGGACGAGACTAGCAGTGGGCAGTGAATAGTATAGTAGCAATATCAAAATAATTCTACAAAGAGCTGCAGTTCAACTAGTCGTTACTAGATGTCCCTCAAAAGTCAAATGCAAAAGCATTGAAATTATTACATCAAGCTGCAGTTCCACTAGTCGATACTAGGTGTCCCTCACGAGTCAACTGCAAAAGCATTGAAACCCTTTCATGAAGCTGCAGTTCCACTAGCTGTTACTAGGTGTCCCTCATGAGTCAAATGAAAAAACATTTGACTTGAGGGACACCTAGCAACGACTAGTTGAACTGCAGCTGTTTGTAGAATTTATAGTATTAGCTCTCAGCTCAGCCCGGGAGCTGCTGCCCCTTGAGGAGTTTTTGATATTGGATACTATAATATTCACTGCCCTCTGCTAATCTCGTCCCATAATGCTTTGCAGGGCCTTTGGTTGGGATTGTATTTCTGCCCATAACTGTGCTTTGGGTGGTCCTAAGAGGATGGGACCACCACTGAATCGTTCAGCGTGATATGCTCTTTGTGTTCAAGGCGTCTGCTTGGTCCTCCTCCTAGGTTAGGGGGACACCAAAATCATCACCTCTCTCATTGCCTGATATTTTTCATTTTCAAATTCACTTTTGTTCATGTTTGTGAATTGGTTATATCCTTTTTAGCATGTAAAGTTGCTTTATCAAAGCATTTGTGGGTGCAGTTTAGTAGTTGACTCCGTTACGTGGAGGAACTGAGTTTTTGCCTGAATTCCGTGTTTTTAATGGAATGCGTAGTTAACAAATCTCCTCAAACTCCACTAGCAGAGCGGAGTTCATTGTCCAGGGTTAGTTATGTCCTGCAGGCACATGTTTTTTTGCGGTTTATATAGTGCAAGCTTGGCATGAGGGCATTAGAGAACAGTAAAAGAGTACCAGATTATGTCACACCTCTTTTATTGGCACAACAGTTTGAGGGATTTGCCCAGAATTGCTGGATGTTGAACAGTGGACTGCTCTAGCTCCTTGCCACAGCTCCCCCAAGTTGAGACTGTTGGGTGAGTTTTAGAAACTAGATGAGTCTGGACAGTCACATTGAGAGGTCCGAGGACTGAATTATTAAGAAAAGGTTGCAATAAATTCAAATGAAAGATTGTGGCACCAATTTGGGAAAAGGGATTACAAAGGATGTGTATCACTAGCCGATTCAATGAATGTGAAAACACGAGGGACATGATGTTGCTGCTTTTACCATTGAGTAATTGAAATGTCTATGGTGTGTCTGAGAATATTTGAAAAAATGTCCCATTAAAAATTATGTTTTTTGGATTTCAGGGAGATTTTCAAACAGGTCATTTACTTTTGTTTCTGCCTTTTAGTTTTTATGATGTTGCCTCCCATGTTTAATGAGTAGTTGTTCCATGTCGGCATCCATGAGTTGGGCCTTTGGACATTTTAGCCCAAAATTTCTTTTGAAGGATGTAAACGGTTGGCTAGAATTCCCAAGATCCACTGAGTGCGCATTGGTGGCTGGTCCTTTTCTTACCTTGGGCCTGTTGCCTGGAACAAACTTCCTTTGGAGCTACACAACACAGCTGAGCCTTCAATTTTCATGAAAAAGTTAAAAACATGGCTGTTCCAACTGGATTCATCCGATAGCCTTCAAATTGCTGGTAGCCTTAGCCACCACCAGGACACTCCATCTGAGTAACTGAGCGCTTTATAAATCTTTTTTTCATCATCACCATAAACTGTTTAAGATACTGGATGTTAGGAGGTAGCACAGGCCCTTGCAGTGCAAGGGTGCCTCAACCCTTCAAGGGAACCCTATTGAGGTCAGCGTCAATGATTATTTGTAAGATATGGGAACCCTGGGGCCCCTCACCACATTCTATAGGGTGGCCCCATCATTTTGCCTTATCCCACTGGTTGGATTCATAGGAAAGAGCCAGCTTGTAAATCTTTAAATGGTTCAACATGGTGGGCATGCAGGTCATATGTTCACAGTATGACAGGTCCACATCCGTTTTTCATACTTCTGGCATTGATAACATCGATTCCCATGAGTTGGGTTACAACAACAATTAAAAAGTTGACTAGGTATAATTCATGCTGAGGTGTTTTCATTATAAGCTGTCCTTGCCGTCATTGTTATGAGCCTCATTTACCTGCTAGCAGATGAACGCTTCCTAAGAGAGCTAATAAAGAAAGATTGGTGGAAGTTTTGAAATGGTTTTATATCCACAAAGTGTAATGGGAGCCTTTCAGAAATAAAATTGCACAAAGTACTTCCTATGGCAGTCGATTTATGTAAAGCCATTTCATATTACTGCTCTCTTAACTGTTGGCATCCTATTTACTTCCGGTGATGCTCAAGCAGTCAGACGCGCGGCTTTCTTTCGCCAATAAATCTGCACTTTTTTTAATGAGGAGAATAGCCAAAGACAACATGTCCAGACCATAATAGATGCAAACAGCATTATAGTACATGCCAAAAAGGAGCTCCACGGCTTACTATAGGATCAAGGACAAGTTGTTTAAATGTGGGAGATTTCTGAGATCACTAGCACTGTCTTTCCTAGCTACCTCCATGTGTGGCATGCTATTTTGTTGTAAGAAATTGTTGACCTTGTCCTTCTCTACCAATTATTATTACATGTTGTGATCTCTTGCTTGTTATATTGAAAGATTACTGCTGGTTATTCTTATGTATCAGAAAAGTTGTATCTATAAAATAAACACACTTATAGGTAGCTTGTAATTTGTTGCAATTGCAATGTAGCTCTTATAATGTAGGTTCCCGCTTTTTAGGGTACATTTTGGTGGCGCCTTACAGGCAGATTCTTCTCCTCCAGGGAATTCCAGCAGTGCAATAAATATTTTAACAATATGTTTCCTATCGGTCAATGGCTGGGGAACATTCAAGAAAAGAAAAAAGAAATTGAGCCGAAACCTAATTGTTGGTGACAGCTGCAGTTTTTTTGTCAAGTTGCAGAGATGCTTTTTGTACTGACTAATGCGCTGGCAGCAGGGTTTGATGTCTCAACTCAACTATAATCAATTATATGCGGTACATAAGTGATGTTTTCACATGACAGGTAAATAGGTCACAAGCAGAATGTAATAGAAAGATTTTTATACACAGATGGGATGCTTTCTTGTATCATATCACTTCAGTGTGGAAGTTGCATGAAACCCTTTCAAAGCGGTTAAATAAAAGACACGGAAATTAAAAACTTTAATGGGGTGGATGTTTAACTAAATACGTTGCCTTACATCAGTCATGACTGATTCCAGAGAGTTAGAAATTCGGGTATTAGTTGAGGGTGGTGAGTATCCACCTGAAATTACCACAATCCTCTTCAGAGCGAACCTTAAAAGTCTCTAAAATAACCTGAGGCAACGCCCCCTACCTCCCTCTACCCGATCCCCCCACCCCTCCCTCCCGTAGCAATAACACACAGCAGACAGGCTTAAATTAAGGGTAAAGTGAAAAGTGTTTATGCAGTACTCGAACAGTTACGATGTCAAAACGCAACATAAGCAAAATCTCAAACCAATATAGGAAGATAGAGTGCATTTAAAAGACATAAAATGACACCAAAATGACGAAAATCCAGTACTTTGACCTAGAGTTATGAATTTTTAAACTTTGAATTTAAAAAAAGAGCACCAGAGAGTTGAGCACCAACCACAGTCGCCTGGTTGCGCTGGGCCAAAAGAAGGGTAACATTCAAGGCTGACCTCGATGGAGCGTGGACCGGGTGCAAGGACGAGGATTGTCCCAGTCACAAAGTTACCAACTCACTTAAAAACATTTATGGAGCAAAACAAGTCTTCAGTGGGGCAAGGTAGTAAGCTGTGGTCTAAGCTGAGCTCAATGCTGTAGGGGAGCCGAAGTCTGAGGTGTCAGTGAAGTTGTCAACAAAGTTAGGAAAGTTGAGAGAAATAAAAGTTTAGGTTTTGTCCCCAAACAGCCCTCAACCATAATTGGGTACTGACAGTGGCTTGCTCCAGTGAAGGTATCTACGTTGGACTTATAATCTTTTCTGGTGCTCAGATTTCCTCAACAGGGCAAGTCTGCAGGCTGTGCCCTAAGAGGGTTTGGCGTCATTGGGTTCCTGTCAACAGTGGTCCCACTGAATAGGATTTGCTGCTGAGAAACATGGCAAACTCAATCCCAGTGGTTATGCACCTAGATGGGTCGGCATGGCAGAGTGGTCCTGGTCCCATGCTGCTTCTCGTGGCAAAATATTGGCAAAATTGTTTCAGGAAACATTAGGAGGAATAAAATGTAATACCAGACAAGGGTCCAGCACCTTGGGGACAGCACAGATGCAAAAGCAGGGCCCTGTTTAGGTCCAGTTATGGTATGTTATGCTATGTCTATTTGTATAGTACACTAATAACCCATGAGGGTATCCAGGTGCTTGTGCAGGTGCGTAGGTGAGGAACAGGTCAGAAGGGAAAGCTGAATAAGGCCTCTGAAGGTTTGTTGTATCCCTATATTCCAAACAGGGCCTCTTCTATTCTTCCACAGGTTAAGAGGTAATCTGAGTAGGGTACCGTATGTGCAACATTTTTCCCTGGCACCAGCCTGTGGGTGGGGGAAACTCCTTGCTCCTCCTTAACTAATGTGTGTAAACTTCCCAGGGGTGACCGTACCCATTTTTTCAGCACTTCTTGTGTGCCTTACTGCAAACAATCCCACAGTGTCCCGCTCTGTCCAAAACCAATATGACAGAACCTTTCTTTCCCTCTGCAGAGTTCCTGTGCCGACCCTAGAAGTGTGGCCAGGGAAATGAGCAGCCCCTCCTCTGTGGTCTCTCAAAACCAGTTCAAAAGGCCGCCACTCTCTTACTGGGCTTGGTGCCTGACTGGCTAGGGAGACTAAAGGAACACGCCCAGGAATTCGCTACTTCTGCCTGTCACAGAGTAGGCCTCTTTGATGGTAGGTCAGTTTCTGGGCACAGCCCAGATCGTCAGCCTGATAGAGAAATAGAACACCTCCCACCCCCAAGAACTCTATCTCAGCTCTGCAAGCAAGTTCACTCCTTATTAAATGAGCTATTAACCACATCGCTGCTTGAGAGTTTCCCCTGCGGTGCTGGACAGCAATGAACACGGGTGTGGTCATGAAGAGCTGAGCTCGTCATGAGCACAGGAGCACTGTGCTGCATGACTAGCTGAGCTCGTCATGGGCATGGAAGGGGTTAAGCTCCTGAGTGACAGTGAGGATATTTCACAAGGTTTTGTGATCTTAAAGCGCATTTATTACTTTTCACAGCATATTTTTCAGCAGTACTGGCTAATGCTGCCATAGCTTTACTGCTCACAAATTACGGACCTGTTATGATATATGCATTTTTTTTATTCATGTAATAAAGATATTTATACCTATGGAAAAGGAATTGCCAATGTCTAAATTGCTTAATTTTAGGTAACAAGCTGAGAGCTGACATACTCTTTTTACACTCGACAGAGTTTCATTAGGAATTGCCTGGAACAGTATAGTCTCAAAAACCAGGACTGGAAACACTGCGCCCCCTTTAACATGGTGCAGATCTGCACCTGGTGAAACGCTGGCACAGGCTGTGGGTAGAGGCATAGCCCAGGTCCTAATCACCTTCTGCAAGACCATGGGGTTAGCCTTTGCACCCTCAGCATTGCTTTACTATGCTGTTCCCCCCTCCTCCTGACTCGTGCTACTCCCCCGATTGACATTTATCACCTGGCCAAGCGGGTTGTAAATGGCATCAGAAAATTGCGCCTATTCAGCCCGGAAGCGGGAATGGAATGACAAAAATGAGCTGGTGTTCCATGGTCTGCGTGTTACTCCAAATTCTTGGTAAAATTGCAGTGTTCATAATCTTGTGTGGAGTTACCAGCCAGAATACAGATTCCAGCCCCTCAACCCCACCCCTACCGTAAATGCACAAAGTACCAAACAGCTTTGATTAAATGCGCAGCTGCAATCCTGGGGTCATATTTAGTGCCCATACATTACTAAATTTCTGCAGATTGCAACTAGGCTGCGGCTTGTTACAATTGCAATTTTCTTGGAAATGTGTTTACATGTGGTTGGTAGGGGAGTTTACCATCATCCTGTAAAACTAAATAAATTCCTAATTGTATTCCTCTAGCTTAATCGAGCTTCACGTGTGTTATATTAAAACGTGAAATTGCAACTTTCATCACTGTAATTGATTCCTTGGGAATAATCTGCAAGTCATAGCAATTTCCTTTTCACCATGGATTACTTTTCATGATTCATGATTTTGATGCTAACGTGAGAGACAGTGTGTGGGGTGACAATGCCCTAGGTTATTTAAACACAATGAAATTATGTGTCGTATGTCAAAAGCTTTATAAGTGACTGTTCGCTGTGCGATAGAGAGAGATTGCATGGTGGGTCAGAAAATGTTCCTACGTTCACTTGCAGGTTAAGGAGTTCTCCTCGGGGCCAGTCTCAGGACAACTCCGGACCCCTTGTATATGATCGACTTTGCTGCAAGATTTGTGTTTGCTATTTTTTGTGTCTGTTATTTTGAACATTAGCTGGGTGGTTTTTGCAGTAAAAGTATTTTATTTTTATTTAAATTTCTATTAGGTAATGAAATATTAAAAAATAATAGCCTGCAATAAAAGGAAATATGCATCCCTTGGCATTTAGATATATTATCAGAATTCTTAAATAAAGTGGTGTGAAAACATGTACGTTTTTTCTTATAAAGGAAGCGAAGGAAAAAAATGAAAAAGGACCATGTAAATCTCAAAACTGTTGTAGTCATCCACCTCCCTTTCCCCTTGCCCCCACATGCAATTCCCTGAAATCAAACACGAAGAAATTATTTATTTAGCCATAGGATTCTATATTGTTAGACATCCAAAATGTTCTCCACCTCTTTCAAATATGAGTTACCTTTGCTTTAATTAGGACAGGTTAATTAAAGTAAGTCTTAACAATTCTTCAATCTAATCTTTATAATTTTTCATTAAAATGTCCAGTTTCTTATTAGCAACCTATTCCAACCCAGTCCTTTTTTGGCCAATAGGCTAGTGAAATTGCACTTTGTAATTGACTTTAGATCAGTGAAAAGCAACATTCTTTGACGGATTTTCAAAACAAGTTCAGCAACTCTCTTGCCACCTTTGCAACGCCTCGTCAGTCAATGTGAGGAGTACAACAGTTCTATATTACACCTACAACAGTGACGTAGGGTTAGCGGCCATCCGTTTCTCATTTTTATGGACTCTTATGTAGTCCACAAAACTATTTTGTTTGAATAAATCCACCAGCCCTATTGATGTGCAAGTCAAGTCTTGCATGTCTGACAGCAAAGCAGACTATTGACTGTCGCTGTATCTTAACACTGATAGGTATATTGTCCTCTATTCCAGTCCTCTAGGCGGGTTTGGAAAGGCTCTAGTTTTAAAAAGTATGACATGTGCCTCCTTCCATCACTAAGGATTGTCCTGTGAAATAATTTCCAGAGTAGTTTTGAATATTGGTCTAACATGTTCTAGTTTAGACTTGCACATTTTAGACAACCTAAAATAACTGCAAACTTGTTATTATAGAACACACAATTGCAAGTTCATCTAAACCTTGTAATCAACTTTTGGGGAATACAAAATATTTACTATTATAATAACTTAGATAATCCATGCTTTTCTAATAATGGCTTCCCACTCTCCGAAATCTGTGGACTGAAAGCTATTGAGGGCAATTTTAAGATAAGTAGTGGCAGAATACCATTTGGGATCTATGAATAGCTGTCTGGTAAAACTGTGGTGGGTGGTCTATCTGTAGTTTATATTTTCCATGGTATATCAAGATGTTTATGATTATATTAGAGATTGGAGGCACGCTATTCTGGATAGGAGAAGAAATTATGTTAGATAAAAACTCAAGTGAATTCCACAACTTCGCTCCTGTCTGACTCCCAGTTAATAATACAGAGATCTCATATACTTTTGGTAAAATAACAAGTATCTCTGTCTTTACATACTTAAATGCATAAGTCATTTTACAAAAGTGAAAATGAAAATCCAGCAAGCAGTGAGAGAGGTGATGGTTTTGGGATCCTCCCTAACCTAGGGAGAGAACCAAGCAGATGCCTTGAAAACAAAGAGCACATCTTGCTGAACAAGTCTGTGGTGGTCCCATTCTATAGGACCACCCCAAGCACAATTATTGGCAAAAATACAATCCCAACCAAAGGCACTGTAAAGCATTATGGGACGAGACTAGCAGTGGGCAGTGAATAGTATAGTAGCAATATCAAAATAATTCTACAAAGAGCTGCAGTTCAACTAGTTGTTACTAGGTGTCCCTCTAAAGTCAAATGCAAAAGGTATGGATGGAAACAAACACCAGGCACTGGTCCTCCTTGATCTCTCTGCCGCCTTTGACACGGTGGACCACACCATCTTACTCACCCGTGTCAAGGCGGCCGGCATCGGGGGATCAGCTTTGATCTGGCTCTCCTCCTTTCTGAGGGAACGCACTCAGGCGGTCCGCCTAGGCGACTTCACGGCCACTCCCCTCCCTGTCACCTGTGGTGTTCCCCAGGGATCCTCTCTCTCCCCCTTACTTTTCAACCTTTATATCTTTCCTCTCATCTTTGCACTACAGCAGCTGGAGGTCACCGTCTATAATTACGCGGATGACCTCCAGCTCATCTTTGATCTGTCCCTGTCTCCTCTCTCGGTCTCTAATTTCCAGTCAACTATGACATTCATCCGGGACTGGATGAACCACAACCACCTTAAGCTGAACCCGGACAAAACCGAGCTGGTTCTCACTGGTGGTTCGTCCAGTCCCTGGAACTCTCTCTTCTGGCCCCCCTCCCTTGGCACTGCACCGACCCCCTCCACCACGGTCAAAACACTTGGTGTCAAAATAAACAGCCAACTCACCCTCCATTCACAAATCAGCTCTGTGGTGTCCTCCTGCTTCCTCTCTCTTCGCACTATTCGCACTGTCTCCCGCTTCTTTTCCCCCCAGGCACTCAAGATCATTATGGCCGCACTTGTGATATCGAAACTGGACTACGCAAACGCTCTTTACCACGGTATCCCCGCATACAGTATGCGTAGACTCCAGACCGTCCAGAACCAAGCAGCCCGGCTGGTGTACGGTCTTCCTCGGTATCACCATTCCACCCCTCTTCTTAGGGAGCTTCACTGGCTCCCTATAAAGGAACGGGCCCTATTTAAGATCGGCTGCATGGTCTTCCAGGCCCGCCAGGGCACTGCCCCCGCCTTCATCTCCTCACTAATCAAGTCTTATGTACCTATAAGAGAACTTCGGTCTTCCTCCAAGTCCCTCCTCCAGATCCCTCGCTTCACTCGCAAAAAGTGGGGCGGGGCCAATTTCTCCACCCTGGCTCCAACCTTTTGGAACTCACTCCCTGACCACCTCCGCTCTGCTACTCAGTATCTCCCCTTTCGCAGAGACCTGAAAACGTTCCTCTTCAGCCAGGCTTTCCTCACTTAAACTCCCTCAAAATTCCCTTCACTTCTCCCTGGTCTTTCCCCCTCAGTTGTCAATCCCCCCAGCGCCAAGAAACCGCAAGGTGTACGCTGCGCTCTAGAAGTATTTTAAATTAGAAATTAGAAAAGCATTGAAATTATTACATCAGGCTGCAGTTCCACTAGTCGTTACTAGGTGTCCCTCATGAGTCAACTGCAAAAGCATTGAAACCCTTTCATGAAGCTGAGGTTCAACTAGCTGTTACTAGGTGTCCCTCATGAGTCATATGAAAAAACATTTGACTTGAGGGACACCTAGCAACGACTAGTTGAACTGCAGCTGTTTGTAGAATTTATAGTATTAGCTCTCAGCTCAGCCCGGGAGCTGCTGCCCCTTGAGGAATTTTTGATATTGGAAACTATAATACTCACTGCCCTCTGCTAATCTCGTCCCATAATGCTTTGCAGGGCCTTTGGTTTGGATTGTATTTCTGCCCATAACTGTGCTTGGGGTGGTCCTAAGAGGATGGGACCACCACTGAATCGTTCAGCATGATATGCTCTTTGTGTTCAAGGCATCTGCTTGGTCCTCCTCCTAGGTTAGGGGGACACCAAAATCATCACCTCTCTCATTGCCTGATATTTTTCATTTTCAAAGTTCACTTTTTTTCACGTTTGTGAATTGGTTATATCCTTTTTAGCATGTAAAGTTGCTTTATCAAAGCATTTGTGGGTGCAGTTTAGTAGTCGACTCCGTTACGTGGAGGAACTGAGTTTTTGCCTGAATTCCGTGTTTTTAATGGAATGCGTAGTTAACAAATCTCCTCAAACTCCTGGAGGAACTGAGTTTTTACTTGAATTCCGTGTTTTTAATGGAATGCGTAGTTAACAAATCTCCTCAAACTCCACTAGCAGAGCGGAGTTCATTGTCCAGGGTTAGTTATGTCCTGCAGGTTTATATAGTGCAAGCTTGGCATGAGGGCATTAGAGAACAGTAAAAGAGTACCAGATTATGTCACACCTCTTTTATTGGCACAACAGTTTGAGGGATTTGCCCAGAATTACTGGATGTTGAACAGTTGACTGCTCTAGCTCCTTGCCACAGCTCCCTCAAGTTGAGACTGTTGGGTGAGTTTTAGAAACTGGATGAGTCTGGACAGTCACATTGAGAGGTCCGAGGACTGAATTATTAAGAAAAGGTTGCAATAAATTCAAATTAAAGATCGTGGCACCAATTTGGGAAAAAGGGATTACAAAGGATGTGTATCAACAGCCGATTCAATGAATGTGAAAACACGAGGGACATGATGTTGCTGCTTTTACCATTGAGTAATTGAAATGTCTATGGTGTGTCTGAGAATATTTGAAAAAATGTTCCATTAAAAATTATGTTTTTTGGATTTCAGGGAGATTTTCAAACAGGTCATTTACTTTTGTTTCTGCCTTTTAGTTTTTATGATGTTGCCTCCCATGTTTAATCAGTAGTTGTTCCATGTCTGCATCCATGAGTTGGGCCTTTGGACATTTTAGCCCAAAATTTCTTTTGAAGGATGTAAACGGTTGGCTAGAATTCCCAAGATCCACTGAGTGCGCATTGGTGGCTGGTCCTTTTCTTACCTTGGGCCTGTTGCCTGGAACAAACTTCCTTTGGAGCTACACAACACAGCTGAGCCTTCAATTTTCATGAAAAAGTTAAAAACATGGCTGTTCCAACTGGATTCATCTCATAGCATTCAAATTGCTGGTAGCCTTAGCCAGCACCAGGACACTCCATCTGAGTAGCTGAGTGCTTTATAAATCTTTTTTCATCATCATCATAAACTGTTTAAGATACTGGATGTTAAGAGGTAGCACAGGTCCTTGCAGTACAAGGGTGCCTCAACCTTTCAAGGGCACCCTATTGAGGTCAGCGTCAATGCATATTTGTGAGATATGGGAACCCTGGGGCCCCTCATCACATTCTATAGGGTGGCCCCATCATTTTGCCTTATCCCACTGGTTGGATTCATAGGAAAGAGCCAGCTTGTAAATCTTTAAATGGTTCAACATGGTGGGCATGCAGGTCACATGTTCACAGTATGACAGGTCCACATCCGTTTTTTTCATACTTCTGGCATTGATAACAACGATTCCCATGAGTTGGGTTACAACAACAATTAAAAAGTTGACTAGGTATAATTCATGTTGAGGTGTTTTCATTATAAGCTGTCCTTGGCGTCATTGTTATGAGCCTCATTTACCTGCTAGCAGATGAACGCTTCTTAAGAGAGCTAATAAAGAAAGATTGGTGGAAGTTTTGAAATGGTTTTATATCCACAAAGTGTAATGGGAGCCTTTCAGAAATAAAATTGGACAAAGTACTTCCTATGGCAGTCGATTTATGTAAAGCCATTTCATATTACTGCTCTCTTAACTGTTGGCATCCTATTTCCTTCCGGTGATGCTCAAGCAGTCAGGCGCGGCTTTCTTTCGCCAATAAATCTGCACTTTTTTTTAATGAGGAGCATAGCCAAAGACAACATGTCCAGACCATAATAGATGCAAACAGCATTATACTGCATGCCGAAAACGAGTTCCACGGCTTACTATAGGATCAAGGACACGTTGTTTAAATGTGGGAGGATTTTGAGATCACTAGCACTGTCTTTCCTAGCTACCTCGGTGTGTGGCATGCTATTTTGTTGTAATAAATTGTTGCCCTGTCCTTCTCTCCCAATTGTTATTACATGTTTTGATCTCTTGCTTGTTATATTGAAAGAGTACTGCTGGTTATTCTTATGTATCAGAAAAGTTGTATCTATAAAATAAACACACCTATAGGTAGCTTGTAATTTGTTGCAATTGCAATGCAGCTCTTTTAATGTAGGTTCCCGCTTTTTAGGGTACACTTTGGTGGCGCCTTGCAGACAGATTCTTCTCCTCCAGGGAATTCCAGCAGTGCAATAAATATTTTAACAATATTTTTCCTATCGGTCAGTGGCTGGGGAACATTCAAGAAAAGAAAAAAGAAATTGAGCCGAAACCTGATTGTTGGTGACAGCTGCAGTTTTTTTTGTCAAGTTGCAGATGCTTTTTGTACTGACTAATGCGCTGGCAGCAGGGTTTGATGTCTCAACTCAACTATAATCAATTATATGCGGTACATAAGTGATGTTTTCACATGACAGGTAAATAGGTCACAAGCAGAATGTAATAGAAAGATTTTTATACAGAGATGGGATGCTTCCTTGTATCATATCACTTTAGTGTGGAAGTTGCATGAAACCCTTTCAAAGCGGTTAAATAAAAAACACAGAAATTAAAAACTTTAATGGGATGGATGTTTAAGTAAATACGTTGCCTTACATCAGTCATGACTGATTCCAGACTCCAGAGAGTAAGAAATTCGGGTATTAGTTGAGGGCGGTGAGTACCCACCTGAAATTACCACAATCCTCTTCAGAGCGAACCTTAAAAGTCTCTAAATTAACCTGAGGCAACGCCCCCTGCCTGCCTCTACCCGATCCCCCCACCCCTCCCTCCAGTAGCAATGACACACAGGCTTAAATTAAGGGTAAAGTGAAAAGTGTTTATGCAGTACTCGAACAGTTATGATGTCAAAACGCAACATAAGCAACATCTGAAACCAATATAGAAAGATAGAGTGCATTTAAAAGACATAAAATGACACCAAAATGACGAAAATCCAGTACTTTGACCTAGAGTTATGAATTTTTAAACTTTGAATTTATAAAAGAGCACCAGAGAGTTGAGCACCAACCACAGTCGCCTGGTTGCGCTGGGCCAAAAGAAGGGTAACATTCAAGGCTGAGCTCGATGGAGTGCGGACCGGGTGCAAGGACGAGGATTGTCCCAGTCACAAAGTTACCAACTCACTTAAAAACATTTATGGAGCAAAACAAGTCTTCAGTGGGGCAAGGTAGTAAGCTGTGGTCTAAGCTGGGCTCAATGCTGAAGGGGAGCCGAAGTCTGAGTTGTCAGTGAAGTTGTCAACAAAGTTAGGAAAGTTCAGAGAAATAAAAGTTTAGGTTTTGTCCCCAAACAGCCCTCAACCATAATTGGGTACTGAGAGTGGCTTGCTCCAGTGAAGCTTTCAACATTGGACTTATAATCTTTTCTGGGGCTCAGATTTCCTCAACAGGGCAAGTCTGCAGGCTGTGCCCTAAGAGGGCTTGGCGTCATTGGGTTCCTGTCAACAGTGATCCCACTGAATAGGATTTGTTGCTGAGAAACATGGCAAACTCGATCCCAGTGGTTATGCACCTAGGTGGGTCGGCATGGCAGGGTGATCCTGGTCCAATGCTGCTTCTCGTGGCAAAATATTGGCAAAAATGTTTCTCTGAAACATTAGGAGCAATAAACTTTAATACCAGACAAGGGTCCTGCACCTTGGGGACAGCACAGATGAAAAAGCAGGGCCCTGTTTAGGTCCAGTGTTGGTATGTTATGCTATGTCTATTTGTATAGTACACTAATAACCCATGAGGGTATCCAGGTGCTTGGGCAGGTGCATAGGTGAGGAAAAGGTCAGAAGGGAAAGCTGAATAAGGCCTCTGGAAGTTTGTTGTATCCCTATATTCCAAACAGGGCCTCTTCTATTCTTACACAGGTTGAGAGGTAATCTGAGTAGGGTACCGTGTGTGCCACATTTATCCCTGGCACCAGCCTGTGGGTGGGGGAAACTCCTTGCTCCTCCTTAACTAATGTGTGTAAACTTCCCAGGGGTGACCTTACCCATTTTTTCAGCACTTCTTGTGTGCCTTCCTGCAAACAATCCCACAGTGTCCCGCTCTGTCCAAAACCAATATGACAGAACCTTTTTTCCCTCTGCAGAGTTCCTGTGCCCACCCTAGAGGTGTGGCCAGGGAAATGAGCAGCCCCTTCTCTGTGGTCTCTCAAAACCAGTTCTGGAGGCCGCCACTCTCTTACTGGGCTTGGTGCCTGATTGGCTAGGGAGACTAAAGGAACACGCCCAGGAATTTGCTACTTCTGCCTGTCACAGAGTAGGCCTCTTTGAAGGTAGGTCAGTTTCTGGGCACAGCCCATATCGTCAGCCTGATAGAGAAATAGAACACCTCCCACACCCAAGAACTCTATCTCAGCTCTGCAAGCAAGTTCACTCCTCATTAAATGAGCTATTAACCACATTGCTGCTTGAGAGTTTCCCCTGCGGTGCTGGACAGCAATGAACACGGGTGTAGTCATGACGAGCTCAGCTCGTCATGAGCACAGGAGCACTGTGCTGCATGACGAGCTCAGCTCATCATGGCCATGGAAGGGGTTAAGCTCCTGAGTGACAGTTGGGAGCTCATGAAAATGGGCTTCTAGAGGCTTTATGCAGAGTAGGACTTGGCCTTTTTGGCTAAAGTTCCCTAAACGTTTTGCTTTATCCCTAGACCGTTTTCCTGACATAGAGTTGCCAATTTAGATGCTTTGGGTACTTTGCCACTGCTGATCAGTGTCAAAGTACAAGTGTTCCCTATGTAAAATGTATGGTAATTGGTTGGCCATGATTGGTATGTTTGCCTTACTAGTAAAGTCCCTAGTGATGTGCACTGTGTGTGCAAGTGCTAGTAATGCAAGGTGTACGGAGAAGGGAACTCAGGCCTACAGTGTAGGGCCTGCACGCAGAATGCTAAGTTAGCATGTTGTCCTGACAAGTGCAACCACTTGTCAGGCCTCACTTTCCCTTTTACATACATATTGGGCACCCCTGTGGTAGGTCCCAGGTAATCTTTGGGCAGAGTGCAGTGTAGGTAAAAGGCAGCAACATATCCTAAGGTGTGTGTTATGTTATGACAGTGAAAAACACTCCATTTTGTTTTCCACCGCTGAAAGGCCATCTTGCCCACAGGACAGAATGGGGGAGGCTGGGTGTTGTGTTTGTTAGCCTAGTTTCCAGTACATTTATAATGGAGAAGTGAAGTTTAGTATGTATGAACGCACAGTGTCATAACACATCTGTGAAGGGGGTTTTGCCACTGTGTGTTCAAAAAGCACTCTTTTAGAAAGTGGCTGAGTTTTGTGCTCTAGGCATTTCTGTGTGTCTCTGCTGAAATGTGGATTGTCTGTATGGATCTCAAAGGTGAGAGGAGCTGAGAGAGGTGAAACGGCCTGGGCCGGTGCTATAAACCAATTGACCCATCTCCTGCTCAGTGATTAAGGATCCAGAACCCCAGTATCCAACGGAGAGAAGTGAAACGGGAATCAAACAGAAATGGATTGAGACTGAAAAGGCTTGAACCCATTCTGTGGTCAAGAGGAACCTCTGCTAAAGAAGGAGCAACTGAAGAGACTGCTGTGGACAGACCAATTCTTGCTTCATGATTTGATGTTGGTCTGCAATATGCTGTTCTAACTAAGAGAGAGGCTGTTGGGACTGTGCTTGAAGGCACTGGGTCCCCCTGCTTGAAGAAGACTGTGCTTTGTGCTGTGTTTTGTAAGACCAAGGGCCTGAGGTGAGCTGGCTCCATGTTTGGAAATACAGGATCATAAAAGTTTCAGGAGAAGAACCCAAGCAATGCGGTGTGCGTGTGCTTTTGCAGCTTGATGCCCTCAGAAGTTGTGCCTGCTGATCGTGGGCACGCAGGAGTAAGCTGAGTCTCGGACACGCTGTGTGCGTGTCGTGGTGCAGGGCAAGGCGTTGGTGAGGAGTGCCTGGTCGTGGTGACGCCTGGTCGTGGTGTGCACGGGGAGATGAAGTAAGACTGGGACATGCTGTGTGTGACGTAGTGCAGGCCAGAGCATTAGTAAGGAGCTCCTGGTCGGTGTGAGCACCAAAAGAAGAAGTGAGTCTCAGACACGCAGCGTGTGTTGTGGTTCAGCCAGGGCGTTGCTGAGGAGCACCTGGTCATCAGGTGCACCAGGGGAAGAAGTGAGACTCGGATGCGCAGAGTGCATGTCGTGGTGCAGCTAGGGCGTTAGTGAAGAGCGCCTGGACATCATGAGTACCAAAAGAAGAAGTGACTCTCGGACGGGCAGCGTGCGTGTCGTGGTGCAGCCAGGGCGTTGGTGAGGAGTGCCTGGTCATCGTGTGCACGGGGAGAAGAGGTGAGACTTGGACGCGCGAAGTGCGTGTCGTGGTGCAGCCAGGGCATTAGTGAAGAGCATCTGGACATCGTGTGCACGGGAGAAGAGGAAAGACTCAGACTTGCAGGGTGCATGTCGAAGTGCAAGCAGAGGTGCTGGGGTAGAGCGCAGGGTCATCATGAGCACCAGGGAAGAGGCAAGTCTCGGACGCGCAGGGTGCATGTGGAGGTGTAACCCGTGGAGCTGGTGAGGAGTGCCTGGTTTGGGTGTCCCCCGCATTTGAAGTAATGTCTCCACAGTGCTGCGGGTGGGTCTCGGTGTTCACTGAGCCATTCGGAAGGAGGGCCAAGTCATTGGGCCCTCGGAGGAAAATAGCAGCAGCCCTGACGGGCAGCCCCAGAGGAGCTGAGCCGCCGGCCCAAGCTTGCAGCACCACGTGACGGAGTTCTAGATCAAGGCCCAAGTAGCTGACATCAGAGAGGAGAGTGGGGTCACACCCCCCCCCCCCCCCCCCAGGTAACGTGGATCACCACCAGGGTTGGTACGGGAGGGCATGTTTCCCAATTGGATGGGTGCCTTGACCAAACAAACTGATGGCACATGGACTTAAAAAGGGAGGATACATTACTAAAGCTGTGTATCAAAAGGGGATAAGTATGCAGAGAAAATGGTGGAAAAAGGAATTGAGTTTTGTCTGTATACCATAGCCAAAGAAATGCGAAATTAAGAAATCAAGAAGTGTACCAGTGCACTGTTGTGAGACCTATGTAAGTTGTTTGTTGGGTGAAAATCATTAAAACATATATATTTTTTTAAATCACCTCCGGGGTGGGGTGTGGGCCTGGAGGGACACTCTCTCGGCCTCTCGCTTCGGTCAGCTGTGTGAGCCTGTTGCTTCAGCTCGGATCCCGGCCTGTGCTGACCCTAGGAGGGCTAGCACTGGGGCCGGAGTGGAAAGCAGTACTTTTGTGTCATCATTGATCCATACTGGGGGCACTGTAATGGAGCACCTAAACTGTTGTATTAAATTTTGAATTATTGCTGCTAACGAACTATCGCAACTGTCGTATGATGTCTGACCTCATTTGTGCCTGACAAACTACATGCTTGGTGTGCTAAGTACTGTGTTATTTTTCTCTTGCACATTACCTGATTGTAACATGGCGCATTGCATTAATTCTTCATTGCACAGTATCTGATTATAACGTGGTGCAGTACATTATTTCTTCATTCCACAGTACAGGATTGTAGCGTGACGCATTGCTTTGTTTCTTCCTGGTACAGGGCATGCTGATAGTGATAAGCATTTCATCATTCCTTCTATTGCGAAGTACAACACTGTGGCGCTAGGTGTGGCATTGTTTCTCTGTTGCACAGTCCAAGAGAATATTGTTACGCATAGCAGTATTTATTTTCTTTTGCAACGTGTGTGAGTCTAGCAATACAACTGGCCTAACCTTTTGGAAATGGCTAGAAGTGATCTTAACTGTTGGTTAGAAGCGGTGGTTGAGATCAGAACCTACCAACCCACTGGAAAGAATACCCCCAAATTCTTGTATGTTGATTTTGTATTGTGTGGTCATATCGTATAACCTCTTATATGAAGTTTATACTCATTTTATAAAAAACTTGTGTGGAGTCTATTTGTGGTGACATCATTGGATTACTGGGAGAGTGGTTGCACATACTGTACACTCTTGCCTTGGAGATAAACCTGGCTGCTCTTGCCAAGCTACTAAGGGGGTGAGCAGGGCTATCTCAGATGATGCCCTTACTTAGCCTAACGTTGAAGGGAGGGGTCGGGGTCTCCCGCCTCCAGCATTTGGTAGCAGCAGTAAGCGATAAGGACCCCCACTTCCAACTAGCAGGTAACAGGAAACTTGCTAAAACACCATGTTATAAAATATTTATTTACAAATCCAACGTTACCAATGAATTTGGCTTTTAATACATATTTTAAATCATCCAACAACAAACTCTATAGGCATTTCCTAGGCAGAGATAAAAATATTTAATTGAATACTGTACCCAATGGTTTTCATTTGGAACAGCTAATCCTGCTATAGTAAAAATGGCTTTTAGGGCCTTTTGACTGTAAGAAAATGTTTAACATTAATCTTTTTCAAAACCCTACATTTTGTCTTAGTGAGCAGTAAGGCTTACCTAAGGGTGGCTTATAAATATTTGAATGAAAGATTTTAGGTTTGTCAAAAGGGCTTACTTTGACAGGTCTAATTGTCAGTTTCCAAATATACAGTCAGCCTACTGGTGGCAGGCCTGTGGTCATGTTTGTGCTGTCACTGCAATTAAACCCAGATCAGTTGACTGGGGTGAGTGTTTGATTTGCTCAAACGCTCCGTCCATCATCCCCTTTTGTATCACTTTGTTCGCCCTAAGTTGGCAGGGTATGCTCAGACGTGAGTCCCTTGCTCACTTGGCCACTGGATTCAAGATAGCCTGGCTGATGAGGATTATGAATCCGAAACCCGTCTCAGGATGCTTGTTTCCGGTACAGGGAAGACATAGCTTGGCAGTTCCGGCTGGACTGCTCCCATGAGGCACAGGGTCAGACTGATTTGCATATGGCCATGTCTGAACTGGGGTGGCTCAGTGAGCTAAAGAATGGTGATGGATTAAACCCAGATCAGTTGACTGGGGGTGAGTGTTTGATTTGCTCAAACGCTCCGTCCATAAACCCCTTTTGTATCGTCACTACAATGGTGGCATAAGGAGTGCTGTAGTCCACTTGTGACATTTAACTTACAGGCCCTTGGTACACCTTGGTACCACATACTAGGGACTTATAAGTAAGTGAAATATGCTAATATCTTTCCATTTGACAAGCCTTTCACAATGGATGAGGAGTAATTTTCTTCAGTACAATGTGGGAAAGACGGAGATCATGCTCTTCGGTGAGGCCCAATTATTATGAACCCCTAATTGGTGGCCAGCAGATTTGGGCACCCCCCCCCCCCCATTCTGAAAACCTTTGTAAAAAATCTAGGCGTTCGCCTTGAACAAACCCTCATTATGAAGGAGCACACCACTCAGACAGCTGGCTCTTGTTTTCATGTGCTAGGTCTGCTGCTCCGTACCCCCCCTTTGCTCCCTGATTCGACTCGGAAGACACTGACCCAGGTACTTATTTTAAGCCGCCTGGAGTATTGTAACGGTCTGCTGGTCTCCGCCAATGAGGCCACCCTTGACAGACTGCAGGTCGTCCACAATTAGGGGGCACGCCTATCCTTAATGCCCCCCCCCAATGGATTGCTTCCCGACCTCTGCTTTATCAGCTCCACTGGCTCCCTATCCGGGGGCGGGTGAAATTCAAGGTCTCTTGTATTACATATAAGGCCTTGTTTAAATCTGGTCCTACTTGGTGGGCGTGGCCTGGCGGCAGCTAAGATGGCCACATAGTCTTGAGGCTCGTTCAATAGTCGGCGAAAAAACCCTAAATCCGGCCATCATCCTGCCACCACTCTCCCTTCTGTCACGGATCCTGACAGTGGGAGGGCTCTGGCGCCAGGGAGACTGCTCCCATCCCTCTCCGCCCCTGTACAGCGTAGCGGAGCAGCCCGACGGCAGCGGCCTAGCCAGGGCCGGACTCTGGCGATACTACAGCCCCGGCCTCGTGTGCGGATGTGGCCGGGTTTCAGTGAAGGCGCGTCGGGGACGTGCAGAGGGCACAGGCGGCCACCCGCAAGAGAAGGAGAGCAGGCCCCCTCCCCTCCTGGGTTGCCCCCCCCTCCGCTGAGGCCCCAGAGGATCGCTGGGCATCGAGGGACACTCGGCTGGGTGTGGTGCAGAGGAAGGACGGATGGAGGCTCCAGTGAGGAGCTGCTTGGATCCTGGGCCACAGGTTGGCGGACTCAGGGACAGGGTCAGACGCTGACCCCAACCAACAGAAGGCTGAGACAGAGCCCGCTGCTGGGTCTGGGTTGTGCCCATCAGTGTGCAGACGGCCTATAGGGAGGCTCCAGTGACGCTGCAGATCAGCGGTGGTGGCTGGGAATGATGGCACCCGGAGCGCATGGCCAGTTACTGGCGGTGAGACTGAGAGCTCTGGCAAACGGGCTGGCTCCACTGGCACCTCGGGACTCCCCTCCAAGACTGTTGTCAAACCCAAAAACCCCACTGTCACTCAGGCCAACACCATTGACAAGTACAGGGCCCGACTGGTGGAGGAGGTGATGCTCATGCAGGAAATGTGGCGGAGGGGTCTGAGCCGTCGCTGGCTGCCATTATGCAAGCCATACAGTCACTGGGCACCACACTGGAGACAAAGATTGATAAGGTGGCCATCGAGTTGGCGTTACAGTGAGCGGACCTCAATAAAACATCGGAGAAAGACACTCAGAATGTTACAGACATTGGCGAACTCGGTGCACCACCAAACAGCTACAGCAGCAGGTCCAGCATCTGACCCACCAGAAAAAACTGAACACAGCACGTCTGGAGGACCAGGAAGGAAGGGCCCTAAGGAACAACATACGGGTGGTAGGTGTACTGGAGAAAATGGAGGGGCCAAGCATGGATCTGTTCTTAGAGGACCTCATTTTGAAACACCTTCAGCCCAAGAGACTTTCCAAGTTCTTTATCATCGAACGTGCGCAGCGGGCTCCGGTCCCTCTGCCTCGCCCGGGGGCCCCTCCAAGGACTATCATCGCCCGGATTCTCATTTTCTGAGACCGGGACTCCATTTTGCAGGCGGCACGTCAACATGGTGACATCTGGATAGAAAATGCGGAGATAAGGTTCTTTCCTGACTTCACTTACAAGGTATAGCAGGAGCGCCACTCGTTTGACTGAGTCAAAAAGGAACTTTGAACACTGGGCCTCAAGTACATGATGTTCTTTCCGGCATGCCTCAAGGTCTTGGCTGAGGGCAAATCCTTCTTCTTTACATCCCCTGAGGAGGCCATGGCGTGGATTGAAGAAACGCAGCGACCTTAGCATGGCTAACGCCAGGAGGGAGGATGGCGGAATGCAGAGGCCCAGTCCCCAGCGTCTTCGCTAGTCTCCGTGGGAGGTGAGTCTCGGAGGTAGGGCGCTCCTCAGACGCCGGACAGAGATGGGATATGCAGCTTGTTGGCCTCGCCGGACTTGGGCTGATTCGGATGGCAGAGGCCTGGTGCAAGAATATGATTAGACAGCGTGCCCTCCTGGCAGACTCCCATGTGGGTCTGATTGCTGCTTTGTGATGGGAATTTGATGGCCTAACGCGAACGAGAACTGAGGGGGAGGCATCTTGCCCCTGGCGGACATGTGGTAAAGTACTGTGGGTATGGGGGTGGAGGGGGACATGATGGAGGGGGGGAGACGCTGGTGCGCGTAACTCAGCGCTTTATAAATGTCCCTATTACATCCCCAGAGGAGGCCATGGCGTGGATTGAAGAAACGCAGCGACCTTAGCATGGCTAACGCCAGGAGGGAGGATGGCGGAATGCAGAGGCCCAGTCCCCAGCGTCTTCGCTAGTCTCCGTGGGAGGTGAGTCTCGGAGGTAGGGCGCTCCTCAGACGCCGGACAGAGATGGGATATGCAGCTTGTTGGCCTCGCCGGACTTGGGCTGATTCGGATGGCAGAGGCCTGGTGCAAGAATATGATTAGACAGCGTGCCCTCCTGGCAGACTCCCATGTGGGTCTGATTGCTGCTTTGTGATGGGAATTTGATGGCCTAACGCGAACGAGAACTGAGGGGGAGGCATCTTGCCCCTGGCGGACATGTGGTAAAGTACTGTGGGTATGGGGGTGGAGGGGGACATGATGGAGGGGGGGAGACGCTGGTGCGCGTAACTCAGCGCTTTATAAATGTCCCTATTATTATTATTATTATTATGTGGTGCTAGGTTTTCCACCAGACACTTGGACATGGAGGGGGGGTTTGAGCTTGTGGAATGGGGTCGGGCAGCACCCTCGGCTGGCCTTTTGGTTGCCACTTTTACCCCTTAGTTTTTCGTTGATTGGGCGACAGGCGTTCTGCTTTTTGGGGTATGCTGAGCCCGTTTGGCCTGCGAAGCAGGGTAGCAGGGTGGTGGGGGTTCCGGGGGTGGGGGAGGGAAGAATGCACGTTTGTTGATGATTTCAATGTTGGTTTTTTACCAAGTTTCATTGGCTCCAGAGGCACGGTTGGTAGGCAGGAGTGTGGTGGGAGGTAGCAGAGTTATGCATATCCCTTTACAGTGTGCACTGATCTACATTTATAATACGCATGGCGAAGGCACAGACAGTCACGGTACTATCCTGGAATGTTAACGGCTTGCGGGACAAGATTAAACGCACCATGGTTCTTCAATATTTGCATAGGCACGGCCCCGATATAGTTTTGCTTCAAGAAACACATTTGGTAGGGAATCACTATACGGTCCTCAATAGATTTGGTTACACACTTAGGGCACACGCCGGTTATACTACTGGCTCCAGGGGCGCCTGGATCCTGATTAAAAATTCCTTACTGCTGGTAATCGGGCAACAGTGGTTAGATCCCCAGGGGAGGTATGCAGCTATCACGGGAAAAAAAAAATCTGGTCCTACTTACCTTGCTGGCAAATTCATCCTTATCACACCTCAGACGTCTCTCTGTTCAAGATCCAAATCCCTACTTGAGGTACCCAAAATCAAAAGGGCCAGATTGGACGGGAAGACCCTATCCTATCTGGGCCCTCACTATTGGAATAAGCTTCCTTTGCAACTGAGACAGTGTACGGATTATCTCCACTTTAGGAAACAGCTCAAGACCTCTCTCTTTTGATTTTGATCTTCAGCAGACAACTCTCCATATGCTGCCTGTCCAAGCGCAGAGATACCCCTTTGGGTGTCGATTCTGGCACTTTATAAACTAAAAACTAACCCAATTTCATCATGTTAAAAGGAGAAGCACCAGCACTATACTCCTGGTTAGCAGAGATAACCTGTTCACAGTGCTATAACATCCAAAAACAGGTTGCAGCGAAAAGGAAAAAATAAAATATGAGGTGACCCTGCAGAAAGGGCAACATTTCCAACACTGTGTCATGTATATCATTAGCTTGTCAATCGCATCACAAATGTTCATAACAAAGTGGGTAACAGGTGTGTTAGTCGGTAGCTGTATCTTCCCATTTGCATGTTGTCTAAACTTGCATGTTACACTTATGAGGTAGCAATGTTTTGTAATTTGATAAAATTGTAGATTGCATTGTTTTGGACTACACTGAATAGTATGTGAGACATTCTTAGAATCAAAACATGTTCACCTAACCATCCAAAAGCATAGGCAAGTAATATTACATGAAAGGTGACTCGTTAATATTTACTACAACGTTTGAGACAGATTTTAAATTTTACATCCAAATTTACATCTCAGTTTTACACTCAAGCATATTTGCTTCCAATACTCTCCTGTAATGAAAATGTGTTTACTACTTCTTATTTGAACCTAAGATGTCCTTCTGCGTTTATAAAAAAAAAGAAAATTGATCAGAATGTCAGCTATTCACTCAGCAGATAAGTGGCTTGGAACTCTAGACAGAAGCTGCATCTTAGTCTCCAGTGAAAGGAAGGATTATTGTCTGGTTGTTGCTAGTAGGTGGAAAAGGCCAGGCTCATTACAGATTAAGATAAGAGAAAAAAACATGCAAATATGTTAAAAGGTTGAAGTTTGTGTGCTCAGTTTCATAGCCATTCATTGCTTCCAATGTGTTCAGTAATGACCTACGCTTGAATGGAGTTGAGAATGTGTGTCTCTAGGTATTCTGCTAGAAACAATTGCCATTGGTAAAAAGGCAAATGTTGGTATGAATGCAGTTATGGAATGACATGGAGAAGTACACTGAGAATGTATCTATAATCTTACAGATCATAGGCCAGACCTGGCAGCCAACCCCTGCTGTGCAAGTCAATGTGGGGGTTGACTGCCTGTGGTGGGTCAGGCGAGGGACTAGCTTCAGGCCAGGCCCTGCTCACAATCCTGACTACTCTTGGCTGAAGTCCTTGTGCAGTAGGGGTTGGTTGCCCATGGCAGGTTGGAAACTTTTGCTGTGGAATATAATTAAAAGACACCTTTCAATGATTTCACTTGCAGACCAAACACAATGGTTGTGAGTTCTCAATATTCATACAAAAGGAATACCTTAAAGAACAAGCTCATTAAATGACATATAGTCAAAACAATAAATTATATTTCATCACTAATTGTCTTTCATAGTGTTAAATGATTATATGATGTGCAATCTCATCCGTAACCCTATTTAGAGCATTTGTAATTTCATGCCTCTCATAAAGGGTGAGGTCATAAGCGCTGCTTTGGTGCAGAGTTATGGTCTGCTTGGCTGCTTGATTGTAGTCCAAATGGTAACTTGAGAAATTCAGTGCTTTTTCTTTTTTAATTAACAACCATAACTGCACTCTAACTGTGGTTTTAAGTGATAGTTTTTTTTATGTGTTGTTGGCATTATAAGCAAAGCTAATGACCATGTAAGACTAACCTTTGTTTTTTTTCAGTGAATATATATGTGTATCTGTATGAAAATGTATATTTATATAATCTATGCTTGACATAATGAGGATTGTATTCATTTATTTTCAGTGGCATGATCTATACTTGTAAAAATAATGTCGAGAGTGTTGCAATATTAATTATGAGATCTTTTAATTTTTTAAGCAAGTCTCATTCATTAAACATTATGTAATTAGTAACATATTGCATAATATTCATTATTTGGGTCTCTCACTGGATAAATTAGATTCCTTGAGATATTTTACAATAAAGCCATCACAACAAGGCAGCCATTGAATAGACTATTCTAGAACTGACACATTTCTTTTTGTCAAAATGTTTGTAATTGATTGTATTATGCTTCAGTAAATTTCAATGGATTGACCATGCATTATGTTGTACATATATGCAATTTGGTTTATTGTAACCCACTTGAAAATTACCCCTGCTATTCAACACTTATTAGCATCACTATCTTTTTGTGTCCTTCACTTATGTTTATCATTATTTGTATGAGGTACAGTATCCACCATTTTGACCCATGAGAAAGGCTTTGACGAAACTCGTAAATGGGGAGCCATTGTTTGTATTATAGCCTTATAGCCGGCCGTAGAGGACTATACCGGCTATTAAAGGCCCTCTCCAGCGTTAAAGGCCCCGAGCCGAAGGCGAGGGCCTTTAACAAGGGAGAGGGACTTTAATAGCAGTATAGCCCATCTACGAAGGGCTATAAGGCTATTAGAACATCCTGTCACTAGAGGAAAGAATGTTCTAACAAAAAAAACAAAGCCTTTTGGAAGCGTGAGGGGATTGGAATCCCCTCAGGCTCCCTGAAGCCTTTGTTCAGAGCCAGAGCTGTGAACAAAGAAACATTGGAATGATGGAGCTACAGGCTTATACCAGCCATTATAAGCCCAGAGCACTCCATTGTTTTCAATGGAGCTCCCAACATTCCAATGTTCTAATAAATAATAACCTTTGCAGGATTGCAGAATTTATTTAGAGTCTTTGAGTGTTTTTATTGTACTGTATTGCTAAGAACTGATGTTGGATTAAATGATGGGCTGCCAGTGTAGCAGATTAACATTGGAAGGGGCTGAAGGAAACACGGGATTGCGCTAATGTTTTCATACATATATGTGTGCATGTATGTATATATATTTATGTGTATATATTATCAGTGTGAAAGAAATAGTGGTTACATTTACATTATAGTTTTTTAAGGTAAAAAGACAATATGTTATGAAACAAAATCCATGACATTAACTGAACAAAGCAAAGGTTAAATTGATGTTATAGTTAAGTGTTCAAATAAGGTAAAAACTAACATTTTAAAAATAAGAAACCTCTGAAATTCATCAGTTCTAGTTTACTGAGCTAACTATAACTTGCGCCTCCAGCCAGGCACTGCAATCACCTCACATATTACATAACTCATGACATCTTTGATAACATCGTACTTCCATTGTAACACCACCCTATGGGGTTTGTGGACTTAAGTAATTCCACAGGCTACACATGTGGCCAATTTTCTATTCACCTTAATGGATTACCCTCTTAAATGCTCAAAAGGACCTGCAAGTTTAGGTCAAGAGGTTAACAGGTGTACATTTGCCACTGAAAATAAACCTCTGGCAGGCCCTATAGAAAACCCTTCGCATTTTAGGAAAATACACTGCACATATTCCTGATATAGCCCCATATGCATACAGCATGCATACAGTGTGAGAGCCCATATTTACAGAGCCATAGAGATAAGCATTCACCAGTGTGAGATAAAAAAATCTTTAAGTAGGACTCCATTACATTCTACATTATTCAACAATCTGCAATGACTCAAAATCTACTTTGAAGTTATGCACCTAACATCCACACATTATAGACATCCTCACTGCACAGAACTTAAGGACAACACTGTATTACAGCTATTTAACACAGGCCTGGGGCCAGATGTCCACTGGTGTAAACTACCCTGTGAAGCCCACATTAGGTGTGTTCAGCCTGGACCTCATTTAACATGGAGTAATACATGCACCCCAAACTTTAGTTATTCGTAAATAATGCACCATATAACATTCAACATGCACAATTACACCTGCCTCCAAGGCTTATTCTGTTTCCATGGTATGGACCCACAAATGTGCACTCGATACCTCTATCCAGTATATGATATCATAGCTGATGTCCTCAATGCTATAATTGAACATGTCATGAGTGATTAAACGAGAGGTCATTAGCAGTGCATGGCAGGGCCACATGTTATAGTTAACTCAGCAAATCATAACTGGTGAAGTTTAGCGGATCGTCTGTTTTTTAAAATGAATTATTTACCTTATTTCCGCACCTAATTAACATGTTACTTTAAACTTTTTTTATTGAATTTCTGAATTGTTTTGCTCAAATGCTATATTCAGGATCTGTAACTCATTCTGCAGGTTAACAGAATCTATGCAAATGGCTCATGGGCATATGCAGTAGAGGACTGGGCGAAAAACTTGATCCCTGACCAGACATTGTAAGTAACCAACTTGACTTTATCTGGATGTGCAGCTTTTATTTTTAAATGTTATTTTTAACCTAATATTTCAAAATACTACAGTACCAATGGCTCACAGTAAACCCTTCAAATTGGTTCCTGCCTCTTTTATAGCATTTCCCTCCTTGATTTCTGTGGCTCATCATTGACTCTACAGAGGTCTAGCATTTCTATCTGCTTCAGGGAGTGACCAACAGGAATACAGAGTCCCAAGATTAAAGTAGGGGGCCACCAGGGCCTGTCATCTAGCCTTTTTTTTAATTCCTGAAGGACAAAAATAATGTTACAAGAATAGTCAGGATACAATCCTGCATTTGTCCAGTTTTCCTAACTAATGTTTCATTATTATGTATCTGAACTGGAACAGGTAAAGGAAAAAATAGGAAATGTTGGCTTTAGTGCTCTTGAAAATTACAGGTTCTCTCTAAAGCCTGAAGATATCTCCTTATAAGAGAATGGGATGACTGACACGTACGTTTCCTTTATATGAGCAAACTGAGTATCTTGGGAGTATTTAGTTTAATTTCAGACTCAATATGATGTTTTCTACACTTTTGTTATTAATGTATTCTTATACTTCCCAATTCAGAAGAATTCTTTGGTTTCACATGGGTGGGGAGTGAGGGTCAATTGATGAATGTTCTAAGGTTTCAAAATTCTTGGAAGAGTAAGCCACTTATTCTTGTAAAGTATCAAAAAGTATTTTCTAAGCTTGAGCAGTTATACATTTGATTCTCACTGATATCTCCTAAAGTTCTCTTTGAGATTCTAAAGTTACTTCTTCCACCTGCATTGAATGTTATATAGACAAGTGTTATAATGGTTTACTTCCTGCTTGAGACATGCATTGGATATTTATGTTAGCCTTTACTTTCTGGGCAGATTGGAGTGCTCTTGGGCTATGCAATAACAGGGACAGTTCTATCCGTAGGCAACTTTTCTTCCAGTGTTGGCTCTAAATATCCAAGATAGAGTTTTTGTATTGTCTCTTGCCTCCCACTCACTGTAGCTCAAAGAACATTTCAAGTAGTACATCTACTACACTAGTTATAATTGGTCAGTATTGTGTCTAATTATGACAAAGATCTGGTTAGAGACACCTTTTGTCATGGCTCGTCACAGTAGATTGTTGAGTGCAACTCTTATAGATTGTGAGCATTCATGAGAGGAGGATATTGATTTCGTAAAAATGAAAGTCAGCTGGCTATTAAGACCTCACCAAAGATTGACAAAGCAAGTATAAACTAATATCAATATCAAAGGGGAGACTGTTTTGAGGATGATGAACACTTATCAGGCTGGCCTTGACTGTTGGACTTTGTAATATTTTAACAAAAAGGTGTGACTAGTAGATTAAGCATTCTATAATGTGTAGAATCAAAAGGTTTCCTATATTTTGCAGCACCCCTCTTGTCCTGCATTTGGATGACTTACACAAACAAGTATAAAATCATGTGAATCAAGCTTAACTTCTTCATCCCGAAGTCTGTTCCAGTTACATCTTGTAAATCTTCCACTAATATTCACTCTCGCCATGCACAGTTTTCTTATTAATAATTTCATTGCAAATGTTGCAGTGATATTATCGATGAAGATGCAATGTGTGGGGTAATTGGCAGTGCAGTGTGAGAGCGCATGTTCTAGTTACCTTAGGGGACAAGTTGTAGTTACTTGATATAACTAGCTATATGGTGAATTTCTATGGTTTTGAGTTTAAAACGTTACTTTGTTACTGAACATTTCATCTAACTATAATGTTACTTTAACCATTTGTTTTACGGTGAAATTCAAGGAGTTATTTAATGTAAATTGAAACCCCTTTGGCTGTGCACAGAAGGGGTATGGCAGTAGGCCTGGCTACTATCATATTTAAATCTAAATGCCAACCCCCGCATGCAGCCAACCTCACATTGCGCACAGCCTTTAGCTTTGTGTGGTGGGGTATTGTTCACAAGCCCTGGCCTGCAGCAACCCCCCTATGTCAGCCAGTCCTACATCGTCCTCAGCCTCCGGCCATCAGCAGCGAGGGTTGGAACCTATTTTATGTGCTGTGTGATTGGCATTTGGGTCCCAGGAGACTGCATCCCCAGGGGTAAATACAATTAAACAAGGGAGGGGGCATGAAGTCCCCCTTCCCATGCCTTCTTATGGCCCAGGGATCCTATACCCGGTTCCAAATATAATTAAAAGTGAGGGCACACAGCCCCCTCCCCGAGCCTTACTGGATCCACTGGGATTTCATCGCCAAATTAAAAGTGGGGGCACACAGTCCCCTCACTGGGCCTTACTAGGCCCACTGGGATTTCATCGCCATAGGGCCCTATTTATTAGGAGGGGGCCGTGGGGCCTACCCGCCTGAGCCTTATTTGGCCCTTGGAACCTCATTCCCCAGGACCTTTTTTAAAGAGGACGGGAGGCCACTTGGCCCACCTCCCTGAGCCTCATTAGGCCCTGGGGACCCCATTCCCCAGTGCTGTTTTTTTAATGGGTGAAGGGGCACATGTGGCCCCCTTCCTCAAGCCTCATTAGGCCTTAGGGACCCCATTCCAAAGTGCTGTTTTTTTCTTAATGTGGAGGCCCCAGGGAGCCCCCTCCTTGAGCCTGAAGTGTTAATTAAGGGAACTGGGCTGTTCCCCCCTCTTCCCTTAGCCTTAAAAAAGGCCCTTTGGACCCCACCCTCCATGCCATGTTTTTTTTAAAGGGGATGGTGCTGCGTAGCCCTCCTCCCTGAAGCTTTTTTGGCCCCAGCATCCCCCAGGCCTCTCCTTCTAATAGGCGGGTACCCTGGTGCTCACCTAGGGCATCCACTATACACTTGTTGGGGGCCACAGCAGAAACCCAAGTGCCCTCACAGCCCCAATGGTGCTCCACATGCTGCGAAAGCCAACATTGCTCCAGCACATAGGGAGCAGCTATTTATGCTGCCCCCTCCAGGTGGAAGCAATATCTTGATCTTTTTCCCTGCCAGCGTCAGTGCAGAGAGGGAAACAGTCTTCTCAAAGCTGGCCGGGCCATTTTTAAAGTTTCCACCTTCTGAAAGCAGACTTTTTGTTGCTGCCATTTGAGGGGAGTTTTAAAAATGCTACCACCAGGCAGGAACAAGCAAAAAAGTCACTACCTGCGCCGGTGCGGACAGGGAAACTATTGTGTCTTGGGGGTGGGCTCCAGCATGTGATCCAGCCCTAGGGAATGTGTGTCCCTGGGGCCATTAATGGCTCAGGGAGGGGGGCCAGGCAGCCCTCCTCCCTTTTAATTGTGTAACAACCTTGGGAGGGTGGGGTCCTCAGGGTCTTTTAAAGGTTCAGGAAGGGAGACTGCACCCCCCCCCTTATTTATTAAAAGAGTGAGTCTCAGATATGGGGTCCCTGGGACCAAAGCAGCTTGGGGAGAGTACACTTGCCCTCTTACCCTTAAACAATACTTCAGGTCCCAGGGGTCTGAATGGATTTAAATCAAAACACAACAAGCACTCTTTCTTGACCAAGACCTAGCTTTCTGCCAAATCTTGTGTAAATCTGGTCAGCAGTGTGGGCTGCAGCGGTGCCTAAATTTTCAATGGAAAAATTTATAGGGAAAATACATTTTCGGAACCCCTTTCTCTCAGCCCCCTGCTTGACAGATCACCCCAAACCTTTCCATGCAGAAACTAGTCTAAAAGTAGCACTTTTTTTGTAAAGATTAATCAATAGGGCCAAAGTTATTAGAAACATGAAAAATAATTTTTCTATGGAAACACTATCCTAACAGAACTACCCGTTGGCGACCACCACTGGGTAATAAATATATATATATTCACAGGTTTCAAACACGTTATAGTTAGAAATAAGCATTTAAAAAATTTTCACTCGTACAAAACCATAGAAATTCCCCCGTTATAGTTAGTTCAGCTAACTATAACTCGCGTCCACGCAATGCACTGACGATGACGTCACCTATTACATCACTCATGACATGGTCAGTGACATCACTGATGACATCTCAAATTACATCAGTGATGACATCACTGATGACATCATCCAGTGACTGTGTGTTTCTGTAAAGTTTAAATATGTTTAAAATATATAGGGAAAGGTGTATTGAAGAATGAGTGGGTATATAAGTGTCTGAATGGATGATTTAGTATGTGCATGACTGACTCTATAAGTAAGTGATTAAACGTATCTTACTGAATGCATGGGTTAGTGACTTAACTGTGTCAATGTCTGTATCCGTCTGTCTGTTGGTGTGTAAGTGGCTGCATTGGTTTGTGAACAGCTACATGATGGTCTATATGGGTTATTGATTGGTTGTCTGAGTATCTGTATGGTTGGCTGAGTGTTTGTGTAGGTGGGATGCGTGTGACTCTGTGCATAAATGTGTGAGTGGGGGATTCAATAAGGTGGCACTTACTGGACGTACCTGGTGGCTAGTTGGCCCCAGGGACCTTCAGGATTCAAGGGGACTTAATTCCCCAACTTAAAACACACCACAGGGTGCGTTTGCACACTTGTCACATCAGGCCACGCCCCTTCCCTGCACCACTGTGCAAACATACTCTCTTGTGCGTTGTAAATTGGGAAATTAAGTCACCTTGAGTCCTGAGGGTCCCTGGGGGCCAACCGGCCCACCGGCTACCTCCAGTAAGTGCCACAGAGCTGTGTTGCAGAGTGGTGTAAAAAGGGGACATGGCCTTGGACCACCTCTCTACAAGGCAGCACCCTGGCATTACATTCAAAGCCCACTTTATTATATTTTCACACAAAAAAGACTTGGCGGGATTGATTGTGTGGCCCAGCTTCAGTGCATCCCATACCCATAAAAGGAGTTTTGCCTTTGTGCAGTGTGCATCCCTGGTTCTCTTGTGACAACTTTTTTTTTTTTTGAGTTCAGAAAAATTTTATTGAAAGAATATGACATAAGCTTACAAAGTAAGACAAAGAAAATAACAAGCAAAAGTATACATCAAGATAATTAAAGGCATTAATATAAGCTACAAAAAGAAAAATCAAAAATTGAGAATAAATATAAGCAAAATTGGCAACTGGTATGATACAAGGTAATAAAAGATATACTAAATATACATTGTAATTACAAGAAAAGCAAAAATAATATTAATATGTTTAACAAAATACAGGAATTCATGGAGGTTTAGGAACTTCTTGTTGTAACGGGGACAAAGGCAGAGAACTCTGAGCACTTAAATCAAAAAATAGTGTAACTGGACTCCACAATTCTTTTCGCTTGGCAGCTAAAGCCAAGGGGTAGACAAAAGTCGTATCCAACCTGTGATTATAGGAAACAGCATACCACCAAGCCTGATAAGATATTTTGGTAAAATCCTTCCAATTTTTAGTTATTTGCTGGAAAGCTACTGCCAACAATAAGTCAATTATTCCAATCCTGAAAGTGCAATGATCCCAGATGGGGGAAACACTCCCTAAGAAAATGTGAGATAAAGAGAAGGAGTGATTAGAGGAAAAAATCTTGTTAATTTGAGACCAAACTTGCCGCCATAAATATGAACATGGGGACAACTGAAAAGCATGTGGAAAAGATCTGCACATGGTAAGGAGCAGGACCAACACTTATCAGAAGCGTCTGGGTATTGTTTACTAAGAACTAGTGGTGAAAATAATAAACGATTATAAATAAAAAATAGTGTTTGAGTAGTATTAGCAGCTCTGGAAGATCTACGGATCTTAAGCCATAATTTGTCCCATAGCTCAACAGGCCAAGAAACTTCTAAGTTTTTTTCCCAGGTTTCTTCAGTTGTGGTTTTCGTGCGAGATGAAGACTGAGTTTGAAGAAAAGCGTAGATTTTTGAAGCTTTAGGTTGTTTAAGAAGTAAAGAACTCAGTGAAGACATATCGGAGGATACCTGATTTGATGGAGGAGGTGCAGCTAGGAAAGCATCGTAGGCAAGTTGTAATGAGTGTGACAATAACGAATATTTAACTCGAAAATCGGGAGGTAGATTGAAAGAAGTAGCAGCTAATGCAAATGGGATGATCTGATTTTGGTGAAACAATTGATGCACCCAGATAAGGCCACGTGATCTCCAGGATTTCCAAAAAATCGGCTTATTGTTAATTAATATAGATGTATTGTGCCAAATAGGTTGATCAAAAAAGGATGAAACGGGAAAGGAAGGAAGGATTTTGGAGGTATACTTAAGAATAGGAGTAGATAAAGATTGAGGTTTACGAGAAAACATAAGATATTCTTTGAAAGAAAAGGGAGATATAAAAGACTTTTCTAAGGCCAACCAGAGAGGAGAGGATGATGCAGAATCCGTAATCCAGTTCGACACTTGATTCAATAAAAAGGATTTATGATATAAGGCAAAATTCGGAAAGTTTACCCCACCCTCTCTTTTAGAACGCATTCATTTGGGCAAAGACATACGAGACTTTTTATGTCCCCACAAAAAGCAAGATAAAATAGAGTTAATTTTCTTGAAAGATTTCAAAGGGATAGAGAACGGTATGTTAGATATTGTAAATAGGACAATGGGAGAGAGCATCATCTTGATTGTATCTAATCTCCCCCACCACGATAGATATAGAGGATGCCATTTGCTAGTGAGAGTAGTCAATTTTTGTAAACAGTCATCCATACACTTAGTAACTGTGCCCGAAAGAGAAGAAGTAAAATGGAGACCCAAATATTTAATAGAGTTAGGGCTCCAAGTAAAGCCCGAAGCAGAGAAATCGTCCTTGAGAGTGAGTTTGGTAAGTGGCAAAATTTCACATTTATCCTTATTTAATTTGTAGCCAGATACTTGTGCAAATGAGTTAACTTCATCTAAAAAGCAGGGAGGGATGCGTCTGGTTGGGAGAGAAATAATAATTCATCGTCAGCGTATGCTGCCATCTTAATATCAGAATCGTGGAAATTAAAACCATGTATATTAGCATTCTGACGAATTCTCAAAAGGAAAGGTTCTAAAGCAAGATTAAATAAAAAAGGTGAAAGTGGGCATCCCTGTCTAACCCCTCTATTAAGAGAAAAGTAAGAAGATAAGGTACCTTTGCCGAAATTGCTGCTATAGGGCGGGAATAAAGGAACGAAATCAGGGTGGAAATCTTTGGACCAAAACCAAACCACTTCAGAGTACTAAACAGATATGGCCATTCAACTCGATCAAAAGCCTTCTCTGCATCTAGGGCTATAGCTGCAAGGGGATGAGAGCTATGTGAGGTCTTAGAGAGAATGTCAAAAAACAATCTAGTATTATCTGTCAGCAGTCTACCTTTAACGAAACCGGATTGCTCTTTCCCTAAAAGCTCGGGTAAAAAAGATTCTAAACGCAATGCTAAAGCCTTTCAAAACATTTTATAGTCTATATTTACTAAAGAAATAGGGCGATAGTTTTTACAATGTTGTTGATCTTTACCTGGTTTCGGGATAATGCAAATAAGGGCATCAGAGAAAGAGACAGAAGCGGAACCAGTTTGAAGGAAAGTGGAAAGAAGAGTATGTAATTTGGGAATAAGTAGTTTTGAGAAACAGGAGAAGAATTCAACAGTGAAACCGTTGGGACTTGGAGCTTTACCATGTTTGAGAGAGTTAAGAGCTTGAAGGAGATCTTTCTGCGTAAGGTCTGATTCTAAAGAGGAAAGGTCCGGAAGAGTGTCGAAAGGAGAGGAAATTTTGGACAAAAATTGGGAAATGTCTTGTTCAGAAGAAGATGATTCAGACGAATACAATGTTTCATAAAAATGCAAAAACTCCTGTAGGATATCTTCACTTTTGTGTTTTAGTGATCCATCACAACTATAGATAGATTCAATATTGACCTTGTTCTGCTTTACCTTTAGATAGTTGGCCAGCAATTTCCCAGCCTTATTCTGTCCACCATAAAACTTGGCGCTAGATTTTAAGAGGAAATTGGAGGCATTGTACGTGGAATCTTTATTAAATTGAATTTTGGTGGTGATAAGATCATTTAAACAATCCTTTGATTTGGAAGTGTAATATAAGTGCTCTAATTTTTTAATTTTAGAAAGGAGGTCATTGGTGGCTTGTTGGGTTTTCTTCCGTTTGCGAGAAACATAGTGAATGATGAAATCTCTAGCTGATGCTTTGAAAGCGTCCCAAACTACAGGGAATGGAACTTCATCCGTGTGATTGAACAAAAAATATTCATGAAAAAAGGATGTGAAAGAAGAAACAAATTGTGCATCGAGAAGGAGAGCATTATTGAAACGCCATTTTTTAATAGAAGTAGGTTTTTGTAATACATCTAAAACAATGGAAACTGGGGCATGATCAGAAATTAAGATGGAGCCAATGTCAGAAGAAATAAGGGATTGGGTAAATTGATGAGAGATAAAAAAATAATCCAAGCGTGATTGAGTTTGATGAGGGGTTGAAAAGAAGGAGTATTCTCGCAAAGTGGGATTGCAGAGTCTCCATGCGTCAGTAAGTTTGTATTGTGTAATGAGTTGTGTAAAAGATTTTTGTGACTTATGAGGAATGTATGCACTAACTGAGTGTCTATCCAAAAATGGGTCAAAAACTTCATTGCAGTCACCCACAAGGATGAAATTATCAACGTAGTAATAAGCGAGTGATAAGCGGTGCGAGGGAGGTCCAAAAAGTGGCGTCGACACTCGTAGGAGCATAAATATTTAAAATAGAAATAGGGACGTTATCTAGAGTGAGATTCACTAGCACCCATCTACCTGAAGTGTCTGCAGAATGCGTTACTACTTTAATTGGAAGAGATTTTCGAAACAAAATCAAGACTCCATTACGCTTACCATCACCTGGGGAAAAATAAACTTCACCTACCCAACCCCTCTTCAATTTAGCAGATTCATCAGCCGACAAATGTGATTCCTGTATACAAGCTATATCTGCGTTGAGCTTGGCCAGGTGGGATAATACTCTCTGTCTTTTGATTGGTGAATGTAAACCTCTAACATTCCAAGACAATATTTTCAAAGGCATAACATAATTTTAGAAAAGCATATCAAAAAACCAGTTGAGGGACAATTATGAAGCAGAAAAGTAATTAAGGCATATAAGCATAATAATAAGAAACACCAGAAGTGAAAGAGAAGAAATGCATTAGAAATAGCATAGTAAAAGTCAGGTAAATAATGGATGGAAAAATTACGAAGAGAAAAGAAAAAGTATAGGAAAGAAGTAAGCGAAACAGAAGGAAAATGAGAAAACTGGATCAATAAAGCAATAAATAGAAGAAGATGAAAAGGAAAATAAAAATAGCAAAAGAAGAGTTGAGATTCTAAATTCCAATAAGAATGACATGTGAAATCAATAAAAATACAGGCAATATCAAACCAACTGCACAAAAAGTAAGAGAACTGAACTAGGAAGGAGAAGCAAGAAAGAAAGGAATCAAAGCGAAAATACAACCTCTGTAAGAGAAAGGAAGATTGCAGGGTATAAAAAGGAAATGAGGAACACCAAAGAGAGAAGAAAATATGCAAAAAAAGAAAGAAAAGAGAAAGAAGAAAGAGAGCATGAATAGAGTAATGAATAATGAAGAAAGAAAACTTACATACAATCCAAGACATACAAAGGGTGGAGGGAAGGAAGGCCACACGGAACAATGACGTGTCCAGGACCCACATGGGGAGGCGGAGGGAAGGGCATAATGAACATATTTGAACATAGGTAGGGGAAGACACACAACCGAGACCTGTGGGGGAAGAAAAAATTATTAGATATATTGCAAACAATAACAACAAAAGTTAACTGCTGCATACATTTCAAGAAACAACAAATGGATCAACAACCAACCAGAAGATAAAACATGAGAATACTGTAACCAGAAACAAAGTCTGAACGCAATCCAGCTGGAACTAAATTATGAAGTAGTCTCCATTGTATCAGTGTGGTGAGAGTACAGGAAGCTCTTCAACTTAATTGGATCCTCATAAGTGGTAGTTTTATTATTAAATGTCACTTTAAACAAGCAAGGGTGAAAAAGACCATATCTTGCACCTAATGAGCATAACTGCGGCCGCAATGCTAAAAATTCTTTGCGTCGATCAGCCGTCGATTTGGAGTAATCCTGGGAAAAGAACAGAGAATTTCCTGACCAAGTTATACGATTCATTGCCATAGCTGCTGATAGAATCTTTAAGAGGTCAGTATATTCCAAAAAGTACAAGATCACTCCTCTCGGTTTGTGTAGCGATGAAGAAGAAGACGCATCGGTGGACCTAAACTATGAGCTCTCTGTATATTCAACATGGTGCCCTCTGGCAGCTTAAGGAGCGTTGGAAGAAAGGATTTAAAGAAGGTGGGCGGATCCGAACCTTCTGTCTCTTCAGGAAGACCATAAATTCGAAGGTTATTCCGTCTATTTCAGTTTTCTAACTGCTCTACTTGTTTGTGAAGTATGGAGACCTGTGAACAAAGAGATTCTACTTTAGCAGTAGATGAAGATAGAGAGCCAAAGTTCTGCTCTAGCGTATTGACTCGTTGATCCATTGCTGACCATTTGTCAGAGAGAATCTGAAGCGTGGATTTGGTCTCTTCCATAAATGGACGTAGAGCTCTGATCTCCTCTAGTATTAGATCAATTGTGACAGAAGCAGTCTGTTTAGGTGGAGAGGGAGGATCTTTTTTCAATCTTTTTGTAGAGGCTTTGGAAACAGTAGAGACTGAGGCAATCTGTGAAGGCAATGCACCTTTGGGCGATGAAGCAACTGAATCCTCCATGGATAAACAATTATAACGTGAGCTGAGATGAATCAAAACTTTCCGAGGAGAAGGTGTAGATATCTGTAAATGATTAGATTTCCTGCCCATAGAATTGAGAAAAACAGTCCAAAGACATAGAATAGCACTCAGCTTCGAGCAGAATGCTTGTCAAAAGGTCAAAATCTTGCTGGAGAAGAGACGGAAATGCTCCTATCTGGAGGAGTTTACATTCCGACTTTCATTTATGCAGCTTGCTGACCTTTAGGACTCAGGTGGTGCTGGAAAATCCCTTTGAAAGCCCCGTCACCTCAGGCGAGTCACGGGAGTTCCGCCATCTCCCTCGGGCGCTAGCCACGCCCCCCTCTTGTGATAACTTTAGGCTTTACCCAATAAATTGTGTTTATGACTTGAGGTCAGTCCTGGCCACTGTGTGCTGTGAGGATACACTGAGCTGCTGCCTATACAACCCAGAGTAGGACAATAATCATATTTGTATGTAAAGGTCTGGGAAAGGAGTCATGGTAAATACTGAAATATGAAATAGCAGTTGAATTATTTAAAGCCCGTTTTCATGCTTTCTGTCCCTGCATCATAGAAGTGAATGCCCGCTCTTTACAGGTGTCACATGAGGTGGGTCAGGCCGCGAACTGCTATTTAAAATATAGGGGATTTTAGTGTCGTAGGTACACCTGCGCACACTTACAAAAATATGAAGCACTCTCTTATGTATAAGAGACTGGTGCATCACGGTTTTGCACAAGTTTATAAATTCACCCCTCTCTTCTTCTCAAAAAGTGAAACAAACAAACAAAAATAATATTTAAAGTGCCTGACCGAACTATTATTTTGTGCTGCCAATACAGTTAAATAATAGGTGCTTTTGTTACCTAACTAGCCCTCTTTCCTAAATACAGTGCTCATCAAGTCCGAGTCGGGGTCCACCGGAAACGGAATTACAACTATTTACTATCACAGTGACTGTGCAGTTTCCATATACAAATCTTGCCATCTCAAATGTGGGTGAAATATGTATGATAAATATTCTCAGATTTATCAACTAGTGAGGGGAAAATCATGCAGCATTAGAGCATGTTGTCACACTGTAGCAGGGGCTTTTTAAAGTTCACTGGTCACCTTTCAATTGCTTATTGCTGTATTTAGGTGTTAAACAGGTACTAATGAAGTGAAACATGTGCCCACACACAATAACATGTAAAAATCACAAAATAATAAAGTAATAGTTTCATAAAATATTCCATATTGCGTTTCTTATCCTGTTTTTTCTACCTCATAATTTAGTCAACACTGCCGCATAATTTGGTCCTCTCCCTTCACATAATTCTAAGGGACTGGTTACCTCCCATCTGAAATGTTTAACTGGTAATGATGTTGTGGTATTACACCAGTAAATACTGAAGCTTGGATTGAGACGCTAGGCCATATCTATCCCCTACTGACTGTAAAGGTAATTAAAAATGGGGAATGGTGTTGGTATTTGTTCATGAACTCCCTACACTATTGTTGACAGGACAGAATTCCAGGTGGTTAGCTCAGTTAGTCAATGTCCCAACTGCAGAGAACCATGTGCAGCCTTCAGGTTACAAGCTTGGACCTCAGCCTTTCATCTTGTTGAGATTGATCAAATGAGTATGATTGTGTAACAGTAACTATTGTAATGTATGTAGCTGTAAAATTGGGAGAATGGCCGCGCCTACTGCATGGTAACATTATTCAAATTGAAACAGTTACAAAAAAAATTCTGATTGCGTTCAGTTTTAGTTATCAATTTGCCGACTTTTCTGATAATTCATCTTGTTGCAAAACTAATGAGAGCTTGAGCTCTGATTTATAGATTTATAGTCCTTCCCTTCTGTTCATTTTTTACCTCTTGCTGTTTGGAATGAGTTATTCATTTCGCTACACACCTGTGAATCTGTTTTACAGCTTGTTTCCGGTAAGGGATTCTAACAGTGAGTTTATGGTGTAAACGTTTACATGTTGCAATTAAAATACGCATGTTAATGCCTTGCCTGACATGCTACCAATGTTGTCCCTGCGGCCCTGCTGTATTTTCTGAGCCACTGCCGAGCAAGGAACAGGTTCACCATTTTCTGTGTCCTGCACGCATGACATTTTTTAATAATCACCTTGCGAGCTTCTTTCCAAATTAAGTTTGCCATGGTCTGCTTGTTAAAACAAAGGCGCAATATAATGATTCAATTACGATGCCAATAGATGTTGCGGGGGGCTGTCTTCCCCCGCAAATATTTATGGAAATCCCCGGGGTGGTGGTCCCCAGGGCTGTGGGGGCCTGCCTGTGCCCCCGGAATTACATTATCGCATGCCCCCAGGACTAGGCCCACCCGGTGCTAAATAATAACGAAGCACCGGAGTCCAGGCTTCATTGGGTTTTTTTCCAGCCGAAATACGCGCTGGGTCCACAAATCTCGCCAATTATTTTGGGCCTTGGGGGTCCTTGTGGCACGCCTTGAGCAGGCCTTGGGGGTCAGGGTGTTTCTACCCTGCTCCCTTTTCTTGTTTTACGCATTTGATTTTTTGTTTTCTTGTGTCTCGGTTACCGAGGCACAAGATGGCTGCCAACACTTCCTGGTTTGGAGTTTTGGCAGCCATTTAGAATAAAGCTTGTGGTCGGGAGGGTCCACGGGTCCACGGATCCACTGTGCCTCTATATATTGAAACTTTTATTTTTTGATTTTCTCATCAACTACTGAACGGATTTACACCATTTAAAAAATTATCTCTTTTTGTACGAAGGGCTACCTTTTTGCCAAATTTGGTGTAATTCCGTTCAGCAGTTTCGTCTGTAGCCGTCTCTAAAGTTTCCTATGGCAATTAACATGGAGAAAACACGTTATGGGACCCCCTTTTTTTCTCAGCCCCTGCTTACCAAATCTCCCTGAAACTTTCAAGATAGGAGCTGACCGGAGCGCCCCACAAGTTTTGAAAAATTTCGCGAAGATTCCTCAACCGGTGCTAAAAGTTATTGGGAAAAGAAAAAATGCTTTTTGAATAGAAACAAGGTCCTAACTGTAACTACCTTATACCAAATGGTTTTAGTCCAAGGAGAAACAGAAGGACGGCACCCAAAAAACCTTGGAGAAACAGAGTATTGAATTTCAACTGCTTTCTTTGCTTTTTTCTCCAGTTCAACGCAAAGTGCAAGGTGCATGTAAAATCCCAAGCAGACCTACGAGTTTCGGCTGTAGACTTCTACTGGGCCATAAAGCTTTAGTGGAGAAGTGTGGCTCACTGGTTAGAGGAGGCAGACCTGGAAGCAGAGGTCAGCCCGGGACCAGGGTTCAATTCCCGGCTTGGCGGGGTCTTAAGTCCTAAAAATGTCCATGGACTTGACATTTCTCGCTCCGGTGCCTATTCGACTCACAGGTTCACACTCTGCGACTCTGGGCAATAGCTTGCTTAATCTCCACAACGGCCCTTTGCGGCGGGATGCCTGGCTTTCACCTTGTGGATACCCTGCCGGGGTTATCTCACAGGGGAATACCAGGATGGGTTCCCTAAGCAAGCGCTTAGAAACCGCTCGGTGATTTGCGCTATATAAATTCCTGTACATTTAGTGCATAGAGTGTCATTTTTTAAGGGACAGCTGCACCCTTTCCCATCACCAATTAAAATAACGTAATGTAATTTTCATTTAGATTTCAGATATATCATCACTGCCAAAATCTTAGTTACCTATATCACTGTAAAGTACACAGGTATACCTCATATTCTAAAATATTTTGATGACCAAACAAACCTCCTTTTCATAAAATGAAAATTGTAGGATATCAATTAACAATTTTAGAGTTTACTAAATGGACAGACAGGTGGGAAATATAATTTTTTCAACTATAACAATGGTCTTTTTGCAGCAATAAGGGTCACTAAAAAGTCATCATTAAATGCACTAAAGGAAGAGTTAAGAGAGATAAAGTGGCTCATGCATTTACTTTGTAGGATATAACATAAATATAGAGAATTCATGTATTACCTCTATGATGTATGTGTGCAATTCTAAGTATGTCCATATGAGATAAAGTGCAAAAGTGCCTTCTTCTATGTTTTCGCATTCACACATTCGGACTCATACGTTCCGAAATTCATTGCAAAATTCAGAAAATTCATGGCACATCTACTCTTAGTTATAAACATAGAGTAAACAAAATTTTAAGGGTCTATTAGTATAGCGGGCGGATGGCTACCACCCAAACAGGTGTGGTGATCCGCCCGCCACAACACAACACCCGCATGCTAATTACCCCCACCATATTATGATTGGGGCGGTTCCGCGGCGGACGGGAAGACCGTCTGCCGCTTTTCCGCCTGTCGACGAGTCGACCGGGCGGAAAGGGGTTGAATATGGTGGCAGTGTCTGCAACACACAGCCATCCATATTACACTGCAGGCGGTGAGCAGCCTTTCCATGCCGGGTTTGCTGCCACGGAAAGGTATGGGGCCTTGGCAGTTGGGGGCCCATTGTGGGCCCCCAGGATGTTGGGGGGACAGGGGGGCACCCTGCATTTGCATGCTCAAGGTGTCAGGCACCGCGCGGTGCCTACCATGTTGTGCATGCAAATGCAAAACATGCATCTTTCATATTGCGGTGGGTGCTGCTTATTGCACCGCCTGCCGCAATGTGAAAAATGCGGGATGTGCCCACCAATGTGGCGGGCGCATCCTAATTGGCATCGCAGCTCCACCGCACTTATAGCGGGTGGACCCATTTGCTGTTACAATGGTGGGCGGACTTTGACCCCATAGAATATATTAAATCATATATACTACACAAATTCAAAATAGGGCAAATATGGCAAGTAAAGTGCAAGGATTATAACAAGTGTTTTTTAGAACAGTTAACACTGATAGAAAGACTGATAGCTTTCTAGATTGCATATATGGAACTATGTATACCTGTAAAGTACACAGAGTGGTAAGTGCAACATGGCACACCTATAGCAGCCTCCTAAGATATCCACATACCTCTATTCTACTCAGTCTTGAAAGTGCACAGTGCTGTTCATGTTAAAATTAAAACAAACTGGGCTGAAGTTCTCCATACCTCTTCTCTATACCCTTAAACCCTAAGTTAATTTAACATAAGACAGTACTGAGATATTCAACTACAGTATACACTTGTTGTTTTAAAGTGCATAGTGCTATTTCTATAAAGTACCCGAGTAGTCAACAGGGGCTACTAAACTTTCCACTGTTGGGTCTCAATAATAAAGTGCCCGCTTGACAGATCACCCCGAAACTTTCCATGCACAATCTAGTCTAAAAGTAGCACTTTTTTTTAAAAGTTCGATGGATATTAATCAATAAGACCAAAGGTATTTGCAACATGAAAAATAAATTTCCTATGGAAACACTATCCTAACCAGAACTACCCAGTGGCGACCACCACTGGGTTATATATATATATATATATATATATATATATATATATCTCACCACGTTCTCCTCTTTCAAAGTACGTAGACGACACACCAGGAGTTTGCTGTGATGTGGAAGTTTATTGGCAGCAAAAGAAAGCAAACAACGCGTTTCACCTCACGGCTTGTTCACGTTTGCCGAGGTTTCAAAAACAAAGTCCTTTTACATTGTTTAACCCTCATCATAGAGGTAGGACTACTCCAAGCTCACCATTCGTTCACAGTGTGGGGGACATATTGGAACGAGAATTAGCAACCTTTAGATCCAATGTTATTCACAATGTTAACCAAAATAATTCTTTTAGTATAACAACACAAAGTATGGAGAAAATAAAAGTAATTTAAATTCTCTAAATTACTTCTTTACGAAATGTGATTTAGTTGGAATTGCATGTTTACGGATGACTGAAATACCTCCCAAGTGGGCATAGTCTGATAATTGTACTTTAGATACGTGGTCTGACTGCGCTGTTTGAATTAATCACAGTAAATTCATCGGCATGACAGTTTGCTGAAAAATTGCAAAGAATGTGTGTTCTTAACCCATGTAATCAACAGCTCGCATGATAGAAAGCAGATTATACCTGTTGTACAGTAGATGTTATGGGGATATTTACAATAAAGCCCCAGTGGGCATAGATTTTGGATAGTGATCTCTAGAGTGATATTCCTGTAAGGAATTAAACAGATCCCAAAAACAAATTTACTTCTAGGGTAGCAACTTGCAAAGTTATTGTGATTGTACATATCGATTTGATAAAGTTATTTCAAGGTTTTTCAATATGTAATTTGAAAGTCCCGCCCAAGTGGGCAAAGATCCTAGTCATATATTGTCTCAATATGCACTTGCAGCAAGTCCCACAAATGGTTTTCTTCAGACTTTTCCGTTTCAGTTCTATATTGATTGTCCAAAATTGATTACCAACATCTCTTGATGGTTTTGATTGTGATTGATAGTCATGTGCGTTCAGGTTCCAAAGTCCAGCATATATACAAGCAGATTCTGTGAATTAAAACATGGAAAAAACTGTTTTTAAAAAAGACGACTTACAGTAAGCAGCTGAGTATTTTTCAGACTCTTTTCATATTTACATTTATACAGATTACATAGTTCCTTTATTGTTCAAGGTGTACAGGTAATTCCTCATGGTTGTTCAGGCCCTGAGGGAACGTGGTTTCGAAATCAATAATGTACCTTGATTCCATCTTCCTCAGACATGTTGTTCTGTCACCACCACGTACTCCTAGATCAATCTTGTCAAGCACCACCATCTTGAGTAGATTCTCATTTTGGAAATGGTGTTCAAAGAAATGCCTGGCCACAGGGTATTGGACGTTATGATTACGAATAGCCCTTAGGTGCTGCAACACCCTCTCTTTCGCCCTGAGTGTGGTGCTTCCTATATACCACTTATCACATGGGCAGATAAGTAGATATACACAATATGTGGTGTTACAATTTAAATTCTTACGTATAGAGAACACCTTCCCTGTACTCGGCACAATTATCTCTTTGCAGTTGGTGCTATTGCGACAAGCTTTGCACGATCTGCAGCATTTAAACCCAAAGGTCTCAATTGGTTTGGTCTTACTAGTTACAGAATTTGGGCTGAGCTCATCCCTCAAGGATTTGCTCCGCCTAAATGTAACTTGTGGGTTAGCATCCAGATGTGATGTCAAATGGTGATCAGTTAAAAGTACATGCCAGTGTTTCATGAGGATCTTTTTCACATCCCTAGCTTGGCCTGAGAAAGTAGTGATAAATCTGATATTAGAATCAGTGTCCTTAATTTGGTTTGTGTCTAAGAGATCCTTTCTCTCCTTTGTTTCCACCCTTTTGATAGCACCCTGTATAGTTTTTCATTGTACCCACGTTCTCTGAAGCGTTGAACCATAGTTTCCTGTTCTTTCTCAAACGCTACTTTCGTGCTACAGTTACGTTTAGCACGTAGTAGTTCCCCATAGGGGATGCTGTCTATGAGGTTTCTGGGATGCGCACTCCTTGCATTTAATAGACTGTTGCCTGCTGTAATTTTTCTGTAGAGACTGGTAGTTATAGCAGTCCCCTGAATTTCAACATTTATGTCCAGAAACTCTATTCTGGATTTGTGTATGTGTTCAGTGAATCTGAGATTGATAGTGTTATATATATATATATATATATATATATATTCTTCCACCAGAGGGATCCTAATATAACCAGCATGTCACAACACCCTTAATTGCAATTAATGAAATGCAAAATGTAAAAAAATGTAAAAAAATTGGGCAATATGAAGTAATATTGACACTTTGGTAAAAAAACTACATGTCCCATAAAGCTTAGAGGCTCTGACATACCCCTAACAGGAAGTGATGTATTGAATACAATGTACTGCAGTATATCTTGAAGGGGTAGCACAGAGAACGGTTGATCGTGAGCAAGGTATTTGTAATACCGAAACGCGTAGATCGGAATATCTGCCTGTGGAATGTAACTTAAAAATAAAAAAACTGCAAAAGGAATACCCGTGGAGTGCGACCCATTTGTTTCCTGTGAGGGAGCTGTGGACAATATATATATATATATATATATATATATATATATATATATATATATATATATATATATATATATATATATATATATATATATATATATATATATATATATATATATATATATATATATATATATATATGTATGTATGTATGTATGTATGTATGTATATATATATATATATATATATATATATATATATATATATATATATATATATATATATTTCTCACACACTCCTAGAAATCGGCTCCAGGGTACAAACGGCCAGCACTCCAGTGTCAGTGTTCTTAGTTTATTTTATTTCCAAACCCCCCAGCACCCTCGACAGACGCGTTTCGCACAAGGCTTCGTCAGTGTCATCTGTGTACAAACTTACTCACCATATTTAAACCATCCGCCCTTTTTGGAGTCATAAACATAGAAAAGGTATTTACACAGATATTCATGGCGGCCATCTTGTAGTATATACATATATACATAGATATTTACATGGTTTACGTTTGGCGATTAATAAAAAAGTGCTCAGTGCAAGTGAATTGTGGTGAAGTTTGACCTTTGACAAAAATAATACTTGTTACTTTAGAGACTGTTACCTATATACAATGATTCAGCAGTTTGATGTTAAGAGCAGTTTAGAGAAAACTTTCTCTGCATTCTTCATAGGGGGGTGTATCCCCAAGTTCTATTATTGGCCTTGAGCAGACTTTGGTGTCTCACGTGGAATGATGTTAGCCTCACAATGACTAGTTTTTGACCATCTCTCTTGTTTTGCGGGGGTGTATCCCCAAGCTCAAATATCGCTAAGTATAGCACCTATTATTTACACCATTTACAAATATACAGTGTGCCAATGGTGTTGGCCTATATTAGCACAATTTACATAATTACATTGTTTTTACATGTATTTCTCATGAAAGAATATGGGCATTTCTCTTCCGGGTTATGTCTTCATATTCTATTCACTAACAATTGAGCTACACAAAGATCTGATCAGATGTTTTTCTGTCTATATAACAAGGCTGTAACTGCTCTGATTGTGCTATATGAATGGGAAAAATCGAAAAAATATATACAAATATTTGCAAGCCTAGACGTGTAAAGTTCACATGTTCTTTACATATTTACAAGGAGTCCTACTATGTTTTTGTTTCAGATTGGTTCTCTTCTGCGGAACCCACGGTATTCTATAAATGCACCCACATCTCCGCATCATTATTTAGACCCCATGGTGTCATAGTTTTAAGGTCTAAAATATAGCGGGATTCCAGTGTTCTCAGGGATTTTTCTCTGTCCCCCCCTCGCTCTTTCTTCGGGACCTGGTCTACACAGTAGTATGATAATAAATCCCTGTTACTGTTGTGATGCTCGGCAAAATGACGGGCTATTGGATAGGTCTTGTCTCTGTTTACAATGGCCCTCATATGCTCTAAAATTCTCATTTTTGCCGGTTTTATGGTGCTCCCTATGTAACGTTTGTTACAAGGGCATGTCAAACAGTAGACCGTAAAGTCTGAATTACAATTAAGATGTTTAGTAATTCTTCTGTTTGGACCTACTTCGCCTGTTCTGCAGGGGTACTCCTTGATTTTTTTGCTGAACTTACACGCTTTACAGTTTAAGCAAGGGTAGAAGCCAACTACCTTAGTTCTTATTTGGTTGTCTTTATTGGGAGAGTAGTGGCTGTGGACTAGATGGTCCGACAGAGACTGGCACCTCTTATAGGTTATCATCGGTCTATCTGATAATACTTTTTTCAAGGTGGTATCAGTTCTAAGAATGTGCCAGTTTCTTTTGAATGCTTGGACCAGTTCCCCAGATTGGTTATTGAATGTTGTAATCATTCTGACCTGTTCGTTATCTATTTTTGACTCTTTCGCAATCAGAAGATCCCTTCTGTTGACATTTTCTGCCTTGATTTGGGCTTGTTCTAAGATGTTTTTTGAATAGCCTCTTGCCTGGAATCTGTTACTCGCTTCTTCCTGCGCTTTCTTAAAATCCTCAGATCCAGAGCAATTGCGTTTGAGTCTCAAGTACTCACCATACGGTACATTTTTCACTAGACTTTTCGGATGGTGGCTGGCAGCGTGTAGTACTGCATTGCCAGCCGTTGGTTTTCTATAAAGCCTAGTGTGGAGCTGGTCATTAGCCACAAAGACTTCTAAGTCTAGATAGCAAACGGATTCGTTGCTTATCGTACTGGTGAACCTCAGATTTAGTTCATTGTCATTTAGAGCACAGACATACTCCTCAGCCGAGGCCCTGTCTCCCCTCCAAATGACAAACAGGTCATCAATGTACCTGGTCCACATTAGTATGTGGTCATTCCATCTTTCATTTCTCCCACCCCAAGCTTCGTGCTTCTCCCACCAGCCCACGAAAAGATTCGCGTAACTGGGGGAGAAGCACGAACCCATTGAGGTCCCTCTAATTTGCTTGTAGATTTGGCCTGCAAAAAGAAAATAATTGTGGAACAAACAGAATCTTATCATGCCAAGAATCATATCACTATGGGCTTGGAATTTCGGATGTTTCTGTTCTAAAAACCATTTTGTGGCATAGATTCCCTGTTCGTGATCTATGCACGTATACAAATTTGTGACATCCATAGTGATAAGTAGCATATCTTTGTCCCAGGAAATGCAGTCCATGATGCGGAGAAAGTCCTGTGTGTCCCTAACATATGAGGGCAGGTCTTTAACAATGGGTGCTAGATATATATCGATGAACCGTGACGTGTTCTCAAGGAGACTACCGATTGCCGAGACAATCGGTCTCCCTGGTGGTCTTTTGGCGTTCTTATGAATTTTGGGTAAATGATAAAAGCTGGGTAGTGTAGGGGAATCACATTGGAGGAAGGTAAGTTCATCCTGGCTTATCATGCCTTCTTCTCTCCACTGCTTGAGTAGATTTTCATACGCTGTTATACTCTTGACATATTCTTCTCGCCTGACTGTAATGTAGCAGTCCTTATCGTTTAGCTGCCTAAGCGCTTCCTGCTCATAGTGTTCTTTCGAGAAGATGACAATGTTCCCGCCTTTATCTGAAGGCTTAATCTCTATTGTGTTGTCGTCTCTTAGAGATTTTAAAGCTACCCATTCTTTTCTGGTGATGTTCGAGACCTTCATATTCATTTTTTTGTTCGCCATTTTCTCCAGGTCCGCTGTCACTGCTTCACTGAATACATCTATCGCATCATGTGATGCATTGGGTAGTCTCCTAGACTTTAATTTGAGATAAAAAAAAATATATATATATATATATATATATATATATATATATATATATATATATATATATATATATATATATATATATTTTCTATATATATATATATATATTTCCAAAGCTTTCTCCTCCACAAAGAAGAATGAGGTGGCACCACGGGACTCGGGATACACCAGCTTTATTGTTAAAATGTATGTATAAATATACAACAATGCTCCCCCAAAAATGAAGAAGTGGAAGCCCAGAGGGGATCAAGGTAGGGAGTCTTTATTGACTTGCAAACATCCCTGATGGCGGCGAATGCATTTAGGTGTGTACCTTCATCAGCGCCCAATACCAGAATGTCTAAGCAGCAGAGTAACTTCCCGCTTCCACTTAATAGGTGTAATCGAGTTCGTTCCTCCCCTACATTAATATGTCTCACCAGGTGAAGTCCATTCTCCATTCTCTGGACTACCACTCCCAGGGTGCCTTGTAATGCTGGCAACACAGGACGGTGAGTACTAACTTTGGGGAGTCAGTGTGACGTGTTAACAGGAACTCAAGGAGCAGGGTGCGCTGTAGCAAACAATTGTTCCAAGTCCATCCAGGCCCCCCTCAGGCCCCCTCCTACCGCCACAGCCTCCCAAAGCTGAAGTCCAAAATGCCGGGACTAAACCGCAATGCAGAATGTCCAAAAGAGAGGTATAATACCTCCACTACTCTCTTATTTCAGTGTGGGGGGCGGATTCAAGACGATTCCATATCTGAAGGGTTTTGAAAAGCGCCGTGAGGAAGGCCAGCGCGTCCGGAACCCAAACGTGGCGGGGACTTCCAACGTGCGTTACTGGCTGGCGCACAATTGTATCCCAACAATTCCCCCCCTAAAATGTAATACATTAGAACCTACCAAATCCTGGATGCATCACATTACAGGTTTCAAGAAGTGCCAATCATGCAAAGCCTGTCACCATGGGATAAATAAAATGCACGTTTCAAGTCCCTTTTTAGAAAAGCCTCTTGTAATCAATAAGAGACTTACATGCAAGGCTGAATATGTAGTCTACGTCTTGCAATGCCCTTGTGGACTCGAATATGTGGGTCGCACCCGTCTGCCCGCCCACAAGCGCATTTTACAACATCTAAGGGCAATATCGGGAAAAGACCAAGCTTACCCAGTGGCTAGGCACTTCGAATCAGTACATAATAGTGACCCCAGTAGCCTACAGTATTTTCTTGTTGACTCTGTCTTACCTCTGAAAAGAGGTGGGAATAGGGACGCTAAATTGCGTCTATTGGAAACTAGATATATCCTAGAGCTCAACAGTAAGAATCCTGGAGGTTTAAATGCCAGTGAGGACTTGTACACCTGCCTCTAGTCAATGTTAACCTGTTCCTGTTATAACGTAGTCACTGTAAAAAAACTTTTACAATAATTCTGGATTAATGATGAGATACTGACGAGTTCCCCTACAAAGGGTTTCGATTCTTAACCTGACTTCGCAGCCTGTTATAATCTGTAGTATGTTTTTAATGTTAGCACTAGCACTTTTTCACTTAACTATTTTGTTTGATCTGCAGTATCCTTAAAAGGGTAATTTATAGGTGCATTATCACATTGGATCTATGAGCTTGTGTTGTATTGAATTATACCCACAGGGGTATTATTTTTATAACAACATGATCTACATTCGGTTCCTGAAATGAATTTAAATATTATCTTTGGGTTCTTATAACATTAACTATTGTAGTTTTATGTGTATATAGTGTAGATACTTATATGCATATGGTGAAGAGACTTATATGTGATATAGTGTGTATATATATGAAATTTTTGAGGTGTAGTTGGAAATTTTAATAAGTGTAAATATATGAATTTAATCATATGCATTTTTGAATTTAGTACATCCCTCAATTTGTCTGTTATATGGTCATTATTCGAACCCTTAGGGCACTATGCCCTGTATTTTTTGCTGGATCCGTGTAGTATTTTCTTACTGTTTATTAAGACTATCTGCACAGCTGTATCCATTCAAGCATTTGCACTTTAAATTCCCTTGTTTGTGTCCATGGCACGCTATGTGATCAAGCCTCAATGTTGGAGGCGAAACGCGTCATGGTGGATTGCAGGCTGAGATTCTGGCACGAATAAAGCACTGAAGAAACTGCACTCACGTTGTGGTCTTGCTCCTTTCGTTGTTCTGCGGGGAAGCAGGAGGAAAACGGCGACTTTTGGAATTTGTGGCAACTGGGAGCTTCCTGGTTGCGAGCGAGATCCCTCTTCGCTTTGGGCGGTGACAAGGCAGGAAGCAGTGATTCCGTGAACCGGAATCGAAATCTTACTCCAGTAGGAGGAAGCTGTGGATGCCCCTGCGAGTCAGCACACGCTTGCCGGGAAGTGAAGGAGCCAATACACCGAAGAAGAATTGAGGTGTCCGGCAGCCCATTCCGGGTAAGGCAGCGTACGCAATTTGCAGTGAAGAGTGTGCCTGGCGTGACGTGTAAGACTTTTCTAATTACGTCCTTGGCCAGTTTGTTTCTTCAGTTAAAGCCTCATTGAACTAGCCATATAACGCAATGTCCGCCGCCGTGTTGAGGCACAGGGAGCAGGCTGCGGAGTCGGTTTTCGAGCCCCCGGCTGGGGGAGACTCGGTCACAATCATACAGCAACCGGACAAAGGGAATACAAACCCGACGGTTAAGGACTTATTCCGCAAACTTGAGAAGTTGGCAAAAAATGAGCAGGCTAAATGGTGAGAGAATAAGTCCCTCTCAAGATACCTGGAAGTGGGGCGGGTCACGAGGGGTCTCCGTATCACGTTGGCTCCTAGTTACAATAACCCAGACCCACAAATGCTGGAAAAATGGGCTACAGCAAACCTGGAGTCCTCGGCGAAACTTATGAGGATCCTTGTAAAATATGCGGAAAGTGACAGGGTAAAACTCCAAACCGAAATTGAGCTGTTGGAAGTGGAACTGTCAAAGGTTGAAGTTGATGACAATGGTAAAAAAATGAGAGAGGATATGGAAAGTCGCCTGGCGAAAGAGGAAGATATCATTAAAAAGCGGAAAGCTTTTAAATTTTAGAGGGACTGATTGGATTATTTGAATGGACATATTTTTACTTTTGCACGTAGGTTTGATGGGGTTAAAGCTCGGATTGGCAGAATGGGACAAAAACCACGGGAGGTAACATCCATATCGATATCCTCCACTGACCTAAGTTCAGCTGCAGAGAGTGAGGCAGAGGAAGGCCCATCTACAAGACAGGAATTGGAGTTTACAAAACTTACCCCGCACAGGAGGTGAGCTGTCTGTGCGAAAACCGAAGGGACACCCTGAGATCAAGCTCACAATCAAAGGCTTCACAAGGAAACAAAGGTCAAACTGGAAACGGTCTGAGCGCCGGAAATGCAGCAAGAACAGGTGGAGAAAGAAAGACAAACCGGGGCCGATGGAACAAGAAACGGGGGCAGGCGTCAGCGCCCCCTCAGTAATTATCCTGACGGATATAATTCTGACCGCAAGGGAAACTTCCATCTTATCTCTTGGACTTTCATACTGCCCTCGTAGGGACTTTAACTACGCTGATACACGGATGGATGTTTTCAGATATGTCAGGAAACTTAAACTCAGCAAATTCCATCGCCTACAGCCATATAAAAAACCTAAAGTCACAAAACCATCAAGCCCCTCATTATTGACTGCAGGGGAGGGAACTGCATTTCAAGAAATATGGACACTACAACGCGAAAGTATGGACACGACTTTGGGTGTTGAAACTGATGAAATTAGTGGCACTGGGATCAGTACCACTCCATTCAAACCTAAATCCACCTTTTTGCCTATATCTACTCACGGCAACCTGGATGTCTACCATGATCTTATTATAGAAGACTTGAAAAAGTTGTACATTGCTTCCAACAAAAAAGAGGTGGTTATCAATAGACAAAACCAATGCTATCACAACCTGGTCAAAAAATTAAAAGCTGAAGACAAAATTATTGTGAAGCCAGCCGACAAGGGGGGTAACATCGTCCTTTGGAAACGTGAGGAGTACATCAGAGAGGCTGAGCGGCAACTGGGGGATTTGGATTGCTATAAGAAAAGTAATCTTTCCACAATCAAGACAGCATGGAATGACCAGAACTCCAAGTTGATGGCATGGCGAAGCAGTGGATTAATTTCATTTGATGAATTTAAAAACTTGAAAAAAGATCATCCGGTCATCCCTAGGTTCTATCTCCTACCCAAGGTGCACAAGGATGCTTTAATGCCACCTGGGAGGCCGATTATTTCGGCCATAGACGGCTCCACGGAAAATATTTCCCGCTATATTGACTACTTTTTACAGGAATGGGTTAAAAATTTGGACTCTTATGTAAGAGACACCACTGACTTTTTATGCAAATTGGCCTCAGTTGTTTGGGATGATGATTTGTTGCTTATCACCATGGATGTTACCTCTTTGTATACATCAATTCGACACTGTGATGGTATAAAGGCAGTGGAGCATTACCTTAACAAGCGCCCCATAGAGTGTGTGCAACACAATAAGATGATTATTGGCATGTTAAGATTATGTTTGGAACAAAACTTCTTCACTTTAAATATTCAAATATATCAACAAATGAGAGGGGTGGCTATGGGGGCCTGCTTCTCCCCCAGCTTCGCCTGTCTACATATGGGGCTGTGGGAGGAGCGGGTCCTCATGGACCAACACAGAGAGACTATGTGCAATAAGGTAATGCTGTACCTCAGGTACATAGATGACCTGTTCATGATTTGGAGGGGGTCGCCTGAGGAGGCCACTGAATTTGTAAAAGAACTCAACGTAAACAATTTAAACCTACAGTTCACCTCACAGATCCATAAAGAAAGAGTTACCTTCTTAGATGTAGAGGTTTACATCAAGGATAACACACTGCAAACAAAACTACATAGGAAACTGACTGCGGGGAATACATTACTTCATGCCAGCAGCCAACACCCCCAGCATTTAATCCGTAGCATCCCCTACGGGGAGATTCTGAGACTACGGAGAATTTGTAGTTCTGACTTAGAATGTGACCTGGCTCAACAAGCCAGTAAAATCAGATTCCTAAATAGAGGGTACAGCAGCGCATTAATAGGTGGCGCAATTAAGCGCACTAAAAAAACTACAAGGGAGGAATCCCTAATACCTAGAGTCAGACCAAATGCAGAGGTGGCTAACAATGAGCAAATACAATCTAGAGCCATTGTCACTTACAGCAACCAACACTCCCAAATAAGGACAATTTTCACCAAGAACTGGAATCTGGTCAAAGGTGATCCAGTTATAGGGAGCCTGGTACCTGATAAACCCAGTCTTACTTTCTGTAAATCCCCCAGCCTGGCCAGTGCATTAGTCAGTAATACATTAGAACCTACCAAATCCTGGATGGATCACATTACAGGTTTCAAGAAGTGCCAATCATGCAAAGCCTGTCACCATGGGATAAATAAAACGCACGTTTCAAGTCCCTTTTTAGAAAAGCCTCTTGTAATCAATAAGAGACTTACATGCAAGACTGAATATGTAGTCTACGTCTTGCAATGCCCTTGTGGACTCCAATATGTGGGTAGCACCCGTCTACCCGCCCACAAGCACATTTTACAACATCTAAGGGCAATATCGGGAAAAGACCAAGCTTACCCAGTGGCTAGGCACTTCGAATCAGTACATAATAGTGACCCCAGTAGCCTACAGTATTTTCTTGTTGACTCTGTCTTACCTCTGAAAAGAGGTGGGAATAGGGACGCTAAATTGCGTCTATTGGAAACTAGATATATCCTAGAGCTCAACAGTAAGAATCCTGGAGGTTTAAATGCCAGTGAGGACTTGTACACCTGCCTCTAGTCAATGTTAACCTGTTCCTGTTATAACGTAGTCACTGTAAAAAACCTTTTACAATAATTCTGGAATAATGATGAGATACTGACGAGTTCCCCTACAAAGGGTTTCGATTCTTAACCTGACTTCGCAGCCTGTTATAATCTGTAGTATGTTTTTAATGTTAGCACTAGCACTTTTTCACTTAACTATTTTGTTTGATCTGCAGTATCCTTAAAAGGGTAATTATAGGTGCATTATCACATTGGATCTATGAGCTTGTGTTGTATTGAATTATACCCACAGGGGTATTATTTTTATAACAACGTGATCTACATTTGGTTCCTGAAATGAATTTAAATATTATCTTTGGGTTCTTATAACATTAACTATTGTAGTTTTATGTGTATATAGTGTAGATACTTATATGCATATGGTGAAGAGACTTTTATGTGATATAGTGTGTATATATATGAAATTTTTGAGGTGGAGTTGGAAATTTTAATAAGTGTAAATATATGAATTTAATCCTATGCATTTTTTAATTTAGTACATCACTCAATTTGTCTGTTATATGTTCATTATTCGAACCCCTAGGGCACTATGCCCTGTATTTTTTGCTGGATCCGTGTAGTATTTTCTTACTGTTTATTAAGACTATCTGCACAGCTGTATCCATTCAAGCATTTGCACTTTAAAGTCCCTTGTTTGTGTCCATGGCACGCTATGTGATCAAGCCTCATTGTTGGAGGCGAAACGCGTCATGGTGGATTGCAGCCTGAGATTCTGGCACGAATAAAGCACTGATGAAACTGCACTCACGTTGTGGTCTCGCTCCTTTCGTTGTTCTGCGGGGAAGCAGGAGGAAAACAGCGACTTTTGGAATATATATATATATATGGATACTTCGATGCTCTGAAGAGTTGCAGGTAATTATTTATTTAATTTATTCAAGTGAATTGCATCGTGCAAGGAGAAAAGACGCGTTTTGGCGATCCCAGTCGCCTTGTTCATTAAAACGCTAGTGCATTGATACCAACAGTAATTTAAACACACCCAGACTATCATGTGATAGGCTGTAACCTGACTAGTGATGAACATAGTAAACAGACTTTGGATGTCAAACTGGTTCACCACTGGGCACTAGCAATGTATAACACAACGAATTAACATGTTTCAAAAGGCTAATAAATAGAAAGTAAAAAAAAAACATTATCTAACTGTACAAATACATTTTCACGAACCCAATCATGTAATCAATTATTATAAATATTGTTTTTGAAAGATTGTGGGTTAAAGTATTGTTATTCAGCCACTTTCAAACATTGGAAAAAGCCTAATCATCCCCCTGAATCTTCCCACTGCAACTTGAATGACAGTCGCAGGTGTATTAGCCAAACCTGTTTTACAGCCACCATTTTGACATTGCCCTGCCTTTAGTAGACAGCCAGAAAATGAGTAAGTGAATACATATATATAAACAAAACATCCAGCTCCCACAAAGAAAACTTCATGGAAGAAGGTACAGACACTAAGTAGTGCAGGATTCGGCATCAATTTAATTAATCAAGTCGCTCTCAATCCCAGGCACAAGAGACGCATTTCAGTCTACACAGAGGCCTTTGTCAATCTAGTTTGGCGCCAGTAATCAAGCACATTATATAGCCCTTCCCACTGGACCCATAATGGAAATAAAAAACACATTCTCTTATATTCAATCATCATGAAGCCCAAATAATGCATGTGTGTGCGGTGTTTAACTCGAAGTCTGCAGCATCTCAGGTAAAGCATAACGTAAAAGTTATATATGTTTCACAAAATGTACAAATTCAACTGATGGGGAATCCCATTAAAGCAGAAAGCGTAAGTGACAAATAACACATGTGCATCACATTTCGCCACAGTAGGAGTTTAATAGGCTTATAGAATCTGCAGCCAAACTCGGAATCCTGTTTAGCTTATATCAAGTATTTGATTAAAATATACTTAAAAAGCCAAGCTGCCAAACATAGATATTTGTACTTAAATATCAATCGCCTTAGTCCCAGAGCTTGCCCGAGCTGATAAAATGCCAGCTCAATACGACCTCTGACCTCAGCTGCAAATGTTAAAAATGATGCCTGCCTTTCTACTGGTATCTTGGAAGAGACCTTATGGTAACAGTCTCACCTCGGGGTCACATTATCCAACATGGAGTGTATTTCCTAACTCCATGTAAATACTCGAGCCTGTGCACTAAAACCCCTAGGGACTATATATATTTAATGTTACCTTTCATGGAGTAGAAGCAACAGGTTCAAATGGTAGGCAACTCCGAACAATCTACCTTCCCACTGGAATAGCTCTAAGATATATTGAATACCTCAAGTTACCTCATTGCATGATTAGCCATATTCCAGAGCATCTCCAATGAAAGGCCTCATCGTTTCTATGTGCTGTCCCCCATTGGCAACTGCAGAAAAGTAATTGAACCTGCCCACGCCCCCCAGGCTACGTCTGCTCAATCCCTTTATTTCCAATTTTTTAGGTTGTGTATAAAGGCTCTGGGCTGTACAGATCACCATTCTCCTAAACCCATCCAATGATGTCTTCCTCCAGCAACAACTCCTTTCAGTGTTTACTTCTTTTTATATTGATAAGAGTTGTATTTAATTTTGCTAATCCAGCATTCTACCAAGGCATGGCAAGTTGTCAATGGTAATATATTCATATGAACTATTCTTTATGGTCACTTTGGTTAAATGTTAAAGGTTATTAGCAGTATGGTCTATCTTATGCACAAACCTTTCAGTATCCCCATATAATTGGAAAATGATGATTATACGGTGTTCCAAAGGGAAAGGGGGACCACTTAACACTCTTAAGAAATGTTAGGGACAGGGCCCTTAACTTTGGATAAGCATTGTGTAAGCTTGATGTTACCTTTTTGTTTGATAGAGCATTAAATTGGAGTGAGCATTAGTCTTTTCAGGAACTGTTCAGTAATTTTCCATCCCTCCATGCTTCCATCTTACTTTGGGCACCAACACAAATAGAGTCAAGTTCTTGAACACTCTCCCCCGACTTCTAAGTTTGCGTAACTAGATACCCTTGGCACTGCTCCTCGCATCCATGATCATGGTCACCATGAAGGAAGTAGTAGGAACAGAAAGATAACTGAGCTGCAGTAGCCTTACTTACTTTTGAAACAATGACATTTCTCTACTACAGAACCTCAGGAGCCAAGAGGGGGCTATTGAGGGACACATTGTTCACAAGGGACCAGCCCTGTATTTGAGGTGGCCAGAGAGTGCATGGACTTACTTAGCTATGCCTGGCATTGGTGAATGAGTATCCCAGGTTGGTTCTGTGTTACATGCCATCAGGGTCTGGGTGAGTACATGAGTGTTTTTTGCAATCAATTGATGAGTTCTGGTATTTAACTATTTATGACTCCCAAACAGTGTTTGAAGTATTTATTGAAAGCAGGCTGTATTTCCTCAAACTCTCCACCAGCATGTCATATGATTTGCTCATATCCACACACTAAAGTTCCATACCTTTGCACTTTGCATCCCCGCTGACCTAATACACATTCACTTCATTACCCCCTGATCAACACATAATCAACAGTCACTTGGATGTCAGTGTCGGCCCCTTTTCCTCGTGAGCAATCTCTTCAACCCACTCAGTATTTCATTGTGCTGCACTTTCACACAAAGTGTTTGTTGCAAAACAATTGTATAAACAGATGAAAATGGATGAACATGGTCATATAAAGATATCAAGTGTGTACTTGTTCCATGAATAATGAGGACTGGCATGATGCACACACAATCTGACATCCATTCTTCCTATGATCATTGGCCATATTGGAAGGGAACATGGTCACAATGTTTACCACAGCAGTGTCTATGCATGACTGGGAACACCTAGCCAACCCTGGCTCTGTTCCTTCAAGTGGGGCCACTGGAAGCCATAAGCTTAACTAGTATTTACGAGAACCATAAAATAAGGCACCTTTGGATTGGTGTGATGGTAACAAATAAGATTCCACTAATTATGGCATCTGAGACATTTTATTTTTAATGCATTCTGTTGGACCTGGCCCTTTTGGAGGGTCTCCTCCACATTTTTGACTTTTGCTGCTGTACCCTTTTTTGTTGGCATTAGAACTTTGTACACGTTTTCCAGCTAAACATTGGTAAAGTGTGTATGCTAAAATGTGTATGCTCTCTCTCTAAAACATGGTCCAATTAGCATATACCTGAGTGGTAAATTTAATTTGCTTGTAAGTCCGAAGTAAATGGAACTACATGTACTCAGCACCTGTAAATTATATGATTCTAGCAGGCCATCAGCACTCTTTGTGCCACCCACTAAAGTATCCTTTTAACCCCTTGTGTGCTGCGGACAGCCCCGGGCCATCCGGCGTCATGGTGGGCGTGTGCGGAGGACGGCCGGGGGCCGTCCGAACCCCACTTACTCACTAATTCGCCCGCACAGTGGGGGAAATCACGTACCGTGCAAGGGGTTAATAAAGCTCTCAAGCCTGCCACGGCAGCCTGTAGTGCAGTTTTAAACTGTCATTTGCCTAAGCCTTTCTTTTTAATACATATAAGTCACCCCTAGTTTAGTCCCTAAAGACTCATGGGGCAGGGTGCTTTGCAATTAAAAAGTAGGACATGTCTGCCTTAGGTTTACCTGTCCTGGTAGTGAAAAACTCCTAAAGTCATTTTTCTATCATTCCCATTGACTAACACTTAGTTTCCTTATTTCATTTATTAAGTGATAACTTTAAATAACATACCTCTTTCTGCTCCCAATATAAACGCAAAGAAATTGTAATTTAAAATCCTCTTTATTGATAAAGATACATTTTAATCACATTTTGGAATATGCTACTTAAAAAAGGAGGCATGTTCTTGTCCTAACCATTTGTGCCTTCTGCCAGTATCTTGGGTCACATGAATGTGAATGTCTCTGCTGTTGGGGTGTGTGTGCATTCCTTCCAGACAATTAAACAAAAGGTGATTAGGTATGAACAGGATGGGCCATCCAGCCAGGATGGCAAGGGGTGGAGCTGGACCCAGCCCCACTTACATTTCGAAGGGAGTTGCTGCCTGCACATGAAAAAGGAACTTCACACTAGTCCTTTGACACTTTCTTGGAGCCTTGATAGGGGAACCCCACTTCAAAGTCTGCCATCGGATATGAATATTCGATCTCCAGAGCCAATCTTCAGTACCCTCATGGACCTATGGACATTATTGCCTTGCTCCCCAGAGGACAGCCTAGCTCCTCAGAGGACTGCTCTGCTGCTACCAGAGGGCTGCCCTGCTCTATGAGGAGGAAGACTACACCAGCTACCTTATCCCGGGCTACCTGAGTGACTCGAAGGCTGAGTACACTTCAGGGTGGTGTCTATTACTGTTACAACCTCTGCTTAGAATGGGACTAGACTAACAGTGGAGCATGCGCTCTGCAGAGAAAAGGAAATTTAAAGGAGTGGCTTAGCATACACTAAAAAGACTAGACTGTATTCTTAGAAACACAGGGAACTGACTATATCAATACCTGTTATGAGGGGGTAATACAGGGCTGTGCTCTTGCCCCAATCTTGTTTCATTTATATATCAATGACCTGGTAGCCCACCTATGGAGGTAAAAACATAACGCACCGAGTCTGGCTCGATGTCCAAGGACACCAGCCATTCCCATTCTGAGTTGAAAGGTATGCCCCCTATTTTTCTGATAATATCAGTTATGTCCGTTGATGTAAGATGGTTGTTTAGACACCAGATCATTAATACTCTTTTCTACTACCCTTTCAAAGGTTTCTACCTCCTTACTTGCTAGTGCTTTAGGAAGGACCCAAGTTGGCCGTGGGTTCAAGCTGAATTTATTATCATTGGGTCTGGGATCTTTCCCCTCAAAAACATTTTTTAATCTCATTTTCCTTAAAAGGTCATTGTTGTGTATTTCAATGCCAAATGTATTTCGTCTATCAGTAGGGGCATAACCTAGGCCCATTTCTAGCACTAATATTTCAGATTCAGTTAGGATTTTACTTGAGATTTTTATGATTGGAGGCTTATCTTCATTTTCTAATCCCAGTATTTTTAGCTTCTTGTTCTTCTTGTTCTCGTATACTGATTCCTTTGGTTTTCAGCTTGGGACTGAAAGGATCCCCTTCCTCTTCCCCTTCCCCTGTGGTTCTGATTGCATCATCTCTGGTGCTGTCCTAAAAAAGAAAGAGTATTGTCTCTACTGGTTCTCGCTCCAACCTCTCTATTGTCTTTACTGCTTCGGGGATTATCTAAAGTCTCCAATTCAGAATTCAAACTTGAATATGAGGTTTCTGAGAAACTCACTAGTTTTTTACCAGCTCTTCTCTTTGGGTAGGAATTTCTTCTATATTGTTGTGTTTCCTCCTCTACTCTCTCATAATTTTCTTTTTGGAGATATGGATATGCCCTTTCTACACTATAACTACTGATGTCCTTACAAAGTTTATTGGTTTTCTTATCAATTAAATATTCCCTATAGCTTGTCAGATCATCTTGAATTTCATTTAATTAATTTTTTGCTTCGTTTAATGCTATACTTTCTTTTACTTTCTTTTAATTGGGTATCTAAAATATCAATTTATTTTCTCCCTAAATAATAATTTCTTGTACCGTCTCGATAATCAGCAGCATCCAATTGCGACTATAGCGATTGGCTATCAGGGTCCAATGTTCCTTAAATTTCTTATTTTTAACGAATAACCCTGGTTCATTCCTGACTTGTAAGCCAATTGGTATAATCCCTTTCTTACAATATTCGATTAAGAATTCAGAGTATAGTTCAGTACGTATCATTTTCTTTTTAAGGTTCCATAAATAATTAAATTTTTCACTATCATCCTTAGATAGGGTCAAAGTACTTATATTTCTTGAATTGCCTCCTATGATCTTATTAAATTGATCTTCGGAGAATCCGAATGTTGTTAATGTATCAATCCAGATAATCTGTGGTGTATTGATAAATTTAAACACTCACAGATGAAAGAAAATTTTTTCGCTAACCTCTCCAGCTAACAAGCTGTACAGAAGAATATTTAAACCAATCGAGAGGTACCCTACTGTACGTAGGGGATAGGGTAAATCACTATTACAACAAAAGGAAATCCCCTACTTGGAGACACGTATATAGGATCTGCTCAAATATCCATCAACTGTCCAATTTTTATTATCCTAATTGCTGATATATGTACAAGATATGTTAAAAACATTCAAACCATTTAAAAAAGCAGCTTCACTGTATCATTAGTGCAAATATTCTTGAAATTATGAATCACTTTTGCATTTAAACAATGGAATACTATATCTTCAGGGACATAAGATGTTACATTTACCCGAAAGACATTAAAAGTTCACAAAGTACAGGTGCACATAAAAATGAACGGTTACATCCAAATGTACATAAAACACATTATTACATGGAACAAGTGAATATTAAAGAAAGTTGTCAATGTGCCGTTTCGGTGGACAACAATCAATACACCACCTTCTTCAGGACTGTTAATTATTGTCAAGTATCTATAAAATAATCCTAATAAACACAATTACATCTCACATGCACCATGTTTGACATGTTTACAAATATATAGCTCAGCAATCTCCTACATCAATCCCTCGGGGGTACGTTCTCAATCAAAGCAATAAAAACCTACTATGCTCATTAATTATCGTAATATATACATTCATGACTAAAATGAATACCATATTATACTATGTTTTAGGGAGATAAAAATCTAATGCAATTGATCTGGATATAGCCCAATTATTTAACTAAGGGGGTGTTCCTACAGCCCTCCTTTGATCCCCAATAGAAGGGCATAAATTACAGTTTTTCGCTACTCCACCCCTCTCTTGCAGACACTATATGTCATCAGTGTCATGTTCTGCTTTACCACTGTCATTAGCATCGTCGGACCATGTTGGTCCTCCAAAGACCCATGAGACTCCATACTTGTGCTTCATATGATAAACAACCCAAACTTCTCACACCAGACATCATTTCATAGTTGTCAGTTAAGGGGAGTATTGCTTGCCTGTCCTTTGGAACCTAGATTTCAAGGGTCATGTAAATGGTTACATGAACTGAAAGTTATAAGAGATCTGAAAGCCCTATTTATTTTCTGTAGTTTATGCTGATTGCCCACACCTGGAGCATGAGGACAAATTGGAGGCTCTTGCTAGACTAAGGGTGGAACAACCCTGTGATGCCATCATAATCAAATCATGTGTGATATCCCTTATACTAACCTGGTGAATTAATTTTCATTCTCAAAAAAACAGGAGCCTAGGGGGAAACAGAAGCAGGCCGCCCCCACTCAATTATCTCTCATACAACAATGGCCTGCTCCTGAGCAGCTCAACGGCTAAAAAAGGAAGAGTTTACTCTTGTGGTAGAGGGAGTATCTATCTTCTATCCACAGTATTACACACCGTTGTAATTTTTAGTCTGGCAATGTTGCCAAGACGTGTGTATGTATATCAGTACCACCACCACGCTACATATATGTCCTCCCTTCCATACGTGAAAAATTAATTAATTAATTTTCATCTCATCCATATTCTCCTTCTCAAAGACCTTGACTTACTTAACTCCTCCATTTTCAATAACTGAAAACTCATATCTATCCACCACTCACCCAAGTACAAAACTTCTTTAACTCACATACCATCCTACACAGCGTGTTAAAAGCCCATTCCTCTGAATATATGATAACCCATTGGACAACAAGGACAACAAGGATACTAGACTCAACCTTTGTGATATTGATCCTCCTCAGCCATGCTTGCATTCAACGTGTCTCTCGAGTTTCCATGATTGTAACAAATTGGGTATTTACTTGGCAGGTTGTGAGGCCTGTGGATCTAATAGATACATGATTATCCCTTGCTGGGAGCGAAGCACCCCATTGTAGTCTTGACTCTCTCAGTGAAGCGAAGCAGAGCTACTCAGGTGCGGTGGTGTGGGCTAGTAATCACCATTCACTGTCATGCAGTAATAAAACTCAATAAATGATTGTCTAATCAGTGCCTTTTCATTACGAAAAGGGAAAGTGCATTTATTACACAGGCGCTGCTAAATACTAGGCATTAAGTTATAAATATATCCATCAGGCAGACTGAAATACATCCTGCAATTATAATTGACCCCTCAAGGATCATGCGCCCCACAATCGCCATATTCCCTGCCTATGCAAATAGAACATCACAATTAAGGGGTAGTTATTACTTTACATAACACAGGCCTAATGGCTTTGTCAAAGGTCTTCACAACAAAATACAAGGCAAGCCTATTGGCTTTAGCAAAGGTTCCCCATGTGAAAAGACAAATAATCCACATGTTAATAATCCTCATCATTTCACTTTAATCAATAATCGAGTATAGATGCAATCACTAATGGCAATAAAGCTTCTCAGAATTGATCAATAATCACTGTCTGCCTTATATTGTCAATAAAGCATTTGAAAAGATCGGCACATGCCTGTGTCTTTTTTATGCATAAAATGCAGCCACAGAACAAACCCCTAGTGGTCGCTGCTCTCTTGGCTGCAGAGCAAAAGCTCCAGCCTTAGGACATGCTTAAAACAATAGTGAAAGGTCTAGGGGTCATAGTTTCCAAGACCCCAGAAACTTAGGATCAATTTTGAAGCAACTTTTTAGGGTCTCCTGTAATTCCTACAGCCCCTTCAGCACTCCTTAAGATTAGTGGTGGTGCACCTGTCCTTCTTGGACCACCACAAGCAGAAAAATGTATGCAAATGAGGAAGCCCCACATGGCACTAAGGGGCTTTCCCCTGAGGAGCAGTGAACATCCTATAAACTAAATGGCTCTCCCACTGCATTGGGGAGAGTCAAATTCCTTTTTGCCAACCATCCTCATGCCGTGCGCCTCAGTAATTCTTTTTTTTTTACTTTGGTGGTGGGTGCCCAGTAATATCTGGGCACCTGCCATCTCCTTTTCATTGGGACAGTGTGGGGAGTCCAAAACTGTTATGCCCAGCCAGCTCCTTGTTTGCCAGCAAAAGAGAGGCAGCCTGCTTCTTCCCAACCCGCTCCATGCAAGCAGGGTGTTCCTTGCGTGGTTACCACTCTTCTCAGACACAGGTACAGAGAGTAGTGGAGGAGCATGAAGGTGCTCTCTCCTGTTTGATCCCGTTTTAGGGGCTTGGAGAAGGGGTCCGGGGTTATTTCCTCTTCCTTGGGGGGCATGATGGCACTCCCCCCTCCTCTGGCATGAAGGCTCTGGAGATGGAATTCTGGGGCCCTTCTATCTTGGAGGGTGATGTTGCTTTACCCTCTCCTTTCTTGGCAGAGCCCTCAGATGGGTACGGCACCACCCTTTTCATGAACCTTCATGGGAGTTGGGGTCCCCGGCCCTTGAACATCTCTGGGGATGCTGCCCCATGAATGGCCTCTACAAAACTCATTTGTTTAGATTTTCTTCAATTTAAACACCCATCCCTTGCCACTGGCCCACCTCAAGGGTTTTCAAAGTGAATCCCGGTGGAGGTCCACATGCTTGATTTCTCAAAAAGATCACAAAATTAACTTGGCCACATTAGGCCAATTTGAATAATCTTATGCTCATTTTACTCCAGTTGGTAAGCTCTAGTCACTAGGAGAAGTTTCAGCAGGCCTTCTGGCCTAGCATGGGTATACTTTGCAGGGAACCAATTCAAATGGCTCCCTGTGCCAGCCTTTCTCCTTCAGCTCTGTGGCTCTCCTCCTCTAGCTTGGACGCAGAAGTCCAAATCTTTCCCCTGCTTGCCAGTCATTTGGGGGTGTAAGGGAACCAGCTTCACTGATCTTAGAGAGACCCACTGGTCCTGGGGTAAACTGCAGGCAGAGTCCATTGTCCAATCAGGTATCAGGGGGCTTATCCTTTCAGTTTTTCATGGTTCCAAATTCAACAACAGCCACTCCCTTGTGTGAGTTTTTAAATGGGGGTGAAAACTTCTAGAAGCCAAGCACCCCTATCCAATCCTAGGATGGTTCTTCACCCCTGTCCCAATGCTTCTGCACCTCATGCTGCAACAATTCTAGATAGTTCCGTCAAGAAGTCACAATTCAAATTCCTTCTGGGGACCTCAGCTCTGCCCCTAGTTGACATCACTGCCAGACTCTTTCCTACCAACACATCCAAGGGGAGTCCTCTCCTGTGTTGGCTTCAGTTGTCTGGGCTTCCTCCTTTGTTCAGTGGGCCAGGCCTGTCCAACCCTGGAACAGTGTGACTGATAATTAACAGATGTAGATTTATTTTTCCCCACTACTCTATCCTCAAGAGCTGCTTGAAGCACTGTTTATTACTCAGTTTGCGTGGGGAGGCCTTTGTTACCTCTGCTGGGAAGCAGAGTAATTAACTTGGCCCATCAGGGTGACAAAAGGTCTGGTCTCTGATCCTGAGCTGAGCCATAGACATATACAAATTATGGACGGCCCATAAAGAATACATTTAAGATCTTGGGACCCTTGGATTCAAATTGTCGGCACATGTTAAACCCCAATTTGATACCTAACATAACTTTGTAGCCCTTAGGGAAACAAAACTGCATCCAAGAATTCCCCCTATGTGTAAAATACAGTGTCACTACAGACAAAACCGGAAACCCTACTGACTTTTGTCAATGATTGCCCACTAATATTATCAATCCAATCCATGGGCCACATATACACTTGCATAGTCCCCTCTGTGCCAAGATACTTTTGTGCAGGTACTGGGTTGCGCACAAAAGTAGTCTCCCATGCACAGCCTGCACAGTTGTGTAAACATGTGTGCTTATGTGTTCACATGAAACCAGTCAAGTGCCCCTTATCCTAGCAGCATCACAGCCACATGATTTTTAAAGGCAGACACTGGCAATAAATGTGTACAGTCCATGTACCATGTGATCACCATGGGTGAGACAGACGTAGTGAGATTCACCCACCGTAAAAAGTCCAAATCTGAGTACTAAATGGGTGTACCCAATAGCAAAAATTATGAAGTGAGGCATCCATTTCAGTATCATGACACACATTAAATATTTCATTTCATGCCATGCAGATGGCCCCAATTGTTACTAAAATAATTACACACACATGGAAGCCAGTGAAATGAGTATGACTGTTATTGTTTTTCTCTTGAATCTTCAGTTTGCATCTGTTTTCAGGAGAGTATATGTAGATTATTTTATATTATCACAAGTGCTTATGGTTGGTAACGTTATTTCCTGACACTGTGATTGGTTTGCAGAAGGGAGAGAACTTTTTCTAGCATTCTTAATTGCAATTTGCTTTCTATAATCTCACCATTTAGAATTGTTTCTATTACACCTGGGCAAAAAGAAAATAACTGTACTTTTCTGTCTAATACTTACCACTAGTCTCTCCTGGGCGGTGGTATTGCCATTATTTTGAAGAACCATCAGAAGGGACACATTGAGTCTGACATTATACGGTACTGCAAAAGTATGGAATTCTCACTCGCTTTCTCACCTACCTGTTCGTTATCGGGAATCTTAATCTATCGTCTTCCAGGCCAGTGTAGGATGTTTTTAGAATCCCTTATGGATACCGCGGCAACACTTGCAAGTACCGCACCCAACTTCACCATAATAGGTGACCTTAACCTGCATTTAGAGGACCCTTTTAAATCAGAAGCTATCGGCCTTGTTCAAAATCTAATGGCCATACAATAAATACAAAAAGTCACAAGCCCAACACATGATAAGGGCCACATCTTAGAACCGGTCTTTTTGAACAATGTACAGCTCTCAGTAGACAGCCCCATCCCAGTGCCATGGTTGGGCCATTTTTTCATTCCGATTAACTGGAAATCCTCAACACCAATCATAAATATATACAATCTTCTAAGAGCTGGGACCGAGTGTGGGCAACACTTTCACCTGAGGTTTTGTCCACAACCTTAGTGAATTCTAAACCTTTAGGAGATCCTGACCCCAGCGTAGCTTCTGACAACTTTAATCAATGGGTCGATCCTCCTTGGACACCCTTATACCACACAAATGGAGTCAAAAAAAGCCTAAAGAGAAACATCACCATGGTACTCTCCTAAATTATGAGAACTCAAACAAAAATGTAAAAAATCAGAGAGAGCCTGGAGGAAAGAATATAGTACAGAAAACAACAGAATTATAGAGAAGCTTTGAAAATATATCAGACCGAAATAAAGAGAGTGCAAGCAGAATATTATGACGAGAAAATTATATTGTCAACTAATGCTCCTAGGGAAATCTTCCTAATAGCGAAAAACCTTACAAATTCCCCCTCCCCTGAGCCACCTGTAGAATCTGCTCAGCAACATTGTATGGAGCTCGAAGAGTTCTTTAACAATTGTTTTATAGATATTTACAACACTTTCCCTCATGCATCCGGCCCCAATAATGTGGCCCTGGAAGTAGAAACCTCAGGGGGCAGTTCATGTTTAGACAACCTTCCTGCTATAGATTTGGTCAACTTATCCCAACTTTTTTCCAAAGTCAAGTCAGGCTCTCCTCTCGACGCGCCCAATGCACATGCTGCGCAAGGTGGAGGACGCCATACTACCTGTGTTACTGGAAGTATTAAACTCCTCCATATCCTCTGGTCAAGTGCCCAGAGCATGGAAACATGCCCTGATAAGGGCACTACTAAAAAAACTAATCTTAACTCTGAGTTATGGGGCAACTATCGGCCGGTATTGCTTCTCCCCGGGACCAGAAAAATGTTAAAGCAGTATGTAAAAAAAAATATTTCTGAATATCTAGAAGCCCATTAGATACTGCATACTTCCCAGACAGGGTTCCGACCAAATCACAGCACAGAAACACCTTGTTAGCAGTGGTGGAAGAATCACAGAAAATCCTTGACCAGGGAGGCACGGTGGCAATCATCTTGCTTGACCTGAGCACGGCATTTGATACGGTCAATTATAACATCCTTTTTGGCAGACTCAGAATGGTGGGAGTCTCAGGTAAAGTCCTCACTTGGAACAAGTCTTTCTTAAAAGATAGATCATATCAGGTCTTTGAGGGCAACTACACCTCAAGAAAGGGGCCTCTCACATGTGGAGTCCCACAGGGCTCTTCATTGAGCCCCACCCTGTTTAATGTTTATTTAAGACCCCTTGCTGAGTTAGTCCTGCCATATAGGATCCATATAGTAACTTATGCAGATGATACACAGCTAGTTGTGGCTCTAAGACACCCGAAGAAGGTGCCTGCTAACCTAGAATCTTGCCTAGGAATGGTGGCCACTTGGATCGACTAGTCGTGTCTCAAGCTTAATGGAGACAAGATGGAGCTGATGATCCTGGGTACCTAATCCACCACTTCACCCAGACTGAGCTGTCCCAATTGTCATGGTCCGCCGCCTAACCCCAAAGAAAAAGTTAAAAGCCTGGGAGTATGGCTGGATATCTCACTTAAATTTGATCATCAAGCAGTACAATTAGCAGCTTCCTGTCATGGGATCATCAGACCGATGCGACAAATCGTCCCACTGCTTCCAGTAACTGCATGATGATTAGTTAAAATCCTTGCAATAGGAAAAACACATTCATAGCAGTCTAAGTTACAAATACTCATAAATTACAAATAGACATGATAAAAATTCATTAAAACACATATGACATTTCATTTCTGTGCAAGGTTAAAAGTACAATAAACTAACCAGAACATTCTAGTCAAAGTGTTGTCGAAATCTGCTCACAATATCTTAAAGCTTAAAGTTGGTTTGCTCTATCGGTACTATAGTCTGCGTATGAAACTTTAGGCAGAGTTTTGGAATTCTGGCTTGTGCAGCTTAATCTGTCTTTTGATGATAGCCTACTTTGATCGGGTCGTTAATTAGTTGTTAGATTTAACCAGATTTTTGCTATATTCATAAATCGGACTAGCCGGCATGCTAGTTGAGTGTCGTTTCCATCAAAGCTGGCTATTAGTGCTTGCCTGCATGTTCGTCTTCCTTTTTGGTTCCACTGTGGTTTTAATAAAACTCTTCTCTCATTATTTAAAGCAGAACAACTGCAAAGTATACTCAGGACGTCCTCTTTAAAATTGCCACAAGTTCTGCAGTTTATTTTTGTTTCTATACGTTCCCAAGGCAGCGGATGCTGATTTACAGGTAGAATTCCTATCCTCAGTTTTAAGTAGGACTCCTTCACTTTTCTTGAGAACCCTGTTGCCAGATAGGCTTGTGGTTGAGACCTTGTATAACTCTGAATCACAAAGCAACCATGGGCCCTCTTAGTCAGTGTGGCCTTATCCTCCTCCAGAGATAGTAGCTAAACAGTATTCCTAAATCACAGTCTGCCAAGCCTGCACTTAGATCATTGCACTGGCTACCAATAAAGGAACATATAATGTTCAAATCGCTATGCATAGCACACAAAACCCTTTAGCGAACTGGCCCTAAAACCAATCTTCCCCTCATGGCCTTTTACTGCCTCTTAAGATGTCTGCGATCAGCCAACCTGAGTTTGGCAACAGTACCTAAAATCAAAAGAGCACGATCCAGAGCCTGCGTGTTCTCCTACAATGCTGCAAAATTATGGAACGCTCTTCCCATCTATCTCCACTCAACAACCCACCATCTCTTGTTCCGGAAGCAACTAAAAACATGGCTCTCTCAGAATCTTCCTTAAGATTCTTATGTGTCGGCTTGCTGTTGTTAGCGCTGGGATATCTAAGGGTAGTCCTGTGCTTTATCAAATGTTAACTAATAATAATAATAATTTCAGCACAGACAATGTTCCTTTATTTATTAATTAGCATGGTATTGTGTGATGAATGGCAATTTTGCACTTAGGATGACAAAAGAAATAATAAAACAGATGATGGATTGAATGCTGAACAAATCAAACAAATACCCCCAGTCACTGATCTGGATTTAATCCATCATATTTTTGCTCACCAAGCCACCCCAGTTTAGACCCAGCTATATGGAAATGATTCTTGACCCTGCTCCCCATGAGAACAGGCCAGCCCGAACTGCCCGGCCAGGTTACCCCTGGACCAGAAACAAGCATCCTGGGACTGGTTTCAGAGTATCACCCCTCATCTGCCAGGCTAACTGGACATACCCAACCTACTTAGGGTGACAAAAGCATTTTTCTGCACCCATTTTCTTTAGGGACTCCATATCGATTGCATTATTTGTTAATGCCCCGGGGCCCAGCATTTCCATTTTTTTTATTATTATTTGTTTTAAATTAATGGGAGGGGGCCATGTGGCCCTCCTTCACTTGGCTGATTTTGGCCCTGGGGCTGCCCTTTTTTTGTTTTCATAAACATTTCATAAAACAAGGGAGGGGCTGCGGGGCTCCCCTTCCCTGGGCCAATATTGGCCCTGGGGACCCCATCCCCAGGGCCTGCACTTTAAAAAAACACATTATAAAACAAGGGAGGGGGGCCGTGTGGTTCTCCCTCCCAGGACGATTTTGACCCCAGGGACCCAATCCTCTGGGGCTTCGCCGCAATACTGGGTGCCCTGGTGCCATCCAGGGCACCTCAGTTACTGGGGTCCCCTGGGGGAGCCTGAAGGCCCCAGCAGGCCCTGTTGGCTCCCTGCATCCTGTGGGACAAGGCATTTATTTTGGATAGAGGGAGCTGCTAACCTGCAGCTCTTTCTGTCCAAAAACAATTCCGCTATGCTTTTTGCAAGCGAGAGCATTTTTCATGCTCTTGCTTACAAAAAAAGGAGCAGGGTTTGCTATGGCTTGGCAGGAGTTGTGCTCCGACCAAGCCATTGCAAACAGCAGTGCCTCGGGGTTAGGATATTGCAGGAGCCAGTCTTAGGAGTAGCTGTCCCCAGGGCCACCTAAGGATTCAGGAGTAGGACCGTGCTGCCCCCTCCCATCTTCAAATTTGCCCCAGGGATGTAGTGGTCCCCGTGCCTTGAGGGGGCATGCATCCCACCCGTATTCAATTTAAACTTATGCCCCAGGAAGACAGCTCTTCCGGGGGCTGCGGGGGGCGGGGGGGTTGCCCCTCGGATTTGTTAAAATTAAAGACCCAGGGAGTTCGAGGCCCTAAGGGCTGGGGGGTGGTCTATGAAGACCTCACATCAAATTAAAATAAAGCCCTTTAAAATGAAATAAGCCCATGTAGTTGGCAGTCCCTGGGGCAGCGGGGGGCACGCAGCCCTCATATTTTTAAATTAACTCCCCGGGGAGGTGGTGACCCTTGGTGCTGCGGGGGGGTTTATGAAGCCCCCGCATCAAATTCAAATAAAGTCCAGGGTAGGTGGTTGCACCTGAGTCTGGGGGGGTCAAAGAGGCCCCCCTTTAAAATAAAATAAGCCACTGGGAGGTGGTTTGCCCCCCTCCCTTATTAAAACAATGCTCCTGGGACCAGGTGCACCCTGGGTTTGATAATAACCGAAGCGGAGGAGCCACTCTTTCCTTGTTTTTTTCTACATTTTTGGATGAATACTGCTGAAAACTTTAAACAGAAAGTTGTTTTTTTTGCCCTGGCGGCTCCCAGTGGGAGCCTGCCAAGAGGCTAGGAGTCAGGGGGTTTCTACCCGCCCCGCTTTTTTTAAACATTTTTTGTGGGACTCTATTCAACGGTCTCCTAAGTTGTCTGCCTACAATTCCTGGTTGAAGTGTTGGCAGCCAATCGCTTTTCAGTTGGGTTTCAGTAGGCTGTTGGGCTCCCAGATATCTATATTATTTAAACTTAAATATCTCTTAAACTACTGAATGGAGTTACACCAAATTACAAAAAGCACGCTTTCGGGACCAACATCTAGCTTTCTGCCAAATTTGGTGTAAATCTATTCATTGGTTCCGACTGTAGTCGTGTTCAAAAAATGAAAAATCCCGAGACATAACATGGGGAAAATGCATTTTGGAACCCCCCTTTTTTCTTGGCCCCCACTTGACAAATCACCTCAAAACTTTCAACACAGCAGTTGAACCAAAAAGAGGACTTTTTGTGAAAATTTTGTGAAGATTTGTCAAGTGGCGCCAAAGTTATTGCCAAAACAAAAAAACATTTTTCCTATGGAAACTTTAGTCCTAATTATAAATACCTACTGGTGCCCAGCAGTAGGTGATATCCATTTCTTTCTCCCACTGGGGCTTCCAACTCATAACGGGTACTAAATCCGTTCACGAAGGTGAGGCCTTGTGTATTGTGCTGCAAGTTTCCAACATAAATACCTTTCATTTCAATACAGTGTTGTTCATTTACAATGTTTAACACCTTCGCTGCTAAAGAGATTATCCTGCTGTGCTGGGCCCCTATGTAAATGGGTGTGGCCGTGACGGAACCATTCCATCATCAGCACAGCCCAACCGTGACTGATGACGGAATGGTTCCGTCACAAGCATCGAAGGGGTTAAATCTGAATTTGTATGTATGTGTGCATACATCTAGATAGATAGATAGATAGATATGATATTAGCTACTGGCGGTCGTTGGTAGGTAATTATAGGTAGGACCATATTTCATAGTGTATGTATGCATGTCTCTCCTCTCTCTCTCCTCTCTCTCTCTCTCTCTCTATATATATATATATTGGACATGGAGGAGTTCAAGTTCCTAAAAAAAGAATATCCACGAACGCCAGTAATTTATTTCATAGCCAAAATACACAAGAACAAAGAAACACCCCCAGGAAGACCAATCATCGCGGCATGTGATGGACCCCTTGAAAATCTCTCACAGTATATAGACTTTTTTTTACAAGAACATGTGCACCAACTAAAGTCATATGTGAAAGATACAGGGGACTTCCTATCAAAAATAGCCAAGGTCAAATGGGAAACAGGGTATCTCCTAATAACCCTGGATGTTTCCTCATTATACACTTGTATCCGCAACAGGGATGGGGTGAAAGCTATACAATACTTTTTATCCAAAAGATCTATTGAATTCACAATGCACAACAAAATGTTAATGGATATGCTTTTGTTTTGTTTGGAACACAACTTTTTCCTCTTTAACAAGCAAATGTACCGTCAGGTTCAGGGTGTCGCCATGGGGGCCAGCTTCTCCCCCAGTTATGCCTGTCTGTTTATGGGCTGGTGGGAGGAGTTGGTCCTAAAGGAGAAATATCACGACATCTGTACAAATAATATAGTATCTTACCTACGGTACATTGATGATTTGATCATTGTGTGGAAGGGCAGTAAACAGGAGGCGCAGACTTTCATAGATAACATCAATGTTAATGACATCAACTTATGTTTTACATCTGACATAAGTGATAAACAAGTTTCCTTCCTGGATGTCCTAGTTAAAACTGATGAAGGCAAGATAAAGACCACCCTGTACAGAAAACAGACTGCAGGGAACACCCTTTTACACGCGAGTAGCGCACATCCCAGCCATCTAATCCACAGCATCCCCTATGGGGAAATGCTGCGGTTACGTCGAATATGCAGTGATGAAGGGGAGCTCAGGAGGCATCAACAGGAGAGTAAGTGTAGGTTCCTGGCAAGAGGCTACAGTGCCAAGGTAATTGATGCGGCAATGGCCAAATCAAGATTAAAATCGAGAGAGGAACTCCTACAAAACGCAGAATTGTTGACGGTAGATAAGACTAGTAGCACAATAATGTCTGACGAGGCACCTAGACTTATTATGAGCTACAACCGCCAGCATAGGGAGCTGCGAAAAATCATCCAACGCAACTGGCACCTTGTAAAAGAGGATCCGGTTATTGGAGACTCTCTTCCAGAATACCCCTCTATCACTTACAGAAAAGCAACATCGATGGGGGATGTACTAGTAAGATGTAGTCCAGAATATAAGGACAGTACAGGCTTGTCCCTAGCGCGCAAAGGGTTTTATAAGTGCTCCAGCTGTAAAGCATGTTCCTATGGAGTGAATAAAACTTCCTTCCTAACAGCTTTCAGCTCCAAACCACAACACATCAAGTTTCACTTGACATGTAAAAGTGAATATGTGGTATATATACTTGAGTGCACTTGTAATTTAAAATATGTAGGCAGTACTAAGCTTCCAAGCCACAAGAGGATATTACAACACATCAGGGCGATCACTAACAACGACCCTAATTATCCCGTGGCAAGACACTTCCATGAAGTCCATGGTGGAAATCTGAAAGACCTAAGATATTACATCATAGACACAGTCCCCGCGCAGAGAAGAGGAGGGGATAGGGAAGGCATGCTTCGCAGGCTTGAGACACATTACATCCTGTCCTTAGATACTAAGCAGCCCAAAGGTCTCAACATGACGGAAGATCTGTATACATTTTTAGAATGAGTACTGGACAGTATTAGCTTATAAGAAATAGCGCATTCTTGCACATTTTTCACCAGTTTAACATACTAGGATATATAAGTTTGAATTTCCATTGGTTTCGGGTTGTAAATATCTAATGAATTGATTTTGTATTGTAAATAATGAATTTTACATGACGATAAAGACAAATGTATATATATATATATTTTTGATACTCCGAAAGGGATTTTAACGATTTATGCAATTTTAATGAAATCATGAGTGGATTGATCAAACACCATTGTATATAACTTCGGTAATGGTGATCAATTGTGGGAAGCACTCGTATGGACATTTGTATTGAGTTGCATTTATCTATTAGGTTGGAACCCTTGGAGAGTGAAAGACGTATATATGATATTTCCCTGGTATTTGTCTTGTAATAATATAAGAAACAACAAAGTTTTTTTCTGAACTGCTTTTTGGAAAGGTATCTATATGTGTTTATAATAAGTTTTTGAAAAAATATTTTCGTTATGCACATGGGTTATCAGTTTTGTTTATTGCAAAGGAGTTTTTTCCTTTCTATCACATTTTTGAAAAATGTTTTAGCATAAATTCTCTTTAGTTAGATTCACGGTGATGCACTACAGTATTAAGTGAATGGACATTTGAAAAATAGTATATATTATCTTACTGTATTATACAAGAAACACTTTGTAAGAATGAATTTTCATTCTTTTTCAGCAAATGTATTTTACAATTATTTTCTGCATTTTGTATTTTACGTACCACACTATGATAATGATGAAGAAAGACGCAAAATAGTACTTTTTCTATGTCCATTTTTACACACTGGCACTTTAAAAGGAGGTGTATTCCACGACACTGTTGCTATGTGATCAAGGCAGGGATCTGCCGAAACGCGTCGTGGCTGACATGGTTGCACTTTTAAGCTAAATAAAAGAAGAAAGCACGAAAACTGGGTCTACCTCGTCTTTGCTGGTGTGTGGCTGCTGTTCTCTTGTAGAGACGGAGGCGAGCTCTTGCAGTATATATATATATATATATATATATATATATATATTGTTGTTGTTGTTTTCCTGCGAAGGAATTAAGGCTGGTCGAACCCCCCGGGAGCTGATAGAAAGCACAAACACCGAAAGCCGAAGGACGCCGACGCTGGAGTCGGAGGACTCGCGTGGGATCATTTGGCTGATTCGGTGAGTGAAAGACAGCAACTTCACGGGACAGGGCTCATTACAGCTTTCAGACACGGTCAGTTTCACCTTAAGGGAAGAGCACTGCGGTGCGGGAAACACTTCATAGGCTGTCTCTCAAATAAAAATGGCAACAATGTTAACGGACGCGGTACGAGACCGTGAAGCTAATGCGAATGCCTTGTATGACAACATTACTAACAAAAACACAGTGAGTGTGAATGCCAATACAATCAGTGAGGACGTCAATAAAGATGTTAATTTACTACTGAAAAATTTGGAAAAGAAGATGAAATTGGAAACCACCAAATGGTGGGAATACAAATCACTGACCAAATATATAGAGGCTGGTAGAGTTCCTCGCGGATTGCGAATACTTTTAGCCCCAAGCTTTGAAAAACCGAATCCGGCAATGCTACGCGAATGGGGGGAGAGCAATTTACATGCATCCATGAACCTGGTGAAAATTCTCGTGAAGTATGCGGAAATAGATCGTCTTGCATTAATACCGGAGATTGAGGGAAAAGAAGGTGAACTAAGCAAATCCGACAAACAGGATTGGATTATGGCGAAAAAGAAAGAGATTAAAGAACGCCTAAAGAAACACGAGGAAAAAATCCAAACGAGAAAGGTACAAAAGTTTACTCATGATTTGGAGGACTATCGCTTGGGACACATTTATACATTTGCTAAAAAGTATGACAGCATGCGCAAACAAAAAAGTGAGAATTTGAATAAACCCAATATTCTGCGGGTGAATCCAGCAAATGAAGTAAATGAAGGAACAAATACCGACTCTCTCACAAGTGGATCAAGCATTGATGAGGACAGAAATACCAGCGCGACTAATACATTGATTTCAAGCTTAGAAGAGGAGGTCGATTTTTTAGTGGAGGAGCGGATGAAAACGCTAAGGCCTCGGAACAACCCAAAAGGGGCCGGAAAAAGCGTGACACCATCAGAAGGACAAGGCACAGGAAACGCCAGCGGGAAGCCAAAAAGGAAGCAAAATTATTGGCGCAAGAAGTAATGGGGGAAGAAGAAAAAACTATCATAAATCTAACTACCATGACTCTTACTAAGGCGGAGGAACAGCTCCTATCTCTAGGGCTCAACTACTGCCCTAATACCAACTTTAATTATGCCTCAACCCGTGTGGATTTGTTCTGCTACATTAGAAAACTTAAGTTGAAGAAATTCTTTGCGCTCAAACAGGGGTGGGAAGACAGAAGAAATAAAGAATCTAGTGGAGCCTGTTCAAAACTAACTGTGGCGGAAATTCCTGCCCTTTGGGCTTTGCATGAGCTAAGCAATGAGGAGCCCAATACATCCCAGATCCCCACACAGAATAAACTAAAAGAGCTGGATTTACTGCAAAAAGGAGCAGGTGAAAGCCCGTTTAAACTAAAATCGACTTTTATTCCGCTTGTCCAAAAAGATGCAATTGATGTATTCCACGATCGTATGATTGAAGATATAAAACAACTCAATATTAAAGTGAACTTTAAGAAGCGGCAAATGGATCAAAAACAAAGAGAGTTCAACCAACTCATGGACAAAATTAGAAAAAATCCTGGGGTCATCGTCAAAAAGTCAGACAAGGGCAGGAATATCGTTCTGTGGCCTAAAGCAGATTATGAAAAGGAAGTGATGCGCCAACTCATGAATACAGAATGCTATGAAAAGACATCCATGAAGGCATATACTAAATCAAAAGACAATCTTAAAAAGGAACTCCTCAAGTGGAAAAGTGAGGGATTGATTACCTCAGAGGAATACAACTTCATGTACAATGCAAATCCTGAGATACCTTTCATATACCTATTACCCAAAATCCATAAGGGAAAAACGCCTATTCCAGGACGTCCAATCATATAGGCCATCAACAGCATGACAGAACATGTTGGCCAATATATTGATTTCTACCTTCAAGATCTGGTAAGAGCCCTGCCATCTTATATAAAAGACACTGGGGATTTTCTCAGACACATCAATGGTTTCACCTGGTATAACGACTTAACCTTAGTGACTCTGGACATAGAGTCGTTATACACAAGCATTCAACACGACTGTGGCCTACAAGGGGTGGCCCATTTTTTGGACACTAGATTTGCAGATTACCTAATGCACGATAGAATGTTATTGTCACTTACTGCATGATGTCTTAATAACAATTGTTTCTCCTATGGTATGGACATGTATAAACAGAAGCAGGGTGTGGCAATGGGGGCTTGCTTCTCCCCGAGCTACGCGATCTTGCATGTGGGGCTCTGGGAGAAGCAAGTCCTCATGGGCAAGCATAAGGATATTTTTGAACAGAAGGTTATTGTTTGATTACGTTTTATTGATGACGTTTTTATGATTTGGAAGGGTGACAGTAACAGTGCTGAAGAATTTATTGATCAAATCAATGTCAACGAGTGCAACCTACACTTCACATCTCACAGTAGTTCGACTACTGTGGACTTCCTGGATGTACGAGTACAGGTAGTTGATGGGAGATTGAACACTAGCGCATTTAGGAAGCCCACTGCAGGAAATGCAGTATTGCATGCGACTAGCGCTCACCCCAAACATCTGATCGCTAGCATTCCCTTTGGGGAGTTGCTACGATTAAAACGAATATGTAGCACACAGGAAGAATATGAGAAAAGTAAAAATGAAACCTTAAATCGTTTCAGAAGAAGAGGTTACACTGAAAATGTGCTAAGTAAGGCAGTAGACAAAGCCAATGCAAGACCCAGAGAATCCCTGCTTCCAAATAATCATGAGAGTACATTGGAGGAAGGAAATTAGATGGGAACCCCAAGACTAGTGACCACCTATAGTATGCAGGAACGCAAGATCAAGGCAATTTTAACTAAGAATTGGCCCATAATACTAACAGATAATGTCTTAAAATATAGATTACCTGATAAACCAACTGTGACATTTCGAAGATGCAAAACCATGGAAGCACATTTATCTAAATCCATGGGAGAAGGGACCTCGGGTAAAACTTGGTTACCAGAAAAGCAGGGTTTTTTTAAGTGTGCAACCTGCAGAGCGTGTAACTTTGGGGTCAACACTGCGAAATACAGTACCCCATTCAGGGAACAAGAACTTAAAATTAGAGGTAATTTTAATTGCCGCACGGATTATGCTGTGTATGTTCTCACGTGCACTTGTGGGCTCAGGTATGTGGGCAGTACGAAGAAACAAGTGCACGTGAGAATCCTGCAACACATAAGAGCTATTATCAATTGTGATCCGGCTTATCCGGTAGCACAGCATTTTAAATCTGTGCACAATAAGGACATTAACTGCCTAAAGTACTTTGTAATTGATCACGTCCCTATGCCTAGGAAGGGAGGTGACAGGGAAACTCTCTTGCGACAACTAGAGACTAAATATATTCTGAATCTTAACTCTAAGTTTCCCTAGGGCCTCAATAATACAGAGGACTTACACACATTTCTGTAAAGCAATTTGTTTTTTAGTCCTGTATTTTTGTATTTACCTGTTTCTGGACTTGCAGCCTTGTGACTACCACCTTCTCTTTGTATTTACATTTTTACTCTTTTTAGAAATTCTGGAAAAACCAGTGTAAAAGAAAATTAAAAAAGAAAAAAGAGAGGAAAAGACAGTAAAAAATAACAAGTTCTTATATATCCATACAAACTACACGACATGTTCAGCAGGATTGCAGAACTTTGACTGACTTGGATAAAACTGAGGAAATGAGCCACACAAAAATGACTGAGATCATAAGGATAGAAGCCTTACAAGTAGTATGTAGATATCCATTTTTTAGTTCTTTCGGTTCACTTCTTATAGATAATGTGTTTTTGAATATGTTTATTTTGATGGATTATAGATAAGGCATAATAAATCTCACAGTTAGCTATATTTCATACATGTATGAATTTTTAATACTGTATATTTTAGCATCGACTTACTTTTTTTGTATAGCACTCAGCACTTTATTTGATATAGGAATTGAAGTGAGCTCTTTTATAACAACTGGGACCAGTTGTTAGGAATTTAAGATAATTGAATCTAGTAATGTTTTGCACATGGATATATGTATATGGATATTCTTGCACATTTTTGCTTATTTGCACATGAGTAACTGCATTCACGCAGGAGATTTGCACAAAAGGTAGTACCGGGTATAGCACTATACAGAATACAAAATAGTGACGTTTACAGAATGGCATGATTTTGCACATATTTAAAATAGCGTTCATGCTGTTAGAATTCATAATTATTTATAATTATGTGTAATAGATGTGCATATATTTTTCTAGAAATAGTATACATTTTTTATATAGATATATATATTTTTATACAGTTTTTAAGGTGTACATAGTAAATGGTTTTAGATTTCCATTTTAGACGATTTACAATGTAATAACATATGCCAAATTGATTCATTCATGTAAATTTATATAAATTGAGTCCAGGTTTACCGCAAATGCATTCATGCTGTTATGATGTATATAAGCTTGAAGCAACATAGGTTTAAAAAGAAATATATTACATAATGTGCTTTAAAATTAATGAAGTAGCCACTTACCCTATTTTTTTAAAAGTGTGTTTTCACTTTCCATTAATCACGTGGTGTGCCTAGCCAAAAAGTTTAAAAAAAGAGTTTTTAAAGGTTCTCTGTACCAATGTACCGTTATGTGATCAAGGGTAGTTTCTACCCGAAACGCGTCATGCCAGAGAGAAACAGAAGGAGATAATAAACTGACCTTTTGAACTGGGAAAGCTGTGTGGTGGTCCTTGTGTCCTGCATGCCGAGCTTGGAGAAGCAGGAAGGAGTGGAATATATATATATATATATATATATATATATATATATATATATATATATATATATATATATATATATATATATATATATATATATATATATATATATATATATATATATATATATATATATATATTTATTTACTTACTGAAAAAATAAAAGGTTACAGGGACGTTATAGTTAGCTCAGTTAATTATAAATGCTGAATTTCACTGGTTTGGCCCGAGTGAAATCTGAGCCTTACTATAACTTATACCTGTGTAATGCACTGCTTATGGCCTCACATATTACCTTACTCATAACATGGTCAGTGACATTAGTGATGACATCTCAAATGACATCACAGAAGACATCATCCATTGATTGCAAGTTTTTTGTTAAGGTTTCTGCGAATTAATGACATATACTCAGCTACTTCATAAATTGAATTACTATATTTCTGATGAGTGGTACTATTTCCAAAATATGTTATCTGAGTGGTTGTGTAACTGTTTGTATCCATTTGTGAGTGGGTCTGTGAGTAGCTCTATAGCTATGTGAGTGGGTGTTTGAGTGGTTGTATGGTTGAATATATGGGTGTTTGAGTAGCTGTATGGGTGAATAAGTGGGTGTGTGAATGGCTGTTCGGTGGGTCAGTGGGAGTGTAAGTGGTGTAATGGGTCAAAGAGTGACTGTGCAAGTGGCTGTATGTGTGAGTGACTATGTAGGTAAGTTAATGGCTGTTTGAGTGAGTGTTTAGTTAACTGAGTGGGTGTGCAAGTGGCTGTATAAGAGAGTGAGTGTCTGTGTGAGTGGCTGTATGGGTGAGTGAGTGGTTGTGAGTGCTTGCATGGGTGTGTTAATAGGTATGTAAATGGGTGTGTGAGTGGGAGCATGAGTGGTTGTATGGGTGAGTGAGTGGCTCTGTTGAGATGATTAATGGATGAGTGAGTGGGGGTATGAGTGGCTGTATGGGTGAATAAGTGGGTGTATGAGTAGCTGTATGGGTGAGTGAGTGAGTGAGGGTGTGAACAACTGTATGTGTGAGTGAATGGCGGTGTGAGTAGGTGCATGGGTGAGTGGCTGCATGGCTGAGTGAATGGGTGTGAGTGGCTCGAGAGATGAGTGAGTGGGTGTGTGAGCTGTTGTATGGGTATGTGAGTGGGTGTATGAGTGTTTGTGTGGGTATGAGAGTGGATTGGTGAGTGGTTCGATGGATGATGTCATCAGTGTTTTCATCAGTGATGCCATTTTAGATGTCATCAGTGATGTCACTGACCATGTCATGAGTGATGTAATATGTGAGGTCATAAGCAGTGCAATGTGGAGGCTAAGCTATAGTTAGCTTAGGTAACTATAACTGCTGAATTTCACTGGTTTTGTATAAATGAAATCTGAACCCAACTATAACGTCCCTGAAACCATTGTTTTTTTAATTGAATTTCTAAGTTGTTTTTTTTTAATTCTGTTTCCTAACTATAACATCCCTGTAGCCTTTGTTTTTTCTGTGAATGTCTATGGTTTGTTACTGTTATTTTCCAGCTTTAACTTCCCTGTAACCTTTAGGTTTCATTTTGTGAATTTCTAAGGTATTTAAAATGTTATTTCCTCACTGTACCCTGTAACCTTTGAGAGAGTGTGTGTGAATGGCTGTATGGGTCCGCAAGTGGCTGTGCAAGTGGCTGTATATGTCAGGTGGTGTGTGAGTGCCTGTAGGGTTTGTGACTGGGTGTGTGAGTGGCAGTATGGTCTGTGAATGGTTGTGTAAGTGTCTGTATGGCTGTATGAGTGGGTGTGTGAGTAGTTTTGAGGGTGTGTGAGTGTATTTGTGAGCCAGTGATCGGTGTGTAAGTGGCTATATGGATCTGTGAGCAGGTGTGTGAGTAGATGTGTAGGTGTGTGAGTTGTTTTGTGAGTACCTGTGTGGGTTTGTAAGTGACTTTGTGAGTGTCTGTATGGGTCTGTGAGTGGGTGTGTGAGTAGCTGTATGGGTCAATGAGTGGGTGTGCGAGTGGTTATGTGGGGTTGTTAGTGGGTGTGTAAGTGGCTATATGGGTCTGTGAGTGTCTGTGTTGGTGTGTGATTGGTTCTCTGGGTCTCTGAGTGGATGTATCAGTGACTATATGTCTCAGTCAGTGGCCGTATGGGTCTGTGAGTGACTGTGTAGGTTGAGTGGTTATGTTGTTCTGTGAGTGTATGTGAAAGTAGGTAAATCGGTGTGTGAGTGGGTGTCTGAGTATCTCTGTAGGTGTATCAGTAGCTGTGTGGGTGAATGGGCCAGAAATGACCTTCACCTGCCCCTTTATCCAACAAGAGTCCACAGTTTTTTTTGTTGTTTGTTTGTTTTTTCGGTCATCGGAAAACATGGCGGCCGCTGGTTAGGGCGGTGCGCACGTCTATAGCAGACCTCTCCTCTACCCTGGAGTAGCAAGCGGCGTTTCACCGGCATTTCTGCATGTTCTCTGCACCGGGCTTTAAAACCGTGAAAATCTTGGCAGCTTACCGTAGGTAAAAGTTTATTCCCGGAGAACCCCTGCTTTTTTTTTCCCCAGTCGCATCTGTAATTCGGCACCCCGAAGCGGCGTGTGGGAGACGGCTCACTTCCGCCAGGATCAGACCAGCGCCGATGTGTGTGAGCCCGAGCCTGACACCACCCCGCCTCTCTCCTGCGGTGGAGGAAAGCCGCTGTGGAGCTTCAACTGGGCCACAGGGCGGCAGCGCACAGACTCCTTAGAGGGAGTATTCGCGTTTGCAGAGGAGAGAGCGAGCCAGAGATTGTGCCAGGAGCATTAAAAGAGAAGGAGCAGAGGACCACAGCAACGGCAGCCCGCGGATCTCTCCCAACGCCAGGGGACAATACTTCTGAAAGCAAGGAGAGGGCGCAGGGAGGGGGCAAAACCCTGAATTGTCCCAAAACAGCTTGCAGTACTATTGGCAGGCGTGGGAGAAAAGGCAAAAGACGAGGGAAAAGCACCAAAGGAGACATATCTGCTATAACCTTAAAGCGTACACCTGAGCGTACACCTGAGCGCGGTCCTGAGCACGAACTAGGCTCGAAGGTGGGAGGTGAGCCAGAGAGTGAGGAAGGGCCTGAGGCTGTGGATTCCGTGGGTAAAATTCAAGGGTCCAACATAAGAGAGGGCTCTGCCAACCTTACAACAAACACCAGCGCCAGCTCAGGAACCCAGTTAAGGGGGAAAAGAAAATCCAAAGGGGCATACAGGAGTGCGACACGGATTACGCCATCATTGCGTTCTTATTTTAAAGTGTTGCCCCAAGTCATTGACATTCAGCATAACATAGAGGTGGTCGGTGGCAATCGTGAAAGGAACATAAGTGCCACTAACACTAACACGCAGGAGGGAGAGTCCCCCGCCTCAGCCAGCACTGATGTGGCGCTCAAGTCAGTGACAGCAGTAGATCCTGGGGCACCCATCTCTGTCGGTCCCACCATTGGCATAAAAAGTGGGAGCAATTCGGTGGAGGCACTTCTAACTGCTATGAGGGAAGAGATTAAAAGTGGCTTTGCTGAATCTAAGATGAGTCAAACCGAGATTAGGGCGGCATGTGAGACCCTGGAAAAAAAAGTGGATGGCCTCTTTGAGAGAACAGAGAGCCTGGAAGGGTCAGTGGAGGAGTTAAAAGCCAGTTTGGAGTCTGCAGAGACCAAAATCCAAGGCCTTCGGGGAGAAGGGGACGCAATGAAGGACAGGGTCGAGTCCTTGGAAAATTACTCACAAAGGAATAACCTTAGACTCTTAAAGATCCCAGAGGGGAAAGAGGGGGGTGACATCAAGGCATATGTGGTTTCATTACTGAAGAATGCCCTCAACCTGGAAGAAGCAATGAAGGATCTGGAGAAAGACATTCAGAGGATCCACAGAGACCCTTTCCACCTTAACCCAGGGAGAGTGAAGCCGAGGAAGATCTTGGTGAACTTTCTCACTTATGCTATTAAAAAAAAAAAAGTTAATCTCGCACTAAAAGCAAAGTCGCTAAAGGCCCCTGATTTTTCCTTTGAAGTCCGCTCAGACCTGTCAAAAGCTACACTATACAGACAGTGGGATCTGGGCTAGAAAATTGAGAATTTTAGGGCCTTAGGGGCTACTGTATAGATGAAATTCCCTGCCTTCTTAAGGGTAATGTATAACAACAAAATGCACAACATCTGCTCCCCTTTAGAGGCTGACGAGTTGCTAGCATCCATCAGCGACCACTCAAGGCGGGGTCACTAAGGTCCTTCTACTCCTAGATTAAACACCCATACAGAGGGCTTGGAAAAGGTCATAATTTAATGTAAAAAAGAGAGCAGTGTACTTTAGTAAAAAAAAAAAAAAAAAGATGACAGGAAACTTAAATGAAAAATAAACAAAAATTGATGAAAAAAAGAATATAAAACAACATATTAATAAAATAACTTGTTTATGCTTATACTTTGGCTATATGCGGTCTTGAATTCTGTGACAAATTAGGAAGGTGGTGGGGCACCCCATCCTTCTAAACGAACACCTGCTTAACAAATATTCAATCAAACGGCCTGTGTATAGCCGTATCATAATTAGATATAGGGTTGGCAGGGCAAGAGGAGAGGGTCTGTTCACAGACGGAAAGCTGGCTATCCATCTGGTCAGCGTAAGTAGGGGGGATTTCCAAAGGGGGGGGGGGGAGCTAAATAGTCCTTGTATGCCGGTCCTCATTTCTAACGTTCCGATCCTTAACTGCTTTAAGCGCCCCATGAATAGGGCAAGCCAGGGTAATAAATGGCACATTGAGTACATAGGAGAGGATGCTTCTACAGGTGGGTGGGAAAACGAAGAGGAAAAAGGGAATGATGAGGTTGCAGTTCCTATCCTGGAATGTCAATGGCCTGCGTGTGAGGACTAGGAGACATAGAATTTTACAGTATCTGAGAGACTCCCCCGCGCAGGTCATCAGTATCCAGGAGACACACCTAATTAAAACTGAGGTCAATGATATGTTGAAGAAACTGAAGTGGGTAGACAGTTATTTATGTACGGATAATAACTCTAACACACAGGGAATTCTTATTATATTCAAAAAGCAGGCTAAAGTTCAAATCATGGATTATAAGGAGGACCACAGCGGTAGATGGCTTCTTTTAAATATTCGATTAGACGGCTGTCCTAACACTTTAATAGGGTACTATGGCCCGAACTGTGACGACCCCTCATACCTGAATAAGATCGAGAACCATTTGATTTCTTCCCCAGACCCGGTAATATGGGTGGGAGATTTCAACATTGTTTTAAATCCAAAGTTGGATAAGTCACCTAATTCCCGAGCAATGAAGCACTCAAAATCCAGTCAAACCCTATTAGCAATAATGTATACTCTGGGTCTAGCGGATCTTTGGAGGGAGAGAGCGGGGAATGCTCTAGGAGTCTCTTTTCACAACTACAAATACAAACACAGATCAAGAATTGACTACGCCCTCTTCAGTTATTGTCTCAAAGACGCATTGAAGGAGTTAGTCTATATCCCCTTGCACATGTCTGATCATTCAGCTATCCTTTTCACTTTAAATCTTTTTAAGCGGTCTAAACACCCTTCCTGGGCTTTTGACCGAACGATCCTGCTGGAGGAAGAGGAGACAGGTATTCTTATGGCAAAGTCAGCCTCTTTTTAGAAATTGATGTGAATTCGGCCAAGACAGTGATTGTGTGGGAAGCTTTGAAAGCCTACTTAAGAGGGTGCATAACCAACCGCGCCTCTTATAGAGCGAAGGTTTATAGAGAAGCGATCTCAAATATAGAAAGGGAATTGACTCTCTTGGATTGGGGGAGTGACTTCGTCACTGGATCTTCAGTCAACCAAGAGAGGCGGGCGGAATTAAAACTAAATTTGGAAAACTTACTTCAAGAAAGGGTGGCTAAGAAGTGGGAGGCAAGTAAGCTTTCACACTTCGAGTATGGTGAAGTAGCAGGCAAGATTCTGACATGCAAAGTTAAATCAGACCAAACCAAAAATTACATCAGGGAAATAAAAGTGGGAGGGGAGATTACAACTAGGACCTCAAACCCAGGAATTGGAAGTGCTTTTCAGGAATTTTTCCGGAATATCTACAAGGAGGAGATTATAGAAAACCAAACGGCCAGGGATTTGTGGCTAGATACAGTTAGACTGCCTACTCTCACAGTAATGCAGAGCAATGGTTTGGATGAGGCAATAACCGAGGCAGAAGTCAACACGGTTATCAGTAAATTGAAGCGGGGAAGGCTGCAGGGCCAGATGGCCTGCCCGGGAGCTTTACCGAGTACTGGGCCCTGCTACTAGTCTAATCTTGACTGCCCTTTTTAATGACATCTTTGCAAACGGGGGGGCACCTCCTGAGACGTGGAATGAAGCAACTATTGTCTTGATCCCCAAACCTGGTAAGGACCCGACTGATTGCGGATCCTATCGGCCTATCTCTCTCCTAAACAATGATTACAAGATCTTCGCTGCAATTTTGTCGGCACGGCTTGGGAGAGAGATAGGGTCAATCATCCATCAAGACCAGAAGAGATTCATAAGAGGGCGCCACTTGGCTAAACTTACGCAGGATCTGGTAGGTGCAATAGATATCGCTTCAGCTTTTGGTCTCCCCCTGGCTACCTTGACCTTGGATGCTACCAAAGCATTTGATAGGGTCAACTCGCCCTATCTGGCTGCAGTGATGAGGAAATTTCAGTTTGGAAATAAGTTTTGTCGAGCTACCAACCTTCTATATCGGGACCCTAGAGCCAGACTGCTGGTCAATGGTGCCCTCACTGAACCCTTCCAAATTATGAGAGGTACGAGGCAGGGCTGCCTGCTTTCCCCGCTCCTATTCAATCTATATATTGCACCCTTCGTGCAAACATTGAGAGAAGATTAAAACATCCCCCATTTGAATTCGGAGGTTGGGAAAAGCGGGTAGGACTCTATGCGGATGATATCCTGGTCTATGCAACTGATCCAGTTCGAGCCTTTCCTGTAATAGTAAAAAGGGCGGAGGAATTTGGGCATATCTCGGGGTATGAAATCAATGTGGGAAAAACCGAGATCATGACCTGGAACATTGACAACCCACAGCTTGTAGCGACTCCATCCATGCGCTACCTGGGAATTAAGATCACTCAGGACATCAATACCCTGGCACAGACTAACTTTGACAGGGTTTGTAGAGAATGTAGGGCACTGTTAAAATCTTGGTCGTTCCTCCCTTTGACTATTCTCTGGAGAATAAGCCTGGTGAAAATGGTCATTCTTCCCAAGTTTACATTTCTTTTCAACTCCATCCCAGTAGCCTTCGACTCAAAACAACTGTATAAATGTCAGCAGGAAATCAATTCCTTTATTTGGTGCTACAAGTCAACTAGGCTGGCATGGAAGAAATTAAGGAGGAGGAGGGAAAAAGGGAGGACTCGCACTGCCGGATCAAGAATATTATGCTTGGGCATTCCTGTTGTCTCATTCAAGGATGCTGTTGAAAACTCCATCAGGCTCCACAAAAGGGATCATGTTTAAGGCTATGTTAACTGGGGCGAAATTGCCGCTTGACGGATTTTTATTCAAATTCGGAGATCAGAGATACTTCAAGAAGGTGAGGTTGAAGACTTTACAATCCTTGGCGAAGGCTTGGGCACAAATACAAAGAAGAGTAGGGTTAGCTTACTATTCAGCTCTTGCCCCAATCTGGGACTTCCCAGGGCTTCCGATGTGCTTAAAGGATAGGCTCGCAGTCCCCATAAAGGAGGCAGGAATCCTAACATGGGGGGAGTTGCTCGTAGAAGGATCACTGGTTAATTGGGAGGATTTATACGGGAGGGTTGGTCCAGCCTTATCCAAATTCAAATATATACAACTTGTCAGCTGGTGCTGATTAGGAAAAAGGCCCCAGTTGGAAGGAGTAGCTTTTTGGAACAACAACTGGTAGAGAGGTAAGTGGGGGGTGAAGAGGTAGCCTTTTGGTACTGGACTATTTTAGAGGAGGTAGACGAGGAGCTCACTCTCCCGGACGAACTGTGGAGAGAGGTCCTGGGTGTCCAGTGTGAGGAGATATGGACAAGATCGTTCACTCTCTTGTTTAAAACAGTTAAGCCTGCTTGGTTGAGGCGCAACCATTTGTTTACGTTACATCGCGCATACCTTTCCCCCCTTAGGTTATCCAAATTTCAATCATGGAAGTGTTGTAACAAGTGTCTCCACCCTGCAGCCTCCGACATTCACATGTTTCTGGATTGTCCCCTCATCAAAGTCTTCTGGGACGAAGTAAAGGGCACTTTGGATTCGATCCTTAAAACATCAATACTATTCACCCTGTCCCTTATAATATTTGGCTTGGATGAAAGCATCTCCGGGCCTGCAAGGTCCTTCTTGTTCTATGCAATTCTCCTCGCGAGATGGCAGATCTGCAAATTTTGGGTTAAGTCGAACGCACAATCACATGCAGGTTGGCTAATGTCTCTGTATGAAACCTCAAAGGTGGATTTGGCCAGGTCCTGTAGCAAGCGAAACCTCACCTTTTGGAACTTGTTGGTCCAGTGGAGTTAGATAGTTAGATCGATCGTCGGGTCCACAGGGGTTTTTTTTTTTCCCCGGGTCCAATGATTAAGCTGATATACTCCTCCAACCTGTTTGTGGCTTCGCCCAACAAAGAGAACAAACTGGGTCCAACAGGCTGAAAGACGCCTTGATGGAGTAAAGATTCCTGAAAGCTTCTCCCGCCAATCTGGTACTGTTATTTTGGCTTGGGAGAGGATCTTGTTTTTTGCCCTGTGTCAAGTGTTACTCAAGGTGGATGGCGCTTTCTATGGAATGAGAGTTCGGCAAATGAGGACAAAAAAAAAAAAAGAGTCCACAGTTTTTGCACAAAATGTCTACCCAATTGGCATACTTTGTATTGGTGAATTAGTAAGTGCTACCTCATTGGATAAATGTCTAGTGCATAATCTATATTACAGCCGTGTGAAGGACCACAAGGTAATGTCTTCAGTGAACTTGTGTCTGTGTAATTTCAGCAATATGATTGTTCCTCAAGTGTTTTCATCCCCAAGTCAGTGATAACATGAATCCCGGTCCAGGCAAAAAGGACGAGACCACAAAGAAGTTAATCTCCACCAAACAAGTGTAATTCTCTTTAACTATGTGAAGTAAGCACCTCTTTGTTTGGTGAAGATGTTCTCGTATTTCTCTGCATCAAGGAAAGTTGTCCACTACTGTGGGAAAAGGCGGGAAGACCTTTGCATACTACTAAGGAAAAGGGTGCAAGGCCAAACAGCCATCTTTGTATATGAGTTTGGGTATTTGCATACTCAGGGTTATTAAAAGGGAAAACCATAGCCACTGCTCTCACCAGGAGGTGACAAGGAACCACATTTTTTCCAAGCAGAGTCCACAGTTTACCCGAAAATGTCCACCCAACATGAGTACTTTCTACTGGTTAATTAATCAGTGCTACTTCATGGTGTAAATGTCTAGTGCACAATCTGCACCACAGCTGTGTGAAGGACCACAAGGTAATGTCTCCAGTGACCTTGTGTGGATGTAATTTCGGCAATGTGATTGTTCCTCAAGCGTCTTCATCCACAAATCAGTGATAACATGAATCATGGTCTAGAGAAAAGGACAAGACTACAAAGAGGTGAATCTCTACCAAACAAGGTATATCCTCTCAACTATGTTAACACCTTAGATGCGTGCAAATATCCCTCCCCAGTGCTGCACTGTCCATTGGAACTAGTGCTGAATGGACGTCCAATGGACGTGCGCAGCACTGGGGAGGTAGTGCTGCCGTCGGCCAACGCCCCGACGAAGCACTTAAGAGGTTAAGTAAGTGCTTCTTTGTTTGGAGGAGATGTTCTTGTGTTCCTCTGCATCAAGAATGCATCACCAAAAAAGCCAGTAAAATATGCTTGGGCCTTTTGGTAAGCTATCCATCATCTTGGGAAAAGGCAAGAAGACCTTTGTATATAACTAAGGATAAGGACTTGGCGCCAAACAGCTGGACCTGGCGGATGATTTGGGACATTTCCATACTCAGAGTAATTAAAAGGGAGAATCATGGACTCAGCTCTCACCAGGCGATGACAAGGAAGAAATCACTTGTCACAGTCACCCCATAATAGATTGTGCTCCAATAGGTCAACAATACATTCACCTCCTTTAAGGTTTGTATGGGGAGGGGGCTGTGTGAACCCCCTCCATGGGACAACTTCAGCCCCAAGGACCCCATCCCCCGGGGCCCGGTCTTTTGAAGCTAGGTGCACTGGAGCCAACCAAGGGCACTCAGTGTGCAGTATTGGGGACGATGGGGGAACCTCAATCCCCCCGCAGTCCCTGCCAGCTCCCCACCTGCAACAGGAGCCAACACTGCTCCTACATGGAGGGAATAGCAAAAATTGCTTCTCCCTACATGTGGGTGCATTGTTTTCATCTGTTTTCCAGCCAGCAAAACAGATGAAAAGTTCACTCCTAGCGGTTGGGAGAAGTTTCCCTTCTCCTGTCTGCTGGGAGTGGAGTTACAGTTTGCTCTTGCTTGGTGGGAGATGTTAAAGCTTCTGCCAAGTGAAAGCATGCTGCTATCTCCTGAGGGTGAGCACCTTGGGAGATATGGAGCTGGCCCTGGGGGGGTGGTGGTCCCCAAGGCCGGTAATGGCTCCAGGAGAGGGGGCCGTGCTACCCTCATCCTCTTTATTTTGAAGGGCCTGCTCGAGGAGGTGGTTGCCCGGGGACTGAATATCGCCCAGGAGGGGGCAGCACAGCCCCTCCCCTTTATTTTGTGTTTCTAGCCCCAGGGAGGTGTGGTCCCTGGTGCCCTACTGGGCCATGGAGGGGGGGTCCGGGTGGGCCCCTTCTAATTTACCATTGAAGCCCCTGGGAGATGGTGGTTCCTGGAGCTCCTAAGAGCCCTATGAGGGGGGTCCGTGTGGCTCCCCTCCAATACAATAATTAAGCCATGGGAGGTGGTGGTAGCCTGGGCTCTTTATAACCTCAGGAGGGGGTTCCATGTGGACCCACTCCCATACAAATTTCAAGACCCAGGGAGAAGTGGTCCCCGGGGCTCTTAGGCGCAACACATTTCTTAAAAAAGCAATGTCCCTGGGACCTGGCCCACCCCTGGCCTGAAATATAAACAAGCATGGGAAACTTCTTCACAGATGTATACCAAATCACAAAAAGGTCTCTTTCTGGACCAAGAGCTAGCTTTCTGCTGGGTGTGTGAGTGTCTGAGTGGGTCTGAGATTGGGTGCATGAGTGTCTGAATCGGTCTGTGAGTGACCCTGAGTGGGTCTGTGAGTGGGTGCATGAGTGTCTGAGTGAGTCTGTGAGTGGGTTCATGATTGTCTGAGCGGGTTTGTGAGTGGGTGAGTGAGTGTCTGGGTGGGTCTGTGAGTAGGTCTGTGAGTGGGTGTCTGATTTTATCTGTGAGATGGCATGAATGCATTATTATTTTTTTTACAAGGCGGGCTGCGCTGAGCGTCGCAACAAATTCCTGAATGTTAGACTTGGGGAAAAGAAGCCATTTTTTGACTTATTTTACACATAAGGAGTCTCTGAAATACCACTATATTGCATCCATGGGGCCATGGTTCCTCTAACCTGACCCCTTATACCACTTTTCGTCTTTAGTCCAGTAGGGCCCTGGGGACCATGTCCTGTTACTTAAGATGGTGGCCGCAACTTTCTACTCAGGTTTCTGACAGCCAATCACAGCATTCCTGTTGGTGTGTGCATTTATGATTCATAGCGAAATAGTTGTGAATTATTCGAGCAGCTAGATGTACAAATTTGGATTTTCTTTAATATCTCCAAAACCACTCAGCGGATTTATCCCAAATAACAAAAAAGAGTGCTTTCTGGACTATGAGCTCCTTTTTTGACAAATTTGGTGTAATTCCATCCTGCAGTTCGGGCTGTAGTCCTGTCTAAAATCTCTATAGGAATCACCATGGGAAACACACTTTTTTTGACCCCCCATTTTCTCAGCCCCCCTTCCCATTTCACCCTGAAACTTCCCATGCACAACTAAAATCAGCAGTGTACTTTTTATGGAAAATGTTGTGATAATTCATCAAACGGCGCCAAAGTTATAGGGAAAAAAAAAGATTTTCCTATGGAAACTAGGTTCTAACTATGCTACCTACTGGGCTGGCAACCACCAGAAGGTTATATAAATATATATATATATTTAGATGTATATATGTATATGTTTTTTTTAAACTATTTAAGCATATATACATAATAGTCCCTCAATCAGTTTTATCTGTGACCCAATGTGCACCCCCAAATATTTATAGAGATGCCACTGTTTTAGTGTGATGATACAAAATAATGGGGCGCTGTGCAGAATGTTGAGCTTGGCCCCCTGTAGTCCTTCAGATCTCACAGATACTCAATGGCCTTGCACTGAATTTTGGGGACCGCCTAAATAGTTGGGGGTGAAGCGTTGCCACCTGTACAGCCCAAGATGCAATGTCCTGAATTATAAACAGCTCGCTCTGGTGTATCCAGTTACATCACAGTATTGTTTCCTGAAAGTTTAGTAACGCTAAGTGGACACAAAAACACCTCCGCGCAGCGCACCTAAAAATATAACTATTCGCCTATGCCAAGTGGGTGTCTCACCTGCATTCATCAACAGGCAGACCATAAAAGTACAAGACCACTTTCTGTTGCCATAATTACGCAGTGTTTAGGAATAAATTGCTGCTCACCTGATGCTGAGACAATCTGTCCCCTGCTCCGCAGCAGCCACTCGAACTGACAGCGGGGGAGAGCCAGCTGGAAAGAGAGCAGGGCTGGCAAATCAGGGAGCACCGCGCGTAAACCAATCAGGAGCCTAAGCCGCCAAAGGAGCCCAGGCGATCCGCGGGAGGCAGGCAGGGGGGGAAGAGGGCAATGGCACGCGCGAGCGGGGAAAGGCTGAGGAGATCAAAAGGGAGCGCGCAGGAAAATCCCACAGCTGATTGCCTCTGATGGGCACCTATTCCGTGAGAAGAGCCAGCCAAAGGAGCCCGGTGCGTCTATGGATATGTGCTTATGGTAGACCAGGGAGCAGAAGGATAAAGTAATTGTTTTCTTTTTATATATATCACTTTTATTGTCCTTGTCGTCTTTTCCCTTTTTCAATAAGCACAAATCTCCAGAGCAGAAAAGTGTTACTTTTACCGCAGGCGGCATGGGATTCCCCAACGCTGTCATCTCCTCCGCGCATCACCAGGCGTCAGAGGACCGCGCGCTCATCTGTTGCACAAAAGCAAAGAAGAAGAACTGTCTGGGGTGGAAGTGAATTAAATTTTAAAAAAGCATCAACCCGGAGGTGTGGAAGATGGAGACACTGCTGCAGATGCAAAAGGGGGAGCGAGGCAAGCTACACCTTACCCTGCAGGGATCTTTTTAATTTGCGACGGGAATAACAAGGTACTCCGCTCAGGGGAAATAAAATATGCTAGCACAGACCGGAAACAGAAACGGGATGTTGAACAGGCACACGGCGATGCATGCAGATTATGCCAAGTAAGTTCCGGCCGTTTTAGTATCCTCGTCTATATGTGTTTAGGATGCTGAGTTTGAGGTGATTATTTTTTTCTCGCAGAATGTGTTTAAAACTTTCTTTTATTTAGTTAAAACTAAACCTTGACGTCATATGAGTAGGTTTTTTTTGCAAACGACGACACCATTTAGCAATTGCATCTCTCCCTCTTTCACTTGATAAAATGCGTCTTTTATTGCCAGTAATAGGAGTGTTGGTATTGCAAAAACTCAAGTGCTAAAAGCGTCTCTCGCTACTGCTGGCGAAGTCTGACACCTGGAGGACGCCTGGGTGAAATGGAAAAATATTTTCCAGGATGACACTTTATTTATAAATATATGTTTTTTAACAATTGACCAAACGATGGGGACCTGTGAAACGCCGTAGATATGATGCCGGGGATTAGCAAAAGTAGATAAAACCACAGAGCTTAATCCTGTCATTGCCGTTTTTTCCCGATGAACTTAAAGTGAGTGTATTTGTCCAAAGGCTGTATGTTTCTAAATGCGTTTGCTGTCGATAACACCAAAGCACGACGAGGAATTAAATCGATGTAACCTTTTTGGAAAGCAGATGGGGAAACAGGTGGCGTGTGCCAAGGTGCACTGATACAGTATAGCAAGAGCGATATGTCACGCAGAGGAGATATTGAACTATTTGATGCGCTCTAAGAAATGCAATTGATGTTTTTCGTATTGTTATCTGCATGGTGAATCATTTAAAAGGCTACTGAGCTGCTCGTTATCGTGATTTATTGTGGGCTGCAGATTAGGTGTGTTTTAAAGAACATTAAGTGTAGCGCCTTAAGTCCATTTAGAGAACTAGTTTGACATAAACATTGGACTTAAAAGGTTATCAACTGCACGGAGATGCGGCAACATTTCAGCCCTGCCACAAGAGGGCGTAGCACACTCGCCTCTGGGGTGAGAATGAGGGGTGACAACGTGTTTTACTTCCCTGTCCACCTAACATCAATGTTTGGTTTGTCTTGGCACTGGTTTATCAATGTATGCAACATGAGAAATAGAAGTTAAATGAACATGTTGAGAGAAAAGTTTTAGATTTAACAGATTTGGCTCAATAATGTTCGTGGTTTATATAATGGAGGACCAAGGGTTCAAAGAGGCGAGATTTCACACTTTTTCCCTGAAGTCCAAGTGCTCAGCTAAACTATTGGAGTCCCTTCAATTCAGGCAACTATATTCCTTTTCGAAAATTCAGCACTTTTTATTAAATTTTTGCATTTGTAGTAGGTTTTTGTTTTTATGCTAGATGGTGCATAGAGGACATATTGATGAATTGTCCTACTCTAGAACTAAAGGGATTTTTTCTGTGTGCATTTATGGGCGAGGAGAGAGCCTTCAAGACCCCTGGGGTTACATTTGCCAAAGCGATGGCCAGGCTGCTGCATAAATGCCCAAATCCTTCTGCCTGTCTGAGGGTCACATGGAGAAGATTCGGCCACATCACGCAATCCCTGCTAGCGTTATGTTGGCACCTAACCAGTCATGGACAGACCTGAAAGCCCTTTTCCCTGGCGCACTAAGCTTTCCATAGGCAGAAGCCAAGGTGCCTTGTGAACATTCAGCAACCATACAATCTGAGCAATTACCTCTGGTGGATGTCCCAGAGCTGAGTCGCCATCTGTTGCTCAGTGAGGTCATACCCCTGTTGGAGGACATTCGTCCATGCGGAATTGTCCATCCTTTGGAGCTTCCCCTCCTAGACCAATCAACATGAGGCAGGCATCTGGAACTATGCAACACGACTGAGAACCTACATATTTGCTGAATGTGCATGCAGACTTCTTCACAGTGTCCTTAGACCACCTTCTATAAGTCTGCACACCTTCTGCTGTGAAACTACCACTGTGTAAGTGCCCAGAGCTGGTAGGAAAGCAGAGGAGGCTCTACAGATAGTAACACATTTGGGAAAGTTTCAGCTATGTTCAAACTTTTTCTGGACGAACCCCAGTTTTTAATGTTTAAAGTTGGATGGAGAAATTGGTCTTTAGCAGATATCTATGATCACTTAGACTTCTATTTCATCATCCAGAACAGAGAGAGAGGCAGCAAAGGGAGAAAGACGGAGCAAGAGCAAGCTAGAAAAAGTGACACGAAGAGAGCAGCGGTGGGGCCGACCCTGCAATAGTATGATAAAGAGACGGGAAGTGTAGGGTAGTGGAAGGAAGAGGCATGAGGTAGAATCAAAACTGGCAACCCTTGGTATTGGATGACCCAACTTATTGTGGTTTCCTTAAAAAATCTTTGAGCCCCAGCCCTCACATACATTACAAAATAAGCACTGGTGAATTCAACACTTTGTCTAGTAGTGTATATAGTCCCCCCTACGTTAACCCTGTACACGTTAATTACACATTTAACGATACGTTCTTTTTTGATTATATGCGCGCTAGCGTTATTCTGCTCGCATGCTGAGATTTTGTGAATCACACTTTACATGACGAGCTGGGCTCGTCATCAGCGTGCGAGGAGGCTACGCCATGACGAGCCCAGCTCGTCATGAGCGTGGAAGGGGTTAAAGTGTTTTGATCATTTTTCCTTTAGATTCAAGGGTTTTTATTAGTCAACTGAAACTCAAGTTTGAAGCAAAACTGATAATGACATTTTAAAGGAACGCACACAAATCAAGAAAAATAAAAACAATTCTACTTTAGGGCACATATCTTTAAATTGTGGAAACGTCTGAAATATTCATTGACGAAATTGGTACTATGTATGTTGTTGTGCTGTATTTCTTTCCTGTTAGATTTCCTTTTAATGGGCCACATGTTGTACAACAGTGTAGTCTTTTCCCCACGGGTGTGCACATAGTTTCATGGATTGATTGTTTTAAGAAGGAACATCAGTGTGATGTTCACACTTTAGACAAGGTGTATGGATTGTTAACCTGTTGTTACTCTCCACATCAAATGATGTACGGTTTTCAATACAAAATCAGCAGCTCAGAATAATATAGAATAATAGGTAATGGTACATTATGTAATATACTGCGCCTGTTTTGCTACATTAAGGTATATTACATTACTTTATAATGCGCTGTGTTGTATCATGTAACATCAGGGCTTTAGGTGTGATGAAAAAACTGGGGGGCCTCAAAGGGGCGTGGCTGATGCAATTAGGGCGTGGCTTAAAAACAGATAAGATAAAAATCTCTCACCACCTGGCTTGTATTTTGCTGCTTCTGTCATTGCATCCAGATACATAACACAACAAGGAATATTACACCTACAACAAACCAGGACTAATGGCTGTGTCCATGGTTGTTAGTTGCATAAGATAAATAAGCAACAGCTATGTCTTCGTTGTATATAAAATTGAAAATGCTTCAGTTCTGAAGTGATGGGACATTGAAAGAACTATAACGAGTCTTAGAAGTTATATCAAAGACAGTGAAGGGTGGCACTGCTGCAGAGTTAAGATTTTTTTTCTCACCATGAGAGCAAGGGCAAAAATGGAGAGCCGATAGGGACCTGTCTCAGCACCTGCTTTGAGCATCAGCAGTACCCGGCCCACTTAAAGGCCTGTGTGACATTATTCATTATACCATTTCTAAGTAACATCAAACTATGATTTGTTGATCTTCATTAGGGCCACTGGTGTTAAAGGAAACCTGTAATACTGCCTGCCACACACGTGGACTCCTTTTAAAGTCTCATCTCCTATTTTCAATCGGGTTGGTTTGACAGTGTCCTCCTTTCCATGTTTTTCACTTTATCGCATATCTTCCCTAGTTTTCAAAGGCCAAATGCCCCCCTCCCCCGCATGTTTATTTGTAAAGTGTACGTTCAGCCCAGTGAGATTCTTTGCACTGAATAACAAATGCTGATTTTTAAACCAAATCATGGGTACTCATTTTATCGACCCCCTAATGGATGAAAGGGGGAGGTTAGTCATGAGGATGTGAGCCTGTGACAGCGGGGTCAAACATACATTCTAGCAGAAGATGCGTTAGTCTACTAAGCCACGTGGAGTGTGCAGGCCCATGTAGATTAGATTTTTTTAGGCACGCCGTTCATTTTTTTTGCTTTTCAGAGTGAAATGTGTATAAGACCAAGAACAATACAACTAACTTCGGCGTTAAAGGCTAAGATGGATATTCGTCTGACACGTGTGTCGATATGTTTGTCTAGCTAACGTAAGAAAGAACACTTCCATACTATCCTTTCGATTATTCTGAAGTAATTAAAAACAATATGTAAATTAAACATGCCTGCGAGGATAATATTAATCAGCGGATCCATTCCCGTTGGTTTAAAGCAAGTGCACTGCTCAAACCCCAGCTCGTGCCAGCTCTTCGCATTCTTTCAAAGGAAAAACAGAATTTGATGGTGGCTGTAGCATGCTAGGCCCCTCTAGCTGGCTTGTTTCCATGGCTACAGTTACACCCCATTTAACCGCGCTCTCACATTCTGCTATGACTCACACGTGCCCGTCACATGTCATTAGTTTTTCTGTCAGCACATCTTACTAGCGCCAAGAGGCAGTGCAGTAGTACGGGGGCACTATGCGCGTTTAATATTACGATATGTGTATGTTTAGTACCTCCACCGTTGTAATTCCCACTCATTGCCCACACCTGTTGGCATTCTTTCCAAGCCTGACCGCAGCCTCTGTGTAGAAATCCATCCGTGAGTTAATTCTAACAACACCCCTCTCTGCTTCCATTCTAGGTCAAGTGACAGGTCTTCTGCATTTCGAAGAAGGTTACCTCTTGGAAAGACATTTACTAGCTGTAGGATTTTTCAATTACATGTTGCTCACTTGTGTCTCTCTAAAATAGGAGTTCAGATGCCTGTCCCTTCTCTTGCTTATCGATGGACTGGTCAGCCAGCCTCCAAAGTATGTCATTTTTGTTTGATCTTCCCTATTAGTTATATATACCGTACGAAGCCTCTGCAGTAATGTGTGCTTCTTCGGTTGTGCTCCCATCAGTGAACTTTAACTTGGCACCAAGGCTCTTACATCTTTAAGTGGAATCTGCTTGCCCAGATGCCCACATATGGATCCTATGCTCAATGTGCAAAATGACTCAATCTGAACCCCACTAATATGAGCCAAGTATGCCTAGACCTGTTTTACGTTTGCTTGTGTTCCCACTCAAAAGGGACCTGCCCTGGAAGTTCGGGATGGGCCAAGGCTTATTTTCATATGCCTGGCTCCTGTCTGAAGTGGCATGGTGGGCAAATTAACGATGGACTGGATTGCAGGCTACAGTAAATGGCAGTAGCTGAGCTACGTTCAAGCAATCCACCCATCGCTTTTTGCTACTCTCAGTGCAATGCCCTAATTTTGACAGGTATGCTTAGATGTGAGCCCGCTTTAACTGTGGCATTGGACCAGGGGTGGCCGGCATGGCCCTTGGGTGGGAGGGAAGGCGCAGAGAAGAGGGGCTTGCCGGCTACTTAAAAAAAAACTGATCACCACTGGGTATGGGTTCCCAAGCAGTAAGGACAAACCCTGCCTTAACTAGTAATACCAAACAAAATGCCAATACTGCCAATTGATTCTAAACACTTATTTCGTTCCGTGCATATGAACAAAACTATATGCAAGAGAGAATCTTATCATTGAGTTAATCCATTTGAATTTGCATTTTATTTACAAGTTTTTTTCTTTTCTGTATTTTTTCCAAAATATTTCATCTTTCAACAAGACTTTTTTGTGAAGCACAATACAAAAGAACAATACACAAACAATAATCATGAAAATACTAACTTTTATACAACATTCATACTGGGGGGCATTTCAATCATACTCAAAACCCAATCATACAACTATCAGTCTAGAAGAACAAACACTTTTTACAATTTATATACAGTTCATATATCGGAAACCCTAGATTCTTATTTTTGAATATTACTCTCTGGGTCAAATACAACACCACAAAATCTAAGTCTACAGCACTAACAAATTTAGCGAAGGATACATCCGTAATAATTAAACAAGCGGATAAAGGTGGGTCAATTGTCATATGGGACCGCCAGCTATACATCAACGAGGTCAAAAAACAATTAAGCGATACCAAGTGTTATCGTAAACTGAACAAAGATCCGACAATAGAATTAAAACATCAATTGCATTATCATTTTATGTTTTCCTTTCTTTGCTGCTCCTGGCAGTGGGGAAACATGCCTCCGCCTTAGCTGAGGAACCGCCACTGCATAGGGCTCAAGCTGCAGCCTACTGACAAGGCTGAAATAGGCCAAAACCAATTCGGCGTTGCTTTTATTACTATTTACAAGAGACCTAGTATAGCATTCCTGGCTGGAGTGTTACTATTGGAGTACGTGGAGGTGGAATGGCGGGTAAATGAAATTAGCAATAGACAGGATTGTGAACCACACACAGTATTACCAGTGACAACCAACCCATCACCTTTTGTTTTCCTCAGTGAGATATTACAGCCTCTAAATTCATATCTAGAGGCAACTGAAATCTGAATGTACAAAAAACCAAATCATTATTTAATCCAGTTTGCAATGCTGTGACCTCACATTCTCAAGAACCTAATGAGCCATACACCTCAAACGAACAGTTTCGGCCTACAACAGGCAACTCCGCTCTCCTAGTTTTCTGTTTCAAAATAAATGCTACAGAAGGAAACGTGTTACTCATTGTCATTGAATGGAATCTTTATTGCCCATGTAATCGCTCATCATGATAATTGACCAATTACCGCTCAGCTTCATTTCTCAGATTGTTATTGGACATTAGAAACCAGCTGTGTAACCCATGACTGACTTAAGACATTCAGCCACTTTGGTAATCAATGTTCACTGACCGTTTCAGGTGCACGTTAAAGATTTATTTTCAATAAAATGTTGGCAACCCGAAGGGCGGTTATTGCTTTGTGTTTGCTCCTCTTGATTGCTAGCATGTTTCATAGGGCTCTGAAATAACACAGCTTTGAGAACAAAAAGAGCCTTAGTCATCTTTTCAGTCTTCAGCAAAAAAAAGATAATTTTTAGGACTATAGCTTTATTTGTGAGGCAAGTGCAATGGCTCCAGGTTTGTGAGAAGTAAACTGCACCCCATTTAGAAGCGTCTTTTACTAATCAACCCGGATCTTGGGGGCATTTTTACTGATTGTATTATGGGGCGCACCATGGCCCCCTGACTTACTTTGTGACTTCTTGTAAAGTTTGGACTTGCTATAATAAATATTATTCATTGAAATGATATAGAATCGTGATTTCCCCCCCAAAATGCTTCTTTTTTTAATTATACTTTGGTGTTAAACTTATATTGTTTTTATCCGTAACATAAATGGTGCTTTATTTTCGCATGAGTTGGAAGATATGCAATATAAGTTAGTTGAATGTATCACGTAATTGCATTTTATGTGTTTCGTAGTTCATTGGGTTTACTACAATGCAATGTCATTTCTATCAACCACAGAGGGTTGAAGAGCTGAGCCATCCTGCTGGGAACCCAACCTGTGAGATGCACATATCTAACACCTCCCAAAGTCACCAATCAAAGCACATTCTCCACCCAACAACCGCTCACTACGTCTTGTCTCTTTAACCCACCGACGACACAGGCAAGTCAGTTCCACACACCACACACACCTGAAAAATACAACTAAGTCAACTTTCATTTCCAAAGTTACACAGTAATTGCAGGATCAGATTTTATTACAGATCCACTGACTTTTAGGGAATCCATATCGTACAGGGTCACAGCGGGGGCTAGTGGAGAGAGGTTCAGGGTTTCCTGCTGTCAGCTGGTCATGTATAGCAATTGTTTTGTGCCACATCAAGCAGGACGTTCTACTTAGTTGAATGGCAGTGGACAGGGCCCTACTGCTTTCCTCTGTTAGAATGCAATGTTGCCTAAATGTATGGTTGTAGGCGAGGGTCTTTCTTCCTGATGCATTTATTTTTCTCAACCTAAAGTAAACACCAGTGGAAAGATTACATTTCTATACCCTTCAACACCCAAACTTTTGTTTAATACGCTACCCACTTTCACCACACCAGATATACCAATAACTTCATTCACCTCATGACCACAATTCCCTCCCACTTTACAGATCAATCTGCTTCCCTTAACCCGTTGCTCACCACCATCCTCACATTTTACCTAATTAATTTCTTGTATAACAATTGTTTTTTTATCACATTTCAAGTTGTTCATTATGAAACCGATATTCAACCATCGAGATTATAGCGGACACAGCTGCTAAACCTCTAGTAGGTGCCTATTCACAAGAGGATCCAGTTTAAAAGTAGTAACTCAGGAATTAAGATTCTAGATTATAAATCCTGGAATTGAGTGCAGTTTTATAGTTGAGTTAAGCTTTAGGTGGGATGGCAGTCATGCAGCAGTTGATGAAGTTTTGTACCGCCCTCTGGCCTTTGTTCATTAAAGAGTATCCAGTGCTCAGCCTGGATATCGCAACTTTTAAAATACAGTTTTCCTAGATCAGAACATTCCCCTCTACCCTATTCCCATTCTACAGGTAACAATAACTATTAGTCAAAATGTTATTATGGTAGACCCCTCGCTTGCTTCCAGGTACCTCGTTTCAAGGTGCTGCTGGCAGCGTTTATGTAGATGTCTTTAAGGTATATGTCAAGGCTTGTGCATTGTAAACTTGTCTGCTGCATTAGCTACATTGAGGGGCATATTTACAAGCCCCTATCTCCACTGGAGCGTTACTTTGTTTGATGATCTCATGGCGTAGCACCATTTTCTATATTTACACGGTGGCGCTAAGCCACTTAACGTGGCTTAACGCCATCTTGTAAATATGCCCCTTTCTGCCGCAGTCGTCTGCGATAAAGGGGCGTACAATGGGTGTTGCTGTGGGTGTTCCACTGAAACAGCCAAGGCTTTATGATGCTGTCCAATAGTCACAAGGCTGAGGCACTGCCAAAAGCAGCATCATTATAATTAACCCTGGGTATAGTGTGCGTAGCGTGGCTATGCGTAGGTCCATGTAGTTGGAAACAAACTATGTGGAACTCAGTGGAGCTCTGCTACGCCACCCGCCTCCAACCCCCATTAAGATATAAGTTACCAGTAATTAAAAAAACCTACAAAACCACTTGCCTCTTTGCCGCCGCATCCCTGGGCTGCCCTCCTCCTCGCCATACGGGTACTGCCGGAGAAAACTGCGCATGCGTGCACGCATGCACATGAGCATTTCTCGCAAGAAATGCGCATGCATGCGCTTACAGGTCTTACAGGTTTGCACTGAAGACTTAATTAAAGAGGTGAATGTTCGACTCCGTTCTAAAGACAATTAATTAATGAGCAATTCTGATTGTTGGTAGGATTTTGTTCCAAATCCTCTGTATATACTGTAATTTTTTGAAATGTACATTTTCCCCTTTATTTCAAGTCTGCTAATATCATGGCTCTGTATGTTGCACTGGCACCCAGTGATGGCTGTAGGCAATGCAGCCAGTCTTGAAGGTGATGCTGTTTTGCACTGTGCATTGCCCACCAGTGCTTTTCTGTGAATGTGGGACCAATCTGGCCATACCTGTATATCCTTTGGTGCTAGTGGTGGCTTGAGTGATGCTCTACTGTGGAGAAACAGTAGAACCAGGTCTAAAGATGAGTAGGGTTTTGACTACATTGTGGCAGATAAGGACTAGACCCGAGACAGTAAAAATGGGTGCCAAGGTTTCTGTGAAAAAAGTTCCTGTGAGAACCATCTGCATCAACTGCGAGTTCAATCAATGCCTAGACACTGAACTTTGTTGTGTAACCATTGATACTATCAATTAGCTGGATCAGTATCTAAATATCGAGGGACCGAATATCGACTTACCAAAATATTGACGCCAAAATATCGAGGGACAGAATATAGAATGCCTATCTACAAACAGGTAAGTACTAAAATATTGATTACAAAATATAGAAAGTTAAAATATAGTTAACTAAAATATCGAATTTTTTAAATGTATTAAAAATACTATAACAGTAATTAAATAATAAACACAATTAAATAAAACAGTTACAATAATGTAAAAAACTAAAAATGTAAAAATAATAAATGAAATTACATTTTTTTATATATACTTACTTAATAATATTATAACATAATTATTAATCTTAAATATAAAAAATTTAGAACATTATTAAAAATATATCTACATATATATATATATATATATATATATTACCTACTGGCGGTCGCCAGTAGGTATATATAGTTAGGATTTTTTCCCTATGGGACTTTTGAAAATTCTATGTCTAATAACTTTGGCGTTTGTGGACGGAATCGGCTGAAATTTTCAGGAAAATGGCACATTTTGTTTCTGAGCAGCCCCTGAAAATTTGGTGGGGTTTCGTCAAGGGGGGGGCTGAGAAAAAAGGGGGGTCCCAAAACGCGTTTTTTGCATTGAGTTTTCCATAGGGCGGTTGGACTCACTTTTAGCTCGAACGGCTGAATGGATTTGCACGAAACTTGGCAAAATTGTAGGGACTGTTAGCCCGATGTGCCTTTGCTAGGTCTCAATATATGTGCTCCAGTAGTTTTTGAGAAATTAACGTTCAAACCAAGATATATATCTGTAACAGCGCTCTGGGCAGCGATCCGGTCCGCTTACTTTTCGCTTATCGGAACTTTGCGCGCAGAAAGCTGATTGGCTCTCCGGTGTCTGTCAACATTCTAAACAGTCCGGAGCGGACGCCATCTTGTCTCTCGGTAGGATCGAGAGAGAAGAAGAGGTGGAAAACGAAGGGGGAATTTAATGAAAGGGGGCAAGGTATCCCCCTCTTGACCCCCTAGGAATGTTGTTGGGGTTATTAAAGGGTCCCGTGGGGAAAATAAAAAAAAAATGATTTTTCACGGTAGAAGCGCGGCCGCGAACTGGTAGCGAAACGGGAATTCGCCATTTTGTGCTTCGTAAATTAAATTACTAGTTATAAGTGGGTGCGGGAGACGTATCCTAATCCCCTATGTTTCCTGAGGGTGGGTGAGGAGGCTGATATATGTTGATACATCTCTTCCAGCGGCTGTGCGTGAGCTTTTTTTTTTTTTTGCTGCGTGACAGTCCGGAGCGGCCGCCATCTTGTCTCTCGGTAGGATCGAGAGAGAAGAAAAGGTGAAAAACTAAGGGGGAATTTAATGAAAGGGGGCAAGGTATCCCCCTCTTGACCCCCTAGGAATGTTGTTGGGGTTATTAAAGGGTCCCGTGGGGAAAATAAAAAAAAAATGATTTTTCACGGTAGAAGCGCTTCACGGGCCGCGAACTGGGCCGCAAACTGGTAGCGAAACGGGAATTCGCCATTTTGTGCTTCGTTAATTAAAGTACTAGGTATAAGGGGGTGCGGGAGACATATCCTAATCCCTTATGTTTCCTGAGGGTGGCTGAGGAGGCTGATATATGTTGATATATCTCTTCCAGCGGCTGCGCCATCTTGCCTTTTTTCGAATGCCACAATTTTGTCGTGCACGGCAGCCATTTTAGATGCCAGGCTGGTTCCAGGCTATCACCTAACCCTGCGGATGTAGTTTATGGCCCCAGCTGTAGAGAATTCAGACATGCCAATCCTCCTGATTCAGGCGTGTGAGTACTGATTTCAGTGCTAGTCTCCCGCCTCCCGATTTCTGCAAGCAAAAACCCGGGGGCATATTACGAACAACTAGCGATAATTTTTGTCTCTAATTTGTTTAGAGACAAAAATTATCGCTGCACATCGGCGATTTTTATCGCAGATAAACCTTGCTATTATCGCAGAAAAGTCAGCGATATTCATGTATTATCGACCTAATGCTCTTAGCCATGTTATCCACCTCCCATTGGATAACATGGCTAAGAACTGCTCAGGGCAGGTGTTAGATTTTGGAGATATTCGCGCTTAGCGCGAATATCTCCAAAAGTTGGTAATAGAAGGTAGCGATGTTAGGGACTGTTTCCAGTCGCTAACATCTTGGCACGCCACTTTGCATGTCATTAGTGATAAGTATCACTGACATGCAAAGCGGGGCCCAAGATGGTCGCTATCTCCTTTTAGCTGTCACTAACTGGTGTTAGCGACAGCTTGATAATAGGGAAATAATTTTATCTCCGCTTTCATGGTTTTTAAAGCCAAAAAAGCGGAGATAAACCCCCTTGATAATATGCCCCACGATTCCTTGGGGGTTTCAGCTGACAGGGCTTGGTATTGTGTTACATGGTAATTTTTCCATGAAACGTCAGAGGGTCGATGTAGGGGTTCTAGAAGAGGTGATAAACCATTTAAGCCTCATGAACAAGCGCATGGTCTTTTAAAGATTTGTGAAGTACTCGGGGCGGCGGTGTGTGTGTGCCCTCTTTCAGGAGCGGGCGGGGGGGCACTGCCAGCAACTTGCCAGGTCAGGTAGTGTTCAACACGTGCATCACCCTTTCTCTGCCTGCTATTGCGCTCCATGCTTCGGAAAGGTAAGAAAAAGAACGTGCATTTGAGTTTGAAATGTCCGATCCTGCAGCAGCACACTTCCAAAGCCCACATATGACAATAACCCGAATCAAGGCCCCATTCACCCGTTTTTAAAAAAATAGATAACACTCCAACAAAGTAAGGTTATAAAACTTTATTAACTACTAACTTTAACAAACGGAACAAAAACTAAAAACATTTAAACATTTCTCAACACAAAAAGCAACAATGGTTAGAAGCTGTCTTTTGTGCGAATAGTCCCAAGGCAGCACAACGTGCAGAGTTCTGGACGGCACCCAGGTGATGTCGCCTGGGTGCCGCACTGGTTTAGGGATCCTACAATGCTGCTCCGAAAATTGGCGTGGGGCGTCCCGGGTGGGGCGGGGGGAGGCCTCGTCAGTAGCGGTCTGTTGTGCGAATAGTCCCAAGGCAGCACAACGTGCAGAGTTCTGGACGGCACCCAGGTGATGTCGCCTGGGTGCCGCACTGGTTTAGGGATCCTACAATGCAGCACAGAAAAACAGCGTGGGGCGTCCCGGGTGGTGCGGGGGGAGGCCTCGTCAGTAGCGGTCTGTGTCCAGTGTCACATGGCTGACACAACATGTACGACAGGCACCCAGGTGATCTCCAGTAAACTGCCGCACTGGTTTTGGTATCCTACAATGCTGCTCCGAAAATTGGCGTGCGGCGGCCCGGGGGGGGGGGGCGTGGGGGAGCCGGCGTGAACGGGCCTCCCCAGGTGGCGGCCATCTAGCTGAGTTGCGCTCGCTCTTGCGGCCACAGCGTCTCGCTCACCATGTTGTTGAGTTGCTCCCACTCTTGCAGTGCAGCGATAGGCGGCTGCCACATGGCTCTTAAAATGGCGGACGGCTCCTCGGTTTTGGGCCTGGTCCACTGAAATGGCCCTGGGACACTTTGGAACTCGGACGCTTGCCTGCTAGGGCTTGGGCTCCATTCTCGAAAAGCGTCCCCTCAGCCGTGAAGATTGTATAAAAGTCTTGGGGGCCCCCGACTCCTGCAGGCTTCCGGTGGGGAGCGGCTGCCATGATTGCTCGCGGAATGACCACGACGGAGCCACGAGATGGTGGTGCTCTCATGCTGACGCCAGCTTCAGTCTGAATGATCCAGAAACAAGGTGGGGCTTTCATCGTTTGGGAAAAAAAAATGTTCTAAACCAATGAAAAGTGTTATTTTTAGGTCATATGACCAAGCCTTCCATCTTTAGGAAACCAAAAGTAAAATGAACCAATGAAAAGTTTTATAAACAAGTCACATGACCTGTTATGCGACATAGGGCTACAAAAAGCGTAGAAAATCCGTTGGCACGTGAGGCGGCGTCAGTAGCGGACCGATGTGCGAATAGGCCGAAGGCAGCACAACGCGCCGAGATCCGGATGGCACCGAGGTGGTGTCCAGCAAATTGCCGCACTGGTGTGGCCATCCTACAATGCTGCGCCGAAAGACGGCGTGTCCAGCTGAGTTGCGGTCACTGTTGCGGTACAGTGACTCGAACGCGCCGAGATCCGGATGGCGCCGAGGTGGTGTCCAGCAAATTGCCGTACTGGTGTGGCCATCCTACAATGCTGCGCCGAAAGACGGCGTGTTCAGCTGAGTTCCGGTCACTCTTCCGGCACAGTGACTCGAACGCGCTGAGATCCGGATGGCACCGAGGTGGTGTCCAGCAAGTGGCTGCACTGGTGTGGCCATCCTACAATGCTGCGCCGGAAGTCGGCGTGGGGTGCCCCGTTGGCTTATGAGGTGATGTCAGTAGTGGACTGATGTGTGAATAGGTCGGAACCAGCACAAGGCGCCAAGATCCGAATGGCAAGTCCTGGATGTTGAGTGCCTCAGTTGAGATTTCTGAGCAGTGCTTGTAGGACTGTCTGAAGCTTATTTGCACCTGCTGCAGCTTCACTAGGTCCGGCGGAACTTTTTGCCTTTTCCTTTCTGCTTCTTTTCCTACAATGCGTTTCTTCTGAAGACACAACCAGGTCCCTGAATGTGTGCAGGGGGACGCTATTGATTGAATGAACGCGCCGAGATCTGGATGGCACCGAGGTGGTGTCCAGCAAATTGCCGCACTGGTGTGGCCATCCTACAATGCTGCGCCGAAAGTCGGCGTGGGGTGCCCCGTTGGTTTATGAGGTGATGTCAGTAGCGGACCGATGTGTGAATAGGTCGGAACCAGCACAAGGCGCCCTGCACTGTTGAGCCTTTTTCAATGTCTGTTTTTTGTTGTTTCCCCTCCATCAAAAACAAAACAAAAATACAAGGCGCCAAGATCCGAATGGCAAGTCCTGGATGTTGAGTGCCTCAGTTGAGAGTTCTGAGCAGTGCTTGTAAGACTGTCTGAAGCTTATTTGCACCTGGTGCAGCTTCACTAGGTCCGGCGGAACTTTTTTCCTTTTCCTTTCTGCTTCTTTTCCTACAATGCGTTTCATCTGAAGACACGACCAGGTCCCTGAATGTGTGCAGGGGGACGCTATTGATTGAATGAAAATGGCGGCTTGACACAAAGCTGACTCAAGCGTTACTGTTGGTGCTATACAGACAAAAATTGGTTTTCAGTTTGTACATTCTTCAGGTTTTTTTTTTCCATCCAAGTCTGATTGAGAGTTTGTAGAAAAATGGCTTCAGATTTTCCACATACTACTCTTCAACATTCTTCCTAAATGTAACAATGTGAAACTCACTAGGAGAACGGCTGTTTCTGTTTCCTTTCAAAATGCTGCCACCAATATTTTCTGAATGGAAGACACCATCTTGTAGCATAAAGGGCCGAAAGGGGTTCTGGTCTGGCCGATGGTTGGTGGAGACATTTTGACTATATCTTGGACCTGCCCGGCCTCGCCCAAAATGGCGCCGGTATAAATGGGACTCGTAACTCTTTGCCCGCAAATGTATATCTAGAAAATGTTATTGTAAGTGGCCCTGTCGTATTTTAATTACAAAATGTACGTCCACCGATTCCGCAACTGTTAGACACCTTTGTTCTTGTCACCTAATGGGCCGCTCGTTACGTTCTTCTACAGTGTAAATGTCTCCTCATCATATACGATTTCAGTTTGCTCCGTGGCCGGCCCACGTGGTTATAGGCCCGTATTTGTATACTGACATTTTCACAATAAAGGTTTTTAAAACAAAACACGGTAGTAGTATTTTCATTTGTAAAGTTTTCACTTTTAGTCACTGTTTTCGAATCAGTAAAAGGCAAGTGAAATAAAGCAGTCCAATTACATGACGGATAAAAGGTATAATATGTAGGAACGCAGTAAAGATAAATGGTCAAGGGCAGTTGTGTTTTTCATGTCTGCAACATAAAGTGATCGATAAGAATCTGATAATCAGGCGTATCGGCGACTAAGACAGCAGGCCGAATCTCTTTTACTCAACGGCTCCGTCATGGAACGAAGAAACGCCCTTTTTCTCGAAAAAGGAATATATTTTACTTGCAAGACAGTTGTAAATTTTCCGGGAAAGTACATTAGCCTGGAATATTATAACATATGTTTGAAAAAAAAATATTGTTCGAAAATAATAAAAAGCGTAATTTTTAGGTCATATGACCAAGCTTTTCATCATTAAATTAACAAAAGTAAAATGAACCAATGAAAAGTTTTATTAACAAGTCACATGACCTGTTATGCTTACGTTACGCGCTGCGCGCCGCGCCTCGGATCACTTCCGGGTGCGCTAACGCGGCGTGTCATAAAACGCATTACGCGACAACGTAGGTCAAGAATATAGTCTAAATGTCTCCACCAACCAGCGTTCAGAACACAACCCCTTCCAGCAGTCCAAAAAGTTCTGTTAAATGACAACAGAGGGGACAGGCAACAAGAACCATCAGTCAAAGAGGGGAGGGCAAGTTCTTCTCTTCCGGGTCATGTTGGGGCGCTACCGGAACTGATCGAATTGGTAGTCTACAGTGTTTCTGGATGTTTCAGACTAAAGCTGGCGTCAGCATGAGACCACTACCATCTCGTAGCTCCGTCGTGGCCATTCCACGAGCAATCATGGCAGCCGCTCCCCACCAGAAGCCTGCGGGAGTCGGAGGCCCCCAAGACTTTTGTAGAATCTTCACGGCTGAGGGGACGCTTTTCGAGAATGGGACCCAAGCCCTAGCAGACAAGCGTCCGAGTTCCAAGGTGTCCCAGGGCCATTTTAGTGGACCAGGCCCAAAACCGAAGAGCCGGCCGCCATTTTGAGAGTCCTGTGGCAGCCGCCTATCGCTGCACCGCAAGAGCGGGCGCATCTCAACTACATGGTGAGCGAGACGCTGTAGTCGCAAGAGCGGGCGGAAAACAGCTGAATGGCGGAAGAGGCACAGTGTAGCAAAAGCGGGCGGAATGGCAACTAAAACGATAAAGGGGCGCCCCACTACAGCTTGTCTTCAGGTCAAACGGATTGTGGGACAAGGTCCAGAATTGAAGAGTCATCAAAAGGCAAAAAGTTCCGCCGGACCCCGGGAGCCGGCCGCCTATGTCGGGGGCGATCTCAGGCTACACCAGTGCTATAATACTTGGGGAGGGTGTCGGAGCCAAGCGTCTTCTCCGAGTCCATGGCCATCACACCGCCCCTCAGGGGCCTCCGTCAAGCTGTTTAGGAAGGTAACATATCACATTGTTTTCTAATGCAGTCAGGTCCACAAACGACACTCACTTACTTTGAGAATAGTGAAGCTGCAGTAGGTGGAAATAAGCTTCAGACAGTGTTACAAGCGCTGCTCAGAACTCATAACTATGGCACCCAACATCCAGAACTTATGCTATTTGAGAATGGTAGTGACATCGAAGCATTTCAGGGACCAAAACCATTAACGTACTTTCACGTATGAAAATCTTACTTGGGGAGGGGGCAGGAGCGAAGCGCCCCCTCCCAGTCAGCGCCACCACACCGTATGTTGAAAATCTGAAGCCATCGTTCTACAAAGTCAACCAAACTTGGATTGAAAAATCTTGAAAAATGTACAAACTGAAAACCAGTTTTGGTCTGCATAGCATCAGTAACAACGCTTGAGTCAGCTTTGTGTCAAGCCGCCATTTTGATTCAACAAAGCACAGGCATTGAAAAAGGCTGAAATTCAGAACTCTAAACTATGGCACCCAACATCCAGGAGCTTGCTATCCGGATCTTGGAGCCTTGTGCTGTTTTCGATCTATTCACACATCGGTCCACTACTGACATCATCTTATAAACCAACGTTATGTAAATAGTTTTTTAATAAAATGTTTTACCCTGTTTCTTTGCTGGTGTGTTGTCTATATTTTTAATATTTGCATAGGGTTTGTCGTTATTTTGTGCGGGATGGGTGATGGAGCCGAGCTGTCTTGCAGCCCTCATGGTGTGGAGCTCAGTTCATCTCACTATTTTCGTATTTCTCAAGAAGGGTTGTTCCTAATATTTCTATTTTAGCGAGGTCAAAAAGAGATCCAATTAGTGGCCTACTGATTTTGCTCGATTACTTTTATTTTTTTACACGATTTTTCACTATCTGCAAAGACTAAACAGAGTATTGCGACTTTGTGCTTGTTTGTAAATAGAGAATGATCCAAAGAGAACCAATTCTAAAACAGTAAATGCTTGGACAACAATCAATCAAATGGAGAGACAAGGAGGCACGACGGATTACAACGGGGGTAAAGGCTTGCGTTAACTACCCTTCAGTATCTGCAAAGAGAGAGTACTACTAAGGCAAAAGAGGGGAGGGGGGGGGCAGCGTTCAAAGCACATCAGCGTGCATAAATACGAAAATGTTTTTATCTATCACGTACTTGACATTTTAAAGCTTTTCATATTTGCTATTAAAAAACCAATGAAATTCACAGAAAAAACCATAGGTTATAGTGGATATATAGTTAGGAATTTGCATTTACAAAACCTTGAAAATTCAATGAAAAAACCATAGGTTATAGGCCATATATAGTTAGGAATTAGCATTTACAAAACCTTATTTTACTCGCATAAAACCATTGAAATTCCATATATAGTTAGCTAACTATAAGCGCTAACTATATATCGTGCACCCGCAATCCACTGCTGATGATGTCACATATTACATCATTCATGACATGGTCAGTGACATCACTGATGACATCACTGATGACATCTCAAATGACATCACTGATGACAACTCAAATGATATCAATGATGACATCTCAAATGACATCACTGATGACAACTCAAATGACATCACTGATGACATCTCATTTGTCATCACTGATCACATCACTCATGTGATAATACAATGAACCTCTTCAGACTCTAATATAACCTTACATACACTCAGTATAAACAGACACTCACAGACTGTCACTCATCCATGGAGTTACTCACACACCTAGTCAGTCATGCAAAGAATCAATCACACCTCCATTTCCTCAACTATACAGTTATACACATCTTACTTATTCAAACATATAATAACACATATTTACTCTCTTATATAATCCCTGATACAAGCTCACAGTGATCGATACAGCCACTCACACATTCACTGGCTCTTATGTTCAGTTATTTATATATCTCAACTCTCACATGTATTGTGTTTTACATACGTACTTACTTGCACATGTAGCAATGAGAAATCCATTCACTCACCAACACACCCATGCACAGTCAACCGCCCATATAGCTGTTTCCACATGCACTCTTGAACTCATACTCCTAGTGAATCAACTGCTTACACATCTATGCACAGAGTCACGCACCTCCCAGCCACCCACACACACACTCAGCCTCCCATTCAAATATTTGGGCAACCAATCAATAACCCATATGGCCACTCTTATAGCTACTGATCAACACATGCAGCAGCTTACACAACATCAAACATACTGATGCACGAATTAAGACAGTTTAGTCACTAACCCATGTACTCAGTGAGACACATTTAATCACTCACTCATACAGTCAGTCATGCACCTACTAAATTCTTCATCCAGACACTTATACATCCACTCATTCTTCAATATGTGAAACATATTTAAACTTTACAGACACATACAGTCACTGGATGTTGTGATCAGTGATGTCATCAGTGATGTCATTTGAGATGTCATCAGTGATGTCATCAGTGATGTCACTGACCATGTCATGAATGATGTAATATGTGACATCATCAGCAGTGGATTGCGGGTGCGCGATATATAGTTAGCGCTTATAGTTAGCTAACTATATATGGAATTTCAATGGTTTTATGCGAGTAAAATAAGGTTTTGTAAATGCTAATTCCTAACTATATATGGCCTATAACCTATGGTTTTTTCATTGAATTTTCAAGGTTTTGTAAATGCAAATTCCTAACTATATATCCACTATAACCTATGGTTTTTTCTGTGAATATATATATATATATATATATATATATATATATATATATATATATATATATATATATATATATATATATATATATATATATATATATATATATATCGAAGAACAGCAAGTTCCGGTAAATGCTCAATCTCGTTCGCGGGTGGGTCGGCGTAGGGCTACCGGTCACCCAATCCATTCACTGGTACATTTCCCCATTTGGAAAAAACGTCGCCAACACACACAAAAAGTTGCTGTGCACGGTAGATTTAATGGCAGGAAAACAACGCGTTTCGCTTTGCAGCTTGATCACGTTTACAGTGAAGCACCAAACAAATTGTCCTTTTACAGTTTCTTTTCTCTAGAGAAAGGACAAACCACCAAGTGTATAAAAGCCTATAGGTATTCTCAAGGCTGCCATGTTTGAGAGGTCAAAATGTATCTCTTTTATGTAAATAAAGGCTTCAGTTGATCTAACATCAATATACGTTTCAAAATTTGTCAAAACATATATAACAGGTAATTAACAGTTTAACCAGGGGATGCGGAGATGTTAAATGCATTGTGTCATAAATGCGCGCTTGTAGCCAAACATTTACCAATCAGAGATGTTACTCCTACACTCGGGACATCATTAATTATTGCACATGCAGCCTTTGCATACACATAGACCACATCTAAGTAATCTAGCCCCAGTGGGCAATGATCAACGATTTTACTGACATGTAAAAATCTAGCCCCAGTGGGTAGTAGGAATGATTCTGAATCTATCATTTAAAACATCAGTTTTGAATAGAGTCCAAGCCCCGGTGGGCAAACAATAGACGATAGGCGCTGCAATAATTATTATGTTACCGCACGTTTGGAATTATGTCCCTTGTCACTTCTGTATAAAGTCCAAGCCCCAGTGGGCAAACAGTAGGGGTATTAAGCGCTGCATCAGTTCTTATGTTTCCGCACACTCTGGTTTGTGTCACCTGTCACAGAGTTAATCATGGCAGATCATGGGGTACCTAAACAATGAATAAAAGGGGAGATTTAAAACCGTGGAAAGACTATACAGATAAATTCTTCTAATTACATTATTTCGTTTATTCAGCAAGATGTACTGCCAGTTCTTCATGCAGATTTAATCCATTTGGGGTCATACTTTCGAAGTCGATGATATACCTCGATTCCATTTGTCGCAAAGCCAATTTTCTATTGCCCCCTCTTATGCCTAAGGCAACCTTATCTACCACCACCATCTTTAGTAAGTTCTCGTTCTGAAAGTGATGGCTAGAGAAATGGCGGGCCACTGGATATTGTATGTTGAGGTTCTTGATCGCCCTCATGTGCTGTAGCACTCGTTCTTTGGCTTTTAGGATCGTGCTGCCTACATACCAAAGGTTGCAGGGACAGATGAGAACATACACACAGTATGTGGTATTGCACGAGAGGTTCTTTTTGATCGTGAACCTGCTGCCTGTCGTCGGAACTATAAGTTCTTTATAATTACAGCTGTTCCGACAGGCCTTGCACGATCTGCAGCATTTGAAACCTGGGCTTTCCTTTATGTCTATTTTATCCACCACAACATTTTTACTTAGGTCATCTTTTAAAGATCTGCCTTTTCTGAAGGTGATTTGTGGGTTTTTCCCTAAGTAGGGTTTTAGATGTTGGTCTGTCATGAGGATACTCCAGTGTTTATTCAAAATTCTGCGTAGATCTTGTGATTGTGCAGAGTATGTCGTAATGAATCTTACTTTGTCATCATTTTCCCTGATCTTATTGGGATTAAGTAGTTCATTTCTAGATTTACCATCTACTTTAGCACATGCCTCTTTGATTGTTTTGTTTTTGTATCCTCGTTCTCGAAATCTGTTGCACATAATCTCTTTCTCTTTGTCATAATTAGCCAAAGTGCTACAGTTCCTTTTGGCCCTCAATAGCTCACCATATGGGATGCTATCCACTAGGTTGCGTGGATGAGCACTCCTGGCATTGAGGAGGCTATTGCCACCAGTGGGTTTGCGATAGAGGCTAGTAGTGATCATGTCACCCTGTATCTCAACCTTGATGTCCAAAAATTCAATGGAGTTTTTTTGGATGTTCTCTGTAAAAATCAAGTTGAATGTGTTTCTGTTCAGGGCCTTCACAAAATCCCTAGCTCCCTCCAGACTCCCATTCCAAATCATAAAAATATCATCGATGTACCTAAGCCACAGGGCCACTTCGTTGTTAAACTCGGCCAGTTCCTTGGACACCTGCTCCTCCCACCAGCCCATGAATAGGTTGGCATAGCTGGGGGCAAAGCAGGTGCCCATGGCCGTGCCCTGTGACTGTCGGTACATCTTGTCATCAAACATAAAAATTGGCTTTGCGACAAATGGAATCGAGGTATATCATCGACTTCGAAAGTATGACCCCAAATGGATTAAATCTGCATGAAGAACTGGCAGTACATCTTGCTGAATAAACGAAATAATGTAATTAGAAGAATTTATCTGTATAGTCTTTCCACGGTTTTAAATCTCCCCTTTTATTCATTGTTTAGGTACCCCATGATCTGCCATGATTAACTCTGTGACAGGTGACACAAACCAGAGTGTGCGGAAACATAAGAACTGATGCAGCGCTTAATACCCCTACTGTTTGCCCACTGGGGCTTGGACTTTATACAGAAGTGACAAGGGACATAATTCCAAACGTGCGGTAACATAATAATTATTGCAGCGCCTATCGTCTATTGTTTGCCCACCGGGGCTTGGACTCTATTCAAAACTGATGTTTTAAATGATAGATTCAGAATCATTCCTACTACCCACTGGGGCTAGATTTTTACATGTCAGTAAAATCGTTGATCATTGCCCCCTGGGTCTAGATTACTTAGATGTGGTCTATGTGTATGCAAAGGCTGCATGTGCAATAATTAATGATGTCCCGAGTGTAGGAGTAACATCTCTGATTGGTAAATGTTTGGCTACAAGCGCGCATTTATGACACAATGCATTTAACATCTCCGCATCCCCTGGTTAAACTGTTAATTACCTGTTATATATGTTTTGACAAATTTTGAAACGTATATTGATGTTAGATCAACTGAAGCCTTTATTTACATAAAAGAGATACATTTTGACCTCTCAAACATGGCAGCCTTGAGAATACCTATAGGCTTTTATACACTTGGTGGTTTGTCCTTTCTCTAGAGAAAAGAAACTGTAAAAGGACAATTTGTTTGGTGCTTCACTGTAAACGTGATCAAGCTGCAAAGCGAAACGCGTTGTTTTCCTGCCATTAAATCTACCGTGCACAGCAACTTTTTGTGTGTGTTGGCGACGTTTTTTCCAAATGGGGAAATGTACCAGTGAATATATATATATATATACATATTATTTTAATATAACAATAAATAATAGATAATAATTAAAATAATTAAAGTAATCCATTTTATGTTAATTAATAATGAGTGCAACAGTAGTGAAAGTGTTGGATAGGGTAGGGGTAGAAATTACTAACCCTACTCCAGAGAGTGCAACAGTAGGGAAAGCGTTGGATAGCGTAGGGGTAAAAATTACTATTCCCACTCCAGAGAGTGCAACAGTAGGGAAAGCATTGGATAGCGGGAGGATAAAAATTACTTTTCCCCCTCCAGAGAGTGCAACAGTAGGGAAAGCGTTGGATAGCAGGAGGGTAACAAATATTATTTCCACTCCAGAGAGTGCAACAGTAGGGTGAGCGTTGGATAGCGTAGGGGTAGAAATTACTATTCCCACTCCAGAGACTGCAACAGTAGGAAACGCGTTGGATAGCGGGAGGATAAAAATTACTTTTCCCCCTCCAGACAGTGCAACAGTAGGGAAAGCGTTGGATAGCAGGAGGGTAAAAATTACTATTACCACTCCAGAGAGTGCATCAGTAGGGAAACTGTTGGATAGCAGGAGGGTAAAAATGAATATTCCCACTCCAGATAGTGCAACCATAGGGAAAGTAATGATTTAATATTTAAATATTAATGCATTCATTTTCAATACTAATTTAAAATTTATTACCAATTACAAAATATTAAATAATTAATTATTATAAATTCCAATAAATGTTATTTATTAAAAATGAATCACCTAATAATAATTAATCAACAACTAATTACTTTTCAAAACCAAAAATGTAATAAAATAAAAAAATAGCAAATAATAAAATTAATTACCAATTAATGAAAATTAATTACCAATTATTAATTAATTAGCAATTAATTAATTATCAATACATATAAATATAAATACATATTTACTTAATTACAATTAAATTACTTCCCACCCTATTCTCCTATAACTCACAACCCACTCTAAAAAATAAATTAAAACATTTAATATAATTACCAATTAATCAATTAATTCAAACTTCAATACAAATTAATAAAAAATAATTACCAATTAATAATTAACAATTAATTAATTATCAATACATACAAACAAAAATACATATTTACCTAATTACAAATAAATTACTTCCCACCCTATAAACCCATAACCCGCTACAGAACTAAAAGGCAAAATTAAATTAAAAATAATTATTAATTCATCAAAACTAATATTTAATTTACTATAATTAAATTACTACCCACCCTATTTCCCTATAAACCCACAACCCGCTACGGAAATAAATTACGCAAAAATGAAATAACAAAACATTCATTATTTTAAAAAAAATTAAACATACATTATAAATATATATTTTTAACACATATAGTAGCATACAAAATACTAAAAAAAATTGATATTATGTAAAACGATATTTTAAATTCGATATTATGGGAATCGATATTTCTTACCTTAATTTCGATATTCTAACCAACTATATTTTGGTCATTCGATATTCTGTCCATTCTCTAATTTTCATTCGATATTCTGGCCAGTCGATATTTTTGAATCGATATTTAGGGTGTTCACCCAATTAGCTTATCACTTCTAAGTCCTAATAGATGAGAAGATTAAACATGAAAAGGGGGGATACACTATCATTCACATCAATGGAGGCTTCCAGTGGCACCTATATGCCCATGCCAGTAGGCAAGGACAGCTACATTGACATTTTATTTCGAAAGAGAATCAAAGTTTTTATTCATCTAACTGAGCTCTGACCAATGGTCCACAATGTCCAGAATAGCATGATACCCATCCACAGAAAAACTGTAGGACCTTGTCAGGGATATCAGGAACTGTGAGAATGCAATTGTGAATACATGTAATGTTTGAACCAAAAGATCTAAAGAGGACACCACTGACGAATGTCCTCATAGACTGGTTTAGAACGTTTCATGACACATGCTCAAAGGCATTGTCAAGATTGAGTGAAAAGGACATTGGAGTGATCCAGTCTGTTTACTTCATATAGAATATGATGTAAATTAATAGTTCAATGTGACCTAAATGAAAGATGAAATTTCAAAACTGTATTAGAGTAGTTGGGGTCCTGATTTTTATTGCAACAAATAATTCCTTCCCAGTTTCGCTTTAAACAGTATATAGTCTTGATTTGGACCTGTATATGCTTTGAAGGAAGTTAAGGAAAGATTTTTTAACGTGTGCATATATGACCTTTGAGCCGGGATTCTTACTACATTTAAAGAAATTCGAGCTCCTTGCACATACTTTGGCTTGCCATGGATGTTTCTATGACACTTAGGACTATAAATTGGTGCGAAGTTATGTTTGGTGTTGAAATGAGTGATCATGCTGGCAGATACTAAGGTGTTTTGGTACAGAGATCAGCATAACATTTTGGAAATGCACTTGGAGGGTTTGTTGAGTCCTCTTTTTGATTTCCTGTTGAAAGCTTGTGTCTTTCCATTTCCCAGTGTCATCCTGCACAGAGCAGTATACATAAAAAGTGTATCTTAAAAAGTGAAACATAGGCATGGTAATCTTATGAATATTAATTGATGATGTAGGTTAGTAACAAATAGAACAGCAAGGTATTAACCTGCTTCTGGATAACAGAAAGAAAAAGTAACCAGGCCTAAATCAAAAAAGTAGACTACAGTAGAAGTTCCTACTGTAAACACCATCATTTAGGAAAATGGAAGCTAG